>NC_064615.1:823229241-825629241 GCF_023898315.1 Schistocerca nitens
GATCCGTTACAGCCATGCGGATAAGATGCCTGTCATCTCGACTGCTAGTGATACGAGGCCGTTGGGATCCAGCACGGCGTCCCGTATTACCCTCCGGAACCCACCGATTCCATATTCTGCTAACAGTCATTGGATCTCGGCCAACGCGAGCAGCAATGTCGCGATACGATAAACCGCAATCGCGACAGGCTACAATCCGACCCTTATCAAAGTCGGAAACGTGATGGTACGCATTTCTCCTCCTTACACGAGGCATCACAACAACGTTTCACCAGGCAACGCCGGTCAACTGCTGTTTGTGTATGAAAAATAGAAATCATCTAAACATTTAATAACATACTCTGCCTACTATACTGTATACGCACAACAACAATTGTGCTTCTGGAGTGACATATCGTAGCTGCCTCATCTTGTGGAGCACGTTGTAGGTGTCGCAACCGGCGCCAACCTTGTGTGAATGCTCTGAAAAGCTAATCATTTGCATATCACAGCATCTTCTTCCTGTCGGTTAAAATTCGCATCTGTAGCACGTCATCTTCGTGATGTAGCAGTTTTAACGGCCAGTAGAGTAAATCCCATCGGGCACGTGTGGGATCAGCCGATGGAGAACAGTCTCCCTCAAGGAAGTGTACTGTCCCTATTTTATTTAATGTGTACACTGACGATCAACCACAGCCTCAAGGATGCAAAAGTTTCATATATGCTGATGACCTTGCTCTTGCTGCCCACAGCAATCGGTTTGAAGGTGTAGAGATAATGCTTACACACAGTCTACAACAGCTTGGTACTCACTATGAAAAGAATCAACTCGCGCCCAATCCTATGAAAACGCAAGTTTGTTCTTTCAATGTGAAACATAAACAATCTGACAGGAATGGAGCTGCACTAGAATATTGTTGCCACCCCAGGTATTTGGGTGTCACTCTCGACCGTACACTGACCTACAAGGAACATTGTCTGAAGCTGAAGCAGAAAGTATCCTCCAGAAACTGCCTTTTACGGAATCTGTCGGGATCGAACTGGGGTACATATCCAACAAACATTAAGAACAACGGCTCTTGCCCTATGCTATTCTGCAGGAGAGTACGCCAGCCCAGTGTGGTACAAGTCAGTACATGCAGAGCTCGTTGATGTAGCCTTAAATGACAGCTGTAGGATTGTTACAGGCTGCCTAAGGCCAACCCCCATGGACAAAGTTCAATGTCTCGCTGGGATTGCTCCATATGACATCAGAAGAGAGGTCGCCGCTAACATCGAGAGGCGTAAATCAAATACAGTGACCTCACATCCACTCTTTGGACATCAACGTGCCAAGCCAAGACTGAAGTCCAGGAAGAGTTTCCTAAAAACTTCACAGCCCTTAGAAGGATCAGCTGCGGCTACCCGACTCACATAGTGGAATGAAAGATGCCAACACCTGTCAAACTGGATGACACCACAAGAATCCCTGCCGTCTGGACACATGGAGAAGTGGGTCATCTGGAAGTCCTTGAACAGACTACCGACCGAAGTTGTAAGATCGAGGGACAATCTCCTTTCATGGAACTTCCAACTGCCAAATGCCAACACAACACTGTTCGAATGCGGTGAAATGCAGACAACCCGGCATCTCTTCAAATGTAACTCATGCCCAACCAGTTGCAGTATGAGCGTCTGCAGCACCCAGTGCTATCACAGTTGCCCAATTCTGGGTGAATGCTGTATAGTTTTCTTTGTATATATTGTATATGTGTTCATTTTAGTGTTACCTTGACACGAATAAAGAAATACGTGTGGGATGCGCTAGGGAGCACATCGACATGCACCATCGACCTTCCAGCATTTGTCATTCGCGCTAGTAGAGGAATGGAACTCCCTACCAATTCCTTACAAGCCTTGTGGCCAGCAGACTTAGACCTACATCTTATTAATTAGAGAAGAGCTTGATCTTAGGAAGATTCGATCACGTTTCAGTAAAAGGAAAGTTAACCAATGGGCAATATTAAATTACTACAGGTATCAAGTACAACGTCTGTTGCTCTGCTTGCTCTATTTATGTATGGGTGTCTGGGAACCACAACTGAGAGAAGTCAGAATGCGTTACATAAATGAAGTTTATTCGTTTTCATAGAAAGGACAACTTTTGTGTGTACCACCAAGCGTTGCCCTTTAAAAGACAAGAAAATATCTTCACTATACAGACACCGTACAAGTTAAAACAATGTCAAATGGAATATGAAGAAATAAAGAAACCTTTTGAACTGGAAGCAATAATGTTTATCCAGCGTGATATGCGTACAAATTCTTCACTATATTTGAAATGCTGTATTTAATACACGCTATGTTCAATATGTAGTACTGAAATCACAATCTCATAGTCGACCATGGTTTGTTCATACAATAATCCGCAGTTGATCGCACATGTTTGGGACCATTTACATACAAATATTTATATTATTATCATTGCAAGCAAAAGGATAACATATGTAACAATCACAAGTGTCTCCATACCATCAAAGTCGTACATCATGTACTGCTGCTTCAGGCAGTTGAATCCCTCAAAAAACCTGCCTGTGGTAAAAATCACTAAATACAGCATGAAGCTGTATAAATTATTCATTCTTTAAAGCTTTCCAAGTGCCACTAGAGCCTTAAAGAAACAGGAAAAGCTATTGTCGAAGAAGGCGATCTTTCTGCATAATTTACGACAAACGCAATCCATTTGCGAGTAGGGGAACTGGAATTTATCATTAATAAAGATGTGATACTGTCTGTGACCACTGAATTCTATTTATATTCTTATTCGCCTACACAATCCACACGCGTACAACGACAAAAAATTGGATGCGTATATTACAAAGATTCTAAGTTGTTTGATGCTCCTAGGCAGTGGAAAAATTTGTCCAGAAAATCGAGCTCACAAAATCGACATCTGTCTTGTTAATTTTAAATGACTCCACCTGACGATCGAAGTGCATTTGGCCAAAATAAATTGTCACAGATATTTCAGTGTCTGAGGTAGTATTCACAAGTGCAACAGGCCTACTCTACTATGTAAACATTCAAAGTAATGAAATATTGCCCATTAATAACAAATTAAGGAGATTTCATTTCATAAAACTTTCAGCCTGGTGGTTTGCTAATTTAATAACGAGAATTGGTGGAAGGACTGTGTCTGGTCGAGAAATTTTACACCTGCAGAAATACGCTTATAGAAGTTGCAATTAAAAAAAAAAAACGAACGGTGGAATCCTGTAATTGCGGTAGGTGGTCCTCTGAACCCTCTGCTAGGCACTTAAGTGTGAGCTGGAGAGTAGTAATTTAGGTGTAGATGTAAATAGGAAAGATAAGTTATTTGAGGACACGTTGCATGATCAAAAGTAGTACTCAAGGGTGAACCGAACAAATGGCGGGAGTAGTAGTTGTGCCGCATGATTTTTCTATAGCATATTGGACCAATAATTTTACAGCTCTTGATCTGGGAGAGGGTATCCTTGTCCGACAGAGCAAGTTGGCCAGTGGTAGGACACTGGATTTGTATTGTGGTAAACGGTGGTTCAAATACCGCCCTCTGGCCACTCAGATTTAGGTTTCCAGTAATATTTCCCCAAATCACTGAAAGCAAATGGCGGTATAGTTCTGGTTTCCTTCCTCATCACTTCCCAATCTGATCTTGACTCTTTTTCTAATGAACATGAAGTTGACGGGACTGCTTCTTTCATGAAATCATTAACCACAGTGTCAAACCTTTGAAAAAGTGAGTGAAAGTAACTCGCCGGTTTCCTGTAAGTTCGCAAAAATATAACGAGGTGCGTGTAAGTATTTCTAGTACCTCGGTTAGCCAGGTATCTTACATCTTTAGTGGTTATGAGAGACATCGCGTCTACTCGGATAACTTAGCGTGCTATACGGTTGCCCCAGTAGTCACGTAACTGAGTCATATACAGATGGAATCCATTCGCCTGATTAACGCCCGTATCCGTGACCTGACGCCTATGTATTGCCTCTGTGTAGCTACACATCCATTAGGCGAGCGCATACTCAGAAGCACAACACTGAAACACGTGCCTCTGCCGGGCTATAAACTCCTGCTAATTCTCCAGGATGCAGGCCAAGGACCGGTGCAGCGCCGTTAGACGCACTAAAACAATATTCAAAATTTTTCCGTTTATTACTGAAAATACAAGTCGTTGCTACTTCTTCTGCATCATCTGGTGGCTACTTAATCCGCAGAAAAATCCACTGAATCGAGTAGTAGACTCACAACTGCCTAGGACACTGCATCAGGTCGGAGTGGAAGTCGATTACACCTTGATGTTCGATTTGGAGACGGCGGTGCCACGATGTATGTGTTTTGATTCACACGCCGTTTCTGGGAGTACTCAATACCTCCCAGATCACTTTCCACGTTGTCCCCTCAGGTGGACCGTGATGTCGGATGCTGTGTAGCCACGCTGAATGCTGAACGTGGCTCGCTGATACGGAAGGCCGTCAGACCCGTGAGACGCTGGAGTTGGGCAGCTTCCGCCGTGGTCTTGTATGGTGATGGTAGGCCCTCAGTCGACCCATCAGCGCCGGCTGCTGTGCTGACATCAGTACAGGACGCTAGACTTCCAGAAGTCGTGCCTTCGGTTCGTTGATCGTCTCGACCTACTGATCGAGTGCCTATAGCTAGTGTGGAGTATTTATGTCGCCGAGGGGCGGCTCTGTTCTACGATGTCATTCGTAATGATCGAATTGATTCCGCTCTTCTCGCTACATTTGCTTAACGAATTTGATACAGGGTCTTTACCGCTTAGTCAAACTGTCGAAAGTCATTTTTGCGTCCTACCTGGTGTTTGTGTAAAGTTGCGGAAATAACAAAGGTTGTTCGGTCTACACTGATCTAACAATTTTCTGTTGAGTTGCTCGAAGTTTCTCTTAAGGGGAGTAGTACATGACTTGTCTGCAGTTTTCTGAACAAGAAGATGTATAGTTCGACGAAATCGTATCGAAGAAAGCCGTACAATTAGAGGAATTTTAAAGTGTCTGGACACGTGATGACAACTCCTTGTCACGCAGACAGCTCTATTAAAAACAGAATTTTCTTTCGCTTGTTTGCTTTTTATGAGCTTTTAGTCTCTAATGTCTTCATAACAGAAGATTATTAGAGAAGTAATTAATGGTTCAAATGGCTCTGAGCACTATGCGACCTAACTTCTGAGGTCATCAGTCGCCTAGAACTTAGAACTAATTAAACCTAACTAACCTAAGGACATCACACACATCCATGCCCGAGGCAGGATTCGAACCTGCGACCGTAGCGGTCGCTCGGCTCCAGACTGTAGCGCCTAGAACCGCACGGCCACTCTGGCCGGCAGAAGTAATTACGTGGTAGGAAACAAAACCCAAATGAGAGTTTTAACGACTGCATATGGGAACGGATGCCAAAACTTTGAAACTGGTGTGCTGGGTGCTCTTTTTATGTTTCAGAGATGGTACACCGTCAAAGTTTAAGGTTATGGAATTAATAGGAGTGGCTGATGGACTAAATATGCAAAGAACTGTAACTACTATTATCCGCAGGAGGCTCTTCAAAGCGGACAAATGCGTGTTGGAAGCCGCCAAACAGACAAGAATAAGAAGAGTAAGTCTGAGAAAGAAAAGGGAGAGAGAACAACAACAGAAAAAAGATGAATATGGACCTAGGGTAGATTAGAGTTATGCAAGGTAGATAATTTTGCTTTAACTTTAACTTGAATTTCCTGAAAGTTCACCTTTTTTTATATTCTGATACACATTAGTAAGACACTGTTAAAGGTAGAGGACTGAAATTTTATATACTGTCTTAAAACATACTTAACTAAAAGCAGACTATTCTTCTGACTTTAATTTGAAACTTAAAGACTGTTTAAAGAAAAGCTATGATATTAATTGAATTTTCCGCCGGTGCTTGGCAGAACATTACAATAACAATAAAAATGAGAACACTTACTAATGTCTTGCAGAACATTAGGAAGTGTTTTTCTTTTTAATCTGAAATACTATGAGTAAATTACTGAAATTTTTATAATCATTATTAAAAATTTCTTGAACCATAATTTATGGCAGCAACTTGTTTTTAATAGTCTAATTTAAACGTAATACTGTGAGAAACTTCCAGAAAAAAAGAAGCTTCTAGAGGGTCCGGCAAATTGACGACCTGTATTTCAAAAGGTTGTTACAAACAAATAAGGAAAGATACAGAGAAAATACTTTCATTTGCGAACAACAAATACTATGCCATTTTACATTAGTTTACTTTAAAAATTATGTTCGGTAAATGACACATTGATGAAGCCTTTCCCGGTAGATGTCCACAGTTCTTCATTTCACCCCTTTGGCTGATTGCCTCCTAAAGTGCTTGCAGAGTTGTGGGGTAATGTTTGTACACTTCAGCCTTTAAGTGTTCCAGCAGAAAAAATCACAAGGTGATAAATCGGGTGACCTCAGGGGGCCAGGCGACGTCTCATCGCGAAGAGGAAGGATGTCCACGAAACAGCTCTCTGAACATTTCTACATAACAGCTCTCTGAAAATTTCTACATAACGCCGAAGAGTGTGAGGTGTGGCACCTTGTTGTTGGAACCAGACTTCTCCCTCCTCATGATCCTCAACGAACTGGTTTAGCTCGGGCCAGAGGAATGTCTCTATCATGTGAGAGTAACGATTTGAATTAATCATTATAGTTACGTAATTTTCTTCGAAAAAATGCGGACCTCACACACCAAATTCAGCAACGGCGCACCAACAGTCACACGATGGCTGTGAAGGATCGTTGGTGATGTCCCTGATGGTTTTATGATGCCTATTAGCGGAAATAGTGTTTATTTACAGTGCTCGACAACTGGAAGTGGCCCTCATTAGAAGTAACATCCCAAGGAAGGATGTTCTGAAGAATTTTCTCACACAGAGGCTCTGCGAGTTTCAGAACTTTTCTCACTTTGTTACTTGGTAACCATCACGACTTGTCTTACTTTCCTATCAGACAATCTCAGGGCAGTTTCATGTGTAAGTGCTGAACGTCCTGGAGATTGCAGGACGAAAGCGTCCCATTTTCCGGCGTTGTTACAGTCCGACGTCTGGCAGTAGATTTTATTTATTTATTTATTTTGTTTTTTGTTTTGAGAGCAGGACCTGATGTGCTGAAGTTTGATACCAAATCTCGAATAGTTTTTCTTTCAGGAACCGAATTATGTCGGCCAGGTTCGAACTGGATGCAAAATGCTCGCTGAGTAGTAATGACAGAACCACCAGTATGAATATACTCCTCTACAAGAAACAGATGTTGCTCGCTCAGCCAAGCTATCGCGCCTACTGAAAATGGCACGACACCGCTGTCGATCGGTACCTCCTCTACATCAATATCCCCGCCACAATACACACAGCGGCCTCTCCAAATACGGGAGGTCTTTTTGCCGGACTCTGTACTTTGTTTTTGTTTTGAGATATGTGTACCTACGCTGTACACAAATAATTAACATGCTTTATTTCACTTGCAGCACAAATTACAATTCATAAAAACGTGAGAGGCAGAAAGCTGCGGTTCATATACCAAATTGTTCCCAAAAGACCTGTTAAGCATTACATTGGCTGACAACCCTTATTCTTTGAGTACGCTATTTAGAAAACTAACAAATTTTTCAAGATTTCTCCTTGTGTTCACGAACCAGACTCCTTAAGAGTGTCGAGGTGGCTGTTTCCCTGACCCCCTAACACTGATTAAATCTTTGCACTTCCCGTCTGGTGGCTGGCGACACTTCCGCATGATTAACGTCGGCTGACTGTGATGCACCTGTTATCCGTGCCGCAACAGAACTCTCTACAGGAAAGCCGGTACAGGTACTCTCTCCTGACAATTCGCCACTGAAGTCGCGCAATGACCTTAAGGTGGTCACACATCTGTAACAAACTTTTTAAAGTCTCTCGTAGATTTAAGTATATATCTTGGAAAATGGAAACTACAGAAACATAGACCAAAGCAGTGATTAGGTAAACAGCAAAATGCTATACATTGCAGGTATAAGGACTGCGAAATGTAAAGAAAACTCAGTCTTAACGCTGCAGCTATTAAAGAAAAGGAGAGAGTTTCACTCAAACTACAATAAAGGCAGGTTACAATATCCATAAAACGAAGGAATTCAGAAAAGTCTTAGCGACGAGATGAGGAGATACAATAGAATTTTGCGAAGAGGTACAACGGAAAACAATAAGGTATTCAATTATGTACCTCCTTCCTGTAATGTATAGGGTGTTCACTATATTTATACCGAACCGCAAAGAAAACACATTGGAAATGAATTAGGTAAATCAACAAGCAAGTTCAAAAATAGCTCTGAGCACTATGCGACTTAACTTCTGAGGTCATCAGTCGCCTAGAACTTAGAACTAATTAAACCTAACTAACCTAAGGACATCACACACATCCATGCCCGAGGCATGATTCAAACCTGCGACCGTAGCGGTCGTTCGGCTCCAGACTGTAGCGCCTAGAACCGCACGGCCACTTCGGCCGGCAACAAGCAGGTTTTTAGGAAAGCATAAGGCACAATCGACCATTTTCATGTCCTGCATGTAATTATGCGCAGGAGTAGTGACTATGAATCATCACACAGCATGGAAATCAAAGATGTTCAGGAAGGTGGTGTCTCGCTTTCAACTACATCTGTGCAAACAGCGCTTGAGAAATAATGGCCGGCCAAAGTGGCCGTACGGTTAAAGGCGCTGCAGTCTGGAACCGCAAGACCGCTACGGTCGCAGGTTCGACTCCTGCCTCGGGCATGGATGTTTGTAATGTCCTTAGGTTAGTTAGGTTTAACTAGTTCTAAGTTCTAGGGGACTAATGACCTCAGCAGTCGAGTCCCATTGTGCTCAGAGCCATTTGAACCATTTTTTGAGAAATAATGTATTGATTCAACTTGTGGTGCTATTCTGCAGAGTATATAGATCTATGCACATGTGCCGATCGACTCCATCGAGATAATGATAAATTCGGAACTGTAAGAAGATTCAGACAAGGAGGTTAAAAAACCATTCTCAGCATCAACAGATCAGTTTCCACTTCCTAAAGGACGAATAGGTATTAATGAAACATAACTGAGGCTCCTCAGTTTTTCTAGTGGCACTAAACTGTTTACCCCAAGTGAAATTAAATGTGTGATATAAATTGATACAGTTTTAAAGGAGGCATGATAATCAACTATAAAAAGATTAAAATAATGTATAATGAACACACCGAAGAAAACTGTACACGTTAACAATTACACCACAGGACCAGCTGATGAGTCTTTCTGTCTAGATTAGCTGAGCACGACTGTATGGGCATGGAATATATTAAAGATAGCAAATGTGACCTGCAGCATTTTTGGAAAAATACGTTATGTTTCAGAGCTATAATTCCGATGTGTCTTAAACGCAAAGTGTACAATGAGAGCGTATTACCAGTTTTGAATCACAGTTAGAGGTGTACTACTAATGCTAAATCTATTCAAAAACAGAGTAACTCAGGTCCCAATGGTGAGATGCTTGATGAAAATTTCTAAGACAGACAAGAAAACCAACACGTGGTTCAAGGAACAAACTGGAGCAAGAAAGGTAATTCTGATTATAATGAAGGTTGAAGTGAGGCGGACAGAACATGTAGCAAGGTGAATGGATAATAAGACGACCAAGAATGTTATCTCCTGGATTTCAAGAGATAATAATAGACTGAATAGATGGCTCGTCCATGAAATTAGAAAATATGCTGTAACAACATGGAAACTTACTACAGGACACTATAATACGTGGAAAACTCTGCAGGACGCTTTGTCCAGCGGTGGATATCGAATGACTGATGATGCTGATGGACAACTGAAACCAGGTGAAGTATATCAAGTCAGCTGTGCCACGGTTGCTGGCTGTACGCAATAATGTATCTTAATTTCAAAGAAATGTTCAAATGTGTGTGAATTCCTAAGGGACCAAACTGCTTATGTCATCGGTCCCTAGACTTACACACTACTTAAACTAACTTATGCTAAGAACAACACATACACCCATGCGCGAGGGAGGACTCGAACCTCCGGCGGGAGTGACCGAATCGTAAATTTATCTTCTTACAATTTCAGATTTTTGGGGCTTCTTGTACATGTGCATATATGGCTTTTCTGCATCATTTCAGCTTAGTCCGTCGCCTCCACTCCTCTCAGTGTTTTCAAGTGACGTTGGCTATCCCAAACACAACTAAAAAGCAATATCAATAGTTCAAACCGAGTTCAAGATTACGAATGAACTCCACAACCAAACGGCATTCATTGTATGTGACAGCGCAGTACTGTTAGTGGCTGTTTGACAAGCCAATAGCCAAGTGCGAGATAAAACGAGAGAAAAACGTGGGAAAAGGCTGTACGTGGAATGATCATAAACGCAGACGGCAGAGAACAAATATTTTTAAATATCTGATAATTACAAATGCCAATTTAATTGTATTTCAGAAAGTTATGCAGACCAATGACTACGCTTTAGTTATTAATGGTAATTGCGTCTGTAAACCAAAATAAAATAATCGATCAGCTACAGTTTCACAACGATATACTCATATTTGTTACATAATCATTTATATTGGTACAATTTAATGTAACAGCGAGATGCTGTTGCATCTGTACGATACCGCAAATGTTCTCGTTCTTGTTTTAAAATATAAACATTTATGCAAGCAACGTTCCAAATATTTAATATGCAAACTGTCTCTCAGATGTCCCCCAGCATTGTTTAATAACCTATGATAAGGTCAGTGATTTACACTGAGGTGACAAAAGTCATACCACCTAATATCGTGTCGGATCTCCTTTCGCCCGACGCAGTGCAGCAGCTCCACGCCGCGTAGACTCGACAAGTCGTTGGAAGTCCCCTTCGGAAATATTGAGCCACGCTGCCTCTATAGGCGTCCATAAGTGCAAAAGTGTTGTAGGTCCAGGATTTTGTGCTCGAACTGACCCCACGACTTTGTCCCATAAATGTTCGATGAGATTCATGTCAGGCGATCTGGGCGGCGACATCATACGCTCAGATTGTCCAGAATGTTCGTCAGACAAATCGCGAACAATTATGATGTGGTGACATGGAACATTGTTATCCATAAAAAATGCCCAGTTGATTGGGAACATGAAGTCCATGAATAGCTGCAGATGGTCTTAAGGTAGGCCAACATTACCATTTCCATTCAATTATCGGTTCAGTTGGAGGAGAGGATCCGATCTGTTCCATATAAACACAGCCCACACCATTATGGAACCACCACCAGTTCGTACAGTACCTTGTTGACAACCTGAGTCCATGGTTTCGTGGGGTTTGCGTCACACTCGAACCCTACCATTAGTTCTTACCAAGTAAAACCGAGACTTATTTCACCTGGCCACCGTCTCCCAGTGATGCAAGGTTCAACCAATATGGTCACGAGCACAGAAGAGGCGCTGCAGGCGATGTCGTGCTGTTAGCAAAGCCACTAATGTCGGTCGTCTGCTGCCATTGCCCATTAACGCCGAATTTCGCCGCACTGTCCTAACGGATATATTCGTCGTACGTCCACATTGAATTCTGCGGTCATTTCAAGGAGTGTTCCTTGTCCGTGGCGAGAGGTGGAATGCCTGAAGTTTGGTATTCTCGGCACACTCTTGACAATGTGGATATCGGAATACTGAATTCCCTTACGATTTACGAAACGGAATGACCCATGCGTCCGGCTCCAACTGCCGTCCCGAATTCGAAGTCTGTTAACTCCCATAGTGCTGTCATTATCACGTCCGAAACCTTTTACATGAATCGCCCGAGTACAAATGACAGCTCCGCTAATGCACTGCACTTTTATACCTTGTGTATGCAATACTACTGCCATTTGTATATGTGCGTAACGCTATCCCATGACTTGGTCACTTCAATGTGTGTCTCGTTAGCAAAACGGTTTCGATATTTTACGCGCGGTCAACGAGGAGTCATGAGTGAGTACAAGTTTGGACACCAGAACACTGTGTGGGAAGGCTGCCAACGCCGCTCTGAAGGAATCAAGTAGTCAAGGAGCATTAGCCTGAAGGAATCTGAGGCCTTCCGGAACCATTTAAGAAGGACGTCTGCCCCCCTCCCCCCCCCCCCCCCACCCTACCACGGCTCCATCCCATGGCCTCAACGAATTGGTGATCAGTGTGGGTATTATTAACTTTTTGCAAAATCATTTTGTTGACTATTACCTCTGGTGTAAGATCTCTATATTTATTTCATTTCCCAGTAGTCTTTCGACTATTCTAGTAAATTTCCTATTTCTGTATATCACCTGTGAATAGCTTCGTGTACGTACACCCTCAAATTTGATAGTGTAGAGTAATCTCCTTGCTTACTAGAGTAAACGTTTGTTTCTTCTTACATTGTCAAATTACGTGGGTATTCCTTATGCAATGTCGTAGGGAAGTGGTATTTATTTTCTTAAGAGTTCAACGACACGATTTTCCTCGCCCTGTTGTTTAGTATCTCATCACTTAGTACTTTATTACAACGTTTGTTATTTTACCTCCCCCTGCAGCGTAAGCGCACAGAAGCTTCTCTTTCGTTGGTTTGTGTTTTTTATGCTTTTTGTTTTTTATTTTCAGAAACTACTTCTGTTGTGACCGTGTATTTGTTACCACTACTTCTCGAAATCATCCCTTCACCAATTCCTTAAGCTACCTCGTCAGTTTCTATACTTTTAAAATGATTTATTCTATTCTGTGTTGTGGGAAACTAGAAACTACGTAATAAATGTAAAATCGTTTTTCAAGAGTAACCTCGGCATCATTTGAATCTGTATGACGTCTCTCGTGTCTGCTACGCCTCCTAATTTTTACACGTTATCTACTAAACGCCGTCTTTATGTTCGTCATGTTCCGACACGTCCTACAAGGTGTTTCTCTGATGCCAAAATAAAAGTTTTGCAGCAGTATTCTCACTTATCCTGGTTCCGTCGGTTTCTTACTGACTTGGCTCTTTAATCCACAGACTTCTCTTTCTTTCAACGCCTACTGTTTCAATATAGTCAAAATCTTTCTAGTACTGGAGAGCGTCGAAAGACCTTGACCAGTTTCCCCCATACATTTACTTCTATGCACGTGAAAAAAAATCAAGTTTAGATAACGATTCATTTATGGCTTTTAATAAACAGGGAATACATTTTGGAGTGGACTTCAAGTGTGTTACTTTACGGATAAATGTTCACTCTCTTCACTGACAACATAAAACAACAAGTAGCAGTGGGGCTTTTACTGTGAAGAAGGTTAATAAATAATATTGGGTCAGGCAGGACATTTAAGCAGTAATTTAAAAAGAGACAAGAGAAATTTTCCCTGAAGCTGAGATAAGACAATGAATAGTCTTTGGACATACAGAAAGGTGTAACAACTTCCATAAAAACAATTTCGAGTGCATCTTTGCTGGAAAACAGCAAGTAGAAAACAAAGAAATACGATCAAAGGCTAGCACGTTCCTGAGAAAATGGACTGAAATTAGGGAGAAATGAAGAGAATTGCTGATAAAAAGACGAAAAATATATGCTCTGCCGTTAGTAAATTATGATAAATGCAGTTCTACTCATGTGGGCCTACAACTGTTTGCAGGCACTCTATCTTTAGCATCAGATCACTCCCGCATTTCTACCTCATTTTACGAACATGTCGAAGAGTACGCAGGTTACATACGTACATACTATATATTGTTGCAAAGGCTTTTACTTTCTGTGGATTTAAGAGATGGTAACACTCATCGTATGTAATATGTTCAGGTTAATGTCTCTTTTGTTATCAGGCAGATGTCGTAGAAGAAGAAAATGACGGTGGAATCACCGGGGTCCTAAAAGCGTCGCGCATCATCACTAACACGCATATGACAGATTTTATTTACAGCTGAATCTTTTTCCTCCAGTTGTGAAGCGTGACTTCTAAAATGTTTGCCTGCTGACAAGAAAACACCTAAATGTTTCTTGAGAAAGAAATACCTGAAAATTAAATACGAAACTGGAAAATGGCGGTATACGACGGCGGGGGAGGAATTAAGCCCGTTTTGTAAACCTCTCTAGTCTTACGAGGATAGAATTTTTGTTTGGCTGAAAGACGGTGTTTCGCATGGAGTTCATGTCCAAACACTGTACAAGAAATATACTAGACATGAAGTCCTTAATAATCGTAAGTAAGTAGGAAACATAAAATAAACAAAAACACAACGTAAGCTTTCACTAAATTATAAGTTTTGTTTTATTAACAAAGTGTTTCGGAGGCTCTGCTCCATGGTCAAGTGCATGCCACTGACGATGAGAATATCCTCGGAAACATATTGTAAATAAAAAATCTTAAGCTTTCGTGACTGGTTATGTAGCTATTTTGTTTGTATTTTAAACAGACAGTCGCGGAAATAGTCCACCAAATATGTTTCTATGTTCAGTAGGAAAAACTGTTCACTTGCTTTTTTCCAATTGTCAAGTTTACTGTTGCTTACTGTCCTAGTTTCATAATTATCATAATATTAATCTTATTTTCACGTATGGATAACGTACCTATTTTAAAACTTTTCTAAGGTATTTGTTATTTACTTCACGAACATTTTCATGATTACCAATACAGTAATTAACACTAATGCAATTTATAGTTCATTTAACTTCGCTGATGATGTTTGTGATTTTGAAAGACTGGGTAAGGACGATGATAAGGAACACATTTATCTTACTTATTTCTAAATGTTCGCTTTGGCCGGCAGGAGTAGCCGAGCGGTTCTAGGTGCTACATTCTGGAACCGCGCGACCGTTACGGTCGCAGGTTCGAATCCTGCCTCGGGCTTGGATGTGTGTGATGTGCTTAGGTTAGTTAGGTTTAAGTAGTTCTACGTTCTAGGTGACTGATGACCTCAGACGTTAAGTCCCATAGTGCTCAGAGCCATTTTGTTCGCTTTGTTTCTGTTTCCAATTACTTCTGAAGTAATATTTTTGCAAACAATACTCTAGTGTCCACTCATTCAAAAAAATAGATGCTTCGCACGGCTAGTTTCGCCCGAACGTTATCAGAGTCGTACTTGAAGTCACTGACAGCTAAGTACGTTTTTATGTTAAGCTATATGCTTTTTTTGGAATTCTGAAAGCTATCAGTACATTATACAAGTTCTGACGACTCTTTCAGCACAATGGCAATGTACAAATAGTTTACTACAGGCGTGTTCTTGCGGTTACCCGACGAAAGAAACAGGGAGGCAGCCACACTGAAAACAATACACATAGTGTACTGAACAGTGGAAATGACAACTTCAGGCGTGTGTTGCTTTGAAGGCAACTACCATTAACTGAAGATATAACTACACAAATTATCGGTGCAATCCTATTTTTTAAGCATATCCCAAATTCGACATTTTCGTATGGAGTGCTTGAACACATGCACTAATAGGTTACAGCAAATTATTTCTTTGATAAAGAGGACTGTAAAATTCCTTGTTAGTCGTATCTAACACATTAATAAAAGATGAGTGGCGAGTGTAGGTAGTTTTTGTTTGTATGTTACGGGCACATAACTTCAATTACTGTATGTTTGGCCCTGCTGAGTATACACAGGAACTGTCGTATCCTGTGTTCACTGTAGTTGTACTGAATTTGGATGTGGTTTGTTTTGGAGCTCATTACGTATTTCGACTTAACTTCCACTAGCACTTCTGAAGATGAAATTGCGTAATTTCGAAATCGATAGTGCTAACTAATGACCGTCAACAAAACAGCCGAATGAATCATCGAATTAACAGCATATCATTTCAGCTGAAGGCCCATGAAGACGAATCACTCCAAAATGGTAACGATTAATGTGACCTAAAGAAACTGGACACAGCTGCTGTGAGCACCCTCTCAGTGCTAGGCTCGCAGCATGTGCCACTTGTGCTGTATGGGTAAACCGACGCTGATGGCTGAGATTAAGCTGTTAAACTATTCTGACAGTTTAGAGTGAAATTTTCACTCTACAGCGGAGTGTGCTCTGACAGTTTAATTTAACAATGATGCACAGGTGGTTGTAGTACGCTTCTGTTTCCGTCGTGTTAAGACAAAGTCTCTGTTTTCTAAAGTATTGCCATACACCAGTCACGTCATTCATTGGTGCTTTTCGAGTGACAAGGGTGGTCTGATGTTGCCTACAAGGGGATGGTCTAATGCGACATATCGAAACACACACTAAATTTTTTTTATGAGAGTAATAGAACGAAAGAAATGCACTGTCGAAATTTTAGCTCTTAAGATGCACTGGAAGTATTTTTTGTAACTGTTGAGTTTACTCGCTTTGGTCGCACGAATAAACGCTTATGACAGCGCATCCTGCCTAGCGCGTCTCATCGTGACAAGAGAGCATAGCGCCGCGTAATGCTAGTATCCGGAGCGACACAAGCGAATTTCAAGCATCTAAACCACACAAATAATGTCACATATCATTAATGTGCCGTATCAACAGTTAAATTACTGCATATTGCATGGGGGATTAATTAAAAAGAAAATGAATAAATGCAATAATTTTTGTAGCTGTGTGACCGGTTACGAAGTCTCATAGCCGGTTGGCCCAGACTAGTATTAGCACGCAATCTGACTGCATAAAATAAAAATAAAGAATGACAAGGAATTTCCATTTACACAATTGATTAATTAAGTCGCCTGCAACTAAAAAAGCTACGAAACAACAAAGCACAAGTGTAACTGTTCTGTGTGTGGTAGTGTTTCTCAACGTACATGTATCTGGCTCGTTTCTTTCTCAATACGACAAAATATTTTAAACACCATTTACAATGAACTAATTGAAAAACCAGAAATACTATAATTGCACATAGAAACCAGAATTACAAGTCTAATAAATGACACGAGCCAGATGCTTTGTTGACTGTACCTGTGAGCAAGAGGTATTGTCATTAAAGAAAACTGTAATACCTTTTTACCTCATTATATATTGACGAAAATATTCCATTACACCAGCATCATAAATCAAAAGCCCATCTCTTTTCTCAAATATATTCTGACAATTGCAACTTCTTCCATCTATACATTACACCAACCGAACAGCGTCTACTCTCTCGCCCAACAGCACAACAACTGCCCTCGACATCCTCTGAACTACTACTGCACCAGTGGAGGCGGCGGAATAATAATCTTTGGTGCAGTCTCTGGCGCTGTAACTCAATGTAGCCACCTTTCAATGTGCAATTCTTACAAAGGTCGCTATCAGGAAAAAAATAAATAAAGGCAGTGTATGATGTTACGTTACAGATGACTTCCATAAATAGTGAGTTATTTATTGAAATGAAATATTTCTTACACAAATCATTTTACAATAGTTCCTGCAGCATAGTTCATACAATAATTTTTGAATAATGTATATTTTAGTAACAATGAAATAGTTCCGTGTTTATTCTCTCTAGTCGTGACAATAACGAAGTGTCATTCGAATGACGAAAACATACATTTCCCTTTCAGCAGGCACACCTGACGAAAGAAAAATTAATGCTTTCAGGCACGTCAACCTAATTACTAATTTTACTCAGACGGAAATGCTGTGGAGTAAAAACTGGTCCTCCTTGTTGCTCTGCTTATTGTGCTTCATACCGACCATACTTAAGCAGTTCGTAAAATGCACCAATGTAAACTCACAATGCACAAACCTCAAATGACACGATGCTGTCGGAAATTTCCTTAAAAATACTTTCCACAGGCGAAAAACTTCTTTAGCGAGACTCACATTGGTTGTTCCTGGTGGAATCTGAATTACATCAACAGTTTTCCCGTCGTCCTCCTGAAAGACAGAGGGGTATTGTTATGCGCAGGGCAAGAGGCCACTAAAAACAATGAATTAATTTCTGTAGCTGCTTGGAAACTGATTCCAATGCAATGTTAAAAATTATTCTTTCCTAATTATCCAGATTTTGATACATGGATTATAATATTTACCACTAAAAAGACATTTTGTCTTATTTCTGATCCTAATATGCCTTGAGGTCCCTGTAGACAAATATAAACCTGCGAAAACAGTAACCCAGTCGCTGTCATTGTTGTCGTATAGGAATGTGAAACAGCATTAATCTATCGCACACAAACCCTGTCTTTTTTCTCCTTTTTTCGCCTCTTCAGGTCCGTTATGAATTTATGGCATCTCCTGTACACTTTTACTTGAAGTAAACTTCGTCGTTTTGCGACTTCCTATCAGTATGACGTCTTGAACCTGCTTAACCAGGTCGAAGAAAACTTGAAATCAGTTATGTTCATCTCAACTGCGATTCGTTGGGCCCAGTCTCATAGATCTTCATCAGTGCATTGCCTCTCACGAGCGACTCTACATTTCGCATCTCAAGAAAACTCCTCTAAAGAACAGTAGTTCATATTATTTATTCAAGTTTCGCGGTTTATGTCGGTTATTAATGAGGTGGGTGGGGGAAAGGGTTGATGGCTCTGAGCACTATGGGACTTAACATCTATGGTCATCAGTCCCCTAGAACTTAGAACTACTTAAACCTAACTAACCTAAGGACATCACACAACACCCAGTCATCACGAGGCAGAGAAAATCCCTGACCCCGCCGGGAATCGAACCCGGGAACCCGGGCGCGGGAAGCGAGAACGCTACCGCACGACCACGAGATGCGGACGGGGAAAGGGTAATAGGACTTTGTGGCCATCCTTTATAGTAGATCTTTCGAGCAGTTTTTCTTTCGTAGTTTTGTGAGTTTAGGATGGATGGATATGGATATGGTGTTATGGACGCTCAACAGTGTTGTCTTTAGCGCCTTTTGTGAGTTTAATTTGGGTGCATATTTATTACTTCGTGCAAGTCTTTCTTCCATTTATACAGTTCACAGTCAGATTTTACGGCACAAAACCGGTTCTACATACTGCTTAACATTAAGACTTAGACACAATGAATGTTAATTCAGTTTTTACTGCACTGTTAACACTTACACTACCGCAAAAATAACTGGTAATTATTATGGATATTAAATGAGTTGCAGATTTGCAAGAACAGTAATAATGGACAACTATTTCAGAGAAACTATCAACGAAAACTGAAATTCGTTTTACAAATTACGATGTGTTTTCTATGGTGTTATCTGTTTACCGACGCGTTGCCAATCAAGGATGCGTGCGTGCCATGTTGAGCGTGCGCAATCCGATACAGTTTCGGTAGGGTTATACAATTCTCCAGCTACCTTACAATCTAAGAATTTGTCAATTTTCAGCCGTTTCTAAAACACTTGCTGTGCGTCTTAGCAGCTAAAAATTTGAAAGGGTCTTTCTTCCGATGTAATCTTCCTCTACAAAAAAAAATTTTCGGCATGTTTCGACATGGCTGACTGGACTATTCCCAAACAGTGAGGTGGCGCAGTAGTTAGCACAATGGAGTCGCATTCGGGAGGACGACGATTCAAACCCACGTACGGCCATCCCGATTTACGTTTTCCATGATTTCCCTAAATCGCTTCAGGCAAATGCTGGGTAGGTTCCTTTGAAAGGGCTAGCCCGATTTCCTTCATCCTCTTCCCTGATCTGAGCTTGTGCTCCGTCACTAATCACCTCGTTACCGACGGGACGCTTAACACTCGTCTCCCCCTCATTCTCCAGTCTGCACACCTAAGTTGGCTGCCGGACGTTTCCGGCTCGTATCTGGGTAACGTATGGAGAAGGTGGTGACCGGTGGTCAGTGCGTGGCTGCGTAGCGCGGCCAGCTGGCGTGCGCCACAGCGCGTGCCGCACAGGTGTTGCGTAGTGTCCGGGCTTCTATTCCCGGCGCTGGCTCGCTTGGCACGTGCCGCAGCCCGGCTGCAGTCACGCGACCTCGCAGCACCGCCACACGCGCGCTTTCCACAGCCGGCGTCCGTCCAGCCAGAGCGAGAATCATTTGACGCCGTACTGACTCGCCAACATTTTAAATACGTCCGGATGGCAAATGAGTAATTTCCACGTAACTACACTATTGGCCATTAAAATTGCTACACCACGAAGATGACGTGCTACAGACGCGAAATTTAAAGGCTGGCGCCGGTGGCGAAACCTACAACGTGCTGACATGAGGAAAGTTTCCAACCGATTTCTCATACACAAACAGCAGTTGACCGGCGTTGCCTGGTGAAACGTTGTTGTGATGCCTCGTGTAAGGAGGAGAAATGCGTACCATCACGTTTCCGACTTTGATAAAGGTCGGATTGTAGCCTATCGCGATTGCGGTTTATCGAATCGCAACATTGCTGCTCGCGTTGGTCGAGATCCAATGAATGTTAGCAGAATACGGAATTGGTGGGTTCAGGAGGCTAATACGGAATGCCGTGCTGAATTCCAACGGCCTCGTATCACTAGCAGTCTAGATGACAGGTATCTTATCCGCATGGCTGTAACGGATCGTGTAGCCACGTCTCGATCCCTGAGTCAACAGATGGGGACGTTTGCAAGACGACAACCAACCATCTGCACCAACAGTTCGACGACGTTTGCAGCAGCAAGGACTATCCGCTCGGAGACGATGGCTGCGGTTACCCTTGACGCTGCATCACAGACAGGAGCGCCTGCGATGGTGTACTCAACGACGAACCTTGGTGCACGAATGGCAAAACGTCATTTTTTCGGATGAGTCCACGTTCTGTTTACAGCATCATACGATCCCTGCGAAATCTACATTTCAGCAGGATAATGCTCGACCTTATGTTGCAGGTCCTGTACGGGCCTTTCTGGATACACAAAATGTTCGCCTGCTGCCCTGACCAGCACATTCTCCAGATCTCTCACCAACTGAAAACGTCTGGTCAATGGTGGCGGAGCAACTGGCTCGTCACAATACGCCAGTCACTACTCTTGATGAACTGTGGTATCGTGTTGAAGTTGCATGGGCAGCTGTACCTGTACACGCCATCCAAGCTCTGTTTGACTCAATGCCCAGGCGTATGAAGCTCGTTATTACGGCCAGAGGTGGTTGTTCTGGGTACTGATTTCTCAGGATCTATGCACCCAAATTGCGTGAAAATGTAATCACATGACAGTTCTAGTATAATATATTTGTCCAATGAATACCCGTTTATCATCTGCATTTCTTCTCGGTGTAGCAATTTTAATGGCCAGTAATGTATCGGAGTTCCACGTGAATATTACGCAGTATAACGAAAAACCAGTCCAAATTTTTAAATTTTACTTTATTTTTTACGGGTTGAAGAAAAATTCGCGCACTCTGAATTCCCAGCGCGGTTCCCCCACATACTGGCATTACAAAAATGTCTCTCGCCAAATTTCGTCCAGCGCATTTTTCGGACAGTAATTGGACGTTAAAGATTGGCAATTTGGCAACACTGTAATCACGACCATTATTACTACTCTGTTACTACCTGCAGCGGGTCTTCTACAAAATATTTGCAGTTATGTATTACGAACACAAAAATGGAAGTACAATCGTTTTCATTGATCAGCTTTTAAGAATGACTTTTGCACGCCCTGTGCTGTAATTGTTCCGCGCCACTGCATCTACTAGATTCCAAACCTGTTTTCTATGCACCCCCCACCCCCCTCCCCGAATGGGCCCACTAAAATTATTTGCGAAGGACGTTGCTAGCCCTACTGGTGACGTAAGGCCATTATGAAATGTAATGAACCTGAACGTGGCAAGAATAATAGTTCGTATTAATCGACGGAATCATTGTGGGAGGGTACACACAAAACAAGTTTGGAATCTAGTAGATGCAGTGGTGCGAAACAATTCGCGTCCACGAGGTGCAAAAGGCTTCTTTAAAAGTTGAACAATGGAAACGATTGTATTTCCATTTCAGTGTTCGTAGTACGTAACTGCAAATGTTTTGTAGATGGCCCACAGTAATCGCTGTATGACGATTAAAACGCCAGATATCGTACCACGCAGATTACTTTTAGCTTATGAAGACAAATAAGCTTCGACCAAGAAACGAACCCTCTACCTCATGCATGATAACCCAAAACGCTATCGACTGCACCAACTGCACAGTGCTGCCCCAGACGCAGACAGAGGTAGTTATCCTGTATATATCACTCGATGACTAATTTCGGGCCGAGACCCATTTTCAAATCATCGTAACATAGTCAGGAATGGTATTTCCGAAGATGTGAAAACCATGTCAAGAATGTGCAATGAATATGTTTGTTGCAAATTTTTGACATGATTTTTATTTTACATCTTCAGAAATACCATTTCTACGTTACGATAATTTGAAAATGGGTCTCACGCTCAAAATTAGTCATCGAGTAAATAAAAAAGAAGTAAAATTTGCAACTTTGCACTGGTTTTTCGTTATACTGATTAATAGATGTTGCTGACGCACAGCTACTCCAGCATGCTGAGATTTCGTAAATTTCTTACTCTCCTGGATCCTGGCTCTCCATACTGTTTCTGTACGACTGTGCAAAATGAAATAAAAATGGTTCAAATGGCTCTGCGCACTATAGGACTTAACTTCTGAGGCCATCAGTCCCCTAGAACTTAGAGAACTACTTAAACATAACCAACCTAAGGACATCACACACATCCATGCCCTAGGCAGGATTCGAACCTGCGACCGTAGCGGTCGAGCGGTTCCAGACTGTAGCGCCTAGAACCGCTCGGCCACCCCGGCCGGCAAAAAAAAATTGGTGCCAGTGAATGATTTTTCCGAAAAAATATATCCTCATGGCCTTACACGAGAGAAGGCAAGCTGATTAACGTGAAAATTAACAGATGAGCAGTCTTCCACTTACCCGTAACAAGGGCACAAAATAAGCTGAAATTTTCCATTTGTCGTACACCAACACACTCAGATGCAATAGCAAGGGATGACAAGATATCCATACAACATAAAAAGACGTATTTCTTTGCTATGGTAATTCGCTTCTCCAGCTGAATCGGAAATACAACTGTCCTCAAACGTGCAGCAGCAGCCAATGGTTTTAAGGAATGCTCAGTAAGACAAATTCTCAAAAAAATACAAAAACAAAAAAAGGAAAACACATAAGGTAGGAAAAAAGTTTATTTCATTGAAATATTATTGCCGATTATAGAAAACTTAGCGCCCGCTTTTCCTAAACAGTACAAGCAGCATTTCGTACTGCAGGTAAATTGAGATTTAAACTTAGTAAAATTGTAAAAAATGAAAAAAATCGTCATGCATCTGGTTTGTACAAAATACAAAGAATAACGTGTGATCGCTTTTATATAGGCCAAACTGGCCGGAATTTTGTAACAAGACTGCCATTGGCCATGATTTGCGAAGCACAAAATATACAGCGGTGATACTGGAACTACTATGAAAATTTTATACGTGGCACCTAAAGAGATGAAGTTAGACGCACTTTAAGAATGGCAAGTATATAGACGGAAGATTAAGGAACCGGACAAACTGATGAACGAATAGTTCGTATTTAAATACAATATTTCTTTCCTCTTTTCAAAAATAATTCAAAGATTCATGATTCACTAAAGCAGTTACCTTATGACATATCAGTAGTTTATAAAACACTCTGAGACCTTTACAGATACACTATCTACTCACTGAGTTGCAACATTGTGATCGCTGATAGAGCGTATGGCCACACAACTGAAAGTGTCTTTCAAATTTTTATGTCCAAAGTATTGAAGACGCGTATCGAATTTTAAATGTATCAAGACAATCGTATTACAGTAAAGTAACGTTTGGTCTATTGATCTGATGTAAAAACAAATGTATTATGTACAGAGAAACATTAAAAATGCAGGTATGTCACAAAAGATTTATTGCACTACTGTAATCTGTGCATACAATATTTGAAAATGTTATATTTCGTGTTTTGTTAATAACATTGCATCTTGTAATATAGGCAAAGGTTTGAGAATGAACAAAATGCTCGAAACTAATCAATGATAAAAACATTATTTGCATCTCTGACGGAAACTTTAATTAGTAAATTACAAACAGCAAGAAAGTTGAAAGAGATGCAGGAGGAATATCAGCTCTGTATGGAAAAGATAATAGGACCAGAAACGGAGTTCAGATTTTTGTAGGAAGACTACAGAAAAATAATCGTACCTTTGCATACCCTGACCATTAGACTGAATGAGACCTTCGACACCCTAAGAAGAAGAGGAATGAAGAACAGAGAGAAACGATTCGTTCGCGATAACGACAGTAACACACAGGAGTACTAAAAGTAGACAATTGATAAATACACGTATTAAGGATTTAAGATGGGCTTGCAATTCATCACTGCCGTTGTTTGAGTATGCCAAAAGAGTAATGATGCTTGAAGAATGGGAATTAAATTACCATAGAAATAGACAAGACACTTAGCACTGAAATTAGCTGAAGGATACATGAAGGTGAAACAAAACTGATACACAGTTCTAAACAGTTAAGTAGCGAACTGCCAAACCTTAAAACTAAGGAAGATGCAGTAGCAGAAAAAGAGGGAAATTTGTACTCTCAATATGACAATGTCACACAAGATAGCCAGAACGTATGACACAGTAGACGTAGATAATAATGGCATGAAACTGATGGCGCAATTCATTAAGTATACTTAAGCACAGTATTGTGTGAAATTGGAGAGTTGACAACGGCAATGTGTTGCCCAAAGCTCAGTGCAACCCTTTCTAATTGATGCCACTTGGCTGCTCTGGGTGCCAGGCAACTTACGTGTAGCGCTGAAGACCTTGCTGTCGTGCGCCCACCAAACCCCTCTACCTACTAACTTACGTGTATCTGCTTGGTGCAGGTTGGTGAAACGAGAATGTGTAAGTGTAGTGTGTATTGTTTATCGTGAGTATGAGATGAAAGGGTGAGGCTGACAGCCGTTGCCTTCACAAAACTACACCTGTTTTAGAGCATCAAAGGGTCCACTGAGCTTAACGTCCTCATCCGACGGAGGGATTACAATCAACGCCGTCATATGCCTTCACACCACGACAATCAACGCCGTCATATGCCTTCACACCACGACAATCAACGCCGTCATATGCCTTCACACCACGACAAATTGTGGACAGATATAAGTACCAAGTATTTTACGCTGGATCGTATACACTGATATAACAAACGTCATGGAATAGCGATATGCATTTATGCAGATGGAGGTAGTACCGCGAACAAAGGTCATAAAAGGGCAGCGCATTGGCGGAGCTGTTATTTGCACTCAGGTGATTCATGTGGAAAGGTTTCCGACGTGATAATTGCCGCACCTCGGGTATTAACAGATTTAGAACGCGGAATGGTAGTTGGAGCTAGACGCACGGGACATTTTATTTCGTGAATCGTTAGAGAATTCAATATTCCGAGTTCCACAGCGTCAAGAGTGTACCGAGAATACGAAATTACAGGCATTACCTCTCACCACGGACAACACAGTGGCCGACGTCCTTACTTAACGACTGAGAGTAGAGGCGCTTGCGTAGAGTTGTCAGTGTTTTTTTTTAAAAAAAAAAAACGAGCAGCACTGCCTGAAATAACCACAGAAATCAATGTGGGCCGTACGACAAACGTATACGTTAGGACGGTGCAGCGAAATTTTGCAATAATGGGCTAGGGCAGCAGACGACCGACAGTTATGCCTTCGCTAACAGCAGTTCCTCTCCTAGGCTCGTGACCATATCGGTTGGACGCTCTTCTTTTTAAGTCAATAGCCTTCTGACTGGTTTGATGTGGCTCGCCACTAATTCCTGTCCTGTGCTAACCTCTTCATTTCAGAGTAGCACTTGCAGCCTACGTCCTCAATTATTTCCTAGATGTATTCCAGTCTCTGTCTCCTTCTACAGCTTTTGCACTCTACATCTCCCTCTAATACCATGGAAGTCATTCCATGATGTCTTAACAGATGACCTATCATCCTGTCACTTCTTCTTGTCAGTGTTTTCCACATAGTTCATTTCTCTCCGATTCTGCGCAGAACCTCCTCGTTCCTTACCTAACCAGTCCACCTAATTTTCAACACTCGTCTGTAGCACCACATCTCAAATGCTTCGATTCCCTTCTGTTCCGGTTCCCCACATTCCATATGGCCTTTTTAGAGATATCCCTACCTCTTCAACTGTACTGTTCACTGAACTGTTCCTTATTGCTGTATCTATAGCTTCAGAGAACTTCAAGCGAATCTGGTCATTCTTTAGAACTTCCGTATCCTACTTTTCTGCGCATTGCACTTCCTGACTAATCTCCTAACTTTCAGCCTACTCTTCAAAATTTGTACTTTGTGATCTGAGTCTACACCTACTCCTGGGTACGATTAACAACCCATTATCTGGTTACGGAGTCCCTGCCTGACCATGACGTAATCTAACTGAAAACTTCCCTTATCACCCTGCCTTTTTCAAGTATACTTCCTCCTGTTGTGATTCTTGAACAGTGTATTCGCTACTACTAGCTGAAATTTGTTTCAGAACTCAATGAGTCTTTCTCCTCTCTCATTCCTTGTCCAAAGCCCATATTCTCCTGTAACCTTTTCTTCCCCATGACTATTACATTTTGATCTCCCTTTACGTACTGTATTATTCTTTCAACAACCTCATATACTTTCTCTATTTCTTCATCTTCAGCTTGCGACGTCGGCATATATGCCTGGACTCTGGTTGTAGGTGTTGGTTTGCTGTCGATTCTGACAAGAACAAACCTATCACTGAACAGTTAACTGTAACACACTCTCTGCCCTACCTTTCTATTCATAAAGAATCCTACTCCCGTTATACCATTTTCTGCTGCTGTTGATACTACGCTATAATCATCTGATAAGAAATCCTTGTCTTCTATTCATTTCACTTCATTGACCCGTAATATATCTTGATTGAGCCTTTGCATTTCATCTACACCATACTCCGCAAGCCACCTAATGATATGTAGCGGAGTTTACTTTCGGTACCACTACCTGATCCCGCCAACCCTGTTCCACACGCGAATAGTGCGTGGGAAGAATGATTGACGGTAAGCATCTGTATTGGCTCTAATTTCACGAATTTTCTCCTCGTGGTCAATACGCGAGATGTATCTATGTGTGTGTGTGGGGGGGGAAGAAGTAATATGTTGTCTGACTACTCCTGAAAAGTGCTGTCCTGAAATTTCAATAGTAAATCTCTCCGTGATGCACAGCGTCTCTCTTGTAACGTCTGCCAGTGGAGTTCGTTTAGCATCTCCGTAACGCTCTCTCGCCAGCTAAACGATCCCGTGATGAAACGCGCCACTCTTCGTTGGATCTTCTCTATCTCGTCTATCAGTCCTACCTAATAGGGACCCCAGATAGATGAACAATACTCAAGAATCGGGCGAACAAGCGCCTTATAAGCCACTTCTTTCGTGGATGAGTTACAGTTCCTTAAGATTCTTCCGATGAATCTGAGTCTGGTGTCTGCTTTTTCCACTATCTATTTTATATGGTCATTCCAATTAAGGTCACTCTGGATAATTACGCCTAGATATTTTACAGCAGACGCAGTCTCCAGCTGTTTGTCATCAATAGTGTAGCAGAGATGATCATCAGAGGGAGCCAAGTTTGGGCTGTATGGTTAGTGATCAAACACTTCTCAGCGAAAATGCTGCAGCGGCGACCTCATTGTTCCTGCAATGTTATGGCCAAAAATTGTCATGAGGAAGGAAATGTATCACAGGTACATTATGTTGGGTTGTGTGGAAACAGGCGAAATCTTGTAGCAAGCACCCATTGTATCGTAATGTATTGTATGGAACTGGGGACCTAGTGGTCCACAACCCCACAACAGGCTTCAGCAGTCCACTCACCCCACCGCTGCCCCAAACCGAACTCAAGGTTATTGTGTGGATCGGCCCTCAGAGCATGACAAACTTATTTTACGCGAATCGATCACTATCACGTGTCGATACTATCAAAGGATGATGACAAACCCTTTGAGACAGAGGTGAGGTACCGGTCTTGCTTTCGTGCTTGCACTTCGATCGACAATTCTTCACTGAAAGAGCTTGGCACAACACCTTTCTGGTCACATGAAAGGAATTGTGTGTATATCCAAATCTTATTGTTAGTTCACTTACAATCATACTCTAGTGTCGCTGGTAATACGATAGTACTATTACTGCAGCGTCTTTGTTTTGCATATCGGTATTCCGTTTACTATGGTTTCATTTATCGCTTTCCATTTTTTATTTATAGTTCAGTGTTGCTATTTGGGTTTACAGATTGTCATTTTGTCATTTGGAGACAGTATGTGGAGCTCTGGACGCTAGAAAAAGGAGTGCCTAATGGGGAAATCGGAACATTTCCGTCGTAGTCTTCTGTTTGAGTTCAATAAAGAGCTAACAGCAGCGGAGGCAGCCAGAAACATTTGCGATGTGTATGGGGATAATGCCGTTGGATATAACACGGTAGAAAAATGGTTATCTCCTTTTACGGAGTAAGGTTTTGATATTAGTGGCTCTCCACTTCCAGAAAGACATTCGGGGTTTGATGAAGATCGTTTGAAGGCATTAATCCAATGATCCACGTCAGTCTTCTCTAGAACTGGCCTGTGTAATGAACTGTGATCTTTCCACCATCGTGAGACATTCGCGTACACTGGTAAAGGTTCAAAAATTGGGTGTATGGGTACCGCAGGCAGTATCACAAAAATCAGCAGGTGGCCACGTGTGTATTTCAAGGCGTATTGGAGTACAGGGCGGAGCAGTGCCTTGTAGAGAGTGATGCCCAGCCGCGGTGGTAGTTGGAAGCCGGGGTTCAGCACCGGGTACAGGATGCGGAGCCTGTTCCACACTTTGGTCTTCACTTCGCGGATGTGCGGAACCCACGTGAGTCGGCGGTCGATGGTGACGCCGAGGTAATGCGCCGTTGGACGCCACGGGACAGGGCTGCCACCGACGGTGAGCGGTTGCAGACCTGCAGGAACGAGTCGCCTGGTGACGATCAGTAACTGCGTCTTGGCCCCATTGAATTGTAGACGCCACTTGACGGCCCAGGCTGCCAGGGTGTCAACGGCGAGCTGCAGACGTCGGCGCATGACGGCGGCATTGAGGCTCCTCGTATACAGAGCCGTGTCATCCGCGTACAGGGAGAGCCGCACACGGTCGATCTTCGGTGCATCAGAAGTGTACAGCGAATACAGGAGCGGCCCCAAGACCGAGCCCTGTGGCACACCGGCATTGATGCTGCGGACGGAGGACAAGCCATGCGCGGCCCGCACATGGAAGGTCCTATTGGCAAGATAGGAACGGATGAGACGGACGTGCGACGTCGGGACCCCAACTTCAAAAAGTTTGAATAAGAGGCCGCGGTGCCACACACTGTCGAAAGCACGCGACACGTCCAGGAACACCGCGCCGAAGAACTCGCGCTGCTCGAGGGCGACGAACGCATCTTCCACTAGCCGAAGGAGTTGGTGAACTGACGAGTGGCCCCTGCGAAAGCCGAACTGCTCTTCGGGCAGGAGGCCTTCCTCGTCAACGTGGCGCTGCAGCCGCCTGATGTACACCCTTTCAAAGACCTTGGAGACGGCCGGCAATAAACTAATAGGTCTGTAGTTCGCAGGCTGACGCAGATCCTTCCCCATCTTCGGAGTCGCCACGATCTCTGCATGCTTCCAGGATTGAGGAAAACTGCAGGACCGGAGGATTACATTAAAGACGTCGGCGAGATGAGTGACAGCCACCGGCGGCAACTTCTGGAGTAGGGCGTTGGAAACTTCGTCTGGGCCCGCAGCTTTCCTGGGGTTCAGGGCACGCAGGATGGACGACAGCTCCTCCGCCGTCGTCTCTTCAATGACGTCATCGTCGTCGCGTGCCTCCAAGTAGCGTGGGAGCCGGTCAGCAACCAGGTCGTCGTGGGCAGCGTCGATCGGCGTAAACGCAGCCTCAAAGATGTCTGCGAGGGCATCAGCCTTCGCAGCTGGTTCGCAGACAACCTGACCGTGGACCAGCAGCGGAGGGATACGTTGCGTGCGGCGTAGGAAACGCTTCGTCGTCTGCCAGGCCGGGCCGTCGTCAAGACAGAGGGTGGCGACCTTGTTATTCCAGTCGCGATTGCGATGGTTGTCAATGGCAGCCCGGATGTCCCGACGCATCCTGTTGAGGAGGCGCTTGGTGTCGGCAGTTCTTGTCCTCTGCCACTCCCGGTATACCCGGTTCTTCTCAGTGATGGCCGCAAGAATGTCCGGCGGCAGCTGTCGGGAGTAGTCAGGCGGAGTGCGAGGTCGGGGCGGCGTTGCTATAGTGGCAGCGTCGATCGTGGTGGCCGCGAAGTGCAGAAGTGCTGCGTCCGCTCCAGCTTCCGCAGGGGGCGGCGCGGCGGCGAGCGAGTCCGTCACGTCTGCTAGAAACCTGTCCCAGTCGATGCCAGCAAGTGAGATGCCTCTCCAGGGCTGTTGGAGGGCGTCTAGGTCGATATCAAAAACCACTGGGACATGATCAGAAGACAGTGCCGTCCTCGTCGTGGCGGTGATCTGATGAGGGATGCCCTTGACGACCGCTATGTCGATTATATCCGGGAGGCCACGGGCAGGGAAGATTGTCGGGTCGTACGGCCCCACCACAAGCGCATGGTGACGTTCCACTACCCGAAGCAGGCAGCGGCCAGCGGCATTGGTGATCCTGGAGTTCCAGGAGACATGTTTACTATTGAAGTCCCCGGCGACGAACACCTGCCCCCTCAAGGAGAGCGGAGCATCGATGTCAGCAGGGTCCAGTGGACGAGACGGCGGTCGATAGGCAGCGACGAACGTGATGGCGCCCGCCGAGGTGTGAACGACGACACCAGTGGCCTCCAGCGTTGCCAGTGGCGGAAGTTGTATCACGTGGTGACGAATGCCATTGCGGACGTAAATGGCTGTCCCACCACCCGCCGTCAGTCGATCAGTGCGATAGCTGGAGTAGTTGGCCGCCCTGACGTCGACACCAGGCTTCAGGTGGGTTTCGTTGAGAAGGCAGACGTCGACGGCTTCATCTCGAAGAAATTGGCGAAGTTCGCCAGCTTGAGTGCGGACGCCGTTGGCATTCCACGCGACGACCGTGAGCCCTCTAACGCTGCAGCTGGTGAGTGTTGACAGCGGTCGGGGTCGGAGAGGCCATCGGCACTGCAGCGCTGAGTTGCTGCGACAGGACTTCGATCAACTTCGTAGCACTGGTCACCAGGGCAGTGAGCTGCGCGACGAAGTTGGCCAGGTCAGCGGTGGAGGCAGCCGACGCGGCCCCATCGCTGGAAGGGGGAGGCGTGGCTGCTTCGCTGTGAGAGTCCACCTGGGGTTGCTCGACGGACGGTGCTGAGCGCTGGGCACCCATGGGGCGGCGATCCCCGCGCCGGCGGTCTGCGGGGCGCGGTCCGGACGACGTCCCGGGAGAGGCAGTACCCGGGTCCGCCACTAGCAGCTGTGGTAGAGGCGCAGGAGCCGCAGGTGTCGGCACGGCCTCGGATGCGGCAGGAGCAGGAGCAGCCGACGCAGCCGGGACGGCGGAGGGCGCCCCTGACGTTGCCGCCGCGAAAGAGACGCCGGGCCGTCTCGTTGCTGGCTTCTTCGGACTTGGCGCTGGCATTTGGCTACGTTGGCGAGCGATGGCACGCTTCCACACCTCACACCCACGATAGCTGGCCACGTGAGCACCGCCACAGAGTGCACATGTCGGCTTCTCGGTGGGCGGACGGGGGCACGCACGTCCTGCCTGGGCACCGGCGCATTTAACACATCTGTCCGGCATAGAGCAGTGGCGCGCGACGTGATTGATCCCCTGGCAGCGAAAGCACTGCACAGGGCCTCTCCGGGAGCGAAGATCTTCAGTCTGAACCGGGACGTCGGCGACCCGCGTCAGTTGGTAGAGTTTGCGGTTCTCCACGGTGTCGGAGCAGACGACCAGGAAGAGCGGCATATCATCGCGTGGTTTAGGCGACTTCATCTTCACGACTGCCCGGATTTAGAAGCCCAGGTCAGCGAGTTCACGATGCAGGTGATCGGCTTCCATGTTGAACGGGAGGTCGCGGATTACAACCTTCAAGACCTTGTCAGGTGCGGAAGCGTGGGTATAATATGGGATACCACGCTCAGACGCCTCCTGAGTGACCCGGCGATAATCGTCAGCAGTGCGGAGTGTGACCCTGTACAGGTCACGCCCGGCAGGCTTCACGGTGTACACGGCCGTTGTCCAGCTGCGCAACAACTTCTGCAGTTCCCCATAGGGCGGCCAAAACTGGAGGACCACCGGCAGAAGATGGGAGTCTTTCTTTGGCGCAGGATCGCGCGGTGGCTGGTCCGGCGCGTCAGCGAGCGCGTCGAATGAGTTGGCGACGGCAGTTGGAAGCGTCGTCGAGGACTGCATGCGTCTTGCAGTTCGCCGGGCCGGGAAAAAACCATCGGCGTCAGGGACGAAATCTTGCTTGGCCCTCTTCTCGATCGGCGAGCTGCGAACAACGGACGTCGCGGCTGTTGCCCTCCTCTTCTGTTTCCTGCTTCGTCCGCGTGGCTGAGGGGCGGTGGAGCTCTCATCTTCAGAATCGGGGAGCGGAGCAGACAGCGCTGTCTTCGAGGTTTCCGGAGCTGTGTCCATCAAATCCATAGCCATAGCATTGGTCGTCGTAAGTGGGGGGCCAGATGGGGTCGCCGACGGCGCAAACGCGGCCGGACGGCGATCTGCCACACCCTTCGCGTCGCTAGCAAGCGGAGGTACGTCCTTCTCGCGGCTACACATCTCAGCGACTCGTGCGTAACGTCGTAACGGAGCGGCAACGCTCCAACAGGTCGTGGTGAGCGGGCGCGGACCGCAGCGGGAACGCTTGGTACCCCATACCGCAGATGAAACCCCCAGGAGCAGATTTGGTGGGCGCGGACCGCAGAGGGAACACCTAGAACCGCAGCGGACGGAAAACGGAGCAGCAATGCTCCAGCAGGTCGCAGGGAACGGGCGCGGACCACAGAGGAAGCGCCTGCAGCCGTTGGTGGAGGGGGAAGGCCATAGACATAAATACTGGACCAGGTTCACTCAAGGAGCAGTCTCTGGTCGCACCTGATGAAGGTTACGAGCTACGTGACGTAAATATCGTGCAAGTACGACGCTGATATCCGGCAGAACACCCGACAACCCAAGATGTCACCATTTGCTTCCTTTCATAAATAACAAATGTATAGGCCAGCATTGCATAGAGCTGTGCCGGAAAAGAGCTATTGTAAGAGCAGTTAGTTGCCGACTTTATCGAGGTGAGAATTTTTGCTTTTTATTCAGAATGATCTTATAGGGCCATGACGCAGCACTGCTGTCGTCCAAATTTTACCAGGTTACTGAATTTATTTTTTTATTACGAGGTTTAGGAATTTTTCTGTTTCGAGCTTATATTTAATGAGAAAAGAATTTTGTGGGTACATTAAATGGGAAACAAATTTTGTGTGGAGGTTAAATGTGAATGAATTTCTGTAGGGAGGTTATAAATGAAAAAGAATTTCTGTAGAGAGGTTACACTAAATTAGAATCACATTCATTGTTAATATTTAAATTTATTTAATAATTTCGTGTGTGGAGGTTACACTCTCCTCCAGTTTTCATGATGTTCACCTGTCGCTGTACTCTACACCATGGTTTTCCAAACTTTTCCTTTTATGAAAAACTTTGAGAATCCTAGAAGTTTCACGAAAAACCTTCGTTTTGAAGGTTAATAAGTTTTTTTAATAAATGAAAAAACTTGATTTATTTCATTACTTTAATTTTAAATAACAACTAATAACACAAAGTAAATATCAAAATTTTAAGAAATAATTAGTATCGTCAATATGTCGAAAAACACCGTTTTATTAAAAGGTTTTCGCAGAACTCAAATTCACTTCTCGCGATACACCGGAATTCCCCGGAACACAGTTTGAGAAACCCTGCTCTGCATTGGAGGCGGTTCACTCCAACATTAGCCATCATTAAAATTTTTGTAAATATCGCTCATACATCCTCACAATAAGGAGTAACGTTCTGACTACATTGTTGATAACTTAAGAACCTTCAATCTGAACTGCCATATATTGTGTGTCTCTCAGACTTTATAGTCACGAATCCACAGTTGGTCAACTGTACTAGTGTTCTCGCGGGGTGGGCTATTATTGCACCGGTTTGAATTACTAAGCATTACAGTTCATAAACCAGTCGTTGCAGTTTCGTTAAAAATGTCAATTACCGGACTACACACACCCTTCCGCAGCGTGACGACTTGTTATTACTCAGAACTTTTTTCGCACAAAAAATTATTCTTTACTTATGAAATATCCTTCACAACATTATGTTTTACGGAGCGCCCGAACTCATACGTTTGAACTGTTACATACAATAAAATGACCCATTTTCCGTTTCACATGACTGTGCAAACGCCGTGTCTTCACAGTTCCGCAAGTCCGCGTCCGTGCAATCTCGCAATCCTTATGCAACTGTAGCTACTCTTCAAATAACAGAGGCACCTACGTTCCCTCTTTGCAGGTATAATACTGTCGATGTAACAGCGACACTGCAGTAGGCTTACACAGTGCTCTACACATCCTCCGAATGTGCATTTAGTCAGTTCACGTCATCTGGATGTTGGGTTTTTCACAAACGTTCGAGCGAACTGTAATTCGGCTGGGTCATGGGCAGTCGGCAGGAGTTTTTCCCAAGAGGGACAAGACACTAAAATTGATATATTTTTTATGCAACTGAGTTGGTAAATTTGGATATGTGTTTTGCTATAAGAATTAAATTTTATAGATGGCAAAGAAAAGTTAATATATCTAAGAAAACTGACAGTCACCCCTGAGGCATTGACTGCTCCAAGGAGCCGGGAAGTTTATTACACCTTCTTTTTAAAAAAAGTGTGAATATAAGAAAGACGACGTTAATTAACAGATGTTTCATCATTTGGGGTGAAGATTATTATCTCTGTTAGACGGTAGTGAGAAAGGATAAAACAAGGCACTCCATTATGGAGCGCACATTTCCCTGCTTTATGAGATATTCTCCCGTCCACGTTTTTGAACTCTCTCCTCGACAGAGAAAGAAAAAAAAGGCTGGAGAAGTGAAGCTCATTTCTGTGATATCTACTTCCATTATTGCTGTCTTCGAGATACTGTTGTCAAACTGACAACAAGGCGTAGCCCGACGGAGTAATTAAATTCCCCAGACTGTACATGCTTAACTCATAAAATGGAATTTTGTGAATCCCCTACATCGCACATGCTGTTCTGTGTGAGTTATTGCTGTGCTCGTATTATATATACACGCGCCTATGGGAAGTGGCTGATGGGACTACTTGATTCGACAGAAATCAAATTACATGTACCGGTACTATTTACATGCAACAGGTTTCGGTCTTACAGTACGCCTTCTTCAGGTTCCTCTATTATTATTTATTTACTTATCGGATGGATATACGCATACAGTTCACAGTCATGTTTACACAATGTAGTACAAAAGGAGTATGCAAGAGCTCTGGGCTCAGTTGACCTTACAGCGTGCTGCCAAGAGACTCTACCCATTCCAATGTTCCTGGAGAGGCAATGATGGTACCTTTCCAGCCCCCAGTGAATCATCTGTTGGGACATTCCCCTACAATGTGGTCAATGGTCTGCTCAGAAGTTCACAGTCACCCAGTGGGGCGACGGAGACTCCCCATTTGTACATGGATGACTTAGCTCTTCTGTTTCGACATCAGCTTCTGTTCAGCTGACACCAGGTTCTCTTGGGCAGTTTCATGCCCGATACAGCTCCTCTACGACTCTGAGCTATCACGTTTATAACAAGGATCATAACCACACTTTTTTTTAGATAGACCAGAAACCGTCGTTATGCGAAAAACTTCTGTGCAGGGGTCCCGAAGTGGTCTATTGTAACATCGAAATGGGTTGCATGTAAATAAAATCAATAAATACAGCTGATGGCTTTATCGTTACTAGAAATAAATACAACAGCTGTTGCCCAATATCTGTCAGGAAATGATTGTACTGCAACTAATTTCTGGCAACCTCTAACGTGAACTAACAGACAACATACGTAGTTTAATGCATCTACACCTACGAGAGCAGAAGTGTGCTGAAATGTTATGTACAATTAATTTTAACATCGCCATTGACATATTATACCCATTAAATACACTGTTGTGTGCTGTCTAATGTTGATAGCGATTGGCAAAAAGTTAATACCAATTACCAGCATTCGATTTCAATCAACGAATCTACTCAGTGACCTGGCCAAGATTGTCCTTAAGAGAGCGAATATAGTAATGTTATACACAAATGTAGTAGTATGTAGTAAACAGTATAGTATGTAGTAAACAGAAGTTCTTTTGTCGAAATTATTTTTAAGTCCTGTAACAGGCCTTCAAAGAAAATAACAGAGATATGGAGCACATTTTTGAGGGTGCATTGATAGCTAACCCAGGATCCATCCGGGCTCTCGCCAGCCTGCGTAAATTCCTACATAAAGTATAAGAAACAACTGATTATGATCTTGAAATAGAATAATTACTAGCGAACTGTAATAATCATTTTACAACAACCTTTAAACAATGGATTTTTGAGTAAACCTGAAAAAGTATAGCTTTCGTGCAAAATCGACAATGTCACACACACTATGGCCTGTGAACTAGATAAAAGCGTGTGTATTAATGCCCCAGAGCAGTCAAATTAAAACGAGACAAATGGAAAAAAGTAAGTAAACTGTTGATTATTTCAAAAATAATCGCCATAACTGTTAATACATTTCTCCCGCTGTGAGACAAGGCGGTCTATGCCTTCATGGAAAAATGTTAGCTGTTGCCTACGGAACCATGATCGCACCCAGGTGTGCACCTCTTCCTCCGAAGGAAGTCGACGGCCAAGAATGTCTTTCTTCAAAGCTGCAAAAATTATGAAATCGGTTGGAGAGGGATCAGGGCTGTATGGAAGATGTGTAACGGCTTCCCAGCGAAACTTCTACAGCGTATTCGAAACAACCTTGGCTAAATATAGACAGGCCCACATGTTGCCAAGGTTGTTTTAAGTCGCTTACACATTCTCCATACAGTCCCGAACTCTCCCCCATGTGATTTCCATATCTTTGGAGCCCTGAAGAAACACATTCGCGCGCCGAAGAGGTGCATAGCTGGCAGTAATCGTGACATCGTATTCAACAATAGACATATTTCCATGAACGCATTGACCATATTTCTCACAGTTGGATAAATGTATTAACAGTTGAGGCGATTTCTTTTGACATAATAAACAGTTCACTTACTTGTTTGTCCGTCCCCGGTAGCTGAGTGAACAGTCTGCTTTCCGCAGCGCTGCGGCGAGGACGTCTTGTTTACGTCCCGTCCGCGCGGTCGCGAGTGCCCGTAGTTGTTTACTACTTCGTCGCGGCTAGTTTAGAGTCCATCACTACCGACGCAACATGGCACATTCATACAGACAAACCACCATCAAGATCAGTTTTCAAACCGATCATGCACGACCGCGAGCTTTTGAAGTGGAACGTTTTCTACGTGACGACGTTAAAATTGACCCGCGAGACATAATTGGTATCCATCTCTCTATCACGAGCAGTGTTGTCTACGTCAAGCTAGTAAGTGACGAGGTGTGCAACAGAATCGTGAGCGCACATGCGAACGATCTTAAATTCAAACATTCTGATGGCCATATTGGGGCGGTCTCTATCGATCACGCGGGGCTTGGCCTCCGTACGATACGCGTCTTCGAACTCCCTTTCGAAGTACCACCGGACGTAGTCACCGCGGCTTTCCAGCCCTACGGCAAAGTGATCAGCCATATGGCCGAAAAATGGACCACCTTTACAACGTACCCCGTTCTTAACGGGGTACGACAGATTAAAATTGAACTGACCAAACATGTTCCGTGATATCTTGTCATCGGCGGATGTAGGGCGATCATTATGTATGACGGTCAGCCACGCACTTGCTCTGGTTGTGGCCAAGTAGGGCATGTCCAGTCGGATTGTCTCCGACGACGGCTTACTCAAATCCCGGCAGGTGAATCTATGACTCCTTCTACGGTGACGACCCTTCCTCTCAATTACGCAGAAGTTCTACGGGCAGCAACCTTTTCCGATGCTGACGACAGTAGTCCGATAGCCGCCCCCGATGGAGAGACCAAAATGGCTTCTGCAGTACAGGATCCGGCCTCTACAACGGCGCCCCCACCTGAAGATAATCACCGACCGACCTTGCAAGAAGGCGTGGATGCCAGGATGGACATTGACCCACGGGTTGTGCCGACAGCGGCTTTTCTTCCAGACACCGGAGCAGCTGACGAAATCCACCCACATTCAGATACTGAAACACACGTCCGTAAACAGCGTTCCCCGCGAAAACACAAGAGACGGCGGCGTGCTCCATCGGACGAGTGTTTGCAGCGATCGTCTGACATGGACTGTGGAACTTCCGACGACGGTACCGGCGGTACAGAGGCCGTTGTAACTTCAAACTCAACAGATCGCCGTGGTGACGGCTTCAGCACTTCAGACCCCACAGCACAGCAGGATCACAAGCAGACAACCGCTGCCGCTTCCCAGCCAGCAGAGCCGATGGAGTCAGCGCCGAGTGCCGCAGCAGCCACTAACAGCCACCAACAGCCGATGGTGTTTCATGGCGACTGGGCGGACGACTGTGAGGAACACTCCTTGCCCATCGTGTCGGACGACACGGGGGGAAATTTACCCCACCAGTGTTGATCCTTTCCCGCCGTCAGTTACAGTGACGAGACAGCCTTACCAGGGTATTGATGGCCAACACGGATGCTGTGGATAGACCTCAAACTTATCGCGTTGCAACTATAAACATCAACACTATACGAACGCGCGCTAAGTTATCCTTGCTTCAGGATATGTTGAACTCTGCTTCCATCGACATAGCCCTTCTCCAGGAAGTGTACGTCGACGACTTCCCAGGCATGTACGGTTACGATGCTTGCGTCTCTCCAGCTTCCCCAACAGGCAGTGGTGTCGCTGTACTTCTTCGGGAAGGGATAGTGGCGGACGATATCCTGCTTCTGCCTGGGGCAAGAGGAATGGCACTCACAGTACTGGGGGTCCGCCTTATCAATATCTACGCACCTTCCGGGACGGACAAACGTCGCGAACGTTCACGATTCTTTGCGGAAGACGTCGCCCCGCTCTTCCAAGGCCGCCACGACCATCTGGTGTTTGGAGGTGACTTCAATTGCGTGCTGGCGCCCAGAGATCAACTCCCACGACATAATCCGTGCCCGGAACTCGGGACGCTAATTCGAGACCTGAAGATGGTGGACACTTGGGAACATCTTCACGGCCACCGACCGGGATTCACGCACTTCACAAGTCACTCTTCCAGTCGTATCGATCGGATTTATGTCTCACGCTCTTTCGCCGCTGGAACACAGGATGCGGAACTGTGGCCTGCAGCATTCTCGGACCACTCAGCTTACATTTGTGCCGTCACCCTGCGGCGGCAACAAGTGTGGAGAAGCCGCAGCCCGTGGAAATTAAACATCGCTCACCTTGTAAGTAGGCTGTTTAGGTTTTTTTGTTGGTAACGCCACCTCAGTATGAAAATCACCGGCTGTGCCGTGTGCAGTCTGTGGCTGCTTTGCATTGTTGTAATACTCAACCATTGTAGTGTTAGGCAGCTGGCTGTGAACAGCGCGTAGCGCTGGGCAGTTGGAGGTGAGCCGCCAGCAGTGGTGGATGTGGGGAGAGAGATGGCGGAGTTTTGTAATTTGTCATGATATCAAGGTAAATACATTGTTTGTTCTCTATTAATATCTTTCATTTGCTAACTATCCCTATCAGTAGTTAGTGCCTTCCATAGTTTGAATCTTTTATTTAGCTAGCAGTAGTGGCGCTCGCTGTATTGCAGTAGCTTGAGCAGCGAAGATTTTTGGTGAGGTAAGTGATTTGTGAGACGTATAGTTTAATGTTAGTCAGGGCCATTCTCTTGTAGAGAATTTTGAAAGTCAGATTGCGTTGCGCTAAAAAAAAATATTGTGCGTCAGGTTAAGCACAGTCGTGTATATTGTTCAAAAGGGGACGTTTCATATGTCGACCCTTAGTCGAGGATACCTCACTGGAATCTTCTGATTTTTTCCTTGTAGTTTGTGTAATTAGTGTAGATTTTGTTTATTGCTAGCGCGTAATTATAGAGAGAATTTCCTTTGTAGTTGTAGTTTTTCATTGTTGTACAGTAAAACAGTTGTGGCATGCATGTAGATTTGCAGCAAGTATTTCGCAGCTGCGCTTGCAATTAACTAGATATTATTTTCAGTGCTATGTTAATGTGTTTTCTTATTTTTGCTCTTCAAATTGTGTTTTTCTGTGTTGTCGTGTGAAATACTGTGACAATAATGGCGTGTGAAAAACGTAACACTAGGCTCCAAAGCAAACTGAGAAATAATAGTGACGACGAGCGTAGCTTGCCAGCACCACTGTGTAATGAATTAACAGATGTTCAAAGTAATAATTTGGTAGCTGTGCATAGGGAAATGGAGCGGGCTGCAAACAATGGTGTAGACAGCGAAACAATTAGAGAACAGGGAAGCATTATCGATCGATCGGTCGGCGACAGCTCGCCTCAGGAATCCGAAACGACAGGAAACAATCTCGCAAATGCTGTGAATTCAGGATTTGGGTCCTCACCGTTTTCTCAAATGAGTCAAGACACATTTTCTGCTTGTCAAAATGTGAATGTTTCCGGTGCAAATTCACTGCCGAAAAGCACTGAGGAACATGTTCCAGACACCAGTGCATTGTTATTACAATTAATACAACAAATGGGACAAACACAACAAAAGCTTCAAAAGTTAGACACAACGCTCGAACAAAATCAGAAACAAATGGGACAAAATCTTCAAAAATTAGACACAATCGAACAAAATCAGAAACAAATGGAACAAAATCAGAAACAAATGGAACAAAATCAGAGTCAAACACAGCAACAGCTTCAAAAGTTAGACTCATTGGAGCAAACTCTTGAACAAACACGTGAGGATTTAACTAATGAGTTACATCACATCGAATCAAAATGTCAAAAAGTCTGTAACGACGTAAAAACACAAATTTGTGAGCATTTCCAACCTATTTTTTCGCGGCATGAAAATGCACTACAGAATCACGAAGTAGCCATAAAAGAACTGCAAACTACTGTTCATGAAAATCATGAGACCTTGCAAGCTAAATTTGACTCAGTTGCATCTACCGATTCGGTTACGCAACTTGCAAAAACCCAGGAAAACTTAAAAGACACAGTAGAAAGACACATGGAGGAAATTAGTACATTATCAGAGAAAGTAGTTGAACTTTCGGATCAGCTAAATAATTTATCTACGAAGGTAGATGATAATCTGAATGACACAAAACCGGTAGTCTTTAATGACACAGAAGAGTGCGAACAAATTAGGAAATTCAAACAAAATCAGAATCAAATTAATACGCAACACCAAAGAGAAATCCGCGAAGTACAAGATCAGCTGACACAGGTAGTACAAGAATTACGTATTTCGGAGGACACTCGCGCCCCAATACGGGAAGAGGGACTTAGCAATATGGAACAGCCACAAAATAATAACACAGGACACTTCGGAAATTATGACAGAAATTGGCAAGGCACACCGAATTTTGAGATGGAACCGCCGAAACGACGTAATAATGACCGATATGCGACTCGCCGACATGATGACTTTGACTATAAGCTGTTCATTACTACACGTAAATTCAAAACGTTTAAAAATTCTGCCAACGACATTCATCCACAAGCGTGGCTCCATCAATTCTCTCATTGTTTTCCCCCCAACTGGTCATTAGAACACAGATTAGAATTTATGTGTGGCTATTTAGAGAATGAACCAGCTGTAAGAATGCGTTCGGTCATTCACGATTGCCACAGTGAAGGAGAGTTTTACTATGCCTTCCTCTCAGCATATTGGTCTCAAGCCACACAAGTAAAACATAGCATCATAATGATGAAACGTTTCGAACAATCTGAATTCTCCAGTCTTATGAAATATTTTGAAGACATGTTGCATAAGAATCAGTATCTTTCAAACCCATACAGCCCTTCAGAACTCATCCGCATTTGCTTAATGAAATTACCTGAACATTTACGACACATTATTTTGGCAGGACGTTGCAAAGACGACATTGAAGCATTTCAGGGACTCTTACAAGAATTAGAAATTGACACTGACAATCGCGGGATGCGAAAACAGGAAAACAATCACTACAGGTCACATACGTCACAATTCCGTGACGACAGAAATAATAAATGGACACGACAAGGCTATTCTCACAACACAAATCGTGACCAAAATAGACACCACCCATATGACAACCACTGGCAGAGTAATAATAATTACAGGGAAAGATCGCATTTCCGTAGTAATGAATATGACAGGGACAATCATAGAAACAGACAATATGGTAACCAGAACTATTATTATCAAGGGAGACAGAATACTTTCAGACGCAACAGTCCAGCGCGCAGTTGCGACTCCGGGAGAGATTCTCCACCACATGACCGACAAACAAGAAACTATGTAAACTACCGACATAACGACAGACCTGAATTGCATCAGAACTGGCGGGATTCTAACAGAGCTGGGCCCTCTCGGCAAGGCGAATTTGTGGAGGTTCGGTCTCCGAATCCCATTAGCGACGCGCGCCAGTGGAGAGACAGACAATGACCCGCACCGCAGGCAGACACCTGCGCCGGCTGGCTCCGAGAAAAATAACATAGCGCTAACCTTGAGAAAAAAATTCCAGTATTCTTTACCGACGTATACTACTTGACAATTGCGTTAAAGTTGAAACTCTGCATACTAGGAAGAGCAAAGGTTTACACCACATTTCACACGTAAAACCGTTTATTGAGAGATAATGTGCTTTTTTAACTTGAGATTTTAATGCAACATTTTGGTTTATTTGAAAATACATTCTGAAATTAAAGTGCTTTCTGTGAGATACCAGATGACACAGAGGTTAGTTTATGTGACAGCTACACGATGTTATCACGACGCTACTAATGAGTGACAGTTTACAATGTTGCTTTTGCGCTGTTATCTGTTTTATATCTGCACAGCTTTCTGAATTCTTCTGGAAAGAAAAGCATGTTTTAGTAGTAACTTTTGTGGTATAGCAACAATGAGACAGCCTTTTTCGTGGCACAACAATACGTTACAGTACAGTACTTTCTTCATCACAACAATAAGCGTAATAACTAAGATATCTATACGCAAAGCATTTCACTTTTGTGTATCATCAGGTAAGTACATTGACTTCTGCAGAACTTAGCTTTCGGAGGACGATAACTACGAGACTTCCACAGAGATTATGTTGCGACATGACACACAGTTTAGCGCTACAGGACACGTATTTGAGTGATTAATTTTGTACTTAAAACATTTATTTTTAAAGATTTTTAAATTGCAAAGAAAGTTTTCCGAGATATATTTCATTCCATTGCTGTAATCTGTAACACCTGAGGGTATAATTACATTAATCCTCAGGGGGGTACACGCTTACTTTGTGTATCATGTGTTTAGCACGCACAAGGAGCCCTAGCTAATATGGTATTTGCTTATACAACTTTACACATCGGTACCATATTTCTCTAACACAGAATTACACAGCTATCTGATTATTTACCTGAGAGAGACAAACATTTATTTTACAACATTAGTGACAGATGTTTACGTAATTACACCGTTGGATAACTTCACACTTACGAAATTGTATTTTGTCTGTACTTTGTCAACTGTTCATACTTTTTCAGAACCATTGTGATACTATGAGAGCGATGAATGATGTATTTGGTATGAGATCATGATTTTTAAGGTACGTTTGAGGTAGATGACACTTTTGACATGAGCAGAGAATTTTTTTAGGTTTTGAAACTGTTGGAGGAAGCTACGACGATTTTGAGAGTTGACTGAGGTATTATGATGTTATTTTTACGACGACGATGTGTATTATGCTGTTGAGGTATGTTTATGATTAATAAGCTAATGTTATATGAAGAATTTGATTATGCTATGTATCTAATGATGAAGTATTGAAGAAGCGTCGACGAATTTATATATGTGTAATAAGGTAAGGGGTAATGAATAGTGATTAGGGCACTCTGATTTGTGGAAAAGGTTGTTGGAAACCAAGATCGTACTTTAAGAGTTATGAAATGTGTGTAAATGCGTGAATGTATCACAATGCCGACGAAAATTTTTTTGGACACTGTTATATCAATAAGATTTTGTTTCTACAGATTGGTAACGCAAATTCTCACCCTGTGAATTTTTTTAATATAAGACTGCCATTGTAGTGAAAACTGCTGTCGTAAATATTTCCGTACGAAAGTTAAGTGACCACCTGCACGTAATGCGTCGCGGGCACACAGCTGAGTCAGACGCCTGGAAAAAAAAAAAAAGGGGGCCATTATTGCGAGCCCCTTTTTCAGTGGCACAGGTAGAAAAAAAAAGGGAGGCCATTAACCTTCCTTTGTAGAGAGCATCGCAAAAACGACAGGGTCGAACTTGAAAACGATGAGAAACATTTCACGGCTATTGTCGTGCTAATTGAGAGAAATGCCATATGGCTAGTGAATGATGTTTCACGCCTTGCTTTGCCCATTTTGTTTAATATCTAGTTTCTAGCTGCACTGCAGCATTGGTAAAAATAAAATTTTATAGATGTATTAATGTAAATATTTTCTGTCTACAGATCGAGTAAATAAAAAAAAACGAAGGAGCATTAAAAAAAAATATTTCACTTCACAGGAATTGCATACGGAATTTTCTTTTCAACTACTGGGTAATTTTTTTTGGTAGAATAACTTTTTGTGGTGCACCACTTTAATTACTTAGACATTAAGATGTGATTATACATTTCCCTTATCTGCATTGTTATCTTTAGTGTACTATTTTTTCTGCTTGAGCTATGTCATATTTCGGTATAAGTTGCTGCTGTTTGCCAGGCATAGTGTTATTGAATTTGACTTTGTATTATTCTGTTAAGCCAGTTTTACTAATGATTTCTTGTTATTGTTTGCTGAACATTGCCTTAGATTAGTTGTAATATTGCAATTGCTTCGCTAATTTCTAAAATGCTGCTTCCTTTGCAAATCTGCACTTTTTTGTCATTGCTGTTTGCGTTTATTGTTTTATGTGTTGCTGCATTGCCTCGTCCCTTAGTTTAGCATCTGAGCTCAGTAGATATAAGTTAGCTTAAGAGGGGGTAGCCTATAAGAGAATGAGTAGCGATGAATTGGAAGCAATGCATTGAGAAGCTATACGAGTAAAGTACAGAAAGCAGGTATAGATAGGACTTTTGGAAATAATGAAGAACGATGGGAGATCTCCAAGAACAAAAAAGGTTTTGTTCGCAAAATACTGCAGTACCAAAAGTTACACTGAAAACGAACCCTGTCCTTTCCTTGTGTTATCCCACTATGTGTTTGTGTACCCTTGTGTATTTGTTTTCTTCCTGTCTTTGTGTAGTTTCATAGAATTTTTCCTTCTTCTAATACTCAGCTACGTGAACTATGATGAGGAATACTGTTATCCTCAAATATAATTTGCATTGATAATATGTTATTTACTTTGTAAAGATGTATAGATATTTATTCTGTTCTATTTTAATGCCCATGTGTGAAGTCGATGTTTCAATAATTATTCTGCGCTTTTATGTATGTACTTATGTCATTAATTTTGTAACACTGAGCCCGCATCTCGTGGTCGTGTGGTAGCGTCCTCGCTTCCCACACCCGGGTTCCCGGGTTCGATTCCCGGCGGGGTCAGGGATTTTCTCTGCCTCGTGATGGCTGGGTGTTGTGTGCTGTCCTTCGGTTAGTTACGTTTAAGTAGTTCTAAGTTCTAGGGGACTGATGACCATAGATGTTAAGTCCCATAGTGCTCAGAGCCATTTGAACCATTTGTAACACTGATGTATATGTTATTTCGATTCTTTTGTAAAGCCTGTACTACAAATGTTATCTGTATTATTATGTTTTTAATGATGTATTTTGTACCTTTGTAATTGTATTCTTATGTTATAAAATTGTAATTGACACCAGGTCATCAAATTAAGTACCTTGTAAGTTACATTTCACTGCACACGTTTCTATTGGTCATAGTATATGGACAATATGTGAGAAGTAGGGACTGTTAGTGTTTGCATGTGTGTTAATAATTCAGCAAGGGACTGGATAACAGCATTGCTTGTTCTAAGGACAATTCCAACAACTTTGTGAGTGCACAAGTGGTGGTTATGGACTTGCTATATTATCCGCAAGACTCTTCAATGGTGATTGTGTACCTGCACAGTCATAACAGATGGCTGCTAGCCATCTCTACCAGGACTACAGTGGGTCTGCACCTCTGGTGGCCCACCAATACCGTAATCTCTACCAGGACTACAGTGGGTCTGCTCTGTGATGACCTACACACCAATACTCTTCAAAACTTCGACTGACTCTGTTGTGGGTTTGCTCTGTTGTGGCCCATTACCTGTCAGCATGTCAAGAGTCAGCACTGTCTTTCCGTTGGAAGGACAACACTACTTCTTCAAGACTGCATGGAAATCCACTACGTCTGTGTGCATTGTCTTTTACTGCTCAGACTTTGAGAAAAACACTGCAATGTGATGAATGATCAGGACTGTCTTTAGGGACTGTGAGAAAATTTTAGCTTTTGACCAACATTGTATCAATAAGTGTGTGCATTTGATTTATTTGTTATTGTAATTACGATTATGAAAAATTTTAACAAATATGTATTGCCCACTGCCCAACCCAATTTGTAAAATTTTTTGTGGGGAGCATGGGGGCTATGTAAGTAGGCTGTTTAGGTTTTTTTGTTGGTAACGCCACCTCAGTATGAAAATCACCGGCTGTGCCGTGTGCAGTCTGTGGCTGCTTTGCATTGTTGTAATACTCAACCATTGTAGTGTTAGGCAGCTGGCTGTGAACAGCGCGTAGCGCTGGGCAGTTGGAGGTGAGCCGCCAGCAGTGGTGGATGTGGGGAGAGAGATGGCGGAGTTTTGTAATTTGTCATGATATCAAGGTAAATACATTGTTTGTTCTCTATTAATATCTTTCATTTGCTAACTATCCCTATCAGTAGTTAGTGCCTTCCATAGTTTGAATCTTTTATTTAGCTAGCAGTAGTGGCGCTCGCTGTATTGCAGTAGCTTGAGCAGCGAAGATTTTTGGTGAGGTAAGTGATTTGTGAGACGTATAGTTTAATGTTAGTCAGGGCCATTCTCTTGTAGAGAATTTTGAAAGTCAGATTGCGTTGCGCTAAAAAAAAATATTGTGCGTCAGGTTAAGCACAGTCGTGTATATTGTTCAAAAGGGGACGTTTCAACCTGTCGTACCCGGATTGCCGCCAAGCCGTTGAGGATACGTGGCATTCGTGTGAAAATCGCCTCCGTGCATATCCCACGACGATCCGCTGGTGGTTGGACTGCGCCAAACCGGCACTGAGGCGAACGTTGATAACCTACGGTCGTGACCACGCCACTTGGCGAAGACATACACTCGACTTTTACTTCCGGGTCCTGCGCGACTGCGATGCTATGGCGCCGTCTCCGGAACGACAAACGGCGGTCCACCGTGCTAAGGCTCAGATCCTCGCTCATATGCGACGCCACCTAGAGGGGGTAGTCATCCGCTCGAGGACGCAGGATCGGATACCGAGCGAACGCCCGTCAATGTTCCACGTCCTTCGTGAACGTAAACGACGCCAACGAGCGCTGATACGCTTCATCGACACGGAGGACGGTCATCGCCTCACCACGCAACAAGACATAAACACAGCGTTCTACAATCATTATTCCCAACTCTGTTCCGCTCAGACCCCTGATCCGACAGCACTGGAGGACGTCTCTCAGACGATTTACGGCACCGTCACCCCGGCAATGGAAACGGCCTTGATGGAAGAAATTACAGAAGAAGAAGTGATCGACGCCATTAGAAGAGGTGCTGTCAACAAGTCGTCGGGTCCTGATGGCCTCCCCTTGGAATTTTACCGGACTTTTCAATATTTATTAGCCTCCCGATGGACGGACATTGTCGCGAACTCCTATCCCCGGACGTGCCGCTCCCTGCGGCCCTTGTGGAAGGGATGATTATTCCTATTCACAAACCGTCCGGTGGCTCACGACTGCAGGACTACCGCCCGTTGACGCTATTGAACTGCGACTTTAAGATCTTTTCTCGACTGTTGGCGGCACGGATACGCCTGAACCTACGAAATGTTATCTCACCCGATCAAACGTCATTAGGAGGCGACAATAATATTCAAACAGCACTCAGTGAATATCGTGACTTGATCTCACTGGCGAGGGCATGTCGTCTGAAGGGTGCACTGGCGGCAATCGATTTTAGTCAAGCTTTCGACCTAGTGGACCACAACTATTTGGAAGCGGTCCTCCAACATATGCGGTACCCACAGCCATTCGTCACTGTCGTCATGCGACTACTCCGTGGCGCGACGTCCAAGGTGATCGTGAACGGCCGACCTTCGCAGCCCCTCACCATTTCTCGATCGATACGGCAAGGGTGCCCTCTGTCCACTTTACTTTACGCTGTGGCCATGGAACCTCTCCTCTGCGGCCTGCGCCAACGACTAACGGGTGCCGGCCGAAGTGGCCGTGCGGTTAAAGGCGCTGCAGTCTGGAACCGCAAGACCGCTACGGTCGCAGGTTCGAATCCTGCCTCGGGCATGGATGTTTGTGATGTCTTTAGGTTAGTTAGGTTTAACTAGTTCTTCTATGGGACTAATGACCTCAGAAGTTGAGTTCCATAGTGCTCAGAGCCATTTGAACCATTTGAACTAACGGGTATGACGTTACGAGGCCACACTTTCAGGTGTAAAGCGTACGCTGACGACCTGGTGATTGTCATCCGCCACGGTGACGACACCGCTAGCGCACTAAATTGGATAACGAAATATGGCATGGCCACTGGTAGTCGTATCAACGTCACAAAATCGGTGGCGATGAACATCGGGGTCGGATTGTCTGAGAACAGTGTCACCCCCTTACAGCTCAGAGATAGTTTGAAATGTCTCGGCATTGACTTTACAGACGATATACGACGGACCGCTGCTCACAACTTTCGACGGCTTTTACGGAATGTTCGGACTGGAATTGCCAACAACCGCCTACGAGCCCTGGACATCGTCCAACGGACCCAGTATGTTAACACACATTTAGCGTCACGCATTCCGCACATCGCCCAGATATTACCTATACCGGTGATGTTAGCTCGCCGTATACTTGCGGCTTTTGGGTCCTTCGTGAGTTCAGGAATGCTTTTCAAGATCAAATATGAGACTCTCACCCTTCCCCCGGATCGGGGAGGGCTTGGCCTTTATCACGTTTATGACAGAGCGGTCGCCCTATTTGTGAGCACATTAGTCAAACTATGGCACCGCCGTCCGGACAGTCTGACCAGTTTGTTAATAGAAGAACTAGCACCGCCCTCCCAGTTGCCGCCTGTGCCGATACACCACGTCCCCTCCTCGCTCTTCTACATCGGTGTCTTTTACCTCGAACTCAGTTACGTTCGACTTGCCTTACCAGCGACTCAAATGGCGACGGCAAAGACAGTTGATAGGGTCCTGCAACGTGGACGACCCGATAACGTCGTGGAGAGGAAGCACCCGAACGTCAACTGGCGAGTAGTGTGGAGGACAATTCACCACGTAACACTGGACACTGACGTCACGGCGATGTGGTATATCACTGTCAACAGTAAGCAGGTGACCAGATCAAGGCTACATGCGATCCACATGGTAGACTCACCCACGTGCACGAGCTGTGGCGTTCAAGACGACGATGAACACCGTCTTAGCTGTGGCGAATCTACGGCAGTGTGGCACTTAGTGAGGCAAATGTCAGCATACTTCCTTCGGGTAACGCCGAATCATATCGACCCCAAGACTATCTTATTCCCGGATGAAACGTATTACCCACGCACTAAAACTAATGCAATGACGTGGCTTCGTGGACATGCAGTGCATTATTTGTATCAAGACGGCACTAAGGACACTTTAGACTTTTGGAACTATTCGCAGGAACGACATTGCAAGATCCTCCGTAACCCTAAGTATCGCCAATATTTTTCCAATTTTTTGTGGAGTGCGTTCCACGACCCTCCACGTAGCTGGAACATCACGGGTAAGAGAAGCTAAAATTACATACGATGATAGAACACTACACGGTACAATGTGGGATCTACTTTCATCATTACGAGAAGTCATACCTGGATGATACAGCAGATGGAGAGTTTCGTTGTGAACCCTCACACTCTGTAGCAGTATTGGCCCCATTTCCTCTTTTTGTCCCCGGTGCGAAAAGGTCTTCGCAGTTTTAGTTTTCCCATCCGGTGCAAGATGTAGCACTGGTTAATGGTGGTATGGATTCCACCCTTCAGTTTTGTTTCATGGTTTCCTTCGCCCTGCACTTTGCTCTCTTTCTTTATGCCTTTTTCTACAACTATTAGCATGGTTCTAGTTATGTGCGTCCCCAACTCGACGCAAAGAGTGCACTTACTAGTTTTCAGTTCCTTACTGTAAAAAAAATTAAAAATTAAAAAAAATGAAAAAAAAATAAAAAATAAATAAATGAATAAATAAACTTAAAAAAATCACAATAATGCACCAACTGCATCCTTTGTACCACTTCACATCCCCGGGATGGAAGGAGGGAGACATCGTGGACAGGCCTCGGGTCGCGACCCCTGCCCACCTTGCCTCCGCCAGCCCACTACCTGATTTAAAAAAAAAAAAAAAAATGGTTAGCGCGACAGAATGTTAATCCTAAGGGTCCGGGTTCGATTCCCGCTGAGTCGGGGATTTTCTCTGCTCAGGGACTGGGTGTTGTGCTGTCCTAATCATCATTACTTCATCCCCATCGACGCGCAAGTCGCCGAAGTGACGTCAAATCGAAAGACTTGCACCCGGCGAACGGTCTACCCTACGGGAGGCCCTAGCCACACGACTTGCTTGTTTTCCATCTGACTGTCCATGAGATATGTTAATTTCAGAATGACTGACGATTTTCCATAAAGACTTTTCTGCATTTGAAACAAGCACATTTACTGTATAACACGATCGCGTTCTGGGATCGGTCTAATGATCTGCAATGGACAGCTGAGTAGGCTCACGCTTTGACTGTACCCAACAATAGCGGCTACGGGAAATCGGCATAAAAAAGATTTGAGGGTTCCGTTTTAGCACTGATTTGTTAACGTTCATATCAGCTAGAGTTCAAGTCAACGCAACAAGCCATAATTTCCCGTTAACCTAAATTATGCAGCAACTTCAGAAGCCATAGCATTTTTCACTGTATCGTTTACGTTATGCTAAAAGTGCATAAACCTCTCGCCCCTTTGCGGACACCAGTGGCCTAGTCATAAAAATATGTGGCGTAGGGTAACCGGAAATTTTGAAGTAACGTAATTTACACGAATATGCACAGAAAATATATTTTTTATTGACGAAAGAGCATGTATGTAGTATTCCATTCGTGTTTTCACTACAAACTGTCTCTTTACTTCTTACAGATGACGTCAGAAAGATAAACTCTCTTTTAGCCTTCACACTGTATGAGAGGCGACCAATAGATAATGCAATACTTTTTTTTTGAGAGCAGGTTGGTTTTATTCAGGATTCCAATACACCACATTATTCTCCACTCTTTCGCCTACAAAACCCTACTTTCCAACATAATCTCTTTTCAATGCGACAGCCTTACGCCACCCTAATAGGAGGACCTGTATGCCCGCACGGCACGGCAACGTCGGAGCCAACGTCTTGCTGCATCCATAAGTTCCACATCAGCCACGTACTGCTTCCCGCACATCATTCATTGGGCCAAACAGATGGAAGGTAAGAGGTACGGGTTTTAGAGTGGATGGGGAAGAACAGTCCAACGAAGTTTTGTGAGCTGCTCTCGGGTTGCCAGACTCGTGCGAGGTCTTGCGTTGTGATGGAGAAGGACAGGTTCTTCCGCTTTTTTGCAGCAACGAACACGCACGTTCCAACATCGCAGGAGACACAGCTGTGTGCGGCCGGCCGGCACGCAGGAGATCGGACAGGTTTGCGTGACATTGTTACGATGACAGACGTTTCGCTCAACGAGTCACCGTGCTTTTGTTCACAGCCAGGTCTCGGTAGACATTCTGCAAGCGCCTACGAATATCCGCGATGCTCTGGTTTTCCGCCAATGGGAACTCAATGAAAGCTCTCTGCTTGAAACGCATCTTCATTACAGGCGCCATTTTGAAGGCAATGTACACTACTCTCCATTAAAATTGCTAAACCAAGAATAAATGCAGATGATACACGGGTATTCATTGGACAAATATATTATACTAGAAATGACATGTGATTACATTTTCACGCTATTTGGGTGCATAGATCCTGAGAAATCAGTACCCAGAACAACCACCTCTGCCGTAATAACGACCTTGATACGCCTGGGCATTGAGTCAAACAGAGCTTCGATGGCGTCTACAGGTACAGCTGCCCATGCAGCTTCAACACGATACCACAGTTCATCAAGAGTAGTTACTGGCGTATTGTGACTAGCCCGTTGCTCGGCCACCATTGACCAGACGTTTTCAATTGGTGAGGGATCTGGAGAATGTGCTGGCCAGGGCAGCAGTCGAACATTTTCAGTATCCAGAAAGGCCCGTACAGGACCTGCAACATGCGGTCGTGCATTATCCTGCTGAAATGTAGGGTTTCGCAGGGATCGAATGAAGCTTAGAGCCACGGGTCGTAACACATCTGAAATGTAACGTCCACTGTTCAAAGTGCCGTCAATGCGAACAAGAGGTGACTGAGACGTGTAACCAATGGCACCCCGTACCATCACGCCGGGTGATACACCAGTATGGCGATGACGAACACACGCTTCCAATGTGCGTTCACCGCGATGTCGCCAAACACGGATGCGACCACCATGATGCTGTAAAGAGAACCTGGATTCATCCGAAAAAATGACGTTTAGCCATTCGTGCACCCAGGTTCGTCGTTGAGTACACCATCGCAGGCGCTCCTGTCTGTGATGCAGCCTCAAGGGTAACCGCAGCCATGGTCTCCGAGCTGATAGTCCTTGCTGCTGCAAACGTCGTCGAAGTGTTCGTGAAGATGGTTGTTGTCTTGCAAACGTCCCCATCTGTTGACTCAGGGATCGAGACGTGGCTGCACGATCCGTTACAGCCATGCGGATAAGATGCCTGTCATCTCGACTGCTAGTGATACGAGGCCGTTGGGATACAGCACGGCGTTCCGCATTACCCTCCTGAACCCACCGATTCCATATGCTGCTAACAGTCATTGGATCTCGACCAACGCGAACAGCAATGTCGCGATACGATAAACCGCAATCGCGATAGGCTACAATCGGACCTTTATCAAAGTCGGAAACGTGATGATACGCATTTCTCCTCCTTACACGTGGCATCACAACAACGTTTCACCAGGCAATGCCGGTCAACTGCTGTTTGTGTATGAGAAATCGGTTGGAAACTTTCCTCATGTTAGCACGTTGTAGGTGTCGCCACCGGCTCCAACCTTGTGTGAATGTTCTGAAAAGCTAATCATTTGCATATCACAGCATCTTCTTCCCGTCGGTTAAATTTCGCGTCTGTAGCACGTCATCTTCGTGGAGCAGCAATTTTAATGGCCAGTAGTGTATAATGCTGCTACGTACCAGAATGTCACGAAACTGTAGGGACTGAAGCTATAATATTTCACGATGTCCCACGACAAATACCGAATTTTCCCAACTGTAATTGGCAGAGAAAAAATGTGTTGCACTACTTACTGAACGCCCCATAATAGACAGTTATAGAAAGCCGGAATGCGTGGTGTGGCGTATCTCAGGGAATGGTAGTGATTTAGTCTTCAGTCTTCCGTTTCAGGTCTTGGATATTGGCAAAACGTGTACGGTGCATATTACTTAAGATTTTCCCCACAAGAATGAATCGCACACACTAATATCAGAGCATCTCGTAGACCATGGGATGTAACCATTCCGTGATATGGAGAGCCTTCCACACAATTAGCGAACGGCTTCCTTCGATTGTCGATCAATACGTGATGTGGCTCCATTTGCTCTCACATCAAATAAGTTCCAAGCATGTCAACATACGGAGCAGATGCTACTATTGTTGCAATGCCATTCTCGCGTTCAAAAAAGTAAGGGACCTTGGCACTGTGTAATATAAGCTCTTGAAACTCACAACGAATTTCCTGCTCCTAATAAGGGAAATTCTGTTTGTTAACGTGTCCGTTAAGGAGTAAGTGAACTTCGTCTGACATCGATATGTTGTTAAGGAAATTGGCGTCCTCGTTAATTTTAACGAAATCCAGTTCGCTGAACTCCGTACGCAACAAAGGAACTCGTGCATTTAATTGCTGCCAATCTGTAATTTATAGGGAAAAAATTTTAATTCGTACTGTTATCTTCGTACGCTTCGTCGCCCAATCTTTAGCGCAGATGCATGTTGTAGAAGGGGGTGGCGAGGGCTCCCCTCGATCGAAATGCAGTGTACTCTGGGGTACATATCGTTGGAACAACATCTGGAGGCTTCTTTTTCGGGGCTGAAACAGTTTCTTCAAAATTAAATGCCCATGATGTAATCGCACGATGAGCAGATGTTACTTGAGCATGGGATCCTAGCTTGCAATACTGTCGAAATAATCTTCTCGCAGCAATCACAGTATCACCCTGCCTAAACTACTTTCACAGCGACAGCACCTTCCACAGGATTCCATTACTGCACGATTATTGAATGGTAACGCTTTCACAACTACGCTTCGGCTTCTAACCAATGCCAGCATTACAGCGTTGACAATATTAACGTTCTAAATTTCCCATTTCTCTGCGCCATCCTGTATGATAAGAGCAACTTATCAACCGCTTAACGCGTCGGTAGTTACGACAGAAAAAAGGTACTATGTTGCACAGAACACGAAGAAACATATCTGTAGCTTGATGAAACCCTCTCTGGTACTATATCAGAAGCTCTTTCTGACTTTAAATCTCTCATTGTAACAACTGTTTGCGTCAATAATCGACTTCTCCGGTGACAACTATCTATCCGTTCTCCTAGATATATTCATAGCAGTCTGCAATAGAATCACCAGAAGTTACCAGTCAAAGAGGTCAAAAATATATTAACTGAATTTTCTGTCATTGCTTGGCATAACATGATAATAATATTAAAAAGGAGAAACAGTTCATAATGTTCTGCAAAATTATATTTATTTGGTCACGAACCGGCTTTCGGCTTCTCAGGCCATCTTCAGGTGAGAACTGAACGTCGCAAACACAGATAAACATGATGTGCGTCTTGCACAGATATTATCTTTACAGAAGACACAAAAATGATAGAGCGTTTACATAGGAAAACAGAAAATTTTTGTCACATAGAAATAATAACATTAACTAAAAAAAGAGGTAAACAAAGGTTTTATGTGAAAGTACATTTAACAACTGATGAGAAATAAAATGAATTTTCAGTTTGAATCTAGTATTTGTAACGAAAACTTCATTCAACAGAGGGAAAAATCAGACTCATTTTCCATTTTTTCCTTTGTTAAATTAAGTTTTCGTTACACATACTAAATCCAAACTATAAATTCATCTTATTTCGCATCAGTTGTTAAATTTATCACCACATAAAAACATTGTTCACCCACTTTTTAGTTAACGTAATTATTTATATGCGATAAAAATGCAATGTTTTGATATGTATATATTCTATTATTTTTGTATATTCTGTATAAATAATATCCACGTAAGTCGCACATCATGTTTATAAGTGTTTGCGACGTTCACTTGTCATCTGAAGATGACCAGAGAAGCCGAAAGCCGGTTCGTGACCAAATAAATATAATTTTGCAGAACATTAGGAACTGTTTCTCTGGATATTAACTAAAGTTGTTCCTTTGTTCGGAACCCACCTTAATTTGTATAACAGCCGACGTAAACCAGTTGAAAGGTCGGAAAAAACCTAGAGCGTATCGTCTCCAATAGGATGTTCGGGATAAGGAGAGCTCTTACATTTAGTTCCTGGCATCACTATAAAAAGCGAGGGAATCCGCCGTATGTTGGAAAGCACCTTACACCATTTCTGTCCTCTGCTGGCGGTGCTGTTGCAAAACACGAACTTGTGGCTAGGCAGTAAAGGTGTACCAGGCTTATCATAAATGTTGTAACGCGCTGGACCCTCAGCTACACACAGCGTTTGTAGCTCCGTGACACTGAAACCTATAAGACATCAGACTTAGGATTTCCGTCATTTCCCTAAATCGCTTCAGGCAAATGTCGGAACGATTCCTGTGAAAGGGCACGTCCAATTTCCTTCCTCATTCTTTCCTAATCCGAACTGGTGCTCCATCTCTAATGAACTCATCGCCGACGGAACGTTAAACACTAATCTCCTCCTCACACTAGATGCAAAAACGTAGCTATTGCCAGACGAATTACGAAACACGGAAACCTAGTCTGATTACTATCCTAGTGATCTGTGCTTAGCTGAAAATATTTTTGGTCATATTAGAAAGGAAAAACACTTCTTAATAACTGTTTGCGTCAATAATCGACTTCTTCGGTAACTACTATCTATCCGTTCTCCTAGATTTCTTCGTAGCAGTCTCCAATAGAATCACCAGAAGTTACCAGTCAAAGAGATCAAAAATATATTAACTGAATTCTCTGTCGGTGCTTGGCAGAACATATCTACACTCCTGGAAATTGAAATAAGAACACCGTGAATTCATTGTCCCAGGAAGGGGAAACTTTATTGACACATTCCTGGGGTCAGATACATCACATGATCACACTGACAGAACCACAGGCACATAGACACAGGCAACAGAGCATGCACAATGTCGGCACTAGTACAGTGTATATCCACCTTTCGCAGCAATGCAGGCTGCTATTCTCCCATGGAGACGATCGTAGAGATGCTGGATGTAGTCCTGTAGAACGGCTTGCCATGCCATTTCCACCTGGCGCCTCAGTTGGACCAGCGTTCGTGCTGGACGTGCAGACCGCGTGATACGACGCTTCATCCAGTCCCAAACATGCTCAATGGGGGGCAGATCCGGAGATCTTGCTGGCCAGGGTAGTTGACTTACACCTTCTAGAGCACGTTGGGTGGCACGGGATACATGCGGACGTGCATTGTCCTGTTGGAACAGCAAGTTCCCTTGCCGGTCTAGGAATGGTAGAACGATGGGTTCGATGACGGTTTGGATGTACCGTGCACTATTCAGTGTCCCCTCGACGATCACCAGTGGTGTACGGCCAGTGTAGGAGATCGCTCCCCACACCATGATGCCGGGTGTTGGCCCTGTGTGCCTCGGTCGTATGCAGTCCTGATTGTGGCGCTCACCTGCACGGCGCCAAACACGCATACGACCATCATTGGCACCAAGGCAGAAGCGACTCTCATCGCTGAAGACGACACGTCTCCATTCGTCCCTCCATTCACGCCTGTCGCGACACCACTGGAGGCGGGCTGCACGATGTTGGGGCGTGAGCGGAAGACGGCCTAACGGTGTGCGGGACCGTAGCCCAGCTTCATGGAGACGGTTGCGAATGGTCCTCGCCGATACCCCAGGAGCAACAGTGTCCCTAATTTGCTGGGAAGTGGCGGTGCGGTCCCCTACGGCACTGCGTAGGATCCTACGGTCTTGGCGTGCATCCGTGCGTCGCTGCGGTCCGGTCCCAGGTCGACGGGCACGTGCACCTTCCGCCGACCACTGGCGACAACATCGATGTACTGTGGAGACCTCACGCCCCACGTGTTGAGCAATTCGGCGGTACGTCCACCCGGCCTCCCGCATGCCCACTATACGCCCTCGCTCAAAGTCCGTCAACTGCACATACGGTTCACGTCCACGCTGTCGCGGCATGCTACCAGTGTTAAAGACTGCGATGGAGCTCCGTATGCCACGGCAAACTGGCTGACACTGACGGCGGCGGTGCACAAATGCTGCGCAGCTAGCGCCATTCGACGGCCAACACCGCGGTTCCTGGTGTGTCCGCTGTGCCGTGCGTGTGATCATTGCTTGTACAGCCCTCTCGCAGTGTCCGGAGCAAGTATGGTGGGTCTGACACACCAGTGTCAATGTGTTCTTTTTTCCATTTCCAGGAGTGTATATAAATGACCTGGGTGACAATCTGAGCATTTCTCTTAGGTTGTTCGCAGATGATGCTGTAATATCCCTTCTAGTAAGGTCATCCGAAGACCAGTATCAGTTGCAAAGCGATTTAGAAAAGATTGCTGTATGGTGTGGCAGGTGGCAGTTGAAGCTAAATAACGAAAAGTGTGAGGTGATCCACATGAGCTCCAAAAGAAATCCGTTGGGATTCGATTACTCGATAAATAGTACAATTCTCAAGGCTGTCAATTCAACTAAGTACCTGGGTGTTAAAATTACGAACAATTTCAGTTGGAAAGACCACATAGATAATATTGTGGGAAAGGCGAGCCAAAGGTTGCGTTTCATTGGCAGGACACTTAGAAGATGCAACAAGTCCACTAAAGAGACAGCTTACACTACACTCGTTCGTCCTCTGTTAGAATATTGCTGCGCGGTGTGGGATCCTTACCAGGTGGGATTGACGGAGGACATCGAAAGGGTGCAAAAAAGGGCAGCTCGTTTTGTATTATCACGTAATAGGGGAGAGTGTGTGGCAGATATGATAAGCGAGTTGGGATGGAAGTCATTAAACCAAAGACGTTTTTCGTCGCGGCGAGATCTATTTACGAAATTTCAGTCACCAACTTTCTCTTCAGAATGGGAGAATATTTTGTTGAGCCCAACCTACATAGGTGGGAATGATCATCAAAATAAAATAAGAGAAATCAGAGCTCGAACAGAAAGGTTTAGGTGTTCGTTTTTCCCGCGCGCTGTTCGGGAGTGGAATGGTAGAGAGATAGTATGATTGTGGTTCGATGAACCCTCTGCCAAGCACTTAAATGTGAATTGCAGAGTAATCATGTAGATGTAGATGTAGATGTACCCCATTAACTCTCTTTTAACTGAGTGATGTCACACTTTAGCTCTAGTGCCTGCTTGGGGGCATGCAAAATCGGAGGGGTGTAGAACGAATTGCCTGCTTGCATGCGCCTAGGAACCGATCAATGGCTGTATTTGTACAGATACATTTTTAAAATGCTCACCAAAGGTGCTTGGGTGGCACTGAGGATGTTGCCAAGCTGGGGGTCTTAGAGAGACCCTTTGCCAATTTATTCGCACACATGTCCCAATCACGTTTCGGATCATGTTCAAATTCCGCCAAATGGTTCCACCCTGTCTCCTGAGGCAAAAAGTGTGATCACATTACAATGTAAAGTGCTAAGATCATGTTCAGTGGGATCGCAGATCTACAATGTCCTCAGAGAAGAGTTTTATCGTTTGGGTTGGGGGGGGGGGTGAGGGGGGAAGCGAGTGTCGGCAGCGTTTGTGGTTGTCATGGACATTGATCTGTTGCACCTCACACTGCAAAGTGTCGTTTTCGACCATGAAACCTGTGTAAATGAATGCCCAAAAGCCCCCCCCCCCCCCCCCCCCGTGGCCTTTCGAGTCAGTTTTGGGCAATAATGGGTCTGAAATGTTTCCCTCGGCGACGCATAAAAAAGTCACCTTATTTAAGCACTGAGTGACGTGGTTCTGACCCCCATCACAGATGCGTCCAGGGGAAGGGTGAGATGTGGGTGAGGGAGGGTGGTGATGACCTCCACATCGTATGAAACGACCATGGTGGCGTTGGGCAGAACTGTGATTAAATTTGGTACCAAAGTAACATCAGCAACCCATGGCACACTTCGCATGAACTTCTGAGCTCTTGCCTTTTTTTTTCTCATGTGTCGACGCCTTGCTCTTTTAAGCGCACCCAAGCCTGAGGTTGACGTCGCAGGGCGTCAAGCCTTTTCTATCATCACAGAGGAAGGTTGTAGGCAACGTCGAGCCAAATAGCAAACTTCTGTGTCGCAAATACGTAGAAAATAACGGGTATCAAAAACCTGACCCTTTAATTTTTTAGCGCAGTATAGGAAGGAAACAAAATAAACTTTTATAAAACTATGACTGTGACGTCTATGCTGCACGGGAATGAATCATAGGTTCTCACAAAGGGGGATCAGCACAAAATACAGTCGACTGAAATGAGATTTCTACGGACAGTCAAAGGTAGCACCTGCCAGATTGGATTAGGAATGAACAAATTAGAAAGAACTGAATCTTGAAGGGACATACGACATAGTAAAGAAATATGGAAACAGGTGGAAGGAGCATGTAAGTAGAATGCCAGGAGAAACACTAATGACACAACTGTTGAGACACATGCTGAGAGGAAGAAAAAACACTGGTAGGCTCAAAATGAGACTTGGTCTGCAACAAACTTTGAAGATGGATGAGACAGTTAACCTGGCCCCTGGAAGTGAAGATGTTGATGGTGATAACTGATGACGGTGGCAGATATAGCTGTCCAAAGATCGTGGATTTTATTGGAAATGACGCAGTTTAGGTTTGCCCCAAACGATTGGTTACTGCTAATTTCCTGTTTTAGCCAACTCACAATATCAAGAGATCCGTTTCGTTTCGGAAATGCTTCATAGTACAGCTTCTTTCTTTTGGAGGCTTATACGTTTGTTGCTAATACTTTACTATTATCTGTTGTGAGCAATTTATGGGTTGGAAGTCCGCCTCAGTAGCTGATGTAAGTAGTACAAAAAAATTTAAAAAAGAAGTGATCAATGCATCTGATTGTCAAGCAGAGGAACCGGTTTCGATTCCTGGCCGGGAGCGAGATTTTATCCGCTCGGTACTGGGTATGTGAAGTCATCATCGTTTCATCGTCATCACTTCATCATCGTCGACGCTCAAGTTGCCCAAGTGGCGTCAAATAAAAATACTTTCAGTAGGCGGCCAAACAATAGCAAATGGGATTTCCCGGCCAATAATGACGCATGATCGTTTCATTTCTTGGTTGGGGTATATATATTTTGGAGTTCAGCTATGTTCAACAGGTTATGGAGAGAGTCACATTATCTTGATAAAGAGATTTAATTAGTAGTACAGAAAAAGATCAGAGACTTGGCAGTTGAGGAGAAGTTTCAGTCTCAGCTGAGTGAGATATGAAACCGAGGCTAGAGGGCGAACGTTCCGGGAAGCAGAGACCGCAGCCGCGACGTTTTGCGGGGTTGTTCCGCCTTCGCTATCGGCTCGGCTCTTATCTCACTTCCGACCGCGGTCACAGCGCCGGCCCATGTCGCTGGCCTCGCTTCGCTCGTCTACTGAACAGCCACAGCCCTTACAGGGTCACTCAGTCATAAAACAGAGAAATACAACTAATGAGCCTCCTGCATCCTGAGTAGCTACTCCAGAGATATTAGGATACTTTCTCGTCAGGTGATGCAGACAACCAAATCATTCCTCGAAATGATTATAATGCCTTTCCCGCTAAAAGAGTGCAACCTTCATCTATTATCTTAGAAAATGCCACAATTACGTGGACAGATGTTCTCAAATTTAGGACTATGATTCCCTAATAACTTAACACTGAATTTCCAAATGGTTGTTAGTTCAACTTTGCCAAAAGACCCACACGATGACAATAAGCGATATTGTATCGCGACATCTTTGTACTTTTATGTATCTGTCACAGTAATTACGACTGAAATTATAATATTAGCTTTTTTTTCAAAATATGATACGCAGAATGTTTCATTAAGCGAAAGTAAATAAGTTTTGAATCGAAAAGGGAAGTTAGTGCTTTTCACTCACGACCCATTCACGTAATACACCGTACAGTCACATTAATATGACTACCCCGTATGTTCGACCCCTGCCTGCAGAAACCACTCACAGACGTCAGGTGGCAGCACTAGCAGTGGAGGATATATGGAGAGTCTCTGGGGGACACGGAAAACAGTGCTGTGATTGTGGTGATGCGGAAACGGCGCGATTTGCCTGGTGATCATTAGCACGATTAGCTTTCGGGACGAGGGTGGAAGCGGCTAAGTTTGTAAACTGTTTTAATCCCATCGTGGTTAAAGTATATCGTCCATGCAAAATTGCGCTATCCAAAACCGGCGCCGAGTAACTGTGGTGCACAATGGACCATGGATAACAGCAGTAAACGACGGCTGCGGAGACATGCAACTGTTGTGCAACTGACTGTCCAGACGAGCCAAAGGCCTACAAACAGTGTCTCCTCAACGGTCGTTTAGCGAGTTTTGCTGCCTATGTGCCTCCGCAGCAGGCACCTGGGTCATGCACCCATGCTGACGGCTGTTCATCGGAGACGAAGGCTGGAAATTGCTTTTTATAATCAATCGGACACATGTCCGTAGGCGTGTTCGGCGTGAAACGTCTGAAAGCGATAACACAGCAATCAACGTCGGAAGGGTCCATGTCGGAAGATAGAGTGTTATTGTCTGGGGAATGTTTCCGTGGACTTCTCTGGGTGACATCTTTCTGGAAGCCACAATCGATCAGCACAAGTGTGAACTACTCTTAGGGATCGTTTCCACCTCTACATGCAGTTTGCTTTTCCTCGGCAAGAGGGCATCTGCCAGTGGGAGAATGCAACGTGTCACACAGCTCGCAGCGTACGTGAGTGATTCCAACAGTACCAGGATGAGTCTACCGTACTCCCCTGGCCATCAAAATTCCCGGATTTAAAACTCCACGGACTTACAACCAATGGAGAAGCTATGCGACCACATCGATCCGATTCCTTATGCCACGGATCCTCAACCAAGAAACCTAGAGCAGCTGGTCACGTCACTGGAATCGCCATTATTTCTATTCTTCTTCTTTAGTATAGAAGGGGTTGTTAAGAAGAGATTAATCTACATTTGCAAATACGAGGGTTATTCGGAAAGTAAGGAACGATCGGTCGCGAAATGGAAAATACAGCGAAAATCTGATGAAGCTTTGCACAGATGCATTGGGCACTGTGTCTAGTACACCCGTCGATCGCATCATGTCGATCTTTTCAGTTCTGAGCTCACAGTGAGAAAGTGAAGATGGCTAGAAATTAGCGTCTCCCGCCAAGTATGAGGGCCTGAGGAAAGATTTCGCCTGAAGCTATGCACTCCACATAATATAACTGGCAAGCAATTCGTTCTACCTGACAATTTTCGGCCGCACTCTGCAGGGGCAATGAAGATGCTCCTGCAGCGTTTTCGATGGGAAGTGTTTGATCACCCACAATACAGCCCGTAATTGGCTACCCCTGAGGTTCATCTCTGCTCAAATGAACCGCTTGCTACGAACACAATATTTTGACACAGACAACGAGTTCCAGTCCAGAGCAGAAAATTGTCGCAAAGTGCTGGCGGCTGTCTTCTATAACGAGGGAATTGTAAAGTTGGTACAACGCTACGACAGAGGTCTACGTCTGAACGGCGACTGTATAGAAAAGTAGCTGGAAGGTGTAGCTAACCGTTGCAAACTAAACAGTTTTGATTTTCACTATGGTTTCCATTTCGCGACTTGTCGTTCCTTACTTTCCGAATAGCCCTCGTACTTCTGCTATCCGCTAGACAATTTTTTTTTCCACGTTTAATTTGTCAAAGAGACTTATAGCTGCATATTCCACCCATTTGTGTGCCGCAGTTAGATTCATTAAAGAATAATGCAGATCTTTTTCTTTCTAGTGTTGTGCTTGTGAATATCTCTATTACTCTCATACTCAGATGTGTTGTCAGTAACAAATTTCTGACGTGCATAAATGTTCTGTGAGGCTGTGGTTAATAATCCCACGTCCTTAGAGAGATGCACGCAACATGTACGTGTGCGAACACCACACGTAATTGTAGTCACTTTGTTTTGTGCAATGAATATTGCTTTTGCACAAGTGCAAAGTTACCTCAGAATACTATCCCATAACACCAGTGAACCTAAATATGAAAAATGCGTTAACTTATTGACTTCCCAAAGTTGGTAATTATTCTTGTGGCAAAGATAACCGGACCTAAGCATTTTAGGTCTACTATATTGTTTACAAAGTTAATTATTAATCAATACACACAAGTAGGAACTTCTCCTTTATACTATTTCTTCTTAGTATACCAGATTAACGAGTCGTGGAATTTTTTTGACACTACTAAACTGGATGAATACCCATTTGTGCAAAACCAGTCAGTAACTTTCGCAAAAACTTCATTACTATTTTGTCTGTTTACGTTTCTTTGCTTGGTTTCATAACAATACTTGCATCATCTGCAAACAGGACTGCTTCTGCCTCTTGATTCAAAGAAAAATGATAAATTATTACCGTCAAGCAAGAACACTAGTGGGCCATTTTCGAAGCCTGTGTGACCCACATTGTAATGTCTCCCCACGCAGATTATGTGACGTCCCTCTTTACATTACTCTAACGGTCTAGGGAAACTTTCTGCAATCTGTTTCTTAAATAAGAACTAAACCAGGCATGTGCAGAACTATTTACTCCATAAAAAGATAACTTCTTTAATAGACATCTCTAATTGTGTCAAGTCACAGAAGTTACCGAATGGTGATTTTTATTATTTAAATATTTCATTATGCGCTCATTTAGTGTATATCTGACTCGGAAGAATGGCCTTTTGAAATCCAAACTGTGATTGTGGCAAAGTATCCCATTACTACAGAAGTGAGTGACACTCTGTAGTACATTACCTTCTTAATAATTGTATTATTTTTAGATACAGAAAAAATAATCTTCACACGCGACGCGTTTCTCCTGTTCTAGGCATCATCAAACAATCTCAGGAAATTACATACTGGTGTAAGTATAAATTGCTGTTAAAGACAATATAAATGAATAAATTAAAAATAACAGAAGAAAGACAAATATCGATTGGACTATGGAGCACAGGGCCATATTTGTGTTTCAGGGGGTGGTGAGGGGTATAAATTTCAACTTATAAAGTATTGCACTATAACTGAGCTTACCGATGAAAGCTCTTCCCAATCGTGACCAAGGCGTCGAACGTAATTAAAAGTCCCACAGAACCGGGAGGTAACAGCCAGATAGCTACAGTCAATGCTTCATTACATCACCGATAAAATTCTTAATACTCGTAACCGAGGAGTCAAAAGTGATTAAGAGTCCCAAACAACTAGGAGGAAACAGCCAGATGGACACTGTGAATGCTCCATTACATCACTTAGAAGCAACACGAAAAAAGGTAAACACAGTAGGAAAAGGAAAGCTACTGACGTGTGAAAGGCGTGCCTAACTTACACAAATAGGCAAGTTCAGTGAGCAGAAAAAACTCGCGAGTGCAAATACATCCTTATACGGCTAGGCTAATACACCTTTGGCAAAAGAATGGGCATTAATAAGAATAATGAAACAGCTAAAAAATTTTTAGTAAAAATATGAAGCAACGACGCCAGAACCAACGCAAAACTGGTAAACTAACTGTAACGGTCATAACTTACCCATGAAGAAACAGTCCCAAGAACACAAATACGATCTGTTTACAACACTTTGGGCACGCGCAGTCATGGCCGCAACTAGACTGCCAACCAACTGTCAAGACCCCGTGGAGCCTTACTGAGAAAGGGTTCACAAGGTGGCGCGCTAAAACTCAACTAGCTGATTTCTAAGGCTTAACAAACATTCAGTAAGTAATATAGATGGCAACCATCATTTAAAGATACGCATCGTGATACTAAAAAATGTTCGATGTTTCGAACAGACTTTTTCGTTTATTACAGAGATTTGAAAAATATTTACTTGGAAATTTCAAACTCTGCCACTAAATTCCGTTTCTGGCCTTTGGTGGCCACGTCAAGGATTTTAAGGTTTTCTAAATCTGAGGGATGATGGCCAGAAGTTTTGAGGTGCTGGGCAAAGGGGGAAAATTTTTTCACCTGATCTTGTTTGTCAGTAGATACTCGTTAAACCTAACAGCGAAAGATCTCCCAGTTTGGCCGATATTCTCAGAGGAACATTCTGTACACTGAATTTGGTAGACAACTAACTTAGAGAATTCATTCTCGTTATAGGGGAGCGTGTATTGCATGGAAGAGCCCTTCGAAAAAATAGCACGAACATCAGTATGCCAAAATAGCTTAGCCAAGTTTAATGGAAAAGTCTGAAGAAATGGAATAGCTACACGTGTGCTTTAGCACAATGCAGATGTAAGAGAAGAATTAATAACAGACACTGCAGCGGTTTTTCGTTCATTATATAAACGGTCCACCAGTGAAGGGCTATAACCATTTGTTATGTCTTACAAAGCGCATATTGTCTAATTCTTTACTGATATCGCCGTCAGAGAGAGGGATTTTGCGTATATTACTTACTGAGTATTTATTGAAGCCTTAGAAATTAGCTAGCTAATTTTTAGCGCACCACCTTATGAGCGTTTTCTCACTAGGGATCCACGGGACACTGACACCCGCTTGGCAGTCAAGTTGCCGGCATGTCAGCACGTGCTCAGAATGTTGTAAACAGACCATATTTTTGTTCCTTGGGCGGTTTCCTCATGGGTAAGGTATCGTTACTGCCAGTTTCCCCGTTTTGCTTTGCTTATGGCTTCGTTGCTTCACATTTTTCCTAAACATTTTTCGTTATTTCTTTTTTCTTATTAGTGCCCGTTCATTTGCCAAAGGTGTATTAATCTAGCCATTATATGGGTGTATTTGTCGTTCGTGAATTTTTCTGCTCACTGAACTCGCCTGTTTGCGTATGTTAGGTACCTCTTGCACGCCTTGGTAGCTTTCTTTTTCCTGATGTCATTACCTTTTTTCGTGATGCTTCTGCGTGATGTAATGAAGCATTGACAGTGGCTGGCTGTTACCTCTCAGCTCTATGGGACTTTTAATTGCGTACGATGCCTCGGTCACGATTAGCAAGAGTTTTTATCAGTAAGCACAGTTATAGTGCAATATTTTATGAGTTGAAATTTATACCCCTCACCACCCCCGGAAACACAAATATGGCCCTGTAGTCCATCGTTCAATCGATGTTTGTCTTTCTTCTGTTATTTTTAATTTATTCATTTATTATTTTGTTTAACAGCAATTTTTACTTATACCAGTTTGTAATTTCCCCAGAGTATCTGATGATGCCTAAAAGGCGAAACACGCCACACGTGAAGATTAAATAAAACTATCTCCTGCAACTATGACTGTTTTGTCTGTGTCTAAAGACCTATTAGGGTTGCTGTACAAGTGGCAGCGCGATAGTTATGGAGTGGAGCGATTTGAAAAATTTTATGGTGTAAGGAGTGTCACTGGGAGGTAGTTACTAACTTGTATAGAGTCAGCCTTCTTATTCAAGTGACCTAACAATGTTATATTTCACCATGCCTGTGAAAAACACCTGAATTAATGATGCGTCACGTGACTAAGAAAAAACAACTTTTCAGTGTCTGGTTGGAGGTACTATTTACCCCATATGAAACTGTACTTTTTAATGTTATGATGATCTCCATTATTTCAGACAAAGCTGTGAGATTAATTTTTATTTCACTGTCGTCTGTGTGGATCCCTCTGTGTAGTGTTTTGTTTTCTCTTTTTAACTGTTTCCATCAATTTTTCCAACTATTGTTAAAAACTGCTGATATGAACTGTCTTTTATAATACTCCTATTCTCTTCAACAAAAAATTTCATCTTCTATGACTTCTTCCCATGTCTCCTGCTTGATAATATTCAATGTTGATTTGATTTTCTTGTCAGATCTTTCAATTTCAGTCAATATGTTCATATTCCGGGATTTTTTTACGACTTCTCTTAACATTTTACACTACTGTTTATAATATGAAAGTATTTCTGGGCACTTACTTGTTTTTCTTATTTTGTACATGTTCTTTTTTTCTTTGTGAAGCAAAGAACCTGTAGTGATCCAAAGTTTCTTTGAAGACTTATAATTGTTAAATTTCATTACCTACTTAGGAACACTACTTTCAGAAAGGGATAGAAACTTATTGAGAAATACGTCAGTTCAGAATCAGGATCATTGTAAACTTCACTCCACCCAATATTTTTAAGCTTTCTTTAAAATCTTCAGCATTTGTATCATTAACAAGCCTCGCTGTTTTCTTAGAGTGTTTCTGAGTTGTACATGGCGGTAAGTTGTATAACCTGGCTAACTGTGCACCGTGACCCAACAGTCCATTTACCACAGGAGAGACATGAGTTTCTTTAGCTTCCTCTTTTGTACAAATACGTCAACTAGAAGCGTATTACTGCCTTAAACAAATCGGGTAGTGTAGTTTATGACTGACATTAAATTATAAGTTGCTAACTGGACCTCTAGATCACGTTTTCTGTCAGATTATTTAAAGAAATTTACAATGAAATCACAACAAGTTAATAAACCCTTTTTTCTGTTTGACATATAGCACAATAAACCGTCAAATTTTTTCATGAAAATTTTCCAGTTATCCAGTGGAGAACTATGCACTGTAACAATCCCATGTATTGCACTTCCCAATATTAAGTCCCAAGCACATGCTTCTATATCATAAAGCATACAGAACTTGTTTGTTTCTACATTTTTTATTTATATTCCTTTTTATGAATGTTATAACTCTTCCTTTATCAATATTGGATCTACATCTGTACCCAGCCAATTTATAGTCACTCAATTTAAGAACTGTGAGTTAACTCATGGCAGGGTAACACTTTGAAACTTATTCGCTCGAATTAATCTTTGGTGTCATAAGTGCAGCATGTGGATAGATGGAGAGCATTTATTGAGTTTTCTTGCACACTATGATTTGATTAGAGTACTTTTTGTTCAACTGATATATAAGTAAACGTTATGCACTAACATTTGTTGATTCCACTTCGTTCTAGAATTCTCAAATGCTATTCACTAATGATGGCCGTCACACAGAGGTCTGTGCGGGTTCCAGATCCCTATAACCAAATACAAAGTTGGCTAGATCGTAAATCCGCCGATTACGAGAAGCAGATGCCAGTGACGCCTCATAACGTGGTCAAAGACGTCTGAACAGATCGGCAGCGCAACCTGAAGTCGTACAAGGCCACTGCCTCTTACAAACGTAACCAGTTCAAACTTACTTACATACCAGACGTGGACATTTCTTTGATAAGAGCAGATTAATACATGTGATAAACGTGTAGCCGCAAGTCAAGTCCATCAGAAAAAACAGAAAATTTGCGATCTTTAGCCGCTATAGAGATATAGTGACTCTCGATCACTGTTAGTTTCGTGTTGCGTGGATCATTTATACGATTAACGGCGATTAATGATAATGAAAAGGGCTACATACAGGTCATTTACAAGTTTTTTCTTTTTTATACAAATGTAAATTTGCATGTTACATAAGTACAAATTCTTCTACGGAAAAGGCTAAGAGAAAATTTTTCTTTTCTTTTCAAATTTAACTTTTTCATCTGTCAGACTTTTAAATCATTGGATAGGTGATTAAAATATTGGATGGTAGCGTCGTGCACCCCCTTTTTGGACTAAACTCAACATTAATGTAGAACAATGAATATCTTTTTTCTTCTGTGTACATAGCTGCCCTTTGCAACTAACTTCATGAGTGAATACATATACAGTGTAACAGCAGTAAAAATGCTTAACTCCTAAAAACAGATGTTTACAAGATGACTGTGAGTGAGCACCACGTGTGTTTCTTACATCGCGTTGCTGAGCAACGATAACTTACTTTCTTTAAGATGAGTTACACCAGAACGTTATTCCACACTATGATAGTCAACGGAAATACGTAAAATATTTTAATTTTGTGATTTTTCTGTCCCCAGGATATGCAATGATTCAAAGTGCAGGTGTGGCTGAGCTGACTTGTTTTAGTAGTTCAAGAATGTTTTTATCAATTCGCATTGATGTAAACACCAGAAAATTTTGAAGCTTCCATCGTAATTATAATTTCTCACTATGGGCTACATTTATCATTGCTGCAGTACATGTAGGTGCGTAGAACAGGATACGTTGCTTCTTTCTGAGACTGAGAGTAAGAACGTTTGCAGAAAACGACTCTATAATGCTTTTAAGAAAATCAATACTATTTCTTTTGTTCCTGTACATCTGTTTGGATTGATTACAATATCATTGTCATCTGAAACAAGAACTTATTCTAAATGTTGGATACAGTTACTAAGAGTCGTGAGGTGCAGTTTCCTGGTACTTCGGTAGATATATTCAGCCCAAACAAGCGCTAATCATCACGTCTTTAGTGCGAAGCCCATTGTCAACGGAAAGCATCTGTTTGTTTCTCGTTACAAAAAAAACTATTTTTAAGGAGAAATGTTACGAGCCCATTCGATAGAGCGGTACCGAATCACTCTATTGTGATATGCGTCTTAGCGATATGTATTAACAGCAGTAGTGAAACTCGAAGAATAACCAGTACTCCAGGAGCAAGTGAGCAGCGCTGCTATATGGCAGAAGGAGTCAGTGCCCACGTAATATGTATCGATAAAACGAATATCGCACTAGATTAATTTGGGGCCACTCTATCGTACAGGCATGAAGAAACCCGCCTTAAAAGTCATTTTGTTTGTAATGGGAAACAAATGGATGCTTTCACTGACGTTCGCCATCACATGAAAGATGTGATGAGTAGTATTTGCTTCGGCCGGATCCAACTACAAATTGAAAAAAAAAAAGCCCAGAGAAAATGTGCCTGTCGGCTCTTGGAGGGGTGGGGTATGGAGTGTGGGGGGGGGGGGGGGGTGGGACAGCCGTTGTACAAGAAACAGCAGTGTACCTAAGATTGAACCTTGCGGAACCCCATAAATGATTTCTTCACAGTCTGAAGAATCTCCTCTGGCATCATTGGCTGAATGATTATTTACAACTTTTTGTGTTCTTTTTGGTTGGATATGACACCCATTGGTTGACCATGAATTCCATTAAACTTGTGTTTATCTATATAATATTGTGGTTCCCTTAGGTAGCACACAGAAAATATCAGCTAGTGCAGTTTTGTTATTTATGGCTGTAAAAACTGAAGAGCGAACATGAAAATGGCATTCTCAGTTAAGCAACTTTTGTGAATATCAGCTGTGATTAAGGATAGTATTGTTGCTCAAGCAGGATACTGTTCTACTGGACATTACATTCTCAACGACGCCTACATAACTTCTACGTCTGTACCCATAACAGTTCCCCGTAAATACAGTACTTTATGTGATACCTGTACCATATCCTTCCTCTCTCACCCCCCTTCCATCTCATCACATTCGTGGGTGACGGCAAGAAAGACCGACTGTCATAATGCGAGATATGAAGGATGTGCAAAATTTTTGGGGTTAAAATAATAAAGATGTCAGAAGATACAAAACTGACTACAACTGAATACTAGGTAATAACAAGCTAAAAGGTCAGAGTGAGCATTCAGTTTTGTTATTAACATAATCAACTCACAGCTTAGAACAGCAACTTAAACTCATAGAAACTGTTCAAAGTGTCGGATTGCAAGTCTCAGGATATTCATTTCAACTGCACGTAAAATTTTGCAGTATCTCCAACATTTCCGCGTTGCCTGTTCCACAATAAGATAGGCAACTAGGAGTCTACCAATTGGCTTCCTCTTCATGTTATCTCGTTGCCTGGCGTCTACAGAAATCAATGCGAGATCGATTGGCAGACACAACGCAGTGTTCTGCAACTCTGCTTGAAGCTCACCACGTACGTCTACATGGGGCAGAAAGAGAACTTGGTTGCCGCTGAACACAGCTTGTAAGAAAGTCACGTGTTTGATTCTGAACGTAAGAGAGTGCTGTGTATGATGAAATATACCCAGCTCCCACAAAGATGTTACTGAGAACAGTTAGTCAGCGAAGGCAGTTTAGATCTGACAGCATCTATTTTGTGCCTCGAATTAATTTGGAGAAGTTTACATTCAGATACTTAACTGAAGCATCTTTGTTTCGGGGATGATTTCTCCTGTTGATCTGGTGCTAGTAATGTACGATTTTTATCAATTTGTTGTAAAAATCGCAATCTTCATTTTTGGCTGTTTATTCAATCCAACAAAAAGCTCTTCGTATACTTCGGCGTAGACAGTGCATTTAATTTTCATCATAATAAATCAAATTTTCTTCTTTATAATCTAAATAACCAAGAACTGTCCACAGCCGATAAAAATTAGCCCGACTTACAAGTTCGCTAACACAGTTCCTCCTCTGAAACTCTGCTACATACATGCCGACACGACCAGTCTTCCACAACTAAGGATACACATATATTAAAGAAGGCTCCCAATAAGTTACATTGGTATAAAAATACACTGATGTGCCAAAAGTCCTAATATCGTGTCGGACGTCCTTTTGATCGGCTTAGTGCAGAAACTGGCCTTGGCACGGACTCAACAAGTCGTTGAAAGTCCCCTGCAGAAATATTGAACCGTACTTTCTCTATAGCCGTCCCTAATTACGAAATTATTGCCATTGCAGGACTTTGTGCACAAACTAACCTCTTGATTATGTCCCATAACTGTTCGATTGGATTCGTGCCGGGCGATATGGGTGGCAAAATCATTCGCTCGAAATGTCCAGAATGTTCTTCAAATCAATCGCGAGCAACATACCCCGGTGACATGGCGCATTGTCAACCATAAAATGTCCAATTTTGTTTTGGAACACGAGGTCTATGATGGGTGCAAATTGTCTCCAAGTAATGGATCATAACCAGAGGACAGTATGTTCCACGTAAACACAGCCCACACCATTATGGAGCCACCACCAGCTTGCCGAGTGTCTTCTTCACAATTTGGGTCCATGAATTCGTGGGGTTTGCGCCACACTCGAAACCTACCATCACCTCTTACCAACTTAAATCGGGCGTCACCTGACCAGGCCACGGTTTTCCAGTTGTCTAGGGTCCAACCAATATGGACACGAGCCCAGGTCGCGGTGTTAGCAAAGGCACTCGCGTCGGTCGTCTGTTGCCATAGCCCATTAACGCCAAATTTCGCTGCCCTGCCCTATCGGATACGTTCGACGTACGTCCCACATTGATTTCTGCGGTTACTTAACGCAGTGTTGCTTGTCTCAACGCAAACGCCACCGCTCTCGATCGTTAACTGGAGGACGTCGGCCATTGCGTTGTCCGTGGTGAGAGGTAAACGCCTGAAATTTGGTATTCTCAGCACACTATTGACAATGTGAATCTCGGAATATTGAATCCCATAACGATTTCGAAATTAATGTCCCATGCGTCTAGTCCCTACTACTATTCCGCGTTCAAAGTCCGTTAATTTCCGTCCTGCGGCCTCAATCTTATCGGAAACCTTTTCACATGACTCACCGGAGTACAAATGACAGCTCCGCCAATGCACTGCCCTTTTATATCTTGTGCACGCGATACTATCGCCATCTGAATATGTGCATGTCTGTCCCATGACTTTTGTCACCTCATGTATGGGTTATTACTGTTTTCATTCAAAATCGTTTTAAATCAAGTGGAAAGTACCTGAATGACAATGCTTCTCGGCGCTACATTTACACGTTCTGAACACATAAAAAAATACTCACATAAACTTTAAATAAAAAACGAGCCTCCATATAACCCCGACAGTCAAACAGAAATAATTGGCTCCCCTGGCAAAGCCGAAGAACGCTAATGTTCCCAAAAAGAACAGTATCGTAATCTTCTATAGATACAAACTAAGCGCGTCTAGGGACTTGTACCTGGCCACCAAATGCTGCGAACACATCCAGCCTATATAGATTTCTGTACGGCACAGAAGATGGAGTCTAACTGACCACTCCATCACTCGAATGTGGGCTGACCCACTACCATCCACCTGTCGGGAGGTGTGGGAGCAGACCAGCGCTCTGCATCTTCTATGTAAATACAACCTAGACACCGTTTCGACACTTCGCTCGTAGACGATGGGAGTGAACTCCTTGAAACATCGCACCATTTTTGCAAACTCACTAGGATGGAAACGCAAGCGTTTTATGTTAGTTCCCTTTCAGCTTCTTTTAGTTATTCGTAGAGTACGATCTCATATAAACGCATAGGAAAAAATCGATAGGAATATTTGGCCATTGTGTCGACCATGGGACAGGACGTACACCTCCAATACCACGTTGAGAGTATCAGTTGTTTAGATAGTCATAGACAGTAAAGTAGAAATGGAATGATACACCGTCGTGTTGAAACTAAATTCTCTCGTGCCAGGATGTTCGGTCTCCATTAAGTGTGATAGAGCATATCTAATGGACACTGATTACCACACGGTGATCAAGAGGGCTCGCGCAAAATGTCTCATGTGTTGATCTTGTACAACTGCATACACATGTTGTTAGAGTGTCTTTGCTGGTAACACGAGACGAACGTGGCATATGAATTTTCATCACTCCAGACATGGCTGTTGTAGAAGTTTAAAACACAATAACGGTTCACGAAGTACTCATCCGTCAACAATATAAAATGTACGAGGTTTATCAGTGCAGCATTGACGTGGATATAACACTGAGAGGACTGATCTCACGATTCAGAATTATTTGGCTCCATTGCTTGCATTCATTGTTAGTGGTAGGAAAACAGCGGAGTAATTGCTGTTCCACCATTAGTCCCTTCTCTGTATTCTACGAAGTGTATATTACACGGATACTAGGGCCTTAGCTAACTCTCTGTGATTTGAGCAACCCAGTTTCGTCAAATTATGATGAGACCTGAAACTTCCTGAGAGATTAAAGTTGTATACCGGGCCGGGGCTCGAAGCCAAAGCCTTTACCTTATCGGATTACTGCTCTACCCATTACTACTGCCTAAACACGACTCACGGCCCGTCCTCACAGCTTCACTTCCGCTAGCACTTCCCTTCCACTCTCCAAACTTCATACAAGTTCTCTTGCATACATTGTGGGGCTGGCACTCCAACTCCTGTCAACTTTGGCAGGTACTTGCGGAAGTAAAGCTGAAAGAGAGTCGTGCCAAGTGGATCGTACCTGGATACGAGCACTTGCCCGCGAAAAGAGAAGGTTTTGGATTCTAGTCGTGGTCCGTCACTCAGTTTTAATCTGCCACAAAGACTCAAGTCAGTACACACTCAGTTGAAGAGTGAAACTTCGTGCTGCTACGTCATACCTGCTGTGAAACTTTTCTCCGTACATTCGTTCGTATTTCCGGACAATACATTCTGTTCTGTCAAACATTAAATGCATAGATATATGTTCATTCCTGTAAAGAAAAACGATCAATCTTCGACAACATTTTATGGATAATATTTGAGAGCGTGCTGCAGAATTTAATACATTGTTGTAAAGCAATAATGTGAACACCACTGACTCATCATACACACACTTTTGTCACATACATCGATGCGTTAAGTTGCCGTTTATTATCAAAGAGAGGCTATACAAACTTATGTGTGATACGCCCTGTCCAATGAAGAGTCGGTATCGCATTAAATATTCATTTATGATCATTTTATTTGTTATGAGGTTCCGTGGAACTGTCCGAGCCAAAGCTACTTGATTATGGAAAGAGTCAGTACAAAACTAAATAATTAATAAATCACGGTAAATATAGTGAGCGAGTATACGAATTAATAACACACAACAAAGTTCTCAACTACTGTAACTCCTTTGCAGAACAGGAGTGTGCCACAAGGAAACCATTCAACGTGGAACTGAACGCGTGGGGATCATCACTTATTTTCTTCAGTCCCGCTGGAAGCCTACTGAAAATGAAACCTGCTGCACAGTGCTCACATTTCGTACAATGTTTAAGGAAGTGTTATCCAAGTACATACGATGATTTTTCTGTCGTCAGTGAATTAATAGCAGTTTCTTCTGAAAGAATCAGTATTGTCAACAATAAATCCCGTTATGGAGTATATGCACAAGAAAGGCAGACTTTTGAATCCCGAAAAATCTGAAGAACGGTCTACGAGCAAGTTCGCGAACTGAAACCGTAGGTCAGCCTCATAGACCTTTTCTGGCCTATGAATATTCTTTGTGGGTGCACAGACTAGCCCAAAAATGTCAGATAACAAAGTGACACAGAGTTCCCTGCCTAAAAAAATTCTGTGTAGGATGCTCTACCATGTATGCCTGGAGCATGCTCTTACAGAGTTGAAGAACCAAAGAAACTGTTACACTGACTAATAACATGTAGCCACCCCCCCTCCCCCCTCCACGAGAACGCAGAAGTGAGCAGCGTGCCTGCAAGGCTGTCCATAAATCCGAAAGAGTACGAGGGAGTGGAGATCTCTTCTGAACACTAAGTTGCAAGGCATCACAGATATCTCAATAATGCTCGTGTCTGAGGAGTCTGATGGTCAGCGGCAGTGTTTAAACTCGCAAGAGTGTTCCTGGAGCCACTCTGTAGCAATTCTGGAAGTGTGGGGTGTCGCATTGTCCTGTTAGTATCGCCCAAGTCCGTCAGAATGCACAATGGACATGAACGGATGCAGGTGATCAGACACGATACTTATGTACGTGTCACCTGACAGTGATCAGACACGATACTTATGTACGTGTCACCTGACAGAGTCGTATCTAGACATATCAGGGGTGTCATATCACTCCAACTGCACGCGCCCCACACCATTACAGAGCCTCCGCCACCTTGAACAGTCTCCTGCTGACATGCAGGGTCCATGGATTCATGAGGTTGTCTCCATACCCGTACGCATCCATCCACTCGATACAATTTGAAACGAGACTCGTCCGACCAGGCAACATGTTTACAGTCATCAGTGTCTAATGTCAGTATTAACGGGCTCAGGCGAGACATTAAGCTTTGTGTCGTGCAGTCATCAAGGTTGCACGACTGGGCTTTCGGCTCCGAAAGCCCATATTGATGATGTTTCGTTGAATGGTTAGCAGGTTGACACTTGTTGATGGCCCAGCACTGCAATGTGCAGCAGTTTGCGGAAGGGCTGCACTTCTGTCACGTTGAAGAATTCTCTTCAGTTGTCGTTGGCCTCGTTCTTGCAGAATCTTTTTCCGTCCGCAGCGATGTCGGAGATTTCATGTTTTACCGGATTTATGATATTCACGGTACATTCGTGAAACGGTCGTACGGGAAAATCCCCACTTCATCACTACCTCGGAGCGGATATCGTGTGCCTGATATTACACCACGTTCCAACTCTCTTAAATCTTGATAACCTGCCATTGAAGCAACAGTAGCCGATCTAACAACTGCGCCAGACGCGCAGTGTCTTCTAAAGGCGTTGCCGACCGCAGCGCGATATTCTGCCTGTTTACGTATCCCTGTATTTGAATACAATGCCTATATCAGTTTCTTTGGGGCTTCAGTGTAAGATGAGTAGCGTCTTTTTGCAACAGGTTCCCGATGAAGTTTATTGACGGATTCTGTGAGACACCGTGGATGGCTTAACATAGCCTCGACGTAGTCGGCGTCTCTTCTCTTGAGGTTTTCCTGTCTCCTTCGTTAGTTCCATTGCATGTTTCCACATTGATGAATAATTGCTCGAAGAATAGTCGAATACGATCTTCCCGCAGACCATGCCTGAATGATCTCGGACAACGTTATGGGAGCAGCGCAGACGTTCCAGTCCACTACAGTTTTACTACGGACCTGGGTTTGTAGAAAAAAAATGAGGTGCCTATTCCATAACAAAGTGCTTTATTTCATGCTGCTCAGCCAAAAAAATAGGACAAGAGGACAAAGCCGCTGAACGCTACAAGAAGTCCATTGTTCTGGCAGAACAGAGGGCTACGCAAGGTAGATGACATGAAAGCTTAAGTTTTCCAATACGCTCGCTACTGTTGAAGAAGATTTAGATGTCCTTTCACAACATTCGAAATCTGTTTGATTTGATGTCAGCACATATAGTTCTGCTAGATCGCGTGGTGGTTTCACCACCTGCTGATTTTGGATAGCTATTTTTTTATATTCTTGGTGATGTTTGTGGTATGGGCATTTCGCCGTGGTCTAAGACATGTTCCTGTGGCTAACCTTTCGTCTCCTAATACAAGAGACATCATCTGGGGCTATAAAGACGCAGTTAGTATTTACAAATTTGAACAAGCTCAGCACGCCCAACTATTTATAAGTACCCACGTAGGTATCCAGTTACGTCAACAAAGATGTAAATTCCGGCGTGTGCTATGTTACTAATATATTATTAAATACGCGTAGATCCAGTATTTTATCCATCTCCAGCAACTGTAGTCCTACGTAATGAAATAATGATCAGCCAGTCGCATATGAGACATTTAATTTCCTTACCGGTTTTGGGCACTTAGTGGCCTTCTTCGGAAGGTTATGCCTATCGCATTATTTGCGAGTGTCAATAATAAAGTGCATACAGTGTCAATAATAAAGTGCATACAGCATACCTTGGCATTTTGTTGTATGCACTTTATTATTGCCACTCACAAATGATGCGATAGGCATAACCTTCTGAAGAAGGGCAGTAAGTGCCCAAAACGTGTAAAGAAATTAAATTTCTTATATGAATCCGGTTGCTTATTATCCCATTATTCGCGCAGATGTGTAGTTAAGCTGGATAGGTTGCTTAAAAGGTTATACAACAGGTGAATAATGACCTTATTGTTTATTTGACATTACAATAGTGAAGCCATAGTCACAGATCATAAAATTTTTATTTAAAAAAAGTGAAAAATAAAAAGAAGAAAGAAAGAGGTTACATTACCAGTTTCAACGATCTACGTCGTCGTTTTCAAATGTAAACCATCAGCTGGAGAATATGTAATGGGAATTATGACCAAACATCTGGTAACAATTACGAGAAATAATGAGATTGTCAGATGTATGGTTATAATTCCCATTATATATTCTGCAACTGATGTTTTACATTTGAAAACGACGGCGTAGTTCGATGAAACCGGTAATGTAACACCATTAAAAAAAAACATTATGTACTGTGGCCATGGCTTCTCTACTGTAGTATCAAATAAACATTTAAGTTATAATATGGTCACAGTCCCTACGACAATTATGTCGGAATATAGAATGACCTCATTGATCAGAAAGTGTATATGACGCGTTTCGGATTTCTTTCCATCTTCAGAAATCTAAGTGCAAAGGACAAGAGCGTTACCAGTTCAACATGTAACATGATATATACCATGTAGTAATCGGCGAATCGCCCGACGATGTTGGTAGGAATGGGTGCGTCAAGGCCGAACGCAGTCACCAAGTGTGGTCGACCTAGAGAGACGACAGAATGTGAGGACGAAAGGGGGCCGAGCTGACGGCGTCCCTTGCGCCCACTACCATTGACCTCTGTTCACCAAAAAGTCTGTTTGCAGTGGTGTCGGGTCATTCGACCTTGACTGGAGAACGACTGTCTTCAGTGATGAGTCCCGCTTGGAAATGAGCCCCAACGATCTCCGAAGACCTGTCTGGAGACGCACCGGGTAGCGGTGCGATACAAACCTGACCTACATCCCGGCAACATACAGTGATGGTCTGGGTTGCCATTTCTTTTCATAGCTGGAAGTCTTTGGCTGTCGTCCGCAGCACCCTTATAGCACAACGGTTAAATCGACGACATCCAACGATCCGTTTTTGTTACCCTTCATGGCAAGCAATCCTGCTCTTACATTTCTGCAAGATAATGACCGCCCGCACTCGGCGAGACTTTCTATTGCTTGTCTTCGCGCTTGCCAAACCTCCCTTGGCCAGAAAGATCGCCTGATCTATCCCCCATTGAGGACGTTTACAGTATTGTAGACACAGTCCTACGACCAACTCGGGATTTTGACAACCTAACGCTGCAGCTGGACTGAATTTGGAGGACATCAACAACTCTATGAATCAATACCAAGCCCAATAACAGTTTGCGTAAGGGCAGAGGTGGACGAATGTGTTATTGAGCTGGTCAATTCGTTAAGCTCTTTACCTTGAAAAAATCACTCAATATTTCTTAAATTGTAATAATTTGTTTCTCTGTGCATTTACATCACATCTATCGATTTCCGTCCCATTCGGATAATTCCTTCGTGGTGCATCCCTTGTTTATCCCTTAGTATGAATATTAAACTGCGTCCTTCTGATTTACGAGGAAGATTTGTATATACACTACTGGCCATTAAAACTGCTATACCAAGGAGAAATGCAGATGATAAACGGGTATTCATTGGACAAATATATTATACTAGAACTGACATGAGATTACATTTTCACGCAGTTTGGGTGCATAGATCCTGAGAAATCAGTAACCAGAACAACCACCTCTGGCTGTAATAACGGCCTTGATACGCCTGGGCATTGAGTCAAACAGAGCTTGGGTGGCGTGTACAGGTACAGCTGCCCATGCAGCTTCAACACGATACCACAGTTCATCAAGAGTAGTGACTGGCGTATGGTGACGAGCCAGTTGCTCGGCCACCATTGACCAGACGTTTTCAGTTGGTGAGAGATCTGGAGACTGTGCTGGCCAGGGCAGCAGTCGTACATTTTCTGTGTCCAGAAAGGCCCGTACAGGACCTGCAACATGCAGTCGTGCATTATCCTGCTGAAATGTAGGGTATCGCAGGGATCGAATGAAGGGTAGAGCCACGGGTCGTAACACATCTGAAATCTAAGACGTGGCTGCACGATCCGTTACCGTCATGCTGATAAGATACCTGTCATCTCGACTGCTAGTGATACGAGGCCGTTGGAATCCAGCACGGCGTTCCCTATTACCCTCCTGAATCCACCGATTCCATATTCTGATAAAAGCCCTTGGATCTCGACCAACGCGAGCAGCAATGTCGTGATACGATAAACCGCAATCGCGATAGGCTACAATCCGACCTTTATCAAAGTCGGAAACGTGATGGTACGCATTTCTCCTCCTTACACGAGGCATCACAACAATGTTTCACCAGGCAACGCCGGTCAGCTGCTGTTTGTGTACGAGAAATCGGTTGGAAACTTTCCTCATGTCAGCACGTTGTAGGTGTCGCCACGGGCGCTAACCTTGTGTGAATGCTCTGAAAAGCTAATGATTTGCATATCACAGCATCTTCTTCCTGTAGGTTAAATTTTGCGTCTGTAGCACGTCATCTTCGTGGTGTAGCAATTTTAATGTCCAGTAGTGTATAACGTATTACTACTATGCTAGGAAAGCGTCTGGCCGAGGATACTGAGTGCTACCCGTGTTTTTGATGGTATGGGTCGTTAGTTTGTCCTTTAAAAAGGTGGTTCGCTAAGTTTCCACTTCGCCTTCGTGAATGTCTGTTGGGGGTACTCACTGGGGTCGCGAAGGCTGCTGGCGCAGACGGTCGAGGCTGCTGGAGCTGAAGGTGTGCCGGTGCTTGTCCAGAGGGCTGTGCGTGGGTGTGACGGGCTGGCTGTGCGAGCCGCCCGGCCCGCTCCCGTTGCCATGGCTACTGCCGCCGCTGAGCACCCTTCGCAGCCTCAGGCGCAGCGGCACCACGCGCTTCTTGCCGTTCTCGGGGGGCGCCATCGCGGCACTGCCCGCCGCCTCGACGCGCCGCACCACGCCGGATACGCACGCGGCAGCCTCGCCGCTTCCGCCGGGACGTTGCGTCTCTACCGTGATACAGTTACGCGCTCCCTCTGCACACACGTTAGCCGCTTTGCTTCGCAGCTGCAACGCATTACCCGCCCAAGTAGCCGAGGTCGCGTTTGCCTCCCGGCTTAATTCGGTAGCCGCTCTCGGAATGATGTCTATCGGCAAGTGCTGCCAAAATTGAGTTCACCAATGAAATCAGGGCACTTGGATTACGAAGTACAGTCCAGAGATTTTAATCATCTGCCTCATTCACCGATGACAACCAGTAGTAGCTGACGCAGAATACTGCATCTAATAAGCATTTGATGCCTCCCCCCTGCGTCCTGTTGCTCAGTGCATAGTAAGTCACTTTAGATTCAAAGAGTGAGGACGGAAAGGACTGAGATATATACACTGCTGAAAGAAAAATGTAACTGACAAGTGATGTGGTAGGTAAACAATCATTGTACACTGAAGCGCCAAAGAAACTGGTATAGGCATGCGTATTCAATTATAGAGATATGTGAGCAGGCAGAATACGGCGCTGCGGTCAGCAAAGCCTATATGAGACAGCAAGTTGTAAGTAGGCTGTTTAGGTTTTTTTATTGGTAACGCTACCTCTGTATAGAAAATCACTGGCTGTGCGGTGTGCAGTCTGTGGCTGCTTTGCATTGTTGTAATACTCGTCATTGTAGTGTTAGGCAGCTGGCTGCGAACAGCGCGTAGCGTTGCGCAGTTGGAGGTGAGCCGCCAGCAGTGGTGGATGTGGGGAGAGAGATGGCGGAGTTTTGTAATTTGTCATGAACTGCTATATATATGATGATATCAAGGTAAATACATTGTTTGTTCTCTATTAATATCTTTCATTTGCTAACTATCCCTATCAGTAGTTAGTGCCTTCCATAGTTTGAATCTTTTATTTAGCTGGCAGTAGTGGCGCTCGCTGTATTGCAGTAGCTTGAGCAGCGAAGATTTTTGTGAGGTAAGTGATTTGTGAAAGGTATAGTTTAATGTTAGTCAGGGCCATTCTTTTGTAGGGAATTTTGAAAGTCAGATTGCGTTGCGCTAAAAATACTGTGTGTCAGTATAAGCACAGTCGTATGTATAAAAAGATAAAAGGGGACGTTTCATATGTCGACCCTTAGCCTAGGATACCTCACTGGAATCTTCTGATTTTTCTTGTAGTTTGTGTAATTAGTGTAGATTTTGTTTATTGCTAGCGCGTAATTATAGAGAGAATTTCCATTGTAGTTGTAGTTTTTCATTGTTGTACAGTAAAACAGTTGTGGCATGTATGTAGATTTGCACCAAGTATTTCGCATCTGCAATTAACTAGATATTATTTTCAGTGTTATGTTAATGTGTTCTCTTATTTTTGCTCTTCAAATTGTGTTTTTCTGTGTTGTCGTGTGAAATACTGTGACAATAATGGCGTGTGAAAAACGTAATACTAGCCTCCAAAGTAAACTGAGAAATGACAGTAAAGACGAAAGCAGTGTGTTAGCGCCACCGAGTAATGAATTAACTAATGTTCAAAGTAGTAATTTGGTAATTGTGCATAGGGAAATGGAGCGGGCGGCAAACAATGGTGTAGACAGCGAAACAATTAGAGAACAGGGAAGCATTATCGATCGATCGGTCGGCGACAGCTCGCCTCAGGAATCCGAAATGACAGAAAACAATCTTGCAAATGCTGTGGATTCAGGATTTGGGTCCTCACCGTTTTCTCAAATAAGTCAAGACACATTTTCTGCTTGTCAAAATGTGAATGTTGCCGGTGCAACTTCACTGCCGAAAAGCACTGAGGAACGTGTTTCAGACACCAGTGCATTGTTATTACAGTTAATGCAACAAATGGGACAAAAGCTACAAAAGTTAGACACAACGCTTGAACAAAATCAGAAACAAATGGAACAAAATCAGAGTCAAACACAGCAACAGCTAGACACAATGGGACAAAATCTTCGAAAGTTAGACACAGTGGAACAAAATCAGAGACAAACACAGCAAAAGCTTCAAAAGTTAGACGCAATGGAACAAAATCTTCAAAAGTTAGACTCATTGGAGCAAAATCTTGAACAAACACGTGAGGATTTAACTAATGAGTTACATCACATTGAATCGAAATGTCAAAAAGTCTGTAATGACGTAAAACACAAATTTGTGAGCATTTCCAACCTATTTTTTCGCGGCATGAAAATGCACTACAGAATCACGAAGCAGCCATAAAAGAACTGCAAACTACTGTTCACGAAAATCATGAGACCTTGCAAGCTAAATTTGACTCAGTTGCATCTACCGATTCGGTTACGCAACTTGCAAAAACTCAGGAAAACTTAAAGGACACAGTAGATACTCTGAAACTTGGTTCAGAAAAACACACTGAGGAAATAAGTACACTATCGGATAAAGTAGCCGAACTTTCAGATCAGTTCACTAACTTATCTACAAAGGTAGATGATGATCTGAATGACACAGCACTTGTAGCCTTCACTGACACTGAAGAGTATGAAGAAATTAGAAAATTCAAACAAAATTAAAATCAAATCAATACACAGTACAAAAGAGAAATCCGCGAAGTACAAGATCAGCTGACACAGGTAATACAAGAATTACGTATATCAGAGGACACTCGCGCCCCAATACGGGAAGAGGGACATAGAAATACGGAACAACCACAAAATAATAACACAGGACACTTCGGAAATTATGAAAGAAATTGGCAAGGCACACCGAATTTTGAGATGGAACCGCCGATACGACGTAACAATGACCGATATGCGACTCGCCGACATGATGATTTTGACTATAAGCTGTTCATTACTACACGTAAATTCAAAACATTTAAGAATTCTGCCAACGACATTCATCCACAAGCGTGGCTCCATCAATTCTCTCATTGTTTTCCTCCCAACTGGTCGTTAGAACACAGATTAGAATTTATGTGTGGCTACTTAGAGAATGAACCAGCTGTAAGAATGCGATCGGTCATTTACGATTGCCACAGTGAAGGAGAATTTTACCATGCCTTCCTCTCAGCATATTGGTCTCAAGCTACACAAGACCGAGTAAAACATAGCATCATAATGATGAAACATTTCGAACAATCTGAATTTTCCAGTCTTGTGAAATATTTTGAAGACGTGTTGCACAAGAATCAATACCTGTCAAACCCATACAGCCCCTCAGAACTCATCCGCATTTGCTTAATCAAATTACCTGAACATTTACGACATATTATTTTGGCAGGACGTTGCAAAGACGACATTGAAGCTTTTCAGGGACTGTTACAGGAACTGGAAATTGACACTGACAATCGCGGAACGCAGGAGCACGACAATCACAGATCACATCCGTCGCAATTCCGCGGTGAAAGAAATAATAACTTGACGCGACAAGGCTATTCTCACAACACAAATCGTGACCGAAACAGACACCACCCGTATAATAACCGTTGGCAGAGTAGTAATAATTACAGTGAAAGATCACCTCTCCGCGGTAATGACTATCACAGAGACAATCAGAGAAACAGACAATATGGTAACCAGAACTATTATTATCAAGGGAGACAGAATACTTTCAGACGCAACAGTTCAGCGTGCAGTTACGATTCAGGGAGAAATTCTCCACCACATGACCGACAAGAAAGAAATTATGAAATCTACTGACATGACGACAGACGAGATATTCGTAACGACAGACCTGAATTGCATCAGAACTGGCGGGATTTAAACAGGGCAGGGCCTTCTCGTCAGAGTGAATATGTAGAAGTTAGGTCTCCTAATCCCAATAACGGCGCGCGCCAACAAAGAGACAGACAATGACTCGCACAAGCAGGCAGCCGCGTGCGCCCGCTGGCTCCGAGAAAAATAACATAAGACGCTAGCCTTGAGAAAAATTTTAGCATTCTTTACCGACGTATACCGCATGATAATTGCATTCAAGTTCAAACTATGAGTACTATGAAGAGTAAAGGATTGCACCACACTTCACATGTAAAACCTTTTATTGAAAGATAATCTGCTTTTTAACTTAGTCTTCGCCATAAAATTTTTCACTGTACATTACTAGTATGCATTGTCAGACTTAGAAACTGTTACCATGCAACAATGTTTGAAGTTAAATATCCAGTCAAGAACCAAGAGATCTTATTTAAGCAGAAATTACGAATGCATTGTTATAGTGAACAGACGACACAGTGTTATTGTGTGTGTACATTCTTGCTTGTTTGTTGCACGATTACGTAACGACTATAAGGCTCACATACTTAGAACATTTACCAGTACTGCTAATGAGATTTTAATGCAACATTTTGGTTTACTTGAAAATACATTCTGGATTTAAAGTACTTTCAGTGAGATACCAGATGACACAGTGGTTAGTTTATGTGACAGCTACACGATTTTATCATGACGCTACTAATGAGTGACAATTTACCTGCACAGTTTTTCTGTATTGTTCTGGAAAGTAAAACATGTTTTAGTAGAAACTTTTGTGGTATAGCTACAATGAGACAGCCTTTTCTGTAGCACAACAATACGTTACATTATAGTACTTTCTTGATCACGGTAAGGTACGTAATAACTACGATAACTATAAGCAAAGCATTTCACTTTCGTTTATGATGAGGTAAGTACATTGACTTCAGCAGAACTTTGCGTACAGAGGACGATAACTTCGACAGTTCCACAGAATTATCTTACAGCAAGACGCACATTTAGCGCTACAGGACACGCATTTGAGTGATTAATTTTGTACTTAAACCATTTATTTTTCAAGATTTTTGAAGTACAATGATACAAAGGTTTTCTGTGATTCATTTCATTCCACTGCTGTAATCTGTAACACCTGAGGGTATAATTACATTAATCCTCAGGGGGGTACACGCTTACTTTGTGTACCATGTGCGTGGCAACCACAAGGAACCCTAGCTAATATGGTATTTGCTTATACAACTTTACACATCGGTACCATATTTCTCCAACACATAAATTACACAGCTATCTGATTATTTGACAGAGAAATAAACATTCTTTTTACTACGTCAGTGACAGATGTTTACGCAATTACACAGTTGGATAACTTCACACTTACGAAATTGTATGTTGTTTGTACTTTGTGAACTGTTAATATTTTTTCAGAACCATTGTGATACTATGAGAGCTTTGAATGATATATTTGGTAAGGGAGCATGATTTTAAAGTACGTTTGAGGTAGATGACACTTTTGACATGAGCAGAGAATTTTTTTTTAAGTTTTGATATTATTGGAGGAAGCTACGACGATTTTGAGAGTTGACTGAGGTGTTATGATGTTATTTTTACGACGACGATGTGTATTATGCTGTTGAGGTATGTTTATGATCAATAAGCTGATGCTATATAAGGAATGTGATTACGTGTTTATATGTATATGAATAATGGATAGAAGTTAGGGACTCTTGACTTGTGAAAAAGGATGTTGGAAACCAAGAATCATACTTTAAGAGTTATGAAATGTGTGTAAATGCGTGAATGTATCACAATGACGGCGAAAATTTCTTGGACACTGTTATATTCATAGGATTTTGTTTCTACACATTTGCAACGTAAATTCTCGACCTGTGAAATTTTTATATGAGACTGTCACTGTAGCGGAAACTGCTGTCGTAAATATTTCCATACGAAAGTTAAGTGACCACCTGCACGTAATGCGTCGCGGGCACCCACCTGGGCGACAGCGGCCCGAAAAAAAAAAAAGCCATTAGCCTTCCAGCTGCACAGGTAGAAAAAAAAAGGGGAGGCCATTATCCTCGCTATTGACGTTCCTTTGTAGAAAGCATCGTAAATACGAGACGCTAATAATAACTTGGAAACATTCTTACATCTGCACACCTGATTAGGACAAGTGTCTATCTACAAGAATTGAGAGAAATGCCATATGGCTTGCTTTATGTATTTATTTACTCATTTTGTTTAATATCTAGTTTCTAGCTGCACTGCAGCACTGGTTAAAATAAAATTTTATAGATGTACTAATATAAATATTTTCTGTCTCCAGATCCAGTAAATAATTTTATGATCTATTCAAAAAAACGAAGGAGCATAAAAAAATATTTCCCTTCACAGGAATTGCATACGGAATTTTCTTTTCAACTACTGGGTATTTTTTTTTTGGTAGAATAACTTCTTGTGGTGCACCACTTTAATTACTTAGACATTAAGATGTGATTATACATTTCACTTATCTGCATTGTTATCTTTAGTGTACTATTTTTTTCTGCTTGAGCTATGTCATGTTTAGGTATAAGTTGCTGCTGTTTGCCAGGCATAGTGTTATTGAATTTGACTTTGTATTATTCTGTTAAGCCAGTTTTACTAATGATTTATTTTTATTGTTTGCTGCACATTGCCTTAGATTAGTTGTAATATTACAATTGCTTTGCTAATTTCTTAATGCTGCTTGCTTCGCAAATCTGCGTTTTTTTTCATTGCTGTTTATATTAATTGTTTTATGTGATGCTGCATTGCCTCGTCCCTTGGTATATATATCTGAGCTCAGTAGATTTAAGTTAGCTTAAGAGGGGGTAGACTATATAAGAAACTAACTATGATGAATTGGAGGCAATGCATTAACAAGGTATATGAAAAAGATTTGGGCCAAATGAGTATTGTACAATGAGAAATAATTATTTTGAGAGAAATATGAATAGAATACAGGAAGGAGGTTTAGATAGGACCTTTTGGAAATAATGAAGAACGCAGGGAGATCTCCGAGAAGTAAAGAAAGTTTTGTTTGCAAAATACTGCAGTAAAACAAACCCTGTCCTTTCCTTTTGTGTTATCCCTCTATGTGTTTGTGTACCCTTGTGTATTTGTTTTCTTCCTGTCTCTGTGTAGTTTCATAGAATTTTTTTTCTAATACTATTCACTATGATGAGGAATACTGTTATCCTCAAATATAATTGGTATTAATAATATGTTATTTAACTTGTAAATATGCTTAGATATTATTTATTCTGTTTTGTTTTAATGCTCATGTGTGAAGTTGATGTTTCAATGATTATTCTGATCTTTTATGTATTTACTTATGTCATAATTCCTGTAACATTGATGTATATGTTTATTTCTATTGTGTTGTAAAGCCTGTACTACAAATGTTATCTGTATTGTTATGTTCTTTAATGATGTATTTTGTACCTTTGTAATTGTACTCTCATGTTATAAAATTGTAATTGACAGCAGTTCATCAAATTAAGTAACTTGTAAGTTACATTTCACTGCACACGTTTCTATTGGTCATAGTATATGGACAATATGTGAAAAGTAGGGACTGTTAGTGTTTGCACGTGTGTTAATAATTCAGCAAGGGACTGGTTAACAGCATTGCTGGTTCTCAGGACAATTCAAAAACTTTGTGAGTGCACAAGTGGTGGTTATTACTTGCTACATTATCCGCAAGACACTTCGATGGTGATTGTGCACCTGCACAGTCGCAGCAGATGGCTGCTGGCCATCTCTACAAGGACTACAGTGGGTCTGCATCTTTGATGACCCACCAGTACCTTTATCTCTACAAGGACTACAGTGGGTCTGCGTCTTTGCTAACTCACCAGGACCATTATTTCTGCAAGGACTGCAGTGGGTCTGCGCCTCTGGTGGCCCACCAATACCATAATCTCTACCAGCACTACTGTGGGTCTGTTCTGTGATGACCTACCTACCAATATTCTTCAAAACTTCGACTGACTCTGCTGTGGGTTTGCTCTGTTGTGGCCCATTACCTGTCTGCATGTCGAGTCAGCACTGTCTTTCCGTTGGAAGGACAACACTACTTCTTCAAGACTGCATGGAAATCCACTACGTCTGTGTGCATTGTCTTTTACTGCTCAGACTTTGAGAAAACCACGGCAATTTTAGTGTGATCAACGATCAGGACTGTCTTTATGGACTGTGAGAAAATTTTAGCTTTTGACCAACATTGTATCAATAAGTGTGTGCATTTGATTTCTTTGCTATTGTAATTGTGAAAAAAATTTTTAACAAATATGTATTGGCCAGTGCCCAACAAAATTTGTAAAATTTTTTGTGGGGAGCATGGGGGCTATGTAAGTAGGCTGTTTAGGTTTTTTATTGGTAACGCTACCTCTGTATAGAAAATCACTGGCTGTGCGGTGTGCAGTCTGTGGCTGCTTTGCATTGTTGTAATACTCGCCATTGTAGTGTTAGGCAGCTGGCTGCGAACAGCGCGTAGGATTGCGCAGTTGGAGGTGAGCCGCCAGCAGTGGTGGATGTGGGGAGAGAGATGGCGGAGTTTTGTAATTTGTCATGAACTGCTATATATATGATGATATCAAGGTAAATACATTGTTTGTTCTCTATTAATATCTTTCATTTGCTAACTATCCCTATCAGTAGTTAGTGCCTTCCATAGTTTGAATCTTTTATTTAGCTGGCAGTAGTGGCGCTCGCTGTATTGCAGTAGCTTGAGCAGCGAAGATTTTTGTGAGGTAAGTGATTTGCGAAAGGTATAGTTTAATGTTAGTCAGGGCCATTCTTTTGTAGGGAATTTTGAAAGTCAGATTGCGTTGCGCTAAAAATACTGTGTGTCAGTATAAGCACAGTCGTATGTATAAAAAGATAAAAGGGGACGTTTCAAAGTGTCTGGTACAGTTGTTAGATCGGTTACTGCTGCCACAATGGCAGGTTATCAAGATTAAAGTGAGTTTGAACGTGGGGTTATAGTCGGCGCACGAGCGATGGACCACAGCATCTCCGAGGTAGTGATGAAGTGGGGATTTTCCCGTACGACCGTTTCACGAATGTACCGTGAATATCATAAATCCGGTAAAATATGAAATCTCCGACATCGCTGCGGACGGAAAAAGATTCTGCAAGAACGAGGCCAACGACGACTGAAGAGAATTCTTCAACGTGACAGAAGTGCAGCCCTTCCGCAAATTGCTGCAGATGTCAGTGCCTGGCCATCAAAAAGTGTCAGCGTGCGAACCAGTCAACGAAACGTCATCGATATGGGCTTTCGGAGCCGAAGGCCCACTCGTGTACCCTTGATGACTGCACGACACAAAGCTGTACGCCTCGCCTGGTCCCGCCAACACCGACATTAGACTATTGATGACTGGAACCATGTTGCCTGGTCGGACGAGTCCCGTTTAAAATTGTATCGAGCGGATGGACGTGTACAGGTATGGAGACAACCTCGTGAATCCATGGACCCTGCATATCAGCAACGGACTGTTCAAGCCGGTGGAGGCTCTGTAATGGTGTGGGACGTTTGCAGTTGGAGTGATATGGGACTCCTGATACGTCCACATACGACTCTGACAATTGACACGTACGTAAGCATCCCGTCTGATCATCTGCATCCATTCTTGTCCATTGTGCATTCCGACGGACTTGGCCTATTGCAGCAGAATATTTGCCCACACATCCAGAATTGCTACAGAGTTGCTCCAGGAACACTATTCTGAGTTTAAACACTAGCCACCAAACTCCGCAGACATGAATATTATTGAGGATATCTGGGATGCTTTGCAACGTGCTGTTCACGAAAGCTCTCCAGCCTGTCGTAGTCTTACGGATTTATGGACAGCCCTGCAGGATTCATGGTGTCAGTTCCTTCCAGAACTACTTCAGACTTTAGTCGAGTCCATGCCCGTCGTATTGCGGCACTTCTGCGTGCTCGCGGGGGCACTACACGATGTTAGGCAGGAGTACCAGTTTCTTTGGCTTTTCAGTGCAGGAGTATATGATGACAAATCCAGACCCAGTGAAACACAAATGTTGCAGTAAAGGGTAAACAGTCGCAACAATACACAGTGTAGACTGTCTCATGCACCTTGCACCTGTAGTTGTAATTCGGAAATGGCTCTGGAGAACAAATATATTTCCGCTTCATCATGTCCCAGCCACTTTCGAACGTTGTAAGAGCTCTGGTGATCTTGCTGACCAGAGCATCTGTTGCACACATGAAGAACACGTTGCGTCGCAACAGCCGTATCATCGTACATTGTCCAGCTGAATGAGCGCATCTGTAGTATCGTAACTTACAGATACTGCCGAATCCTCGATACGGAATACTGTGGGCGCCGCGAGTGCCGCTTCGACCATCATGACCGGTAGGATGACCTGACCAATGAAGAACATCCAGGCGGTCGACCGATGAAGATCGTCAGGACGGTGTTATAAGCGATGAACGTCGCCCACGTAGGCATCTTCTTCTGGTTCGGGATTCCGCGTTGCTAGTTGGTGCCGAATGTTGTTAGCTAGCTCTACCAGCAAACATTCAGTGTACACAGACGCTCGCTTGTTCAGGCCTCTGCTTATAGGTAGCCATGGCTGCCACAAACTGTCAACAGTGTAAAAGTTCTTCAGCAACAAGTTGAGAAAGATACCTTTATTGAAAGTGCGCTTGTGTCAGCCAATCTTTTGCTTGCCTGTCGAGATTCCTACGGCGACAGATCCCTTTAGCCATCTTCCGCCCATTTTATCACTAGGAATGAGGACATAACATCTGGCTGCTCGGAACGTAACAGTTGCCGATTCGCATCTTAACATCACCCCAGTGTCGAATAAATGGCAGTAATTTGTGTAGTGGTGCAGGCATTTACTACTTCACCCTGCAGAAACATCAGATGTTATTCTACTTCATCATTATTTTCAGGAAAAGTGCAACCAGCCACTTTTTATGTATTTTTACTTAAGCTAATATGCGTTTCGGGCTCTCACCCATCTTCATTTAGTGTAACTCCTGTTTGAAACTTCAGTCAGTAATTTGTTACAACAACGACAGCAAACTGAATGTTGTAGCTGCCCTGTGCAAAATAACAATTTTGTTTAGCTACTTACACATTGCGAGTTGTATATTTACTACATATTGCCGTTTAGGTGTACTTAATTTCTACTCTACTTCCTGTTATTCCTATTTCCGCGTTTGTACATGAGGCGCAAACACTTTTCTGCTTCTGTCTTACGCTGAACAGTCCAATATCCTCCTCTATTTTGCTGACTGACATCTTTGTTTACATCCGAAAATTATATCTGTGGTATCTTTTGCTTACAGATTCTGCTATGGTCAAAGTTATATTTTGCTTACAGGTTGTTGAGTTCTCTGTATGTTTATTAAATAAGTGCATAAGTGACTTTAATTAGATTTTGAGGAATATTATAAAAATAAGAAAAAATTGGTACAGCACATTTTATGCAAGAGCTGGAATGACATTTATAAACAATAAAGACAGAACAGCAATATGCGTTATGTAGTACCACTATATACTTGGAATTGGCTCACATTCGATTATGTTTTTTCACTGCTGTGCTAAGTGTGTGGTGGTATGTGCAAATTATGGAAATTCCCTAGAAAAATTGTGTTGCGTAAGCAAACTTTGTCATTTAGGATGTCATTTGGGGAATGAACATTTTTCACTACATTTCAGTTTCTTCACATAAGCTCATTCTTTTTCCTTTGTTTGCCAGGTGGAATATTTGTAAGTTGCGAGCTATGTTTGTCATTTGATGTTCACCTTCAGCCACACGTAGGACAAAGGTGAATTTGCTTATAGTTTTTTAAACGAAAGGCATCTTTTTGCTCCCAGAGTAATATGTTGAAATTTCTTCGTGTTTGGTTAATGTACACCTTTGAAAATGAAATGCAGTTAAATTTTTATATTCCAAATCAACTCCATGGCTTGCCGCTATGGATGGCTTTGTCCTTTATTTTGTTATTTGTGTAAAAACTGCTTCTGAAATTCTTCATCGGAAAAGGTTTGCTACTTTATATGACAGTTTCCCTACAAATGCCAAGCTCACATATTTTTCTGTTGGCTGTGATGTACTGTTATCTAGTATTGACTTGTCTTTGTGATTGGCTATGTGGGAACTTATTTTACTATTTAGCCGATCAATTAGTTTTGGACTGTAGCGATTATTATAAGCAATTGCATAAGTTTGGTCATCTGTTTCTAAAGGGAATTTGTGCATTGTGTTGAGCATTGCTCTGTGTGAAGCCATTTTGTGCTTATTCAGGTGATATGAGGTTTTATTGGCTGTGGCATCTGTGTATCTTGGTTTCCTGTATAGGGCCTAATTGAAATTAATGGCCGCTGCTCGAGTTACTTATGGAGTGGTCCAGGAAACTTAAACCTTTCACTGTCTGGTATTCAATAGTGACGATGATATTCTGATACTTTTATTCATTTCTTTTGCAAGTTCCTCAGTTTATTCTGTTGTACCATCAAATAAAATCAGTATATCAACATATCTTTTGTACTATATTACTTTGTCAAATATCTGAGGGTTTTCTGTAAAAAAATTTCGTTCTAAGTTGTTGATGAAAATATCAGCTAGCAAGCTGGCAAGGCAGCTGCCCTTAGGTAGGCCATTTTCTGCTGGTACATTTTGTTATTAAAATAAATAGTTACATGACAATACTATGTTAGTAAATCAGTGAACCCATATATTTCGGGAAAAGTCAAGTTTTTTTACTTAGGCAGGATACTTTTAACCATTTCTATTCTTTCATCGACAGATATGTTTGTGTAGTGGTTCGTGATGTCATATGATGTGAACTTAGCTGTCTCAGGAACCTGACTGTCCTTTATAAATTAACTAGTTCGTAACTACTCTGTACTGAGTATATTTCTTCAAGTTTGAATGTGTTGCTGAAGTTATCAATCAGTTTCTTGCTGATTTTTTAAGTTGGGTTGCTCTGAGAATTGGCAATCGGGCATATAGGGCAATTATGTTTGTGGACATCAGGTTGTGCTCGTACCCGTGGTGTACTTAATAGGGAGTCACTTTCCTTCACCAGGTCCCACTTCTATATTACAGAATAAACTTAGGAATATGTCGTAAATATACAACTCGCAAAGCGAGTAGCTAAGCAAAACTGTTATTTTGCTGTCGATATTGTAATGATGCACTGACTGAAGTTTCAAACAGAGATGATGCTAACCGAATATGGGTGAAAGCCAAAAACGTGTATTAAGCACTCCGTCTTCAGGCCACAAGTCGCCTATCGGGACCATCCGGCCGCCGTGTCATCCTCAGCTGAGGATGTGGATAGGAGGTGCGTGTGGTCAGCACGCCGCTCTCCCTATCGTTACGATGGTTGTCTTTGACCGGTGCCGCTATTATTCGCTCGAGTAACTCCTCAATTGGCATCACGAGGCTGAGTGCAGCTCGAAAAATGCCAACAGCGCATGGCGGCCCGGATGGTCTTCCATCCAAGTGCTGGCCAAGCCCGACAGCGCTTAACTTCGGTGATCCGAGGGGAACCGGATTATCCACAGCGGCAAGGCCGAAAAACCTGTATTTGCTTAAATAAAAATATGTGGAAACGTGGTTGGTTGCTGTATTTCTTAAAGTAGTATCATCTACAGCCACAGATTTCAACAACCAGTAAACTGAATGAATTATTAACACCAGTTGTGACCATAAGTTGTAACTAATAGGTCAACACACAGTGAAACCTGGAATGGGATCTGTGCATCACGGGCAAATACACTCTGGAATAAGTCGCTGCCGGCCGGTGTGGCCGAGCGGTTCTAGGCGCTTCAGTCTGGAACCGCGCCACCTCTACGATCGCAGGTTCGAATCCTGCCTCGGGCGTGGATGTGTGTGATGTCCTTAGGTTAGTTATGTTTAAGTAGTTCTAAGTTCTAGGGGACTGATGACCTCACACGTTAAGTCCCATAGTGCTCAGAGCCGTTTGAACCAATAAGTCGCTCACCAGGTGCCCGCGATACCTGTGTACGTCCATCACTCACACACAAACAGGACCGAATAACATCACTGAAGACAATGGAGTGCAATGTAATTAGTAAACCACAGTGTAATTAGTAAACCGCTCTCCCAGAACCTGGTACCAGTCACAGGCTGACGATCTTACGGCTTCCTGGGGCAATAAAAATTTTCTTTTCAGTATTTCGTGTAATTATTGACCGAATTTCAACATTTAAAACTCTGTCATAATTTACTCATTACCAGCAATAATCCTTTGTTAAAAGTTCAACAGAATAAGACAAGTATTAATATCAGAACCTGTGTTTATCTTGAGACAGCGTAACTGACAGCGCATCAATATTTGAACTTAATTCATCTAGTGCTTGAGACTGCGAGCTTTTAACGACTTCCAGTAGACTTTAACCTCAGTTTCCAATATTTACGAAACTTTTTCTCGCTGACGGTTCCCCCGCCACTAACATATAAAATGATAAAAGGAAAGAAGTTTATCGCTTACTACAATTTCGCTATTCATGCAGTAAACCTTATGCATCCGACAGGACGTTTTAATTTATTACTTTTTTTACTGCCGCCTATATTTTGAACACAGTTTGCAGACAGTATTCACATTTACAATTACATTCTTATCCAGTGTTTCACAACGAAAGCCCTTAGCTACTACTAACAAACTTAAAGCATAATTTCGAACCTTTCCTATTTCTCGCTTACATGCTTAAAGCCAAATGTTTAACATATCAAGTCATTTGGAAAGTAATCAGACATCTGAGCCTGGTTAACACATGAGAGTTTCAATCTCTTAAAAGTCGGAGGTTTACGGAATCTACTGTAAAAGTTGCTGGCCACTCACCTAGTGATGAAACGAACATAACAGATATTAACTTGAAACTGAAATCACGTTTGCTTGACAAGTCCTGCTCCATAGAAGAATTTCTAAATGTGAAATAATATCTCACGTGTGTACGAGGGCTATTCGGAAAGTAATGTCCGAGAGGCCGCGAAATGGAAATGGCAGTGAAAGTTCGCTGAAGCTTTGCATAATGCTTCGGCAGTGTCGCTAGTATGCTTGTCGATCGCGTCACGTAGCTCTTTTCAGTTATGAGCACACAGTGAGCACGTAAAGCTGCCTAGATAAATAGTGTCTCCCTCCAGTAATCGATGCCCGCTGCAGGATTTCAGCTGTTTTCAAGCATCCCCATGTATCGTAACTATCATGCATTTCCTTCTTCATGACAGTTCTTGGCGGCACACTGTAGCGGCAATAAAGACGCCCCTACAGCGTTTTCGATGGGAAGTGTTTGACCACAAACCATACAGCCCGGACGTGGCTCCCTCTGATGCTCGTGTCTGCTCACGTGAAACGCTGCCTAAGAAGGCAGCATTATGGCACAGACAACGAGCTGCAGACCAGCAGCGAAAAGTGGCGGAAAGCGCAGGAGGCCGCCTTTTACACTGAAGAGCCAAAGAAACTGGTACACCTACCCCCGCGAGCACGCATAAGTTCCGCAACACGACGGGCTTGGACTAGACTAACATCTGAAGTAGTGCTGGAGGGAACTGACGCTGTGAATCCTGCAAGGCTTCCCGTAAATCCGTAAGAGCACAAGGAGATGGAGATCTCTTCTGAACAGCACGTTGCAAGGCATACCAGACATGCTCAATAATGTTCATCTCTGGGGAGTTTGGTGGCCAGTAGAAGTTTTTGAACTCAAACGAGTGTTCCTGGAGCCACTCTGTAGTATTTCTTGACGTGTAGGGTGTCGCATTGTCCTGCTGGAGTTGTCCAAGTCCGTCAGAATGCACAATGGACATTAATGGATGCAGATGATCGGACATGATGCTTACATATGTGTCACCTATCAGAGTCGTATCTAGACGTATCAGGAGTCTCATAACACTACAACTGCATACGCCCCACACCATTACAGACCTCCACCAGCTTGAACAGTCCCTGCTGACGTACAGGCTCCATTGATTCATGAGGTTGTCTCCATACTCCTACACGTTCATTCGCTCAATACAATTTGAAACGAGATTCGTCCGACCAGGGAACATGTTTCCAGTCATCAACAGTCCAATGTCAGTGCTGCCGGGCCCAAGCGAGACGTAAAGCTTTGTGTGGTACAGTCATCAAGAGTACATGAGTGGGCCTTCGGCTCCGAAAGCGAATGTCGATGATGTTTCGTTGAGTGGTTCGCACGCTGACACTTGTTGATGGCCCAGCACTGAAATCTGTAGCAACTTGCGAAAGCATTGTACTTCTGTCATGATGAATGATTCTCTTCACTCGTCATTGCTCCTGTTCTTGTAGGATATTCTCCGGGCGCAGCGATGTTGGAGTTTTGATGTTTTACTGTATTCCTGATATTCACGGTACATTAGAGAAATGGTCGTACGAAAATCCCAACTTCATCACTACCTCGGAGATGTTCTGTTCCATCGCTCGAACGCCGACTATAACACCACGTTCAGACTCACTTAAATCTTGAAAACCTACCATCGTAGCAGCAGTAACCGACCTAACAACTGACCCTGACACTTATCTTTTATAGACTTTGCCGACCGCAGCCCCGTATTCGTCTGTTTACATATCTCTGTATTTGAATACGCATGCGTATACCAGTTTCTTTGGCGCTTCAGTGTATAACGAAGTTATTGGTAAGCTGTTACAAACTACGACAAATGTCTAAGTCGGAATGGTGATTATGTAGATAAGTAGCTGGGAGGTGCATCAAACTGTTACAAATAAAATACACACATCAAAACAAGTTTTGCATCAGCTCGGTTGCGAGAGTTTCGGAACCTGTACAGAAAACAGGAATAGAGATCAACATAAACATCATTTCCGCCCTTTTTATTGCACATGAAAAGCACACATTGCATGTTGTACCACCATACAGCGAGGCCTTCAGAGGTGATGGTCCAGATTGCTGTACACCCCGGTACCTGTTACATCCAGTAGCACGTCGTCTTGCATTGATTCGTCATGGCATACTATCCACAAGTTCATCAAGGCACTGATGGTCCAGATTGTCCCACTCCTCAACGGCGATTCTCCGTAGATCCCTCAGAGTGCTTGATGGGTCACGTCGTCGATAAACAGCCATTTTCAATCTATCCCAGCATTTTCGATAGCGTTTATGTCTGGAGAACATGCTGACCACTCTAGCCGAGCGATGTCGCTATCCTGAAGGAAGTCTTTCACAAAATGTGTACGATGCGGGCGCGAATTGCAGTCCATGAAGACGAATGCCATGCCAATATGCTGCCGATATGGTTGCACTATCGGTCGGAGGATGGCATTCGCGTATCGTGCAGCCGTTACGGTGCCTTCCATGACCACCAGCGGCGTACGTCGGCCCCACATAATGCCTCCGCAGAACAGCAGGGAGCCTCCACCTTCCTGCACTCGCTGGACAGTGTGTCTAAGGCGTTCAGGTTGACCGGGTTGCCTCCAAACACGTCTCCGACGATTGTCTGGTTGAAGGCATATGCGACACTCATCGGTGAAGAGAACGTGATGCCAAACCTAAGCGGTCCATTCGGCATGTTGTTGGGTGTATCTGTACCGCGCTGCATGGTGTCGTGGTTGCAAAGATGGACCTCGGGCATGGACCTCGGGCATGGACGTCGGAAGGGAAGTTGCGCATCATGCAGCCTATTGCGCACAGTTTGAATCGTAACACGACGTCCTGTGGCTGCACGAATAGCATTATTCAACATGGTGGCGTTACTGTCAGGGTTCCTCCGAGCCATAATCCGTAGGTAGTGGTCATCCACTGCAGTACTAGCCCTTGGGTGGCCTGAGCGAGGCATGTCAAAGACAGTTCTTGTCTCTCTGTATCTCCTCCATGCCCGAACAACATCGCTTTGGTTCACATCGAGACGCCTAGACACTTCCTTTGTTGAGAGCCCTTCCTGGCACAAAGTAACAATGTGGACGCGATCGAACCGCGGTATTGATCGTCTAGGCATGGTTGAACTACAGACAACACGAGTCGTGTACCTCCTTCCTGGTGGAATGACTGGGAGTGATCGACTGTCCGACTCCCGCTGTCTAATAGGCGCTGCTCATGCATGGTTGTTTACGTCTTTGGGCGGGTTTCGTGACATCTCTGAACAGTCAAAGAGACTGTATCCATGATACAATATCCACAGTCAACGTCGATATTCAGGAGTTTTGGGAACCGGGCTGATGCAAAACTTTTTTTATGTATTTTTTTGCGCTGTGGTTTCCGTTTCACGACTGATACGACTTGTGTTTCCGAATAGCTCTCCTGCGTTACCATCTTGTCATATTTTGTCACATAGAAAATGTGTTAGGATTACACATCACAGCGAAAGGTCGCAATCATAGTTAATGGAACATGAAAAACCTTAATAAATGTCTAACTAAGGACTATGTGTTGGTGATAACCTCAGGCAATAGGAGAAGCGAGGCAGAGCTGGGGCGCATCCATTGACGGAAAGGTCCTTTTTTTTGCAGATAACCATTCCAAATATGAATTACAATCAGCCACAAATGCAACCATAAAAACAGGATTGACAACAATAATGTGTAAATTAGTAAGTACTTATGATGATGATGATGATGATGGTGATGACGATGATTATGGTGATAGTATTGGTTTTATGCAACAAAGCGTGATGTGTAGTGCCCCTATTATTAGGGATTAGGCAAGTGACATTTTACGGTTTTATGTTGAGAAAGTGTTATTAATGCGTTGTCATTTTACAGGTGCAGTGTAATAACCGCCTGCATGGGCGAGATCGCTATTGGTTGCTTGCAGAGCTCTGCGTCACTCTCGAAATGCATTAGCGTACAAGCTCGAATACAGCAAATACACTCCTGGAAATGGAAAAAAGAACACATTGACACCGGTGTGTCAGACCCACCATACTTGCTCCGGACACTGCGAGAGGGCTGTACAAGCAATGATCACACGCACGGCACAGCGGACACACCAGGAACCGCAGTGTTGGCCGTCGAATGGCGCTAGCTGCGCAGCATTTGTGCACCGCCGCCGTCAGTGTCAGCCAGTTCGCCGTGGCATACGGAGCTCCATCGCAGTCTTTAACACTGGTAGCATGCCGCGACAGCGTGGACGTGAACCGTATGTGCAGTTGACGGACTTTGAGCGAGGGCGTATAGTGGGCATGCGGGAGGCCGGGTGGACGTACCGCCGAATTGCTCAACACGTGGGGCGTGAGGTCTCCACAGTACATCGATGTTGTCGCCAGTGGTCGGCGGAAGGTGCACGTGCCCGTCGACCTGGGACCGGACCGCAGCGACGCACGGATGCACGCCAAGACCGTAGGATCCTACGCAGTGCCGTAGGGGACCGCACCGCCACTTCCCAGCAAATTAGGGACACTGTTGCTCCTGGGGTATCGGCGAGGACCATTCGCAACCGTCTCCATGAAGCTGGGCTACGGTCCCGCACACCGTTAGGCCGTCTTCCGCTCACGCCCCAACATCGTGCAGCCCGCCTCCAGTGGTGTCGCGACAGGCGTGAATGGGGGGACGAATGGAGACGTGTCGTCTTCAGCGATGAGAGTCGCTTCTGCCTTGGTGCCAATGATGGTCGTATGCGTGTTTGGCGCCGTGCAGGTGAGCGCCACAATCAGGACAGCATACGACCGAGGCACACAGGGCCAACACCCGGCATCATGGTGTGGGGAGCGATCTCCTACACTGGCCGTACACCACTGGTGATCGTCGAGGGGACACTGAATAGTGCACGGTACATCCAAACCGTCATCGAACCCATCGTTCTACCATTCCTAGACCGGCAAGGGAACTTGCTGTTCCAACAGGACAATGCACGTCCGCATGTATCCCGTGCCACCCAACGTGCTCTAGAAGGTGTAAGTCAACTACCCTGGCCAGCAAGATCTCCGGATCTGTCCCCCATTGAGCATGTTTGGGACTGGATGAAGCGTCGTCTCACGCGGTCTGCACGTCCAGCACGAACGCTGGTCCAACTGAGGCGCCAGGTGGAAATGGCATGGCAAGCCGTTCCACAGGACTACATCCAGCATCTCTACGATCGTCTCCATGGGAGAATAGCAGGCTGCATTGCTGCGAAAGGTGGATATACACTGTACTAGTGCCGACATTGTGCATGCTCTGTTGCCTGTGTCTATGTGCCTGTGGTTCTGTCAGTGTGATCATGTGATGTATCTGACCCCAGGAATGTGTCAATAAAGTTTCCCCTTCCTGGGACAATGAATTCACGGTGTTCTTATTTCAATTTCCAGGAGTGTACATCGTCGCATTTAGGAGCTATCTGTTGGTGATAAGTTCTAAGTCAAGCTAGGATCATAAGCCCATGATGTGCTGCAGTTAATGTATGGTTCTGAAATTCCCAAAAAGCGCACTATATCTACAAATTAGATAATGTATTCAACAGTAAAAGTAAAATCCGACCATAGAAAACAGGAGGATTACAATTATCGTCAGTTGATAACCGTACATTTATGAAAATGATGATGTTGGTAATGGTGATAGGACATTTCGAGCCAACAGAATAGACAGTTTTTGTGTCCACACTACAATCCCATCAGACGAATATTACTGAAATGATTAAAACGTTCACTAGAATAAAAAAGTATTTGTTGATGAATGACGCAAGCTGCCACAAATACTCTATGAAATTTTGACTTAATTTCCATATCAGCTTTCGGGCTACCTCGCCCATCTTCAGATGGCATTCAAATAAAACATTTTAAAAAATGTTTGTGGCTGGTTGCGTCTTTCCGGAACTATCATTAACGGTCGCGAAGTTCACAAGATACAAGATGGATAAAATAACAAAAGAAGTATTTTTCGAAAAAATATGATGAAAAAAGTGAAGCACCCAGAACGGGGAGAACGAAGCAGAATGAAATGTCCTGGGTTAGGGTGTTAGAATTATGTGATTACAAAACCAAGTCTAATTTACAGAGCACTTTGGCAATATGAGGCCACTTGTCAGTTTGACGTTGCACCTCCTCTGGCCAAGATGCAGGCACTGATGCGGTAGCGAAGGGTATCAGAAAAGTCATTGTATCCTCTCCTGAGACAAGCTGGAGCTGGCCCTCATTCTTTCTAACAGTCCTTGATATCCTCGATACTGGCAGTGAGACGGAGTTCAAACCGAGCTGGTCCTACGCATATTCTCTTGGGGACAGATGTGGAGATCTTGCTGGCCATGAGAGTACCTCAACACCATGCAGGCAGTTCACAAACACGCATACGGTGTGTCGATAAGCATCATCCGCCGGCCGGGGTGGCCGAGCGGGTCTAGGCGCTACAGTCTGGAACTGCCACGGCCATGGATGTGTGTGATGTCCTTAGGTTAGTAAGGTTTAAGTAGTTCTAAGTTCTAGGGGACTGATGACCTCAGAAGTTTGTAAGTAGGCTGTTTATGTTTTCTTATTGGTAACGCCACGTAGCGCTCTATATGAAAAATCACTGGCTGTGCTGTGTGCAGTCTGTGGGTAGTTTGTATTGTTGTCTGCCATTGTAGTGTTAGGCAGCTGGCTGTGAACAGCGCGTAGCGTTGCGCAGTTGGAGGTGAGCCGCCAGCAGTGGTAGATGTGGGGAGAGAGATGGCGGAGTTTTGTAATTTGTCATGAACTGCTATATATATTATGACTATTAAGGTAAATACAGTGTTTGTTCTCTATTAATATCTTTCATTTGCTAACTATCCCTATCAGTAGTTAGTGCCTTCAGTACTTTGAATCTTTTATTTAGCTGGCAGTAGTGGCGCTTGTTGTATTGCAGTAGTGGGAGTAACCAAGATTTTTGTGAGGTAAGCGATTTGTGAAACGCATAGGTTAATGTTAGTCAGGGCCATTTCTTTTCTAGGGATTATTGAAAGTCAGATTGCGTTGCGCTAAAAATACTGTGTGTCAGGTTAAGCACAGTCCTGTAAAATTGTTCAAAGGGGATGTTTCATATGTCGACCCTTAGCCGAGGATACCTCACTGGAATCTTCTGATTTATTTCTTGTAGTTTGTGTAATTAGTGTAGCTTTTGTTTATTGCCAGCGCGTAATTATAGAGAGAATTTCCATTGTAGTTGTAGTTTTTCATTGTTGTACAGTAAAACAGTTGTGGCATGCATGTAGATTTGCACCAAGTATTTCGCAGCGGCGATTAACTAGATATTATTTTCGGTGCTATGTTAATGTGTTTTCTTGTTTTTGCTCTTCAAATTGTGCTTTTCTGTGTTATCGTGTGAAATATTGTGACAATAATGGCGTGTGAAAAACGTAACACTAGGCTACAAAGTAAACTGAGAAATAATAGTGACGACGAGCGTAGCTTATCAGCACCACTGTGTAATGAATTAACAGACATTCAAAGTAGTAATTTGGTAACTGTGCATAGGGAAATGGAGCGGGCGTCAAATAATGGCGTAGACAATGAAACAAGTAGTGAAGAGGGAAGCATTATCGATCGATCGGTCGGCAACAGCTCGCCTCAGGAATCGGGAATGACAGGACACAATTTTGCAAATATTGTAGACTCAGGTTTTGGGTTCTCACCGTTTTCTCAAATGAGTCAAGACACATTTTCCACTTGTCAAAATGTGAATGTTGCCGGTGCAAATTCACTGCCGAAAAGCACTGAGGAACATGTTTCAGACACCAGTGCATTGTTATTACAATTAATGCAACAAATGGGACAAAAGCTTGAAAAATTAGACACAATGGAACAAAATCAGAGACAAACACAGCAAAAGCTTCAAAAATTAGACACAATGGAAGAAAATCTTCAAAAGTTAGACACAATGGAACAACACCAGAGACAAACACAGCAACAGTTAGACGCAATGGAACAAAAGCTTCAAAAGTTAGACTCAGTGGAAAATAAGCTTGAACAAACACGTGAAGATTTAACTACCGAGTTACATAACATTGAATCGAAATGTCAAAAAGTCTGTAATGATGTAAAAACACAAATTTGTGAGCATTTTCAACCTATTTTTTCGCGGCATGAAAATGCATTACAGAATCACGAAGCAGCCATAAAAGAACTGCAAACTATTGTTCATGAAAATCATGAGACCTTGCAAGCTAAATTTGACTCACTTGCATCTACCGATTCGGTTACGCAACTTGCAAAAACTCAGGAAAACGTAAAGGACACAGTAGATACTCTGAAACTTGGTTCAGAAAAACACACTGAGGAAATAAGTACACTAACGGATAAAGTAGCCGAACTTTCAGATCAGTTCACTAACTTATCTACAAAGATAGATGATAATCTGAATGACACAAAACCGGTAGTCTTTAATGACACAGAAGAGAGCGAACAAATTAGGAAATTCAAACAAAATCAGAATCAAATAAATACGCAACACCAAAGAGAAATCCGGGAAGTACAAGATCAGTTGGCACAAGTAGTACAAGAATTACCTATTTCAGAGGACACTCGCGCCCCAATACGGGAAGAGGGACATAGAAATACGGAAAAAGCCACAAAATAATAACACAGGGCATTTCGGAAACTATGAAAGAAATTGGCAAGGTGCACCGAATTTTGAAATGGAACCGCCGAAACGACGTAACAATGACCGATATGCTATTCGCCGACACGATGATTTTGACTATAAGCTGTTCATTACTACACGTAAATTCAAAACGTTTAAGAATTCTGCCAACGACATTCATCCACAAGCGTGGCTCCATCAATTCTCTCATTGTTTTCCTCCCAACTGGTCATTGCAGCACAGGTTAGAATTTATGTGTGGCTACTTGGAGAATGAACCAGCTGTAAGAATGCGATCGGTCATTCATGATTGTCACAGTGAAGGAGAATTTTACCATGCCTTCCTCTCAGCATATTGGTCTCAAGCTACACAAGACCGAGTAAAACATAGCATCATGATGATGAAACACTTTGAACAATCTGAATTTTCCAGTCTTGTCAAATATTTTGAAGACATGTTGCATAAGAATCAGTATCTTTCAAACCCATACAGCCCCTCAGAACTCATCCGCATTTGCTTACTCAAATTGCCTGAACATTTACGACTTATTATTTTAGCAGGACGTTGCAAAGACGACATTGAAGCTTTTCAGGGACTGTTACAAGAACTGGAAATTGACACTGACAATCGCGGGATGCGAAAACAGGAAAACAATAACTACAGGTCACATCCGTCACGATTCCGTGACGACAGAAATAATAACTGGACACGGCAAGGCTATTCTTACAACGCAAAGCGTGAACAAAACAGACGCCACCCATATGACAACCACTGGCAGAGTAACAATAGTTACAGAGAAAGATCGCATTTCCGTAGTAATCAATATGACAGAGATTACCATAGAAACAGACAATATGGGAACAAAAACAATTAATGTCAAGGGAGACAGAATAACTTCATACGCAACAGTTCAGCGCGCAGTTACGATTCAGGAAGAAATTCTCCACCACATGACCGACAAGAAAGAAATTATGAAATCCACCGACATGACGACAGACGAGATAATCATAACGACAGACCTGAATTTCATCAGAACTGGCGGGATTCAAACAGAGCAGGGCACTTTCGACAACGTGAATTTGTAGAAGTTCGGTCTCCTAATTCCAATAACTACGCGCGCCAACAAAGAGACAGACAATGACTCGAACCGCAGGCAGCTGCGTGCGCCGGCTGGCTCAGAGAAAAATAACATAGACGCTAACCTTGAGAAAAATTCCAGTATTCTTTAACGATGTATACCACATGATAATTGCATTCAAGTTCAAACTCTGAGTACTACACTCCTGGAAATTGAAATAAGAACACCGTGAATTCATTGTCCCAGGAAGGGGAAACTTTATTGACACATTCCTGGGGTCAGATACATCACATGATCACACTGACAGAACCACAGGCACATAGACACAGGCAACAGAGCATGCACAATGTCGGCACTAGTACAGTGTATATCCACCTTTCGCAGCAATGCAGGCTGCTATTCTCCCATGGAGACGATCGTAGAGATGCTGGATGTAGTCCTGTGGAACGGCTTGCCATGCCATTTCCACCTGGCGCCTCAGTTGGACCAGCGTTCGTGCTGAACGTGCAGACCGCGTGAGACGACGCTTCATCCAGTCCCAAACATGCTCAATGGGGGACAGATCCGGAGATCTTGCTGGCCAGGGTAGTTGACTTACACCTTCTAGAGCACGTTGGGTGGCACGGGATACATGCGGACGTGCATTGTCCTGTTGGAACAGCAAGTTACCTTGCCGGTCTAGGAATGGTAGAACGATGGGTTCGATGACGGTTTGGATGTACCGTGCACTATTCAGTGTCCCCTCGACGATCACCAGTGGTGTACGGCCAGTGTAGGAGATCGCTCCCCACACCATGTGCCGGGTGTTGGCCCTGTGTGCCTCGGTCGTATGCAGTCCTGATTGTGGCACTCACCTGCACGGCGCCAAACACGCATACGACCATCATTGGCACCAAGGCAGAAGCGACTCTCATCGCTGAAGACGACACGTCTCCATTCGTCCCTCCATTCATGCCTGTCGCGACACCACTGGAGGCGGACTGCACGATGTTGGGGCGTGAGCGGAAGACGGCCTAACAGTGTGCAGGACCGTAGCCCAGCTTCATGGAGACGGTTGCGAATGGTCCTCGCCGATACCCCAGGAGCAACAGTGTCCCTAATTTGCTGGGAAGTGGCGGTGCGGCCCCCTACGGCACTGTGTAGGATCCTGCGGTCTTGGCGTGCATCCGTGCGTCGCTGCGGTCCGGTCCCAGGTCGACGGGCACGTGCACCTTCCGCCGACCACTGGCGACAACATCGATGTACTGTGGAGACCTCACGCCCCACGTGTTGAGCAATTCGGCGGTACGTCCACCCGGCCTCCCGCATGCCCACTATACGCCCTCACTCAAAGTCCGTCAACTGCACATACGGTTCACGTCCACGCTGTCGCGGCATGCTACCAGTGTTAAAGACTGCGATGGAGCTCCGTATGCCACGGCAAACTGGCTGACACTGACGGCGGCGGTGCACAAATGCTGCGCAGCTAGCGCCATTCGACGGCCAACACCGCGGTTCCTGGTGTGTCCACTGTGCCGTGCGTGTGATCATTGCTTGTACAGCCCTCTCACAGTGTCCGGAGCAAGTATGGTGGGTCTGACACACCGGTGTCAATGTGTTCTTTTTTCCATTTCCAGGAGTGTATGAAGAGTAAAGGTTTGCACCACACTCACATGTAAAACCGTTTATTGAAAGATAATCTGCTTTTTAACTTTGTCTTTGCCATAAAACTTTTCACTTCACATTTCTAGTATGCTTTGTCAGACTTAAGAAACTGTTAACAAGCAACAATGTTTGAAGTTAAATATCCAGCCTAGGAACATTTTTAAACAGAAATTACGAATGCATTGTTATAGTGAACAGACTACACAGTGTTGTATTTGTACATTCTTGCTTGTTAGTTGCACGATTATGTAACGACTATCAGGCTTACATACTTAGGACACATACTGGTACTGCTAATGAGATTTTAATGCAACATTTTGGTTTACTTGAAAATACATTCTGGATTTAAAGTACTTTCTGAGAGATACCAGATGACACAGAGGTTAGTTTATGTGACAGCTACACGATTTTTATCACGACGCTACTAATGAGTGACAATTTACAATGTTGCTTTTGCGGTGTATCTGTTTTATATCTGCACAGTTTTCTGAATTCTTCTGGAAAGAAAAACATGTTTTAGTAGTAACTTTTGTGGTATAGCTACAATGAGACAGCCTTTTCCGTAGCACAACAATACGTTACAGCACAGTACTTTCTTCATCACGGCAATAAGCGTAATAACTAAGATATCTATTCGCAAAGCATTTCATTTTTGTGTATCGTGAGGTAAGTACATTGACTTCTGCAGAACTTAGCTTTCGGAGGACGATAACTACGACACATCCACAGAGATTATCTTACAACAAGACGCACAGTTTAGCGCTACAGTACACGCATTTGAGTGATTAATTTTGTACTTAAAACATTTATTTTTAAAGATATTTGAAGTACAATGATACAAAGGTATTCCGTGATATATTTCATTCCATTGCTGTAATCTGTAACACCTGAGGGTATTATTCAGTTATCCTCAGGGGGGTACACGCTTACTTTGTGTACCATGTGTTTGGCAAGCACAAGGAGCCCTAGCTAATATGGTATTTGCTTATACAACTTTACACATCGGTACCATACTTCTCTAACACAGAATTACACAGCTATCTGATTATTTGACAGAGATAAACATTTTTTTTACTACATCAGTGACAGATGTTTACGCAATTACACAGTTGGATAACTTCACACTTATGAAACTGTATTTTGTCTGTACTTTGTAAACTGTTCATATTTTTTTGGAACCATTCTGATACTATAAGAGCTTTGAATGATGTATTTGGTATGGGTCATGATATTTAAAGTACGTTTGAGGTGGATGACACTATTTAAATGAGCAGAGAATTTTTTTTAGGTTTCAAAACTATTGGAGGAAGCTACGACGATTTTGAGATTTGACTGAGGTGTTATGATGTTATTTGTACGATGACGATGTGTATTATGCTGTTGAGGTATGTTTATGATCAATAAGCTGATGCTATATGAGGAATTTGATTATGCTATATATTAATTATGATGAAATATTGAAGTGTCGTTGCAAGATTGACATGTCGACGAATATATATATGTGTAATAAGGTAAGGAGTAATGAGTAGTGGTTAGGGACTCTGACTTGTGAAGAAGTATGTTGGAAACAAAGAATCGTACTTTAAGAGTTATGAAATGTACGTAAATGCGTGAATATATTACAATGCCGACGAAAGTTTTTTTGACTCTGTTATATCAATAGGATTTTGTTTCTACACACTTCTAACGCAAATTCTTGACCTGTGAAATATTTTTTTATGAGACTGTCACTGTAGCGGAAACTGCTGTCGTAAATATTTCCGTAAGTAAGTTAAGTGGCCACCTGCACGTAATGCGTCGTAGGCACTCAGATGGGCGACAGTCGCCTGGAAAGAAGTCATTAGTGTGTGCCAGAGGCGCAGGTGGAGAAGAAAAAAAAAGGGAGGCCATTATCCTCGCTATTGACGTTCCTTTGTAGAGAGCATCGCAAAAACGACACGGTCGAACTTGAAAACATATGATTACACTGTGGAGCTCTTAATTTATGATTTTTACTGAAATGAAATGATGAGAAACATTTCACATCTATTGTCTTTCTAGTTGAAAGATTGTTTACTGCACTATGAAATGCCATATGGCTAGTGAATGACGTTTCACGCCTTGCTTTGCCTATTTTGTTTAATTTCTAGTTTCTAGCTGCACTGCAGCATTGGTTAAAATAAAATTTTATAGATGTACTAATATAAATATTTTCTGTCTACAGATCCAGTAAATAATAGTTTTGTGATATATTTCCAAAAAAATGAGGGAGCACAAAAAGACATTTCCCTTCACAGGAACTGCATACATAATTTTCTTTACAATACTTGGTAATTTATTTCATAGAATAAGTTTTTGTGGTGCACCACTTTAATTACATAGACATTAAGATGTGATTATACATTTCCCTTATCTGCATTGTTATTTTTAGTGTAATATTTTTTTCTGCTTGAGGTCTAGGTTTAAATTTTATTTGCTGCTGCTGTTTGCCAGGCATAGTGTTACTGAATTTAACGTTGTATTACTCTGTTAAGCTAGTTTTACTACTGATTTATTTTTCTTGTTTAATATTGCAATTGCTTTGCCTATTTAAATTTTTTGTCATTGATGTTTGTGTTAATTCTTTTGTGCTGCTGCATTGCCTCGTCCCTTAGTTTAGCATCTGAGCTCAGTAGATTTAAGTTAGCTTAAGAGGGGGTAGCCTATAAGAGAATGAGTTGCGATGAATTTGAAGAAATGCACTGAGAGGCAAAACGCGAAAAGTACAGAAAGCAGGTATAGATAGGACTTTTGGGAATAATGAAGAACGAAGGGAGATCTCCAAGAAGTAAAGAAAGTTTTGTTTGCAAAATACTGCAGTAAAACAAACCCTGTCCTTTCCTTGTATTATTCCACTATATGTTTGTGTACCCTTGTGTATTTATGTTCTTCCTGTATTTATGTTCTTCCTGTATTTATATGTGTATCTGATAAGATTTATGTTGTAGAATTTTTCTGGTACTAAGTTACATTCACTAATGACGAGGAATACTGTTATCCTCAAATATAATTTGCATTTATAATATGTAATTTTCTTTGTAAAGATGTTTACACATTATTAATTCTGTTCTGTTTCAATTCTCATGTGTGAAATTAATGTTTCGAAAACTACTCTCATTATTTTATATATTCACTTATGTCATAATTCCTGTAACACTGATGTATATGTTATTTCGATTCTTTTGTAAAGTTTGTTACTACAAATGTTATCTCTATTGTTATGTTCTTTAATGATGTATTTTGTACCTTTGTAATTGTATTCTTATGTTATAAAATTGTAATTGACACCAGTTCATCATATTATTAACTTGTAAGTTCCATTTCACTGCACACATTTCTGTTGGTCATAGTATATGGACAATATGTGAGAAGTAGGGACTGTTAGTGTTTGCACGTGTGTTAATAATTCAGCAAGGGACTGGATAACAGCATTGCTGGTTCTAAGGACAATTCCAAAAACTTTGTGAGTGCACAAGTGGTGGTTTATGGACTTGCTATATTGCCCGCAAGACTCTTCAATGGTGATTGTGTACCTGCACAGTCACAACAGATGGCTGCTGGCCATCTCTACAAGGACTACAGTGGGTCTGCATCTTTGATGGCACACCATTAACATTATTTCTACAAGGACTGCAGTGGGTCTGCACCTCTGGTGGCCCACCAATACCGTAATCTCTACCAGGACTACAGTGGGTCTACTCTGTGATGACCTACCTACCAATTTCCTTCAAAACGTCGAATGACTCTGCTGTGGGTTTGCCCTGTTGTGGCCCATTACCTGTCTGCTTGTCAAGAGTCAGCACTGTCTTTCCATTGGAAGGACAACACTACTTCTTCAAGACAGCATGGAAATCCACTACTTCCGTGTGCATTTTCTTTTACTGCTCAGACTTTGAGAAAAACACTGCTATTTCACTGTGATGAACGATTAGGACTGTCTTTATGGACTGTGAGAAGTATAGCTTTTGGCCAACATTGTATCAATAAGTGTGTGCATTTGATATCTTTGTTATTGTAATTATGAAAAATTTTTTCATATCATTATTGGCCACTCACCAAAACAATTTGTAAAATTTTTTGTGGGGAGCATGGGGGCTATGTAAGTAGGCTGTTTATGTTTTCTTAGTGGTAACGCCACGTAGCGCTCTATATGAAAAATCACTGGCTGTGCTGTGTGCAGTCTGTGGGTAGTTTGCATTGTTGTCTGCCATTGTAGTGTTAGGCAGCTGGCTGTGAACAGCGCGTAGCGTTGCGCAGTTGGAGGTGAGCCGCCAGCAGTGGTAGATGTGGGGAGAGAGATGGCGGAGTTTTGTAATTTGTCATGAACTGCTATATATATTATGACTATTAAGGTAAATACAGTGTTTGTTCTCTATTAATATCTTTCATTTGCTAACTATCCCTATCAGTAGTTAGTGCCTTCAGTACTTTGAATCTTTTATTTAGCTGGCAGTAGTGGCGCTTGTTGTATTGCAGTAGTGGGAGTAACCAAGATTTTTGTGAGGTAAGCGATTTGTGAAACGCATAGGTTAATGTTAGTCAGGGCCATTTCCTTTCTAGGGATTATTGAAAGTCAGATTGCGTTGCGCTAAAAATACTGTGTGTCAGGTTAAGCACAGTCCTGTAAAATTGTTCAAAGGGGACGTTTCAAGTTAAGTCCCATAGAGCTCAGAGCTATTTTTTTATAAGCATCATCCAGTTAAAAAATGGCTCCACGGTAGCGATTGGAGACAAGGCGCAGGATGACCGTGCCATAACGTTGTACCATCAAAGTTTCCTCAATCAATAACAACCGTTACCCGACATCGTGCCCGATGGCTACCCACCCCATGGTAGGAGTAACACAGCTGTGTCTCTCCAAAACATTGGAAGAATGATACCTCTCCGTGAATCGTCACTGACCACAATGCGACGACATTCATCAGCAGTCCGTGCTTTCCAGACCACTCCAAGCGCAGCCGCTTGTATCGCTGTGTTAGCGACAGTCCAAGGGACGGTAATTTCCTAGTCCACCTGTTGCTACTCTCTGGCCAGTGGTGAGAGATGATACAGAACGTTGCAGGGTGTCCATTACTTGTTCTAATACGACAGCGCAGATGTGAATGTGTCATGTGGTGCTTGGTGCACAGTACTGCGATCCTCCCTTGTTGTAGTCAGACGTCGTCTGCTGGAAGCTTCACGACGAGTATGCACACCCCCACCTTCCCATTCAGCACAGCGTCGCGCCACTGTCACATTCTAATCTCACACAACATTGGATACTGCACGTTTCGAAAAGCCGGCCAAATGGAGAACCACAGCGTGGCAATTTTCTACGCTACTGGCCATTAAAATTGCTACATCAAGAAGAAATGCAGATGATAAACGGAACAAATATATTATACTAGAACTGACATGTGATTACATTTTCACGCAATTTGGGTACATAGATCCTGAGAAATCAGTACCCAGAACAACCACCTCTGGCCGTAATAACGACGTTGATACGCCTGGGCATTGAGTCAAAAGCTTGGATCGCGTGTACAGGTACAGCTGCCCATGCAGCTTCAACACAATACCACAGTTCATCAACAGTAGTGACTGGCGTATTGTGACGAGTCAGTTGCCACCAGACGTTTTCAATTGGTGAGAGCTCTGGAGAATGTGCTGGTCAGGGCAGCAGTCGAACATTTTTTGTATCCAGAAAGGCCCACACAGGGCCTGCAACATGCGGTCGAGCATTATCCTGCTAAAATTTAGGGTTTCGCAGGGATCGAATGAAGGGTAGAGCCACGGGTCGTAACACATCTGAAATGTAACGTCCACTGTTCAAAGTGCCTTCAATGCGAACAAGAGGTGACCGAGACGTGTAACCGATGGCAACCCATACCATCGTGCCGGGTGATACACCAGAACCGAGATGACGAATACACGCTTCCAATGTGCGTTCACCGCGATGTCGCCAAACACGGATTCGACCATCAGGATGCTGTAAACAGAACCTGGAATCATCCGAAAAAATGACGTTTTGCCATTGTTGCACCCAGGTTCGTCGTTGACTACACCATCGCAGGCGCTCCCGTCTGTGATGCAGCGTCAATGGTAACCGCAGCCATGGTCTCCGATCTGATAACCATGCTGCTGCAAACGTCGTCGAACTGTTCGTGCAGATGGTTGTTGTCTTGCAAACGTCCCCATCTGTTGACTCAGGGATCGAAACGTGGCTGCACGATCCGTTACAGCCATGCGGATAAGATACCTGTGATCTCGACTGCTAGTGATACGAGGCCGTTGGGATCCGGCACGGCGTTCCGTATTACCCTCCTGAACCCACCGATTCCATATTCTGCTAACAGTCATTGGGTCTCGACCAACGCGACAGGCAACGTCGCGATACGATAAACCGCATTCGCGATAGGCTACAATCCGACCTTTATCAAAGTGGGAAATGTGATGGTACGCATTTCTCGTCCTTACACGAGGCATCACAACAATGTTTCACCAGGCAACGCCGGTCAACTGCTGTTTGTGTATGAGAAATCGGTTGGAAACTTTCCTCATGCCAGCACGTTGTAGGTGTCGCCACCGACGCCAACCTTGTGCGAATGGTCTGAAAAGCTAATCATTTGCATATCACAGCATCTTCTTCCTGTCGGTTAAATTTCGCACCTGTAGCACGTATCTTCGTGGTGTAGCAATTTTAATGGCCAGTAGTGTTACTCTGTCGGGTGGCGATAGCGCTGTCTAACACGAGCATGCGCCATCTCCGTGTCCGTCACGCCCCTTATACACCCTACCACACCTACTAACAATGCTGAACTAGAACAACGCCAGTGCACTCTGGTGGTCGTTATCTATGACAAAGAGTTGCAATTCCAAACATTTACACACTTGCAAGAGGGGTTCACCTGTACGAAGTTACAGTGAGATCCGACCATGTCTTCTAGACACTTCACTTTTTTGTCAGCCACATATACACTGAAGCGCCAAATAAACTGGATTAGCCATGCGTATTCAAATACAGAGATATGTGAAAAGGCAGAATACGGCGCTGCGGTCGGCAGTGCCTACATAAGACAACAAGATCCTGCAAGAACGAGAACAACGACGACTGAAGAGAATCGTTTAGCGTGCGAGAAGTACAGCCCTTCCGCAAATTACTGCAGATTTCAGTGCTGGGCTATCAACAAGTGTCTGCCTGCGAACCATTCAACGAAACATCATCGATATGGCCTTTTGGAGCCGAAGGCCTACTTGTGTACCTTTGCTGACTGCACGTCACTAAGCTTTACGTCAACACCGATATTGGACTGTTGAGGACAGGAAACGTGTTGCCTGGTCGGACGCGTCTCGTTTCAAATTGTATGAGCGGATGGACGTGACCGGGTATGGAGACAACCTCATCTATATCAACATCTACATCTACATCCATACTCCGCAAGCCACCTGACGGCGTGTGGCGGAGGGTACTTTGAGTACCTCTATCGGTTCTCTCTTCTATTTCAGTTTCGTATTGTTCGTGGAAAAAAAGATTGTCGGTAGGCCTCTGTGTGGGCTCTAATCTCTCTGATTTTATCCTCATGGTCTCTTCGCGAGATATACGTAGGAGGGAGCAATATACTGCTTGACTCTTCGGTGAAGGTATGTTCTCGAAACATCAACAAAAGCCCGTACCGAGCTACTGAGCGTCTCTCTTGCAGTCTTCCGCTGGAGTTTATCTATCATCTCCGTAACGCTTTCGCGATTACTAAATGATCCTGTAACGAAGCGCGCTGCTCTCCGTTGGATCTTCTCTATCTCTTCTATCAACCCTGTCTGGTACGGATCCCACACCGGTGAGCAGTATTCAAGCAGTGGTTGAACAAGTGTACTGTAACCTACATCCTTTGTTTTCGGATTGCATTTCCTTCGCATTCTTCAAAGGCGTCTCTACTGGCATCTGCTTTACCGACGATTAATTTTATATGGTCATTCCATTTTAAATCATTCCTAATGCCTACTCCCAGGTAATTTATGGAATTAACTGCTTCCTGTTGCTGACCTGCTATATTGTAGCTAAATGATAAAGGCTCTTTCTTTCTATGTATTCGCAGCACATTACACTTGTCTACATTGAGATTCAGTTGCCATTCCCTGCACCATGCGTCAATTCGTTGCAGATCCTCCTGCATTTCAGTACAATTTTCCATTGTTACAACCTCTCGATATACCACAGCATCATCCGCAAAAAGCCTCAGTGAACTTCCGATGTTATCCACAAGGTCATTTATGTATATTTTGAATAGCAACCGTCCTACGACACTCCCCTGTGGCACACCTAAAATCACTCTTACTTCGGAAGACTTCTCTCCATTGAGAATGAGATGCTGCGTTCTGTTATCTAGGAACTCTTCAATCCAATCACACAATTGGTCTGATAGTCCATACGCTCTTACTTCGTTCATTAAACGACTGTGGGGAACTGTATCAAATGCCTTGCGGAAATCAAGGAACACGGCATCTACCTGGGAACCCGTGTCTATTGCCCTCTTAGTTTCGTGGACGAATAGCGCGAGCTGGATTTCACACGATCGTCTTTTTCGAAACCCATACTGATTCCTACAGAGTAGATTTCTGGTCTCCAGAAAAGTCATTATACTCGACCATAATACGTGTTCCAAATTTCTACAACTGATCGACGTTAGAGCTATAGGTCTATAGTTCTGCACATCTGTTCGACGTCCCTTCTTGAAAACGTGGATGACCTATGCCCTTTTCCAATCTTTTGGAACGCTACGCTCTTCTAGAGACCTACGGTACACCGCTGCAAGAAAGGGGGGGGGGGGGGGGGCAAGTTCCTTTGCGTACTCTGTGTAAAATCCAACTCATGGACCCTGCATGTCAGCAGAGGACTGTCCAAGCTGGTGGAGGCTCTATAATGGTGTAGGACGTGTGCAGTTGGACTGATATTGGACCCCTGATACGTCTAGATACGACTCTGACAGGTGACACGTACGTAAGCATCCTGCCTGATCACTTGTATTCATTCATGTCCATCATGCATTTCGACGGACTTGGGCAATACCAGCACAAAAATGCGACAGCCCACAAGTCCAGAATTGCTACAGCGTGGCTCCTGGAACACTCTACTGCGCTCACCACCAAACTCCCCAGATATGAACATTACTGAGCAATATCTGGGATGCCTAGCAACTTGCTGTTCAGAAGAGATCTCCACCCCGTCGTATTCTTAAGGATTTATGGACTGTCCTGCAGGATTCATGTCGTCCATTCCCTCCAGCACTACTTCAGACATTTGTCGAGTCCATGCCACGTCGTGTTGCGGCACTTCTGTGTGCTTGCGGGCGCCCTACACGATAATAGGCAGGTTTAATAGTTTCTTTGGTTCTTCAGTATATACAGGGTATTTCAGGAGGAATGGTAAATATTTTAGGAGGTGGTAGCATAGACGAAATGGAATAATTTTTATTGAGTACAGAGATTCAACTGAGTTAAATGCATTTTCGTTTCGTGTGTTGGTACACCGGTTGCTGTGGGTTGCTATGGGCGTATTTATCAAATGTCAGCAGCAGTGTGTTGATGTTCACGTTGTGAAGATGTCCTTTAGTGTATATTGAAGTTTTGATTGTGATTTGTTGGCCATTTCTACTGCACTATAGCGTGTAAATATGGTATTTGCGTGTGGGTTTTGTAATGGGGACGTTGCTGCTGCTTCTAGAGAATACGGCATACGATTTCCAAACCGCGGACTACCAGATTCAAGAGTGTTTACTCGTGTGTTCAATGCACTGTGTGACACTGGCACAGTGCCCAGCAGTCATATTGCACCTGAACGTGTAAATGAACAGTGTGTGGATGAAGTAGAAGACATTATTCTGTCGGTGAAACGTAGTCTTTCAACAAGCACACGTAGAATTTCTGCACATATCGGTGCTCCACATACAAGAGTATGGCGGACATTATGTATGCACGGGTTCCACCCGTATCATTTACAGCTCATTCATCACCTTCGAACAGGAGATGAAGATAAGCAATTGCAATTTCGTTACTGGATACTTGAAGATCGCCAGGTAAACCCATTTTTACTCTTCACTAATGAAGCTACTTTCACTCGTGACGGCATCAGTAACACTCTTAATTCACATCAGTGGTCTGAAGAAAACCCACATCCCATTCCGCAGAGACATTTTCAAGAACGCTTCTCTGTAAATTTGTAGTGTGGTTTGATAGACAATCAGTTGACTGGGTCTGTAGTGTTACCGCATCGTGTTTCAGGACCCCGTTATCTACACTTTCTTTAAAATGAGCTTCCAGCATTATTGGAAGAGATTCCTTTGGCTACAAGAATGCGTATGTTTATCCAGCATGACGGGGTCCTGCACACTGTAGTCGTCAGGTGATACATCATCTAAACCTGACATTCCCCGGAGGATGGATCGGTAGATATGGGCACGTTTCTTGGCCACCAAAGACCCCGGACTTTACCCCTTTGGATTTTTGCTGTGGGGATGGTCGAAAAGCGAAGTCTACAAAGAAAAAGTAACCACAACAGCCGATTTGATCGTTCGGATTATGAGTAGTGCTGCCCTCATAAAAGACCGCAAAGACGACATCAGAAGAGCTACACACGGTGTTATCAAGAGAAGTCAAAAGTGCATTGAAGTTATCCATGGAATTTTTGAAAATCAACTGTGAACGTCTTCATTTGCATTTGCTTTATGTTTTCTTTGGGTTACATACTAACAGCAGTATGTCTATACTAAACGAAAATTTAACACATGTTATATGGCATTTTTAGTGCAATTCGTCTGTACTACCACCCCATAAAAGATTTACTATTCCTCCCGAAACAACCTGTGTATGTCAGGTCTCAAAAAAGTTACTTAAAGTAGTGACTCATGTGACTGTACTACAAACAGACGAGCCAGCCATTCTGCAATACACTGCAATCTCCAACCTACGTACTTAGTCTGGAGAGCCGACATATTACAAAATTTTATAACACCTTCGTTTCCTCACAAACAAAAGTAGAGAGTAGACAGTTAAATCAACTGCTGCTTTTTTCTGAGAATGCTAAATGCACACTATTAAAGGAGATTTATGTGTTCAGAAGCACCCGACCCTGATGAGGGTTGTGTGGGTCCTCGCACATAGTATGAAGCCATGCATTAATGGACTAGTCTTTGCAGAAGATGGTGCCTGGGACACCAGCTGGTCAATTTGAAGTAAACAGCAGTACACTTTCGGCCATAAATTTTGAACTCTTTATTCAGCTACCGGTTTCGATGTTGTATTACATCGTCATCAGGCCACTTAAGACAAGCAGGTTGGACAAAATTCAAGTAGTCATTGTAAGAGCCAAAATAAGATAACTGGTGTCCGCTGATCTCTGAACAGATCATGTCTTTTACATCAGATATCAGCGGACACCAGTTATCTTATTGCGGCTTCTACAATACACGCGATGAGATTTTATCTGATCTGCTTTTCACAACGGGTCTGATGACGATGTAATGTAACATCGAAACCGGTAGCTTAACACAGAGTTCAAAATTTACGGCTGAAGGTGTACTGCTGCTTACATCAAAGGGTCCAATTCGGAGGCAGATCAGAGCCTTCTTTGTCCTTTTGGAGTGGCCACGAATAAATTTATTAATTTCATATATAAAAATTAAGGGTGTAGCTCACGATTTTAAGGTTACTGAGAAGATAATACTTTTATTTATGAAAAGATAATAACATTTAAAATCACACATGCTAATGTTTACGATTAAAAGCAAGCGACGGCTTCTCATGTTCGAATACAGTAAATGTTCTATTGCAAAGCGATATCAGCGATATAGGTCTTTAATTCAGCGATTTACTCGCATTTTCTTTCTTGGGTATTGGTGTAACTTGTGCAACTTCCCAGTCTGTAGACACATTGGACAGTCCCCGTTGAGTAAGTTCATGCATTGTGTGTTCATGGCGACCTCAAAACCCCTTGGACCCCTTCTACCATTCTATAATGTCGGTCCATTTATCGGACTGATCCCACACAAAAGACTCCTACATACACACCTCTTCACTGTCATGACGTACGTCAGTGATGTAGGTTAGGGTTTCCTAAACTGTGTTCCACGGAACATTGGTGTTCCATGGAAAATCAATAAGTGCTCCGCGAAAAACGATGAATAACACGTCCTTTTTCCCGATGTTTTGACGATGCTACTTATGTTTAAAAATTTTACGTGTTATTAGTTTCTCTATTATTAGTTATGATTCAAAATTACAGTAATCACATATCAAAAAAAGTTTTGCTCATTTTTAAAATTTTATTATCCTTCAACATATAAACAAGAAGTCAAGAAAAACATCCAGGAACTGAACATAACTCAAAGTGACATTAGAAACCGAGCACTTCTCAGAAGGATACTAAAAGAAAAGAGGTTTCAGGACAGATCACCCCGTAAATAGAGCTGTGCCCTTTGGAGAAAGGAGAGAAAGGAGAAACATAGCCAGAGAAAGCGGGATTACTGGGCAAACATCAAGTCCCTCTCCACGCTGGAAAACTGAATATCTTGGTCCTTAGCTGGCCCATTCGAAAGAAGAAGAAGAAACAAGATGTAGTATCAAAGTAAATTTTACCTTTAGTACTACACACTCAAGCAGTGATTATTTAAATATTCGTGTACTGACTAAAAAAGGTGTCCAGAAAAAATTATATCACACTAAATTTAAAATTTAGTTTGCTACTTATCGGACATTTCATGGAACTCAGGCTCCAGAATGAACTCCGATTAATAGGTAATGTTCTTCTAATGTTGAATCTGTGGAATTTCCTATTATTCGCAAACTACGATTGTTCATTTATGAAGTCTCTCGTTATACACTCCTGGAAATTGAAATAAGAACACCGTGAATTCATTGTCCCAGGAAGGGGAAACTTTATTGACACATTCCTGGGGTCAGATACATCACATGATCACACTGACAGAACCACAGGCACATAGACACAGGCAACAGAGCATGCACAATGTCGGCACTAGTACAGTGTATATCCACCTTTCGCAGCAATGCAGGCTGCTATTCTCCCATGGAGACGATCGTAGAGATGCTGGATGTAGTCCTGTGGAACGGCTTGCCATGCCATTTCCACCTGGCGCCTCAGTTGGACCAGCGTTCGTGCTGGACGTGCAGACCGCGTGAGACGACGCTTCATCCAGTCCCAAACATGCTCAATGGGGGACAGATCCGGAGATCTTGCTGGCCAGGGTAGTTGACTTACACCTTCTAGAGCACGTTGGGTGGCACGGGATACATGCGGACGTGCATTGTCCTGTTGGAACAGTAGGTGCCCTTGCCGGTCTAGGAATGGTAGAACGATGGGTTCGATGACGGTTTGGATGTACCGTGCACTATTCAGTGTCCCCTCGACGATCACCAGTGGTGTACGGCCAGTGTAGGAGATCGCTCCCCACACCATGATGCCGGGTGTTGGCCCTGTGTGCCTCGGTCGTATGCAGTCCTGATTGTGGCGCTCACCTGCACGGCGCCAAACACGCATACGACCATAATTGGCACCAAGGCAGAAGCGACTCTCATCGCTGAAGACGACACGTCTCCATTCGTCCCTCCATTCACGCCTGTCGCGACACCACTGGAGGCGGGCTGCACGTGTTGGGGCGTGAGCGGAAGACGGCCTAACGGTGTGCGGGACCGTAGCCCAGCTTCATGGAGACGGTTGCGAATGGTCCTCGCCGATACCCCAGGAGCAACAGTGTCCCTAATTTGCTGGGAAGTGGCGGTGCGGTCCCCTACGGCACTGCGTAGGATCCTACGGTCTTGGCGTGCATCCGTGCGTCGCTGCGGTCCGGTCCCAGGTCGACGGGCACGTGCACCTTCCGCCGACCACTGGCGACAACATCGATGTACTGTGGAGACCTCACGCCCCACGTGTTGAGCAATTCGGCGGTACGTCCACCCGGCCTCCCGCATGCCCACTATACGCCCTCGCTCAAAGTCCGTCAGCTGCACATACGGTTCACGTCCACGCTGTCGCGGCATGCTACCAGTGTTAAAGACTGCGATGGAGCTCCGTATGCCACGGCAAACTGGCTGACACTGACGGCGGCGGTGCACAAATGCTGCGCAGCTAGCGCCATTCGACGGCCAACACCGCGGTTCCTGGTGTGTCCGCTGTGCCGTGCGTGTGATCATTGCTTGTACTGCCCTCTCGCAGTGTCCGGAGCAAGTATGGTGGGTCTGACACACCGGTGTCAATGTGTTCTTTTTTCCATTTCCAGGAGTGTAGAATACAAGGTGGTGATAAACAGCCTCAAAAAATTGTAAGGGTGTAGCATTGTAGGTTATGCTGAGAAACGTTAAGGAAAAAAATCTATATGTTGCACCTTTTCCGAGTTAATCAGTCAATCAGGCCGTTGTGCGCGCAAATTCAAGCTGCCCACCGTATACAATAAGTGTCAGTTGCTCTTCGTTCACGTAGCGTAGATGAAAGCGCGTACGACAGCTCAGATTCGATCCTTACTACAGTCCCACGTCCAAGTTTTGTATCGCCTCTTGTTCGACCCTACTACCGTCCCATGTCCCAGTTTTGTGTTGCACTCTTTTTCGGTTTTAGGAAACCAAACGAACAACACGTTTGGCGACACCGTCTCTGGTCGGCCGTTTGAATCTGTGCGCACAACGCCCTGATTGGCTACATTCAGTGCTAATTATCTCGGAAACGGCACAACATATAGAATTTTTTTCTTTACAATTATTTCTCAGCACAACCTACTCTCGAATACCCTTACAAGCTTTTCACACTGCTTTTTGAGCACCCTGTATGTCTGTTTAAGAAGGTCAGAAAACTTTTCATTCCACTCTGTACAGGGCGTCCTAAAAAATACCGCTAAACTTTATGGAGAGGTTCCTTGCACCAAAGCAAAAAAAAATGTCTTGTAAATATGGGCTCTAGACCGTATAGCTTAGATATGAACGCTTGCTCATCTTCGATACTATGAACCACATCCCGTCTATTGCAAGCTCTTTGATTTTCATATTTTGAGAACAAGCAGTGTGAACTAAAACAAGAAAAAAAAGTCTGGTATACATTGCGTCTAAAATGTACATCTTAAGAGCTATGAGCACTTGTTCAGTAGAAGAAATATGTTTCTCATTAGCTAAGATGAATAAGTCACAGCTGCAAAATACTAACGCGAATTCTTTACAGACAAATGGAAAAACTGGTAGAAGCTGACCTCGGGACAGTGTATTGAAAGGAGGATACAAGATGAACATCAACAAAAGCAAAACGAGGATAATGTAATGTAGCCGAATTAAGTCGGGTGATGCTGAGGGAATTAGATTAGGAAATGAGACACTTTAGGTAGTAAAGGAGTTTTGCTATTTGGGGAGCAAAATAACACATGATGGTCGAAGTAGAGAGGATATAAAATGTAGACTGGCAGTGGCAAGGAAAGAGTTTCTGAAGAAGAGAAATTTGTTAACATCGAGTATAAATTTAAGTGTCAGGAAGTCGTTTCTGAAAGTATTTGTACGGAGTGTAGCCATGTATGGAAGTGAAACATGGACGATAAATAGTTTGGACAAGAAGGGAATAGAAGCTTTCGAAATGTGGTGCTACATAAGAAAGCTGAAGATTAGATCAGGAGGTATTGAATGGAATTGGGGAGAAGAAGAGTTTGTGGCACAACTTGACAAGAAGGGACCGGTTGGTAGGACATGTTCTGAGGTATCAAGGGATCAAGGACAGCGTGGAGGGTAAAAATCGTAGAGGGAGGCCAAGAGATAAATACAGTAATCAGATTCAGAAGGATATAGGTTGCAGTAAGTACAGGGAGATGAAGAAGCTTGCACAGGATAGAGTAGCATGGAGAGCTGCATCTAACCAGTCTCAGGACTGAAGACCACAACAACAACAGTGCATTTTAGACGTTGTGTTTACTAGACTTTTTTTGTTTTGATCAATACTTCCTCTTCCCAAAATATTGAAAGCAAAGACTTGTAGTAGAAGACATCTGTTTCATAGTATCGGAGATGAACAAGCGCTCTTAACACTTAAGATATGCATTTTAGAGCCCAATTTGTCGGTGTTTATAGAGGCTGAATCAATAACGTGTACGGTAAATATTGCGGAAATGGAAAGTGGTATTGATGTTAGAATATTGCTGCGCGGTGTGGGATCCTTACCAAGTGGTATTGACGGAGGACATCGAAAGGGTGCAAAAAAGGACAGCTCGTTTTGTATTATCACGTAATAGGGCAGAGAGTGTGGCAGATATGATACGCGAGTTGGGATGGAAGTCATTAAAGCAAAGACGTTTTTCATCGCGGCGAGATCTATTTACGAAATTTCAGTCACCAACTTTCTCTTCCGAATGCGAAAATATTTTGTTGAGCCCAACCTACATAGGTGGAAGCTAAGAGAAATCAGATCTCGAACAGAAAGGTTTAGATGTTCGTTTTTCCCGCGCGCTGTCCGGGAGTGGAATGGTAGAGAGATAGTATGATTGTGGTTCGATGAACCCTCTGCCAAGCACTTAAATGTGAATTGCAGAGTCATTATGTAGATGTAGATGTAGATGTATGGTTTTCACAGATTGAATTGATAGTCTCGTATCGTTTGCTAATAACCAGATTGTAATAATACGTAGACAGCGCAATTTTTTGTGCAAATATGCATTTTTTTTAAATGGGACAATGCCTACTGGCTTTAGCAGATTAAAAGTAAGGTAAATTACAATGTTAGTGGTGTTTGTTCCAGGAGTCCATTGCGACTCGTTCAAGAGATACCGTAGCGTGAAAAGTTTCCACACAGACACTTGTTTATGGCATTCAGCCTGAGTAGTTGCTACGTACAATGTTGTTATGTCTGTTTCAGTGTGCTTATGTGTTCCTCGAGTGCATTGCGACTTGGTAGGGATGGGATTTACCTACGCAGAAAAAGCCGACATGCTCACGTAACAGAAGGAAGCGAGTAACGACAGAAGAAGTGGAAATTAATATTCTTGCTCCTGTTCCAGTTGATCCACACGCTAGCTCCCTTGCAAACGCATGAGGAAGGGCATGAGTCAGGGAAGTGCCCTACACATTCTTCATCGACGTAGCTTCCAATCCTATGACATCTCTCTCCATCAAGAGCTGCCTGGAAACGATCACGAGACTCCTGATAACTTCTGTACATGGGCTTTAGGACGGGATACTCCAGATGTATCATGTATCTTGTTTAGTGATGAAGCCACATTTACCAGTCACGGCCAGGTGAACCCGCCGAAATATGCTCTATTGGTCTGTTGACAATCCACGTCGGCTTCGTCAGGTGGAACATCTGCGTCCATGAAGTGCAAATGTGTGGCGTGGGATAGTGAACCACCAGCTCGTAGGTCCGCTTGTCCTAGACGGAACACTGAAAGCGCATAAGTATCGCAGCCTCCTAAGAGGAGATCTTCCACGGATGCTAGTAGACGTTCCTGTCTAGACTAGGAGGAACCTGTGGTGTCAACATGAAGGCCGTCCAGCCCCATAGTGCACGAAGTGGTACAGCATGTGTTCACGAATTGTTTCCAAATCGTTGGATTGGACGCAGACGACCTATACCTTGACCGGCCCGTTCCTCGGATTTGTCGCCTGTAGACTTTTTGCTGTGGGGAAAGCCGAAAGACGCTGTCTACAAGGATACACCGACTACAGCTGATGGTATGCAACGACGTATTACTGCAGGAGCCTGGTCGGACGTTTTCGCTGAAATGGTAGCACATGCGCAGCAGTCGTTCCATGTCATACTGGGAGCTGTGTTGCCGTTGGTCATTTTGAACACAAACTGTGATGATCAGTTGTCTCCTTACTGGTCAGAATCCACGTAACTTGGGTATGCACTTATGTTGTTCTTTGTTGTGCGCTACCACGGGTACTATACAGTCTGGAAACTTTTCAGAGTACGATATCTCATAAACGACTCGCACTAGAATCCTGATACAAACAACGCTGGCATTCTATTGTAGCCTACTTTATGTTTGTTAATGTCGGTAGGCATTGCTCCATTTAAGGAATATATGTTTGCACAAAAATACACATTCTAAGTATTTTTACACTGTTGACTGGCTAACAATACGAGCCCCTGACTACCAATCCATTGTGTGCAAATCGCACATTAGTAGCACTTTCCATTTCCGCAATAATTACGGTCTAAGTTTTGGACTATTCACCTTACATATATGTTGAGTCACATGAGACATAACATCGCTTTTTCGTGAATGGTTACACGTATCGAAATGCTGTTCTCGGCAAATGTTAGAACGTCGAGGGGCACGTATTATTTTGTTTGGTTCTTGTTTTATCGCTTGTATCATCAGAGATATGGGAGCAAGTGCTTTTTTTTTTTTCAGTGGAACGGTTGTTATTGTTGTGGTCTTCAGTCCAGAGACTGGTTTGATGCAGCTCTCCAAGCTACTCTATCCTGTGCGAGCTTCTTCCTCTCCCAGTACCTACTGCAACCTACATCCTTCTGAATCTGCTTAGTGTATTCATCTCTTCGTCTCCCTCTACGATTTTTACCCTCCACGCTACCCTCCAGTAATAAATTGGTGATCCCTTGATGCCTCAGAACATGTCCTACCAACCGATCCATTCTTCTACTCACTTTGTGTCACAAATTTCTCTTCTCCCCAATTCTATTCAATACCTCCTCATTAGATATGTGATCTACCCAGCTAAGCTTCATCATTCTGCTGTAGCACCACATTTCGGAAGCTTCTATTCTCTTCTTGTCCAAACCATTTATCGTCCATGTTTCACTTCCATACATCGCTACACTCCATACAAATACATTCATAAACGACTTCCTGACACTTAAATCAATACTCCATGTTAACAAATTTCTCTTCTTCGGAAACGCTTTCCTTGCCATTGCCAGTCTACATTTTATATCCTCTCTACTTAGACCATCATCAGTTATTTTGCTCCCCAAATAACAAAACTCCTTAACAACTTTAAGCGTCTCATTTCCTAATCTAATTTCCGCAGCATCACCCGATTTAATTCGACTACATTCCATTATCCTAGTTTTGCTTTTGTTGATGTTCATCTTATACCCTTCTTTCAAGACACTGTCCATTCCGTTCAATTGCTCTTTCAGGTCCTTTGCTGTCTATGACAGGATTACAATGTCATCGGCGAACCTCAAAGCTTTTATTTCTTCTCCATGGGTTTTAATTCCTACTCCGAATTTTTCTTTTGTTTCCTTTACTGCTTGCTCAATAAACATATTTAATAACATTGGGGATAGGCTACCACCCTGTGTCACTCCGTTCCATACCACTGCTTCACTTTCATGCCCCTCTACTCTTATGACTCCCATCTGGTTTCTGTACCAATTCTAAATGGCCTTTCGCTCCCTGTATTTTACCCCTGCCACCTTCAGAATTTGAAAGAGAGTATTCCAGTCAACATTGTCAAAAGCTTTCTCTAAGTCTACAAATGCTAGAAACATAGGTTTGCCTTTTCTTAATCTATTTTCTAAGATAAGTCGTAGGGTCAGTATTGCCTCACGTGTTTCAACATTTCTACGGAATCCAAACTGATCTTCCCCGTGGACGGCTTCTACCAGTTCTTCCATTCGTCTGTAAAGAATTCGCGTTAGTATTTTGCACCCGTGACTTATTAAACTGACAGTTTGGTAGTTTTCACATCCGTCAGTCTGGAACGGTATACTTTTTATAACTGCATCCGAGAGCTGTTGAGTAGATAATTACAGTGATGTAGCTTTTGTTAATGTTGACGTTGAAATCTGTCGTAAAAATATCAAGAAATGTCCTAGAATTTGAAAGCACACTGGCCGGAATCTGCATTGGCGGTGCAAATACCGCCAAGCTGAGCTCTCGCGCTACGCTGCGTCAGAACGTCAGCGCATTTGCCTGTTTACACGTCTACGTTACAGGCCGCTCATTTCTGCTTCAACATTCGTTGCGTGCAGACATGTACAGCATTGAGGAGAATTTGGTTATATTACTTTTATGTGATGAATGTAAAACAAAAAACAAAAAAAACGTAAAAACAGTACAGCGGTCTAAGGCTATCTATCCAGATCGCCAGTGTCCGACGCGCCAAGCAATTGCACGAATTATGGCTCTGAGCACTATGGGACTTAACATGCACGAATTATTAAGACACTAGTGCGAATAGACTGCTTGAACGTCAAAAAGAGAACAAGAGAGAAGATTGCAACTGACAGAGAACACGAAGAAGTTGTTTTGGTTACGACACTAATGCGTCCGCACTGTGGTACGAGACATATTGCCAAGGAATATTGAATTAGCCGGACGAGTGTCATTCGAATCCTGCATCTATAGAATTTCCATCCCTATCATCTGTCATTATATAAGGCACTCGATGACCGTAATTTCGAACATCGTACAGAATTTTGTCAGTCTGCCCTTCAGCAACTGAGAGACGACCCTGCGTTTTCCCAACGAGTGATCTTCACCGATGAAGCAACGTTTACTAACCACACTAATATAAATTTGCACACCGAGAGAGATGGCGCAGTGGTTAGCGCGCTGGACTCGCATTCGGGAGGACGACGGTTCAAACCCGCGTCTACCCATCCTAATTTCGGTTTTCCGTGATTTCCCTAAATCGCTTCAGGCAAATGCCGGGATGACTCCTTTGAAAGGGCGCCCCTGACTTTCTTTCCCATCCTTGCCTCATCCGACGGGACCGATTACCTCGATATTTGGTCCCCCCCCCCCCCCAAAATCAACCAACCATCCAACAAAATTTGCGTAACATGCACTGGGCAGCCGAAAATCCACATTCGCTTCGTCAGGAGCAACATCAACGGCCGTGGAGCGTAAATGTACGGTGCGGCATCATAGGAAATTACTTCGTGTGATCCTACTTCATTTCAGGCATTCTAAATGGACATTCGTAAGCAGAATTTCTGATGAATATTCTGCCGTTTCTTCTAGAACAGGCGACAATGTATGTCGCTGCAACACGACGATTGTCCAGCTCAGTCGTCCCGCGTTGCAACGCGAATACTGAATGAGAACTTTCCTCGACGTTGGATAGGACGAAATTCTCTTGTCAAACGGCCTGCAAGGTTCCCCGATTTGACTCTTGATTTATCTGTTTGGGGAGCCCTCAAAGATGCAGTCTATGACGAAGCCCCAGCTACGACAGACGATATGTGTCGTCAAATCACCAGTGCATTCTCTAGCATATCATCCACTGTTCCTTCATCTGTTCATCAATCTTTCGAACGGCTACTGCAAATGTGGCTTTCAGTACATAGTCAACAGTTGAAACACATGCTTAAATAAAGGATAAAGTTATTTTTCTGGAAGACAAAATTTATGTTATGTGATTTGGGTGATTACCAAATCATTGTTAGTAAATTCTTTATTTTATTTACGCGTGCACGTAATTGCACTGCAGTGTCAAATACGTAAGTCGACAGCGTGTGTTGTACGTCACTGGAAACACTGTCATTCGACACTTACGTTCAGTATCAAACGATGTTTCGTCAAGAAGAATATGTTATTTTGCGGTGTACAGGTGGCCACCAAAGTATTTTTAATAAAATGTTCAGTTCAACGAATGTTTCCCACATGATACAATTTAGAGCATTGTAGGTAGAGACAGTTGTCCGACAGTACGTATATTGCCTTTAAGAAGCACACAGTCAAGTGCAGGGAAAGATAGGTCAAATCTTCCTTCTAACATTTAGATATTTAACACAGTAGTTGCTTTTTGCGGGGTATATGACCTCTTTATTTTTGAAAACTGAACAATCGATTTCTCTTTTTCAGCTCACGTACGTATGGGAGAATACTGTAACGGGACATCCTCCTCCAACATTAGGATGCCAGTATTATTTTATTTTTTTCGTATTTTGGACGGGTCAGTATTATCTCAGTTGCTTTTCTGAAAAATTTCATATAATTTTATACACACTATGTTGTATTTCAAGCTAAAATTTATGAAAAGGAATTACTTTATAAAATATTTTAGTTTCGGTGCTATAATCAATAAATACTAGTTCTAACTGTACAGTTTTTTTGGAAACATTTGAAACTACAAATTATTTGCACACCTGAAATTCTTATTATTAATTATGCAATCCTGTACTGTTTACTATGTTTATTTTAGATTCATTCATGAAATAATAATCGAAATTAATAATGTAACGAACACTAGTAGGAGTTCATTTGTTAAGCAAAATTTTAAACCCTTTGGAATGTTGTTATTTCCGCAGAGTGTGAGAGTTATAAGCTTGCCTCTGATGTGATCGGGCGTATTTTGGTGTATTAGGTTCGAACAATGTAATTTAGGCTTTGTTAATGTGAAAATTCAAAATACTGTATGATATACTGAAATGTGAGAAAATCAGTGGAAAATGCATTTCCGTAAAAAATTCTGCAACAACAATCTTCCAGCTTATTTAGTTCAAACGAACCATGAGGACCTGATGTTAGATTTTCAGCTTCAAGAATCAGACCCTGAACAAGAGGAACTGGAGTCATCTCAACATGACAAGCTAAGTAAACTTGAAAGTTTATTGTAATCTTCGCCCTGTCAAATTTTCATAAAAGACTTTGCTTATTAATTACTTGGACTGGGCATTGTTTAATGTGCACAACAGATGGAAGAGGAAAGGAGGGGAGAGATTACAATACACAAATGTAAAATACTTTTCCTAAGCCCTTTGTGATAAGCTAGACTCTAGCCTATTTCGTATTTCCGTACACAGCATTCGTAGGTGACCCTGCATATAGGTCGTAAATTGATTCAATCGGAAATAAAGCGTCATTCTCGTAGTGTAGGCGTACGTTACAGTATACAACTACGCAACCTGGTCCGATACGCCTCCTTGGCAGTGTTTGCACCGCAAATGCCGTTTCCGGCTACGGTGCTCTCACATTATAGGACACTGACAAACGCTATAACACTGTAATTGTCTCCTCAAGAGCTATCGACTGCAGTTATTAAAAGTATACAGTTCCATTAAAAAAGAGAAAAGAAAAGAAACGAACTTACTTCAATATCTCAGTTGATACCAGCATTAAAAACATTTACCAAACAAAAACATACGTGTTCCTCGACGCTCTCCGAAAACCACATTTCGATATGTGTCACCGTTCACTAAATAAAAGGGGTGTTACGTCTTACGTGACACACAAACACAGAATGTCAAACTCCACGAGACGTCATCTACAGATGTACGTGTTGGTGAACACATATTATTCGTTTTATTCTCAAAGCACACTTGTGTGCAATACAAACTTCCTAAGTATGACTTATCCTACACTCATTCTCATAAATTAAGGATAATGCTGACACATGTCGAAAGGATGCTCTGGTGGGCGTTTTGCGGGTTTAAATCACCTCGGGGTATGACCATGCGGTGCATTTGACCTGCGGTCGTCACATGTTGGCACTGGCAGCAGACCACATACGCAGAGGTGTGTTGGTGCATGTCAGAGTATGGTGCAGCGAGTAGGTGTGCAGACGTTTTCAGACGTGATAATGGTGACTGTGTGTTGAAAATGGCTCAAAGAACACGTATTGATGACGTTATGAGTGGTAGAATACTAGGGCGACTGGAGGCTGGTCAAACACAGCAGGTCGTAGCACGGGCCCTCCGTGTACCACAAAGTGTGATCTCAAGATTATGGCAACGATTCCAACAGTCAGGAAACGAGTCCAGGTGCTACAGTACTGGGCGTCCACAGTCTACAACACCAAAAGAAGACTGATATCTCACCATCAGTACCTGCAGACGGCCGTGGAATACTGCAGGTAGCCTTGCTCGGGACCTTACTGCAGCCACTGGAATAGTTGTCTCCAGACACAGTCTACAGACGACTCAGCAGACACAGTTTATTCGCCCGGAGACCTGCAAGGTGCATTCCACTGACCCCTGGTCACAGGAGCGCCCGTAAAGCCTGGTGTCAAGAACACAATACATGGTCACTGGAACAGTGGTCCCATGTTATGTTCACAGACGAGTCCAGGTATAGTCTGAACAGTTATTCTCGCCGGGTTTTCATCTGGCGAGAACCACGAACCAGATACCAAACCCTTAATGTCCTTCAAAGGGACCTGTATGGAGGTCGTGGTTTGATGGTGTGGGGTGGGATTATGATTGGTGCACGTACACCCCTGCATGTCTTTGACAGAGGAGCTGTAACAGGTCATGTGTATCAGGACTTCATTTTGCATCAGGTTGTACCCGTGGTAGCGTCTTTGATTCATAATCAAAACGTCTTCGGTCCCAGGTTCGATCCCCGCCACTGCCTAAATTTTGATAAATAATCAGCATTGGCGGCCGAAGACTTCCGGCATAAGAAGTCAGCCTCATTCTGCCAACGGTCTTGTCAAAGAGGGCGGAGGAGCGGATAGAGGTTCAGGGCACTCTCTTGTCCTAGGGGTGGGAAATTGCCCCTAAAAGCGGAAGAATCAGCAATGATCAACGACATGAGGATGCAGAAGGCAATGGAAACCACTGCATTAAAGACACGTAACGTGTATCCACAGGACATGTGGCCTGTAACTGAAGAAGTGTCATGATGATCTCTCCATTGGCAAAAGATTCCGGAATAGTCCCCCATTCGGATCTCCGGGAGGGGACTGCCAAGTGGGAGGTTACCATGAGAAAAAGATTGAATAATCAACGAAAGGATAACGTTCTACGAGTCGGGGCGTGGAATGTCAGAAGCTTGAACGTGGTAGGGAAACTAGAAAATCTGAAAAGGGAAATGCAAAGGCTCAATCTAGATATAGTAGGGGTCAGTGAAGTGAAGTGGAAGGAAGACAAGGATTTCTGGTAAGATGAGTATCGGGTAATATCAACAGCAGCAGAAAATGGTATAACAGGTGTAGGATTCGTAATGAATAGGAAGGTAGGGCAGAGGGTGTGTTACTATGAACAGTTCAGTGACCGGGTTGTTCTAATCAGAATCGATAGCAGACCAACACCGACAACGATAGTTCAGGTATACATGCCGACGTCGCAAGCTGAAGATGAACAGATAGAGGAAGTGTATGAGGATATTGAAAGGGTAATGCAATATGTAAAGGGGGACGAAAATCTAATAGTCATGGGCGACTGGAATGCAGTTGTAGGGGAAGGAGTAGAAGAAAAGGTTATAGGAGAATATGGGCTTGGGACAAGGAATGAAAGAGGAGAAAGACTAATTGAGTTCTGTAACAAGTTTCAGCTAGTAATAGTGAATACCCTGTTCAAGAATACGGGAAGATTTCAATTAGATTACATCAAGGTCAGACAGAGATTCCGAAATCAGATACTGGATTGTAAGGCGTACCCAGGAGCAGATATAGACTCAGTTCACAATATAGTAGTGATGAAGAGTAGGCTGAGGTTCAAGACATTAGTCAGGAAGAATCAATACGCAACGAAGTGGGATACGGAAGTACTAAGGAATGACGAGATACGTTTGAAGTTCTCTAACGCTATAGATACAGCAATAAGGAATAGCGCTGTAGACAGTACAGTTGAAGAGGAATGGACATCTCTAAAAAGGGTCATCACAGAAGTTGGGAAGGAAAACATAGGTAAAAAGAAGGTAGCTGCGAAGAAACCATGGGTAACAGAAGAAATACTTCAGTTCATTGATGAAAGGAGGAAGTACAAACATGTTCCGGGAAAATCAGGAATACAGAAATACAAGTCGCTGAGGAATGAAATAAATAGCAAGTGCAGGGAAGCTAAGACGAAATGGCTGCAGGAAAAATGTGAAGACATGGAAAAAGATATGATTGTCGGAAGGACAGACTCAGCATACAGGAAAGTCAAAACAACCTTTGGTGACATTAAAAGCAACGGTGGTAACATTAAGAGTGCAACGGGAATTCCACTGTTAAACGCAGAGGAGAGAGCAGATAGGTGGAAAGAATACATTGAAAGCCTCTATGAGGGTGAAGATTTGTCTGATGTGATAGAAGAAGAAATAGGAGTCGATTTAGAAGAGATAGGGGATCCAGTAATAGAATCGGAATTTAAAAGAGGTTTGGAGGACTTACGGTCAAATAAGGCAGAAGGGATAGATAACATTCCATCAGAATTTCTAAAATCATTGGGGGAAGTGGCAACAAAACGACTATTCACTATATATGAGTCTGGCGATATACCATCTGACTTTTGGAAAAGCATCATCCACACAATTCCGAAGACGGCAAGAGCTGACAAGTGCGAGAATTGTCGAACAATCAGCTCAACAGCTCATGCATCGAAGCTGCTTACAAGAATAATATACAGAAGAATGGAAAAGAAAATTGAGAATGCGCTAGGTGACGATCAGTTTGGCTCTAGGAAAAGTAAAGGGACGAGAGAGGCAATTCTGACGTTACGGCTAATAATGGAAGCAAGGCTAAAGAAAAACCAAGACACTTAATAGGATTTGTCGACCTGGAAAAAGCGTTCGACAATATAAAATGGTGCAAGCTGTTCGAGATTCTGAAAAAAGTAGGGGTAAGCTATAGGGAGAGACGGGTCATATACAATATGTACAACAACTCAGAGGGAATAATAAGAGTGGACGATCAGGAACGAAGTGCTCGTGTTAAGAAGGGTGTAAGACAAGGCTGTAGCCTTTCGCCCCTACTCTTCAATCTGTACATCGAGGAAGCAATGATGGAAATAAAAGAAAGGTTCAGGAGTGGGATTAAAATACAAGGTGAAAGGATATCAATGATACGATTCGCTGATGACATTGCTATCCTGGGTGAAAGTGAAGAAGAATTAAATGATCTGCTGAACGGAATGAACAGTCTAATGAGTACACAGTATGGTTTGAGAGTAAATCGGAGAAAGACGAAGGTAATGAGAAGTAGTAGAAATGAGAACAGCGAGAAACTTAACATCAGGATTGATGGTCACGAAGTCAATGAAGTTAAGGAATTCTGCTACCTAGGCAGTAAAATAACCGATGACGGACGGAGCAAGGAGGACATCAAAAGCAGACTCGCTATGGCGAAAAAGGCATTTCTGGCCAAGAGAAGTCTACTAATATCAAATACCGGCCTTAATTTGAGGAAGAAATTTCTGAGGATGTACGTCTGGAGTGCAGCATTGTATGGTAGTGAAACATGGACTGTGGGAAAACCGGAACAGAAGAGAATCGAAGTATTGAGATGTGGTGCTATAGACGAATGTTGAAAATTAGGTGGACTGATATGGTAAGGAATGAGGAGGTTCTACGCAGAATCGGAGAGGAAAGGAATATGTGGAAAACACTGATAAGGAGAAGGGACAGGGTGATAGGACATCTGCTAAGACGTGAGGGAATGACTTCCATGGTAATAGAGGGAGCTGTAGAGGGCACAAACTGTAGAGGAAGACAGAGATTGGAATACGTCAAGCAAATAATTGAGGACGTAGGTTGCAAGTGCTACTCTGAGATGAAGAGGTTGGCACAGGAGAGGAATTCGCGGTGGGCCGCATCAAACCAGTCAGTAGACTGATGACAAAAAAAAAGAAAAGTCCGCCTTTTCAGGGGTGCAGTGGGTCCCACGTCCCTCCTGATGGATGATAACACACGGCCCCACCGAGCTGCCATTGTGGAGGAGTACCTTGAAACAGAAGGTATCAGACGAGTGGAGTGGTCTGCCTGCTCCCCAGACCTAAACCCCATCGAGCACGCCTGGCATGCTCTCGGTCGACGTACCGCTGCACGTCTTCAAACACCTACGACACTTCAGGAGCTCCGACAGGCACTGGTGCAAAAATGGGATGCTAGACCCCAGCAGCTGCTCGACCACCTGATCCAGAGTGTGCCAATCCGTTGTGCGGCCTGTGTACGTGTGCATGGTGATCATATCCCATATTGATGTCGGGGTACGGGCGCAGGAAACGGTGGCGTTTTGTAGAAGGTGTTTTGGAACGGTTTTCTCAGCTTATCACCAATACCGTGGACTTACAGATCTGTGTCGTGTGCGTTCCCTATGTGCGTTCCTATCGTTGTTTGGGAATATGAAGTTCATAAATGGCTGAAAATAGTCTCCAAGTAGCCGAACATAAACATTTCCAGTCAATGATCGGTTCAATTGGACCAGAGGACCCTGCCTTGTTGACAACTTGGGTCGCAGGATTCGTGGGGTCTGTGCCACATTCGAAACTTACCGTCAACTCTTACCAGCTAAACCGGGGCTCGTCTGACCAGGCTATGGTTTTCCAGTAGTCCAGTGTCCACCGATATGGTCACGAGTGCAGAAGAGGCGCTGCTGGCGATGTCGTGCTGATAGCAAAGGCAGTCGCGTAAGTCGTCTGCTGGCATTGCCCATTGACGCCAAATTCCGCCGCACTGTCTTAACGGATATGTTCATCGTACATCAGACATTGGCTTATTCGGTTGTTTCACGCAGTGTTGCTTGTGTGTTACCGCAGACAACTCTACACAAACGCCGTTGCTCTCGATGATTAAGTGAAGGCCGTCGGCTACAGAGTTCTGCCTGGTGAGAGGTACTGCCAGACATTTGGTATTGTTGGCACATTCTTGACGCTGTGGATCTCGGGATGCTAAATTCCTTAACGATTTCCGGAACGGAATGTTCCGTTCGTCTAGCTCCATCTACCATTCCGCGCTCAAAATCTGTTAATTCTCGCGGTGCGGCCGCAATCACGTCGAAAACCTATTCACATGAATCACATGAGTGCGAATGACAGCTCCACCAATGCACTGCCCTTTTATAGCTTTTAACATGATACTACCGTCGGCTGTATACATGCATATCACTATCCCATGACTTCTGTGACCTCAGTGTGTGTACGCAGCATGTCGTGCCTCCTCGCCATACTTCCTTGAGGCAGTCGCAAGGAAGTTTGTGGACATTATTTCTGATTTTAGTCTATAGTACGTACGACAACCGGGCCGCTTGTATCATGACTTTAGTACAAATGGTTCAAATGGCTCTCAGCACTATGGGACTTAACATCTGAGGTCAGCAGTCCCCTAGAACTTAGAAATACTTAAACCTAACTAACCTAAGGACATCACACACATCCATGCCTGAGGCAGGATTCGACCTGCTACCGTAGCAACAGCAGCGCGGTTCCGTACTGAAGCGCCTAGGACCGCTCGGTCACAACGGCCGGCCTTCAGTACAACTCTGCAGCTTGAAGATGTTCTAAGAACTAAACCGGTTATAACGCAGTAAATGTTTAATTATACGTCCGACGTTGTTTTCGTTAACCACTAACATCCGCTTTGTATCATCAGCTTCTGACTGGTGTCATACGGTCCGCCACGACCACCTCTAATGTGTCAACCTTTTCATCTGTATGCAACATTTGCATCCAACATACTGTCCGCCCCTGGTAGCTGAGTGGTCACCTCGACGGAATGTCAAACCTAACGGTCCGGGTTCGATTCTCGGCTGGGTCGGAGATTTTCTCCGCTCAGGGTCTGGGTGTGGTGTTGTCCTTATCATCATCATTCCATTCCCATCGACACGCAAGTCGCCGAAGTGGCGTCAACTCGAAAGACTTGCACCAGGCGAACGGTCTACCCGACGGGAGGCCCTCGTCACACGGCATTTACAATTATTTTATGCAACGTACTCAATTATTTTTTATGTACTCCAGTCTCTGTTTCCCTCTGCAGGTTTTACCCTTTACAGCTCTAGCAGGTACTATGGAAGCTATTCCTTGAAGTATTCATACCTGTTCTCTCGTTCTGTCTCTTCTTCTTGCCAGTGTTTCAATATATCATGACTTTAGTACAACTCTGCAACCTGAAGACGAATATATTCCTTCCCTCGTCGAATGTGCAGAGAAGTTCCTCGTATAGTATCTTGGCGGCCCACTTAATTTTCAGACATTAATGATGATTTTATTTGCTACCAAAAGTAAGAATGATGAGGAGAGCAAAAGCTGAACTTAGTTATTTAAGGAGCTCAATAGCTGTTTCGGCCCGTTTCAAATTTACATCAATATATAACCTCGAATATCTGCAACATTAGACTCTATTTACGTACTCTTGTTCATGCAGTAGATTAATTGTTGATGTTATTCTATTTGTCTGTGTTTTTGTTATGGGAGACCAAGTTTTGAGACAGTCACTTAATAATTCTTTGAAAAATATTATCAAAACTTGTTCCTTATTTCTCGTTACGTGTGTCACTTGTGAAACGTACACTTCCGATTTATGTTAAGTGGAAAGTCCACTTGAGATGTGTTCAGCGAAACTTCTCCACTTGGATCTAGTCCGCCCTCTCTAATGACCCTAATGTCGATAGGGATCAAATTCTAAGGTTTTTTCGTTAAGAAATAAACCGTATTCGTTTCAGGAGACAAAGGCTGAAGGAGCTGTATTTTACAAGGGACGCTACCGCCTTACGTAACTGTCATTGAAAGCAGCTGCCGCTCTGAGTTGTTGGTCAAGCACGAGAATGTTCTCGGAACCGGTAGTTGCCTGTGGGGAACGTTGCGCATAAATCCGTCAAGTTGTAGCCGTGTTACTTGCAGTACCATAAAGAGGATGAACAAGTGACGTAAAAGGAGAAGTACTTCAACGACAAGAGATGTGTGACGAAATCCGCAGAGTACGAAAGCACAGCACAGTCTTCGAGAAATTGTAATGCTGTATACGTAAAGGGGGCTTCTTTGGTCACGTCCCTGTACGATAAAGCGATGGTCGACGGTTCGTATCCATCCATCCATTCTCATACATGGGTTTTAAATTAGCCGTTGCTTTGTGTGTGTGTGTGTGTGTGAGAGAGAGAGAGAGAGAGAGAGAGAGAGAGAGAGAGAGAGAGAGATATGGAGAGAGAGTGGGCTCTGAGCACTATGGGACTTAACATCTGTGGTCGAGAGAGTGGTGGGCGGGGTGGGGGGGGGGGGGAGGAGAAGAAGAGAGAGAGTGATTTTCAGCGCACTTGAAAGCAATTAAGGTACGTGTATAATTTTATCTAAGAAAACTGAAAAACAGGTAACAGGAATGATTTTACGGATACAGACAATTCGCGTAGAAGTTATTTGAAGTATATTTCAAGCTGGAACTTTGTCTCGTATATTCTTTCGATTACGGGAAGCTCCTTCGGATATTTTATCGTTTAGCAACGGCACGATCAATCTACGACCTCATGTCATATTTCTATCTACATTTACGTTAATGCTCTGCAAATCACAATTAAACGCCTGGCAGACGTTTGTCTACCGTTTCAATCTGCTCAGATTGTCTCCTAGATCAGGAACAGCAGAGGACCTATAAAACTTCCTTGGGGACGCCAGATATCACTTCTGTTTTACTCAATGACTTTTTGTCAGCTACTACGAGCTGTGACCTTCCTGAGAGGAAATCAGGACTTCCGTGGCGCAACTGAAACGATACTCCGTTGGCATGCAATTTGATTAGAAGGAACAGTGTCAAAAGACTTCTGGAACTCTAAAAATATGGAATCAATTTGACATCCTCTGCCGATTACACTCATAACTTCGTGGGAATAAAGAGGTAATTTTTTGCGTAAGAATAATAATTTCTGAAACTGAGTTGGCTATGTATCAATAAATAGTTTTCTTCGACATAATGTATAACGTTCGAACACTGTAAAATCCTACTGTAAATAGGCGTCCGTGATGTGGCTCTGTAATTCAACAGATTACTCGTGTTTTCTTTCTTGCATATTGGTGCGACCTGTGCAACCTTCCAGTTTTTAGGTACGGATATTTCGACGAGCTAGTGGTTGTATATAATTGCTAAGTATGGAGCTATTGTATCAGCATACTCTGAAGGGAACCTTACTGGTATACAATCTGGACTGAAGACCTTACATTTAGTAAGTGATTTAAGCTGCTGCGTGACACCGAGGATATCTCGTGTTGACAGTTGTTCATGACTCGAATTCTGGAAAATTTGCTTCGTCCTTTTCGGTGAAGGAATTTCGGAAAACCGTATTTGGTAACTTTGCTTTAATGGCACTGTCATCAGTAATGTCACCATTGTTATCGGGCAGTGGTGGTACTGATTGCGTCTTGTCACTGGTGTGCTTTACATACAAACAGAATACGTTTGCATTTTCTGCCAGATTTCGAGACAGATTTTCGTTGTGGAAACTATCAAAAGTATCTCACATTGAAGTTCACGCTCGATTTCGAGCTTCTGTTAAATTTCACTAATCTTGTGGATTTTGCATTCTTTTAAACTTGGCAAGCTGTGTCATTGCTTCCGCAACAGTGTTCTGACCTGTTTTGTACCATAGGGGATCTACATCACATCTTATTAATTTAGTTGGTATATTCTCTCATTTTCCGTCGATACTATATGTTTGAATTCAAACCACATCTGGCCTGCGCTTACATAGTCAGATTGGAACGAACTGGAATTGTTCCAAACCTTCAGGATCAAAATTATACTGATGGTGGACAAACGTGCAATCGATTCACTCGAAGTAAATTAGCAGAATTGATTTTATTATCGAACTGTAGCGTTCAGGCCGGCCAGTGTGGCCGAGCGGTTCTAGGCGCTTCAGTCTGGAACCGCACGATCGCTACGGTCACAGGTTCGAATCCTGCCTCGGGCATGGATGTGTGTGATGTCCTTAGGTTTAAGTAGTTCTAAGTTCTAGGAGACTGATGACCTCAGATGTTAAGTCCCATAGTGCTCAGAGCCATTTGAACCATTTGTAGCGTTCGGAAAGTGAAAGGAGAAATTATCTCACTTAAATCCGATCATTCCGCATAAATAGCAGAAGCGGTGCTTCAGTGAGAGATGGCAAAGGACTTGGAAGATGAACTGAACGGAATGGATCGCGTCTCGAAAAGCGGTTACAAGATAAGCATCAGCTAAAGTAAGAGAAGAGTAAGAGAATGCAGTCGAATTAAATCAGGCACTGATGATGTGAGGAATAGAATGGCAAAGGAAACACTAAACGTAGTGGATGAGTTATGCTGTTGGGGATGCAAAATAAGTGAAGATGATAGAAACAGGACACAAAATGGAAACTTGCAGTGTAAATAAATGCTTTTCTTAGAAAGAGAAATATGTGGCCGTACACCATCTAACAAAGAAAGTAAAACATCGAGAAGGAAAGGGTGACAAGAATTGTAACTACACGGGGTGAGATGGTATGTGAATGAAATGATGTGTACCCACTTGGTAGTGAAACGGTACAGTAGTTTCCGCTCCATAAGCAACAGGTTTCGCTGTTCGCTCGCACCGGGAAATACAAATGGAGGCGGCTCCGCCGCCAATTTTATTGCACGATGCGGCCGACCGCAAGCGCAACAGAACCCATGTGGACGGGTGGAAAGAAATGTGTCAGGCTTCATAATATGTATTTATATGTGTCGTGTATTATGCATTTCATGTACGTGAATGTGAATCTGCACATGAACTTACCTATTCCCCCTCACACCTTTCCATAAAGGGTGGCCAAATCTTAGTTGGGAAGTAGTTCTGTAGTATAGTAGTGCCAACCTTACTCCTGGGTAGGGTGTCAGAGAGACAGCACAGGTAGGTCAAAGTCAAAGACGTTCCAGTGTCACAAGATATGGGGTGGAGAGTTTGGTCACGGCCAAGTGGTTCGACCACCCCCTCCACCGGGGCCCAGGAAGACCTCTGGGTGCCCGCGATATTCTGGTAGTGTTACAGAAGACGGGTAAGTGAGTGAGCAGACGTGCCCTCAGTGCGTCTGTCTCGATGTTCACGCCTGGAAGAGAGGTATTTGAATATTTACACCAATTTTTTTATTTCCAGCTTCGGGTTGTGTAAGGAAATGAATTTTCTCGTTTAACTTCGGAAATTTGACCCTCCTGTGTTAATGTATCTGGTCTCCAGTTTGCCCATTATCCTCCTCACATAGTGGATGTCCCATGTAAAATATTGGGAGACTTTGGTGGTATACATTTGGGCAACGTAAGTCCGTCTTGCCCGTAGAAATGTGCGTGTAGATTAGTATATAATATACGCGAGCTATAAGTTGTAAAATTGTAATATCTGTAAACTTGGTCAATAGCTGCAATCGCTGTAAAGTGATAATGTTTAAAATAAATAAATAATCAATTGTCATCAATCTTTAACAAACCCTAAAAATCACAAAGGAGTCAAGTTAAAGGAATGCATTTAAAATAGAAGATATAGAATGCAGGGAGCCACACATCAGCGTGTGAGCCCTCCAGCCCCTTGCCTAGTACCGTACAGGAAGGTCACGCTCTCTAGGTAGCGCTCTCAAGCTCCCCTCCCCAGTTATCCGTTGCGCAATTTTCATTCAGGGATTGACGACATCAACTTTCATCTGGCGTCCCTAGGCAAGGAGGTTTGACGATAATCTTTCGGTAGCATAACGTTGCATCCGCTCTGGCCTGGATGCAGACACAGATGAAGTTGCGAAGGGTATCATAAAGTTGTTGTGTCCTCTCCTGTGGCAAACTGGCCCACAACTGTTAAAACTAGTCTTTGATATCCTTGATACTGGTACTGGGATGTAACCGATGTCCCACACGTGTTCTGTCAGGAACAGATCTGGGGGTCTAACTAAACACAGAAGTAACTCAACTTCACGCACACAGTTCATTGAGACACGTGCCATGTGTGGACGAGCATTTTCCTGTTTAAAAAGGGCACAATACTGCCGCATCAGACGTAACACGTGAGGACGCGTATTGTCCGTGGTGTACCGCTGAGCCAACACCACATAGAGGCAACGCCGAACAACCGTTTTGTGTCATAGTCAAGCGGCGATCGTAATAGAAAGCAGCCAACATCAAAATAATCGCGTGGCTAGTAAAATTAGCGATTTTTGAGCAGTGCCTGAATGTGGTTAGTTAATAGAGAAAACAACGTGTAATTGTTTGTGTGTAAATGTGGAAAAAATAATTAAGAACGCAGGAATACGATTAATTTCGTGCGTAGCACACGCATCATGTCTAGCACATTTGCAAATCTGCTGACGTCTTCGAAAAAATGCGTTATATTCGTGGGTATGATGAGTTAGTAACACCTAGGGACACTTTTAAATATTCAGTAGTTCTTTAGTAAATATTCATATAATTCCAAATGATATTTTTATACAGAAACACTGAGACATCCACATCGGGGTTGTATTCACATAATACTCTATTACCAGCACAATCTCAAGAATAAATTCAGTGACTAGAATTTTGAAAATGAAACTCCTTTTTAATAGATGGGCACTTTGAAATGATAATCAGTCGTAATAAACACAAAGTAATGGGACTGCACAGATAGGGCGATACACATAAAAATAATACACTCTTCTTTCACTATTTTCACCCAGTTCTTTTGTAAAGGTATTACATTAATTTTCTCTTTCAGTTTCTGAAAGCTTACACGAAATTCTATTAAACACTTATTATGGCTGACTACACTAATCTTGATGCTTTCCTGAAATGCTACTGCCTCCAACGTGCTCCTCTTTCCAACAGCTTGAGATTGGTAAGCTGGACAAATTGGAAAAATGTCTGGACGCCATTTGAATCAAGTCGTGGTTTTGATAGTGCATCAGTTGTGGTTTTTCCCTCTGTGGCAGACAATTCCCAGATTATGTCGCTAGCTTTGAAATGCTTGTGACACAGCTGAAAAATGAGCGTACATTAAACGTATTACAGTACGTTTAAGTCAAGTGATGTGACAAACAATAATATACCGTAATCTAAACCATGCATTATTAAATTACAATCAAAACAAAACTTTTTGGTGAATGTTTAGCAACTACGAAATCCTGCCTTGGAATAGGATGAAGTCATTTCTGTCTCATTGCATCATATTTAGGAAACCTGAACACTTGAACTGAGTGTAATTTCCATTACCTTTTGGAAAACAACACTTTACGACCGCAATAAACATGAAACTGCATAAACGTGTATTATGTTGCGTTAAACTCATACAAACAACACTTAGCAATATGATTTCTGTGCACTTAAATAGCAGTCTTGTAACCATCGCATAGCACAACTAGCTTTTTATACGCAACAAGTTCTTGATACAACAAAAGACAACTGTCGACTTTCTCCGCTTCTCGCTGACGTCACAACTTCAAATTCTCGCAGGTGGTGTTGGCTGAGACGTCAGAGTTCCCTCAGTCACAACCAGCAGTGGCTCAATGGCTCCCTGAAATATGAAGCCAGCAGTAACACCGCTGTGCCTCTCCAAAACGGGAAGACTGGCACTTATCACCGGGTCACCAGGAGTACTCCAGAAGTGCAATTAATCGCTGAACACAGAGCGACGACATTTATCATCAGCTTATCCTTCGTCGTCATGGCACCACTTAAGACGCAGCCGTTTGTTTTGTGATGTTAACGGCAGTCTAAGTGTGGAAGATAATTCCCTAGTCTGGTTGCTGCACTTCTCTCAACAAGCAGGACGACACAAAATGTTGCAGGAAATCCATCACTTGTTCTCGGAAGGTAGGTGAAAATGTGAAGGGGTTACAAATGGCGATCCTGCTTTGTGTCAGATTTGACCGAGCAGAACCTTGACAACGGGTATGCCAGCCCTCACCTTCTCAACAGAACACCCCACAATACTGGGTATAGCATGATTCAACCAGCCATCCAAATGAAAACCCACAATAACGACGCCCTTTCAAGCCAGTGAGGTGCTGATACACAATGTAGATTAGAAAATATATCACTACAAGTAGTAGACGAGTTTTAATATCAGCGAAACACATTATGCTGCCTGACAAAAAAAGTTAAGTATTCGAAAGACATGGTCGGATATCAATGTAGCTGTGCACATGTACACAACACAGACTGGTTTTCAAACGATTTGAACTGCTGTTCTCTGTGACAGACAGAACGGCCACCGTAATGAATTAGTGTTGATCGTACTTACTGCGTTACCAGACTTGGTACGGTATATAAGGATCTTGAACAGCCTCAGATGTTGAGTGATTACTGTGAAAGACACGGAAATGCCACATATTCGTGTAAGACAGTGTTACTAACGCTGGAAAGAGTCTCCATTTGTCACCGTGTAACACCTGTTGCGACGTATCTGCAACAAATATGTGTAACGTAGCTACAGCCATTATTTTCTACGTTCGTCTGTGAAACTGGACTCGATAACCTGAGCTATCAGCAAACGGAATCTAACCTGCATAACATTGTGTGCGTGTTGTATGAGTGTCAGTTACACAGCCCTCAACAAATTGTTACATGAAAAACTTAAAACTAACATTTGAATAAGCAATCTGACTGCGCATTTGAACAAGAACTTTCAAGTGATACAGAATCTGACTTGTGCAACGGAATTTACTGGACTAGAGTACATGACATGTTGTGGTGTATCAGTTCTCTGTTTTGGCCCTAAGTTTTACACTCACCTCTTTAGATGACTGCCTTTCTCCATGTGGTTTACAGCGATGCGCAGCAGCATGCAGCAACAGCGGCTAAAGCTTATTGTTACTAGGAATGAGTTTAATAAAAAGGAGTTTCCTTGGATCCTGTTAAACTACTAAATAACTTTTGAGAAGGGATTTCATTAATTAAGTCTATTCAAAACTTCAGAATCATCATGAACAAGTATTAATAATGACAATGACAAATGACAAATGTGTCAATAATGGCTGAGTTTCAAAGTTACGTTAACATTTAGTAACCACTGCATACTATTTAGATGTGGAGAAAATTATTATTATTTGGAGGATAAGGAGGCTTCTTTTCTGCGACCTCTCAACCGACACAACTCTTCCACTCTCGCAGACAGACCTCGTCTCACAACAACGCTTAGAATCGCGCTCCCATGTTTCGCCCTCAGATTGTTACTATCGATATCTGAGAGCTTACACAATGCGAAGAGTGGCGTTAAGTTGGATATATTGTTTTATGTAATGGAAAGTTCTGACACACTCCTTACACTATTTTGACCTATTTTGTATCTGTATCGATATTTCTATGTCAATTTGTAGTATTGCTTATGTGTAATGTTGTATATGTCATGGAAATTCTTTGACTATGTATACATGTTTTAGTTATGTGAAATTTTGAGCGATGTTGTTTAAAATTATGCTTGTGGATTTAAATAACTAATGGAATGATTGCTATGTAAAGTACTATAAATGACTTGGTCCATATTTAGGGAACCGCGCAAGTGGCAACTCGTCCTTTGTGTCGAGTAAGAAGTCTGGGCCGAGCAGTGTAGTGGTTAACACCTCTCTAGCAGCAGCGGATCATAGTGGCTCATATTACTGGAGTTTTGAGACCATAAGAGCTTAAGGGCAGTATTTATGGGCCTCGGATGCTGAATTTGGCAATACCATCATCATAGCATGGTTTTTGGCCCTATAAAAGTATTATTTCGACGCCAGGAAGATCAGTAATAGGGTGAGGCCAACACTACTGCCATGACTCCATCGCCGCCAGGTTAATAGCCACTGAAAATTACGCCACCATTGTCACTAGCCTTCCATTAAATTGTTTTGTATTTGACACTCTGTAAATGGACCAGGTATTTCAGAAACTTGCTTGATTTTAAAACTAAAAACTCTATCTTACACCCGTGATTATCCCAAATCACAAACCTGGACAGAGTTCCTATCCTAGGAAATTGAATTCCGAGTGTCCTAATTTATTATAAGAAAGTGACTGAACTTGAATTTAATGTTGTGTTGTCATTTGCACACCCAGCTATAATTTTAAGTAGGTCAAAAGACTGCTTATGAAAGCACATTTGTTATTTAAAGAGCTATAGTTTGTTGTGATATACTTAACTAATAATTAATGATGAGAATACTTACCTTTTCTTGTACACACTGGTGTAGTGTTTTTAATGAGCATGGTTCTTCAAACCATGGAAGTTTAAGGGTCCTCATGTACCCACCTACTTATTTAATGAAGCAAAGCAAAGGCTCCTTCAGAGTCAGTGTAGTTAGATTTGCATTCTGCTTAGTTACTTCAAACCGAATTTAAGAAAGAACTGTTTACTGTGTTACCTATTATAATGCAAGTTGGTTAATGCACAGGCATAGAGACCCTGGTTTAGGCAATAAAGTTACAGATTATGATCATTAGTAGACCCCCTGATTTAAATTCAGAATCATTTCAAGCTTTTTCCTGTTCAGTATTGCTACTAGTTTCATGTGTGTCGGTATTTGGTTTTATAAACCGTTGCACCTTGTTCATTTAGGGTACTTGTCGTTGAGAGGCACATGTTGCTGTTTACTATCTCATTGGCCATTTGCGTATCTGACTTACTAGTTAGAAGCACATTTATCTGCAAGGTTAGGTTACTGTGTTGTAGTGTGAAAAGATATAAGGAAAGAGTTTAGTGTATCAAGGAAGGTTAGGTTAGCCTTAGCATTGCCTTCTCCTTTATCATTTTGCTTGACACAAGAATGCCTAATTAGGCTGGCGACCTGTTTCAGTACGTAATGTTACAACTTGCTTTTGTGCTGGGAGAACGTCTGTTCCTGACGCACCGTTTACTATTGTTTATTCTCCGCTTGACTATTTCGGAAACGAATTATAGTTTGATTGCTCTGTTTCCATTAGGTTATCCCACGGTCAACTATTCAAAAATTCCTCGCAGAGGTATAAAATTAGCATCGATTATCGTTTAAGGTGGTCGGCTGTAAATCGCGGTTCTGTAGATTATCTTAGATCAAATAAATTCATTGAATTACTTTCACTTACAATTGGTATAAATCTATGATTTTTGAGCGTCATGATGTGGGGCCCATCAGGTATGACTTATTTTCATTCGCTTCCCATTCTAAAAGGATATTTTTGGCTCAGAAACTGGCGGTTCGGGCAATAAGTGGTGCAAGTCCGCGAACCTCTTGTCGACCCCTGTTCATTAGTCTGGGTATTTTGACATTGGCCTCTCAATATATACATATTCTTGACTGTCATTTCTTGTTGACAATATCAGCTTATTCCCAAGTATAAGCAGCTTTCACTCAGTTAATACTCGGCAGAAATCAAATCTGCAATTGGATCGGACTTCCTTAACTCTTGTGCAGGGAGGTGTGCAGTATACTGCTGCATCCATTTCCAAACAAGAATTCAAAAATCTTAGCAGTAGTCCACGCGCTTTCAAATCGAAACTGAAGAGTTTCCTCATGGGTCATTCTTTGTATTCTGTCGAGTAGTTCATTGAAAAATTAAGCTGATTCTTGTGTTGTCTTGTTGATTGTGTTTACTTAAACTTATGGCTTGACTTTTTTGTGTTCATAAACATTTCATTTTTATCTGTTATTGCTTCACGTTGTAATTTCATGTACTAACACGTTCCATCACCTTGTCGAGTTCCTCTTCAATTTGGTCCTACGGTACTTAACGTGTAAATAAAATAAAATAAAATCACGGCTAGCGCTGATTGAGCCAACTGTGAAGACACAACTGTACATCAGGGATATTTTGCGTCCTCATCTTTTACCTCTCATGCGAGACTATGGTGGTGCCATTTTTCAAAAGGACAATGCTCGTCAGCACATTGTATATTTCTCAACGAACTCTCTGCGTGATGCTGAGGTTCTCCCGTGTACAACAAGAGCCCCAGTCTTGCCTCTGATAGAATATGCGTAGGACCAGCTGGTAAGTCCATCCTACTGCCAATATCCAGAGTATTAAAGACCAGTTACAATAGTCTCAGGAGAGCACACAAAAGCCTTATGACACCCTTCCCAACCGAGTCAGTGTATGCATCCAGGCCAGAGAGGGTATAACATCATTGTGACAAGTGGGCTCATACCGCCAAGTAAATTTGACTCAATTTTGCAATCACCGAAACAATCTCACACACCCTCTCAACACGTGACGTTTCATTTCGCTTCCTCCTCCCCTTCTGGGTACTTGTTTTGTCAGGCAGTGTATATATTGCAGAGCAGATAGAACAGTTTTTGATGATAATGTTCTCCGAAGGATCTTAGTAATTCCGAGGCAACGTAGTTACTTCAGGCATCTTGTTCTAACTTAGGTCTTCCAGTGCAGTGTCAAATACTTATATCAACTTCATCTTCCTTTTTATTCGTTTCCCTTACAGAGCGAAGTGGCGCAATGGTTAGCACACTGGGCTCGCGTTCGGGAGTATGCAGATTCTAATCCCCTATCGGTCCCAGATTTTGGTTTTCCGTGACTTCCCTAAATCGGGATGGTTTCTCTGAAAAGGACACGTCCGATTTCCTTCCCCATCCTTTCGCAATCCGATCTTTTGCTCTACTCTCTCGATAGGATGTTAAACACTAATCTTCTTTCCTTCCTTCACTTTGCATAATATTGTCTGTATGTAAGGTTTCTTTATACGTAACAGTAACTTTGGTCTTTAACGAAATTGTACACTTTCTGTTGTCAACAGTAAGGTATTATTCCCCTCTGTTTCTTATTTGTCTATCAGTAACGAATAATCCGATTTTCTTTTGCCACATAGGTTATTCATAGCGGCACTGGTCAAAGAAACCCGCAGCGAACATCTCTTTGCTTCGGGAGAACATTTAGAAAATGGCAAATAAGAGAGAGGTACTGGAAGAAGAGAACTTGAGAGGGAGTAAAAATAATGCCTCCTGTAGACAGAGTCCGCTCTCGAGACCCAGTCCGACACAAGATTTTAATCTATTGAAAGGAGTCTACTGGGGCACATTTGTAGGTGGCAACCGAATATGATTTTATAAACGATGTATGTCTTTGATATGCTTTATGTCGCTGACTGTGTGGGACCGCCGACCCAGAGATACTGCTTCTGGTCTGAGATTACTACAGTGTTGGAGTAAGAGGGCGCTTGGCGCACAGTTGTAGGTGGCTGTCTGTGAGGGAAAGACAATGGAGTAGGCAGTGCTGTGTAAAACCACCAAGCGTTGGATTAATGTAGGTATGTCAATGTTGTTGAACATGGAAGCAGAAGGCTTCTTGCAAGCAAGGTCAAGATGTTAAATAATTATGATTTTTGTTTTTGCCAGCGCGTTTAGCATAGATGAGTTGGCTGATAATTTGTAACTATTTAGTGACCCCAGAATGTACGTAAACTGTTTTGATAAAAAAGCTAGTTACATATGTCATTTTGTAATGCTTCTAAGATTTGTTAACAAAGCTATATGTAATTTGATGTTTTGCATTTATGTTGGATTGGTGAGGTTAGATAATACTTGCTGTTTAAATCTCATTGTTTGTGAATCAATTGTGACAATTGCCAGATGTTTTTGAAAAGACAAACTTAGCTTGCATTATAATTTGGCTGAAAAAAAACTCTGTGTTTGTAATTCACCATAATTAGTACCGCCTCCCGGTCCAGGCCATATATTTTTTCAAAGAAGTCTGATGTTTCTTAAATGCTCTCGATTATCACCCAAAGAAACTTCTTGTGCAAAAAATGGTTCAAATGGCTCTGAGCACTATGGGACTTAACATCTGAGGTCATCAGTCGCCTAGAACTTTGAACTACTTAAACCTAACTAACCTAAGGACATCACACACATCCATGCCCGAGGCAGGATTCGAACCTGCGGCCGTAGCGGTCGCGCGGTTCAAGACTGAAGCGCCTAGAACCGCTCGGCCACACCGGCCGGCCCTTCTTGTGTATTTCAAAGTATTATGGCCAGCATTACACACTGCTGAGTCTGTGGCCAGCATTTATATTATTTTTATGAGAGACCAGAATACATCACATTCCACCGTTCCTACTCTAGAGGTAAGACAATTTAATTTATTTGTTATGTGCACAGGGACCAAAGGTATTAGTTTTGAACAGGGCCGTAGGACTCAGTGACTAAAATAATGAATGTATTTCTTTATTGGTATTGGGAGTTGCACTGCCCAATCGATTCGTATAAAATTTTGCTAACAATAACACAAAGTAAGCACACCATTTGCAGTTACAACCCGCTACACGGTTATTCGAGTTATGTATTCATTCCACAGTTCATACAGTCATACAACGTAATCGTAAAGTTTTTTCACATTTTAAAACAACGTTACACTATCAAGAAGTTTCAAAACACAGCGCCCTTCGCTGAAAAGTCAAAGATTCATTCTGGATACTGAGAAGTAATTAGAATAAGAAATCCATCTGTGGCATGAATCAGCAAACCAGTGTGTAATAGTATTAGTTGAAAACAGTCTTGGTTGCAATTTTAGATTTTTTTTATCAACTACGCGTTTCACCTTATTTAGGCATCTTCAGGCTGATCTTAATTTGGTATTTCTTAGGACGATCGTTTAGAGAGTGTAGCTAAAGGGCGTCGTCGAGAACATCAGGCCAACATCGCCTTCGTTAACCTCAATAAATACTTTCTAGATGGACGTGAGTGACTCCAAGACCTGCATAACGCGTACACGTTCACAGGAGCAAATAATAGAGGTTAACGAAGGCGATATTGGCCTGATGTACTCGACTACGCCCTTTAGCTACACTGTCTAAAGGATCGTCCTAAGAAATACCAAATTAAGATAGCCTGAAAATGCCTAAATAAGATGAAACGCTTAGTTGATAAATAAAAAAACTGAAATTGCAACCAAGACTGTTTTCAATAGTACAATTAGAATAAGGTTGCTTGGATGCTAAACAGAAGATTCGTTGGAACGTAGCAGATTAGGAATCAGTGCTACACACCACATCTTTGGGAGAACGACGTAACGAGGAAAGGAGTGGTGGAGGAAATGAAGACTTTAACATTCATCCAACATCGCGTCATATGAAAGCCCTTTTCGGTTTCCTTGTAGTTGCAGGGAAAGGACCGAAGTGACGCGAGCTCTGCAGCCCGTCCGAGGCGTTTGCGTAAGCATTGCTTCACGCGACGTGACGCACCTTACCTCCAACACACGAGCCAAGTAGTAGCAACCGCCTGTTATAGCAGGAAGATGAGAGAAGAGTAGTCGTTAGAGAATTCGTTGTCTGCTCTCCTAGATGAACTACGTAGACAAATCTGAGCCGTGGACTGACTTATTTCGATGAGTTGCGAGTGCGCCAGAGACTTAGCTATTCCGTCATGAGCTGACAGATTTCGCAGCGTCCCAATAGAGGAGTGGTAAGAGGGGGAGGGGAGAGATACGAAGAGGCTGGGAAGGAAACTGAGGGCGCCGCGCAGGTTTGCTTGTTCCGTATTCCGTATGTTTGGTAGGATTGACTGGCTCTCATTTCCGGAGCGGAAGGTTGTGCTTTGAACGGACTGCATCCAGTGCGTATGCCCCATGTGAGATGGGGTGGTGGCTGCTGTAACACAGTCTGACATTTAGCCGCGATCAGTTCCTGTGCGTGACGCACGGCTAATCGATCAAAGTCTAGAGCCGAGCGGGAGTCAGAGCCATGGTCGTGAGCTCCGGACGTTTGCCTGTGGCTGCTCGGCGTACCGTGTTGCGATTGATGAGAAGCATTCTTTGCCAGTGAAGGCACTGTAGGAATTTCACCCATATACTCGGATCCTACTGAACTTGGTGACCTTGTACTTTGTTCAATTTCAGCTGAAGATACACTGTCTTGCAATGCTCGTGGCAGGGTTTTGGGGACGTAAAATAAAACAAGTTCTTCATACAGATATTTTTATGTGAAGGGAACAACGTTGTATTTTAGATATCTTTTTGTGGACATTTATCTTTTAATATGCTTAATGAATTACATGGGCAGTTGCGTACCGTGTAGACTATAGTTATGAATTTTCTTTTCCATTATTCATCAGTAGTGTGTATTCCCCTTTGTGTAATCATCTACAATATATTGCTTGATTAACTCTGCTCTCTTACGCTGTAGTAAACTAGGCTGCTAAAGCCATTTTCGTGACTGAACTGAGAAACCGGCTGTGAATGATGTATCAAGCGATTTGATTGGCGAGCCTACAACAGAGAAAAAGATTATTTGTTAATGATTGAAATTGTTCTATTCGTTAAATTTAAAAAATCTGAAAGTGGTTGTTTGAAAAATGATTTTGTGTTCCCTTAAGCTGGTGTTAAAGATTCTGTTTTAAATTGTATCAAATTTCCTTTGTTAAAACTCTAGGAATTAAACTTGGGAGAAAATTTTACATCTTGTGGCCTAGTCCTCCAGCTCCGTGCTTTATGCACTGCTAACATTTCAAAATCGTATACCGTTAATAATATTTGTTTCTCGGGTATCACTCTCACAAACCCTGTATCTTGTGCTTCTTGTGCTTCTGTTTGTTTTGGTTAAGCGATGATGACTTCTTACGATTACTTTCGGTCGAAAACCATACTTAGCTACGATTAAATAAAAATATAGAACTACACTCCTGGAAATTGAAATAAGAACACCGTGAATTCATTGTCCCAGGAAGGGGAAACTTTATTGACACATTCCTGGGGTCAGATACATCACATAATCACACTGACAGAACCACAGGCACATAGACACAGGCAACAGAGCATGCACAATGTCGGCACTAGTACAGTGTATATCCACCTTTCGCAGCAATGCATGCTGCTATTCTCCCATGGAGACGATCGTAGAGATGCTGGATGTAGTCCTGTGGAACGGCTTGCCATGCCATTTCCACCTGGCGCCTCAGTTGGACCAGCGTTCGTGCTGGACGTGCAGACCGCGTGAGACGACGCTTCATCCAGTCCCACACATGCTCAATGGGGGACAGATCCGGAGATCTTGCTGGCCAGGGTAGTTGACTTACACCTTCTAGAGCACGTTGGGTGGCACGGGATACATGCGGACGTGCATTGTCCTGTTGGAACAGCAAGTTCCCTTGCCGGTCTAGGAATGGTAGAACGATGGGTTCGATGACGGTTTGGATGTACCGTGCACTATTCAGTGTCCCCTCGACGATCACCAGTGGTGTACGGCCAGTGTAGGAGATCGCTCCCCACACCATGATGCCGGGTGTTGGCCCTGTGTGCCTCGGTCGTATGCAGTCCTGATTGTGGCGCTCACCTGCACGGCGCCAAACACGCATACGACCATCATTGGCACCAAGGCAGAAGCGACTCTCATCGCTGAAGACGACACGTCTCCATTCGTCCCTCCATTCACGCCTGTCGCGACACCACTGGAGGCGGGCTGCACGATGTTGGGGCGTGAGCGGAAGACGGCCTAACGGTGTGCGGGACCGTAGCCCAGCTTCATGGAGACGGTTGCGAATGGTCCTCGCCGATACCCCAGGAGCAACAGTGTCCCTAATTTGCTGGGAAGTGGCGGTGCGGTCCCCTACGGCACTGCGTAGGATCCTACGGTCTTGGCGTGCATCCGTGCGTCGCTGCGGTCCGGTCCCAGGTCGACGGGCACGTGCACCTTCCGCCGACCACTGGCGACAACATCGATGTACTGTGGAGACCTCACGCCCCACGTGTTGAGCAATTCGGCGGTACGTCCACCCGGCCTCCCGCATGCCCACTATACGCCCTCGCTCAAAGTCCGTCAACTGCACATACGGTTCACGTCCACGCTGTCGCGGCATGCTACCAGTGTTAAAGACTGCGATGGAGCTCCGTATGCCACGGCAAACTGGCTGACACTGACGGCGGCGGTGCACAAATGCTGCGCAGCTAGCGCCATTCGACGGCCAACACCGCGGGTCCTGGTGTGTCCGCTGTGCCGTGCGTGTGATCATTGCTTGTGCAGCCCTCTCGCAGTGTCCGGAGCAAGTATGGTGGGTCTGACACACCGGTGTCAATGTGTTCTTTTTTCCATTTCCAGGAGTGTATACGTATGACTGAATTTTCTCATATTGAGAATTTAGAAGGAGCGATCTGTGTTTTATTTGGGGAAAAACTTTCAATAGCCAAGATCACATAAATTAGTCTTTATTGTTGACGACCGGTTTCGACAGCTGCAACTGTCCTCTTCTGGCCTGTAATAGAATGCATACACATGATAAATCTCCTATCACGATATAGAAAAAATATCTGAAGAAACAATTCTTGTTTGAGACTGTAAATACGGAAATGGCAACTATATATTTACATACCTTCAAAACTTTTTGTTATAAAACGTATTCCATTGTGAATTCGTATGTCACTCCATGCTGTCATTATGGTGGATAAAATACAGTGCATTATACATAGGTTTGCCAAAAGTAAAACCATTTACAGTTAAAAAGCACTTTACGCACATGGGCATGTTCGCATATGTAGCACTCAAAAAGGCTTGTTAATTCTTAAACGCATAATATAAAGTGAAATACACTTTTTACATCTGTTTACGTCTGCGTGACATGTTACATACGTCGTGGAACCACCTTAGCGAAATATACGGTACAACTGACAATAAGGCAAAGAGAAGGTGTGTAAATAGTTACAGCCAGTAGATGGCTCCTACGTAGGTATCGTAAAATCAGAGAGAAAATTATTCTCTTTTTACATTTCTAATTAAGAACTTTTGTGAATAGTCTTTAAACATTGTAAGGATTACAAAACTGTACTGTTTTTTGTAGACGAAACTTTTTTTACATTTTCACAGTATCCTTGAAAAGTTGTTATTACAAAATACTTAAATGGTTGGGTTTGGAGTTTATTGTGCTACAGTATATTTCTGTGTTATCGTGTCACGTCTTTATAATCTCCCTCTCTCTCTCTCTCTCTCTCTCTCTCTCTCTCTCTCTCTCTGTGTGTGTGTGTGTGTGTGTGTGTGTGTGTGTGTGTGTGTGTGTGTTTTATTCTTTCATGGAATGATGAGGGGGCGTACAGAAACAGAGAAAGAAGGAAAGAAGATGTTTCCCAAGGTGGAGAATATCAAGGAAACACGGAATACTTGCAAAAAGAAGCTACGCCGTCCTAGCTCCTTAGTCAGATAGAGGACTCAAAACATATGTGTTGAGATACACAGAGCGTTTGGAGTGCTATAATTATATGCATAAGACTTTTATGTTCAATTGAACTATGTTATAGGGATGAAATTTGTCACCTCTGCAGTTCGATTTTGATATTAACGCAGGAAAGCAAACTCAAAAGAGGAAAAGCATTAAAACATGAAGGAACGCTTGTGCCAACGGAACGAAGCAAGCTAATAGTTGAATGTTCTCACTTGGTACTCGCATATTTACAGAAGCCACGCGAAGGCCTACCTAGTATTTCTCTTGTAGCTCTTTCTTTTTTTGTAGTGTAATTATCTTTGCATTCTTAACAACCAGTCTAGAAACTACGTCTTCCTTGCCGTATAGTCCTTACGTAATGGGGGTTTGACAGACAGCAGCAAACTTGTTTGAAATGAATCATCCAGTTCTCTTTTCTTATTTCCGGATCGTCCACTGCTTCCACATCAACCTCCTCCTTTGATGACCAGCTCGTACTTTCGATGAAATCCCTGTCATTAACCTGCTCCTTTTCGTTCACTTAACAGAGCTTAGACATCTGCATATCGTTAGCTTGTCAGTGATTTCACTTTTCCTTCACCGAAATTACGTTTATTCCCCCTGTAAAAGTCGTCAGTTCTTCCCACTACTACTTTTGTTTCGATTTATGTACACGCCTGTCTTATTTTGTTTCTTTAAGTTCCTGCACATTTTATTTCCAGGTGACCTATACTGTTGAATCTCAAATTCGTTACTTTTATTCTCGTATATCCCTCTTGTATCGAAACGGTGGAATATTTCATGGGTTGTCCTTGGCCTCAGCTATTACTGTACCGAAGTACCTGCAGGGCTCTGAGTAGCGACTGGCTCGGAGAAATCTAATTTTGTCTCGTTCTTTCTGATTTGTCAGTATTCACCTCCCACGTATGCTCCTTTTTCAGCATTTTTTCGAATTTCCAAAAACGAACAGTAATATGTAAGTTGGAACTTAAATAGTGGCAACACTTCTGTGGAAACACTAACGCATAATTTCCTCCACGGCAGACCGTCAGTGCACAGTATTACTGTTCGTTTTTGGAGCATCGCCTGCGACCAGCTTTGCGAAAGAAGCGGCACCACTTCCTACGCAACCCGCCCATCATTTTGCACGACAATGCGCGGGTGCATACAGCGCAAGCTGTGGCTGCTCTGTTCGGTCGATGGGACTGGGACGTACTGTTCCATCCACCTACTCCCCGGACTTTGATTCCGAAGATAAAGGAACCACTTCGTGGCATTCACTTCAGAACTGTTCCAGAAATTCGACAGGCAGTAGACCGCTTCATTCGCACCATAAACTGAACAGGCTCTGCTAACAGTATACTACGCCTTCCACATCGCTGGCAACGTGTTCTACACAACGCAGGTGACTTCTTCGATGACAGTAAAAGGTACAAACATATAACTCTTTTGTACCGGTTGTGAATAAATAGTTGCCACTTTTTAAGTTCCAACCCTCGAATATACATGAATGACCTAGCGGACAGGGACGACATTCGCTGACGACGCTGTGATGTACGGGACGGTGTCGAAGTTGGGTCACTGTAGGAGGATACAATATGACTTAGACAAAATTTCTAGTTAGTGTGATAAATGGTATTTAGCTCTAAATGTAGAAAAATGTAATAGGAAAAACAGACCCGCATTAGTAGTGAGCCGCTAGACACACCCATTTCTTTTAAACATCTGGGCGTAAAGAGGCGAAGCGATATGAAATGGAACAATCACATGAGGAATGTGGTTGGGATGGCGAATGGTCGACTTCGGTTTTTTGAGAGAATTTTGGGAAAGTGTAGTTCATGTATAAAAGAGACCGCAAATAGGGTGCTAGAATGACCTGTTCTTGAATACTGCTCGAATGTTTGCGATCCACACCATGTCAGATTAAACGAAGAGATCGATGCAGTTTAGAGGCGGGCTGCTAGATTTGTAAGTGGTATGTTCGTGCAATACGCAAGTATTACGGAGATGCTTCGGGAACTCAAATGGGAATCCCTGGAGGGAACACAACGTTCTTTTCAGGGGATGGTCTGAGTGGTGCGATATGACCCATCTCGTCGTGTTCTACTGCCTTCCGTGAACTATGCAGCACACACCCGTTGCACTGCCGAAACACTTCACCTCATACGAGCAACAATTTCCCCAATGGATGCATCACATTCCCTCATGACAATAATTTGCCCTCTTTCAGGCTCACTGATTTGATGGTACGATTTGCACGTACGTCTGCGAGGCACCCTGCTCGTCTGCTCAAGTCAAACTGATCCATTTCCAGTACAGCACTCGTGGCTGCCGCATCGCGGTCGCGAAGTGGGGCCGAGGCAGTGCCGGATAAGTCTTACAGTCTGACGATAATTTATGGATTTGTAGTTTTAGCTTGACGATGTCCACTATGGACAAACGGTAGATACTGTTATTCTGAAGAAGATTGAGTTATCCCGACTGAAAATTATGTAAATTCTAGGCAAGCGGTGCAACTGAGGCTGTTCATTATTAAAATTAAAATTAATATTTATACAGTTGCTGACAGGGCCGCGAAATGTTGAAGACCATTAACTTCTGTTGATAGCGACAAGGTGAGCCGCAGGCAAATTTTACGGGTAAATGGTGTTGCGCCGTGATATCGATGTTGATCTTGAACCTGCGGGCCGACGTGGTTCAAGTGCAAATCATTTCTACAGAACGTACTAACGTAAATGCCCTGTGAATATGAACGTCCTATCTCTTGTCGTTCAAGGTGTTCTGTTTTCTCTGAACGTGGGTGTCTTTCCTTCTAGTCGAAATCTTTTGGTCCGGCCTTCTTTTAAACTGACGTTAGCAGAGTTAGTGCACACAGTCCACTACATTTGATGTAGAAAAAGGCGGCAGTTGTCAAGTGACTGCAAGTTGCAACGTCACTGATTACTCAAGTAGCCACCACCAATCCACAAACACTCTTTCTGAACAGCAACAAGACACCTGTCAAATCTTGAAAGATCACTGTGAAGGACATGGAGATGCTGCATACTCATATGAGACACTGCTATCAGCGAATGACAGAGTTTGAAAGCCCCCTCGTTGTAGGCCCCTATTTTCGCGTCAGAGCGATTCAGGCAATATCAAGACTTGTGGGGAATTCACATGTGACAATGGCCCAATGTTGGACTGCATGGCAACGTGAGGGCAGGCTTCCTTGTCGTCAAGGTTTCGACCGATCACGTATGGGCATCTCAAGGGACGAACCCCGAACTGTGCGCTAAACGTATTGTAACTCCTTCACATCTGCGCCTGCCATCCAAGAGCAAGTCACAGATTATCTGCAACATTCTGTGTCATCCCGCACCATTGGTCGTAGATTAACATAGCGGAACCGCGGTGTTACTGACCCATCTATAGGCTGCTGTTAACATAACAACACAAGGGACTGCATTTGGAGCGGTGCTGTGACCGGCAAGCATGGACCTTGTATTGTGTTCAGGGATGAACCATGGTTCTGGACTACCATGGATGACCGTCATCGGCGGGTATGGAGGCGGCCTGGGAAGAGGTCTCATTCTTCCAAAGTTTTTGAGAGGCGCAACGGCGTTACTCCTGGCCTTAGGTTGTGGGGAGGCATCGAGTATGACTTCATGACATCAGGTCACGGCTAGTAGTGACTGAGGGAACTGACAGGACAATGGCCTTGCATCCTGCCTCTCTCATGGGACATTATAGCCGTGCCATTTTTCATCAAGTAAATAATCGTTTACACATGACAAGTGTCTCTGTGAACTCTCTGCGTTATTTAAATCAATCCTTATTTGAAGGGCGTATTTCAATAGTGGTATAAGTCCATTTTTGTTCATTTGGAGATACAGAGTCCTAAAGTTAAACGAGCGCTGAAAAATCTGCAGCTGAGATACCAGAAATATTCAAGCATATGGCTTCTTGCTAGAGGTGAACCTTTCTTTCTGTTTGTTTGAATCATTAATTTCAGAAGCATTAAAGGTAGAAAAGTGGAGGTAATAGACTTGTACTACTATTGAAATAAGCCCTTCATTTTTCCTTCAGTCTCGGTTGCACGTTTTGGAATACATAATTTGTTTCTATCTCTCTGGACCATCTTCATATCTATGTAGTTACGTCAGCGACCCGTCGTGTCTGTGGCAGAATCTTATATCGGTTCTGTGTGGACGTAGTCGCCTGGGACGCTAGCTCGGTGATCGTAGAAAGGCAGTCTATAGCACTGTCATAGGTTGACATACACCCACCATCAGAACCAAGCTCCTCGCTTTGATAGTCTTGTTAAAAACGTTCTCAGCTTTTTTGTTGCGTCAAATCAGTATATAAATGCAAGCTTTCTCGGCTCCATCATCTTCGTCTTGAGTAACTGGCTGCGAGTCAGCTGCTCCTGACGAAAACAGGGGGGAGGGGTGGGGGAGCTATTATCGAAAGCTCGAATTTTTATTCTCATCTGCTGTGACAGTAAAACCGAGAATGTTTTTGAATATAAAGTGCTTCTCCCTCCTTCAGGCAAATCCACTTACAATACACTCAGCAGGTCAACATCTGGCAACATGTGACAAGGGGCTTGCAAAGCCTTGTTCAGAGATCGATGGGTATCACAGCTCCACTGGATTATACAGGGTGATTCAAAAAGAATACCACAACTTTAAAAAGGTGTATTTAATGAAAGAAACATAATATAACCTTCTGTTATACATCATTACAAAGAGTATTTAAAAAGGTTTTTTTTTCACTCAAAAACAAGTTCAGAGATGTTCAATATGGCCCCCTCCAGACACACGAGCAATATCAACCCGATACTCCAACTCGTTCCACACTCTCTGTAGCATATCAGGCGTAACAGTTTGGATAGCTGCTGTTATTTCTCGTTTCAAATCATCAATGGTGGCTGGGAGAGGTGGCCGAAACACCATATCCTTAACATACCCCCATAAGAAAAAATCGCAGGGGGTAAGATCAGGGCTTCTTGGAGGCCAGTGATGAAGTGCTCTGTCACGGGCTGCCTGACGGCCGATCCATCGCCTCGGGTAGTTGACGTTCAGGTAGTTACGGACAGATAAGTGCCAATGTGGTGGCGCTCCATCCTGCTGAAATATGAATTGTTGTGCTTCTTGTTCGAGCTGAGGGAACAGCCAATTCTCTAACATCTCCAGATACTGTAGTCCAGTTACAGTAGCACCTTCGAAGAAAAAGGGACCAAAAACTTTATTGGCTGAAATGGCACAGAAAACGTTCACCTTAGGCGAGTCACGTTCATACTGAGTTGTTTCCCGCGGATTCTCAGTGCCCCATATACAGACATTGTGACGGTTGACTTTCCCGTTAGTGTGGAAAGTTGCTTCATCACTAAACACAATCTTTGAAACGAAAGATTCATCTGTTTCCATTTGAGCAAGGATAAAATCACAGAAATCGATTCTTTTAATATTATCAGCTGCAGACAGTGCTTGAACCAATTTCAGACGATAAGGTTTCATAAATAACCTTTTTCGTAGGACTTTCCATCATACAAAAAGGTTTATATGAACCTGCATCCACTGATAGCAGCAATTCTTGTCAGACGAAACCGACTGTCATTGACTTAGCGCGACACTCCTCTCCTGCCGATGTGGATTAGGGTCCTTTTGCGATCACTGCTGTTACATCCCGCTTCTCGACTGCGAGGTACAATATTCGCTGTAGATATGCTGGATAGTCCTAAATACTTCTGATTTCCAGAAAGAGATAGCCATTATAGAACAAATAGCATTGAAATGAACACAAAGAAACAATGGTAGACAAACTAAACAGAAAAATAAAGGCACAAAAATCCACAAAAAAATGACATAGAATGATCTAACACAATAAATTCACACATAAAGTAGGTAACATATTCAAAAAACAAGGCATAAACATAGCTTACAAAAGAAACAACTCAATACAAATGCACATGTCAAAAGTCAAATCAAAACCAGGCAGATTCCAAGAATCTGTTATCTATCAGTTCAGACGCAGAGATTGTGAAAAGATATACATTGGAATGTCTGGCAAGACATTCAACACAAGATATAAACAATACGTCAGAGCATTTAAATACGGTACAAACCATTCAACATCTGCAGAACATCTAAAAAAAACATCATAGCCCAAGCAATATTGAGAAAGATATGAACATCATAAGAATCAGTAAAGACAGACACCTCCCCCCTTTCGAAGAAAATTCCCACATACACAAAGCATTAACAGAAAATAAACACTTGCTCAATGACCAAATAAATATTGGAAATCAGACTCTCTGTAAAATGTCTGATGAAATTACACGAAAAAGAAAAGAGCCTTTTTCATCCTCCTCCCTCTTCCACACAAATCCCCCTCCCAATTTCATTTCACTTCTTGGTCCTCACCTTCTCCGCCAACTAACACTCCATCACGCTACTACACGCTTATGTCCACTCATCATGGCTTCTCTCTCCCCCGCCCAAAAAAACTCCATCACTATTCCTTCACTACTCTTACCTTTATATATATAATTCTACTGTACGTGTGTATGTCACTGAACTCCTCCTAAACGACTGGACCGATTTGAATGAATTTTTTTGTATGCGTTTGGGTGGCACCCTGGATGGTTTAGATTCACAAATGATCCCGCCAGATGGCGCTGCAGTCGGTATCTAGGTTATTTATCTATACTGCAACGAAACGGCTGGATTGATTGGAATGAATTTTTGTGAATGCATTCAAGTGGTGGCCTGGATGATTTAGATTCACAAATCAACCCGGCAGATGGCGCTGCAGTCGGTATCTAGCTTATTCATCCATACTGCAACTAAACGGCTGGATCGACTTGAATGAATTTTTGTGTATGCATTCAAGTGGGGGCCTGGAAAATTTACATTCTTAAATCAGCACGGTAGGTGGCGTTGCATTTTTGTGTGCAATATTGAACTATTATATTCAGATATAAGTTACGTGCATAGGATTTCGTTTATTTTTCGACATTTTAATTTGACTGTATTATTTATGTGTGTTTCGTTATTTTGACATTTTCATTTTTTTACTGTGTCTTTTGATATTTCAGGTGTCGCATTTCAGTGAATATTAAGTATATTATATCCACATATAAGTTATGTACATAAAACAATGCCATGTCGTCGTGGACGAGGAGGAAATATTGGTCGACGGACTCGGAATTCACAATTAGTCCAGAGCCGTCGGTTAAGTAGATCGGCAGAAGATCAATTGACGGACAATGAAAATTTAAGAAACCAGGCTGCAATCAGGCTTGCTAATGAAAGTCAAGAGCAACGCAAAGAACGCCTTCGAGCTAATGCATTGAGACAAAGACTGGCCCGTCAACGAGTCACCGACACATTCAGAACACGTGAACAACAGCGTTTGCAAGTGTATCGCACATTGACACGTGCATCACTTCTTCGCCTTGCGTTTGAATGTGAGTCGGACATCGACTATTCGTCACATTCACAAATTGTAATCGGTGCTATGAACAAACAATGCCAACACTGTCATGCACTCAAATACAAAGGTGAATCGGCCGGTTTCTGCTGCGCGTCTGGAAAAGTTGTATTGCCACCATTGAATTCGCCGCCGGTACCATTCAATTCATGCTTTCAAGTGACATCATTTGGAGCAACAAAAATCGTTCAGAATGAGGATGGTCGCAATTTTCACTCAACGTTTAAGATTCAGGGCCAAGTGTATCATCAAATTGGTTCTTTAATGTCGATGCCTGATACCGATTCAAAATTTCTGCAAATCTACTTCATGGGTGATGAGGAGCATCAAATAAACGCACGCTGCCAGTACAACCATATCGAGCAGATGGAGGAGCGAGAAATTGTGGGTATTTTAGAACCGTTTTTACAGTTGGTCCAGTTGTTCAATACCGTTTCAAACAGACTGCAAAACGACAACTATACATACAGCCTACAAAGTACCATCTGGGCAGCACGCGGGCCGATATAATGCACCGACCATTAATGAAGTTGCAGTTGCTATGGCTGGCGACGCATTTGAACGTCGAGATATACGAATCCAATGCAGAAATAACACAGTGCATACGATTGAAGACAGTCATCGCTCTTACGAAGCTTTGCAATATCCATTGATATGTTGGGAAGAGGGAGAAGATGGGTATCATTTAAATATCAAACAAAAAAATGCAGGGCAACGTCTGTTGGGTCCACTAGTACAGTATATAAATATACAGCAACATAATTAAATAGAATTACACGCATGCAATAAACTAAAAAAAGATATAGGTCAAAGACAAACTAGTGGCAATGTTATGTTGGCAACACTACAAAACATAAACCACGATGCATACTTAGAAGTGTAAAAACAAACAGAAAACAGTTGTACACGAAAAAGTATGATGCGTAAAACAAAAAAAAATGCATAGTTATGCAGAGCATATAAAAATTAGACTACAGCTATCAGTGTCTAAAGAAGAAAAACACCATCGATGCGCTAGCAGATGGCATTTCCCGATGTAGCCGAGAAATCAAGCGGAAATTGCCGTAAGTAAAAACCAATGTATTTTTAACGAGCTGTTTTTCGATCTTAAAGGAAATCAAAATGTAAATAATTTAATTACAGACCGCCTACGATGCTTTGCCTCAATAAAGCGAAACGCATCTGGTGAAAAAAACACGCATTTTGTGTAGTTGCAACGACAGAACGAAAATACCCTCAAGAATTGATAGTCCGCGTTGGTACACCAAATTCATTCAGGGCGTGGTCATGGGTACACCCAAACACGACAGGTCCTTTCCGCCCGTTTGTTTCGTTTCCTCGTCGACCTATCTTACAGCGTTGACCCCATACATCTGACTGGTACATACACACCATAACACTGCCATGAGGTATGTCAGCAGTGATGGATCAAATGACCGTCTGGTACCGGTTCCACTCCACCTACATCGCTCCTAAGCGACATTCTGTTCTTTTGTATAGTGAGCCTATTTGTAACATAGCATTATTTCAGGCTCAGGAGTCCTGAACGGCTAAATTGTGTCGAAAAAGCGATGGAAAGAAGAGGAATGGCAATGGAGGACGATGAGGATGAAGAGTGGCGAGACCGAGGCATTTGATGACGGAGATGCGAGGTGCAACGACAGCTGTAGGACTCCCGCAACAAGAAGCGGGAATCCTTCGACTTACAATTTTTATTAACAGTCGTATAACAAACGCATCATAGTTTACATATGCGCAGAAAGTCCATTAGTCTAAGTCAAAAAATATAGATACAGGGTGGTCAGAAAAAGACTGAAAAGCTTGTAAGGGTATCGTAGGGTAGATTGTGCTGATACACTACTGGCAATTAAAATTGCTACACCAAGAAGAAATGCAGATCATAAACAGGTACTCATTGGACAAATATATTATACTAGAACTGACATGTGATTACATTTTCTCGCAATTTGGGTGCATATATCCTGAGAAATCAGTACCCAGAACAACCACCTCTGGCACTAATAACGGCCTTGATACGCCTGGGCATTGAGTCAAACAGAGCTTGGATGGCGTGTACAGGTACAGCTGCCCATGCAGCTTCAACAGGATACCACAGATCATCAAGAGTAGTGACTGGCGTATTGTGACGAGCCAGTTCCTCGGCCACCATTGACCAGGCTTTTTCAATTGGTAAGAGATCTGGAGAATGTGACGACCAGGGCAGCAGTCGAACATTTTCTGTATCCAAAAAGGCCCGTACAGGACCTGCAATATGCGGTCGTGCATTACCTTGCTGAAATATAGGGTTTCGCAGGGATCGAATGAAGGGTAGAGCCACGGGTCGTAATACATCTCAAACGTAACGTCCACTGTTCAAAGTGCCGTCAATGCGAACAAGAGGTGACCGAGACGTGTAACCAATGGCACCCCATACCATCACGCCGGGTGATAACGCCAGTATGGCGAGACGAATACACGCTTCCAATGTGCGTTCACCGCGATGTCGCCAAACACGGATGCGACCATCATGATGCCGTAAACAGAACCTGGATTCATCCGAAAAAATGACGTTTTGCCATTCGTGCACCCACGTTCGTCGTTGAGTACACCATCGCAGGCCCTCCTGTCTGTGATGCAGCGTCAAGGGTAACCGCAGCCATGGTCTCCGAGCTGATAATCCATACTGCTGCAAACGTCGTCGAACTGTTCGTGCAGATGGTTGTTGTATTGCAAACGTCCCCATCTGTTGACTCAGGGATCGACACGTGGCTGCACGATCCGTTACCGTCATGCGGATAAGATACCTGTCATCTCGACTGCTAGTGATACGAGGCCGTTGGAATCCAGCACGGCGTTCCCTATTACCCTCATGAATCCACCGATTCCATATTCTGATGAAAGCCCTTGGATCTCGACCAACGCGAGCAGCAATGTCGCGATACGATGAACCGCAATCGCGATAGGTTACAATCTGACCTTTATCAAAGTCGGAAACGTGATGGTACGCATTTCTTCTCCTTACACCAGCATCACAACAACGTTTCACCAGGCAACGCTGGTCAACTGCTGTTTGTGTATGAGAAATCGGTTGGAAACTTTCCTCATATCAGCACGTTGTAGGTGTTGCCACCGGCGCCAACCTTGTGTGAATGCTCTGAAAAACTAATGGTTTGCATATCACAGCATCTTCTTCCTGTCGGTTAAATTTTGGCGTCTGTAGCACGTCATCTTCGGAGTGTAGCAATTTTAATGGCCAGTAGTGTAAATTGTTCCCAAGAAAAAAATTCGTTACGTTGCGCTGTTCCTGAGTTAATTAGCATTGAAGTTAGCCAATCTGGCCGTAGCGTCCTACCAGGATCGGTGATGCCAGATATTTGTTTTTCTGAAACCGGACAAAGGAGCGATACAAGAATTGAACGTGGGACGGTAGTAAGGCTCGAACCCCAACTTAAGGGTGAGTAGTCACGTTCACTATCATCTACGCTATGAGAATAACTGACACTAATTGTATCTGGTGGGCCACTTGAATTTACTTAAATGCTAATTAACTTGGGAACGGCGCAACGTATCGAATTTCGTTCTTAACAATTATTTTTTAGCACACCTTACCCTGCAACACCCATACAAGCTTTTCATAATGTTTCTGACATCCGCGTAGATATTCAAGATTTATCCGTGGTTAGCAAACTTCAGCCAATGACTTTTTTGGAAGAATTATAGATAAAAAGGAAACTAGGCACTTTGCTTTAGAAATAGACTATTTGTAGTGGCGCAAAAGTGCGTGATCATTTGTGGACTTTGAACTGCGTAATTACGTTGTAATAAGTGTCATCAAAACCGATCAGCTCAGTTCCTGTGGACGAGCAGTTTGATACTGACGTACACTTGTTCTCTGTTGGGAGGAGAAAGGGAAGGAGAAAGGAACGAATGTTAATTTGTATAGTCCAAAATTGTCATACATTTAAGGCGATTTCGCCAATAGCTGAATATGTTTGGTAGGTAGACAAATTTGCAAGTCAGTCTCATTTCTTCGTAGTCAGACTCAACTAAGAAAAAAAAAAAAAGGAAAAAATCTTAAATTCAGTGCAAAGTCAGGAATTGATTAAAAGATAATTTTTCAGTCATAAAGTAGCTGTATAAGTCAAACGAGATCTCCTCATTTTTCACATTGTGTGTATTCAACTTTGAGTAACGTGAGACGTATTCATATTTATACAAATAGCATCAGTATAAACAAGTGTCAATGTCACAGTATCCATTGCTCCTTTACTATGTTTTCGTAGCTGTGTAGGAGGCGCGTCAGAACGAGTAAGAAATAAATACTGTTTCACCAACCAGCCGCTCCCCCCCTCTTCCTCTCCAACAGAAAAACATTAGTATCTTGGCAAACTGATTCGCATCCTGCCCAGGCACACAGACGTATCAGTTCAGTATCAGTTTGAAGAAAGCTGTAACGTGTAATGGAATTTGTCTAGTTGCATGTCAACAGCTATTCGTCACTTACACTTACCAGATGACTCTGGGTTAGATAGTTGCTAGCAGGACTGTGCCTTCAGTTGGTCATTTATTTTTACTGTTTACGAACCAATATCAAAAACTACTAAAACGAGAATACAGATAGTATTCTCATATATCTAAGCATTACGTTCTTGATATTCGCATGTATATAAACGTTACGTTCCTTCCCATATATTTAGACGTTACGTCCTTGATCTACATTTACATTTATACTCCGCAAGCCACCCAACGGTGTGTGGCGGAGGGCACTTTATGTTGAAACGCGTATGTATTCAGTACCAGCGATGGCGAGGCATGACAGAATCTCTGACCAGAGTGTTGTTTATCGTTGCTAGTCTGCGCTTGACTGCGCGAGAGTTCAGTTGCGTGTAGCGAGTCGGCAGGAACAGTTGCGAGTTGGATACAGTTGGAGAGTAGTAGTCAGTCGGTAGTAGTGTGTGGCGAGAGGGCAGAGAGAGTACTCAGTTGGAGAGTAGTAGCAGTCTGGTACAGTTGTGTGTAGCGAGTCGGCAGGAACAGTTGCGAGTTGCACTCTGTCTGTAGTAGAAGTCGGATACAGTTGTGTGTGGTGAGTCGGCATGCGTCCGCGGTGTGCTCTGCCCACGAGTCTGGTCAGGAATGTGGTGGACAATATGTATATTATTATAGAAGGTAATGAAGCAGCATTGCGCTCAGCTAATAATGTATGGTAACTGTAATTAATTTGTTCAAGAAATGCCCCAATAATAATTTTTTATAAAGTAAATCTTTTAAAGAAAAGTAATCATTTTAATTTAAAGAATTTTTCCACCCTTTTGAAGAAAAAGCATTCATTTCAATTTAAAGAATATTTCCTATGCATTTCCTCCAAGAAGCAAAATTAAATATACGCCAGCATTGCACGGAGCTGTGCCGAAAAATAAGAGCAGATATAGATGCAGTTTACTGAGGTAAGAATTTTGGTTTTTGTGTTCAGGTTTAATTATTTCACAGGGCCGAAGGTCAGCGCTTCTGCCCTTATAAGATTTATCAGGTTTAATTATTGCTGTTGAGATGTTACGTTCAGTTCATAGATCATTATTTAAGTAATATTATTGTGGGTTTAATGATCAATCATCTTAACGTTAATTTTGTGGGGAGTTTACATTTGGGCCATTATTATTCTTTAATTTTGCAAGGAGGTTACGCTTGGCTCATTTTTATTATTCAGTTTTGTCGGAAGACAACATTTCACTTAACATTGACTTTCATATTCTTGCTGGGAGGTTACAATTTCACTATTATTGGCATTTAAAATTTTTGCGGGGAGGTTACAATGTGCCACTGTCATTACCTCTCTTCCTGTTCCAGTCGCGTATGGTTCGCGGGCAGAACGACTGCCGGAAAGCCTCCATGCGCGCTCGAATCTCTCTAATTTTACATTCGTGATCTCCTCGGGAGGTATAAGTAGGAGGAAGCAATATGTTCGATACCTCATCCAAAAACGTACCCTCTCGAAACCTGGACAGCAAGCTACACCGCGATGCAGAACGCCTCTCTTGCAGAGTCTGCCATTTGAGTTTGCAAAACATCTCCGTAACGCTATCACGCTTACCAAATAACCCTGTGTCGAAACGCGCCCCTCTTCTTTGGATCTTCTCTACCTCCTCTGTCAACCTGACCTGGTACGGATCCCACACTGATGAGCAATACTCAAGTATAGGTCGAACGAGTGTTTTGTAAGCCACCTCCTTTGTTGATGGACTACATTTTCTAAGGACTCTCCCAATGAATCTCAACCTGGCACCCGCCTTACTAACAATTAATTTTATATGATCATTCCACTTAAAATCGTTCCGTACGCATACTCCCAGATATTTTACAGAAGTAACTGCTACCAGTGTTTGTTCCGCTATCATATAATCATGCAATAAAGGATTCTTCTTTCTATGTATTCGCAATACATTACATTTGTCTATGTTAAGGGTCAGTTACCACTCCCTGCACCAAGTGCCTATCCGCTGCAGATCTTCCTGCATTTCGCTGCAATTTTCTAATGCTGCAACTTCTCTGTATACTACAGCATCATCCGCGAAAAACCGCATGGAACTTCCGACACTATCTACTGGGTCATTTATATATATTGTGAAAAGCAATGGTCCCATAACACTCCCCTGTGGCACGCCAGAGGTTACTTTAACGTCTGTAGACGTCTCTCCATTGAGAACAACATGCTGTGTTCCGCTTGCTAAAAACTCTTCAATCCAGCCACACAGCTGGTCTGATATTCCGTAGGCTCTTACTTTGTTTATCAGGCGACAGAGGGGAACTCTATCGAACGCCTTCCGGAACTCGAGGAAAATGGCATCTACCTGGGAGCCTGTATCTAATATTTTCTGGGTCTCATGAACAAATAAAGCGAGTTGGGTCTCACACGATCGCTGTTTCCGGAATCCATGTTGATTCCACAGAGTAGATTCTGGGCTTCCAGAAATGACATGATACGCAAGCAAAAATGATGTTCTAAAATTCTACAACAGATCGATGTCAGAGATATAGACCTACAGTTTTGCGCATCTGCTCGACGACCCTTCTTGAAAACTGGGACTACCTGTGCTCCTTTCCAATCATTTGGAACCTTCCGTTCCTCTAGAGACTTGCGGTACACGGCTGTTAGAAGGGGGGCAAGTTCTTTCGCGTACTCCGTGTCGAATCGAATTGGTATTCCGTCAGGTCCAGTGGACTTTCCTCTGTTGAGTGATTTCAGTTGCTTTTCTATTCCCTGGACACCTATTTCGATGTCAGCCATTTTTTCGTTCGTGCGGTGACTTAGAGAAGGAACTGCAGTGCTGTCTTCCTCTGTGAAACAACTTTGAAAAAAGGTGTTTAGTATTTCAGCTTTACGCGTGTCATCCTCTGTTTCAATGCCATCATCATCCCAGAGTGTCTGGATATGCTGTTTCGATCCACTTACTGATATGCGTGTGTATCTAAACACTAAGTTTCTGATTGAAAAAAATTCGTGCAAGTGTCGTACAAACTGTATTCTCTCAGCTAATTACATTATACAGGTGTTAGCCGGCCGAAGTGGCCGTGCGGTTCTAGGCGCTGCAGTCTGGAACCGCGAGATCGCTACGGTCGCAGGTTCGAATCGTGCCTCGGGCATGGATGTGTGTGATGTTCTTAGGTTAGTTAGGTTTAACTGGTTCTAAGTTCTAGGGGACTAATGACCTCAGAAGTTGAGTCCCATAGCCGGCCGCAGTGGCCGTGCGGTTAAAGGCGCTGCAGTCTGGAACCGCAAGACCGGTACGGTCGCAGGTTCGAATCGTGCCTCGGGCATGGATGTTTGTGATGTCCTTAGGTTAGTTAGGTTTAACTAGTTCTAAGTTCTAGGGGACTAATGACCTCAGCAGTTGAGTCCCATAGTGCTCAGAGCCATTTGAACCATTTTTTTGAGTCCCATAGTGCTCAGAGCCATTTGAACCAAGCCATACAGGTGTTTGTTTTAACCTGAGACAGTTAAACTTCTCGAAAAAGACATATCGTACGAAGAAAATGTTCTAGATGAAAAGTAAATATTAATAAAGAGGGTATCTGTCTGTCCTACAATTGGCCACCTCCTAACCACCCCTCCTGCGTGGTCTGGGTCAACTTTGTATCTTCAAGTAACAACTCCCTCCCCCCCCCCCAAGCCCCTCATTTTATTGCATATTCGGATTCTACGCTAAAAAATACGTACGGTAGATACGTGGTAGATGGTGCTGTAATCGACAAATCCCAAACGTGCCCGTTTTTGCAGCCAAGAACCGACGCATTTGTTGATTCTACATCTCATTCACGACGTAAATGTAAACCTTTGAGTTCTGTCAGTTGTTATTTATGTTCGAAATTTACTTTAGTGTCCGAAATTTGATAATACGGTACAATATGATTAGCCGTTTCAGTGTCTGGATAGAAACTACGTTCAGTGTGATACAGAAACAACGACGTGGATGTAGTAGTTTTCTGTTCCCATCGGAATACCTGATACAGGTGAGTTGCCTTGCCTCTCATCACTGTGGTACTTCATTTCGGTGAGTCCTCTCGCCTCTCATCATTGGTGTGCTTGGTTTCGATTAGTATCCATGGCAGGTGCGCCTGCCACTATCACTTCATGTACATATTACCTTATTACCATGGTTCTGGTGTTTATTCCGCTGGTAACCGCGTAGCGGAAAGCACGGAAGTTATGACCGTCGGATGTAAATACACACCTAAATCAGTCACCCTAATGGCGGGTTTCGAGAGCGGGTTCCTTTGACAGGACATGGCCGATTTCCTTCTAAATCAATCATGCCGATGGTTCGGGGACTCACCACAATCAACCACGCAGGAAAGAGAAAATTACTCTATCATACAAGTAGCTTATTTGCCAGAAATTTCAGTACCTAGCCATATTCTTTGTACTGGACAATCACATTTACAGCACTCAAGTAACGTTTGATCATCAGTGTCAACCAAGAGAACTCTAAGGTTTACATTTACAGCGTAAATCACATGTAGGATCAAATGCTTCGGTTCTTAATTGCAAAAACATGCACATTTGATATTTGTCAATTACAGAGCCGCCAACGACGAATTGAAATCAACGGTTTGAGTAAATCGTACGTATTTTTTGGCGTAGAATGCGAATATGCAATAAAAATGGGGGTTCCCAATTGAAAATACAAAGTTGGTCCCGCCCACGCAGGAGGGGTGGTTAGCAGGTGGCCAGTTCTAGCACAGACCGATGTCCCCTGCACTAATATTAATTTTTCACTTAGAAAACTTTTTTTTCGTATGATACATCCTTTTCGAGATATTTAGACGTCTAAAGTAGGCAGTTTTTACCCATTACTTTTATGTTCTCTGGAATCTAATCCTGCAAGACAGTGTGCTACGTTTCCTCTGACCCTCCCTCTTTCACGTAACTAACAAAGAGCCCCTAGTCTGCCATCCGCCTGACATCATGCTGAACTACTTAGCATTCGGTATGAATACATAGGTTCTTTGTTTTCGCCTACAGAGAAACTAAGACAAAATATAAAACGCAGAAACTCCGTCCAAAGATGAGATACCTCCAGCGTACTGCAAAAATGTAAATCCGTACTGCCTAGAAAGTAGAAACTAATCCGGGAAATGCCCTGTGCTTTGTTCAATAAACAGTAATTAAAAACGCAGCCACCCGCAGAAACGCTTAGTCCCAGGGAGTAGTGGACCCGCGTAAAATTACAGACTTTCCCACAACCACCGTTGACCGGGTTAAGTTTCTTTTCAAACAAAAATTATCTCAGGAAGTTACGGAAAGCTTACGAATCATTACGCACTTCAGCAATGACTTACAGATAACGATCTCGAAAATGAGATATCTTGGTCTGAGTCATAGTAGGTACGGGACCTTGTTGAATAAACTGCGACTTTAGTTATGTTACAGCCTCCAAATGATGTAACAAGATATAGTCGAGTACTCTGCGAACTGTTTTACGAAATTGCGTCCAAGAAATATGTCACAGACAGACGTGCCGCGTACGTCCACTGAAGGAAGGAAAGCAAAGAAGGAAGATTGTGTTTAAGTATCTGTGTGCCCATCTTTTCAGAGATGGTTGCGGGACTCGGCTGTGCGATACAGGTTGTCAAATTAAGCACCTTTCAGCCGTCTAGTTTCGAAACTTACTTTATTTGGCTACCAGTTTCGGCGATTTACCACCCATCTTCAGGCCCCTGAACGACGTATAGGAAGATTCAACCTCGGTTCTGATCAAAACAGGGACCAGCAATACTGGTATTAGTAGATATGTGCTGTCGGCAGATGATGGTTGAAGTGAGCGCTAGAGCAACCAGAGTATTTCTGGCTCTATTTCGATCAGAAACGAGGTGGAATCTTCATACACATCGGTCAGGGGCCTGAAGATGACGTAGTAAATCGCAGAAACTGGTAGCCAAATACAATAAGGTTGGAAACTAGACGGCTGAAAGGTGTTTAATTTGACATCCTGATAGGCTTTAACGTCTCATCGACATCGAGGTCATTAGAGACGGAGCACAAGTCGAATTCTATCAAAGATGAGGAAGGAAATCGGCCGTGCGCTTTCAAAGGAACCATCCCGGTTTTTACCTGGAGCGATGTACGGAAATCATGAAAATCTAAATCTGGATGGTCAGACGTGGGTTTGAACCGTCGTCCTCCCAAAAGCGAGTCCAGTGTACTAACCACTGCGCCACCTAGCTTGCTTCGTCCACTGAAGAATGATCAGAATTTCAAAGTGCGCTTATCTTCAGCGCATGTACGCGGAGGTCTTTGTCCTTCCGGAAGGCAAATAGCGGCCACGTGCTCACAGCAGTGTCAGCTCGCGGGCGTAGGGGCAAGGCGCGACCCGCCGAGCTCGTATCAAGGACTCGCGGCCCTTCCCTAGTCTGCCTCACGCAGACGAGGTCGTGTCGAGGAGAGGGGGAACTGTTGCGTCAGTCCGGTTGACTGTTCCAGAGAAGAGAGTTTCGGGGTTTCGCTGTAGTGTAAATGCAATGCTTCCTTGCTGGAATCGTTCTGTCCAGCTTTCTGTATAAACAGACGCTGACGTACTAGCATCTATACATAACAGCCGAACAGATCGCGAGTGTAGGCTGGATCTCCGATGGGTATAGAGTGAGAGTCTGTGGCAGTGAATAGGGAATGGGAAAACTGCAAACTTCCACTTGCATGTACAACCGTTAATCTATTTGACTGAAACCTACTACTCATTGCCAAACGTGGTGAAGTTGTAGATGCCCGACATCTCCCTCTTTAACCAAGACACTACCACAGGCAGATTTCATTGGCTTTCTCCGAGCTACGGAAAATATGTCATATGTCAAACTGTGACACTGGGTGACTGTAATGAATATTTGCTTAAAGTAGTGTTTATTGTTGTATTTTTGAAGATGGAAGGTAGGGAAAGTTTGGAATGTCTCCATCTGGCGGACATTTCTTCATCAGCATGTGAGTGAGGTGCTATGGAGAGGTTTGGTTTTAATCCAGGACACTGACACACATTCTGATGATGAAGACCGTTTCTCATCAACATGTCCGCGGAAAGGTTTGGAATTTAACACAGGTCACTCGTATACACTACTGGCCATTAAAATTGCTACACCAAGAAGAAATGCAGATGATAAACGGGTATTCATTGGACAAATATGTTACACTAGAACTGACATTTGATTACATTTTCACGCAATTTGGGTGCATAGATCCTGAGAAATCAGTACCCAGAACAACCACCTCAGGCTGTAATAACGGTCTTGATACGCCTGGGCATTGAGTCAAACAGAGCTAAGATGGCGTGTACAGGTACAGCTTGAAACGTCCCCTTAGAAAAATTATAAATGACTGTGCTTAAACTGACACACAATATTTTTTAGCGCAACGCAACCTGACTTTCAATAATCCCTACAAGAGAATGACCCTGACTAAACCTATACGTTTCACAAATCACTTACCTCACAAAAATCTTTGTTACTCAAACTACTGCAATACAGCGAGCGCCAATACTGCAGCTAAATAAAAGATTCAAACTACTGAAGGCACTAACTACTGATAAGACATAGTTAGCAAATGAAAGATTTTAATAGAGAACAAACAATGTATTTACCTTAAAACTGGTCAAAAGTCATAATATATATAGCAGTTCATGACATCCATTCTTACAAATGTACTGTTTCTGATGGACACACGTCCAGATCATCCGCTCTCAAAAATCCGCCATCTCACTTCCCCACATCCACCACTGCTGGCGGCTCACCTCCCACTGCGCAACGCTACGCGCTGTTAACATCCAGCTTCCCAACACTACAATGGCAGAAAACAATGCAAGCCAGCCACAGACTGCACACAGCACAGCCAGTGATTTTCATACAGAGCGCTACGTGGCGTTAGCAATAAGAAAACCTAAACAGCCTACTTACAAGCTGCCCATGCAGCTTCAACACGATACCACAGTTCATCAAGAGTAGTGACTGGCGTATTGTGACGAGCCAGTTGCTAGGCCACCATTGACCAGATGTTTTCAATTGGTAAGAGATCTGGAGACTGTGCTGGCCAGGGCAGCAGTCGAACATTTTCTGTATCTAGAAAGGCCCGTACAGGACCTGCAACATGCGGTCGAGCATTATCCTGCAGAAATGTAGGGTTTCGCAGGGATCGAATGGAGGGTAGAGCCACGGGTCGTAACACATCTGAAATGTAACGTCCACTGTTCAAAGAGCCGGCAATGCGAACAAGAGGTGACCGAGACGTGTAACCAATGGCACCCCATACCATCACGGCGGTTGATACGCCTGTATGCCGATGACGAATACACGCTTCCAATGCGCGTTCACCGCGATGTCGCCAAACACGGATGCGACCATCATGATGCTGTAAACAGAACCTGGATTCATCCGAAAAAATGACGTTTTGCCATTCGTGCACCCGGGTTCGTCGTCGAGTACACCATTGTTGGCGCTCCTGTCTGTGATGCAGCGTCAAGGCTAACCGCAACCATGGTCTCCGAGCCGATAGTCCATGCTGCTGCAAACGTCGTCGAAATGTTCATGCAGATGGTTGTTGTCTTGCAAACGTCCCCATCTGATGACTCAGGGATCGAGACGTGGCTACACGATCCGTTACAGCTATGCAGATGCGATGCCTGTGATCTCGACTGCTAGTGATACGAGGCCGTTGGGATCCAGCACGGCGTTCCGTATTACCCTCCTGAACCCACCGATTCCATATTCTGCTAACAGTCATTGGATCTCGACCAGCGCGACCAACGGCGATACGATAAACCGCAATCGCGATAGGCTACAATCCGATCTTTATCAAAGTCGGAAACGTGATGGTACGCATTTCTCCTCCTTACACGAGGCATCACAACAACGTATCACCAGGCAACGCTGGTCAACTGCTGTTTGTGTATGAGAAATCGGTTGGAAACTTTCCTCATGTCAGCACGTTGTAGGTGTCGCCACCGGCGTCAACCCTGTGTGAAGGCTCTTAAAAGTTACTCATATGCATATCGCAGCATCTTCTTCTTGTCGGTTAAATTTCGCGTCTGTAGCTCGTCATCTTCGGAGTGTAGCAATTTTCACGGCCAGTAGTGTACACTCTGATGATTAGGACAGGTTCTCATGAGTATTTCCACCAGATACCAAGGAGAAGTTTGGACTTTAACCTAGGACACTGCCACACACTCTGATGATTAGGATAGATCTTCATCATCATTTCCATCATATACTATAAAAAGATTTAGAATTGAAGCAAGGACACTGCACATACCCTAATGATCAGGAGGGATCTTAATCAACGTCTTCATCAGGTAATACGGAAAGATTTGGAATTTATTCCAGGACACTCAGATGATGAGGAAGAACGAGGACCGTTCAACAACTAATGCAACACGTTTTGTTTCTGAAAGCAGGTTGGTTTTATTCAGGATTCCAATACGCTGTATTATTCCCCACTATTTTGGCTGTGAAACCTTATTTTTCAACATAATCTCCGTTCCTTACGCCAGCTTACTGGGAGGGCCTGTGTGCCCGCCTGGTACCACTCTACTGGTTGACGTCGGAGCCAACGCCTTGCTGCGTGAATTACAATAACTTTATCTTGGTACTCTTCCATTTGGTCCGTTTTTGCATAGAAAAACAACAATATCAGAATGGAGTCCGCCTTGATGCAAAACACCTTGTTAATTGTTTTCTGATTTACTTCCCAAACTAGTTTCGGCGACAAATATCACCATCATCAATGGTTTTTTTAACCTAAAACATGCAGAAAATAGCATAGTTATACAAACGCAGTAACATACAAGGTGTACAACTTTGCTTCCGCCGTTTTTCCCCAACATTTGATGCTTTAATGAAACAAATTGGTTACACATGTGTCATTCAAAGTATTTTCCATCGGTGGACACTACTGTATCCCATCTTTCGGGCAGTGTACGAATCCCGCGTCGAAGAAATTGTTCATCTTTTGAAACGATCCACGAATCGATCCAATTTGTGACTTCTTCATGAGATCGGAAGTGTTGGTCAGTCAGGCCAAGCGCCATTGATCTAAGCAGGTGATAGTCAGAGGGAACAATGTCTGGAGAATACGGCGAATGGGGTAAGACTTCCCATTTTGACGTTTCCAAGTACGTCTGGACCTCTTTTGCAACGTGGGGTCGAGCGTTGTCGTGCTGCAAAATCACTTTACCGTGCTTCTCGCTGTATTGCGGCCGTTTGTCTTTTAATGCTCTGCTCAAACACACTCATCGCGTTCGATAACGAGAACCTGTGATTGTTTCACTTGGCTTTAACACCTCATAGTACACGACGCCGAGCTGGTCTCACCAAATGCAGAGCATGATCTTGGAGCCATGAATATTCGGTTTGGCCGTCGACGTGGAAGCATGGCCGGGGTATCCCCATGATTTTTTACGTTTAGGGTTATCGCAATGAACCAATTTTTCGTCACTAATCACAATGCAATGCAGAAATCCCTTCCGTTTAAGCCTGTGAAGCAACTATTTACAAACACACAAACGCCGTTCAACGTCTCTTGGTTTCAGCTCGCACGGGACCCAACTTCCTTCTTTCTGAATCATTCCCATAGCCTTGAGACGTTTTGAAATGGCTTGCTGTGTCACTCCCACTCTTCTCGAGTTTGCTCTGAGATGATGAGGTTGGCACAGGAGGCAAATTCGTGGCGGGCCGCATGAAACCAGTCAGAAGACTGAAGACCAAAAAAAAAAAAAAAAATTGTCAGAAGGCAGTACATATTTCGGGTTTCCAGCCGACACAATTCTGTTGCACTACGGATAACATTTGCATTACGGTGTGGAAGTTAAACGGCGTGGCAACTGGAAACGTAATCCAAAGATGAAGCGCGCGGAAAAATACGATTCTTGTGGGCTAAACATCTAAATTCCCCACGAATTCATCGTGAAATTCTAGCGGTATATGAACCAAATGCAATGTCGCGTCCACCCATAGTGAAATGGTGCCAACAATTCGACCAAAACCGCACAGACGAGGGTAATGTTGATCAGGAAGACATGCTATTAATATCGACCAGAGACGGAAATGTATAGGCAGTCTTTTAGGAAGGCTGGAAGAACATCTGGAAAGAAAAAGATTTTTCAACGGCGCGGCATTCATGCAGGTCCTCTCCTATGGCTTCATAAGCAAGGAACGGATTTCAATAGCCGAAGAATTGAACGACCGGTAAAGCTTTCCGACCGTTGTTTACCGAAACTATTGGAAGAAAGCGTCATCTACACGGATACTCTGCAGATCACACTCAAGTGCCTGGCAGAGGGGTCATCGAACCACCTTCACGATAATTCTCTGCCGGCCTCAGTGGCCGAGCGGTTCTAGGCGCTACAGTCTGGAACCGCGCGACCACTACGGTCGCAGGTTCGAATCCTGCCTCGGGCATGGATGTGTGTAATGTCCTTAGGTTAGTTAGGTTTACGTAGTTCTAAGTTCTAGGGGACTGATGACCTAAGAAGTTAAGTCCCATAGTGCTCAGAGCCATTTGAACCATTTGATAATTCTCTTTTATTTCACTCTCGAACAATGCGTGGAAAAGACGAACACCTATATCTTTCCGTGCGACCTCTGATTTGCCTTATTTTATTATTATGATCCTTTCTCCCTATGTAGGTCGGCGTCAACAAAATATTTTCGCATTCGGAGGAGAAAGTTAAGAGACTGAAATTTCGTGAGAAGATTCCGCCGCAACGAAAAACGCCTTTGTTTTAATGGTGTCCATCCCAAATCCTGTATCATACCCCTCTCCCCTATTTCGCGATAATACAAAAAGCTATAGGTGGCGGCCCCTGTATATTTATGTTTACTCCGACTGTACCAAATGGTCACTGCTGAGTAGTTGCCCTACTAAACAGCATCCCATACGAGCAAACCAGTTGTGTCTTCGTATATAGTTACTTGGGCTATGCGCGGCTCTGTTTAAAACTAACTCCATGTAGTCATATGAAACGCGTATGTATTCAGTACAGCGATGGCGAGGCATGACAGAATCTCTGACCAGAGAGTTATTTATCGTTGCTAGTCTGCGCTTGACCGCGCGAGAGTTCAGTGCAGTTGCGGTCGAGTTGCGAGAGAGTTCAGTTGTACGTAGCGAGTCGCGAGAGCATGTAGTTGCTAGTTGCACTCGGTCAGTGCCAGTAGCGCGCGAGAGACAGTCGGAGTTGTGTGAGGAGTCGGCGGGCGTCGACATGGCCCTCTGGTCAAGATTCAGGACGAGGTATATTTTTTAAATAAGGTAATGAAGCAGCATTGCGCACATCTGAGAATGTAATGTATCTTAACTGTAATTAATTTGTTCAAGAATCGCCCCAATAATAATTTTGTTTTCAAACCAAGCATTTTAACAAAACAAACATTTTATTGAAAGAAAATTTCCCATGCATTTCCTTAAAGAAAAAATTTACTTAAGTTCAAAGAATTTTTGCGATGCATTTCCTCCAAGCTATGGCGAAAATAAGAGCAGATGCAGTTTTACTGAGGTAAGAATTTAAGTTTAATTAGGGCCTAAGATCGACATTTCGGTCTATTTGCGTTTTCATTATCACTGAGATTTCATTTTTTAATGAATTGACTCTCATTTTTATGGGCAGCTTACACTTGGTTCAGATTGCTATTTCTCATTTATTGTCTTTGTCATTAAATTTATTTGCTGGGAGGTTACACTTAGCACGATTCCCATTAACATTTAAATATTGTCTTTCAAAATTTTTGCGGGAAGGTTACACATAGGATCGGGCCTCGCACTCCTGCTTTCGTGCCTCACATGTATTCGCTGCAAATAATGATAGCCTATAGCTGTGCTACTGCAGTGAAATAGTCTATGCATTGGCTAGAATTGCGAATTTATACAATACACAAAAATTTAAATCGAAAGTTGAGTGATAATATAATGAAAGAGTTCTGATGGAGACGACAGAGAACTACGGTGAATATTGTTTACTCAAGAAAAGAAGTCTTAAACAAAAAAGAAGTGGCCCTAAGATATTCTGTTAAAATACAGACAAAAATACCGTTATCAAATGCAGTAAAGCTTTGTTGAGAGCATGATAAGAATGGTAGAAAAATCTCCCAACTAGTTAGTCATGAAAGATATGTGATAACTAAGTCCATTTCAGAATAATAACACACGAAATGTTCACCACCTCAAAACAGTTCAGAGTTCAACACAATGACTCATAAATTAATACATACAATGTAAAGAATAGTAACTCATACTCTGTCTATCCAGTTCCATAATACAAGCGAAAAAAGTTACGAGTCCTACAGTGAAGCACATTTAGCTCTCGAATTATAAAGTCTCTTCAGAAATATGATAGCAGCCATTCACTGCCCAGAATCAAAAAACCTCCACGAACGAAATATGCACGTTATCGCAGGCATGTCTGCGTTCAAGAACTCGACATAAAGTGCATAGAATCGCTCCGTCGAGTTCTTCACTCGAAAAGTTCCAGTCTCTACTTGTCGCCCCTAGTTTAGTTTTTCCCTATTCCCAGCGAGGCTGCTAGTTTTCGTACCTGAACTCGCTCGTACCGGTCACCTAGCTGGACGCCAGGACAGCCGCATCGCACCCTGAGACGAGGGGCCGCTATCGTTCAGCTGTGCAACAAATACATCTTACCTCTTAAGAATACAGGGCGGCCGATTAGCTCGCCTAAATACGCGTAACTTTGCACACCTGCACCTAATGTGGCCTATTAGCTCGCTAATTTGGCACATTAAGTAGCGCCAAATTTCACATACTTACATAACGTAATAAATACATACATAATATAGTAAATAGAATACCTTAGTTGTGTGCCAGGACTATAGTTTAAGTTGATCTGATGGAATTACGCTTTCCTTGAGAGATATGTGTCTCAGCTTTATCTTCGATAGTGATAAAATTTGAAGAACTGAATCAAAATTTGTGCCACTTCTAGGTCTTCGATAGTCCATGCAGCTGTATCAGATATACTGCTGTGGTGATGTAATTGCTAGCACATGTGCCTAGTAAGCAGGAAACGTGGGTTCAAGTCCCAGCCCTGGCACAAACTTTCATTAGTTTTTCAGCTTCTATCCTTATCAAAAGTAGTGTAAGCATCCTTGTGGTGGTGTATGAAACAGCATGTATCTCCTTCGATATGTCATAATATCCTATCAGCATACATTTACTAAATCTAACACAAACTATAAAAATTATGGCATGTTAATTATCGCAGGCAGGTCTGCCTCCTTCAATAACTCAACATAATCACTCCGTCGAGATCTTCACTCATAAAGTCCCGTCTATTTTCAGATAACTTTCGAGACATCTCGATCTTTTTAAAAGCTTTTTAGCGCTTTTGCGTTCAGTTGACAGCACTTCTTGCTTTGAGCATTTCGTAGCACTTCAAACACAAACACAGCACATCGGCGTTCTGGCGTCGAAGTTTAGATTATTCTCAGTCCAACCACCTCTGCCGAAATTCATGACGTTCTTGGCCAAGTACTACACCGAAACATGCGTCAGTCCGCTGAAGAACAGTAACTGTCGAAATACGACTGTGGTGTCGTTATCAATAATAATCATGTAACTTCCCGAATCCACACAGATCAGGCACTGAACGCTCTCTCCAGTGGAATCGGTACATTCGGAAAGAGGATAGCAAGCAAAAACTGATTTATTGCATAAACAACACGCATTTGATTCAGCTCGACATTGCAGACACTCTACGTTCCCACGAGACAACACGTCTATCGTGGTATAAAACTCGATCGACACCACGCATCAATTAGCAGTTATCATTTTTCTAATATGTTACCGCATCTACTCAGAAACTTTAAAACTAATTCTATCCCGTACTGAAGCTGCCCTTTTAACTTTCCTATCAACTCAGCAGATAACTGCATTCTAAATTCGTCAGTCTCCTATTTGCATAATAAAATATTTATTCCTAGAATTATTCTCTTAATCATATTACATAGCTGTCCCAAAAATTTTACATATAAATCGATTCAAAGCCCTCCCAAAATATCATACATTATGTTATTAATTAACGTAATTTGCCCCCAAAGAGATAGCTTATGTTATGCATGAACCCCATGTTCTACTCCCACATGCAATTAAAATTTTAATGATGTCTGAGGATCTCCATGCGCCAAATATTGTACAAACAGTAATTGCAGATAAACTACACCTGTTACACTGGAAACCCGTCCAAAATGCTACAAGTAACACATATAAATAACCCCTTGAAATTTCCCCAAAATTGTACGTAAAAACTGTTCATTCCTGTCTTTCGAAAATAACAAAATTAATTGCTTTTTGCTGACCTCCTCGCACCAAGGTCTGTGCCGCCAATATTTTCTTCCTTCTTGCACAAAATTATACTTCCATACTTTATCATTTAGATCTAAAATTTATCTAATTACTCCTTACACAAACAGAAATAACCTCCCAAAATTCTTGAAATTAGACATGAAATACACTTATGTTTATACTTATATTAATACACATGCCGTTCTTGATTCAAATGGTGCAACTCTGCCATCGTTGCCTTTTATAGTATTTTTCTCTCCAGTGTGTCTTCTGAATCTCACTTTTTTCAGATTTTTCACCTACTCAGATTCGAACCCCGTTTCCTCAATCACCAGCGGAGTCTTGTGTTTACAGGCAAATTTTGCGACTGGCGCTGGACTACTATTTTTATTTTCGAGAGATGCATACTTACTTTCATCATTAACATAGGCTGCACTTTTTTAATTACACCCCTCTCTGAAATGGAAATGAGCGTTTGGCGTCATTGGTCGGGAGGCCCCTTGCAGGGCAGATCCGGCCGCCTTGTATCAGGTCTTATTTCATTCGACACCACATTGGGCATCCTGCGAGCCGGATGGGGATGAAATTATGATGAAGAGAACACAAGACCCAGTCCCTGAACGGAGAAAATCTCCGACCCTGTCGGGAATCGAACCCGGGCGGGTATGACGGCAAACCATCACGCTGACCATTCAGCTATCGGGGCGGACACACCCCTCTCTGAACACTGTTCCCTCAAAACATAATTTTCGTCCCTTCCTTTTTCTTCCGCGTTTGTGGTATACATTATGATTTCAGAACAACCCTCACTTTCATTATCTATTGACAGATTTTCCTGATCTACCTCCAAATCATCTTTAACATCTAAATCTTACACTGAGTTCGCTTTTTTATCGTCCTCTTCAGAATCAAATATACTATCTCCTTCCTCCGAATTAACGATACTAGTAGCTGAAAACTTCTCAAAGTTAACCACACAACTTGAAACTCCGTCTCCTTCAAATAAATCCTCATATTTATTAACTTCATTAACACGCACTGAAACCTCATAAGCTTATTTACTTAAAACACCAATCACATCCACAGATACGTAATAGAATTCACCACCAATAACCCCGTCAACCTCGGCCGCTACATCATATAAACTGTCACTACATCTTTCCACATTAGAATTCACAGTAGACTCGAATTGCGCCAAACTCAAATCTACCTCTGTGTCCATTACATTTCTGTACTCTCGGACGCCTCCACCACTTCGTGCTTTGACATAATGTGTAACAAATTTTCATATTCATCCTTCCACATCCACCCATAATTCACACTTTCATCAAGAGCCATTGGTTCACTTCCGTCAACAGAAATAAACGCACAGATTCCTTCCTTCGAGATATGTAAATCAGTAGCTTCAACCTTCACAACTTCAGCACCTAAAACATCTCCCTTACCTCCCTCTGACAATAAATCGCTCAAATCCGCCGATACCTAATAATATTCATCACCGGCTGACGAACCTATTGCTATGCCACCTTCACAAATACCTTCATTTGCTTCCGTCGATACACCAAAAAATTCATCTCCAGCAGACAAGCCTATAGCTTCACCGTTTTCGCATGTAGCTTCAGCTACTTCCTTCAATACAGAATCATCTACATTACTTTCACCTATATTACTATAATTGTTCCTACTGACTAGTGACTCATTAGAATTCGTCATACTGTCCACCTCCACCAAATTCAGACTTACCTCTGCCTCTCTTTCCATCATTGGACTTTCAGTAAACATACATTCATTCCATCATTCACATCCTTTCCACAAAATAAATTGTCCAGCTCCATATGATCACTATCGAATCTCTAGACACATCTGACCGTATTTCTTGCGCCCTGTTTATGGTTGCGCTGCTTGAAATTATTCCTCATTTTATTCTTACTTGTTATAATTTCCATTTTCAACGTTTGTGACTTCTTTGCCGAATTTTCGGCACCGAAAGAATTTTTAAAGTGCCGTGTCCATTTTAACGCCGTTTTATTTCGCCGCCTCCGGACCTGAGGTGCGGCGATCTCTAGTTTCCCGACCTTGTACCCTGGCGTTGCATTTCGTGAGGTTCCCGCCCGTGAAATCTTCGTCTGCGGTTTTAGTTTCCGTTGTCAGAATAAAATCTAAAAACTCATCAATGAAATTTGTAGGACTATGGACAAAATCTAATTGTAATAATTCCGGTAGTCGTCTCTTCACCTTCGTTATCTCCGTCAACACCCCCTGAGGACTATTTAAATGCGTCAACTTAGACAGTCCACGTTCATAAAAATCCCTCAAAATCACTCAAAATGTCCTAGTCTTCACCTGTTACGCTACTGTCTTATTTTCCTTTGACTGAAGGCACTCCCCACCAAAAACGCATCGTCCTTACACTCTACAACCATCGTTTGATTCATCTTGACTATTTCCCGGGCTAAACTAATGTCTTACAACAATATTTAAGTACAGGAATGCCATAAATATTCGGTTACACTCAGTTCATTTACATTAAATATGAGCAATAGTTTGTTCACAAGTAAGTAAGCCATCATTCTTGTGTAAGTGTGCTCACCTTAAATGACGACACATTGCCATTGGATATTATTTAAACAATTATTTATGCTTTGTTAGCAGAAGCATATTCTGGTTCTATTTTCAACTGTGGAGTCCGCTAACACATGTGACTGAGTACTTTTAAATTAGCAACGTTTTTTTTAATAGCACTTGCAATCAAGATTTAAATAAAATTACTGGCAAAATAGTCAACTGTTCATTAAATAATTCCACAAGTAAGACAATATGAGATATAGATACTGTGTTCATTTGCTGTGTAACTGTAGAGAATACGAAGTTCTGACATACATTTGCATAATGAGAAACATATAAAAGATGTAAATCAGTAAATAAAATAGATACAGATACGTAGCTTTCAGGGATGATAGCTATAGTGCAATGCTACCATTTGAGATTGACGCAATTAAAAGTTGTTAACTCAGAGAATTTTATTCACTGAGAAATATTAACTGCGGTTTTAAAAATATTGAAATACTGTTGTGTCATTGGATGGGCCTCGTTCATCTGAGGACGCTGGTGTAGTCAGATTTGGGTTAATACTTTGCTATGAGTTATTTACGAATCTCAAAGAGTTGTAACTTAGTCATCTTTAAGATTGTCTGACGCTGCGCCTTGACTTGAAGCATTGTCTCGCGCACAAAGGAAATAAGAGCGAAAAACGTCAAAATTCTCCATAGTGAGATTTGCCCTATTCCTGGCGAGGATGCTAGTCTTCTTACCTGGACTCGCTCGTACCGGTCACCTAGCCAAAAGCAGCGACTGCCGCGACTCGCCCTGAGATCTGCGGCCGCTATCGTTCAGCCACCAGTACTGGGCAGCCGATTAGCTAGCCTAAATGTGCATAACGTACAATATAGACAGGCTGATTCCGTGATGATGTTTCTAACTTTCAGGGATGATGGAGAAGGATAACTGTATCAATTTCAGTTCAAAGACGCTGGCCCGGAAGCGAATGAGTCAAAAGTTATTAGGGAAAATTATTTCTATACCTTTGACAGTGGAATACATTCACCGGTGCTGATGCTGCTAAATTTCTTGGGTAGATAACTTTCAAAGGTGGTAGTATGGGCTAGAACAAGAAAAAATTGTTTGGCAAACGTGGGCTCTAAAGTACATACCTGAGGAGCTATGAGCACTTGTCCATCTTCGCTACTATGAAACACATTTCCTCTATTTCGGTCCATACTGCCATCTCAGAAAGCTGCCTACCCTACAGTTTTAGCAACAACAGTATCGGTAGAATGAGATTTTTATTCTGCAACGGAGTGTGCGCTGGTATGAAACTTCCTGGCAGATTAAAACTGTGTGCCGGACCGAGACTCGAACTCGGGACCTTTGCCTTTCGCGGGCAAGTGCTCTACCAACTGAGCTACCCAAGCACGGCTCACGCCCCGTCCTCACAGCTTTACTTCTGCCAGTACCTCGTCTCCTACAAGATCTGCAAGGTTCGCAGGAGAGCTTCTGTAAAGTTTGGTAGGTAGGTAGAGCACTTGCCCGCGAAAGGCAAAGGTCCCGAGTTCGAGTCTCGGTCCGGCACACAGTTTTAATCTGCCAGGAAGTTTCATATCAGCGCTCATTCCGCTGCCGAGTGAAAATCTCATTCTGGAAATATCACTCAGGCTGTGGCTAAGCCATGCTTCCGCCATACACTTTCTTTCAGGAGTGCTAGTTCCGCAAGGTTTGCAGGAAAGCTTCTGTAAAGTTTGGTGGGAGACGAGGCACTGGCATAAGTCAGGCTGTGCGGACGGGGCGTGAGTCGTGCTTGGGTAGCTCAGATGGTAGAGCACTTGCCCACGAAAGGCAAATGTCCCGAGTTCGAGTCTCGGTCCGGCACACAGTTTTAATCTGCCAGGAAGTTTCAGTAGTCCTGGTACTTGTATTCCACTGTCAGAGGTATCAGAACGCTTTCGCCTGTAACTTTCGACTCGTTCGTTTCTGGACCATGGTCCTATACCTAAACTGATACCTTTATCCTTCTCTACCATCCCTGAAAGTTTGTAACACCATCACGGAACCACCCTGTTACGTATATATACATTGTAGATTATACAGGCGCCTGAGCCTGTAACTTCTATGCTTTGTAGCGCCGTAAGATGACGTTTCCGCAGAAGGGTTCCTATCCTCACTTTGTTCCACAAGACATCTTCTATATCCCCTCGAAATCTGTCGGTGTAATTTTGAAACATCCTGTACATCACTAAGACACCTGACTCATTATGTAAACACATCAAAAACAGTTTTGCATCGCCTCGGTTCCGAGAGTTCCTGAATCTGTACAGAAAATTGGAAAGACATCAACATAAACGTCATTTCCGCGCTTTTTGATTGTTCATGAAAAACCACTGATTGCATGTTGTAACACCACACAGCGAGACCTTCAGAGTTGGTGGTCCAGTTTGCTGTACACACCGGCACCTTTAATACCCAGCAGCATGTCCTCTTGCATAGATGCATGCCTGTATTCGTCGTGGCATATTATCCACAAGTTCATCAAGGCACTGTTGGTCCAGATTGTCCCACTCCTCAACGGCGGTTCGGCGTAGATCCCTCAGAGTGGTTGGTGGGTCACGTCGTCCATAGACAGTCCTTTTCAATCTATCCCAGGCATGTCCGATAGGGTTCATGTCCGTAGAACATGCTGGCCACTCTAGTCGAGCAGTGTCGTTATCCTGAAGGAAGTCATTCACAAGATGTGCTCGATGGGGGCGCGAATTGTCGTCCATGAAGACGAATGCCTCGCCAACTGTTGCCGATATGGTTGCACTATCGCTCGGAGGATGGCCTTCACGTATCGTACAGCCGTTACGGCGCCTTCCGTGACCACTAGCGGCGTACTTCGGCCCCACTTAATGCTGCCCCAAAACAGCAGGGAACCTCCACCTTGCTGCACTCGCTTTTCTGTGTGTCTAAGGTGTTAAGCTTGACCAGGTTGCGTCCAAACAAGTCTCCGACGAGTGTCTGGTAGAAGGCATATGCGACACTCATGGGTGAAGAGAACGTGATGCCAATCCTGAGCGATCCATTTGGCATGTTTCTGGGCCCATCTAAACCGCACTGCATGGATATCGTAGTTGCAAAGATGGATCCCGCCATGGACGTCGTGAGTGAAGTTGCGCATCATGCAGCCTATTGCGCACAGTTTGAGACGTAACACGACGTCCTGTCGCTGCACGAATAGCATTATTCAACATGGTGGCGTTTCTGTCAGGTTGAGTGGCCTGAGCGAGGCATGTCATCAACAGTTCCTGTCTCTCTATATCTCCTCCATGTCCGAACAACGTCGCTTTCGTTCACTCCGAGATGCCTGTACCCTTCCCTTGCTGAGAGTCCTTCCTGGCACAAAGTAACAATGTGGACCTATCGAACCGCGGTATTGACCGTCTATGCATGGTAGAACTACAGATAACACGAACCGTGTACTTCCCTCCTGGTGGAATTGTGGCGGTTTTGCGTATCATCAACATGGACAAATGCAATGAATATGGATGATATGATACTCTATGGTATTCTGCGGTTTGAATTCACTCTGTTATTTAGCAGTAGCATTGATTTGATTTTGTAAATGATACTGACAATATTATACACATGTATAATGCATTATTCATACTACAACTTCTCCCGGATAATTATTTTGTTCAAATTGCACAAGTATTCCACCTGACGTAGTGTAATAATGTTGACTGTAAGTTGTGTTCATATCACTAAAATTACACATCGTACATCAGAGCTTTTATAATTTTTGTCTTCGATGGATTTAATTATTCTTAGCAAATTGATCATCAAAAGGAACCACAGAACACCACCCGCACACAACACTGTCGTATGCTACCAGAAATATTTTTCTCCGTGATTCGTGCATAGTTTAATTTTGGCCTCATACATCAACAATGAAATCTTGTTCAACAATAAATACCATCAGCACTGTTCTTAGAAAATGCAGTCTGATTCGATTAATTTTTTCTTTTATAAATAGAGTTCAGTACCACCGGTGCACATTTATTTCTCACACATCGGAATATTGTTTGCAGTTTCAAGTAATTTAAATTCGCCGCTGAGATAAAAGTTAAGATGGCGGCCAACAAAAGATAGAGGATTTCTTTTTTAATTAAGATTCTCCTTTGCTCAATAAATAATTAATCATTTAAATTGATGCCACCAAAAAAATTATTAATACTGTTTTGCAAATTAGTTTAACACAAACCATTAATATTTCGACCAGAAGTACAGACGAAGTTGCTATATAATCGCAACTAACAATGGCTGCGCTTCTTGCAGCTATGATAAAACAATTAATACAAAATTATAATTAAAAGAGGAAGTGATTTTTCAATAATTAATCATAAATAGTTTTAACGCATTTGGCTCTATTTGTTTTTTCCCAACACATGAACATACATGTACAATAATTTTACGTTAAATGATTTTCATTCAACAGACCTCCAATCGATTCGCGTCTTGCGTCGGCGACGTACATCAGAAGAAGACGACAAAAAGGTACAAAACAAAAGAACAGAATGATATAGATTAACAAAGAATGTGAGACAAATACTGTCTCTGTTTTACATAATTATTATCTTTTTAAGAAATAATTACATAATTGAACGGGCTGGCCAGTGTGGCCGTGCGGTTCTAGGCGCTTCAGTCTGGAACCGCGTGACCGCTACGGTCGCAGGTTCGAATCCTGCCTCGGGCATGGATGTGTGTGATGTCCTTAGGTTAGTTAGGTTTAAGTAGTTCTAAGTTCTAGAGGACTGATGACCACAGATGTTAAGTCCCATAGTGCTCAGAGCCATTTGAACCATTTGAACCATAACTGAATGAATATTATTGAGTTACGTAATTTTCCACACGTTCATATTCCACTCGTAATAAAAAAATGTATATATATCGTGGATGTTATAGAATGACTGGAACTGATCGGCTGTCGGACCCCGTGCGTCTAAAAGGCGCTGCTCATGCGTGGTTGAACACTCAAAGGGCTGTGTCTGTTATACAATATCCACAGTCAACGTCTATATTCAGGAGTTCTGGGAACCGGGGTGATGCAAAACTTTTCTTGATGTGTGTATATGGAATATGCGAATATGCTTGACGTATGGACAGTGTCCAAGAGGACATTTTTAAGAAAAAGGAGCGCTCATACATTGACGCATTTCACAGTCAGTTGTCTCTTAAGAGCAGCATAACAGCCCGAAGTCGAGATCGTGAATCAATCCATGTAATAGCAGTCAAAGTGGAAAATGTTGTCATTTATAAAATATTGGAGGACCGTGGACGCAAGTAAACAAAAAATAACTGCACCTGTCCCGATTATCGTTGATCCATGAACAACAATGAGGAATTTTTCACAGCGAAATGGGAACGCCAAGGTTTTAAAAAAGGATGATGTAAATAATACGATCATCATCAGAGAAACCAAAATCATCGACAAGTAGGGGAAATAATGTTTCTAGGAGTAGTAAAGTCAGGCTGATAAATTTTGTATAAAAGCAATAACTGCTCGTCATTTGTAACGGCAGTCCTCGATGTCGAGTCGTGCTTGCGCTACAGACTGCACGCGCGAGCTGCACCATGCAAAACAAGAATCACGAAACTGTACACATGGTGCAGCTTACTGTGGTGCAAAGCACGTAGCCCATGTGCCGTAGGACAAGTCGCTATGTGGAACAGGGGTTCACGCTATACATTGTTGCAGACAGATACTGTAGATATGTATGGGTCTGGTGACCGTCACGTATGCGTTGCTTATAACAGTATGCTGTCCCCATAGTGTAGTGGTATGGGCACATCTTCTGTGGTTTGGTTTCGTCGACGGGCTCTGGTTCTTCGAACTAGGTATGTCGAAGCCTGTATGGCAGTATTGAAACACTCGCCGCTGGCCATGTTGCAGCTATTTGAAAATCTTCTGGTTCACAAAGCAAGTCAAGCATTTCACAAATTTTTGTGAATGAAACCGAATGGGTGGCCCAGGTGTCTTATCTCGGACCAAATGTAAAACTATTGTTTGACTGTCATCCAGACCGTCCCAAAACATTTTAAAACCTAACTGCTGTTGGGGGATTGGAAATAAATGTTTACAGATATCTATCACGACTTGAGAAAAGTCGATTACAGGAGCTTGAGGGCTTCGAAGGGCAGAGGTACAGATTACTGACAGGCCAACAGTTAATGTTACCAGTCATACAGATAATTTGAAGAATTTCCCCTTTCCAATCACTTCCTTATTGCCTTCTCCATTTCCATTTAACTGCATCTTCATCGATCTGCCTAATGTACTCATAGCTAAGCATGCTCATGTCGTGCTTTTCTTCCACCATCCTTGCACCTACAGTATTCAGCAACGATTCGTATCGTCATACTCCTATATGTGCAAGCATTCTCGTATCTCTTAGATTCACTGTGTTCGAAAAGAAATACATCATTCGTTCTTTATGAAGCTTCTTGTTCTCTATTGACAACATTTGCTTATTCTCTCATTTCCGAACGTCTTCATTCTTTACTTAATCACTCCATCTGATCGTCAGTAGCTTCATTTCGAAGACTTCTTATCGTTTCGTTTCTATTTTCCCCATTGTCCTCTTTTCGCATCATATAGAATTATGCTCCAAACGAAGCCTTCCATGAATCTTTTTTACTGTCTTATTGTTAACTTTTAGAAATTATGCATTTTTATGGAAAACGCGTTTGCCTTATGCAATCCTTGCTACAAATATTATGTCTTTCTTGCATCTACCTTTTTCATGCACTGCACTTCCGAGACAAAAACGTATCTACCTCTTCTAGCGGCTCTTGTCTGTTTGACAATTAACCATACAGCATATTCACCTGTTGTTCAGACCACTACATTTTTGTTTTATTAACGTCCGAATCATAGCCATCATGTCCATTTCTTAAGCATCATTCCCAGACACTGGTTCTCTTTAGCGGATAATGACTTTGCTCTTGAGAAACGCACTAGACGTTCTAATTTTAAGTCGTAAGTTGTGGAAGTTATGAAGACTGCTGTTTCTGCTGCAAGGCCCTCGCAACCCTTCAAGGTGTTGACTTACGGAACAAAAAAAGTTTGATTTGTACCTTGTCTCATCGAAGTACATTGGTAGCTCCAAACTAGGGATCATCAAAGCTACATGGCTATGAATCACCAAAGATCATCTAAGAGTGATTTTAGTGATATCCGAGATAGAGAAACATAACGTGTACTGAAGGTAGGCATCACTCATAACCATATAATAACTGCAATACTTCCAAGCCTGAATAGTGAGGTACCTCTCAGGAAATTATAAAGAGGGACTTAAGGTAAAAGCTTGATTTTATGAGTGAGGAAACCAAATAACACTTTTCAAGAATTCTGTCGTTCGAGGAGCCTATTGATGATGGTGGTGAGCAAGGACTGTTTCATAATATTTCTTCTGGACTTAGACCTTTTCAAAGTTCCTCAACTTTTGTAAAAAATAATGTTAATTCTTTTTGATAAAGTTTCTTATTACCTAGTTTTTCTGTATTTAAAATAAAAGTTTGTACCAACTATGTTCCTCCACAGATGTAATTTTCACTCCGCCCCCAAATAGTTTTGTTGGCACTTAGATCACTTTGTCCCGACACACTATAAATGTTTCAAAAATGTCATCTTAGTGTTCAAACGTTCAACAAAAAGGATACATTTTAAACTTCAACACATTTGCGGAATCTCTCGCAACAAATATGTTAGCAATAATGAAAGAGGATAAACTTCGTCATTAGGCTGGGATCAATGACTAATCTTTAAGCTCTAAATTTTATTTTCTGTAACCTCTGAGAGAAAGTTACAAAACTCATCTCCTAGCAGTATATTCAAACAGTGCTAGGATTATGACGATCATCTCAAATAATAGTTTTAAGATAATAGAATAAAGGGTTGTGTCACTCACTCGCAGAAGATGAAACAAAACAAACTGTAATAACACAAAATATCCGGTAGTAGAACAAGAGAACAAGGATCCTGGCATGGACGAAGCACACTGTCTTTGTGAAGAATATAATTATTTAATGCATTAATTTCTAATGAAGGATGTAATAAGAGAGCAATTTCAGCAAGGATACTTCTAGTCAAACTAGCCATAAATAAAATTAATTCCCTGATATCCTCAGAGTATCAAAGTATGTTACTCTACAGAGCAGAAAGATGGATAATGAAACTGAAAGACTCATGAAAATCAGGAGTTGTTGTATTGAATGTGGACGCTATAATATAACACTAATGGTGCAATATAAACGAAAAGGTGAACTCGAATAAATTGAAAGAGCGTAGGCTGAAATGCTATGGCCGCTTAAAAAGAATGGGGAAAGATTTTTGACTGAGGAAAGAATGGGAGTAGCTGTCAGAAGACAGAAGAATAAAAGGGAAAGAACTAGAGAACCCAAGAGAAGACTTGTCAAAATAAGTATGTTGGTAATGAAAGGAAGAGGAATGCAAGGAGATATTTTGCGAGGTAGTGATCCTTGGAAGTAAGGGTGCAAGAAATTGCCTAGTAAGGATGGGTAAACACTAGAAAAATCACAGAGTGACTGATATAAGTAAGAACGTAAAAAGTAAAATTAAATGAGCTAAATACTTGTAAAGGATAGGGTCACAACATAACTAAGTGTACATTCGGCTCCCAAATCCGGTGTGCGCAACCAGATTTTGCAATACTGATTCCGCTTGGTCATGAAACATTCCAGTACCAGATACCTACACTGCAAATGCAGTTTTTACAGCTGAATAATCGATAGTCGCTCCTAATTAAGCCTTCTATCGTTTCTAAAACATGCTTGGTTTCTCACGTTCTTACTAGCTTTTAAAAATACAGATTAATCTCGACGGAGTGACCTTTTGTAAATCGAAGGTGAAGGATAAAACATTAAACTGATCAAACAGTTGTCAACCTCTTATGCTTAACTGACGAGAATCAGCCATCGCCTTGATCAAATGAGAAACTGGAACAGGTAATTTCCAGAGACCATTACTGTAAAACAAATAACGATCGGAAAACACATATTTGACCCTGCTAGTAAACTCGATTCAGGTATTAACATGTATACTCGTCAGCGAAATTCTGTTTAAGACTTTCAATTTTAGTCTTCCGTAGCTTAAAAGACTGAGCGACAAGTGGTATTTCGGCAAATGCCTGGGCACGACAATAGGGCTCGCGTGAGTATGGGCCAAAATTGTTAAGTCTATGAAATTTTCCGTGCTACGTTTCACTCAATGAATACCTTTGCTAATTTATGTCATGCTGAAGTGTTCATTATGAGTTGTATTGGAGATGAATGTGACAACTTTTTTCTTTGTCAAAACCGCTGAAGTGGCTACATTATAGCCTCAGAATTTGGAGCAATTCATTTTCCATACCCCAAGAGTTAAGTCCTTCTCCATTTACGCTGCAATTAATGAATATGTCTTGTTCATATCTTCAACACTGCAGCAGCCGGAAAATAAATTATTTCTTTCAAGTAGATTACTCGTATAATAAACAGCCGACTTGGCGAGACATACGTAGAGACATATCGAAATAGCTATACGTAGCAGCGTTTTGTTCTCCCTCTCGGTCGCTATCATATTTCAGCATTCATTTGCACGTACTGCAGGACTGGAAATACGAGTATGAACCGTAACGGCTTATTGCGTCAGTAACCGCCAGCGCTTGCCTCAGCTTTCAGCGCACCACGCGGCGACCTTCAGCTGTTACGTAACTCTTCTGACCTAGTGACGTCCAATCCAAAGAGATGACAAGAGATAACTCTGCGTAGGTCGGTAGGTTCACCTGCTTACAGTAGCTTTGTTAGCGATTAGGGGTTAAAGCGAAACCTAGAGATATTCTGAACATGTTTTGATTCTTGTCTCCACATTTGACACATTAAAGTTCAAATGGCTCTGAGCACTATGGGACTCAACTGCTGTGGTCATAAGTCCCCTAGAACAAACCTAACTAACCTAAGGACATCACACACATCCATGCCCGAGGCAGGATTCCAACCTGCGACCGTAGCAGTCGCACGGTTCCGGACTGCGCGCCTAGAACCGCGAGACCACCGCGGCCGGCGACACATTAAAGGAATGCATCGATTTGGTAATGGCAACTATTGCCTTGTGTAGGAAACACCTTCATAGTTCGTAATCGGAGTTCAGCAGAAATACAGTGAAACGCCAAAGAACGTGGTATAGGCATGTATATGCAAGTAAAGAGTTATGTAAACAGGCGGAATACGGCGTCTGGCGCAGTTGTTAGATCGGTTACTACTCCTACAATGGCAGGCTATCAGGATTTAAGTGGGTTTGAACGTGGTGTTATAATCGGAGAACGAGCCATTGGACACAGCATCTCCGAAGCACCGATGAGGTGAGGATTTTCCCGTACGACCATTTCACGAGTGTATCGTGAATATCAGGAATCCGGTAAAACATGAAATCTCTGACATCGCTGCGGTCGGAAAAAGATCCTGCAAGAACAGGACCAACGACGACTGAAGAGAATCGTTCAGCGTGACAGAAACGCAACCCTTCCGCAGATTACTGCAGATTTCAATGCTGAGCCATTAACAAGTGTCAGCGTGTGAACCATTCAACGAAATATCACCGATATCGACTTTCGGAGCCTTGATGATTCCACCCTTGATGACTGCACGACGCAAAGCTTTACGGCTCGCCTGGGCCCGTCAACACCGACGTTGGACTGGTAATGACTGGAAACATGTTGCCTGGTCGGACGAGAATTGTTTCAAATTGTATCGAGCGGACTGATGTGTACGGGCATGGAGACAACCTCATGAATCCATGGACCCTGCATGCCAGCAGGAGACTGTTCAAGGTGGTGGATGCTCTGTAATGGAGTGGGGCGCGTGCAGTTGGAGTCATATGAGACCCCTGATACGTCTAGACACGACTCTGACAGGTGACACGTACGTAAACATCCTGTCTAATCATCTGCATCCATTCATATTCATTGTGCATTCCGACGGATTTGGGCATTTGCAGCAGATCAATGCGACGCCCCACACGTCCAGAATTACTACAGAGAGGCTTCAGGAACACTCTTCTAAGTTTAAACACCTCCGTTGGCCACCAAACTCCCCACAGATGAACATCATTGAGCATTCCTGGGATGCCTTGCAACATGCTGTTCGGAAGAGATCTCCACACACTCGTACTATTACGGAGTTATCGACAGCACTACTTCAGACATTATAGACGAGTCCATGCCAGGTTGTGTTGCGGCACTTCTGCGTGCTCGCGAGGGCCCTGCACGATATTAGGCAGGTATACCAGTTTCTTTGGCTCTTCATTGTATATTGTTCTTGCTTAAATGATGTTTGTATTAATAGCAGGGAAGAGAGAATTATGAAGAGGAGTAAAAATACCTTCAGTTAAAAACACGATAAAATTCAGAGACAACTGTGAAAAGCCATAACGCTTGAGTTTCTTCTGAAACAAGATTTGACAGACAAAATAAAAGTACAGTATTTCATATTTTACATGCACTCCATGTGCAACGTAATGTGAAACATCAGTGCGTTATTCCATAATTTTACTGTGAAATAAAAAGTGAAAATATTTGGGTAATATATGAAGAGGCAATATATTTCCAGGTGGTATAGTCACCTGAGGCAATAAAGTAGTGGGACAAGGTATGTCTGAGTGTAGTGCCATGAAATTTTCCTATCACAGGAGCAGCTGTGGCAGGGGGCATCGTTGTTCTCCTTACGAAAACCGGTGCAGTCATGGACTGTGCTGCTGATCCCGGCAGAGGTTCGAGTCCTCCCTCGGGCATGGGTGTGTGTGTGTGTCCTTAAGATAATTTAGGTTAAGTAGTGTGTAAGCTTAGGGACTGATGACCTTAGCAGTTTAGTCCCATAAGATTTCAGACACATTTGAACTTTTTTTTTTTTTAACTTACGAAAACAAAGCCATAGCCAGTTGATCTAGCCTCCTTATGTAAACGAAGACCTCACTTTTGCTCTTAGGTTATGTTTATGCATGCCTAATTTATGAGCCTAACGTAAACAAACTGCCCACTTATGTTCTTTCAACAGTGGCCATCAGATGTTTATATTGCTGTTATTTATGATTTCTTCCAAGTTGCTTGCTTTATCTCCAACACTCTTCTTCACTTGTTAGTTGAAAAAAGTGGCAGGGTGACCTGCCTTATCTTAATTACTATGGCTCAAAAATAACGTCAGACATTTGACATTATGGTGGATGTGTGAAAACTGTGGAAATTCAAATGGGCATTATCCTTTAATTTATGACCCACTTACCTTAATTACTATAATTTATGACCCACCATATTATAACCATATCTTAATTCATATGATTTATAACTTACTATCAATATGTGCCTCCCTCTATATTAATGTGAGTCGTGTCTCAGTTAATATAATTTTTTACCCAAAAATGATGTCATGAAATTGACTGATGAGCATTCTCATATATGACCACCTTCCATTGCACTTTCAAGTTCGTCATCCAAAGACATAAGTAGACTGAAGAGGTCTTGGCACTTCAACATATGACTAGCTTCAGTTGCTACTTACAGTTTTGGTGCAATTTGTTACAGTTTTAGGGATGTTTTCTCCCCATAATCCAAATATCCACTTTTACATATCGTTATCGAAAAACTTATAATGCTTAACAACAATTCTCCATTCCTGATTTTCTCCTAGTATTTTGAATACTTCTCAAAGTCGTCATCCAAAGACACTTAAATATGAGCCTTTTAATGTTTAACAATTACCACATGGTAGGTTACAGTGGGAAAGGAGTGTATATTTAACTAAACAATCACCATGTAGGGAGGGTCATTGCAACCCATGTGTCTGATAGGTCCTGTACACATTGAGTATTTTGTATGACATGCACTGGAGCAGTCTTACCACTGTCATAGTGTGTTGGGGCCACCACAGCCTCCGAGCGACTGGGTAGAGATGGAACTGCTTCTGTACTGTTCAGTGAAGAGACTATAGCTGCAGAAAGAGGACCACATGTGAAGAACCGCCTGCCCACATTCCCCACCATGCTGGAGAACCGACAGGTATTGCAAGCACTGCACCACCACCCATGGCAGCATCGAAACGGAGGCTGATCCTTCCAGAGCCATTTCTAATTGCAAAAATTATTCGGTCAGTGTGCATTATGTACACATTACGTTCTCTAAAGTATCTGGATACTTCTGTAGTGCTGTGCTCTCACTACAGCTGTTGTAAAGTGGCCCATACACAGAGTCCTGGGCCGGCCGCGGTGGTCTAGCGGTTCTGCCGCTGCAGTCCGGAACCGCGGGACTGCTACGGTCGCAGGTTCGAATCCTGCCTCGGGCATGGGTGTGTGTGATGTCCTTAGGTTAGTTAGGTTTAAGTAATTCTAAGTTCTAGGGGACTTATGACCTAAGATGTTGAGTCCCATAGCGCTCAGAGCCATTTGAACCATTTGAACAGAGTCCTGATTGGAATCTTAAAAAAAAAATTATGTTCCCCTCATCCAGTGCCAGAGAACAGAGATAACATTTGTGCTTGACTTTGTTCTGCTGTGCAACCTGCCTAACACAGGCAGCAGATAACTGCCTTAAAGATGCTCTAATTTTATAACATTAGAAGCTCCATATACAATACGATTGCAATAACATCCACCCCTGTTCCAGTTGTGTGTAAAGATTTATTGTTGCTAAATCCCAATGTTAACTTTAAATTATCACCATGGTCACTTCACGAGACGTATGTGCGAGAAGGTAATATACTGTTGGTATTTTTTCAACAGTAAACCTAGCCGAAGTGTTGTAGACGTCTTTAAGAAAACTTTTTATTTGCCAAATCGCAAGGATGTATACATCGATTACTAGTTTCGACCAGTTAAACGGCCATCTGCAGATGGAAGTATACAGATGGCTACAGGCCAATGTTCATAATATAAAGTATAGATGAAGTTAATGATTTCATAATGGCTGTAGGAGTACATAATGGAAAGCAGTGTCTACATCAACTACTGAAGCAAGGCACTTTGTCACAATCATGTTTCTAGTTCCAAATTATAAGATGAAATCGAATTAAATTTACAGAAATAATCCATAGTCATCAATGAAAAATTATGTACAAAAAGATGTTTTGAATAACATTTACCTCAGTCATTTTAGTTACAATGCGTACATATTATGTATGCTGTACACCATTGGATTGTGCAGTATAACAGATACACCATAGTGATGTAATGAGACACCATTATGAGTCACCTTGTCTGTTGACAGTATCAGATGAAGCAATCCTGCTGACAGTAATAGGCAGATTGACAGATACTGTGCATACCGACTTTTGAGTCACTAAAAATTCCATCAGGTGGCAATCCAGTAAATATACAATACTTTTACAGAACAATATAAAATAATGAAAATGTGCAGAAATTTAAAACCAGCTAGTATATTACAATGTTTTATACACGAAAGTATGAAAGCTACACATGTAGTTAGAGAAAATTTTTCCCCAGGTTCTGTTTTCGTAATCATTCCAATTTAGATCATGCCAGCCGAATACTTCCAGGTATTTTATGCTTGTAAATGTTGCCACCAATAGCGAAATTAAACAGTATTGGGTCTATTCGCCTATTTAAATCCAATATATTATGTTTACTTTTGATCCCTTAATAGAGATCAGCCTTAGTTTATTCTTCTTCTTCCTAAGAACTGTGGAATAATATTATTTGTGGGAACATTAGTAGAGTATGACACTTAATTTTTTCTTAAGACCTGTTGAATAACAATATGCACAACATCCACTCCACCACATTTAAATACACTGAGGTGACAAAAGTCATAGTATATCTTCTAGTATCACGTCAGACCTCCTTCTATATGGCGTAGTGCAGAACTCAACAAGTCGTTGGAAGCCTCCTGCAGAAATACTGGGCCATGCTGCCTCTACAGCCATCCATAATTGAGAAAGTGTTGTTGGAGCAGGATGTTGTACATGAAATTCGATTATGTCCCATAAAGGTTCGAAGGGATTCAAGTTGTCCAGAATCTTCTTAAAACAAATGACATCGTTGTTTGGTAACATGAAGTCCATGAATGGCTCCATATGCTCTCCAGATAGATGATCATAACCATTTCCAGTCAATCATCTGTTCACTTTGGGCAGAGGACCCAGTCCATTCCATCTAACCACAACCAACACCTTTATGGAGCCACCACCAGCTTGCATAGTGACTTATTGACAGCTTGGGTCAATGGCTTCGAGGGGTCTTTGCCACCATCAGCTCTCACTATTTCAAATCGGGACTCACGTGACCAGACCATGGTTTTCCATTCGTCTAAGGTCGAACCAATGTTGCCACGTGCCCAGCAGAGGCACTGCAGTCTATGCCGTGCTGTTAGCAACGACTCTCACGTCAGTCGTCTGCTGCTGAAGCCCATTAATGCCAAATTTTGCCACTCTGTCCTAACGGCTACGTTCTTCGTATGGCCCACATTGATGTCTGCTTTTATTTCATGCAGTATTGCTTGTCTATTAACACTGACAACCCTATGCATACTACACTGCTCTCGATCGTTGTCCATGTTGAGATGTTATGACTGAAATTTGATAGTCTTAGCACATTCTTGACACTGCAGATTACTGAATATTGAATTCTCTAACGATACCCGAAATGGAACATCCCATGCATTTTGTTCCAACTGCTATTCCGCGTTCAAAGCATGTTAATTCCAGTCGTGCAGCCATAATCACATCGGAAACGTTTTCGCCTTAATCACCTGAGCACAAATGACAGCTCTGCCGAGGCAGTGCCCTTTTATACGTCGTGTACACGAAACTACCGCGGATTGTATATGAGCATATTGCTATCCCATGACTTCCGTCACCTCACTATACAATGTAAGCAACCTTTTTGAAGTGAATTAAATGTGAATGGATGTCTATAAAAACATTAGTGTATTATTTAATACAGTAAATGTTCATGTATCCAGTGTTTTGAGAGTACTCTAATGCATAGCCACTTCCTATTGCCATTAACAGTAAATGCTCATATTCTGTATTTCCCAGTCGTACACTATGTCGAAAATAACAAATATGCACATCTGCAATGACCTGCTTCCCCCGATAGCAATTTGTACTCTTCTCTTGTGGAAGTTGTCTTCGTCATACATTATAGTTTCCTTTTGCTCACATATAACACGTTAACTGCACTTGAAGAAGTAATTTCTTTAATAGGGAACAATTTAAGTTCATTTCACACATTGGTTGTTTTCCCTAAGATCTGTATTATAACATTGTTTGTGGGAACCAGTCATAATTCTATTGTACCTATATTTGATGGTATTGTGGAGAATGATGTTCTAAAGCGATACATACTGCAAAACCCCGATCTATATGCGACATTTTAATGACTGTGATCAGTGAACAGAGATCTGTAATCATCTGTGTCTACTCTGTATGCATACAGCTACTCCACCCCTCCAAAACACCTATCTCAGGAGAAAATTTAGGGGTGTATATTTATCAGATTATCAGCCTCGGTGCCTTTTTAATGAGAGGTTTGACTCCCAGGTAAATATTATGACTCACTCAGGTGACAGTCAGTGTCAAGATCACATTGTAGTGCTGTGAACATGAATAAGAACAACATGCTCAAAGATAAACTCGGAATTTGCTCCCCCGAAACTTTTCCTCTTCTCTTCTCCTTCTTAGGTTCGTGAAATACTTGTTCCATTTTCCCAATTCCACCCACATTATACAGCGTCCCACTGCAATCCTGAAGTGTCCTTGTGACTATAAATTGCAGCTTAATAGCATCATCTTCAGCCAGAAAACACATATCAGGGTATTTTATACGATTACCCAGCCTTAAATGTATGTATCACATCTTTTAATTTAAACATTTACAATGGTACCACAGCTGTGTGGTTGGATAAGGAGGTGAATTGACATTTTATTTTAATATCAAGGGAGGGGGGTTGTTTTATTTATGTGAATATTCTATCTCAATCATACGTTTCTGCAGACCGCTAAGGTATCCACAGTAACTTCCACAAAAAAAATGGCTCAAATGGCTCTGAGCACTATGGGACTTAACTTCTGAGGTCAACAGTCCCCTAGAACTTAGAACTACTTGAACCTAACTAACCTAAGGACACCACACACATCCATGCCCAAGGCAGGATTCGAACCTGCGACCGCAGCGGTCGCGCGGTTCCAGACTGTAGCACCTAGAACCGCTCGGCCACTCCGGCGGGCCTAACTTGCAGAATCACTGCACTGGGGTGGATGTATATAATTATACAATGTATTGGTATCACTGCCAAAGGATTTGTTACCGTACATGTCTAATACAGTGTAAACTATCCAAAACATCCGCTTCTTATCCATGTCTCCCATGTCCAAAGTCTAATGTAAACGGATATATATTACTGTATGTCACAGTAGTGCTATAGACGCATTTCTGTTTGAAACATCGGTTTTTTTAAGACCTGTAAATAACATTGTCTGCAGTAATTCATTCCAATTCAGTAATGTCTGTATTTGACGGTATTGTGGAGAACATTTTTCTGGATTGAAATGAATATGTTTTCCAGCTTTAATATAATACCTATGGGTAATGCTTATGGCATCTCTGTTGGAATCTCTATTAGGAGTCTCTCTATAATTTTCAGGCAATTAATTAAAGCTGTAGGCAGACAAAAGATAATTTATAATTCTTGCACTGTCTTGATTGTTGGGAAGGTTTACTTGCTCACCAATCAACTTTCAGGTATTCTTGTATGCTTCCATTAGACAAACTGCAGAATACAATTAAACACCACCACAGAGCAATTGTTCTGTAAGCTATTAATTAGTTGACCTCACATAGAGGCGACTGCCGCATCGTACAGTGGAGCACATTCTAAATACTCTTTGTTAGTATTTAACACAATTGTACAGTCCATAGGTCAGACACACCACTGACTCAGTAGTTTTATATCATAGCTTCTAACCTGGTAATACCATGTTCTTTAACCAAGGAAGACACAAAATGTTCTTGTAGTCTTGTATCTGAACACTTTATAAAGTTGATAAGGCAGCTACTGATAACTTTGTTGTTTCTCAGACTCGTGATTTGACATATGAATTTGTTATACACATATCCTTGGTTACAAGTGGAGCTTGCCCACCTTAAACAGTCTTATCATTGATTGATGTAACATTACTGCTCCTCTGGTAGTATTCTTCTTGCACACAGCAGTCATGGTTTGATGTTAGGTAGTCATATGTCTCCATTTTATTAAAAATCCAAGCCAAATCTTGCATTATATCCAAGTTGATAAGGTGAGATTCCAGGCAGCAGGTCCAATGATTGCTTCCAATGGACAAAGTGTTTGATGAGGAAGCTCCTTCAAACTAATCCATTAGGACATTAATTTTAATGTCAGCCAACGGGGTAGGCTAGGACACACGTGGCTGCACAGTGACAGGTGGAGGCATACGAGAGTCACCAGCAACTGATGGGGCAGGCACTGCCTGGCTGGTTGTGTGCAGAGCGTCATCCATTACCATGTCCTCTGCTGGGTTGAAGAAGTGCGGGGCAGTGGGATCTGTCCAGATTTATGCCAGTTTGACCCTGTCGATCGAGACTTTAGCAGGCCTACCATGATACATGATCTCTAACATCTTCCCACTGCAGGTTATCATGCAGATCAGCTGAAGTGTCTGTGCGCAGCATCACATGCATGCAGTGCTGTAAGTCTGCATGAACAAATGCTTTTCTGGCACCATGCCATGTTGGTGGGTCTGATCGGAGGCCAGCCATGTGGCTGCACAGGCATTCTGCTACTGGTGGGAGTGAGTTGTTATGCGGTGATGGTACTACTTCCATGAATTCTCTGGGGATGGCAAGTGACTGATCATAGGTGAGGTCTGCAAGTGAGATGCCAATGTCTTCCTTCAGTACCACACTTAGTCCGAGGAGTACGAGAGGTAGTGCTTCCATCCAGGTGATGTCATGGCATGTCAGGGATGCCTTCAGTGTCCAATGAAGCCACATGACCATGCTGTTAGATGCTGAGTGATAGTTTGTCATGTTGTGTAGCCATGTGCCACACAGTTGGGTAATGTGTTTGAACAGCGCACAGTCGAACTACTGGTCTCAGTCCATCGTTAGGTGGCTGAGACAGCCGAAGTGCGCCACCCAGATGTCAACAAAGGTAGTAGCGACTGTCCTGGCATTGATGTCCACATGGGCGCTGCCTCTGGCTAGTGGGTGAAGTGCTCCACCGCTGTAAGGAGCTAGTGCTTATCTCAGGATGGCGGAAGCAGGTCTACAATGTCCATGTGAACATATGTGAAGCTGTATGTCACATTGGGGAGGGTGACGATGGGCGCATGGGTGTGTCTCCCGACTTTGGCGCACTGGCGAGTGTCCACTGATGACAAACCTTCCAGAGTCCAGGCTAGACGAAACGTGCTGCCACAAGTGACACCACGGTGTTTGCACTGGTATGTGATAAGCTGTGGACAGAGTTGAAAGTGGTGCACTGGAACTTTTTCGGGAGAAATGGGAGATGTGTGCCTGTCATAACATAATACCAAATCTTCTGTGAGGAGCCAGGGATGGGCATCAGTTCTAGATTAACGCTGCTGGACGAATCGTATTGGAAGCTGTCCAATTCTCCATCGCCATCCCATCCTTGTGCGACATCTTCAAAGTTCACCGGAGAGGATATGACTACATGGTCACAGGACAAGCAGTTGGTTATGAAGTTATCCATCCTGGAAATATGCCGAATGTCTGTAGTGAACTGGGACACTTACTCCAACTGCTGTAGTTGGCGTAGTAAACAGTTGGTGTTGTTCCTGAAAGCACATGTTGTAGGTTTATGGGCGGTGAAGATAAGGAAATGGTAGGCTTCTACCAACAAGCAGAAATGTTCCACTGACTGATACTCGGTGAGCAGTTCATGGTCATAAGCGCTCTAAGGCACTGTACTGCCGACAACTTCTGCAAGAAGCAGCTGAGTGGCTACCAACTGCCTTCAGCACGTTGTTGAAGCACTGTGCCGATAATGGTCTGGTTGACGTCCACAGTGACAGCTAACTCCACATCGTGTATTGGATGAGTGAGCAACACCATTTAGATGCAGTAAACCTTTGCTCCATTTCATGAGTCCAGGTAACTGGAGACCTTCCTTTCACCATGGGGCCATGATGCGCAGTGGCCAGTGGTTCAAGCACTGCAGGAGCATTACTCAGATGGCGCCAGTAGAAGCTGACCATCACGAGATAACAACGTAGGTCTTTGTGAGTTTCTAGGTGTGGATTTGGTAGGGGTGATTAGGTGAGCAAGAAACTCAGTCTCACTGACCACAAACAGACATTTCAATGGAGGAGCCAGAAAAAGGTTGTTATGCGTCTGTGGTGGAGTTGGGGCATCTTCAAGAACATGGAGATGTCGTCCAGGTGCGCGAAGCAGCTTGATAACCCTAATAAGACGCCATCAGGAAAGGCTGCCAAGTCTGGGCAGCATTTCTAAAGCTGAATGTCATGAACGTGCTCTCGAAAAGCCTGAAGGGAGTGGTAATCACGGTTTTTTTTAATGTCTTCAGGTGCCTCTGGGATCTGCATATATGCCTTTGCACAGTTGATTGTACTAAAATAGTCCCACCTGCCAAGGCGTGGCTAAAGTCCAGCAGGTGTGGCACGGGATATCTGTCTGCCATTGTCCTTGTATTTAGCACACGGTAGTCCCCACATAAGCGCCACGAATTGTTATTTTTGGGCACCAAATGTAACGTAGAAAATCCGAGTCGATGTCTACGAGGTACCTCGCACCCCCACTCCATTCTGCCACAAACAGATGCTTCGATATAAAACTGCAGCTTGATGCATCTAGGTACAATTGCAGCTGGCATTTGGGTGTGAGCAAGCGGTATGGCACTTTGTTGCTTCACTGCCAAAACGGGCATTACACCAGCAGATACTTCTTCGAGTCTGCTGTGACATCAGCAGGATATCACTAGAGCAACTATTGCTGCAGTGCTGGCCACACGGGTTGCATTATCTGTAGCCTGTTCTGCTGGTGGTGCGCTGTCTGCTGCCTTCCTGCTGTGAGTGCGTCAACCGATCTACCTGTGCTCTGAGTGCTGCTACCTTCGTGGCCAAGTTCTACAAGAGGTGCTGAAGATTGGTGTCCATTGCCAGGCTGTGTGAGGCGTGTGTCCCCATGGAGTGTAGGTGCCTGATTATAAGGCTAACGTACGTATTTTCCAAAACTGTAAATATAGCACTACTTCTTCTGTGGTTAGCGTTTCCATCACTCATCAAAGCATGTACAAGGACTACATAGGGTCATTAGCGTACAGTAATCACTACTGTAACCCTTGATGCTAAGACTGCAAAAGACTGTACGTCTATTTTATTCAGTACCCTTAGGTCCAGGCACACATAATTCGCGCATGTACTGATTTCATAAAAATATGTTGTTCTAATAGTAGTGTGGTCAGAAAACATAGTTATATTTATTCAAATCTTCATTAGTTCAAGCAGTAACTATCTAACACTTTTCTAATCATAATGCACCTCACTGTCAGCATGTGAACTAGTATATGAAAGTTGTGCTTTGCATACTTGGAAGCTGCATTGCTTTACAACACAGTATCATCCTACAGTATGTGAGTACTGCTCTAAATATATCCTAACTTCATTTTCTATGTAGCAAAGAAATGACCTATTGATGTATTTTAGCAGAGCTGTTTTCTCCAGAACTTCCTAAGCAATCACACTATTTATTTATTTACCCTGATCTGAATAAGGCCATCAGGCTCTCTCTTACATCGACCAAGGTTTCACACATACAGTACCTTTTTTACATAATAACAAGTTAATATGACAAATAGTATTAAAATGATTTGAATGTCTATATAGACTGTGAGTAGAAAATACTGACCATGAATTAGTAAAGTTAATACTCGCAGTACTTGTACTACTGCTACTGCTCCCACTAATAATGATAAGAGTAATAATAATAATAATAACAATAATGAATCTGAAATATCTAAAAATAATTTGTAGGTGTACGAAATAGATGTTTTCGGATATAGCGAGTTCTGGGGAAAGGAAATAAGAATACTGGGAAATAAGGAAGATCTGGTTGAAAAGAATACTGTACAAACGTAACAAATGTGTATAGGGACAATAATAATCATTAATTTTGCTTTAGTAGAAGTGTCATTAATTTCCTTCTGAAGCTGAAGGCGTTATTCAATTCTGTAATATAACTCAGGATGTTCTTGCTACTGAGAAGGACTTCAAGAAGGTACCTGAATGATGGAGTGGAGTGGAACAGAAAGGTTTTTGCTCTGATGGGAATGGGTGTTTCTGCTATGTCATTCAGACAAGAGCATTAAGATTGAGGAGACATATGAGGGACAGTGTAGGTTGACATGACAGTAGAGAAAATAGAGGGTATGGAAATCTCTGCACTTGTCTGCACACAGCCAAGATATCCGTGCATATGATGGTGAAATATGATCAGAGTCGATCGTCATGGATATAATGAACAAAGGTATTCATAAACAATTCCAGGCGCCTTGAGCTTTCCTGAGAAAGGCCTTGTAGGATAATACCACTATAAGCAATAATTGGATTTATATGTATTTATACAAATTTCTTTTGTAGGTAATGAGGGAAGAGCTTTTTATAATTTTGTAGGGTATAGAGAGGTGATGATGCCTTCTTCCACATTGCAGTTACATACTCAGTTCAGTTCAGATTTTCATCTGCTATTACTCCTAGACTCTTTGCTGAGGGAGAGAAGATGATATTTCTCCCATTTAGGGTTAATGATGGTAGAGACTCCTGATATTTTGGGCAAATGACCTTTAGAATGAAGAACCAACCTGCTTGGGTTTTGGATGGGTTGAGCTTCAACCATATATCCAGCTCACATTTTCATAGTACACAAAGGTTGGTACTGAGCTTCTCAGTAACTGTGTTCAGGTTTATTGGTTTTGCACTTAGATACAACTGGATGTAATCAGTGTAAATGTGATATTTGCAATAGGATAAAAATGATGACACATCATTGACATACAATGAAAAGAGTATAGGGTCTAATCCCGAACCATGGGGGATGGCTCATACTATCTGTCTCCATAGTCACTTTGTGGTGCCAGATGAGGCATGAGAGAAACCATTGCACTACACATTTCGAAAAATTTAGGCTGCCATGGGTTACAAATAAAATGTCGAAGTCAACAGCATAAAAGGCTTTGCTGAACTCTAAGAAGCTCATGATAGTCGCCTCCTGTGCAACCATGGAAGGCTTCAGGTCATATGTAACCTTTATTAAGGCACATTTGTGCTGCGATGTTTACAGTAACCTGATTGGTATTCGTCTAGTAGTCTGTGTGTAGTTTATTATATATATTTTTATATATTCTAAGGCCATGGACAGTGCAGGAAGAATGAAAATAGTTTGGTAGTCAGCGAATGCTATGGCAACGTCGTTTTTAGGTAGTAGGTTAACTAGTCCCTGTTTCAAGACCTCAGAGAAAATTGTGTGCTGTAGACAGATTTTTTCGGGCCTACAGTCGTTTATCCCCATGAAGTAATGAATGAGCGCCCATTTCATTTGCGGTTCAGTTGTGGTTGCAGGCAATCTGAAGTACCGATTCAGTTCTGAGACTTGGACAATGGGAAGAGATGCAGCTTTTACCTTGCCTATACTAAGACACACAGGTTTTTCCATAAGACAGCTGGTCTATGTCTGTTGTCAGTTAATGTATAGACATGCCTGCGTTTACTATTTCTCACAGCTTCACTGACTCTGTTCCGCTTATGCTTGTAAGCAATATAATTTTCAGGCATAGGTTGCAGTCTCTATGCCCAATGGATTCATGAGCTGTTTTAATTCTTCAGTTACCCAAGGTACAGGCTTTCTCCTTACTTTTCTGGTGTTTAGGGGAGCATATTTAACATACACTTGGGTAAGTTTATTAGTAAATAAATGAAGTTTTTCGTTTATATCTGAGGAGAAAGTAGAAAACATCCCCCAAACTATTTTTTGCACTTCAGTTGCAAGTTTAGATAAATTAACGCATTTGAAGTCTTGGTGTGTCGTCAGTTGTGGTGTCTTTCTAGGACATTCTGGTGAACACAGGCACATCATGAAAAGTATTTCGCTTGTGGTTATCTCGTTCCTGAGCTATTGGCATATCTATTTGTGTGAATCATGGTAGATTGTTTGTGATTTTTTTGCAACATCTCATTTGCAGGTGATACAATGTGAAAAACATTTGCAAACAGTTCTAAATTTTGGAGCAAGCTTACAAAGATGCTTTCGGTATTCACATTCAGAAAATCAAGGATATGATACATACAAGAATCTCAGTTATCTAGTTTTATGAGTTAAAAGTTCACAGTTTTTGAAAGCCATAGAACTATGTATTTCACATTTTTACTTCAGGACGAAACAGTCTCACGTGAAAGAAATTTCATAAAGGAGTACCAGTACAACCTGCCGAAATTTGTCTTGTAGCAAGATAACGGAAGTTTATTTCACTACAGCAATTCCATTTCCCACTAAGCTAAGTCATTTTATGAGTTTCACACAAAAAGTCAAATGACGGTTCATTCATAGCCTCCTTACACCCAAGATGTCAGCCAATGTTCGTCTCATAAATTGAAATCAATGGTGAAAAGTCGCCATTTCGGAACCATCGATGGCAATAAGAACAGTTCGTCATAAAAACTGAAGGACATCACAAAAATAGATTTCCAGAATGTCAGAGTGAATTGCAAACACTGCTTGTACAATAAACAAAAAAGAAAAAACAAAGACGAAACAAGTGTCTCCTGCTGTTATACACCACAAGAAACAGTTCCTCAGTAATATGAGGAGTTAAATTTTTGTCAGATCTTGTACTGGTTTCTTAACTACCTTAGTTTTATATTGGGAAGTAAAAGGAACGAATTAGATCTCTAATAACAAACTTATTTTATAATTGAAAGACACATTATTGTGTATGTTCTACAGAATTAATTTATTGAATTAACTGATTTTTCCTTTACAAATTCATCATCGGACCATAGCTAAATATCTTTGTCAAAGAAGATGCAGTATTTGTGAACAACGTTGGAAAAAATTTTACTCATCTAGAGTGAGACACAAACATATAGTAAATGATGCCTTTGACAGTAGAGTGGTAATGCAGTTAAAACTTAAGCTGAACAGCAAAAAAAATATGAAGGGAGCAAGCTAGGAAAAACACTGATAGAAAACTCAAAAAACTGCCTATACAAAAATGTGAGATCTTTGGCTCTGTGAGCAGATAGGATGATCAATGGTCTGAATGGTCAGAAAATTTTTTACTGTTGAGTAGAAGTTGGCCAGGTTCACATATTTTGTGGTGACCTTTAAGCCTTGGTGCGATGCATGTGTGGAGGAAAGAGCCTCTTATAGAAAAAATTGGAATTCTCTCTTTGGGTCTTGTCAGAGGTGGAGTGCCCAGATAAATTTCCTCTGCAGCAGCGTGAGTAACGACCAGAGTTTAAGTGTTAGGATGTGAGGCTAGTTAGGTGTTTTATGATTTTCTAGTCTTTTCCGTGTTCTGTTTGCATTTTATTTTTTCGTTTTTTCGTTATATTTAAAGCTTTAAATTGATTGATAGGTCTTTGTGATTCCACCTTTGTGATGACTCATTTTCAAACCGACCCATATGATGTTCACCTTTCGATATATTGCTGTTTCTCTTTTTATATACCTGTATTCACTTAATGATGTTTATCCAGCATTTCTGATAGCCTGTAAATTTAGTTTCCACTTTTAAGCCAACCTTTCTTTGTTGGTTGATTTTAATTGAAGCCAAACAGTTTTTTACGAATTTTGTGGCATTAAATAAACTACCACAACATTTCTTCTTCTATGTAAATCGCTTAGTGGTGCTTTATAACTTTTATGATGACCTGGATACGTATTTTTTCGCATTCAACTATCTTTTCTTTGCAGTCACTTGTATATGGTGACAGACAATGTTCTACTTGGTTCATGGTGTGAAACAGACTGTCCAAAGTGTTCCTTTCTTAATTTAAATTGATTAATATCGGATCAATTTTGTTCATCATTTTTGTGTTTATAATTTCTCATTCTCTGTCGAGCTTTCTTTGTTAGTCGACACACGTGCTACAAGACAGACATTTGACTGTCACGTGGTTTTAGATATGGTCCTAGTATGCTCTCCTTTTTGTTTATCGATTTTAGATCTCGACTGTAAAAAATGGTAAGGGACAATCAATGAGAAACAGACTTATTGCGTGTATAACATGGTATGAGATGTGCTTTATTCATATTAGTTGATACTTGCATGATAAATAGCGAAATGGTAGCTCTTTATCTAATTTCAGAGTGGCGCTATTGACAACTCTGTCAGGATGTGTGCATGTAAACAGAGGTAAGTGCCAAAAAATATGGCTGCTGCCTGTAGTAGTAAGGTGTGTACTGTCCATACCATAAAAATGCTTTTTAGGGACAATTTGTACAAATCTGAGGCTTATATGCATAACTACAACTCAGATAAAAATCCTGACTAAGTAAATGTGAATAATTATTTAAATACGTAAAGAGTGGAAATGGTAATGTGACCATTAATATTGTTTATGTGCTATAGTAAGTCAAAGATTAATTATTGCAGTTATCATGCATTATTCTATGCACTCGTGGTCCAGGGGTAGAGTCTTTAATTAGTAATCAAAATGTCATTAATCCTGGATTCGAACACACCACTGCCTTCTATTTTGAAAAAAAAAGGCATCAGTTATGGCGGTCAAAGACTTCTGTCATAAGACGTTACCCTCATCCAGCCAATGGCCTTGTCAAAGAGGGCTAATGAGCAGACAGATGATCAGGGCACTCTCTTGCCCTTGGGGTGGGGAAACTGTCCCAAAGGTGGAAGAATCACCAGTGCTCAACGCCATGAGGACGAAGAAGGCAATGGAAACCACTCCATTAAAGACACATGATGTGTATCCATGGAAAATGTGGTATGTAATTGAAAAAGTGTGACAATGACAGCACCATTGGCTAAAGATTCATGTCTGGATCCCATTCCAACCTCCAAGAGGGGACTGCCAAATAGGAGGTGACCATGAGAATAAGATTGAATAACCACTGAAAGGATAACATATAGTAGGGGTCAGTGAAGTGAAACGTAAAGAAGACAAGGATTTCTGGTAAGTAGAGTATAGAGTAACACCAACAGCAGCGTGAAAAGGTACAATAGGAGTAGAATTCGTTATGAATAGGAGGGTAGGGCATTATAAGCTACAAAGCTCAAAGGCTCCACACTCATTTTCCAGTTTTTAGCCCATTTGCTCAGCCATCCTTCCTTACAGTACTTCATAAAACCTCCATTCTCATTTAAGTTACTCCAAAACAGTTGACAATTATTTACATCAATACCATCTCATCACACCCTTATGGCGTCTCATGCTATAAGCAACAATGCCTGTCCCAAAAATACTCAGATCTCCCTGCCCTCCAAACTTAAACAGTTGTAACATTATAAAACGTTCCTCTTATTATTATATTCAGTTTCTGGCACTCCTGGTACCATCTCATGTAAGAGCAGTTAACCAGTCCTTTGCTATCAGATGCACTGGAGGGTCGCACTGACAAGGGTTCCACCACCTAACGTAGACAACACAGTGAATCCAGTTTTGACAGTTGCAGTCATGATCATATGCTACTGATCCTCCAAATATTGCTGTATATGTGAAAGCACTGTCTCTACTGAAATCTGTCCCTCTTGCGTGTCCATGAACCAGTTTAAGGATAGGATTAGGTAGTGGTCCAATGTTTTATTTATGTAAGTCAAATTCCTTGCTGGAAGTATTCTTAGTGACTTCTCTGGCCATTGTAACTGTAGCTGCGTAATATTCAGTCCAATTTTTCCTGTAATAGAGACTGACAGTTGAAAAATTGGTCCCATTTGTCACAGTCTGTACAATCAATCATTATTCGTATCCCAACCTTTTAGGTCCCATAAGCCTGCCTTGCTCATAGTAGATTGCTGCTACAACTTTGGTGTCATTTACAGACTAAACCCAGTGCGGACATGCTTGCTGAAAATAGGGTCGACGCTCCAGTTTGTCACATGGGAAGTATTGACCATCTGTCCCCCTGCATCTCACATGTGCCAGTGCCTGTACACACCACCAGGATCAGGCAGATTGTAACCCTCACCCTTTAACAGCGTTGGACTTCAGTTAATGGGATCACCACATGACATTCTCGGAGATAAGCAATACCTATTTTGTTTTAACATGTATTAACTTCCCCACCTTAATGGGTATGGATGTGTATGAATGCATGGTGAAACACTTTAACCCAGTTTGCTCATTCTTAACTGTAACTTGAACTAATAATTACAGCTGTAGTAGATCTATTCTATTCTTAACCATTTCTATGTGGTAATACATGGTAGGTTCGATTCATCTGGTTTGGCGACAAATTCTAAATCTAGCGGCAATTCCTTCTGCACTTTCCACAGACCTACTAGGAAATGATCTGGCATTAACAGAGCTGGTCTCAGCTCTCCATATGCAGCATGTAAAACTGCTTCCTGTAAATCAGTCACCACTACCCATACATCCAACAAGTTGTCAGCTAAAGGCTGCATCAACTCATCACTACCATTCTTGTATTTAAGTATCGACCTATGTCTGTATAACTTCTGGATCCTGGTTTACAGTATTTACTGTCATCTTCTCAAGCTGTGGTACCTCCACTGCCAATCACCACAGTGTGTATGTGTTATTCAATACCCCTTCTTCCAAAACTCGTGTCATTCCATGGTGGCTTTATTCCTTCTCACCACATCATTCACTCTTTCTCTTGTATCATTTAGTTCCCAGTTGTCACCAATATCTGCAGCTTCAAATACAGTTTCAGTGTTCTTCCCCCTTGGCTAACCTTCCACTTTAATGTCACTATACCATGTGGTACCATTTCCACTATATGCTGCATCTGCCCTCATATTTGTTCATATGACCAGCGCGACCTGCTACTCCCTTCTCATTTATTTCTACATATCGTTCCCTTACAGCTCTCGCCGCAACTCCACAAACACATATTCTAAGCACCTTGTTAAACGTTTTCCAAGCATTCTGGGTCACCTTCAGTGGCCAATGGTGGCTCATAAGTACCACATCCTCCTGTCTCATGAAAAGTACTCCATTTTCCATTGGAAGTATCCACATTGTCCCAATCCACTCCTGCTGAAGAGGTGGAACACCACTAAGACAAGGACTCCCCTCACCTATACCTCAGCCTGTAGCAACCCGGGAATGGGGATTTCCCATCATTCCCCTGTCCCCTTTAAAAGGTCTGCCATATTGTAGATATAAAAGAGAAAACAACACTAAATACCTAATTTACATGCAAATGAACACAGAAAAGACACAACTCATTCCCGTTAGTCTCACAAACATTCGATATATTAATCATTTACACTTCCATGTTAAACCCTAAACGCACTCTATCCAGTTTAACTTTTCCACTGTATTCATCCTAACAACAAAACATGAACTATTTTCTCCTACTTTCTTTGTCTTAATCCATGTGGAATCTCATGCATAGGTTGCACAAAGTATTTATTCTTCCTCTTGTTCCAACTATCCATAGCTTTAGCCCTGAATGATGACAACACTTGCACCAGCGCATCTGGAGTAACTTGAAATGGCTTCAGGTGCCTAACATGAAAAATCATTGCACAAGTTGGTAATTGGAGTTGGACACTAACTGGTGATATTTTTTAATTACCTGATATGGCCTTTGATAACTACTTACACACTTTTTGGTCTTATCCTTCATTATGTAAGGGTCCAATAACATTACCCACAGGCTGACTTTATAGTCCAGTAATAGCCCACACTATTCCTTTCTTGGCATTCTAGGGCTCTGGTATTTTCTCCCAGAATGTGCTTTCATATTTAACTTAATGTTTTAGCGGAACTCTTGATAGAGTCCCCATTCTTGCCAATGTTTTGCCTTATTTTCTCAAATGGGTATGGCGTGCTTGTTCTGTAAACTGTCTCATATGGCGACAGCTCTGTTTCTGAATGGATCTTTGAACTGTATACAGCTACAACAAATGATACTTATATGTCCCAATCATTATGGTGTGAGTGCACACAATAACTTGACATAGTGCCAGTAATGCAATATACCTTCTCTGTCCTACCATTAGCCCTGAGGTGCAGCAGATTAGTTCTTATCTTTCTAACCTTTAGCAAATTACACAGCTGATTTAACAAATACGCCATAAAATTTGTCCCTTGATCCATGATTATCGTTTCTAGCACTCCAACTCTGAGCACCCAGCTGTTGACCAGTGCTTGTTACTGTTGCTGCCTGCTGGTTAGGCATTGTAACAGTTTTCAAATATAGAGAAAAATGATCTATTACAATCAACACAAGTCGATTTCCTGCCTTAGTACAGTTAAATGGAACAAGGTTGTCTAACCCTATCAGTTGGAAAGGTTCCAAAACTTCCAGTAAACCTTTGCAAAGGCATTAACTTATTGCTCATATCTTCCTGTTGCACACATTGTATACAACCTCTCAGTTATGGATCAATGTCTTCTTTCCATGACTTCCACCAGTAATGTCCCATTACACTCCCATTAATTATTCTACAAACCGCATGTCCCAACAATATGCACTTCTTTCAGAACTTCTTCTTTTAGCTCCAAGTGCATTACTACATGCATTACTACCCATGGTTCCAATGTCATTATCTTGCATAACAACCTAATACACACACCATGAATTGTGGTGGTGATGTGTGCAGTTCATATTCTGCATGCCACTGTGCAAGGCTGCGTCACGCTGTCTGTGTCAACTCTACCCTTCTGCTTAAACCTTCCATATTTGTATGTTTCTTATCAGGTTTGTGTACGACTCTACACTTGAACTCATTCAAACTCAGTGCCCATCTGGTCAGTCTACAAGAAGGGTCTTAAAGACCTATCAACTATTTTAGAACTGAAGGTTAGTTACTACTTTAAACTTCTTTCTGTGCAGTAAAATCGGAAATAAGTGATTCTGTACACCACTCTAAGATCTCTTTTTCTTTTTTGGAGTAGTTTTTCTTCACTCAATTCAGTTGACTAGACCTGTATGCTACCAGACGCTCCTCTCTGTAAACTATATGACTGAAAACACACCCAACAGCTTGATCAGAAGCATCACACGACAAGACAAACTGTTTCCCATAAGTTAGTACTGGCCTTGATGTTAATGCCTTCTTTAATTCCTCAAACGCATCTTGACATTCTTTACCCATTCTAACATTACACCCTTTTTTAATAGTCGTGTAAGTGGTCCCATCACATCTCTAAATCCTTATACATATTTTCATTAACAATTCACTAATCCCAATAAAGACTACAACTTCTTAGTAGTGTTAGGAACTGGAAGATCCCATACTCCCTGTACCAACCTCAGATGCATCTTGACTCCACTGCAAATGATGCATCGCAAATATGGTACTTCTTCAAAAGCAAAGTGGATTTTTCCATGCTCGTTGCTAATGTACTGCTTGTAACCTTCTAAAGAACTCTTGCAAATATTGTGCATGTTCTGGCATATCCTTCACAAAAACAATTATATCATCTAGATATAAAGTGAATTGACGAGATTTCAGTCCCACAGGCCCCCATCTGTAAAATGCTAAAATGATACCAGAGCATTCTTCAATGCAAATAGCATCCTACGCCATTGAAAGTGGTCCCAGAGGACCAAGAATGCTGTTTCCAGAAAGTCTTCAGGGAATACCTCTATATCATGGTAGCTACTCCTCAGATCTGTGGTAGAGAAGTACTTTCACTACTCTAAGTTTTAAATAGTCTCAGTGATGTTTGGTTTTGTATATGCATTGGCTACAGTTACCATTTCTGACACCAATCTCTAGTGACCTGGGATGAATGGGGCAAATGCAGCGTAGATATGGTGTAGTGGTGGGGTGTTGAGATGCTGATGCTGGCCAGTGGTGGCTAGGAAAAGCCAGCTGCAAGGCAAAACATCGTTATTCAGTCTTGCACTACAATGATCGAAGTGCTGCGATGCCATGGACATGCCACTTGCAGGCGCTTAGTATTCAGGCTGCAGAAGGCCATGGCGGTTTGCTGGATGTTTGACGACTGTGTCCAGCTTTGCTGCCACTGTTTGCTTCATTCAGTAGCATGCCCCGAGTTAGCACTATGCAGCCATGAGCAAGAAGTGCTAGCGACTTAGACATCTGTGCAGATTCTCGTAGGGGTTCACTGCTACAGGAAAAGAAGCTCAACCCAGTGCATGTGGATGGCAGTGGTTCTGTCCTGGTCGCAAACCACTGCCCTCCAAGGCAGAAGTTCGAATGCCACTGTAGAGCCTGGAGATGATCCATCCATTGTACAACACCAAGGCCACAGATGCAGACTTAACCCCATGTACGGGTCTGGTGGAGATGGCTGCCCATATTGGCATCAGCTGCTCGCTGGCACATAACATGGTGGAGACTTGTGTGACCCTGGTGTCGCAGAGGGTGCTGCACACTGCACATGACTGTGCTCGTATCAGAGGGTGTTTTATTGTGGTTACTGGCACATTTGCTGTTCCAATACACTGCTTCCAGGCATATAAAGATCAAGACCTTAATGGGCCATTGGTGTGGAAATTCCCCTCAGGCCAGTTCATAATTGCACTGTTTTCTGCTATGCTGCCAAGATTGCATGGTTCAGCTTGGCTGCCTTGTGGTAGGTAAATAGATTCGTTTATGTAATCGCATACCAGACCCCTCTACCTGCCTGCTCACTTCACATTTTGTTGTACTGGAGCTGTTTTTCTCGTAGTAATTCCCCAAATTAGCGACAGCGTTACATGTAGTACCACATCTCAAATGCTTTGATTCTCTTCTTTTTCGGTTTTCCCACAGTCCATGATTCATTACCATGCAATGCTGTTATCCAAACGAACATTTTCGGAAATCACTTCCTCAAATTAGGGCCTGTGTTTAATACTAGTTCATTTGCTCCTTGCTTCATCTATCACGTGTTATTTTGCTTCTAAGGTAGAAGAACTGATTCACTTTGTCCACTTCTTCTTCACAAATTTTGATGCTAAGTTTATTGCTAATCATATTTCTACCAATCCTCATAACATTCATCATTCTTTGGTCGGCTCTAAATACATACTCTGTACTCATTAGCGTGTTCAGTACATTCAACATGTCTTATGAATCCTCTTCACTTTCACTGACGATAGTAATGTCATTAGCAAAATATATCATTGACATTGTTTCACCCTAAATTTTGATCTTAGTCTTGAAACTTTCTTTTACTTCCATGATTCCTCCTTCTATGTATAGACTGAACATGAGGAGTAAATGACTACCCCTTTCTTACATCCTTTTTAAATGAAGGACTTCGTCTTGGTCTTCCATTCTTACTGTTACCTCTTGATTCTTGTACATACTGTAGAATACCCCTCTTTACCAACAGCTTAATCCTTTTCAGAATTTCGAGTATCTTACGCCATTTTACATTGGTGAACGCTTCTTCTAGGTCAACAAATCCCCTGAACATGTCTCGATTTTTCTTAAGTTCTGCTTTTATTATCAATTGGTGATGCATTTACCTTTCCTAAAGCCAGACTGATCTTCATCTACCAGCTTCTCAATTTTCTTTTCCATTCTTGTGTATATTATTCTTGTTAGCAACCCAGATTCCAGATGTATTAGCCATTGAGCTGAATGTGCGATAGTTCTCATGCTTACCTGTCCTTGTTGATTCTGGGACTGTGAGGAAGACATTTTTATAAAACTCTGATGGTATGCCTGAAATCTCATAATTCTACAAATCAATTTGGAAAGTTGTGTGGTTGCCACTTTCCCCTGTGATTTTTGAAATTCTGAAGGAGGGTTATCCATCCCTGTCTTACTTGATAGCAAGTTTTCCAAAGCTCTGTTAAACTCTAATACTGAATCTCCTATGTCAAAAAACTTATTAGCAAAATTAATATGGTTTGGTACCTTTTGGGGTTTGTCTTCATGATTACTTAACTTCTGTCTTCATTGGCTTGTATTTCAGTCCCTATTATCTTCAAAGTTTTTTGGTGTTTGCCCTGAAATATTATTAATCGTACCATATCTTATCTTAAAATATTTTTATACTTATTCTATCTTATTATCATTACTATTAGTAATATAGGAATTGCTTATAGTTTCCAGTTTTCAAAATTTTAAAAATTAGAGAAGTTCTAATTATAATAGAAAATTTTGGTTTGTCATAAAATGAGCTCTGATCATTACAGTTTTTAAAAATAATAAATACAGAATTTATTTTACTGGTAAAAAGATACCAAACCACCTTAAATGTGATCAAACAAGGAAAAGTTGACAGAAAAACTAGATAATAAATAAAGAATAATGTATAACCTTTAATTATGTAGCACAATATATTCACACATATATGTATATTTGTATATATTTTATATGTATATGTATATATTAAAATTTAGGGAAATAATAATAATACAATAGTAATTAATGAAAGTAAAACCTCACACACAGAGATAGTTCAAAAGTGTACAATCAGGTAGTCACTAATATATAGATAGCTAGCAACTGAAAAAAATTTTGTAATAGGTTATTGATAAGCATCTTGCCATGCCAATCTCCTATCTTCAGACATGAAAGAAGTTGTGAATTCATCTGTAATGTTTTGGGCAGTCTGCACTGAGCATCATGAAATGTTCGTTAATCGAGTAAATGATCTCATTTCTCCAAGTTCCTGGCATTAAGTGTCCATTCTCCCTATGATCCACTGCTCCTACAAGAGTAGAAATTTGTCTGTAAGCATAAATTTTTCACAAGAAATTATGGAGGTATGTAAGTCATAATAGCAATTTGGGCATTCTTAGGCTGTAGTAATATGTCCCTTCTTAGTATCCCAACATGATACAAAGTTTTCCAAACGCATTTTCCTCAATATTCCTTGCTCTTGAAAGTCTGTAGTTAAAAATTCTTTTCATTGAGCTCTGAGGTTGTTTTCCACAACATGTCTTCATGATATAACTGTTGAGATGAAATGTGATGTCTGCAACAATAACATAGAGTATTTTTTATGTCTGCCTGGGAGAGTATGATCATCTGGGAAAACGAGGGTACCATTTATTATATTCTTAAAAAGAGATGTATTTCACAATCATCTGAAATCCGACAGCCAACATTAACATACAAAAAACAATAGTCAACATCCTCTAGCTTGAGCAAAAAGAACAGTACTGAAAAAGTCTTACAATTGAAAAAATTCGCTTCCAGAATTAGCTGGCCTCTGATTCCACAATGTTTTCCATCTGTTGCACCAAGGCAATCAGGAAAGGTCCATTTCTCCCATATTCCTGTGCTACAAGCAGCCACTCTTGTTGTGTTTGTGGCATCTGAAAAAAATAAACTAATAATTCCTAATAACATTAATAATTGTTGATAGCATTAATAACAATGGACATTCTAATAATAATGAACATTAATAATAATTACAATGAATATTCTAAATTTTACTTACCAGCTTTACATTCCTCCCAATTTTTTCATGATTATTAGTGTACTTTCCCCATTTCCTACATACATTCTTTTCTTCTTTTATTTTGCTTGCTTTGTAATTGTTTATGTTAATCTATAGTCATTGCTTTGCTTTAGGAGAAATTTAATGGGGATTTCGGAGAACAGAGGGTTGTGAGCATGGATACAGACGAAGGTACTGCGAGTAGTTGTGAAGAAATCAAGAAGTGGATCGCCAAACAATCCAATGCAAAAAGATACGATCCTCACCAAATCATCACAAGAAAGTATTTGCTTCACCAAGACAGAATCAGGGAAAAAGGTCCAACAAGCCTCGTATAGGAGAGGCATATAATGCACTGCAAACAGTTGTATCTAAAAGTAAAGACAAGTTTGACACTTGTGAAGAATGTTCTACGATTCATGGACAAAAGAACGCATGCTTTTGTTAAAAAAGAATTTTCCAATATGGTTTTCAGAACACAAAGCGGCTGTTTCTAACATTCTAGACCAAATTCAGCCAACAGTGACTGCAGCTGCTAGTCACATTTATCCATTCCTTCAACTCAGCATGTACAAGCCCATGATTACATGCAACATTGAACAACAAGGCTCTCCCCATTTTCTGGATTTGCTTGATTTATAATACTTAATAAAAGTAATAATCTTTGTGTTCAGTTTTTTTACTCATTTTAAAACCAGAAACTTTGTTTATTACTTTTTTATTTAGTAACTGATGAATAAAAGTTCACTAATAACAAAATTTGTATAATTTATTAACTTACCTTTAAAAACTCCTTCAAGCTGAGGTAAGAGCTGCACGTACTTCAGGAACAATGTGTGATATCATTTGTTTGGAAACTTTTCATAAAAAAAACTGAGACTGGAATAGGAATTGCCAGTAATTAGGTATCTGAGAGTAAGTGCCAGCTACTGAGTAACTGATATAGATATCCAAAATACGCTGTTAGCCTTTGCTATTTTTGGTCCAACCAAATTAATCAAATTTTCATAATCAGATGCAGACATATGAGAAAATATCTTCAAGTGTATGTTTTCAACATCCAGTCATCCATTGAATCACTTCCACTATATCTTTTTCTGCTTCTGAAACAATGATCAACCACCTCCTGCCCTTTCTTGGGTCTTTGTTGCATCTTCTTCTATCTTGTTCCTGAGCTAACAGCTGTATCAAAAGGAAGCTGGCATTTGCTATAGCCACTTTGTCCATTTCTAACCCTTTCAGACCTGAATTTTTTATGAAGAAAGGAGAATTTTTGGCGGCTTTTTAATGATTTCAGCTGCAAGATTTACAGAAAATGTACCCATTTTCAAAACATACTTTGTATACTTGGCTTCATTTTATGGACTAAATGAAATAATTGTGGAATGTTCTAATAAATAGTAAAATGATCATTCAATAATTACCATGCATAGTAACAACAACAATATTCAACTACACAGTGGAGTATAACAAACCAACCAAATTTGTAAATTCTGGTGGTCATAAGCTGCTGCACACTGCTACATTGACTTGTTGATATTTTCACGGTGATGCACAACAGTTAGCAACACTTGCGCATGATCACAAGGTTGAACACTGACAAATGTGTACCTCAGGTTTCCATTGGGAAAAAATACCTCTTTTACAGCTAACACATAATAAAAGGTCTGAAAGGGTTAAATTAGGAAGCTGGCACTGGTCACGACTGCAAGTACAGAGTTAATCCTCCCAAGTCAAAGCTTGACAAGCAACTGGGGTAGTGTGTACGATGACAGAAGCAGCACAAGTCTCCTAAAGACGAGTCAGACAAGCACAGGTCTGGTGAGCATGAGTGGTGTGGATGCACCTATACAGGCATTCAGGGTACTCTTTACACTTAAGTGCTGTTTCCTCTGCATTTAACAGTGTAATTCCCATTGCATTCTTAATGCTGGAGCAATTTCTTTTAATTTCACCAAAAGCTATTTTGACTTTTCTATATCCTGAACCAGTCTATCTAAAGACCATTTCTTTTTTGATTTCCCCATATTTTTGCTGCATCAATTCTTCTTCATGTTTACTTGCCAACTGTTGTATAGATTATTGCAGTCTCTATAACATTAAAGAGCTTCAAATGCACCTCATAATTACTCATTACCCCAGTAACCCACTTCCTTCAATGCTGATTCTTCTTGAGAATTCTCTAAAACTTCAGTCTACTCTTTATTATTACTAAATTGTAATCTGAGTCTATATCTGTTCTCGTCTGGCCGGTTGTGGTGGCCGAGCGGTTCTAGGCGCTTCAGTCTGGAATCTCGCGACCGCTACAGTCGCAGGTTCGAATCCTGCCTCGGGCATGGATGGGTGTGATGTCCTTAGGTTAGTTCGGTTTGAGTAGTCCTAAGTTCTAGGGGACTGATGACCTCAGATGATAAGTCACATAGTGCTCAGAGCCATTTGAACCATTTTGTTCTTGTCCGCCCCTAATAGCTGAGTGGTCAGCACGGCATAATGTCAATCCTAAGGGCCCGGGTTCGATTCCTGGCTGGGTCAGAGATTTTCTCCGCTCAGGGACAGGGTGTTGTGTGGTCCTAATCATCATCATTTCATCCCCATCAACGCGCAAGTCGCTGAAGTACCGTCAAATCGAAAGACTTGCACCCGGTGAATGTTCTACCTGATGGGAGGCCCTAGTCACACGATGATGCATCTCTGTTCTTGGATCTGCCTTACTATCCCATGTCTGATTTTGGAATCTCCGTCTGACCATGATGTAAACTAACTGGAATCTTCTATTCTTCAGGCCCTTACCAAATATTCTTCCTCCTCTCATGATTTTCGAAGAGTAAATTCACGCTTACTAAATGAAATTTATTGTATACCTCTATCAACTTTTCTCTTCTATCATTCCTACTACCAAGCCTATATTTTCTCATAATTCTTTCTTCTGTTTCTGCACCTACTATGCATTCCAGTATCTCACATTTGATAAGTAAATTTTCATCTCCCTTTACATATTGAGTGACCCATTCAGTACAATAATATTTTTTTCTCTATATCTCTGTCTTCTGCTTGTACATTGGCGTGTATACCAAAACGGTTGTTGTTATCATTGATCTGCTGTCGATTCTGATAAAAACAATCCCTAACACTGAACTGTTCACAGAAACCCAGTCTCTTCCTTGCCTTCTTGTTCATAAGGAATGCTACTCCTGTTACACAATTTTGTGCTACTGTTGATATTACTCTACAGTCGTCTGAGGAGACATGCTTATGTTCTATCTATTTCGTTTCACTGAATCCCACTGTACCTCGAGTGAGCCTTTCCATTTCCCTTTTCTGATTTTCTAACTTCCCTATAACATTCAAAGTTCTGGGATTGCATGCTCCTACCCATAGAATGTTACAGTTTAGTTGGCTATTAAATAAATTTTCTCATGGTCATCTCACTCTTGGCAATCCTCTCTCAAAGATGCGAATGGGGGATTTTCTTTTGCCACTGAAGGGAACATGATAGTTCTTCAAGTACTAGCCACATGCCCTGTGGATAGATATTGTGTTTCTCTAATGGAGTGATTTGCATTGTCATCTGCATTCTCACATCGTTGATTCTTCCAGATTCTTCCAGATTTTAGAGAGTGCCCTAAAACTCTGTCGGTTCCTCTACCCTCTTTGTCAAGGCCGTTGGCGAAAATGGTGACTCCTTATAATGGAAGTCTTCAGCCCTCATTGATGACGATTTTTATTCAAAATTTAAGCAATGGCTGAGTTAGAACTCAGGACAAGACCGATTATGATTTGTGTCCAAGATGGTGCCACTCAACGATGGGTAATATTTTTTTACTCTCATGTAATTAGGAACCTATCTCATCCATACAGCTGATGTTGCCCATTGTATTTATTCCCTCTCTGGAATACAACATCTTTTTAAAAAAGATCATCATTTCCTGTTACTACAATCTTTTCAGATAATTTACACATATGGCGATAATTTGTTTTTCTACTGCTTTCCAGTTTTGAGTAGAGTTTTATCCCATCTTATTTTAGCACATTCAACATTGTTGAAAGGACTAGTTGACAATGATTAACATGTGATGTAGAACAGGGTCATAAATTGCACTAGTTACTTTGGTGGGTATTCTATTCCAGCCAGTAATGGAGTTATTCAGAGTTTTAGGATAATTTAACTAAATTATATCAGAAGGTATTTTCTTTCTTGACAGAAGTGACATTATCTTGTGTGGCTATGTTTTACTGCCAACACAATCTTTTCACATATAGCTCAAACGAGAGATTCTGTTAAATTTTGATTTATTGTGCAGCAAGGTTTTTCTGGCAGTGGTTATTGTTATCCCTAAAGTAGCTCATTCCACTAACTCCCTAAGTTACATAAATAAAATGTAGAGGTTAAGGTTTCAATACCAAAGTAAGAAACAGCTTAAGAGTTCTTCAATTATTTTGTCCCTTAAAGTACTGTGTCATAAAGGTACAACTGACATTTCATTTATTATAGAAAAATTCAGATTTCATTTAGATAAGCTTTCTCAAAGTCAGCTTTATCTGTGTCTAGAAGTGTGATATATAGAGCAAAGTTGCAAAATTTCTTAGGTTTAAGTAGAAATTTTTTGCATAATCAAATAGATGATTTGTTGGGATATTTCCAATAGCCACTGATGATTTGCCACTTTCTCTTGTTCTCAGTGAAAAGTTTAACATAAAACAGATTTCTAAATTAGGTCATATAATATCATATGCTCATTACTTTCAATTAACTTTTTAAAACTGTGGTCTACTAGCATTACATTCTGTTTTCTTCCAATGTTTTGGAAGATTTTTCTAAGAGATTTGGATTTTACATAAGCAAATTTTATTTACAGCATTTAATGACTCATCATTCCAATTCATTCAATTGCTCTATATAGCTATTAATAACTTCCATCCTTAAGGATTGACTTTCATAGAAGGAAATAATGTTGAGGCTTTATTTTTATGAGATTCTGTGGAAGTTATATGGAACCTGTTGGGTTTTGAAGAGGAGACCTTCAATGTTGTACGTTTTCCAGCATTTCCCTAAGAAGACGAAATAAGTATTCCAGAATTCGAATCAAGAACAGCTGCCAACATGAGTAACATAGAAGTAAATATCCACAGAGTAGTGAGCAACTTAAATCATTTAATAAAAGCATGTCTTCTGGTCCAAACTATATACGAATTGGGTTCCTTTCGGAGTATGCTGATGCATTAGCTCCATACTTAACAATCATATACAATCGTTCGCTCGACGAAAGATCAGTACGCAAAGACTGGAAATTTGCACAGGTCTCACCAATATTCACGAAAGGTAGTAGGAGTAATCCACTAAATTACAGGCCCATATCATTAACGCCGATATGCAGCAGGATTTTGGAACATATATTGTGTTCAAACATTATGAATTACCTCGAAGATAACAGTCTGTTGACACACAGTCAACATGGGTTTAGAAAACATCGTTCCTGTGAAACACAACTAGCTCTGTATTCACATGAAGTGTTGAGTGCTATTGACAAGGGATTTCCTCCCATTCCGTATTTCTGGATGGCTTTTGGCACTGTACCATAGAAGCGACTTGTGGTGAAATTGTGTGCTTATGGAATATCGTCTGAGTTATGTGAATGGATTTGTGATTTCTAGTCAGTGAGGTCACAGCTCATAGTAATTGATGGAAAGTCATCGATTAAAACAGAAGTGATTTCTGGCGTTCCCCAAGGTAGTGTTATAAGCTCTAAGCTGTTCCTTATCTATATAAACGATTTGGGAGACAATCTGAGCAGCCGTCTTAGGTTGTTTGCAGATGACACTGTCGATTATCGACTAATAAAGTCATCAGAATATCAAAACAAACTGCAAAACGATTTAGAAAAGATATCTGAATGGTGCGGAAATTGGCAGTTGACCCTAAATAACGAAAAGTGTGAGGTCATCCACATGAGTGCTAAAAGGAATTCGTCAAACTTGGGTTACACGATAAAACAATCTAATCTAAAAGCCGTAAATTCAACTAAGTACCTAGGTATTACAAGAACGAAGAACTTAAATTGGAAGGAACACATAAAAAATGTTGTGGGGAAGTCTAACCAAAGACTGCGTTTTATTGGCAAGACACTTGGGAAATGTAACAGATCTACTAAGGAGACTTCCTGCACTACACTTGTCCATCTTCTTTTAGAATACTGCTTCGCAGTGTGGGTTTCTTACCAGATAGGACTGATGGAGTACATCGAAAAAGATCAAAGAGGGCAGCACGTTTTGTATTATGGCGAAATATGGGAGAGAATGTCACAGAAATGATACAGGATCTGCACTGGACATCATTAAGAGAAAGGCGTTTTTCGTTGCGACGGACTCTTCTCACGAAATTTCAATCACCAACTTTCTCCTTCAAATGCGAAAATATTTTGTTGACACCGACCTACATAGGGAGAAACGACCACCCAATAAAATAAGGGCAACCAGAGCTCGTACGGAAAGATATAGGTGTTCTTTCTTTCCGTGCGCTATACAAGACTGGAATAATAGAGAATTGTGGAGATGGTTCAATGAACCCTCTGCCAGGCACTTAAATATGATTTGCGGAGTATCCACGTAGATGTAGATGTAGGTGAAGGAGGCTATCTGAGAACATATGGGGCACAAATCGGCAATCTTGGAAATGTTACTATTTAATCATGTTCCATAGATCATGAAACTTATCTTAACAATTTTTCCTTGTATAGGAGGGTAGAGAGTGATTCATGCCTGTTAATGATGATTTCTCTCTATCAGTGGCGATGTAATTACATCACATAACGCAGTTAATTGCAGCACACTTACCTTGGAGGAACTGAACAGCTGTACATGACTTTTTTCGAATATTGCGTTAAGAAGAAGAGGAAAATTTCAAACTTTCAAAACCACATTCTTCTTTTAGCAACATTAATATTATTTGACTTCATACTTGATTGAGTCTGTGAGATTTATTACCTCTGTCAACCTTAAAATTAGTATTTTATTTAAACCTCCCATGTAATAGTTTTCTCTTTCTTCTACATTGACAGAAGGTACAGGAACATCTGTTCATCAGTATTGTTGAAAGATGTTTTATATCTATATATTCAGCTATTTTTATTGGTGTTAATCTTACAGACTCCTTGTTGTGAAATTATACTTTCATATTGTATAAATATTAGGAATATGTGCTTAAATGGGAATTGGCAAACAAGATATCCTTTCTGTTACATTGCCTCTATACAGATCATTTGTCTAAAGGACATCCAACGGTTTCATAGTAATCCTGTTTGCAAATAAGGGTGATCCAGGGAGATTGGAAGTGCGTATCTTCAGTTTGTATTAGGCAATACAACTTCATGAACCTCAAGCAATTTGCACACGCCAATAAATCAACAGTCATAAACTTTTTCTATCATGTACAAACACAGTGTCTACACAACAAATCTGCAATTATCGACCCTCGAACAAATGCTCTATACCAGGCAATAGGAAAGGAAGAAAGTTCTTTGCCAATATTGATGAATGAAAATTTCTAATATGTGCACAATCTGTAGGTACAACTTAAAGACAATTACAGCATATCTATATTTTAAAAGTTCTACATTTAAAGCATTCACATATAGCGCACTTGAATAGGATGTTTGCTACTTTTGGACAATATAAGTACATTTTTTAATGAAATTATATTTTATCCATTTGCTTCTTTCAGTCTTACTTTACACAACCTGTAGCTCTGTAATACTGACATGAAATCATATTTTTCTCAAGTATCATCCGATTTTGTATAATGAAAAGTACCTGCAAAATACTTGTCTTCCTGCAACTTTGAAATTACATCTACAAATAAAAGAAAATACGTTTCCACATTATTATACATTTTGTAAAATGACATTTAACACTCTTTGAAAATTTTGTATATTACACTTGGTAATGTCAGTGGGAAAAAGAGAGGAAAATAAGGTGTTTTTATATTACCAGAGACTAAACAGTGATGGTAGCCTGTGGGACTGTTCATATCAGAGTGGCGTGGAGTTTTTATGAGATAAGTAAGACCGGTGAATTTCACAGAGAAACGACACACAAAGAAGAACACTGGTTGCATAAAATTCTAATTACTTGATTTGGTCATTAACCTTAGTTATTGTTACCTGAACTATGGTCCTGCTCTTTTTCTGTTGTAATAGAACTGAGTGTAGATGATGATTGTCTAATTTGTCAATTAAATTTCAAATATGCCAGCTTTGTTTTGTTAGACAACTATCTAGATCGTTCAGTAATAACATCTTAATCAGTCCTTCAGTTTGTTAACTATAACAGTCAGAGACAGCGAAACTCATTATAATTTGAATAAAAGTGTTACTAAGATAATAATGAAAAAATTCAATGCATTAATACCAACAAGCTAAAAGTATAATTTTTTTACACTTTTCATTTCATGTTTGATTTTGTGGAAGTATTTATGTTACCTACCTGATGTTCATATTTTGGTGATGTACTGGTGTTTAATTTTGATATCATGTGAAAAGTTCTAAACTATTTAAACAGTTGAACTCTCTTATATTTATTTGAGAAGGCAATGAGTTTCATGTAGGTAGGTAAAAAGTGCTTGCAGCTAATGCAAGTTTATGTACCATAACGATTATTTGCAGCCTTGTTTTAATTATTATATTTGATCTTCTTTGATAATTTGAAAACATAGTGAACATTTCTTTGTCATTTTACAAAGTGATTATGTTGGTTCCGTGTGTGAACTATTTTGTCAGCACACATTTATTTGGATAAGTTACATAATTTTCCGTTCAGGTGACCACCTGGTTAATGAACAGTGTTTATTCAATTGTACTGGTGACCATATTTAGAAACAGTTTTTTTGATTTACTGTAGGACAGACAGAAATTGTTGTGGTACATTTTGTTGTCTTTCTTGCGTGAATTCTCAATTTACAACGGACATACACAAATGAGGTAATTTGTTTGTAGAAGTATCTTGCTCCACACTTTCCCCATTAATCAGTTGTTATATTAGTAACAATTGCCTTAATTTTCTGATCCGGTCAGGCTATCATGATCAGGGTTTATTGCATACCTGATTACAGAGAGAGAGAGAGAGAGAGAAAGGTTACAAACCATAGATTTCATTACATGTCTGACCAACATTAATCTTCAATGCCGTAGTAAGAGGGTTATTGAAATGAAATATTTATTATTTATTACACATTATGCAAACAAAATAAAAGAAAAATTGTGAACGTGTCATTTTTTGAAATACCTCCAATAATGTGTGATGCAGAAATTTCACTGTTTTGAAAGTGCATAGTTACCATGATACATGAATTCTTGTGAACACAGTCACTTGTGTTACTCAATTTTCACATCTTCAACACTTCTCTGAACCATCTGAACATATTGAAATAATTTGAGGCAAGCTCTGGTAAGTAAGATGGATGTTCGAGACATTCAAATTTTATATCCTGTTGAATGAACAGTGCAGGAGCAGTGTATCTGTTGTTTCAAATTGGGAGCTAATTTATATAATGTTAGCTTGGTCAAGTATTTTCTACACCAGTCACCCACAGTTCGTCACATGCTTGTAATAATTACTTTAAAATGCAAGAACGAGACATTCAAATTTTATATCCTGTTGAATGAACAGTGCAGGAGCAGTGTATCTGTTGTTTCAAATTGGGAGCTAATTTATATAATGTTAGCTTGGTCAAGTATTTTCTACATCAGTCACCCACAGTTCGTCACATGCTTGTAATAATTACTTTAAAATGCAAGAACGAGACATTCAAATTTTATATCCTGTTGAATGAACAGTGCAGGAGCAGTGTATCTGTTGTTTCAAATTGGGAGCTAATTTATATAATGTTAGCTTGGTCAAGTATTTTCTACATCAGTCACCCACAGTTCGTCACATGCTTGTAATAATTACTTTAAAATGCAAGAATATAATCTCCCTCACATCATATTTTATGAACTGACTTATGTTTTTTCCACTTTAAATACATCAGCGTGTCATACCAATCAAATATCTAATTCATCCATGTAGAAGATCAATACTCCTCTCACAAGTTCACTGCACTCCCATTACAACATTTTTCTGATGTTCATACAATATTTCGTAGGATATCTGTGCATCTCCAGGACAGAATGACTGTTCATGAAATACTACTTCTGCAGCCAAGCAGGTATTTCATCTTGCTACATTACTGTGACTGCCATCCCATGTTGAAGAGGTGCACCATCCCTGAATATGGCTCATCATCTGCAAAATAAAAATACAACAAGCTCACAATATCTGCACATTTATATTAGACACATTATTTTCTGTTATTACTTTATTGCTATACAAACAACTTTCATTGTGACCATCATGCATCACTAAGAAAACATACCATCCTTGGGAATGGTATGCACCACTACATATTCTCCCACTTAGACAAATTACCTTACTGTAGACATATCTCCAGGCAGTACATAATAAGGAAGTTTTATCTCACTAAACGTTTTAACTATATATTTTACATTTTCCTATGTGTATTTACACATAAAACAATCAACATGATAGTGATATTTTTGGTAAAAACAACCATCTATCTTTATTACTGGTTCTATATCAGATAAAGATATCCATTTACACACATTATAGTTTTTTTGTTTTGTATTATAAATTACTTGTTTTTATCTGAAACATTTGGAAATTAATGATAAAAATATCAGGATGAGAGTAATGTACTTTACATGTGAATATAGTATGCTTGTCAATAGAAACATTTGTGATAGTCTCTTAGTTTTGTTAATTATGATTTAAGAGGCTAAAAATTGTCACTGTGCAAACTTTATAGTTATAGAAGCAAGACTGCACTGGCACCTGACGTCTAATATGAACTCAAATAAGCAAAACAGATCATATTTACATGCTATAATTACCAGAAATAGTCTTTAAAATTATTTACTTCCCGTGAGAAATATAACAGATTTTGGTTATGCAATCATTTCATCATTGGTTTTATTTTGACTTGTAATTAATTCAGTGAAATTATAGTCTGAGTACCTACAAATCTTATATTTTGGGTTACATCTATTTTCCTTTATTTTTTCAATTTGTCCTTCTGATCTGCATTATCTCAACTATACAATTTTGGACACTTTCATATCATTAACACTTTCCCATTTACTTAAATTCCATAATCTTTCACACCTCAAGCTAGCTTTATTTTTCAGAAGACTGGAATGAGTCTCAGAAATTAAATATTATGTTATTATTGAAATTACATCATATTTCTTTCACTTCATTCCCTAGATACACCATTTTCTCTTTTCAAATCAGTTATCCCTTCATTTCTTTCAGAGATGGTGTCCCCATGTACAACAACCTCAAAAGTATCCCACTACACATTAACACAGATTTAGTTCTTTCTTTCTTGCTACATGTAGGCTACTCATATCATTTTATATGTATTTGAACATTCCATTCTGTTCGTAACTAATATCTCCTGCACCTTACCATTCTTAGTTTCTTTTCCAGACTTTGTTATTCCTACTTTGTTAGTAAAACATTAATCACTTGGTTGTGTGTTTTTATTTTACTTTATTCCTCCCTTCTTACTTATTCCTATGCCATTGTAGCCAGAAAACCATGTCATGTTATCATTTCACCATAGTGCTAATCATTAAATCATGTTCACATATCATAAATGTCATTTTAGTGGCACTCTATTTGGCCATTTCTTCATCATATCAATGTTACATTATTAGTGCATGAAAAAAATTCCAAAGTAATGCACCATAAAACTGAAAAAGAGTTCTATTGTATTCTTGTCAATCAAGAAGTCATCCAAGAACTTAAGAAGTATTATATGCGTTTTCAAGAGGCATTGGTCATGGTGATTACATAATAACTTGTACATGTGTTTTCTCTTCAATGGGTGCTGCCACCTGTTAACTGTGTTACATTTACAACTAAATACGATCCTCTAAGTTAAAATATGAATGAGATACATACTTTGTTAATCAAACAAATTCGTTTGACGATTTCATTTCTAAAAATGTGACAGAATACATTATTGTAATACAAAGCCAATGTCTTAGCATGTGAAGACTACACTGACTCCACGAGGTAGTTGATCTAGAATTCCAAATACGTTGTTTTAGGGAAGATTTTCAGATCCCATGGCCAACAGGACTTCTCCTGGGTTTTTTACACCATCATGCAGTTTTCAATTGCCACCAATCTAGTTAGAGCCATAGTGGAACCAGAACAGAATCCCTCAGTAATTGTTATACGTGAATATGGAGAATTTACACCAGCAATGGCCATATGCCTAAGATTAGTAGCACAGACAGATAAACTCGTGTATGAACACGAAGTACGTTTTTAACCCCACTGTTGATGCTAAAGCTATAAGGTTCAAATATCTTTTCTTCATTCTCAAAATCTATAAGAAGCAAAATACTCATCAACCATCACACTAGGTACCATGGCAGTTAAGTCTGTGTTGGATGTTAATACTCTTTATTACAGTAGAAAGACAAATGAGTGTGCTCCACTGGAATAACAATGACAGGCAGTGCAAGTATGTACATAATGCCTTGAACTACATTCCTTGACAACATTTCATCGTTGCTGTTTGATACAAGCATCACACTAGCATTCTCACGCTCTCACAGGTGACCAACATAAGTATACCATCTCTTTGTGGGTTCTCCCTACGTATTGGTTTCATTTGTGTGGTCACTAGCGACATCAGGAGCTCCATAGCCAAGATTTTAGTTTGTAATAATATTGTCTTGATGATTCTTAAGCAATGAGGGAATTGGTTGTGACATTCTAGTACATATCCTACTTTCTGACGAAACCCCAACAAGTCATCTATTAAGTATTAAATAATGCAGTATTGCAGTGTGAGTGATCCCCATTGGACATGCAGGCAGTTTTTCACAGTCGATGGGGTGATGAAGTGAAACCAGTTACAGTCTCTTCATTAGTCCCCATTTTTTTGATTTTCATTTTACTTGAGCATGCTGCTTCATTTTTTCACATATAAGGTCCTATATGTGTCCTGATGGAACTCGCAAGATGACAGGATTTCAGCACATTACACAGTGGTCGTCCAGAATCTTTGCTATGACATGTAAATAGCAAATGAGTATATCGAATCTGATATATGCGAGTTATTGGCTACAACTCATCACCCAGGTCTGTTAATCTACTGCACAATGAATTTGCAACATGCCAGACTCTCCTTACAGCACCATGGCAAGCTTTGTATGGATTACTGACACAGTTGTCATTATTTCTAGCAAATTCTACCTCAGACAGTGTGGCAAATTGAATGTCATGCACTATGTTCCTTAGCCATATTTCATAGTACTCTCGTCCTATTCTGGTCTTGATGTATAGCCTCTAATCACTCTATGGAAAGTATTCTGTGACCACTTACAAAGTAATAAGAATAACAAAACAAAGCTGAAAAGGTAGAAGCTACGTAGTGACCAGAATCCTCATTTGCTTATTACATTACCTTAGACCATGCCCTTCTCAAACGATCTACTGTCAAGCCTGATTTCTAGTGGGCAGACGACATACAGTATCTTTTTATGTCCTTCTTACAAATGTACAGGATCCTTTCCTAGATACTCTAACATAAAAATGTATGTATCAGTGAATATTAGGCCTACACCAAGTCTGTCCTAGTATTCACCAATCTACCATTTATTATTTTGTGTATGAATCATTGGTTGACCAACTATTTATAACAACTCTAACAACAAGTCTAGAATTTGAACAGAAATGTTTTCTGAGCAGAGAGAATTTCATGTGTCATTCATAATGACATTTTAACGCTTTTTTGTATGGACTTTGTCCCAATGCCAATTAAGCCACCTTTCTTAATGATTTTAATTTTTATTTCTAACATTCAGCTGTATTGCAATACGTATTTCAACCATTTTTATGTTTCTTGAATTGATGCGTTCTGATCTTGGACAGAAAATTGATTTTATAGTTTGAAGTTTAGAATACAGAATCGCGAACTATAAATTCCGTTTTGTTACTTATTTTCACTAGAACACTTTCATGCCTCTCCTATTTAGTATATGGCGCTACCGTATATGACAAGTGATTTTTTAGCAGAAACTTTGAAAAAGTGAATCATAAATAAAATTGAAACATTACTTTGGCTCTAATAAAGGCCCGTCCACACGCAACGATCTGTCTGCGCAAATGTCTGCGCACATCACATCTGCGCAGACAGATCGTTGCGTGTGGACAGAAGATTTGCACCAACCTGAGGTGTGTGCAAACCTGGAAGTTGGAGTTGGAGGTTTAAGCGAAACCTCTCAAATCTGTGGGTTCAAACCACATCAGCGCAGACAAGTTGGAGCGTGTGGACAGGAGATCGCCGCAAATCTGGCGCGAAACAGCAGTTTGCCCAGTCTAGTGTTTGCATTTGTGCGCACAGGGCATTGAAATGGCTGATACTCGTCAGTGTTCTCGAGAGTTTGTAAGTGAATTCATTGAAATATATAGAAACTACCCATGTTTGTGGAAGATTAAAAGTATAGAATATAGTGACCGAGACAAAAAGACAGCAGCATACAATGCTCTAATTGAAAAATTGCGGGCAGTTGACGCCTCGGCAAACAGAGAAACAGTAATGCAAAAAAAATTCCTTACGAACTGTTTACCGAAAAGAGTTATCCGAAGTTCAGAAATCTAGAAGATCTGGTGTAGGAGTAGATCAAGTATACCAGCCAACATTATGGTATTTTGATCTGCTTGGCTTTCTTAGTGATCAAGAAACGCCAAGACCAACCAGGAGTACAATTGAAGATAAAATTGGAGTATCAATGTGCGAGGATATGGAACACGAGACAATGTAAAACAATATATTTCACAAACGTTTATCAAAAGTTTATTTAAAGGAATATATTTGTGTGAAAACATAACAGAAAATTAACTACTGTTATAAAAAGAACTCATCCTTTAAGACAGCGTAAATAGCTTCACATGTGTTGGGTATTATTTCACTCAACGCTTGTTTCGATATTGCAGTTGAAAATTCTAAATCCTTATAGCTCCTTCCTGTTGCTAGGAATCTTAATGTTACCGCCAGCTGTACATGTGGAGAAATTGCCCTTCTCATACAAGTATTTTTTCTCATAATATGAGATCTTACAAGCTTTAAGAAATAATTATAAGTTTCGACATCCATCCGCAAATAATTTCGCCATTCGTTTGGTTCGCCCTACAACTCTCGCAGTAAATTTACGTGAGAAAACTACTTTCACTTTAGCAGCCACTGTCTACACCATTTTGACCGCTTTCTCTATTTCCTGCGGTTGGTCTGAATGCTTTTTTGCAACAGAAGTTGCGAACACAGACCACAACAGAACTTCGTCCATTTCTATATTTCAAAATAACTGAATTACATTTTAGACGTTTACGGGGAGCGTAGTCGCTTACCACTGATATTTCTTTTCTTCACCGACAGATGGCGGCGAGTAGTAGATTGGGGTTTGTGTCGTGTGAACACACCACATTTGCAGCGATCTTTTGCATGTACAGACATCTGCGCCGATGTCTGCGCAGACAGATCGTTGCGTGTGGACCGGGCTTAAGAGAGTTCAAAGGTATGTACGTTTGATATGTAGTATTTCATAACGTATGTTTTTGGATACTGCGCGTATTTAGTCAACAAATATGGGGAAAATAAAAAGATACTGATCGATGCATTTAAATATGCTCATGTATCGCGCATATTTTCATGGACTTGGCGCTATTTTTATTAATTTTCCTGTTTTTTAATTTCTCTTTGTGTGACAATAATATCTTTGACCAACGATTGGTCGATTCAATTCTTGCCCAACACATCGATCCCAACGACGTCCTTCATTTACCTTCCAGCAAGTGAGCGGGAGTGTTGCGTGAGCCGTGGTAATTGTCGTATAACTGTAATTATTATAGGACAGGATTTTTTTTTTTTTTGTTTTTAAAGGTTCTTGTTGATAAATAGTGTTTATTTTTACATTGTTATCGTAAAATATTTTGTATATTTCCCGTTAACCTCACGCGGGATATGCACGCGTGGTCATGTTTCAAGCCGACGAGGAAGTTTTATTGATATGTATATAAGTATCATATTGTGTTAGTGGAAAATTATTAGATTTACGTCATACGATAAGTGTACTTTGTTTTTGAGCGTGCACATTATGTAATCTTTTTGGCTGTAAGTCAATTAGGTCCCTAGTTTCGCCTTAAAGCAGACGACGTAGCTTAACAATTGACTTCTGTATTTCATAGCAACGATAATCTCAGAAGAATGGGCGTACCATCGGGAGACGTTGAGAAGGGGAAAAAGGTAAATATTCAGTTACAGTGATATCATATAGTATAACATTAACGACTTCCGTTGGTATCAGAATGAATTTTTATTTTGAAATGCAGTGTACGCCGATTTGAAACTTCGTGGCAATCAAACTGTGCGCCGAATCTGGCTCCGGCACATAGTTTTAATCTGCCAGGAAGTTTGGAGTTGTTATAGCCTATTTATCCTTCTTCGTCCAAAACAAAGTGATGGTATGGTAAAGATCACCAGTTAGTATTGTTAAGACTGTCGAGATATAGCTATGACACAAAATTTTGGTGTCATGACCGTTACAAATTTTCTTCTTATTTGGTAAGGGGTTTTGCAGACTCCTTAGCATTAAAGGTATTTCATATATATAGAGTCAACTATTTAAAGGTCTGAAAATGAATTCCAATGGCATATTTTGTTGGCTGTGAAGAGATGTTCTAAAATCTGAAGAATGTAGTGGTTTTCAGGCAGCGACAGTCTTCCATTGATCTCTGATGATATGTATTTTTTGTCATATTATTTTTTGTAGATTAAATTGCTTTCCTGTGTTATAATCATTATTGTTTTTAATAGATTTTTGTCCAGCGGTGTGCACAGTGTCATACAGTAGAAGCTGGAGGAAAGCATAAAACAGGCCCAAATCTTCATGGTCTCTTCGGCCGTAAAACGGGACAAGCTCCAGGATTCTCATATACTGATGCGAACAAGAGCAAAGGTAATTATATTGCATTGGTAGTCGTACAGCCCTCCTCTCATCTGAATTTCAGGCCTCTCCATTTTTAGGTGGTACAGTAAATGTCAGATGTTAATCCCGACAGTTGCTAAAAAGACAGTTGTCATTGTCTGCAACGTCCCACATGCCTTATTAAAGTTTATATTATTTGCTTTTTACATGTCAGAGATATTGGGTGTCTTATCTGATCGGTTCTCTAAAGTGATTAGAATGTGACTTCCCTTATTAGTTTGTTAATGTTGGTATTATTCAATGTCAATTTGCTCAGGCTAGAAATGCCTCCAGCTTAACCTTCTTCAGTTGTAATGGAATTTGAGCGGGATTTATTGAAGGGACTCCCATGAACTTGTGCCAAATTTCAGGTCCAGCTGTAGCTTGGTGTATATACTAGAGCTGCTTCCGCAATAGTTAGATTGTTGTGCCAGTCCCAGCCATATTGGTAACTTTCAGTGATAGCGAAGTTTGATAAAGTTCTTACAAGTTTAGTGTTGGTCAGTAGAACCATCACAAAATCAGAAAATATGTTTCATTTCAGTGATGGAACATTTTAAGTGATGTGATTAGTTGAACCAGATAGGTATGCTCCATCAACTGTATCATGTTGTATGTAATCACTGATGATGCAGTAAATGATAAGTCAGTCAGTTGTGGCATGATTGGTTAATAGTGTGCTTCCAAGTGGTCATCCAAGATGTTTCCGTTGATGTGCAACATTTCAGCAACCAAGCCAGCATCTTCAATTGCTTCAAGTTTGGCTCTTATGTGTACTCATTGCCTGGATTACAGCTCTGATCATTTTCAAAACACACTGTGTAACTAGACTGATTGTAGTCCAGGTACCAAGTACACTTAACAGCAAAGATCACAGCAGTGAGGAAGGCGGCTGGGTAAATGTAAAAATATTGTGCAAAAATGAAACAATTACTCTGCAGGCACCTGAAAGTACACTATTGATAAAGGATACTTTTTAATCCTCCATTGCTCTTGTAAATGACAAATGAGTACAATATTACTTGTTTATTTTTCAATTAAATTCTTTATCTGCCTTATAAAAAAAGTGTAATCACCTACCCCACCCTGAGATTTTTAACAGTTACAGATACTTGCTTGTCAAAGGAAGTTCTTCAGTAAAGTCTTCCACTGCTGTTTGTGTGATTCCAAGTGTATCTCAGCCAATGTGATCCATTGGTTATGAATTATACTTTCAGGGTCAATATTTAAAAATTCAAATGCATCCACCTGAAACTTTTTTCAGATTCTGTTTCTGACATTCTTCACACCAGCGAAGCATACAGTTTTGGAACTACAAATGAATTTGCTAAGCAGCTTGTTGTAAACCTCTTTTTCTCAACTATCAGCTTTAGTTCTACATTGTGATATGCACACAAAAACAGTGTAAGAGCCTGAATATAATGTACTGTCTAATACAATCACACTGTCAGAACAGTAGTATGAGATGCTGAGCTTCCAAAAAAAATTCCATAACCTCATGACTTAACTCTTCTCAAATCTTATACTCGCTTTTTGAATATACTTATAATTATACATAAACTACAAAAAGTGCAAGGGAGTTAGGCAACTTTTACCAAGGTGTGAGATATCAGCGAATGGAGTCACAGTAGCGTTAAACAGATAGATATGTTTATTGATTTACTGTTCAATGTATGCTATCCTAATTTACAGCTGCCTGATTTTTTTAATTTCGTTTGGCTCCTATGCCTTATAAGCTTTTATTTTTGTCTTCATCCAGTTTTGGAAATAAGAGGATGTGCTTGTAGAGACTAAGGTAATAAAATTCAGTAAAAAAGTAATGCTTTAGCAGTTGTATTAGTAGGCCTATCAAACAGTGGGCACCCTTCATGGAAGGCCTCTTGAATACTGTCATTAGATTTGTGATTGAGGGTGCTGCTTAAATATAGTTTGCAGATTGTCAGCAATGTGGAAAGTCAGTCACCTCTTATTCACTGGTGTTCCAGTTATAGCATTGATAAAAGGGATGTTCACAAATGAAAAAATGTTTCAAGTAATGTTGTTACATTTTAGTAATCTCTAGAAATATTTAGAAGAGATACGTATTTGAATGATAATTTTCTTTTACTGGCAGGTGCTTTCATTCTCTAATAACATTTGCAAGTGTGCTAATTTTTAAAATTAACATAAGCTGTTAATCCGCGGGGGGGGGGGGGGGGGTTGGCGAAATTTGAATTGTTGACAAGTAGTACAGTGTCTAAGTAAGTGAAGCATCCAGGAGACAATGCCAGGCATCAGTGTAAGTACGTACATATACACATGTTCAGCAGGTATGTAAAGGATTATAGAGGTGGCATTATTCTCTGACAGGTTCAACAATCATCAGGGTGTATTAGTGTCTGTGTTTAGTATTGTTACCAGACCTGGTACAGTATATATAAAGTAAGGGACGTGAAACAGGATCGCATGTTGAGGTCATTGTGAAGGACACAGAGACGCCACATAATTGTGTGATGAGACAGCATTATCAACACGTGATAAAGTTGTAAAGAGGCATCATTGTGGGTCTCCATTTAGCTGGCTAGTTGACTTAAGCAATATATAGGTTTGTGGATGTTCTGATGTGACAGTGGCACAGTGTTGGGCTGCATGGGAATATGAGGGTAGGCATACCTGTTGTCAGGGCTCCAGCTGATCTCGTCTGACTGCCACACAGGAGGATCACCTTATTTTGCAACAAGCACGTTGTACCCCCTTCACATCTGCGCCTGACATCCAAGAACAAATACTGTATTCCCTGCAACATTCTGTGTCACCCCTTCTATTGGTCAGAGGTTAGCAGCAGCTGGACTAGGGGCATTACCACTCCATACATAAACTACCATTAACATCACAACCATGATAGTTGTAGTTGGAGTGTTGCTATGACCAGAAAGCAAAGAATATTGGTGAATGGCTTCACATTGTGTTTGGCCATGAATCACGGTCCTGCTTTACTTTGGATGACCATCGTCAGTGAGTATAGTGGTGACCAATGTTTGGAGAGGTGCAGTGGTGTTTCTTTTGACATCATGGTGTGGGGAGCCATCAGGTATGACTTGAGATAATGCCTCGCAGTGGTTGAGGGAACTCTGATGATACAACTGTACGCAACAGACATCCTGCTACCTCGTGTGTTCCCTCTCAAGCAATAGTATCATGGTGACATTTTTAAGTAGGACAATTCTCACTCTCACATGCTAAGTGTTGCAATGAACTGTGATGCTGAGGTACTCTTTTGTTGAGCAAGATCTCCAGATCTGTCCCCAATAGAATATGTGGGATGAGCTTTGGCATCAGCTCCGTCCCAGTGCCATTGTCCAGGATATCAAGGACCATTTATGATAATTGTGATCCTGCGCTTGCTATAGGAGAGGATAACATTGGCTTTGACATCCTTCCCAGCTGAATCAGTGCATGCACCTAGGCCATATGGCATGCAGTGCCATCCTGATAAGTGGGTTCGTATTGCCAAGTTCTCTGTAATTTTGAACCTATTGCAATAACGCCATATAACCTTGCAGCCTGTGAAGCGTCATTTCATTTCCTCCTCCTCTTCTGAGTACATCATTTTTTGTCAGGCATTGTATATTATTATGCACATACAACATAGACTTTGATTGTGTACATATAATATTTTCTGTTTAGGTATTACTTGGAATGAGGATACACTCTTCATCTACTTGGAGAACCCCAAGAAATACATTCCCGGAACAAAAATGGTGTTTGCTGGACTTAAGAAGCCACAAGAGCGTGCTGATTTAATTGCGTATCTAAAAGAGTCTACAAAGTAGACACTATATTTAATGTAGTTAATTTATCCTCCCATTTGTACATTGGGACTGTGTTCAGTGCTAGTTTAGCAAAATAACAAGTCATGACATCATCAAATAGTGTACAATTGGCTGTTCACCACATTCATGAAATCATTGTACAGCTCGCATATTTTATTGTTTGTACAGTATTTAATTCATGTTCCTGTATTTATTTTGTGGAAGCATTTGAACAGTGCGAAAAAGTTGGTGAACAAAGTGTCAGTGAAAACAAACTGTAGTGGACATTTCTTCAATATCAAGCATGTTATATCAAATGACATGTTGCAGTATGTATTTATGTGTGAACTGTTGACAGTTAAAGATTTTTGACCTTTGATGGTTTTACAAAATTGTTGATCATTGTTTGAGATCTTATTCCTGTTATGTAATGCAAAATGTCAGTTATGTAATGCACAGTGTCAAAATTTGATTTCAATACAAAATTTCCTTTTGTAATTATGTTCTTTCAGTGAAACAATGTATTTGCCACACTTTGTCCTATGGAGAAACATTTCCTCTCTTATTGGAGTGTTGAGAGGAATTTCTTGTGTGAAAAAACTTCAGAGCTTTCGTCCACTGTATTATAAAGTGTAAAATTTAGGGTCAATTGCTCAATGTTATTGTTTATTCTACTAGACCTCTGCTACACTAACTTATCCAAATTTCGGACACACAGCAATCTTCAAAGACCAAAAATAGCATTGTAACGTACTGCTTAGCTTTCTGTTATAATCTGAAGAGTTAGAGTATTTAATACATGTACTGCGTAGCTTGTTTAAAAGATTCTAACAAGAAGCATGCAGGATTGTGTCGGAGAGATATGGCTGTAAATAGACTGCTTTGTAAAATTGAGTCCAAGATGAGGAAAAAATTGAGTGGAAAGCTAAAAAGAACCCAGACATTGCAAGTAGTAAAAAAAAAAAGTAGAATTCAGAACTTTAAAAGAACATGAGGGCATGAAGATGTCTCCCGTACATGAACAAAGGGGATATTTATTTACTCTAAATTACAGTTTATCCAGTATTCTAAAGAACAACATTAGCTGTTAAAAATTATATTTATACTTTACAATGATGCTACAATTAAAAATTCAGCAAAATGTTGCTGTTAGTATCACATTTAACTATTTTAATGGAAGCTAGCAAGTGAATTGCAGTGTTGTCATTAGCCTTTGTAAATGTTAATACTCTCCCGGTGATTACTATCCATGCTTGAATTCAACTGTTCTTAGTGTCTCAGTTGTCTCCCAACATAGACACATGTTGTATGTTAGTGGTTGCAGCTCCATTTATCCCACACCCCAATCAGAACTTTGAGAAGAGTCAAGATGAAAGCATAACAATATGAAAGGATAGTCGTTACTCACCATATAGCGGAGATGCTGAGTCGCAGATTGGCACAACAAAAATACTGTTGGGCGAAACGCACACACACTCAGTCTGCTGAGGCCAGACCCAGAGACTAAGGTCATGTGGTGAGTTGCATTCACATGTGTGATGTGTGTGTGTGTGTGTGATGTGTGTGTGTGTGTGTGTGTGTGTGTGTGTGTGTAGGCCTTGTTGGCCAAAAGCTCACATTCTGACATATCTTTTTGTTGTACCTATCTATGACTCTGCAGACATGCTACACGTTCCAGTTACATTTGGTCAATGTTGAAACTAGAATTTGACCGAAAGAATAGTTAAAGGAAAAACCTATGTGCCCAAATACATAGTTTCTGGAATGGATAACTGTTAAAGAGATATTTTATTTACATCCATACTTCGTATTTATCTTGACATAATGTTTCATTTTTAACTAACATGCAACTTCACATGTAAACTAAAGACTACCTTTTTTCTGTGAATATGGGTTGCACCTCTGGAAACTTTTGACACGAGATTATAGTAAAAAGTAAATCTCAATCATGGACTATACTACTAAATTCACAAGAATGTTCAGTTGGACAGTACTTAAAGTTTCATCTCTCTCCCTCCATTTCTTTGACTCTCGCATAACTAAGAGTGGCATCTCCAACAGTATGAGTTTCAGTAGGAAGCAGGAAAAGAATTGAGGCATTGAGAATCAAAAGGGCTCAAAGCACAGACACAAAGTTTTGAAAGAAATTGATGTTTCTGAAAATCAAATTTGTAGACAACCAACCAACCTCAAAGGCTGATTACCTTAGGATTACATTTACTATTAAAGTTAATTCACAATTTTTAAATTTATAGAATAGTGTAAAGTTTATAATTAGTGAAAAACTAGAATAGAATATGAAGAACAGACACTGAATGCATCAGAAAAACACACACAAAATTATATCCTATTATAACATTTTGTGGTCCTCATTTTCATTAAGTGCATTCTGTTGCTTGAGCATCAGATAAAACCACCAATATACTTCTGGTTACGAATTGCAGTTACTGAGTACATGATGCAAACTTTAAATTATGCTGGCAACCCTACATAACAGTCGAGCAGTGCAGAGCAACAATATGTTTGTGCCCATTATCAGATAAATTGGTGAGACAGTTTTCTGCAATGTTCATTTATACGATGTGGACCAATGGTATAGACAAAGCTGGTTCACCATAAGGTCCATAGATGTCAAAAGTATGCATACATGGTAAATTTTCAAATTGAAACTGTATGCTTCAGGCACTTACAGTCCTAACAAGCCAGTCCATCCCCCTCTCCTCATTCAACGTCATCACAAAGAATGACTCATCACCAAGGGGACAGATTTTGCATATGGCAGATCTGGTGATGCAACTAATTAAAGAGTGTGTACGGACGTTCAAAGCTGAGGGCAAGAGAAAAGTTATCAGCTCTGCAAAGGAACCTGGTGGGTGGAAAGTCAGACATTTCATTTTGATGAAATAAACATTCATCGGTGGTGTTCTTTGTTAGGGAAATAGTGCAGATATTGAGATGTGGAAAGACTTGCTTGATATTGTAGTTCAGAACAGGAAATGTGAATGTGTCATAACTGAAATGATTCAAATTGAAGGCTGCAAAGTAGCACATAAAACAAACATTTTGCCAGTGGAACTTATTTCCATATGGATGGGATTGGCAATTTAACAAAAGAACCTATCTTTCCCTGCAGAACTACAATTGCATAAAAACTGCTTCAAGTTTACAAAAACAGTTTGATATCTTTTCAGTTTTATGTGATTCAATTTAAATGCAAAAATTTTTATTTACATTCCCAAATAAAAAGTGCAAACCGTATGCTGGTCTATTTTGATATGCCAAACAGCACTACAGTAAATACTGTTGGAGAATGTAGTTGGGCAAATATGTACATGTGGTACTGAAAAGCAGCCGTGTACAGTGATCTTGAGCGTTGCATGTGATAGGTGAAAATTGCCATAATATGTTTTTTTTTTTTTTAAATCGGAAATCACGCGACCCTCAGGGGAGAAAAGCTTCCCAGCGGATGTTATCGTAAGAGCTCGTGGCGGTGGGTGGATGATGGAGGAACTGGCCCTAGACGATTTCAGCAGTATGGAATAAGCAGCTAGGAGCTCTTCTTCGCTCGAGACCAATGCTTCTATTGAATCGATTTTGTGGGTTCACTGATGATTGTGTGAAACAAAAACTGAAAAAACGAAAGTGTGATTTAGTGATTATTCTTGGTGGAATGAGAAGTGTGTTGCAGGCTTTGGATGTATGTATTATTCAGTTATTCAAAGCTAGTGTAAGATAGTTCTGTAGAAATTACATCAGTAATAAAACAACCTTCTTTTTATGCCAGGAAGTCATTTTCAGTATATGTCTGTCAGAAGTGTGCTTGGATTTTGGCTACTTAGCAGTCAATATTGGAAGAATTTGTCATGCAAAGTGAAGATGATCTTTATGATAGTGATTCTGAGCAGCACACTGGAGCGTCTAGCGAGGGTGAGGAATCATACATTGGTCATTGTGCTTGATTGGGTAGGTACAAACAAGCTGACACAGTTTTACGCAACAAAGTCTTTTGTTTTTTTGAAGAATTGTTACTGTATTTCCAGACAAGGTAAGAGTTTTTCTGCTATATTCTCTTTAAGCCTGCACTAACTTGTAATGGTATTAATTTCAACCAACAAGTAATGTGTACAAGTCATTTTGAGATTGGTGGTTTGTGATCTGAGGGGAACAAATACTGATTATAGGCCACACCATGATTTTTCAAGCCAAAATTTGGGAGAAAAAATTGTGGTCTATGTTTGCACAAATATGGCATATCATATGCAACCTGTGCTTCATGTTTTTGCTAACATCGTGTTTTGTCTACTAAGCAAGTTCCAAAGCCAAAATACCTCTCTGTCGAAATACATAGTACACATCGTGTATGTGAAGTTGGAGCAGAGGTAGGTAAGTAAGGAGGTAAGAACATAAACAGCTTAATGTGCACCATACTTACGGCAGTGCATATTTTTACCTTTAAGTTATATCCACAGAAAATGAGTGAACATATTGTAGTTATTAGTCATTTACACACTACTGACTTACTGAGAACAAAAGCTACCAGTTGATATCTCACTGTCTTGAAATATTCATGCTTGTTCAAATGGCGTATCACACTTTTTTTTGGCTTCTGAAATGAATATACTGGAGGCAAATACAAAATTACATTTTGCTTTCAGAGACATCTATGAAGTACTCTCAGGCCTATCATTTCCTCTCCATTGTCATTAGTATGCACTACACATATCAGATTTAGTACAGCGGTCTTTTTCTCACACCAAAGGAAGGATGCAGCTCAAATGAAATGATCAAACTTATAAGTTGCCCGTTTACATTGCTTCTTGATGAGGTATGCTTTGGGAAATGGATCAAGAAGTCCTCAAACATCTTGAGGCATGTGCTCTCATATCCCATCCCAAATCTATGGTTGTTTAGTGCTGCTCAAAACTGATTAGCTTCTTTACTTTATAGTAATACAGATAAAATATGAGTGTCAAAGGTGAAAGTAATTAATGAGATTGCAAATTAAATCTGAAAAAGAGAGTGTGGCTCCCTGACCTATTATTAGATACTCCCCTCCCAGTTCTCTGTTACTGTGTGAACAGCTGGCAGCTTAGTTTTTATTTATTTATTTATTTTTGTATGGTCGTTATCACTTTCACATTGAAAGTCCCACACCACTAGAAGCGGCAAAACAAAATGATCCAACACATTGATGGAGTATTAAGTGGTAATTTGTTTGCAGCAGCATGGAAACTTGCAGGTGACTGAAGAAGTCATAGTACTGTGAACTGTGCTACATACCTTGTGGTGTAGCAGCTAGCATTGCTGTCTGGCATGCCGCAAGTCGCCAGTTCAAACCCGACTGCCAGTAGTTATTTGTTGTTCAGTATTTATAATTTCTAGGAGGTCCTTGAAAGTTCTCTCGTTTGTATATTCTGAAATATTTGAAGTCTGTATAAATAGTAATGCTCTCCTTGAAGAATTTCATTCCTGGTTTTATGTTGGTGTGTATAATAAACATGCTTTCTGTGATAACTGTTGTATGTCATTGATGACCCTGCTTTAGGATTTGGACTTCATTCCAGTTACAGCATGATATCTTTTGGTGGAAACACCAAATGTTTCAAAACATCTGCATCATCATTGCTTCAATCAGGCAACATAAAAGCCATCACATACATGGACAGGAACGGGAATACAAGCAGTACATCGCTCTCAAGTTCTGTATACTCAGGAGACCAGTGGATTACAAACCAGCAGTAAGTCAGCGGCATATCAAGTATGTGTACTTTTACTTGTACATCATAGCCCAGCATTGGTTCAAGGATAACAAAGTGAGGTTTGTTAGCTGGGACAAATTATAGGCTGGAGAAAAGTTTGTCCTCACGATCCCTGTGGGAGCGATATGTAGGGTCATCTTTTAAAGCTGTTTCTTGAAACTTTGCTGTAGACTTTCTTGAAATAGTTTCTATCTTGAAGTGTCTGCCAGTTCAGCTCTTTCAACATCACTGTGACAATGTCTCACAGGTCAAACCAACCTGTGACTTCATGCTACCCTTCTCCATATACATTAAATATCCCTTACTAGTCCTCTTTGGTACAGGTTTGACACATTTGAGATGTATTCTAAGATGGGTTGCATGAGGGATTTGTCAGAAACCATCTTTGTAGACTGATTGCATATCGCTTGTATCCTACCATTAAACTGATAGTTCCATTTCATGTCTTTGCTAAGTGTTACACTCCTATTTCTATGAGTTTTCCGTTTCCAACTGCAGCTAGCCATTGTTATATTCGTAGAGTATCATGTTTCTTTTGTTTTGTGAAGTGCACAGTTCTTTACATTTCTGAACATTTAAAGCTAGTTGCCAACCTTTGCACCACTTTAAAATCTGATCAAGGTGTGACTGAATATTTGTGCAGCTTCATTCAGACTCTACTTATCTGTAGATAACTGCTGCATCTGCAAAAAATCTGAGGTTACTATTAATATTGTCTGCAAGGTCATCAATATATAACATGACTCCCCATCCAAGACAGCATGCTGCATTCGTCCTACCAAGAAATCATGTATTTCATTCGATATTCCCATACGATCGTACTTTTGACAATAAGTGTAGGTATACAGAGTCTAATGCTTTTCGGAAATCAAGAAATACTGCATCTACCTGGCTGTCTTGATCTATGGCTTTCAGGATGTCACTTGAGAAAAATGTGAGTAGTTTCACATGATCTGTGTTTCGAAATCCATGCTGATTGGCTTTGAGTACGTCTTTCTTTTCGAGGTACCTCATTCTGTTTGCGCTCAGAATATGTTCTAAGATTCTACCACAAATGGACGCCTAGGATATCGGACGTTAGTTTTTTGGGTCACTTCTGCTACCTCTCTTGTAGACAGATGTGACCTGTACTTTCTTCCAGTTACTAGGCACAACTTTTCTTTCAAACATTCTGCAATAGATTATAGTTAACAAGGGCTAACTCAGCCATCAATTTGTATATGAAATCTGATAAGGATTCCATCACACTCTGGGGCTTGACTCAGTATTAACAATTTCAGCTGTTTCTCAATGCCACTGACACTAAGATCTATTTCACTCATCTTTTCAGTGGAACAAGAGTTAAATTTGGACAGTACTCCTGGGTTTTCCTTTGTAAAGAACATTTGAAAACAGAGTTAAGAATAATTGTTCCACTACTCAATTTCAGTTCCTGTCTTGCTACGAGTTATTGGGCCTTATCTTTGGTGCCACTAACAAGCATTACATGTGACCAGAATTTCTTTCTGTTGTGTGAAATATTTTTTGATAGTATTCAGGTAAGATAGTTTTGAAGGCCACGTGCATTGCTCTCTTGACTGAAAAACATGTTTCATTCAGATTCACTCTACTTGAAGCCCTTCGTTATGTTTTTTACCTATTATGCAGCAGTTTCCGCACAGTGACTGTATACCATGGCTGGATTTCTCCCATTATGAACTGCTCTACATTGGTACATACCTATCCAGTGCATGGTCAACTATTCTCTTAACCGTTTCATGGTCAAAATTATTGAGCAATTTTTTTAAATGAATGGAGAGCAGATTGTAGTTAACAGATAGGTATATTTATCATACAGAATATCAAATTTGCTCCAACTGTGAAAGTATTCTTCCCACTGCCCTTCCTTGGATTTAAATGACAAAAACAACTTTTTCAGTATATGTCATATTTATTTGATAAATTTACTTCTCTTGTTACAATGCTTGTTCACTATTACTTGCCATGAAATATTCTGAAACATAGGTCTATGCAAAGTAGTATTTGACAATATGTACAAACACAGCAGGTACACTTTTCCGCAGCTTTGGTACTACAATGACGCCACCTCCTGTAGATTTCTCCTAAAATGGGTTGATGCTCCTCTACAGCCACATGATGAACATCTTCAGGTACTTTACCCCTTTCTGCCAGAAAGACAGGTTTTTGTCCACGCCTTTTTCGGGATGCGAAGCCAGCGATCAATTGTCTGGCTAGATGGATCCTGTAAGTGATCTGATCATGCTGTCCACTTTCTCTTTTACTTATTTTCTACAGGATAAAACTGTTCACGAAAGCAACGTCCACCAGGAAATAAAATATTCTTTGCCACCATTTTACAGAACGTTTGCCAATAGCATACCTTTCTCGTAATTGATCAAACTTATCGACACCACCGATTATTTTGTTGTATTCAGCCACGACTTCAGGACAAGAAATCTCTGTACTAGTACCATCCTTGTTTTTCCTTTTCACTGTGGCTGTTGATCTTGGGTCATGAATTGAGGACAGGAAAGTGACTGGGCAGTTATCCATCCATTTTACTGTAGAAATGGCTCCTTTTGTTTCAAACTGGAATTATCCTCATTCCAATTTTACTTTTTCCTTCATAAATTTGGGTAAATCTTTCCTGTTGGTCTTCACTGTTGCACATCCATAGACACCCTTCTTCAAAAGTGTTGACATCAGTTTCATGGTGGTGAAGAATCTGTCAAATGCAACATTATTTTTATTATTTATTTCCTTTATTAGATCTACTACAACCCTTTCGCCCAATGTAAAGTCACTATCTGCCTATACTTGCCTGTGTAAACATCAAAGATCATTATATATCCAGTGAGTAAATTTGACAAGCACCACACTTTGTAGCCTCGTTTCACCCGCTTCATTGGCATATAATGTTTCATAGATGATCGTCCTTTGAAAGGAATCATCGATTCATCCACTCACATAAATGATGAGAGCTCACAATTATTCTTACAGCTCTGCAAAAGCTTTTCAATCATGGCAGTTTATGCATTTATCATATTCTGGATGATTTTTTGGCCTTGCAGTTTCGTTGTTATTACAGTGAACATTCTCTACAATCTTTTACTTGTCATTACATTAGCAATTGGCTCTACTTTTAGTATAGGGTCTGAACTCCAGAAGTTAGAGAGAGCAAGAAGTTGAAGAATTCCCATTAGAATAAGACATCCTATATAAGCCCTCATTTCTTGAGCAGTTGTGTCCACCCAGGTGTTTGATGGACATCTACTACGACGATTTTGTTTTACATACAAGTTTGTTTCATTTACAGGGTGTTTCAAAAATGACCGGTATATTTGAAACGGCAATAAAAACTAAACGAGCAGCGATAGAAATACACCGTTTGTTGCAATATGCTTGGGACAACAGTACATTTTCAGGCGGACAAACTTTCGAAATTACAGTAGTTACAATTTTCAACAACAGATGGCGCTGCAAGTGATGTGAAAGATATAGAAGACAACGCAGTCTGTGGGTGCGCCATTCTGTACGTCGTCTTTCTGCTGTAAGCGTGTGCTGTTCACAACGTGCAAGTGTGCTGTAGACAACATGGTTTATTCCTTAGAACAGAGGATTTTTCTGGTGTTGGAATTCCACCGCCTAGAACACAGTGTTGTTGCAACAAGACAAAGTTTTCAACGGAGGTTTAATGTAACCAAAGGACCGAAAAGCGATACAATAAAGGATCTGTTTGAAAAATTTCAACGGACTGGGAACGTGACGGATGAACGTGCTGGAAAGGTAGGGCGACCGCGTACGGCAACCACAGAGGGCAACGCGCAGCTAGTGCAGCAGGTGATCCAACAGCGGCCTCGGGTTTCCTTTCGCCGTGTTGCAGCTGCGGTCCAAATGACGCCAACGTCCACGTATCGTCTCATGCGCCAGAGTTTACACCTCTATCCATACAAAATTCAAATGCGGCAACCCCTCAGCGCCGCTACCATTGCTGCACGAGAGACATTCGCTAACGATATAGTGCACAGGATTGATGACGGCGATATGCATGTGGGCAGCATTTGGTTTACTGACGAAGCTTATTTTTACCTGGACGGCTTCGTCAATAAACAGAACTGGCGCATATGGGGAACCGAAAAGCCCCATGTTGCAGTCCCATCGTCCCTGCATCCTCAAAAAGTACTGGTCTGGGCCGCCATTTCTTCCAAAGGAATCATTGGCCCATTTTTCAGATCCGAAACGATTACTGCATCACGCTATCTGGACATTCTTCGTGAATTTGTGGTGGTACAAACTGCCTTAGACGACACTGCAAACACCTTGTGGTTTATGCAAGATGGTGCCCGGCCACATCGCACGGCCGACGTCTTTAATTTCCTGAATGAATATTTCGATGATCGTGTGATTGCTTTGGGCTATCCAAAACATACAGGAGGTGGCGTGGATTGGCCTCCCTATTCGCCAGGCATGAACCCCTGTGACTTCTTTCTGTCGGGACACTTGAAAGACCAGGTGTACCGCCAGAATCCAGAAACAATTGAACAGCTGAAGCAGTACATCTCATCTGCATGTGAAGCCATTCCGCCAGACACATTGTCAAAGGTTTCGGGTAATTTCATTCAGAGACTACGCCATATTATTGCTACGCATGGTGGATATGTGGAAAATATCGTACTATAAGAGTTTCCCAGACCGCAGCGCCATCTGTTGTTGAAAATTGTAACTACTGTAATTTCGAAAGTTTGTCTGCCTGAAAATATACTGTTGTCCCAAGCATATTGCAACAAACGGTGTATTTCTATCGCTGCTCATTTAGTTTTTATTGCCGTTTCAAATATACCGGTCATTTTTGAAACACCCTGTACAATGAGAGTGAAAACATCATCATCAAAGGACTTAGAAAAATAAGTGAGCTCCCAATCATTGGCACTACAGAGAAATTTTGGTTTTCCTTCCATTCGTGTGTCAAAGTTGTTCTTTACATTGTCGATGTAAGAACAGTTGCTGTTCCATTCTTCTTCACTTTCATTGTCCAACGTATCATTACTGGCAACAGTCGGAAGCACGAATGATTCACTGTCATGTTCATCACCATGTCTTGTTCCACAGAAACATGCCTTGAAGCAGTATAGCTTTGAGGAAAAAAATCACAAAATGTCATGCAAACAGCACTGAAAGGATCCTCTACAGAGCATCACTCATCTATAGAATGCCTCTGCGAAAAGGTACAGCAAAAACGGTGGGAACTGTGAATCCCACGGGACTAGGAGCGAGTTCATTGTAGTGGGACGCATGTTCCCCACGGCTCACGAAAGGGTTAAACTTGAGCCATAGCTCCTCTACATGCTCCTGCCCTGAGCAAAAACTTTCAGGTTCCTCACTGAAATGTGACACTACTGGTTATTTGTCTAATTTGCTGAACGTATAAATATTTCCACTTGTTTTAATTGCCCTTTGTATTTTGATATTCATTGTTGTTATAACTGCCTCATGATCACTGATTTCGGCTTCAATGTGAACACCCACAAAGAGGTCAGGTCTGCTTGTTGCCATTAAATCTAATACATTTCCAAACTATCTATTCTAGATAGTTTTCAGAGTAGGCATTTAGTAATATTTAGAGGATGCCATCAAAACAAAACTTAAATTATCCCAGTTGATGATTAAAGTCTCCTCTAATGATTACTTTATGATTAGTGAACTTAATGTTTAAGGAAAATTAGTCTTTTTCTAAAGGTTTTGATTACATGAGTAGCAAGTCGTCTGGTTGATAGAATTTAATTTTATACCCACTCTTGATACTTAGTCTTGCCCAAACACTTTCACATGCATCCTCAATTTCTGTCTCCATGGATTTGAATTTCTTGTCAACTGTGACAAGTACACTACTTTCACTTTCCTATCCTTGTGCTACATACTTAAATTGTCCCCAAAGATCTCACTAATGTCAGCTTCAGGTTCTAATCAGCTTCATGTGCATAGCATTTGAGAGCTTCAGTGCTTTTTAGGAGCACTTCAAACTCTGACATCTCCTTGCGAATGGTTTGACAGTTAATCAATAGGGTTTTAATACTCTCACCTGTGGAGAGGCATTTCTTTGGATCTCACACTGCTATTTCAGACCTATAGCTATCGTTATCTGGATTGGGGGGAGAGTTGTTTAATCTAAAAAACCTTTGTGTGCAACCCTACACAGTCAGTTACCTGGGTAGCTTCCTCTGATTTGTAGTGCACACTTGTCCCACTTGGGATGACTCTACAACTCTCAATGCTATGGGACGTATATAGGAAATCCCAGCCTAGCTAGCCTTCGGAGTCTCTGGTTCAAGCCTTCCATTCAACTCAGAACCAAAGGGCCACTATATTTTCTGGAGACAACACTTAGATTAGGAGCTTTGTTGAAACACTGTGAGTGAGGCCGATATTTTAAACCTTCTCTGTTAGTCGCTGAAATGATCCAAGTTTGACGCGGAGCTCAGACGACAGGCATCGTTTGTTGCAATGTGCACCACAATTCTGTTCCCTCAATGACTGCCGGAATAGGCTCTTCATCGTGCTGAATGAGGTGTTGAGGCACACACACTTATTGCACATAGTGTTCCTTGCTGACATTTCCCTTAGGGGCACCATTATTCACCATACATCTGAATTGTCAATGATTAATAGACTCCACCCCTTTGCATTTGCTGCTGCTTCATGAAGGACACAGCAAGTTTCCCAGTAAGTGAAGTGAGCCTCACTGGCTGAGTTTTGGTTTCATTACAAGGCAGCACCTTGAACCTGTAAGTCAGTTGGTTAGGTGCAACATCCTGAGTTCTCCACCAATGATGTGTGTCGCTATGGATCGGAGGAAATCCTCTCTGGCTTCCGGCGGCTATCTGATTTGGTGAAGACTGCCAGTCTCGCTAGTGGTATGAAAGCACAGCTCTCCATCTGCAGCATCATCGACAGGACTGACTGCGGACCTTTGGTACAGAGCCAAGTGGAGGGTCTGAATAAGAGGCTGAGACGGTTCTGCGACCATGTGGGCTGCAGATTCCTCGACTTGCGCCATAGGGTGGTGGGGTTTCAGGTTCTGCTGGATAGGTCAGGAGTCCACTACACACAGCAGGCAGCTACACGGGTAGCAGGGGTTGTGTGGCATGGACTGGGCGGTTTTTTAGGTTAGATGGCCTCGTGCAAGTACAGAAAGGGCAACAGCCTCAAAGGGTGCAGGGCAAAGTCAGGACATGCGGGGACCAAGCAGCAATCAGTATTGTAATTGTAAACTGTTGAAGCTGCGTTGGTAAAGTATGGGAACTACAAGTGCTGATAGAAGGCACCGAAGCTGAAATCGTTATAGGTACGGAAAGCTGGCTGAAGCCAGAGATTAATTCTGCTGAAATTTTTACAAAGGCACAAACGGTGTTTAGAAAGGATAGATTGCATGCAACCGGCGGTGGCGTGTTTGTCGCTGTTAGTAGTAGTTTATCCTGTAGTGAAGTAGAAGTGGATACTTCCTGTGAATTATTATGGGTGGAGGTTACACTCAACAACCGAGCTAGGTTAATAATTGGCTCCTTTCACCGACCTCCCGACTCAGCAGCATTAGTGGCAGAACAACTGAGAGAAAATCTGGAATACATTTCACATAAATTTTCTCAGCATGTTATAGTCTTAGGTGGAGATTTCAATTTAGCAGATATAGACTGGGTCACTCAGATGTTTAGGACGGGTGGTAGGGACAGGGCATCGAGTGACATTATACTGAGTGCACTATCTGAAAATTACCTCGAGCAATTAAACAGAGAACCGACTCGTGGAGATAACATTTTGGACCTACTGATAATAAACAGACCTGAACTTTTCGACTCTGTAAGCGCAGAACGGGGAATCAGTGATCATAAGGCCATAGCAGTATCCCTGAATATGGAAGTAAATAGGAATATAAAGAAAGGGAGGAAGGTTTATCTGTTTAGCAAGAGTAATAGGAGGCAGATTTCAGATTACCTAACGGATCAAAACGACAATTTCTGTTCCGACACTGACAATGTTGAGTGTTTATGGAAAAGTTCAAGGCAATCGTAAAATGTGTTTTAGACAGGTACGTGCCGAGTAAAACTGTGAAGGATGGGAAAAACCCACTGTGGTTCAACAACAAAGTTAGGAAACTACTGCGAAAGCAAAGAGAGCTTCACTCCAAGTTTAAACGCAGCCAAAACCTCTCAGACAAACAGAAGCTAAACGATGTCAAAGTTAGCGTAAGGAGGGCTATGCGTGAAGCGTTCAGTGAATTCGAAAGTAAAATTCTATGTACCGACTTGACAGAAAATCCTAGGAAGTTCTGGTCTTACGTTAAATCAGTAAGTGGCTCGAAACAGCATATCCAGACACTGGAATGATGATGGCACTGAAACAGAGAATGACACGCGTAAAGCTGAAATACTAAACATCTTTTCCCAAAGCTGTTTCACAGAGGAAGACCACACTGCAGTTCCTTCTCTAAATCCTTGCACAAACGAAAAAATGGCTTACATCGAAATAAGTGTCCAAGGAATAGAAAAGCAACTGAAATCACTCAACAGAGGAAGGTCCACTGGACCTGACAGGATACCAATTCGATTCTACACAGAGTACACGAAAGAACTTGCCCTCCTTCTAACAGCTGTGTACAGCAAGTCTCTAGAGGAACGGAAAGTTCCAAATGATTGGAAAAGAGCACAGGTAGTCCCAGTCTTCAAGAAGGGTTGTCGAGCAGATGTGCAAGACTATAGACCTATATCTCTTGACATCGATCTGTTGTAGAATTTTAGAACATGTTTTTTGCTTGCGTATCATGTCATTTCTGGAAACCCAGAATCTACTCTGTAGGAATCAACATGGATTCTGGAAACAGCGATCGTGTGAGACCCAACTCGCTTTATTTGTTCATGAGACCCAGAAAATATTAGATACAGGCTCCCAGGTAGATGCCATTTTCCTTGACTTCCGGAAGGTGTTCGATACAGTTCCGCACTGTCGCCTGATAAACAAAGTAAGAGCCTACGGAATATCAGACCAGCTGTGTGGCTGGATTGAAGAGTTTTTAGCAAACAGAACACAGCATGTTGTTCTCAATGGAGAGACATCTACAGACGTTAAAGTAACCTCTGGCATGCCACGGGGGGTGTTATGGGACCATTGCGTTTCACAATATATATAAATGACCTAGTAGATAGTGTCGGAAGTTCCATGTGGCTTTCCGTGGATGATGCTGTAGTTATACAGAGAAGTTGCAGGATTAGAAAATTGCAGCGAAATGCAGGAAGATCTGCAGCGGATAGGCACTTGGTGCAGGGAGTGGCAACTGACCCTTAACATAGACAAATGTAATGTATTGCGAATACATAGAAAGAAGGATCATTTATTGTATGATTATATGATAGTGGAACAAACACTGGTAGCAGTTACTTCTGTAAAATATCTGGGAGTATGCGTGTGGAACGATTTGAAGTGGAATGATCATATAAAATTAATTGTTGGTAAGGCGGGTGCCAGGTTGAGATTCATTGGGAGAGTCCTTAGAAAATGTAGTCCAGCAACAAAGGAGGTGGCTTACAAAATACTCGTTCGACCTATACTTGAGTATTGCTCATCAGTGTGGGATCTGTACCAGGTTGGGTTGACAGAGGAGATAGAGAAGAGCGGCGCATTTTGTCACAGGGTTATTTGGTAAGCGTGATAGCATTATGGAGATGTTTAGCAAACTCAAGTGGCAGACTCTGCAAGAGAGGCGCTCTGCATCGCGGTGTAGCTTGCTATTCAGGTTTCGAGAGGGTGTGTTTCTGGATGAGGTATCGAATATATTGCTTCCCCCTACTTATACCTCCCGAGGAGATCACGAATGTAAAATTAGAGAGATTCGAGCGTGTACGGAGGCTTTCTGGCAGTCGTTCTTTCCGCGAACCATATGCCACTGGAACAGGAAAGGGAGGTAATGACAGTGGCACGTAAAGTGCCCTTCGCCACACACCGTTGGGTGGCTTGCAGAGTATAAATGTAGATGTAGATGTAGACCTCTGTCTACCCTGTATAGGACACCCAGACCTGCCATTAACACACCATTCAGTTAAGTGGACAAGTAATGATCCACCTTGTAGTTCCTGCAGGAGTGGCAGTATCCACAGGACAGGATAGTACTTGAGGTACCTCTGGTAAGCATCTCTTGGTAGCCATACGAACATATCCACTCACAGTAGTCAGGGCAATTTGCAGGAGATTATGAACAGCAACCAACTCACTCCCTGCCCAAAAACAGCAAGCACAGAGGGGCTGCAATTATGTCTTGGTGCAGTATTTTACAGAATAGTAAAAAAGATAACTTTTTCTTCAAATTGCTGATTCGTTTTTAGTTTATGAGTCTCATATGCTGAATTTTTTTTATTTTTTTTTCAGTTCATGTGTTTACCTTTTGAAGCTAATGAATCATGCTGTTCTGGTAAAGGATGTCTCAACAACTGAGGAACTCATCAATTGGTGCCAGTGCATCATGAAATGCAACAGAAATGAAAGAAGTATGACCAGTTCCCAAATGTGCACCCTACGGCAGTTAGGGAAGATCACCACGATCTTGCCACCCCTGTCTCCCAGGTAGTGAGAGAAGAGGTGGCTACCATAAATGTCAACTCCAGGAGGTAACAGAGAATGTCAAAGAAGAAGTTGTCGATCTAGAGCACCAATCTCTGCCACCAGTCTAATGCACCACTAGAATTGACTCAGACTTGTTGTCTGACAATAAAGGGACAACCCATCATCTGAGTGATGCAGGTACAACCAAGTATAGCACCCTGCATAAGAACAGACATTTGGATAACAGAAGACAACACACTGTTTTCTGTGTAGACGAACTGGACATGTATGCTACTGCAGAGAAAGGAGACAAGTGTTAAAGACTAGTAGGCTGTCAGACATCAACGATCTCACCAACTCTATTGATACCAGTCAGTTGCCGACGATCAAAGCCAAACTGCAGTACAAACACTTCAAATTAGTCTTTTTAACAGAATATAGTCATAATGTTATTCTCAGGTGTGCTGCTTCTTTCCCCCTCCCAGACATTACAAGTAGTCACAGACTGGGGAACGTCAGAGCTCCAGATTAAACGAAGGTATTCACAGGTAACAAAGATTGCTCTGGCAGTTGTTTGCCGTTGAAGACACTGTTATACTGCCATTATCAACAAACTGAGTTCTAGTTGTCAGTCTAGATGCTCAGTTAAACAGTGAAGCTTCTGTTGATTGCGCAAAGCTACTCAGGCTCACAAAACAAATGTACGTTCCAGTGATGATCATAAGCGTTGCAAGTGGTCAAGGAGAACTTTGGTTATCATCCTTGTATGCCTAGTAGGCATAATGCTATTCAAATCTCTCTCCACTTCTTTAAACACCTCTATGTATCAATTTTTTTTGTTTATATTTAGTTTTAGTTTTTTTTAGCAAATGCATTTGGTAACATTTGCTCTGTAAGTAATTTATTAGTGGATTTACATTTTTCGACTATCTTGCAGTGTATTGCACTCATCGATAACATATTATCCATGAGAGTGTTTATTTACATTTAGTGGTGGGCAGTTAGCAGCTGGAGTGCATCTGAGAGCTATGTAGTGACAAATTTATTTGTGTATTGTAGTCCGTTATTAATTTCAATAATTTTAAACCTTTTTCCCTTAGTTTATTGTGAAATAACTGTAGAACAAACTTCCAGAAAAGTTAGCTTACTGCATAATGTGTAATTTTTGTTTTGGACAAGTAATCTGTTAAGTATTTGTGGTAGTAGTATTAGTGGCGGAGTAGTTGTTACCTTCTCCCTACTGAGCAAAATTTTAAATCACTGTAGGTAGTTCATAAAACCATTTTACTATAGTAACATACCTTCATTAACACAGAAATATGGTTCTTTGATAAGTGTAAAATTTTCACTATGAGGAGGGGTGTGGGTGGAGCTTGCAGTAGTCTTGATATGGACAGGGAGTATGATCTGGAAAGGATAGCTACTCACAAACTGGTGGCACAAATTTGAAGCTGCTTCAGTATCATCAACAGCCTCATCTTAATACAGTTGTTAGTGTATTAAAATGGGGCTTGAGATGCTATAGCTGACATTGCAGTAGTTCCAATTGAGTCTATTAATGTATCGGGTTTCACTGGGCATGTCCTGGACTTTAATACGTATGGGAAGGGGAAGTTGGCAAAACTTGTAGGTGACAGTGTAGTGGCAGGTTGTGGGTCCACTCATGGAAAAATTCCTGTAGTAATTAGTGTTAGAGCTGCATTCTTTTTTAGATTGAAGTCAGCTAGCAGGTATCCCTTTAACAAAGCAACAACCTTAAAAAAAGTTACAGTAGCATATTTCATCAATATGTAAGAGGTATGAGTGAATTGAGGGCTCCAATACCAGGATACATTAGGTTGGTGTATAAGTTTGATGTGTTTTTGTTTTGCACGTTGGTATTCCACATGCTATGGGTTTATTTATCAGTTGTCATATTTGTAGTTCACTGTTGCTATTTGAGTTTACATATTGTCATTTGGAGATAATGAGTGGAGTTGTGGACTCTAGAAAATGGAGTACTGAGTGAACAAATCTGAACGTTTCCAACATATTCTTCTGTTTGGGTTCAATAGAGGGGCGACAGCAGCAGAGACAGCTGAAAAATTTGCACAATCTCTGGGAATAATGCCATCATCAATTGACTCATGGTCACCACCACCCGTTCCTATCCTGTATCGTTAATGGTGGCAAGAGATTGTCTCTTTATGCTAACATAAGAAAAAGAAAGGAAAAATTGAGCCCAACAAAGCAACAACCCCGCTTACAAAGACCTGTGCACATCCACAAAAGATTATTTTATGCATATGATGGAACAGCGATGGTGTGGTGTACTATGAATTGCTTCGCAGAGGTTTACCCATCACTGCTGACATTTATTGTCAACAACTGAGATGTCTTAAAGGCACAGTTCAAGAATAATAACTAGGAAGACTGAGTGAAGTGATGCTACTTCCTGATAGTGCCAGCCTGCATTCTGCTAGAGCGGCAAAAAATACTAGATATCAGTTGGGTTGGGAAGTCATTCCATACCCACCTTATTCACCTGGTCTTCCACGCTCAGATTTTCACTCTTTCCCACACTCCATCAGAAAACCTTCAAGGAACTTTCTTTCCGGAAAAAAAAGCACTCAGAACACGGTTCAATGAGTTGTTTGCCTAAAAACCACACAATTTCTACAATTGTGGAATGGAAAAGTTACCGCAGCAATGGCAGACATGTAAACAGTGAAGAAGAATATATTACTGATGACTAAAGTCTCTGTTGTGTGTATCAGTAGTGTTTATTAAACTTACAGGAAAACAATATGAACTTATGCACCAACCCAATATGTTAGCTGGTTATTTTCCAAGGAACTCATTGCAGAGTGGCCATGTACATGAAAAGCAGTATTTCATTTGAATCTACTGATGAATGAAAGCACTGCACGTAACAGCTCACTGAATGTTGTGCTAGAAAGTTGAATTTCATGAAACTGAGATTTTAATTACAATTATCAACAGGTCCCTTAACTTTTGATACCAGGACATTTCTGTTTAAGCTAGGAGTAGTTCTTGATTCAGTTTATTAAAAGTACCAAAAATCAGTTGTACCTGGTGACTAAAATTAATTTTATAAGTTATTGTGCAAGGAAATGAATTGAATATAATTATAAACTATTTAGAAATGAAAAGAAGTTGCAACATACACACTTTTAAAACCTCATTAAAGAACAAGAGTGGCACGATATTTATAGTGCTGATAACATGACAAATTTAATGTTTTCCTTGACATATCTCATGCTCTCTGAAATCTGCTTTCCAATGGTGTGTCTGAAACAGGGTACTAGCACAGACAAGACAACAAGTGTGGCTGACTAATGGGAATAATATCAGAACTTTAAGAAATAATCACAACTGAGCTGTAGTAGCCCATTACAAACAGTACTGTAAGGTTCTTAAAAAGTCATTAGCAAGACAAAAAATAAACTGAATAGCTAATTCTCAGGGCAAAATTAGAACCATATGGTCAGCCGTGAAAGTGTCTAGCCAACAGCACAAGGCCAATGACATAAAATCAATACATAGTAAAACTGTTTTTGTTATGATAAATCAAATATATGTAGAGTATTTAACAATCGCTTTCTAAATATAGCACAGAAAGTAAATAAAAGCTTAGTTTTTACAGGAAATCATGTAACTCACTGAAAAACGGCTTTCCAAGACTACTACCTGAAATAAATCTTCCTGAGACTGACAAGGGGGAAACTGAGTTAATAATTACATCACTGAAGAATAATGTAGGTTGGTTGGTTTGGAGACTGAACTAAAGGGTCATCAGTCCCAAAGAATAAACACTCATGGATATAATGGGTTATCTAACAGGATATATTCGATTATCGATCATTTTGTTTGTTATGTTGGTTCACATGTCCTGAACATATGTTCACAATTTCAAGTGTACTGCATACTTAATTTGTTTTTGACAGATGGAAAAGTTAGACGAGTTTAAGTGTGTTTGGCGATTTTCGATTATTATAAAAACTGGAACAATGAATTTGTATCAATTTTTATGTGAAAAATGGAATCATGCACTCTAAAACACTTGAAATGTCGACAGTGGCGTACGGTGAGTCTACTCTAAGTAAAACAAACTGTTTACAAGTGGTACAAGCTCCTCCAAGATGGCCGAGAAGGTGCCTATGACGAACCTCACTCTGGATGCCCAGCACAACAACAGATAGTAATGTCGAAGCTTTGAAGAAAATTGTCTAGGAAAATCATCGAATTACGATAAGAGAAGTTTCTGTGGACATAGGCATATCAGTTGGCTCGTGTCATGCAATTTTTTGGGATGTTTTGGGCATGAGACGTGTGTCAGTGAAGTTTGTTCCAAAACTTCTCGATTTTGATCAGAGGAATAGTCACAAGAGCATTGCTCAGGAGCTCTTGAATGATGACAATGATGATCCTGATTTGCTCAAAAGGGTCATAACTGGTGACGAAACATGGGTTTATGGTTACGAAATCAAAACCAAAGCCCAATCGTCCCAATGGAAGTATTGTGGAGAGCAAAGACTGAAAAAAGTGCACCAAGTTCTATCAAATGTCAAAGGTTTGCTCACTGAGTTTTTCAATTACCATGGCGTAGTGCATCTTGAATTTTTGCCTCAAGGTCGTATGATCAATAAGGAGTATTATCTTGATGTTATGTGCCTTTGTGAGAAGCAATCCACAAGAAAAGTACGGAATTGTGGAATAACAATTCATGTCTTTTTTATCATGTCAATGGACCTGCCCATTCATTGTTGCTTGTGAGAGATTTTTTGGCCAATAACAACTTGACTGTCACTGGATAGAGTAAAGAAAAAGTTGCTAATGCTATGTATCTCCTTTAATTTAATTAAGGTGTTTGATTGTGTTGATCGCAGACTATTACTGCAGAAGTTGGACCATTATGGAATAAAAGCAACAGCTCACAACTGAATCCTCTCAAACTTTAAGAACAGACAGAAAAAGGTCACTCTTAACAGTAATAAGAATGGCTATGAGATGGTATCTGTAAGAGCATTGCAGGGAAGGTTGAGCTGAGAAATAATTCTTAAAGAAAAAAATCAATAAGTAGTCCCATTTCCAAGTTATTTAGCATTGACGTTAGCTGCACGTGCAAATTCAAGCAACCTGCCAGAGACTGTGCTGCCATTTTTTTTTTCTTTGTCCTTTCAAACTGAGTGAACATATCTGTTGATCATTATCTTAAATTTATTGACTTCCAAAAAGGGCACATTTTCAGTAGTAATGAGTATAATAAGTGGTAACTCACGGACCCACAGATGTCTGTGCATTATTGCATTTTACTATGTTCAGGTGCTTGAATCTGCATGTGCAATGACATGACTGGCTAACTTCAATCCTAAGTAACTCAGCAATGGCACAATATATTTAATATTTTTTTAAACAATTATTTCTCAGTGCAACCTCCTCTGAAACACCCTTACAAAATTTTCAGAGGGTTTCTGAACATCCTATATACAAATGATGTGTCTTAATACAACAGGCAATTCTAAAATATTTATGTTTGCTGATGACACTAGCATGGTAGTGGGGCAAGTTAAGTGCAACACAGGCAATGTATCAAATAGTGCATTTCATGATGTAAGTTCAAGGCATGTAGAAAATAAATTGATGCTGAATCACAGTAAGGCTTAATTTTCAGTTTCTAACACACAATTCAACTAAAATTGACATTCTGATTGAACAGAATGGGTATTTGATTAGTGAATCTGAACAATCCAAATTACTAGGTATTCAGATAGATGGTAACTGTCATGGAATGCCCACATTCAGGATTTTGTTCAAAAACAGAATGCCGCTATATTCACCATTAGAACAATAGTTGCAACAAGTGATGGTCCAACAGCAAAACTGCTTAACTTCATTGATTTATGACACACAGTATTATGAGGTAGCTCTTCCCATTCGTAACAGGGGTTTTTGGCTCAGAAATGGGCAGTTACAGCAATGTGGGGTGTAATGACATGTGTACACTAGCATGTGAACTTTCCCAAGTCGCCTGCAGAGGCTACTTTTGCAAGTTCTTTCACATGAAAACACTGCCAGCAAGTTGACTTCTGCAGGTTTCGTCAACTTACAGTAGTAATCTCTGCAAGTTAGTGGAAACAGTTTCTTGCATCTTGCTGCAAGAACTTGGCGAACTTGTCAGTTGTTGGAAATTTTTCTCAAACATGCAGCAGTTGTGTGTCTTCCATTCTGGTATGAAAATGTCTTTATCAAAAAGGAGAATGGCATGAAGACAGATAGGCTGAAACAAATGTACCACAGCCTATTTCTTGATAACTTACACGTGTACACCTTTGCATCAAATTTCTTCACTCAAACTTCTATTTTTTTCTTATTTTACCTTTTGTAACAATTTTTCTTTCATGATAACAACCATAATAATGCAATAACAGTGGTGACTGATCTTTTTAATGACATTGTAAACTTATATTTGCCTGTCTTGTGACATGACACAAAAAGTGGCAGTAAGTTTCGGAAATTAACTTGCCAAAGCAATTTGCAGAAGTAATTGGCTAGTGGAGACATCCCTTAAGTTCGCGAGCCTCCTGTTGACCCCTGTTCAGGATCTGGGGATTTTGTTTGACACTAGCCTCTCAATATACAATTTCCTTAATGTCATTTGTTGTTAACAATATGAGCTTATGCTCATGAATTAGCAGCTTTCATTCAGTTAATACTAGGCAGAAATCAAATCTGTTTTTGGATCACATGCCCTTAACTATTGTGCAGAAAGGTTTGTAGTATTCTGCTGCATCCATTTTCAGTGAGCAGCAATTATCTTTGCACTTTATTGTCTAAACTGAAGGACTTCCTCATAGCTCACTCATTCCATTATGTCAGGAAGATGCCGAAAAAAAATTAAGCTAATTCATGTGTTGTAACCATGATTACACAAAGCAACTAGATGTTTGCATAGGATTCCTGCAAATTATATTTTATCTGCTAACTTTTCTGATGTTAACTTCATGTACTGACTCATTCCACAACCATGGAGATTTTCTCCTCTCTTTGGTCCTTGATGTGTAAAATAATAACAATGAAAAAAAAAAAAACAGTTACCATGAGCAGCCAAACTCATCTCAGTGCTTCGCTACCACTACAGACAATGTAGTGGAAGAAGCTACTATCGAACTGCCAATAGAATCTGACCTGACCAAGGAACACTGCCAGTGAGTGTTAGCCATTCTGCACCAATTTCAGATGATTTTGAATGGACAAAGAACAGATCAAATAGCCCATGGCAAAACGTCTCAATACTGGGGGGTCATCCACCATTTAACAAGCATTCCTATAGTGTTTTGTCAGCTGAATTGCAAATTATCTGGGAGGAAGTGGAGAAAATCCTGCAAGGTAACATCACTGAACTTTCACAGAGTTCTTGGTCCTCTCCTGTCATCCTTGTGAAGAAAAAAGGTGGACCATGGAGATTCTGTGATGGTTACTGATGACTGATCAAAATCATGAAGAAAGATGTCTACCCGCTGTTGCTCATTTATGATGTCCTTAATGAGATCAAAGTTATGCCATTTGAACTATGTACCACTCCAGCCACCTTCCATTGTATGATGGACAATCTGCTTTGACACCTGAAATGGGCTACGTTTCTTTATTATGTGGATGACAGTAATTTTTTAAAGACATTTGAAGAACATCTAGTGTTCAGACTACATGCCTCTGCCTCAATCCAAAAAACTCTCTCTTTGTCACCCAAGAAATAAAAAAACTATGGGTATCTAGTTTCTGTCCTGATCCAGAGAAAATAAGATGAGTCACAGATTTTCCAATTCCTTGGCACATTCATGCTGTGGGAAGTTTTGTCGGAATGTGTTCATACGGACAGAAATTCATAAAGGACTTCCATACCAAGGCACCTAACTTGAAAGAACTACTGCAGGGAGATGCAAAATTTCCCTAGAATGAGTTGCAAGAAGGGTATTTACTTCTCCTTAAGGAGATGTTAACATCATCTCCAGTCCTACCACTATATGACAAGGATGTCAAGACAGATTTATACACGTATACTAATGGTTAGAGGAAAGGGGCAGTTCTAGTACAACTTCAAAATGATATTGAATAGGTGATAGATTATTCTTCCAGAGTAGTCTTCAAGTTCAAGAAAAACTTTCCTACAATCGAGAAAAAGTTCCTTGTAGTTGTCTGAACCATTAACTAGTTCCAGTCATACTTATTTGTCAAACCATTCACTATTGTGATAAGTCACCATTCCCCATGCTAGCTGATTAGCCAGAAGGATCTGTTGGGTCGACTGATACGATGGGCACTCACAGTTCTGGAGTATGTCGTCACAGTGATATACAAAAATGGACGCAAACACAAGGATGTCAACTGTCTTTCAAGGAATCCTTTGGTGGAATGCAGCAATGTCCATGAAATTTCAGTCATCGCCACATTAAATGACATTGCTGTTGAACAGAGGGCAGATCCAGTATGGATGAAAACTATGAAGAATGAGGGACTGACCAAAGGAAGATTCCAGTTGTATAAGAAGAATTATGATCTGATGGGGTGCTAACGGCTGCTCAACATCCCAACTCATCTACAGCCAGATATCCTGAAATATTTCCACAATACTCCAACATCTGGTCACTTGGGGTTTGTGAAGACTAAAGACAGAATCACACAACCCAGGTCTCTACAAATTCATTAGAACTATGTGAGCCACTGTAAGGAATGCCAGTGGTGGAATCACCTGCCACAATTACCTATGGGGCATCTGGTACCAATTCTGCCTGCAGCAGCTCCATTCCCCTGAACTGGATTGGGCTCTTCAGGAGGTTCCAAATGGGAATTGAGGGATAATAATCTGCACTGACTACCTCAACACTACTCTGGCACCAAGGCTGTGTCAACTGCCTGAGTCTCGGAAACTAAAAAGTTCCTTGTCAAAGACATCATTTTGAAGCATAGCCCACCCTATGGAATGATCTCTGTGAAAAAGTTTTTCTGTAGAGACTAGAATCAGAGGTAATTTCATGTTGCAGCATCACCCACATGATGACAATTGCCTTGCATCCACAGATGAATGGCCTCGCAGAGTATGATGTTGGCAGAAACACTCAATATATGACAATGCTGAACAGAGATATTGGGATTCAGTAATGCCTGTCATGACATCATAATATAACAGAAGGTTGTGAGGCTGAAACAATAATGGATATGCTGTTCCCGTTTCAACTGGACAATACTCAGGATGGCTAAGTGCAATACCTCATCAATAGGAATGAATGAGCTAGACAGCTGACACACATATGTATCCTGGACATCCAGAAGAAAGATTGAGAGTGCTGTAATACCAAGCACCAGGCAGTGAGACACAAGTCTGTAAGACTTGGTATGGATTTTTATATCCATGTGGAAAGTGGGGCTATCACAAAAGTTATACTAAAGAACCACTTTGGACCACATTGTTGTATCCTTTATCACTTGTCGGATGTCACATACGAAGTCAAGAATTATGACCTTTCATCCAGAAGATGAAAGTGCAGAGATGTCCTCTGCATTACACCTCACTACAGTCCTGAGGTAATGAAAAACATGGGGGTTCTCATTGAAGGAAACTGAAGATCCTCTCTACAGTCATGATGCTTTGATTGAAGAGCCTACCTTCAGTGCTAATCCATAGTGAAAATGATGTGACATGACTTGATCATGAGGATAAATCAGTGCTCCCAAAAGATCTACATCCAGTTGGCTCCAGTGAGAACTTCTGAGACAGCAGGTCATTGTTTCTTCAGAAGGGGAATTAATGCCACAAGCTGTACTATGTGCCTTGTGGAGTAGCAGTTAGTGTGTCTGTCTGTGTGCTGTGGATTGCCATTTCAAACCCAACCACTAGCATTTATTGTTACTTACAAGGGGAGGCCGCCAATTGTGAAATTCAGATTCGATTCATACTGCGCATAATATAAGCTCATGGCCAGAGGTGTAATGTGGCAAAGCAGCAAGATGTACTTCTCAGCCGTTGTCGAGAAAATGGACAGTTAAAAGAAACCGTTGCGGTGAAATACTCTCTACGATTTGTTATTTCCTACAGCGTCGTGGCACAGCGGTAAGCGCTCGGGTTCGTAATCCGAAGGTCGCAGGATCGAATCTCGCGCCATGCAACCTTTTTTTTTTTAGTATTTGTTTTTTGTAATTCAAATATATATATATATATATATATATATATATATATATATATATATATATATACACACAAACAAACACAAACATACACACAAAATTCTAGCTTTCGCAACAAACGGTTGCTTCGTCAGGAAAGAGGGAAGGAGAGGGAAAGATGAAAGGAAGTGGGTTTTAAGGGAGAGGGTAAGGAGTCATTCCAATCCCGGGAGCGGAAAGACTTACCTTAGGGGGAAAAAAGGACGGGTATACACTCGCACACACACACACACATATCCATCCGCATATACACAGACACAAGCAGACATTTGTAAAGGCAAAGAGTTTGGGCAGAGATCTCTGCCCAAACTCTTTGCCTTTACAAATGTCTGCTTGTGTCTGTGTATATGCGGATGGATATGTGTGTGTGTGTGCGCGAGTGTATACCCGTCCTTTTTTCCCCCTAAGGTAAGTCTTTCCGCTCCCGGGATTGGAATGACTCCTTACCCTCTCCCTTAAAACCCACTTCCTTTCATCTTTCCCTCTCCTTCCCTCTTTCCTGACGAAGCAACCGTTTGTTGCGAAAGCTAGAATTTTGTGTGTATGTTTGTGTGTCTATCGACCTGCCAGCGCTTTTGTTTGGTAAGTCTCATCACTTTCTTTCTTTTTAGATATATTTTTTCCACGTGGGATGTTTCCCTCTGTTATATTTTTTCTAATTCGAACGTTTGACTTACACTATACGTATTCGTTTCGGAATATCGTTTCTACGTCTTCCGTTAACTACACGTGTAAACATTATGAAGATAATTAATAACATTTGTGAAACACAACTTTCTTTGCGGAAAACATAATCATGTTCGAAGTCGCCAGTTTTTCCACGACAAACGACTTTCAACAACTTATTATATGCATAATTGTTGCAACTGATTGCCGGGAATTTTTATATATATATATATATATATATATATATATATATATATATATATATATATATATATATATATATATATATATATTGAATTACAAAACACAAATACTAAAAAAAAAGTTGCATGGCGCGAGATTCGATCCGGCGACCTTTGGATTACGAACCCGAGCGCTTACCGCTGCGCCACGACGCTGTAGGAAATATTAAATCGTAGAGAGTATTTCACCGCAATGGTTTCTTTTAACTGTCCTTTTTCTCGACAACGGCTGAGAAGTGCATCTTGGTGCTTTGCCCCATTACACCTCTGGCCATGAGCTTTTATTATGCGCAGTATGAATCGAATCTGAATTTCACAATTGGCGGCCTCCCCTTGTTAGTAAATATTGTTTCTTGAAGGTTCTGAAACTTCTTATGGTTGTAATGTTTGTATATTCTGGAATATTCAATGCTTATATAAATAGTATCACTCTCCACCCAGGAGTCTGGTTCTCTCCTGTCCATACATAATAAACATGCTGTCATTGCTAATTGTTGTACCTCATTGACTACCCAGCTTTTGTATTTGGACTTGATTCTGGTTACAATGTGACAACACATTTTGGAGTGAAAATACTGTGCTAGTATGTAAGAACCATTCAGGAACTTTATCAGGAAGGAAATTTTCATACTACTTACAATTCCAATTTTTAAAAACATTTTTTGGTTTACTGAGAACTTGTAAAACTAGAGATATTTCCTTCTTGCAGTTAACCTTTCACCCTTTTCTTCTGCTGTCATTTGTAAAAAAATTTTGACAGCAGTTTTTAAGTTGAATTGTATTTGCAATGGAAGAAAATTCTACCAGTACCAGTTTAATCATATCGGGCACATAAATAAATAAGCTCTAACTCTGGAAACAAATTCTGTATCAGTTAAACATTCATAAATTTTATTTTATACACAATATACAAAAATATACACATACAAAACACTTCATAATGTCTTCCTGAATATTAATTATTCTTCTGTTACATCCAGCTTAAGATTAATATTTACAGATGCTAACTGTGCAACAAGATATCTATATATGTAAGGAATCTCAATCTCTTGAACTGCACTGCTGTCTTTGCACATCCTGCACTGAATCACACTTTCATGGTGATCTTGCTTTCGGTTCAGGATGTAGAGTGGACTCAAAATATTTCCACATTTCTTGCATATGAGTGTCTGCAACAATAAAGGGACCAATAAAAGCACATCAACAGTTTATTTACAAATAAGAGAAAAGACACAAACAACCATATCTGATCAAATCGTACTTCTCAGACTGTGAAAAATTGCAAAGTAGCTGACATTCTGTTCTTATTTACCTTTAGAGCAAGCTATAAGTAAATTCATAACTCTGTAACAACAAATCAACACTGAGTGACACATATATGAGGGAGGGGGAGCATAATGAACTTGAGTACTTTGTCTAAAGAGCTTATCCTTCAGTACACACATTTTTTTACTTACAAACAAAAATTTTATCAGCAGACATAATACGATACATTATAGTTTGAGTCACTCCTGGAGGCAGTCTCAAATGGTGTGACTGGTAGTGCACTGACAGTGGACGGTTAGGATTCACATTTGAATCCTGGGTCACCATAGTTTTAACTTGGGACATACAATCATCACAGCAAATATACTTAACTGGAATTATATTTTAAAAAAAGCAAAAAAGAGAAGAAGAAAGAAAGAAAAAAGAGGCTTGTACTCAGTAAATATTGTAAAACATTTTATTATTTATGGGAACTGTAGAATGCGTAGAGAGGTCTGCTTATTCCAAGAATGCAACAATGTATCAAAACAACAGCAAATCAGCCAGGGACGAGGTTAAACTACCAGAATTTCAGTTTCAATAATCTTCACAAATTATAATGAGTTTTTAAATGTTACATCCTTTGTTAAACTGTGAATCCATAGTAACTGCTGGAATATGTACAAGGCAAGAACACAATTTATATATGGTGGTAATGAATATTCTGTGGTGCTCTATGGGCAGTTATATACAAAATGAGAGTTAAAAATGTTCTGCACTTGCATGCATATAACATACAATGAATGTGTCATCATGTCCTCCCTCGCATGATGCAAGATAGGTATATAATCTTTTCTCACTTCTTGCTGGGAACTTTCATCAGAGGACGTGGGTGATTAATTATGCAACTTTGTAAGAAAGATGACCCAACTCAAAAATGTTTGAACTGTTAAATGTATTTATGTCACTGTAAACACATTAAATTTATGATGTATTAAAACAACTAGAAAATTTCCACTGAAGTAAGAAATCATAGTTAATTATGACAAATGTGCTCTGTAACGCTATATATTACGTAATCCACATAATTAAAATGGTAAAAGTGAAGAGCAACCACAACCTACTCAATCAACTTTCAACAATCATACCTTTGTCTTGTCAGAACAGTGAAACAATCTGTCCTGCAGCAAGAAAGAAGCTCCATGTGACAATAGTGAATCACGTTCCATTTCTCCAAATCGGATACCACCACCACGACGTCGACCTTTCACAGGTTGGTGAGTTAATACATCAATTGGACCAGTGCTACGAACCTGTTACAGAAAATATCAGACACTAAATTCTACTTCATGGGTTATATGTTACAGACAGTGTTCCTGATTGCTTGATATCAGAAATTATTGAGTTTAGAAAGTTTTCAATACAATTAAATTTTTAAAATGGCATCCCTGATGTTTAACTTCATTAAAAACTTGATCCCTATATTTACCATGTTTTCCAGTTGCATTTGGAGCTGCAAGCCAGGACTATTTAGCAGGAAATATGGTACCAGTCAGTCAGGTATGTGCTATGGTGGCATAAGCACAGATTGCCTATATGTGCAAATGTTTTCTGTTGCAGCAGCTGCATGGAGGAAGCTTGCACTATCTTCCCATGGAAGATGCTATCATGTTTCTACTTTCTGAGCATGCAGCATGTTACTTTCCTTTTTACAATAGTCAAAATCCAAATCTTATTTCAGAAGTATGCTTGTGTGTAACATGCTAAACTCCCTATGAATAGTGTCAACTGGTTGTGAAAATTAAACTAAAAAGTAATATCTGCTTTGTGAATCTACAAAAATTTATGTCATATTTATCTTTATTGCTGATGTAGCATGTAATTGTTCATAACCCATTATTTTAAGGAGGGATCAGTTCTAACCACAAGAACAATTAGTTTATATTAGGGACTATACGTTGTCCAGAGAGATTGGCAGCCTTTGGTATTTCATAGCAGTTACTGTGCCATCATGGTTGCACATCAAATGTAAAATAACCTCTTTTGATCTTTTTGAACATCTTCATACCTGTGTCATCACAAAGTGATACATATAATAAAAGTAAACTTTTATTAAGTTGATCAGTTGCATGTTTCACAGACCATATTTGCTATGAACAATGAGATGTGGAAAAGTCATATGACCAACAGTTAACACACATTTATTAAAAATATACTTACAATGCTAAATGTTGACCATATACAGGCATGTGACTGACTACTAACTTATGTTCTGTAATTTCTCTGTGGTAAAGGTGAGCTGTCAACTAGAAACAACTTTAATCTTCAGTTACAAACACTTTAATGAGAGTGCAGGTTATTTTCCATTCTAAGGCTGTATTTATAATCATCATCATTTCTCTCCAACTAGAAAGGATTGTTGACAACCAATTTCACCAGTTTATGAATTTACAAATGCCTGTAAGACATATACATGCAAGCCTCATTTGTAATTCCAGAAAGTCTCTTCTATTCGACGAAAATGTTACCCCCCCAGTCCACTAATAATTCATAATATTCAGACTGTGGCAATTTACTGTTATGTATGGCCTCAAATTACACCATTATGCTAAGACATGAATACTAAACCCAAATGTTTTAAAAGGCATAATATTTTTCTTTATTTCTTAATTTATATATGTTTTCATCAATGTACATACTTAACCCTTTCAATCCAATTTTTCTACCCATTGCATTCTCCCCAATTATTATTTATTTTACACTAATGGAAATGTGTCAGACATTGTCCGACATCAGAGCTGTAGCAGCAAATCTTAACAATGGGTGTAGTCCAACAGTGAACAATATTAAGATGTTATAGCCTTTTACAGTACAAAACTGCAGAAGTGTGCTCTTCTGACTGATTCTGAAAATCCAAGTAGTAACTTTTTACAAAAACGCCATTTACTATTTTCTCTGTTGAACATTCTTTGGCCAGTTTGCAACTGTACTTGTATTATTTGTAAAAATAACTTTGACCTTTGTCCAGAAAAAATGGTAGATCATATACATAGAATGAAAAAGCAAATGACCCATAATCAAATTCTGAGGAACACCTACCACATTACCTCCTCTGTTGAACAATGTAGCGTCTCACTAGGAGTTACTAGAAAAGTGTAGCATCTTTACCGGCAACTTTTTAAAATTTTTGTAAATTAAACCTTGTTGAACATGTGTCCTTTAAAAAAAACACTTCTCAAAAGTCCACACGTCAGAGAACACCTCAATATATGGTATTTTATCACTGGAAGATTTTACTGTATGTTGAGTCTACCTCCTTCTTCTTTTTCCTCCTGTCTGTCTACATTAATTGACGTCCCCTATCATGGTTCTGTCTGTATGTTCAGTCTAATCTCAGGAACTGTTGCTTGGGTTCTGAGGACATTTTCAGTTCTTACGGGCAGCTGGCATAAGTGGTGAAGACTGCTAGCCTCGCTCATGGGGAGCAAGCAGAGTCCATGATTTGCAGCATCATACCCGTAGTCGATTGGGGTCCTTTGGTTTGGAGCTGAGTAGAGTGTCTCAACCAGAGGCTCCATCGATTTTGCGGTGGTCACTGTTGCAGATTTTTGGACTTGCATTATGGGATGGATGGCTGTAGGACTCCCTGTGTGCACTATACAATAGTTTGAGGTCCTCTGATAAATGCTCACCAGTAATCCATGCTGCAGCTCATGTTGGTGCTGGCGTCTGATGCCTTCTGCTGTGTTTGTGGCGACTTGCCTTTAATGTTTCAATAACTGTAATTTGTAACTTGCAGCGAGTTTTTCACAATTCTTAATTTACTGCCATTCCTGGCGTGTGAGGCCTTCTGCCCAGATCACAGTGGCTTGCTTTTAAAACATTATCTGCTGTAACTGTATTGGATGATGGTTTGCTAAATTGAAACTCACTGAAAACACAATTATTTACACAGTTTTTTATTCCTTCATTAATAATGTGTGATATTTTTTATTTATTGTTGAGTCTGGAATTACTGGTTTAAAATAAATTGTAACTGTAAAAGGCAACCAATAGTAACTGATTACGGCCCCATCCACAATTGTAACTGAATCCTGCCTTCAAATGGCTCTGAGCACTATGGGACTCAACTTCTGAGGTCATTAGTCCCCTAGAACTTAGAACTAGTTAAACCTAACTAACCTAAGGACATCACAAACATTCATGCCCGAGGCAGGATTCGAACCTGCGACCGTAGCGGTCTTGCGGTTCCAGACTGCAGCGCCTTTAACCGCACGGCCACTTCGGCCAGCAATCCTGCCTTCCCTTGACTACCAGGTTTCAACCACTGTATATGCAGACAGCAAAATCAGATCGCTTACTTCCCTGGAGGAAAGTTGTCACACTCAAATTATTCTCAGATCCGAAAGCTGGCTGAAACCTTAAGTAGAAAAGCTCCAAAATATTTAGTGACACAATACAGGAAAGAAGATTAGGTGGCCAAGGAGGAAGTGTGTTCATTGCTGTGAACAAAATAATGCATCTATTAAGGTTGAATTTGAGTCTGACTGTGAAGTTACTGGACCTGAACAGCAGGCCAAGGTAAACTCAAGTTAATAAACAGATTTTTTACCAGCCAACTAATTCCACTATCAGAGTTGTAGAATCATTGAAGGAAAGTCTACATTCATTTGTGCAGAAATACTCAGATCAGGCAGTATCAATTGGAGACAACTTTATATCGAGTATACACTAGTACATCCATGGACTCATCGCAGGTGGTATGAAGCAGTCTTGTGGAAGAATTTTGAACACTTTTCTGAAAACTGCCTTGAACAACTAGTTAGACAACTCACACACAATGGAAATATTTAGAAGTTAGTAGCTGCAAACAGGCCAAACCCTATAAAGTATATAGACAGGGGTTAGTGATCATCATGTCATCATAGCGATGGTAGTTACTGAAGTTAATAAATTCACCAAGAAGGCTAGGAGAGTATTTACACTAGAAATAAACAGATAAGCAGTTGTTAGCAATCCACTTAGACAATGAATAGACATCATTTAGTTCCAATATGACAGGCATACAGGAATTACGAGCAAAGTTTAAAGTGACTGAAAAATCATTCTCTCAAGACATATATGCCTAATTAAGTGATTACAGATGGAAAGTATCCTCTGTGGTTTAATAATCACATTCAGAAAATATGAGGAAACAGAGATTGCTGCACTCTAGGATCAAAAAAGAATACGCAAATGTCATCATTCAACATTTAGTAGTAATTCATGCATCTATAAGAAGATCTATGCGGGAAGCATAAAACAACTTCCATTATCTTATCTTAGCAGAAGATCTTCCACAAACGTGAGAATGTCAAATCGCTAAGCTGACTGAAAGCTTCTATCCCATCTCTCTTCAATCGGTCCGAGGTGCAACGGAAGATAGTAAAAATGAAAAGTTGCAGCTTTAAATTTAACTTTTAAGATTTCATTCACGCAGAAGGATTACACAAACATAATGTTGTGTGAGTGTCGCACAAACTCATGGATGGAGGAAACAGACAGTTATCCATGGCACAGAGAAGCATCCAAAAGTGTTGAAAATAAATCAGTCACCGGGTCCAGAAGGAATCCCTATTTGGTTTTACAGAGCGTTCTCTGAGGCACTTATTGCAATCTCTGGCCCAGTGTGAAGTTTGCTGCTGAGTTTCGGTATAATAAATTTCCTTGAGACGGAAAAGTTTCTGTTCATACATCAGCACAGGTATAGAAAGCATCACTTGTGCAAAGCTCAGCTTTCCCTTTTTTCATATGATATTCTACAAACCATGGATGGAGGGCAGCAGGCAGATTCCACATTCCTACATTTCTGGAAAACATTTGATGTGATGCCCCACCGCAGACTGTTGACGAAGATCCAAGGCTAAGGCTTCGGTTGCCAGATATGAGAATCGCTCACTGACTTTTTAAGTAATAGAAACCAATATGTTGTCCTCAGTGGTGAGTGTTCATCAGAGACAAGGGTAGCATTAGGAGTACTCCGGGGTAGTGTGATGCGGCTGCTCTTATTCTCTATAAACACAAATGATCTGACGGACAGGGTGAGCAGGAATTTATGGTTCTTTGATGTGGTGTATGTGAAAGTATCATCACTGAGTGTAGCACACAAGATAACAGAGAGAATTTCTAGTTGGTGTGATGAAAGGCAGCTTGCTCTAAGTGTAGGAAAATGTAAATTAATGCAGATGAATAGGAAAAACAATGCTGTAATGTTCGAATACAGCATTAGTAAGGTGCTACTGGACAGTCACATCAATTAAACATTTAGGAGTAACATTGCAAAAGCAATATGAAATGGAATGAGCATGTCAGACTGGTAGTAGGGAAAGCAAATGTTAGTCTTTGTTTTATTGGGAGAATTTTGGGAAAGTGCAGCTCACCCATAAAGGAGACGGCGTATGGAAGGCTATTGTGAGCCATTCTTGAGAGCCATTCAAATGTTTGGGATACCCAGCAGGTCAGATTAAATGAAAAAATCGAAGCAATCCAAGGCTTGTTATTAGATGTGTTACTGGAAGGTTCGATCACAATGCAAGATGCTTTGTGAACTATAATGAGAAATACTTGAATGAAGACGATGCTCTTTTCGTGATGCACTATTGCGGGCATTTAGAGAACCAGTTTTGAGACTGATTGCAGATCAATTCTACTGCCATCAATGTACAATTCATGCAAGGCCCACAAAGATAATATGCAAGAAATTAAGACTTGCACAGAGTCTTTTAGGCAGTCATTTTTCACTCACTTTATTTGCACATAGAACAGGTAATGGAATGACTAGAAGTGGTCTGTGGTACAGTTCACCATGCACCATACAGTGGCTTGCAGAACTACTGTAAGAACTACGATACAGTTTCCACTAATAGACAGACTGAATCACAAGGAACACACAACATAAAATATTTTGTGTAAATCGGCTGAATTATTAAAGTCACCTACCACAGTGAAAACAATGCCACTGTTATCTAGTGCTGAATGGCACTACTCAACGGAACATTGGTAGCTCATGTGACGCTTAGTAGCTATGTTGCGCAGCAGAGGGCGCCTCGTGCCAATGTTGCGTGGCAGAGGGCGATCCATGCCAACATTGATTGCCAGTGTGTGCTTCTTGCCGATGTTGTGTTGCAGAGGGTGTTTCTTACCAATGTTGCATGCTTCGTACCAATGTTGCATGGTAGAGGGTGATTTGTACCAATGTTTCGTGGCAGAGAGTGCTTCATGGTAGAAGGTGCTCCTGAGTGACAGTGTGTGTGTTAGAACTTCTAGTTTAACAAGTATATTTAGAAACGACACAACAACACATACATGTCACAGAGTAAGTTGACATGTGAACACGTTAGCGTTCAGATAAGCACTGAGTCCCAGTCTAGCGGCCGCTGCTCGGCTGGCCGCTTAGGTGGCGCCGCTGCTGCATGGCTGGCAGGCAGACAGCGCCGCACGTAGAGGACGTGCGTAATTGCGCGGCGGCACTTTAAATGATCGGCGAGTCATAACACTTTTCCCCCCTTTGAAATTGTTGAACTGGTCTTGATGGATGTGTCCTGGAGATGGCTGACGTCCATAGGCGTTGTGTGACTCGACGTAAAGTCTCGAGGAGGAGGCTTCCCGTACGGACGGAAGTGTCCCCGATGATAACGGGTCGAGATGACAGGAGACGTAGGGGTCGAATCTGCTGGGGCCCCACGCACCAATCTGCCCGTTGCGGCAAGTCCAGTTGATATGACAGGAGACATGGGCGATGCGTCAGCGTCTGTTGGAGGAGGAGGCAAGTAGATGTACTCTGACACTGGTTGGTCCTCCGGTTCCCGCATGGGCACGTCGTCTGGTGGCATCCGTTCTGGTGCTGGCATCGCGATGACGGGTAGAGGGCGGCGTTGTGAGTATGGAGATGTGCCAAGATCCCGAGCATCAGGGAGAGTCAAGGGTGGTGTGGCGGCATTCGGAACAGGTGTTGCTGGCACCCGAGGCCAAAGCTGGTCCGAATGACGCACTGCAACACCTGTGTCCGTCTGGATTTCATACAGGCGTCTACCACGGTGTCTTAAGATGCGGCCCGGGCTCCATTTTGGCCGCCTGCCATATCCCCGTACCCAGACGAGGTCGTCGGCGGTGAACCGGCCAAGTGACGGCACCCGCGGCCGGGAGGTGGGAGGCCGCAGAAGATGAAGTAGAGTGCGGGGCTGTCGGCCATGTAAGAGCTCAGCCGGGCTGTGATCGCCCATGGGGGTGAAACGGTAAGACGCCAGGAACTGGAGAAGCGCCTCATCAGCAGCAGAAGAAGTCAGAAGTTTCCGCATTTGAGCCTTAAACGTGCGGACCAGTCGTTCAGCCTCACCGTTGGATTGTGGATGGAACGGCGGGGCCGTGACATGCGTAACACTGTGACGAGCACAAAAATCCGCAAAGTCAGAAGAGGCAAATTGCGGACCATTATCAGTAACAAGAGTAGAGGGGAGGCCTTCCAAAGAAAAAATGCGGGCGAGAGCACTGGTGGTTGCCGCGGTGGTAGGTGACGTGCAACGGACAATGAAAGGAAAGTTAGAGTAGGCGTCAATTACGAGGAGCCAATAAGTACCTAAAAAGGGTCCCGCAAAATCAGCATGAATGCGCTCCCAGGGCTTCTCAGGCGAAGGCCACGGTGACAAAGATGACTGCGGGGCAGCGGCCTGTGACGCACAAGGGCCGCAGGCAACGACCATGTGTACGATTTCCGAGTCGATGCCAGGCCAGTACACATGACGGCGCGCCAGAGATTTGGTGCGCGACACACCCCAGTGCCCCTGGTGAAGGAGGCGCAAGACCGAAGCACGCAAAGACGCGGGGACCACAACACGCGGCGAAACATTGTCAGTGGAGAGGAGGATAACACCATCCCTAGCCGTGAGGCGGTAGCGCAAAGGGTAGTAGTTCCGCAACGGATCAGAAGTCTTAGCGGACGGGCGATCAGGCCAACCCGTCTGAATACAGCGTAAAACCCGGGAGAGGGTAGGGTCAGAACCCGTAGCAGCCGCCAGCCTGTCCCCAGTGATGGGGAACCCGTCCACAACCCGCTGCTCGGCAACATCCAGGTGGAAACACAAAAGTTCGTCCCTATCGAATGCCTGATCAGGGCCCATGGGGAGGCGAGACAAAGCATCAGCATTCGCATGTTGAGCCGTTGGCCGGAAATGAATCTCATAGTTGAAACGGGACAAGTAAAGAGCCCAACGCTGGAGGCGGTGTGCAGCCTTGTCTGGAAGTGACGTTGATGGGTGAAACAAGGAAACAAGTGGTTTGTGATCCGTAACAAGATGAAATTTTGTGCCATAGAGAAAAACACCAAACTTATGAAGAGCATAAATGATGGCCAAAGCTTCTTTCTCAATCTGAGAATACTTTTGTTGGGCATCCATGAGCGTTTTGGAGGCATAAGCAATGGGTTGTTCCGAACCGTCAGAAAAACGGTGCGCAAGGACTGCCCCAACCCCGTATTGAGAGGCGTCTGTAGCAAGGACAAGATGTTGGCCAGGTTGATAAGTAGCTAGGCACGGGGCCTGTATCAGCATAGTCTTCAATTTCTGGAAAGCTGCGTCACATGACGCGGACCAGTGAAAAGGCACGTTTTTTATGCAACAGTCGATGCAACGGCTGAGCCACCGACGCTGCAGACGGTAAAAACTTGTGATAGTAGGCGATTTTCCCCAAGAAGGCCTGCAGTTCCTTAACAGACGTAGGGCGAGGAAGGGCATCGATCGCAGCGACAGTTTGTTGAAGCGGACGAATACCATCCCGAGAGAGTTGAAACCCCAAGTACGTGATAGATGCCTGAAAAAATTGTGATTTCTGAAGATTACACTTAAGACCTGCAGTCTGTAAGACATTAAAAAGTGTGTGGAGATTTTGAAGATGTTCGTCAGTGGTGGAGCCCGTGACAACAATGTCGTCGATACACCCAGGAACAGGGAGCAATAATTGTTCCAAGAATCGCTGAAAGAGAGCAGGGGCGCTAGCAACCCCGAATGGCAAGCGTTGGTATTGATAGAGGCCGAAAGGCGTGTTAAGGACCAGAAACTGCCGGGAAGCAGCGTCGAGAGGAAGTTGATGATAAGCTTCTGACAGGTCAATTTTAGAAAAATACTGCCCTCCAGCGAGTTTAGTGAACAGTTCTTCAGGACGGGGCATAGGGTAAGTGTCGATGAGGCATTGAGCATTTACCGTGGCTTTGAAATCGCCACAGAGACGAATAGAACCATTGGGCTTGGCAACTACAATGACAGGAAGCAAGACCCCTGAAGTAGTGAGACGATCCAACTCCTGTTTGACCCGATCACGAAGGGCCACAGGAATGGGCTGAGCCCGAAAAAACTTAGGCCGAGCAGTGGGTTTGAGCGTGATATGAGCTTCAAAGTCGTGTGCACGGCCTAACCCAGGAGAAAAAATGGACGAAAAGGTCGTCGACAAAGAATCCAGTTGAGCATAGGGAATAGCGTCAGAGACAATATTGACAGAGTCATCTATGGAGAACCCAAAAACGCGGAAGGCATCGAAACCAAAAAGATTTTCTGCGTTGCCCTGGTCGACCACAAATATGGGAACAGTGCGAACGACGGATTTGTAAGATACCTCCGCATTAAACTGTCCCAAGAGAGAAATCTTCTGTTTATTGTACGTCCGTAATTGCCGAGTGACAGGGAACAGGAGTGGAGAACTCAGCTGAAGATACGTCTGAGAATTAATTATAGTGGCGGCAGAACCGGTATCCACTTGCATGCGAACATCTCGACCAAGAATTTGGACAGTGAGGAATAACTTCCCTGAAAGGGAAGAAGTGCAATTGACAGACAACACAGAATCAGAATCAGCGTCATGTTCCTGAACATCATGTATGCGGTCGGACTTGCAAACGGAAGACACATGACCTTTCTTTTTGCAGTTGTGACACACAGCCCAACGTTGTGGACAATCCTCGCGTGAATGTTTCGTAAAACACCTTGGACATGAAGGAAGTTGCCGGGGATTTTGCTGCAGTTTCTTAGGGGTTTGTTTACGGCTTGGCCGAGGCTGCGCGTGGGAGCGCACTGCGGCCACGTCGGCCGGCGCGGACGCGCCGCGCGCGTCGTCAACAGCGCACAGAGGTTGTATTTCCCCGACGTCACCCCAAGCTTCTATTTGTGCCCCAGCGGCGCGAGAAATTTCAAAAGACTGCGCAATGGAGAGAACTTCATCTAAAGTCGGATTCGCCAACTGAAGGGCACGTTGCCGAACTTCTTTGTCGGGCGCCGACCGGATAATAGCATCCCGTACCATGGAATCGGCATAGGATTCTTTGTGAACATCAGTAACAAAGTGACACTTTCGACTGAGGCCGTGAAGTTCAGCAGCCCAAGCGCGATAGGATTGATTGGGTTGTTTGTGACAATGATAAAAGGCAACACGAGAGGCTACCACATGCGTCTGCTTTTGAAAATAGACCGACAGAAGGGAACACATTTCAGCAAAGGACAAAGACGCAGGATCCTTCAAAGGGGCCAATTGCGACAACAACCGATACATTTGAGGCGAAATCCAGGAAAGGAACAGAGACTTACATGCTTGTTCGTCCGAGACATAAAATGCCAAGAAGTGCTGTCGAAGACGTTTTTCATAATCCGACCAGTCTTCTGCCGTCTCGTCGTAAGGAGGAAAAGGCGGTACAGCCAACGACGAGAAACGGCCCGCATTTGACGCCGCGACAAAATCGCGAATCGCCGCCGTTAGAAGCGTTTGCTGTTCAAGGAGATTTTGCAAGAGTTGCTCGACAGTAGCCATGGAACCCTGTGAGTCAACGGTGAAAAGGAAAAATCCACTACCTCGTCGCCAATTGTTAGAACTTCTAGTTTAACAAGTATATTTAGAAACGACACAACAACACATACATGTCACAGAGTAAGTTGACATGTGAACACGTTAGCGTTCAGATAAGCACTGAGTCCCAGTCTAGCGGCCGCTGCTCGGCTGGCCGCTTAGGTGGCGCCGCTGCTGCATGGCTGGCAGGCAGACAGCGCCGCACGTAGAGGACGTGCGTAATTGCGCGGCGGCACTTTAAATGATCGGCGAGTCACAACAGTGTGCTGCATACTAATGTTGTGTGACAGAGGGTGGTTTGCACTAATGGCAAAGTGTGCTTCATAGTTATGATACATTGGTAAATACAGGAAAAGTTGACACAGAAAGTGCAGTTCCCATAAGGCTGGTGCCAGAGCCAGGTGCCCAGCAAGTTGCTGTAGCTAACACCAAACTCCATTGCAGTTGGGCAGACCACACTGTACTGGCACTGTAGTCGGGTGACCGGTCAGTGAACACAGCTTGCATAAAACTGGCTCTGTTGTCAAACGGACTGGTTGGTACAGGGCTTGCAGCTCACATCCTTGTCACGAGATGTCACACTATAAGCCAATTAAATATGGAACTTTTCTGGCTTATATAACTTTAACTGTTTGAAGTTCTACGTAAGTAATGTTATTCGGTTACTTCTGAATGTTAATCGTAACTCTACACAAAATTGCCGCTATGCCACAAAGTCATCTGGCCATAGATACTCTTGTGTTATCCATGTGAAGCTGGCCCACGTTGCTAGTGAATGCATAAATAGCAAACTGAATAGAATGGTCCTGTTAAAAATCTTACTGTAATTCAATAAGTATTTAATCATTACACTGAAGAATATTTAACACTCCTGAAAAATTTTAGAAAGTTATACAAAAAGAATTGTCCTCAGTTATGGACACACTGAAATCATCTTTTTTCAATGAAAGCTTAACAAAGAAATAGTTCAGTTAGGCTGGAAAATTACACTGAATTAATTATATTTACACAAGTGGAAAAGAACATTCAACATTGTAAACCAGAAAATTTTAGTGCATTAGTGAAAATAATATAAACCTTAATATTAATCTCTCACCTGCCATTTGTCAGAAACCATATGGCGGAGACGTTGATAATGAACAATACCAAAAAAAATTTTTGCTGTTAGTTCACGACCATCAACACCACTATACATGGTTTCAGTACCATAATAATTATAGCCTCCTGCAAAGGATGAAAGAAACACGATAAAAAATAATTGCAGGTAACAGTATATTAACCATGAAATAAAACTGGCTCAACAAAATAAACACATCAATCATATATCAGTTGAACACGTGTATGCTATTCCATAGTGCGCCAGCACAAATTTGGAAATGGTAACAAAGAAAAATATTCTTGGCTTGCACAGAGATTCACATCAGTTAAATTTTGTTTTTTATTTTTAATCTCGAAAAATATTGTGTTATAAGCTTTCAGTGAATTAAGTTTGGTTACCTGGATTTCTGAAGTAATGTGTGTTGGGTATTCAGTTGAAATTGATAAATTTGAAATCATGCCATCAGTATATTCTCAGTTACAAACATTTATCACTCACAGGAATTAATCAAAAGTTGATGAAGGTTAACGAAAGTCTACTCCCTTATTTTCAACAGTTAGGAAATGAGTGGCTGATTTCAGTTCAGAAGTGGTTCTCTGTACTGATTACCTTTCCAAGAGGGGGGGGGGGGGGGGGGGGAAACAACAGTCAATACTTCGTAAATTTTCTGCACCACTTCGATGAAAAAGCCCAAAAAATTATGTAGCGGTAGGACAAATCATCTTCCCCAAATGATGTTTCGGCAATGGGAAAACTTGGCAATTTAAAGTACAAATAGTTGGAACGTGATTTGATTTGACACCATCTGACTCCCACATGGTCTCACAGCGAAAGAAACTGACGGCTGGAATACACTTTGAGTTAAATGAAGTGGTTACTGTAATTATAGAAGGATATATTACAAACTGTTTAGATCATATTTCTTGGTTGGAATCTGTTCACTGAAAAGCCTTTGTACAAAGGCAACAACCTAAATGAGGCCTATGTTGAATGTGGATGGAATGACAAGGAAATGGATGCCTGATTCTTTACTTATGAATCTATGCTCTGTAAATGGTATGGATCATTATAAATAAAATTACACAACAAGGGGCCACCTCTGTAGGCAAGTAGTCAATGTTTGTGATTCTCATGCAGAGGGCCAAGGTTCAATTCCCAATACTACATGGGATTTTTCCTTGGGAGGAGGACTGGAACAGGGAGCAATCAGACTCGTGATGGCAACTGAGGAGCTACTAGACAAGAAGAAGTAGCTGCTCCAAAGTCTGAAAAGTCAATTATGGCCCGAAGGGCAGTGCGCTGACACTGTGCTCCTCCATATCATATCTGTATGATGCCAAGTGACAGAGTATGTCACAGCTAGTGGTCAGCATAAAGCCACCTTCAGGGCCTGATCATGGAAATTGGGTCATAATCAATCCTGGTGAAAATGGTACAAATTGCTAGCCTGGTCGAAACTTTGTAAGTAACATATTTACTGGCCTTCTCAACCTTCTCTGCCAGTCGCCAGAACTATCTTAGTGTGACCTCACAGCCCACACTATGGGCTTTATTTGTTCTTATGTGTGCCACGATGTGCAGCTGGTTGCATACTCTTTTCCACATGAGCTCCCCAGGCATGCACACTGAATGCACCTAGGGTTCCTTCCCATCTCTTGCTGCCAGTTCTATAAGTGATACATTATTCGAACTGCTAACAATTAATAATCCTCTATCCTTGTACATCTACCTCCTTTTAACACAGGACATAGCATGTTTCCTAACACTTGGAGTGTGTCTCATTGGCTTGAATTTGATTTCAGCGGAAGATTCCATCTTGAACTATTTGGTTAGGGGGATTGATGTAACACCCTGAGTTCTCCCTGACCCCTGTTTCTCCTGTACAGGGGCCCTAGCCCTTACAATTAACATGCCACTCACAGTCAAGTGGCCTAGTAGTGGAAGACCCAATACTTCCTGAAGAGGAGACAGGATCCACAGGAGAGGTTAGTACTTCAGGTATCTTTTGTATCTCTCTTACATGACTCTCAGGAGCTTCCAACACACCCACTTGCAGAAGCCCCCAATTGTTTGACAGCGATCAGGGCAATTTCCAGCTGCTTATGAACATCAGCTAACTCTTCCCATGTTCAAGAACAGAATTCACAGACCGGCTCCACTGTGGTGCTACAATGTTTTACAGAACAGCAAACAAATAACTTTAAAATAAACCAGCTGATTCTCTCTTCATTTCTGGATATGATAAGCTGGAAGTTTAAAAACTAAAGCAATTTGTTGGACACAAAGTGAGATTTCTATTACATGACACAGAAGCCAGGAAGATAAAACCTTACTTTCCACCAGGTTGAACAAAGGTAGGGTTATAATTGTCCATTAATAACTGACAATACATATTTTCCAAAAGAAATCACAATTCGCTATTTTAAAAGGCACATTTTTATCCTAATAATTCTGATAATTAAAACTCATCATACAGCTGAGGTGCTGAAAACAAACAAACACACACACACACACACACACATATGATGTCCCAGCTGACTACATTAGTGCTAGCACTGCAACTTGACTGCATTTATTTAGTATCATGTTGAAAGTAGTGTTGTGAAAAGGTATGAAGAACCTGCAACAATGGTAGCAGGTAAAATACTTCTTTGAAGATCATTTTGCTGTAACTACATGCATTCTTTGTCTACAATGATTCTCATTTCGCAGGAATATTTTAAGTTATAAACTACTGCTACAGATTCTAACAATGGAATTTTTATACGTAATTGGTGCTGATGATGTTATTATTATATTATTATTACCAGTAAAATTACACAGATTATACACTCACCATTCTGCTTTAAATAGTTCAACTGAACTTTTGTTCCCTCTCTCATTATGATACAAAATACTTCAAAATTATGAACAGAAGACTGATGGACAGAAAAGGAATGAGGAGAAAATTAAATCAGAGGTACAAGCCACATTAAAGATAGCATGCCTTTTAAGTGCTGTTGTAAGAAGGCAGTTTGGTGGGTCACTATGTTGCTGAGTAAGTGTGTGTCAAAGAAAATTTTCCTCCTCCTGAAGGAGAACAACACTCTTGAGAGTAAAAAATGTCTGTTTTCACCAGACCACCAGGAAAAACTGTTTCACGTTTGGTTACAACAACACATCTGTTTCAAAATCACAGAATGAGCTCAAACATGTTGAGGTATTTCAAACAGGAAGACTTCCTCCATGTAAACCAGCAAGGATTCTGAAAACCACCGTCATTCAAAACCAATTTGCAATTTTCTCACACGACATTGTGAAAGCTTTGTTTCAAGGCAATCAGGTAGAGGCACCATTTCTTGACTTCTAAAAAGCATGATCACATGGAGCATCAAATGAAATTATCAAAAGTACAATCAAGTGGGACAACAAGTGACATTTGTGATGGGATTGACAATTTCTTGCTGTGGTGGATGCAGCATGTTATCTTGGATGGGGAGCCACTGACAGATACAGAATAACTTCGGGGGTGTCCCATGGGAGTCATTTGTGTTGTTTATTAATGACCTTACAGACAATATTAATAACAACCTCAGACTTTTTACTGATCAAGCAGTTATATATAATGAAGTACCTACTATTTGAAGAAAGCTGCAGGAATATTCCATCTGATCTTGATAAAATTTAAAAGTGGGGCAAAAATTGGCACCTTGCTTTAAATAGTTATGAATGTAAAATTTTGCACTTCAAAGAACACAGGAGCATAGTATCCTATGAGCAGAGGGTAATGATTCACAACTAGCAATAGTAAACTCAAACAAATATCTGTTTGTTTGTTTGTTTTGTTTTGGGGCGCAAAAAATAACTGAAATCATACACGCCCGAGTCAAAACTATAGAATGCAAACACAGAGACAAGGGAAACGACAATATGTCAGTCCCAATGGAAAGAATAGGAGACATCTAAACAAGGCACGTGGAAAAGACTAAAAAAACACCATACAAAAATGGAGATCCAAAACTAAAAATTAAATGGCCTTCATCATATTGCTTCAGCGGATAAAAAGTACAACACTGGTGACAGCCCGCGCATCAGCTGCTAAAACATCTGATAAATCAGATGGCAAACCCAAGATGGAACATAAATTAGTAAAACAAAAAGGACATTCCAGCAGGTAGTGGCAGACAGTTAAAATTTGGGCACAATGTGTACAAAGTGGTGGGACAGCGCCACTGAGCAAATGACGATGGCTAAAAAGGCAGTGCCCAATATGCAGCCGAGTTAAAATAATCTCCTCTCGGCAGGAGGGCCGAGAGGAGGTCGTCCAAGGTGCCGTGAGAGGCTTAATATGCCAAAGCTTATTCTCATGAAGGGAGGACCATTGGCGATGCTAAAGGGACACCACTTCCTGACAGACGGCAACACAGAGATCAGCGGAGGGAACAGAGGTACTCGCAGGCTGAGGTAAGAGGACTGCAGCCTTGGCAGCAGCGTCAGCAGCCTCATTTCCTGGCAGACCGACATGACCAGGGACTCACAAAAACATGACATTGGCTCCATCAAGAGTGAGCAAGTGACAGTTTTCCTGTACCTGCTGCACTAAGGGATGAGCAGTGTACAGTGCACAGAGACTTTAGAGGGCGCTGAGTGAGTCTGAGCAGAGGACACAATAGGGAAGGCTGTGTTGCTGGATGTACTCTGTGGCCTGATACAAGACGAAAACTTGGCTGTAAATACTGAGATGTGGGCTGGAAACTGATATCGAAAGACACGGGTCCCAATGATGAATGCACGCCCAACCCCCTGGTCAGTCCAAGAGCCATCAGTGTATACAAAGGTACTATTGCTAAATTCCATGCGAAGGTCGAAACTGAAAGCGATAGACAGACTGGAGTAGTGTCCTTAGGAAGCGAATGAAGGCCAAGGTTAACATGGGCCACTTCACAAAGCCAAGGTGGTGAAGGGTTCACCCCCACGGGGAAAGTTGCAGGCAGCGTGAAGTTAAGCCGCCATAGCAAGTGGCGAAAGTGGACTCCAGGAGCTAACAGAGAAGAGGGACGAGTCCCATACTGACGTTCGAAGGAATCATCAGAGAAGGAAGCATAGGAAGGGTGACCTCGCATGCCAGACAAACAGCATGCATACCTGCTGAGGAAAAAGTCACTGCGGTAGGACAGGGGTAGTTCAGCAGCTTCAGCATACAGACTCTCAACCGGGCTGGTGTAAAAGGCACCCATCACCAAACGGATGCCACGATGATGGATAGAGCTGAGATGACGTAAAAGGGATGGGTGTGCAGGTGCATAAACAAAGCACCCACAGTCGCGTTTTGAACGGTCAAGGAGCGGTACAAATGGAGGAGGGTGGTTCGATCGTCACCCCAAGAAGTGCCATTGAGGACACGTAGGACATTGAGGGACTGTGTACAGCGGGCTGCCAGGTAAGAGACCATGAGCCCCAGGAATTTCATACTGTTAATTAATGGAAAGGCAACAGGCCCAAGATGTAGAGATAGCGGGAGAAACCATTTGCGGCACCAGAAATTCGTATACGGTTTTGTCAGTGAAAAAGCGAAAGCCATTAGCGATACTCCAGGAGTAAAGACGATCAAGACAGCGCTGAAGACGCCGCTCAGTGAGACAGGTCCATGGAGAACTGCAACAGATAGAAAAATCATAGACAAAATGGGAGTCGGAGATGCCTGGGGGGGGGGGGGGGGAGACAGGCCATGATAGTGTTAATGGTGATAGCGAAGAGGATGACGCTCAAGACGGAACCATGACGCACGCCATTTTCCTGAATAAAGGTGTCCGACAAAGCAGAACCTACACGCACCTTGAAAACTCAGTCTTGTAAAAATGCCCGAAGAAAACAGGGCAGGTGCCCACAGAAGCCCCATGTGTAAAGAGTGCGGAGGATACCAGTTCTCCAGCAGGTGTCATAGGCCTTCTCCAAATCAAAAAACACGGCTACAGTCTGGGATTGCCTCAGAAAACAAAACCATTCACGACATGGGTGGACAAAGCAACGAGATGGTCAACTGCAGATCACCGTGCTCGAAATTCACACTGTGCATTAGTGAGTAAATGGCAAGATTCGAGCCACCAAACCAGCCAGGCATGAATCATATGTTCCATCACTTGGCAAATGCAGCTAGTAAGAGAGATGGGACGGTAGCTAGAAGGAAGGTTTTAGTCCTTACTGGGCTTAGGTATGGGTATGACTGTGGCTTCATGCCAGCATCCAGGAAATGTGCCCTCAGCCCAAATGCGGTTGTATGTGTTGAGCAGAAAATGCTTGCCCACAAGAGAGAGGTGCTGCAACATCTGAATGTGGATAGCATCTGTCCCTGAGGCAGAGGACCGCGATGAACTGAACTAGCTCCTTCATAGTGAAGGCGGCATTGTGGCACTCAATTCGGAGAAGAGAAGGGTATTGCCCGAGCCTCCTCCACTTGTTTCATATGAATAAAGGCAGGGTGATAGTGAGAAGAGCTCGAAACTTCCGCAAAATGGTGGCCCAAGGTGTTGCCGATACAGGATCCATGAGGACAGCGGCACCTACTGTCAGGCCAGAAATGGGGGAATGGATCTTGGTTCCAGAGAGCCGTCTGAGGTTGGCCCACACAACAGAGGAAGGTGTGGAACTGTTAAAAGAACTAGTGAACGAAATCCAACTAACTCTTTTGCTATCCCGAAGAACTCGACGACACTTTGCACAGATCTGTTTATAATGAATGCAGTTTTCCAGTGTAGGGAGCGTTTAAAAATGCGGAGAGCACGTCTCTGTGCACGAAATGCTTCGTGGCAAGCCTCAGTCCACCACGGGACTGGGACACGACATGGTAAAGAGGGAGTGCAAGGAATGGAACGTTCTGCAGCAGTAAGGATAACGTTTGTGAGATAGTCCACCTGGTCATCACAATTGAGGAAATCTTGTTCTGCAAAGGTCGCCAGTGAGGAGTAAAGCTAACAGTCAGCCCGAGTGAGCTGCCATTTGGGCATGCATGTGGATGTTTAGGAGTCAGCAGACGGAGAGCACACGGGAAATGGTCACTCAAGTAGGTGTCTGAAAGAACGGACCACTCAAGACGATGGGCAAGCTGGGCAGTACAAAAGGATACGTCCAAATGGGAATAGGTGTGCGAGGAGTCAGAAAGGAAAGTGGGTGCACCAGTGTTAAGGCAGAAGAGGTTGAGTTGGTTAAGAATGTCAGCCCAGAGGGCACCTCTCTGGCAGGTCCTGGGAGAACCCCAAAGGGGATGATGTGCATTGAAGTCACCGAGTAGCAAAAACAGTGGAGGTAGCTGCCCAATAAGCTGAAGGAAGCTGGCCCTGGTGACATCGAAGGACGAAGGTACATAAATGGTACAGAGGGAGAAAGTCAGGTGGGGAAGGAAGAGGCAAATGGCAACAGCTTGAAGACGGGTAGTCAGGGAGATGGGCTGACTATGAAGGTCATTCCGTATAAGCGGCATGATGCCCCCATGAGATGGGATGTCGACCTCAGGTGGAAGGTCAAAACGAATCGGTAAGTAATGTGGAAGCTCAAAGCAGTCTTGAGGGTGCAATTTCATTTCCTGAAGGCAAAGTACAAGGGCATGCTGCAGTGCGAGAAGCAACCGCAAATCCTCTTTGTGGGACTGAAGACCGCAAACGTTCCATTGGAGGACAGCCATGAGGAGGAAGAGATGTAGGGTTGTCAACTCAGTGTCCGCCGAGGGACAGCCAGTGGGGAGTCACTACTACATGGCACGGAAGCAGTAGGATCCTGCTCCATGGCGTCCACACAAGCATCGGTGTGCTTGTGCAGGTGGTCAGTGGGGTCCAACGCTGAAAAACGGTTGGTGATGCGCACCAGCGAGACAGAGGCTGGCCAGGCTAACCGACCACGTGGCGATACCGTCGAGCAGGATCTTCGAGTTGGTGAAGGGGAAGACCATTTGTCTTTAGCGGACTTTTTCGAGCCCTTCTGAACAGAAGACGACTTGGGTGGTGTTTGGCTTGACGGACGGAGGAAGTCTTCTCTGGAGTACTCCTTCTGGCCTTTCCTGCCTGCCGGTTGTGTAGTGGGTAGCTCCACCCCTTTAGGTGAGAGTTTGACAGTTTGTTGCACAGAAGGATGGGGGGGTTGCACAGAAGGACGGGGTGATGGTGATGCTACCTTGATAATGGGTGACTTCACAACCTCAGAGCCAAATTTGAGGTCGCATGTCTATGTAGCCATGTCCTTCATGGAGCGAGGGGAAACAAGAACTGAACTATAAGTGCCAGATGGGAGAACACACAGTTTGTGACTAGCCAGTAACTTGCGAGCTACTGGGTAAGGAATTTTTTTCCTTTACCTAAATCTCTTCAACAGCCTGCTCATCTAGATAGATGGTGCAACTCTGGGAGGAAGCGGCGTGGCCCCCATTGCAGTTAATACAACGGGGAGAAGGAGTTGGACATTCGCCCCTGCCACAGGTTACGCATTTGGCTTGATGTTGACAAGACGTTCTTGTGTGATTGAACTGATGACACTGGTAACAGCACATCGGATTCAGAATGTACAGCCGGACTGTTATGATTTCGTAGCCTGCTTTAATCTTGGACAGCAGCACCACCCTATCAAAGTGAGGAAAATAGTGCAGGTGGGCACCAAGGAGGAATTGACCTTTTGCATTACACAATGAATGGAAATGACACCCTGATCAGAGAGGTAAGATTGTATTTCTGCCTCAGTTAGACCGTCAAGCAGCCTGGTGTAAATTACACCACGGGAAGAATTTAAAGTTCTATGTGTCTCGACACGAATAGGGTAGCAATGGAGAAGCGAGGCAGCAAGTAGTTGTTGTGCTTGAGCATCAGAAGCCATGTCCAAAAGCAAGGTGCCATTCCGTAAACAAGAGCAGGAGTTCACAGGGCCAACACAATTGCATCAACACCGTTCTGAATAATAAACGGATTGACCATGGCGAAGGACTGACCGTCCTTACTATGTGATACCACAAGGAACAACCGCGGTGCAGCGGAAAGAATCTTCAAATCAGTAGCCTCATTACATTTACATTTCGTCGACATCGATGATGGAGAGGATGAGTGACTCATCACAAGGAAATCCCCCATGATTTCCAGTGTCTCTGATGGCACGCTCCTGCCTTAGGTGATTGTTCAGAATGCAGGTAACACCTCCCAAACATCTGACAGAGGGACCAATGGGAAATCTGGGAAGATTACAGTTCAGGCAATCACCCCTCCCTGGGCCTGGCCTGTACCAGGGGTATGTGCGAGCCCTACCTGTCGAGCCGGGGCTGGGAATTACTCGTTACCCAGTCACCTTTTACGCGTCAGACGTGTGGGCCGGCCTTCAGGAGCACACAGGGAGGAGGAGGAAGAAAAAAGAGGATCCTCAAACGCCAAAGCAGAGGAACGAGAGGAGGAGGGAAACAAAGAACGGAAAAAGGGGCCAAAAAGAAAGTTGAGACTGTTCGCAGGTCAGCAACAGAATGCAAAACATTCTCAATAATACCCCAGACATGTTCCCCAAGGCAGGGGAAAAGGAGTAGCAAGAGGATAGACATGCAGCACGGAAGGGAAAAAGTTCTGCAAAGGCTGGGGCCCCTTGGTAGCCAAGCACAAACCAGCCAGAGTTACAAGCCCCCTGGGGGGAAACAATGTCTGTGTGTAGTGATTTGTGGGGATAAGAAATGGAATGACCATGAAGGCTCAGTCGAAGGTTAGGTACAGCATATGACAGACTTCAGTTCCCTAGTAGGATACTTGGAAAATGGAGCTAGTCTACAAAGAGATTGCTTATGAAATTGTCATGTTGTCCATCCTAGAATCTTGCTTAATATATGCGAGCCATACCAAATAGGACTCAAACAAAATAATGCAGGTTTGTTTGGTCCAAGGAAGAGCATCTGAACTTACACACACTCCAGTTATCCTATAATCCCTCCATAGAAAGTTGCAAGAGCCACAATAAAGTGAGGAAACTAGACATATACTACAGACCTCTACATATTGTTCCCACAGGGACCACGAATACTTGGTTACAATAATTGCAGCGTGAACAGAGGTATTTAAGCTATCATTCTTGCCAGCGTATGTGAATCTAATGGGAAGAAACCCTAACATGTGATACAATTGGTAGTTCTCTATGGCATGCATTTCATTATGGTTGCAGAATATTAATGTAGTTAAAGACTGTTTTACTAAGTGATTTCTCATTTGCTTTCACAAGGCTGAGTGGCCTGGTTGAGATCTCCCCAGCACAGGAAGTCAGAGACGATCACTGAAACTCACACCTCTGTACCTGTAGTCAACAATATTAGCTGCTAGATGACACATGTGGCACTTTCACTTTTGAAAGCCCACAATTTTTATACCATTTTTATCCTTCTGACAGAACATGAGATTCACATATTGCCTACAGACACACAAACATGCGAGATATCTTTGGGATTATAATTCAATTTTTCTGATGTGATTCTGAAAACTCTCCCTTGAGTATTTTTGGTCTGGAGGTAACAAACGAGGTATCTGTTACATGTTCAGCTTTCTCTTATCCTGATCTTCATTCAGTGTATTACAAACCAATTGCTACGAGGTGAATACTGCCTCAGCAATTTCATAAATCTTAATCTGACTGCTTTGTACCACACTAGCCCAATTAGATGAAGCTAGATATGAACTGGATAGGTTGCAGTTGAGAAGTGGGAACTGGGTGTCAACAGGAAGGCTCTTAAAAAGGGAATGCCCTTACATAATTTGAATTTAAAAGTTAACTATGTTTAGCCATTTGTTGTATCATAGGAGAGGAATCTCCAGCCACTGTAGGAGGAAGGAAAATTTGGGTCTGACATCTGATCAACATCGTCATTAGAGGTGGAACAGAAGCTCTGATGTTAAGGATGATGCAGAAATTCCTTTTAAAAAAGGAAAAATTGTAACCATCACATTAAACAATTTTGGAAAATCACAGGAAACCTATAATGCAATGGATGGGGATTTCAGACTTGTTCTTCACAAATGTGAGTCTAATGCCTTTATAATTGGCAACTACATCTACTTTTATACTGCACAAGCCATTTTACTGTGTGTGGTGGAGGTACTTTGTGTACCTTTGTCACTTGCCCCACATTACTGTTCCTGTCGTGAATGGTCTGAAAGAAGAATTGTTGGTAAGCCTTTGTGTCAGACTGACACACTCCCATTTTACCTTCATTGGCTTTTTGTGAAATGTACGTACGAGACAGCAATATATTGTTTGAGTCTTCTAGAATATCATGCCAAAATGCGCACAGGGCAGATTTGACAACATTTTTCCAAACAAGCAACTTATCATTTGGCACCCCCCTATTCCCTCATACACTTTCACCTGTTTCAGTTTTCATCGCTACATGTGAACAAACTGTATACAAATTTTGCACTTGGGTAGCCCTAGCGACCCTCTCAGCTTGGCTGCTACTAATTGTGATAAACCTTTTAGAAACCTTACAGCTGTGGTACCTCCAGTGCCCCTCTCAGCTTGGCAACCCAAGCAGTGGCTTGTGTCCTTTAGGTCTTAAAGTGACCCTGGATGCACAATGCCTCTCTGCCTCTCTCGTCACTGAACCTTCTGCCAGGCACTTTATTGTGAATAGCAGAGTAATCATGTAGATATAGATGCATCTGCCACTGGAGTTGGATGAATATCTCCATTGATGCTTCCACGTTTACTAAATGAATCACTAATGAAATGCGGTGTTCCTCCTCGGATCTTCCGTAACAACCCTATCTGGTACAGGGCCTTACCTGCCTTAAATCTCTCTGTATGCGAATTCCTACATTTTTATGCATGTGATTCCTTCCTGAGATTGTTCTGTAAATGCATAGCTGTACAACAATGGGTTTTCAAGCCTTGTGCACAACACATTACATTTGTTTAAGTTAAGAGTCAACTGCCAATTTATGCAGCAAGTACAGATTCTCTGTAGGTCTTCCTGCACTTAGTCACAGTTTACTAGTGTTGCTACTTCTCTGTATACATCAGCATCATCTGCAAAAAGCCTCACAGAATTTCTAATGTGTCCACTTTGCTCTGTTTGACATGTGTAGAAACAGGAGCAATGCTGCAGACTTCCAACATCATTAGAAAGCCTAAGTTATGCAGGAATGTTAAGAAGAGGAAGTTTTGCAGTTAGGTAGCAGCCACGGATGAAGTGTAAGATCATAACAAAGAGAGACAATAACTTGAAACATGTCAAGTAGCAGCTATCACAGTCTAAATGATTACAATTTTCATAAGAGTTAGGATTTTTCATGTCAAGTAGCAGCTATCACAGTCTAAATGATTACAATTTTCAGAAGAGTTAAGATTTTATATGATTAAGTCAGTTAAGAGTTGTCCCTGTTTGAGAAAAGTTCTCTTAATGGTTGGTTTGGTTCGTTGGATGGAAAATGCAGTCAGAAGACTCCTGTTTCATGAAAATACGAAGGAAACTGAAGGTAACACGGAAGAAACTTCAGGCAGATCTTGATTATGACTTAAGTTGTGTCTCAGAGCATCATTTACCTAGAAGCCTCACTCATATCACACATCAGTCTGACATACAGTCTTTACACAAAAAAGTGCTGGCATGTGAACAAGACATACAATGAATTATGTAATAATGCTACTTTTACTGGCTGCGGACCACAACACTATTTTATTGACACAGAAAAAAGTAAAACATACTCATATTGTTTTTAATTGTGATTGTTTCACTTATTTACTCACACAAAAAACTCTTGCATTTTTGGGGAGCCATCATCCCTCCCCCCTCACCCTATCCAGGATCCCCTCTCCTCCTTCAATTTACTGTTTCCTCTAAGCTGATGTTCAAACTTTACGTGCCTTTTATTTCTCCATTCTGAAAGTTGTCTACTTAGTCCACACATAATCATTAGCAAACTTCAGCAACATAATTTTATATGCCTGTGTGTAATAGTAGTGTAAGAACAGATCTAAAGTCTCAACTGTTTCTGTTCAGCTTCTTTGGAGGTTATCATTACTCATTATTTTGGGTAATTAGCAGTCTATGGTTATTTTATTTGTCTGTTCAATCTGCTCCACAAATGATTAAAAATAACTTACCTGCTTCAAGCATACTGCCAAAATACTCTATTGCCGTTTGTTTTTCAGAAAATTTGAAAGGTGTGGCATCATGAACCAATCCATGTATTGCTGCAGATTTCCCTGCCATTACTTCAATCATCATTGCTGAAAGAGAGTATAATAAAATAAATATGTTAACAGAGGCATTATTTAAATAGAAAATAATTTGCCAACTAGGATAACACATTATACTGCTATCTCTGTATGATATTTTTGTTTGTCTTTATTTTTGTGAATGTTGTTATCTCTTATATAAATAAGAGCACAAACAATTTCTTAACAAAAGAACTGTAATTATTTTCGCACAAATAATGTTAGGCATAAAGAAGGAGTGAAAAGAGGTAAGTGTTTCTCTTTTTCTTTTGATTGAGAATTAGACACAATCCCAAGTGAAAAATTGGTACAATATCCAAATAGGAAGCAGAAAATTAGAAACTAGATAGGATTGTATACTGTGGAGGATGGCCTGATACAAAATCTATGGTGAGCCAGGAACAGACATAATGACACAAACCGAGGATGGCCTGATACAAAATATATGGTGGGTCTGAATGGTACACCAGGAACAGACGTAAGGACTCAAACCCAAAGACGACTACCAAAAATTTTGGAAAAATGATGATTCTGACGTACATTAAGGTGCCTGATAAAATCATTTAAAGCAGGGCCTTACCTCTGTCGTGCAAACTAACCTCTTGTCAGAAAATAAAATGCACTACTGAACCCTTTATTTGAATGTTTTAAAATTGTGACAAAAATAATTTAGTGGTTTCTTCAGAGAAAATTGGGATTCCTGAATGTAATGCAATATTTATACTAATTTATTGTAAGAAATGAAGGACATTTCTCGAGATCAGTTATATTCTTTCACTGCCTAAAACATTACATAATTTTTATGTAAATAAAGGTAAACCTATCTGTATATATAAAGAAAAATCAGTTGCTGTATGTGTGGAAGATCATCACTTGAGAATGGCTTGACTAATTTGGCAGATTTTTTCATCCTCCTTTTTTCATTGTGAGGACAAGGTTTGTATGAAAGAAAATTTTTGGAAAAATCACAGGAAAAGTCAGAAATTTTAATCATATTTTTGTATGAAAATCCAATGAAAGAAATGTGACAATCGGTTTAACAGTTTTGCTGTCAGGAGTTTTCATAACGCATGCGCGCACACACACACACACACACACACACACACACAAAATGAGGCAATGTTCAGTCAGATAGACAAATTCTGCATACTTTGCGAAAAAGCATACAATTGAAAGCAATATTTCAGTATGTTATCAGTGCCGATCATATCTTTGTGATGTATTGCAAATATTGAATTGATGTTTGTTCATGGTAATTTGGTATATTGCAAACATTCAATTGATTGCACTATGTGGTTTATTTCTTTGGAAGAAATGTGACCAGTGACGTGTCAAAATATCAGTCGATGTACGTGCTATGCAGGCCAATCGTTGAGTCAATGAGACCTGATGAAGAGCACAGACAGCGCTTGGATGCACATCAATTAAGAATTTCTCAAGTGTGATCCATTACGACCAGAACAACGGACACAGTTGAGACCAACTTGCTCAGTTGGAGCTTGGGCATAAAATAATTTGGAACGTCGACAAAACAGATGGTCAAAGGTGATAATTTAAACTGAATGTTTGGTATTCAGATACATCCAACAGTTGATTACAGGAAAGTTGTGTTTATGGCTAAACTGCTAATCCTACCTGCTCACAGATTAAAACTACGCCAAAGACTGTTATCAAAGCTACACAGATAGTGCAGCTGGAAAGGTCTTTCTCATACCCTGTGTACTAATGATTCCATCCAATTCACCCATTCAAATTGATTTCTATTCCTAATCAGGGTTACGTTCGCAATAACAATAAATCAGGTCAGAGAGAGGAGAGGAGGAGGAGGAGGAGGAGGACAGAGACGAGGGGAAGAGATGGACAGAGACGTGATATGGGAGAAGATCGTTAGAGGGCGGGAAGGAGGGGGGGGGGGAGGGGGGAGGGGGGGATAAAGAGTTTAAGACATGTATCCAGTTCCCATACACATATAGAAATTACTGCTGGATTCACTAGTGTTCTAAAAAGATGAATGGAAAAAGCACTCCCAATTTCACTAGGAACAGAAGCATGTGCCATCTAGCAGCTTACACTTCTCATACAACCCACCATGTACCTGCCATCCGGTGTCAAAATACTGTGGATGATAAAGCAACACCACCATTTAAAAAGGATTGTAAGCCTTAGTGCTCGTGCAACAGGTATTGGAAATCAATGTTCCTCGAGGTCAACCTAGTCAATTAAAAGTTAAACTGTTAACTGTTTCCACTGAATTTAATCATGTGGAAACAGGTGACATCACTGCAAAGGCAGCATAATTATATTACATTAAAGGGGCAGGATGCAATTTGACAATGCAAGAATGCTTTTCTGGCTACAAACCTAGTGTAAAAGAATGCTCTAAAGTTCTGAAACTAAATATTAGTCCAGCAAAAAACATTACGCACTTGAAGAAATGGAGCACAATTGGTATAGGGCAATTGCATTGTCCACTACTATATAATCCTCCCCTTCCTTCCACTCATGGCTCACAGTCTGATCATTCCATCTGCATCACTGATACCAATGGAAATCCAGCTCCGTTAGTTGCAGGATGACCTCTTAATGTTGCCGACCTGACCGCAGGCAACACCAATGGCTATGACCACAGTTTTCACAGAAGGCACTGACATGTCAATCAGCACATTCCTGCAATGCAGACACAGCATGGCTGCTACCAGGCCATGCCACGCGAGAGACTGAATCACTGTAAAATCTCAGCAATAAATGGAGTCAATTTAATGCTATCTCATTGACAGTTTTAGCATGACACAGGTCCTCACCACTACCTCTCCACTCAACCATCCTGAACCCTTGTAGGAGGCCACATCCAGTGAATCCCTACAATTTGCAGCCAGAAGTGTTTGTCAGCTTCAGGCAGTACAGATGAATCACTGCTGCACATCAGAAATCATCATTAGCATCTATCACTATGTGGTGCAGTGACTGACCAATTTTTGTTGGCCTGTTTCTTTTTTCTTTTATTTTGAGGCAATGTTAAGTTGACAAGATAAGCATATGAACCTCAGGGTGGCACTGTTTGGACAACAGGAACCTGCAGATCTGTCACACTTCCAGGGCGACAGCAGAGAGGAATATTTAAGGCCAACTAAGTACCAGTACTGTAATTTGTAGGGGCTTGAATTCATTGTACTAGAGCCAGTAACTTGATATATTTGCAGAAGGTTTGGCCACAAACAACAGCAGTGCAGTGTAGTGAGTCCCACTGGGCCATGATAAGTCCCACTGGGCCATGATACATCAGAAATATTAGTGTAATTGTTTTGCTTATTGATATAGCATTGGTGCAATGCATTCTCATTTGTTCTATTGCATAATTAATAACAGATGTTATGCTGTAACCAGAAATGTAATGCAATGACTTTAAGCGACACCACCGAAGTTCTGAAGAGTTTCACAAGAGTCATGCCCTAGTAACTTCATTACTTTATCCAGGATGAAGTAAAGCAAAACTGTGTTAATGAGGAGTTGCAGAAGGTACAGGAAGTGTTACAAATCATGAGTGGGGAGAGAGAATCCCGGGGAGGGGACACCAAGGCCTTAGTGAACATAATGGAAAAACTTAGTGATTTGTCCTTGGCTATCAAGATTTCCACACAGCCGGAAGAGATCGATATTGTGACTTAGAAACAAAGTGACCATGGTGTCTTCTCACCTCATGTTAGTTGTTACAGATGCGGACAGATGGGCCGTGTAATGAAGCAATGCCACTAGCTGCAGTGTTTCAGGCATGGCGAGGTTGACCATAGGGCATGTGACACAGGAATAGGAAGCAAGATAAACAGGATCAAAGGAAGCGTTTGTTGGTAGTGCCGTAACTGTTGAATGTCATTCCCAATAAAACGGTACACTGCAAGTATGTGTGCAGAGAGAGATTGTTGCTTGCTTGGCAAAGTAAATAATGAGGAACATGAAGTCTTGGTGGATACAGGTGTATATGTATTTTTAGTTTGACCCTCTTGGATAGGGAGAGGCTTCAGTCTCCACAGTACATAGTAAGGTGACAAAAATCGTGGGATACCTCATAATATTGCGTTGACCTCCTTTTGCCCAGCGTAGTGCAGCAACTCGATGTGGCATGGATTTAACAAGTCGTTGGAAGTGCCCTGCACAAACACTGAGCCCTGCTGCCTCTGCTGCTGTCCATAATTGGGAAAGTGTTGCCGGTGCAGGATTTTGTGCACAAACTGACCTCTCGATTATGTCCCGTAAGTGTTCTACAGAATTCATGCTGGGCAATCTCGGTGGCCAGATCATTTGCTTGAATCGTCCAGAATATTTTTCAAACCAATCATGAATAGCTGTAGCCCTGTGACAGGGCACTTTGTTATCCATAAAAATTCCATTGTTGTTTGGAAACACAGATGTCCACAAATGGCTGCAAATGGTCTCCAAGAAGCTGAACATAACAATTTCTAGCCAATAAACCAGCCTATTCCACATAAACACAGCCCAAACCATTATGTAGCCACCACCAGCTTACATACTGCCTTGTTGACAATCTGGGTACGTGGCTTTGTAGGGTCTGCACCACATTTGAACCCTATCATTAGCTCTTACTAACTGAAATCAGGACTCATCTTACAAGGACACAGTTTTCTAGTCATCTAGGGTCCAATCAATATTATCATGAGCCCAGGAGAGGCACTGCAGGTGATATTGTGCTGTTAGCAAAGGCACTCGTGCTGTTCATCTGCTGCCACTGCCTGTTAATGACAAATTTCACCACACTGTCCTAACATATATGTTTATCATACATCCCAATTGATGTCTGCAATTGTTTCACGCAGAACTGCTTGTCTGTTAGCACTCTAAGCAAACGCTGCTGCCCTCGGTCATTAAGTGAAGGCGTCGACCACTGTGCTGTCCATGGTGAGAGGTAATGCCTAAAATCTGGTATTCTCAGCACACTCTTGACGCTGCGGATCTTGGAATATTAAATTCCTTAACGATTTCCAAAATGGAATGTCTCTCGCATCCAGCTCCATATGCTGTTCCATATTCGAAGTCTATTAATTCCTGTCGTGCAACCATAATCACAATGGATATCTTTTCATATGAATCATCTGAATGCAAATGATAGCTCGGTCCCTTCATACTTTGCATACACGATACTACCTCCATCTGTATATATCTGTACCTCTATCCCATGGTTTTGTTACCTCAGTGCGTGTTGCGACAAGTGTGTTAACAATGAGGTGGACTCATTGAGAACAACACTGCTCACCTACAGCATTAGGGCAAGAGTTTTAAGGTGCATATGGAAGTGTGTGCCACATGGTGGTGAGGGGTAATGTGCAATTCTCAGTTCTGATATTCAGGATAAAAATCACGTTATAATACTTCATGGCATATGATCAAGCTTGGTGAAACTTTTCTTCCGGGGGTCGGGGGAGGGAGGAGGGGGGAGGGGTGTTAGAGAGCTGCTGGTGAAACAACATCACAAGATACACCTGTCACGAAGGTGTTTCCAGCTAAACTGTGTACAGGTATGCTAAACATCAATTTACATGCCAGCAGGTACAGGAAAACTGATCTGGATTAGCACAGGTATGGGCCTACCAAGTGAATTGTGCTTGGTAGAACTACTGGACTACAATGAGGAATTTGATAGGAGTATAGTATGCATTACAGATATAGATGGAGTATTTATAGCTCCCTGAAGTGTGGACAATTTTGGCATGGATGAGGATAGTCTACCAAAAGCCTAAAGGTTGTCAGTCTGAGTATCTTAAAGGAAGGCAATACTGATAGGCTGAGTGAGGACCATAGCCACAAGCACGCTATTTGCTATTCTGCAGTTAGTGTTCAGATTCATGGGTTTGTTCAATCTGATGGGTCCTTTACCAGTGACAACTATAACCAACATAAAATACTGACAGCAAGCAACACTGTTGTGTATAGGATTTACAAACACTGATGGAGGAATTCACTGACAAGCAGTTAGCTGATGCAATCACTGAAAATAGTGATAGCTCCTGCACTGTGAGTGTTGTGATTGTGCCCACAAAATCATCAGATGATACCAAGAAATGTAAGTTCTATTGCAATTATCAGTACCTCAACAGACAGGCTATCACTGAAGAATATCCCTTGACTCTAACATTACAGAAACCTCAATACATTCAGTCAGTGTAGATACTTCTCAATCACGGATCTGAAGAGCAGCCAACACTAGTTTGAAATAGTTCCAGAAGACCGGCCGAAGACAGACTTTACCACACCATGGGGGCTTTGCCAGTATCGTAGGATGCTGTTTGGACTGAAGAATGCATCAGCTGCTTTCCACAGACTCTTAGATGGAGTAATTCTGGGACTGAAACCTAAAATATGTATCGTCTCCCTTCAAGACATAATTGTATTTTCAAAGGATATGCAAGAACATATGAGAAGGATGGAAGTAGTTTTTAGAAGACTGCAGGCAGCATGTCTAACATTCCATGCCATTACACACCACTTTGCTCTAACAGAAGTAAACTATCATGGGCATGTACTTAGTCTGGAAGGAGTAAAAACTGATCCATGACTAATATCAGGGGTTCGTGACTCTGTTCCACTATAGACTATGAAATAGGTACAGTCATTCTTAGGTTTCTGTAATTATTATAGAAAATTTGAGATGGATTTAGCACAAATTGCTGAGTCTTTGAATTGTTTATTGATAACAGGGGTGAAATTTGATTGGTCAGTGAAGGCTGTATTTGAGAAATTGAAACAAGTGGCATTTGAGAAATTGAAACATGCCTCCATATCCAAGTCCTGTGTCGACATTTCCTAACTTTGAGCAAGAGTTCATCCTGCTGTGTGATGCAAGCAATACAACAAGGTTGTTTTGACTCAAATTGTGGATACCAGGATATATCCAATGGCTTACGCATTGAAGAAGCTGACACACGGCAAAGCATAACTATTCCACAACAGAGAATGAAGTTTTGTAGGGAGCACATTGTGTTCATGTGGGAGTGATCTAGATGGTTGTAAAACAATAAACTGGTTTGTGTTTACAGAAAATGAAGTGCTGGCTATTATTTATAATATTATCTACTTTAGGTGTTATTTATAAGGACAAATGTTTAAGGTAGTTAAGGATCACGCTTCCCCTAAGTGGCTGTTGGGACTAGAAGACTCTTCCAGTAGGTTAACACACGGGACATTGAAGCTAAGTGAGTTTAATTATGAAGTGGTATACAGACCTGGGGAAAAGCACACAAACAGGAACACATTAGGCACTAGGTAAAAGCTTGTCAGAGTGGCAGAAGGTACAAGCAGCATATGGAGACTATCGGACATTTAGATCACAGCCACAGTTTGAGACACATGATGGTTTGCTATGTGGAAGTATAAAATGTGAACCACACGAGGTGGCTCCCATATTGTTTAGAAACGAAGTATTATGACAGGCACATGACCAACTATTGGCAAGTCATAGTGGACATAGAACAAGACTGGTGCAAAGCTGAGAAGTTTGGTGAAGAACCAGAAAACAAAATGTTGAACAGTATGTGAAAGACTGTGCACCATGTGTGCAAAGAACAGATCTTAGTTATCGGCATATTCCATTGCAAAGATTGCTGTGAATGTTGAGATCTTTTGAAATTCTTGGTTTGGACATCTTTGGACCATATAATATGGCAACAGCTGGAAATAAATATGTTATTGTGATGTTCTGTCCGAAGACTGGTTTGATGCAGCTCTCCATGCTACTCTACCCCGTGCAAGCCACTTCATCTCTAAACAATTACATCCTCTGCACATTGAATCTGCTTACTGTATTCATCTTTTTATCTCCCTCTATGATTTGTAGTCCCCACCACCCACACCCACACACACACACACACACACACACACACACACACACACACACACACTTTCCTCCACTACTAAATTGGTGATCTCTTGATATCTCAGAATGTGTCCTATCAACCAATCCCTTCTTCTAGTCAGCTGTAACACACATTATTTTTCTCCCCAATTCTATTCAATACCACCTTATTAATTACATGTTCTGTCCATCTGATCTACAGAATTATTCTATTTTCTTTTTGTGCAAATGGTTTGTCATCCATGTTTCACTTCCATACATGGCTACACTCCATGCAAATACTTTCAGAAAGGACTTCCTGACACTTAAATCTATATTCAGTGTTAACAAATTTCTCTTCTTCAGAAATGCTCTTCTGGCCATTGCCAGTCTACATTTTACACCCTCTCTCATTTGACCATCATCAGTTAATTTGCTGCCCAAGTGGCAAAACTCATCTCCTACTTTAAGTGTCTTGTTTCCTAATCTAGTTCCCTCGCCATCACCTGATTTAATCTGACTACATTCCATTATCTTTGTTTTGCAGTTGTTGATGTTCATCTTATATCCTCCTTTCAAGTCCCTGTCCATTCTGTTCAACTGCTCTTCCAAGTCCTTTGTTGTCTCAGAGAGAATTTCAAGGTCATTGGCAAACCCCAAAGTTTTAATTTCTTCTCCATGGACTTTAATTCCTACTCCAAATTTTTCTTTGGTTTCCTTCACAGCTTGCTCAGTATACAAACTGAATAACATCGTGAAATGTTACAACCCTGTCTCACTCCCTTCTCAGCCACTGTCCCCTTTCATGCCCCTCAATTTTTATAAATTCCATCTGGTTTCCATACACATTGTTAAATAGTCTCTATTTTACCCCTGCTACCTTCTGAAATAAAAGATCACTTTTCCCAGTTTTAGCAATCATAGCAATTCTGGACCTCTGAGCTAGCACAGTGGCAAACATGGTGGTTAACAATTGGATATTAACAACTGGCATTCCTGATACTATAATTACAGATCAGCATACAAATTTTGTGTCAGTTTTATGGCAGTTATGTCTCCCGCTTTACATCCAAAAATTTCGCACTAGTCCTTTCCATCCACAAGCAAATCAATGTATCGAAAAGGTTCAACTCACTATTTCTAAAATGTTGAGTCATGTGTGGAAAATGAGAAGCGAGGTGTGAGAGTTGGATGACACTTACATGGAATTGAGGCAAATGTGTGAAAAATGGAATTCTGGCAGAAGTTCAGGAAGAATACCACAGGTTATAACTTCTTATGGGAAACTGAAGGAGAAGCTAAACAGGTGATTGACTGGGTGACAAGAGCACTAGTTCGGAGAAAGAGAGGACAGAAAAAGGCAGGTGGGAAAACTGTTGAGATCAGTGTTCGGGACAGTGGACAAAATTTACACAACACAGTGGGCCACGTGCAAAAGATGCAGCCACTACTAAGGCCACGGTAGAATAGCATACCAAACAACTGGTAAACATGGAACAGGGTGTACTGAATAATACAAGGATGGTATTGGAGTTAGCAACACAATTTATGTATGTTTGAAGCACACAAGCAGACCATAAACAGTCATCTCAAAACAGTACAGAACCAACTGAATACACTGAATGGGCAAACAGCCATTGACAGATTGTTACAGGTTTTGACAGACAGTATAAATGATGCAAGGTCAGAAGCAACTACATTGTAGCAAGTTGACTTCCATGCAATAAATGTGCAACTGAACTCCACACTGCTGCCGTTGCAGCTTTTCCTAACCAGACTGTGGAGAGAACAAGACGATTTTACAAAAAAGTTAGGGTACATAACAGATCCAAATAAAGGCAGCCTGGCACTGGTTTATCACAAGTCAGTAGTTGAAGCCAGTAAGGATGGCGCAAGGTTGCATGTGTAGGTATGTTTTCCAATAGTATGCTTAAATGTCCAGTATCAGTGTTTTATTGTACACCGCTAATCACGGAAATGGGGCGCAGTAGGAAAGTGGGTAGGGTATGAACCAGTGAAGTGCCAACAGTCTCAGAGAACAGGGAAACTTATGCCCTAATGTCTTCAAAAGAGCTATGGGGCTGACAGCAACAGGGCATCATGGTCAGGCCAAGCAGGGTGGTCCAAACTGGGGGAATATGAAGCGACAGATGTCAGAGGGACATGTTAACCACCTAAACCGTATTTTCAGAAAATGGGCACACAATGGCTTTATTCAGTCTTCACTATGGAAAGTGTAATTCTGAGTAGTTATGAGAATGGGAAGCTGCAGGATATGACTCCACTAGAAACAAGGGGCAGGGGCAACCTAACAAATGGTATTGTTTGCAACATAGCCGGAATAACCTCCCACCTTCCAACCATGATTACAGGTATGGCAATGATCAAATTGACAAACTCTTTGCTGTTTTGGGTAAAGAAGCATTGGAGATCCATTCAGTTCAGAGCTTAACCTTTTTGAATGATAAGTTAAACCCAAATACCCTTCACTCATTAGACAAATTTATAGCATCACAGAGGGGATGGATGACACCCAGAATTACCTGTTCATCAGTTACCTATTGCCTGGTTTGGTAATATAAAAAGAAGTAATATGGAGTAATTAAGTCACATCATAGCTTCGTGCTTTAATAAATAAAGGTAAGAATTCATCTGGGAATTAGTGTTATAGATTAAGGAATTATATGAAAGTGATTATGCTTTATGGGATTAGCTTTAAATAGAGAAAAAAATTGATTATGAAGATGTGAACATGTAATTAAGTCAGTAAGGAGGAGATCTGAATACAAAATTCCAAATGAAATTTCTAAAAGATGTAAGAATGTTGCACAGCAAAATAGTATTACAGCAGAAAATAAATTTTTTTGAGCTGTCTAGAACAACATCAAGGTGCTTGTCCAGAACATAATGGCTGCATAACGAACATATGCAAGCAAGGAGTAGACAGCCAAAAACTGTGTGAGAGAGAGCATCAGGAATACCTAATTCAGCACCATGATGTCACTGCAAAGGAGGTGTAACAATATTCTGCTAACAGGGCAGGGTGGAGAAACTACACCTAAAGACTATGCAAGAACACCTTTCAGTCTGCAATCTCTGCATAAAAGAATCCTCTCAAGCTCTGAAACTAAACAATAGTCAAGCAGAAAACACTGGAGCGCATTCAGTCACCCATAAGACGGACTGGACTCGTGTCATTGATCACTATAACCGCCCCTCCCCCTTCTTTCCTCTCAGGTCTCAGTGTCTGGTTATTCCGTCTGCATCATTGAAACCGACAGAAGGCCAGCTCCATTAGTTGCAGGATAACCTGTTGACATGTAAGAAAATTTTGCGCAGAGCATAACTTAATCATAGTTAACACATGGAAGAACCCTGGAGATACTAAAAGGTATCAGATAGATTATATAATGGTAAGACAGAGATTTAAGAACCAGGTTTTAAATTGTAAGACATTTCCAGGGGCAGATGTGGATTCTGACCACAATCTATTGGTTATGAACTGCAGATTGAAACTGAAGAAACTGCAAAAAGGTGGGAATTTAAGGAGATGGGACCTGGATAAACTGAAAGAACCAGAGGTTGTACAGAGTTTCAGGGAGAGCATAAGGGAACAATTGACAGGAATGGGGGAAAGAAATACAGTAGAAGAAGAATGGGTAGCTCTGAGGGATGAAGTAGTGAAGGCAGCAGAGGATCAAGTAGGTAAAAAGATGAGGGCTAGTAGAAATCCTTGGGTAACAGAAGAAATATTGAATTTAATTGATGAAAGGAGAAAATATAAAAATGCAGTAAATGAAGCAGGCAAAAAGGAATACAAACGTCTCAAAAATGAGATCGACAGGAAGTGCAAAATGGCTAAGCAGGGATGGCTAGAGGACAAATGTAAGGATGTAGAGGCTTATCTCACTAGGGGTAAGATAGATACTGCCTACAGGAAAATTAAAGAGGCCTTTGGAGAAAGGAGAACCACTTGCATGAGTATCAAGATCTTTGATGGAAACCCAGTTCTAAGCAAGGAAGGGAAAGCAGAAAGGTGGAAGGAGTATATAGAGGGTCTATACAAGGGTGATGTACTTGAGGACAATATTATGGAAATGGAAGAGGATGTAGATGAAGATGAATTGGGAGATATAATACTGTGTGAAGAGTTTGACAGAGCACTGAAAGACCTGAGTCAAAACAAGGAGCCCGGAGTAGACAACATTCCATTAGAACTACTGAAAGCCTTGGGAGAGCCAGTCCTGACAAAACTCTACCATCTGGTGAGCCAGATGTATGAGACAGGCGAAATACCATCAGACTTCACGAAGAATAATAATTCCAATCCCAAAGAAAGCAGGTGTTGACAGATGTGAAAATTACTGAACTATCAGTTTAATAAATCACACCTGCAAAATACTAATGCAAATTCTTTACAGACGAATGGAAAAACTGATAGAAGCCGACTTATCTTAGAAGAAAGATTAAGGAAAGGCAAACCTACGTTTCTAGCATTTGTAGACTTAGAAAAAGCTTTTGACAATGTTGATTGGAATACTCTCTTTCAAATTCTGAAGGTGGCAGGCGTAAAATACAAGGAGCGAAAGGCTATTCACAATTTGTACAGAAACCAGATGGCAATTATAAGAGTTGAGGGATATGAAAGCGAAGCAGTGGTTGGGAAGGGTGTGAGACAGAGTTGTAGCCTATCCCCAATGTTATTCAATCTGTATATTGAGCAAGCAATAAAGGAAACAAAAGAAAAATTCAGAGTAGGAATTAAAGTCCATGGAGAAGAAATAAAAACTTTGAGGTTTGCCGATGACATTGTAATTCTTTCAGAGACAGCAAAGGACTTGGAAGAGCCGTTGAAGGGAATGGACAGTATCTTGAAAGGAGGATATAAGATGAACATCAACAAAAGCAAACGAGGATCATGGAATGTAGTCGAATTAAGTCGGGTGATGCTGAGGGAATTAGATTAGGAAATGAGACACTTAAAGTAGTAAAGGAGTTTTGCTATTTGGGGGGCAAAATAACTGATGATGGTCGAAGTAGAAAGGATATAAAATGTAGACTGGCAATGGGAAGGAAAGTGTTTCTGAAGAAGAAAAATTTGTTAACATTGAGTATAGATTTAAATGTCAGGAAGTCGTTTCTGAAAGTATTTGTATGGAGTGTAGCCATGTACGGAAGTGAAACATGGACGATAAATAGTTTAGACAAGAAGAGAATAGAAGCTTTCGAAATGTGGTGCTACAGAAAAATGCTGAAGATTAGATGGGTAGATCACATAACTAATGAGGAGGTATTGAATAGAATTGGGGAGAAGAGGAGCTTGTGGCACAACTTGACTAGAAGAAGGGATCGGTTGGTAGGACACGTTCTGAGACATCGAGGGATCACCAATTTAGTATTGGAGGGCAGCGTGGAGGGTAAAAATCGTCGAGGGACACCAAGAGATGAATACACTAAGCAGATTCAGAAGGATGTAGGCTGCAGTAGGTACTGGAAGATGAAGAAGCTTGCACAGGATAGAGTAGAAGACCACAACAACAACAACAATGTAAGAAAATGCTGAGGCAGTCTACTTCTACATGAAACTGCAGCCGTCCACTTGTGGAAGGGAATTTCAACTCTGTGAGATGCCACACCTGCTGGTCACAAAAGTGACTGACTGAAGATGAGGGCCAGGCAAATCTTCCACACATAAAGAACTAATCTGTCCAAATGCAACCTGTTCGGCTTGGGAACTGCGCATTGGCACAACCACTTCTTGGCAGTGTGTACCGCCTTAACGGCTGTATGCACAGATCACCCCTCAGGCATAAGATCCTATGGGAAAAATTATTCTACTTCATATAATAATTCACATAGGTTGAACTGCTAATTTGAGCAAGGTGTAAATTGGCATTAGATTTTTTTCCTATAAAAAATCGTATTATAATTAAGATACTGTTATTATTGTAAATTGTTCTCTGTTTGTCGTGGAGATCTCAACAAATTCTTGATACATCTCCTGCATCTGAATCAAATGATTTGGATTATGCACAGTATGTATGAACTTAATAAATAACAATTCACAAATCTGGCAATGAGGATGCTGATGATTTGTACAGAAAAGAAGCACCCAGAGATGTTGAAGTTCCACAGCATATTCACTGACTCGACATCTGTAGTCATATATTCTCAGAACTATCTTGTTAGTAGTCAAGCCTCTAAAACACTAGGCGAAACTTGCAAGTTAGTCAGCATATCCTATGCACAAGCCACATCTACCGCTGAACATTTCTTTTTCCAATATCCATCTGCCCACAAGCATGTGGCATTTTCACTGTAACCAAATCTATTTTATAACAATTATTTCAAAAGCTGAGCTATTGTAGTAAACACCTTTCTCCTGCAACACTTCCATTGTATGAGAAGTGGTTGTCATCTCCCTCATAATCATTTTCTTTTGACATATATCTCAATTGGCCGATGTCTGCCGACACCTAAGAAAGCAAATGAAGACTTTTATAAAAATACATTTACTCATTTTATAGCAACTGTATACTTCAGAAGCTTGCTTTACACAGGGTTTCATCATACCACCATCTTTTATTTGGAAGAGAATTATGACTCCTTTCCATGTGTGACTGCAATCAAAAAATTTTATTTAGCAGCTTAATCTCCCTGTTCCTGTTTACCCAGTCATCCCAATACCACATTTGAAAATTCAGGATGAAACAAACAATGGTATGGAGGAATACAACCACTCATTCTACAAAGCTGTTTTTACTCACAGAAACTTAACTTACACACCCACAATCCCTTCACTCCCCCTATCCCTCCCACCATTCAACTCCTCTACTCCTCCAGACCCCTTAACCCTCCATGCATTCCTTATCATTTCCCACCCTTCATCACGTACACCTGCCTCTCATCTCAGCCTAACCCAATTCCCTACCTCAGCCCTCTCATTGAGCCTTACCTTCACTTTCTGGAATAATTCAACGCAAATCCCTCAAAACAACTACACCAACCAACAAAGTTGGGAGACAATTTGGCATTGTAAGCATACATGTACATAAGTGATCCTCAACGCAATGGCCAGTTTGAACACTGCAGTCCTCAACAATGTAGGATTCTATTGAAGAGGTAAGACCTCACCCATTTTTAGTTTTCAAACAGGCAAATCATTGTTTTTGGCGAAAGGAACAATAAGTGACAAAAAGTACTAGGTCTGCATGGGGGTTTTAACCTCTCACTTTCCAATTTGTAAAAGGCAGGATGGAAAGGAGATAAGGGTTCCATGTATTGTCAACAATGAGTTCACTGTTGTCACTGCTATAAACAATGCACCTGATAGGAACTCAGCAACTAGTTCAGTGTGCACTGTGATATTCTCTAGAGCAGAATAATAAGCATTTTTCATAAATTCGAACACCCCAACATTGTAACTGTAACTGACTTCAGTTCAATTGACATGAATATATTAAGACTAAGCAATAATAAAGATCAAATTTTTTATCTCTGTGAACATGATATCAATGGCTGCTGTATAAATGGTTTATTAATGCTGTTATTTTGTATTTAACTGATGAAATGAATAAATCTGTAACAATAAAAATTCAGTTGTATTCAGTTGAAATATTACTAATGGTAGAGTTTCCTCATTTATTTCTTCCCTTTGACACTACTGCTGCCCCCCCCCCCCCCCCCACCACAAAAAAAAATAAATAAAATAAATAAAATAAAATAAAAATAAAAATAAAATAATAATAATAATAATAATAATAATCCCGTGTGGAGTTGATAGTCTCCTATCGGGCGCCTCCCCAGGTGGCGGATAGGGGAATGCTCTCCAGATATGGAGGGTACTGGGGAAATAAAATACCCGGGGTGGACCAAAACTATCAACCGAAATCCACTAACGTCTGCCTGGTATCCAGCGGTTAGGGGTCAGCGTCTGTTCGCCTAGATGGTGCGGCTGCAGCAACCTTCTTGATCTCAACAATCAAGTTGTATTCCTCGTGATCTTTCCTCGGAAGGACCACCACCAAGTTAGTTTTCAACTTGAAAACCAAACATGATGATAACACAAGGAATGAATCCACTACCCCGGGCACCAGTCGCAAGGCTGGCTTTACCTGGTCATCGGATTCCGGGGGACCAGGAGCATCATGTTACGTCTAAGGTTGAGAACCAGATGACGTCCAAATTATTACACACAAAACAAAGACACTTCATCGGTACACTTAATACTAACACTGTTTTCAAACTGGGCAAGATCAAACAACTTACAGACGTGCTGCAAAAATTCCAGATCAAAATCCTTGCAATCCAGGAAACACGATTTACGGACGAAAACCATTTTGATACAGACAACTACAGGATCTACAAAGGAAAACCAGCAGTTAAAACTAATGAGAAAGGACTCAAACAGTTTGGCACAGCATTTGCAGTCCACAAATCTATCAGTGACTCTGTCATTGACTTCCAGTCTGCCTCAGAACGTATATCAACGCTCTCCGTCAAATCGGCCAACAAAGCATATACCTTGATCAACGCACACGCACCCACAAATAACTATAACAAGAAGAACCGCCAGAAAGTGGTTGACTTCTGGAATGACCTTGAAGAGACGACAAACAAAATTGCCAAACACCATGTAATAATCTTGTTAGGTGACTTTAATGCACAATTAGGTAAAGAGAAAAAATACAGGAAAATCACCGGAATCCATACAGCTCACAAGAGAACTAACAAGAATGGGGAAAGATTGATAAGCTTTTGCGAAAATTTCGGCCTCGTAATTATGTCAACACAATTCAAAAAACCCAACAAGAAACTGTATACTTGGAAGTCGCCCAACACAATGTTGGGTGAATTCCAGATAGACCATGTAGCCATCTCCAAGAGTAACACATCAGAAATTCTGAATGTGAAAACGAGAAGAGGATTTTTTGACTCAGAACACCATCTTCTACAGATAAAGACCAGATATTACAACCCAATAGAAAAAAGCCAAAACTAAACAAAGTGCTGAGACCAGACCCCGAATACATAAAACTCAACAAGGAAAACATCTTACAGGAAATTAGTCAAACACCACAAACTGGACAGAACTTGTGGACGTCCTCAAATTCACAATGAAATTGGGTCAATCCCCGAGAAGGAGAAAACACAGGTGGTGGAATATAATATGTGACCAAGCAATAGAAGAAAGGACCAATGCCTGGAAAAACTTCAATAGTCATAAAACATCAGAAAAATGGCAACAATTTCTAGTAATCCAAAAACAAACATCGAAAACTATTCGGAGGGAAAAAAGAAATTATGACAAACGGCGACTAGATGAGATAGAACAAGACTTTAAGAAGAACAACACCAGGAATTTTTATAAGACGTTTAAAGAACATATTGCAGGATACCAGCCACCCAATCTTTGCTTCAAGAAACCGGATGGTTCACTAGAAACTAACACGAAGAATAACTGCCAAATCCTCACAGACTATTTCAACAAACTTCTCAACTGCGAAAGACCTACAGAGGACATTCACTACGAGACGTCTACACCAAATCCTGACGCTAAACCGCCAAACATCAACGAAATAGTAGAAATGATCAAGACACTGAAAAACAATAGAGCCCCAGGAGAAGATGGAATTATTGCAGAACTATAGAAACTAAATGATGAAAGATTAACAGGAAAAGTTCACAAAATCATATTAAACATTTGGGAAACAGAACAGATCCCATCTGAATGGAAATGCGCACTCATCCATCCACTCCACAAAAAAGGGGACAAAACTGAACCAAATAATTACAGGGGTATCTCACTCGTACCGGTCACATATAAAATCCTATCAAAAGTTCTCATGAATAGATTAGAAGAACAAGCTGACCCACAAATAGGAGAATACCAGGCTGGTTTTCGCAAGGGACGATCATGCATAGAGCAGATCTGGAATCTGAAAATGATTCTCCAGATGAGAAACACCCGAAACACAGTGGTTACTTTTGTAGATTTTAAAAAGGCCTACGACTCAATAGACAGAGTAGTGCTCTGCTAGACGCTGGAAGAATTCAGCATTGACAGAAAGACAAGAGCAATCATTCAGGAAACATTAACTGACACAGTCTCCAAGGTTAAATTTATGGAGGATATCTCGGAACCATTTGTAATCCAAACTGGAGTGCAACAGGGTGATGGACTTTCACCATTACTCTTTAATATCATTCTTGAAAAAGTCATCAGGACATGGGAAAAAGAAGTCAAAGGAATCCAAATTGGCATTAGAAAAGATAATAGATTCTATGTGAAGTGTTTAGCTTTTGCAGATGACCTTGCAATCCTCAAAATAATAGAAAAGAAGCCACTAACGCCATAGAGAAGTTACACAAAATTGCACAAAGAACTGGCCTGCAAATCTCATATGAGAAAACCCAGTACATAGAAAGAGTGCCACAAGACAAATTGCCTATTGTGACAACCCACGGGAAAATCTTACAAGTACCACATTTTAAGTACCTGGGAGAAATCATCCTGCCATCAGGGATCAACCTAAAGGCCAATGAGGAAAGAATAAAAAAACTACAGAAAGCATATAAACTCACATGGAACTATTATAACAAAAAGTCCATATCCATTAACGCAAAATTGAGGCACTACAACACTGTCGTACTTCCGGAGGCACTGTATGCATCTGAAACAACACAAATAGGTGGGCAAACTAAAATCAAAGAAATAGAGAAACAAGAAAGGAAAATTCTCAGGAAAATTTTTGGCCCGATACAAGAGCAGGGAATCTGGAAGAAGAGACCAACATCAGAATTATATAAATACACAGACAAGATTATGGATACAATAAGGAAAAGAAGTTCTACGGACATATCCACAGGATGAATGAAAACAGAATTTCAAAGCGAATTCTTAAAGTCATCAACTCAGGCAGGGGAAAAACAAAATGGATAAAAGAAGTTGAAGAGGACCTCAGACAAGCACACATAACAGTAAACGATGCAGAAAATAGAACTGAATTCAGGAACATCATCAAAAAACATAAATTTGACACCACAACACAGAAGAGACCAGGATGCAAATGGACAGCAGAGCGAAAGAAACAACACAGTGAACACATGAAGAAAATTTGGGCTCAGAAAAAACATAAACAATCATCATAAAGGAATTCAAGTTCAAACACTCTCTTAAATGGGAATAATCGAAAATAATAATAATAATAATAATAATAATAAAGAAAAATGGAGGACCAGAAATGGTGAACAACAAGGCCAACAATGAAACCTATTAGTACAGCAATACTTTCGGATGATAAATAACACATACCGTGGGTAGCCAGGGATGGAAGGAAGCGAGGGGCAGTACCATTTGTCCTATCCCCCCCCCCCCTCCCCCGGCAGGCATTCTTCTGAGGTGTTTATTGTAAAGCTGCAGCATAAGCTCAAATTGGGAATGGATGAAGGGAATCAACTATATCATTTTCAATGAAACAATCCTGGTATTTGCCTTAAATAATTTACAGAAACCATGGAAAACCTATACCTTGATGGGGATTCGAATTGTTATCATCCTATTACCACTGTACTAACTCACTTAGTCCATTTGATCACATATAAATACCATTGGAGTCTAGGATAGAATAACCACAATATGGAATGGGCACATTGCTACTCACCACACAAAGAAGGCACTGAGTCACAGACAGCATAGATCCATTTAGCTCGTGAATTTATATATGCATATACTTGCTGTCTTTGCTACAAGCATTGTTTAAATCAAGAATGCAGCTGCAAAAGTTTAGCTCTACTGTTCAACACTTTATTTGTTTGCTTACCCACTCCTTATCACTTTCTCTAAATGGTGAGTGACTTTCTTTAAACCACAAATTAACAAAAGCAGTAGTCATTATATTAAAATGGAAGCATTTGGATTACAAGAAACACACTGCAATGACCAATATGAGCTCAACATACCAATTGTCATTCGAGATGGAAAACCATGAGGATTGAAGACAATATCTGGAACCATTCCTGTCTCAGTGAATGGCAAGTCCTCTGTGGGCCACAACTGGCTGCAGATTCCCTTTTGTCCTGCACGACTGGCAAATTTGTCACCAATGCTAGGATCTCGCTGAAAAATGGCAATGAAAGATCACAAATAAATACCATTGAAGCCTAGGATGGAATAACAACAGTATGGACTGGGCAGATCGCTACTCACCATACAAAGAAGGCACTGAGTCACAGACAGGCACAGGAAAAGGAATGCTATAAATATGCAGTTTTTGGACAAAGCCCTTCATCAGAAGTAGAAAACTCTCAATACATTCACACAAATACACCATCTTGAGTTTTGCTTGGAGGAACTTGTGCGAGTTTTCTGCTTCTGATGAAGAACTTAGTCCAAAAGATGAATATCTCTAGAATTCTATTTCATTGTGCCTGTCTGTGACTCAACGCCTTCTCTGTTTGGTGAGTAGTAACCAATCCTTTCCATATTGTTATGGAAGTTTAGCGACTACTGAAAGCACAGAGTGCCTTTGTTTCACGTTAACCTGTTAAAAGTGTTTTGCTCATCAGCAAGCTAAGTTTGTTTACATTGGAAATATGAAAAAGTGTGACACTTCTTCCAAGGAGAGGTCCTCAGTGGTGGGATCGACTTTTTGAATCTATCAATACAGTGACGTAGGTTACAGTCCCATGTATCATGAACTGCAGCCATTCACCCTGGTGGGCCCTTGCTTGCATATAAGCGACATGGGGGAGAGGGGTGGGGGAACTGATTTTTGTGTGATGCTCTACGGCTTTGGAAAAGGATATTTAACAGGCCAGATGAGCAGCATTGTAGTTAAGCTACTGGCCCCATAAGCAGAATGTTGTGGGTTGGAATTTAGTCAGGTGCTTTGAAATTGTTTATTTTAAATCTTTATTGAAAAGACTTTGGTCACCTTTTTATTCAAAAAGTCAATCCCACCACTGGAGACCTCTCCTGGTCAGCAGTTCAATGACAAGCACATGTAAACACACATGGTATGAAAGGGAAAAAACTGCCCATCTGCCATGCATTAAATGTTACATTAAGTCGTTATACCTATTGTACCGAGTGTCCGGAAAGTAAAGTCGAATTTGAATTTTCCACCATTTTGTCATATGACGGTTGGAGCCACAGTTTTTTCATGTTTGCTACCTGCAATCCTTTCCATTAGTAGCCTGATAGCTTTTGTGTGGTGAGCACTGTTGTTTATTTTCATCTTGGAGCAGATGAAAACTGAGCAACGTATCCAAGTAATAAAAAGTGATTACAAAAACAGCAAAAGTACCAAAGCAACCATTCGTGAATTACATGTGACACTCAGATGGAATGCTGCTCCAACTGAATCATCAGTTTGGAAGTTGATCCCAAAGTTTGAGACCACAGGTTCTGTTTCAAACGTTTAGAAAACAGGATGACTCCATTCTGTTTGAACACAAGAAAACATTGCTGTTGTGTGTGACAATGTGACTGTAAGCTTCCGAAAATCGGTTTGCTAATTAGCTTAACAACTGAATTTATCACCAAGTTCACTGCATGAAATCCTTTCAAAAAATCTGAAAATGCACCCATACAAGATTCAACATACAGAGGAGTTGAAACCTGCAGATCTGGGAAAGAGCCACTGATCTGCTCAATGAATCTCGGCTCGACAAGCGGAGAATGAGAACTTCACAAAAGGAATAATTTCCTTAGACAAGGCACACTTCCATGTCTGTGGACATCAGTAAGCAGAACTGCAGAATTTGGGGTAACAAAAATCTGTGGGTGACTGTGGAAGAGGAGATGTATCCACAGCGCACAACTCTGGTGAAGATTCTGGGCAAGTGGAGTAATGGGCCTGAACTTTTTTGAAAATGATGAGGGAGCTACCATCACTGTGAAGGACAACTGTTACCGAAACATGCTTTCCAATTGGCTTTTCCCTCTTAGTGGTGAAAATGAAGTTTTTTGGTTTCAACAAGATGGTGCGACATGTCACACTTACTTCGAAACGATTGCTCTGCTGAATGAGAAGTTTCCTCAAAAAATTGTCTCTCTGCATGGAAATTTGTGGAATCAAAAGTGTATGTGAACAAGCCGCAAATAGTATACTGATTGATGGATTAAATTGAAAGGGTTATTATGGCTTCCCACCACATGTCTGTGAATGTATCATCAAGAATTTCAATGAATGCATTGCTTGTTGCTGCGCGGCCTCGGGTGGTCATATGGAGGTTATTATTTTTCATACATATATGGGAGAAGCACTGAATGTTTTTGTAAGAGAGGGGGAAAATTACATTTTCATCAAATTTTGTTTGCCCTGTAGCACTTTAATTTCGTACCTACTTTCAGGACATCCTGTAGTACATTGACTGCATCGCAAAACACTACCAGAATCATTATAGCTAAACTAATAACATGCACTCATTCTAAATTTATCAAAGTAGATTCTTGAGAGCACTGCCTATCTACATGATGTGAGTGTTGTTTCAATATCACTGTAATATCAATTCTAACTTCACTCCCTATTTCTTACTGCTGCAATGAATGAATCATTCTACACTGCACTAGTTTAAGTTATTAAACTAAGTATGTAGTGTTTCTGTTATTTTTGTAGGAAACAGAAAGACTGACCCATGTGAATGCAGAAGGACATATAACACTCACTCTCCTTTTTCCTGCATCTCCTTCTACATACATACCACACACGCCACCATACAGTGTATGGCGGAGGATACTTTGTACCACTACTAGTCATTTCCTTTACTATTCCACTCACAAATAGAATGACAGAAAGACAACTGTCTGTATGCTTCTGTACAACTCATAATTTCTCTTATCTTGTCTTTGCATTCCTCACACAAAATGTATGTCAGTTGCAGTCGAATCATTCTCCAGTCAGCTGCAAATGCCTGTTCTCTAAATTTTCTCAATAATGTTTCACGCAAAGCACGTCGTCTTTCCACCTAGGATTCCCATTTGAGTTCATTAAATATCTCCGTAAAACTTAATCTATCGGTTACGGATGTGCACTTTCTGGGGCATTGACAAACCTCATCCTGTAAGTCGGCAATAACCATCGCAATAAGAAGTAACAGTGAAGTGTTCACATACATCAGACATTATTTTGTACAGCTGGCAGAAATATATGAAAGACTGTAATCTTTGAAGCAGATATTATTTTGTAAGGAACTAAAGAAAAAATTATACCATTGGGGCCTCCTATCTTAAGCTTGGTATGTGGAAATTATGAATGATAATGGAAACAGAGAGGAGGAGATATGGAGAAACAAACACTTGTTGCTGTTGCCTTTGTGTTTCAATTTTACCTTGCATGGGAACAACAATTCTGTGGTTTATGGTAAACACAACATTAAATTGTAGACAAACAAAGTAAATCTGATGGACATTTTTTCAGTATTGTACTTTAAAAGTCTTAAGAGAATGGCTGTTTGTCATAGCGATCTTTTATTTTAATATTTTTTTCATCAGTTATGATGATAATGAAGGAAGAAATTAAACAGAAAAATACTTATGGAAATAATTTGGAATGTGACAAGAGTTATTTACAGAAACAATATGTAATTGTGCCTCAAAAGTGACTGTTTGGACTTTTTTTTTTTTGTAAAAATTACACATTGAAGTGTGGACAGCTGTCTGCAATCACTCCTTAAAACTGAGCATGTGAAGGCTTAATATTTCATCATATACAGACATCTGAAAAAGATCTGGCCATGTGCTACTGCAAATAGCCTAGTGTATACAAACAACGAAGTGAAGTTGACTGTACACAGCAGAATTTCCCAAAAATCTTCCAGTTAAATTGGACTAGTTAATAATGTAAAGTATAGGAATCAGTATCTAAATTAGTGTTCGATAATCAGGCAAAGAGATGTGTGAAAGCATGAAACAGAGGGAGTTACTAACAATACCACATTTTTTGTTTCCCAACAGGCAGTGATTTCCTTTTCATGCCATTACAATTTCTGCTTATGTTTCATAGGATTCCGATAACACCTCACTTGTCAATTTCTTTGAACATTTTAGAATTTTGAATACTGCCTTTCACAACACAACTTTATGGCTTTTAAATTTTCATTTTCATGAAGACAGCCTTAGAGATGCCGAAACCTAGGTAAATGTATTAAACAATTATTTGCAACTGGTTGGCGGTGTATTTCTCCGTTGAAAGATATAGCAATCTTGCAAGGTACCACTACTTCACTTTAACATAGGATGGTGAACGCAGCTCAGCAGAAAAATGTGCAGTGGAATAAGTTATTGCTAAATAATAACTGACCTGGTACTACCAGTAATTAACACTACTCTCAATAATGACTAGAATTTGCACCAATTGGGAAATGTTGTGATTCACACAAAGCATTTCACAGTCTTTGGACCCTCAACAAGCTGTGGGGATAGCAAATGTTTTGTAAGATTTCCTGACAGAAATGATATAAAGTACATCCTAGTACTTAAGGTGACCTGCTTGTGAACAGGTATCATCTTTATCTCATGCTGTCAGACTGCATTACTCTTCTTCATCTATAACACCTAGGACATTGGTGTTTTATGCCAACGCTGTATAACATCAGTTCAAGCAGCAGAACAATTTATATTTATTTACCTATAATAGTTCAATTACTACAACAAATTTTTATGCGTTGAATTTTGAAGACAAGTTTAGTTTTCAGTATCATCATCTGAGACACCATGTGTCTAATATCACTTGGATAAGAAGGAACGAATAAATATGGGAAGGTGGCCACGAGAGCCCCACTGGTGAAGCTGACAAGAATATTATGCCTCCTAGTAGTATAGTACACATAATCCATGTCAAAAAAATCTCTCTATACAATGCTGCTTACATAGGAACACCTGCGTAATACCCACCCCTAGCAGGGTAGGGTTGTCAACAGGAGGTCAAAATCCCCTCAATCCACACCGAGAGTGGCTAAGGAACTGCCTGGTCTCTAGCATTTAGACCAGATGACTGTTAATCATTCACTTCAAGGTCTTACCTACACAGTTCTAAAGTGTGCTTTGGTAACTACTGGGACATGTTCAGTCCTTTCCTGGTTTGAGGAGAGTTATCAAAATTTTCTCGCCACAAAATTCGAAGAGGATTTCCTTTGATGCTGTTTGCAAGTTTTGCAGCATGCTGTATCCATGAACACTTGCCACAATCTTTTCTTGCTCTGTTTAATGATCATTGAGCTTTGGTTCTCTCTACACAAAAAGCTGTGAAGTCTGTGAAGTTTTCTTCTGTTGAGTGGCATTTAAACCATCAAAGACCCAGATTGCTGTTTGGTATGCATCAGTCCACCAAGGTACAGGCTGCCTTCTAAGATGACCTGAAGATTTCAGGATGGACAAGATGGCGGCATAGTGGATCATACATGTGATAAGGCCCACCCATTCTTGGACACTGTCTCAAGTGTTCAAACACAGCTAGCTGGCTGAACAGCACCCAGTTAGCTCTGCTGCTGATCATGCATCATGGCGGCTTCCTTTCAAGGATTGCTCTGCGTGGTATGTTGATCCAGAGTGGAAAGTCATCACTGGAATAAAGGTCATCAGTATCCTCCTACAGAGCAGAATCAACATGGGCTGCAGAGCAAAAATACAGGTCTTTGGTTGAATATGAACCTGTGGGATTTTCCCTGCCTCGAGATGACTGGGTGTTGTTGTGTTGTCTTCATCATCATCATCATTTATCCTCATTACGGTCGGAGGAAGGCAATGGTAAACCAACTACACTAGGACCTTGCCTAGTACAGCGGTGCAGGTCTCCCGCATCGTCCCCTACACTACTCAGAGTATTGGACCTCATCATCATCATCATCATCACCACCACCACCACCACCACCACCACCACCAGTGTTATAATGAGTTGGATTGCCTGTTTTGAGGATGCACAGCTCCTGTGACATCATGAGGCTTTCTAAAACTCAAACCCACAGGAGTGTAAATGTTGAGCCCCATAGTGCATTACAGATATTGGGTCTCACAGGAGGAGAATTGGTTGGGGGAGTACGTCTATATGATAAATAAGAGTCTCATAATCTATTGCTTCCTGTGGAGATAAATACAGAGCATATTGTGATCCTGTGACCCACATGAACCTCAATGGCAACTGCTTGCACGTCAGTAACCAGGGAAAAAGTAGAAGAGTGGTGTGCATTACTGATAAACCTCCCTTGGATCTTTCCCCCGTTAGGTCAAACTTGTGGCAGAGGATATGCAACAAATATAATATTTTGTATTTGTCTATGAGCAATATTAAAAATTTCACCTCATGAAGATAAGTACAGCCACAAATTCCGTCTCATATTTTATAATTTCCTCGAGTGACTTTTTGTTTTGACACAAATGTGAGAGAAAATGAGTCTTTTCTCAAAGTTTTGGAATGGAGAGATCCTAGTGAGAAATTGTGCATTACGAAACTTCTTAATTATGTACTTCACTGAGACCAGATGAGAGAAAAAAAATGTAGGTGGCCAGTTTGTATGCTGGTGTGTATTCACAACAATGTTGGAAAAGAAATGTGTACAAGTGATACAATGATTTGAAGTTTACATTCATTGTGGATTATACAGTTTTAGATGCAAAAATTGAAAAATTGGGAAGCATTATTCTCCAAGTAGCTATGTTATTCACATTGAAGAAATTTTTTTTGAAATGACAGTACAAGATTGATGCCATAAAGACACACGCATGTAAGATAATGACAGATGTGGCTTAATATCTTGTTGGTAATGAGGTCATATAACACAGCACTACCTCAGTTCAAGGAATCAGCCTCGGGCTCATCAAAGGAATGAGCCCAGTATTTACTTAATTAACTTGGGTAACCAAGGAATGGAATGGGATTTGAACCCTGCTCCTCTTAGGTACAAGTTCAGTGCTCCTTCAGTTTGTACACACATGCTGACTTACCACATCAAATAAATACAAACTAATACCTACTCCACATAAAAATTGAGGGTGAGATAGTATCTCAGTTACAAAACGTAAACTTCATGCTAGTGCTATTTCTTTTACACTTACATAGGGATAAGAAGAGTAGTCTTAACAACACTGCATGTTCATTACAAGGAGACTTCGAAAAGTATGGCAGGTGAAGTAACTTTTACTGAATGCTGCACTACACTTGAAAGTGACACAAATACACAGCACTATTTTTCAGTGAGTCACCAAGTCTTAGTAAGCGATGGTTGGAACATTCTACCGGTTGTTCAATTCCTTGACAATAGCAATCTGCTCCTTGGTCACAGAGCCATTTGAGAAGCACTTAGTCAGTATCGTAATCATTGGGAAATCTCTTTCCCCCAGACTGCCAAAAACATATAAATCACATGGTGCAAGATCAGCATTACCCACATCCAGAAAACCTTGGTCAAAGTGTTGGTACCATTTCTCTACAGCTGGAGGCAACATTGCATTTGGTCCATGTACTATCAGAACTTTATGGTGAATCTGTGTGCAATTTTGATGCTTTATCGACAAGAATTGTACTGTCCCACTTACTTCTAGTTTTGAATTCCTTTCCACCTGCCGAGCAATTTCACTCACTCACTGTGGCGCACATGTTGTCTGAATAGCATCAAAACTGTCTGCAGAAAACACTGTACATGTACTTTCTTTTTACTAGGATTCATATTTTTAGGTGTCAAAAATCAGAAAGCTATTTAGTTTTTATGTTTTAAGAGTGCTTGAAATATGTGGTAAAAAAATAAAAATAATTATAGTTCAGTTTTTATGTGAATATGAACCAGATGCAGTACTCATGAATACAGTTTATGCCATCCCTCATTATTTGCTGAGGAATTACAATACACAGTGGGATGTATTCTCAGGTTATACATTACAAATGACTGCCGGTTATCCTGAAACACTGCCTTACATGGGGAAAATTAGCACTCCATGTCACGTGGTGTCAGTCTGGCAAATTGACAGTAGGGAACATTGCTCACACTCATATCAATATCCTCTTCTTGATGACCACCTAACAAATTCATTATTTTGCACATAGTTGGAAACCCACTATTGTTTTCAAACACACATCTAAATTTATTTTGTAACATTTGTGTTATAGACTGCTAAGACTGTTATGTTTTCTTTTGACATCATGAACATGGTGAACTGTTTCTGACAGAAAGATCTCTCCTCTCTTTTCAGGTTTGTCAATTGTGCTGCTACGGAAACAAGTTGGCAGATATATATGTCGACTCATTTTTTACACTGTGTCACTCAACATTTCCCGATGGATTTCCAAGGAATTTGCACAATTTTCGCCCAGTACATTAATTACTGAGGCAAAACAGTAAAGTTTTCTGTGTAACACTGGACTGCAGTGAGCCAAGTTCCTCACTGCATTATTACTGGAGTGGATGACAGTGGTGTGTTGGGATTTTGTCATCTTGAAAATGTGAATTTTTCTCAGTGACTTAATGAGCACACTTTTCACACTACAGATCTATTTATCTTCATTAGGATATAATGCTCTAATTTCTTCACATAGTCTATGTAAACTGTGTGCAATGCATGTAACACGGATCATTTTACAATAACAACAAGACCTGCCGCTGCCTTCTTCATATATGTTGCAGCATCTCTTGTTGTGGTCTTTAGTCCTGAGGCTGGTTTGATGCAGCTCTCCACGCTACTCTATCCTGTACAAGCTTCTTGATCTCCCAGTACCTACTGCAACCTACATCCTTCTGAATCTGCTTAGTGTATTCATCTCTTGGTCTCCCTCTATGATTTTTACCCTCCACGCTGCCCTCCAATACTAAATTGGTGATCCCTTGATGCCTCATAACATGTCCTACCAACCGATCCCTTCTTCCAGTCAAGTTACGCCACAAATTCCTCTTCTCTCCAATTCTGTTCAATATCTCCTCATTAGTTACGTGATCTACCCATCTAGCAGCATCTATTATTAACAGTAAAAAGTTGTCAAACTTTACACCACTTGCCCACAGAATTTGCACTCTTTCATTAAATAATCTTCCAACCACGACACAGTTTGGCTTATTAGTAAAAAAACAGTTCTTCAAAATCATTTCATCGCATTGTAATACTCCAACAACGACTTTTGCAACTTTCCTGTCCATAGAGTCTGAAGTTTCGTCTAACACAGTGTTACCTATGGCATGCCAAACAGCATGCAAGCCCAATGTATGGGCCGCATGTGGGCCAAGGCTTAGCATGTCCTGGTTCCACTCAGTACTACTCGATACAGTGGAACAGTTCATTTAGCGTTGTGATGCGGCATTTTTCTGTAGGCATCACTTCCATCAATTCAGCAGAACTGTGGTGTGTGAGCTATTCACCCTTCGCTACATGTTCATGGTATAAAAGAAGCTCACAGGTCCAGTGGCTGTTAGCACAAAACAGAGGTAGTCTAGCAATCTTTCATCACGAGTCCTTAAAAACGTATAGGAATGACAGTAGAGGAGGATAAGAATTCTCAATAATTATTATGTGATACGGTACACATATACGGGAGACACTGAGTGACACACAGGCACAATGAAAAGACTGCCGTACATTTGAGGTTTTGGCCAACTCTTAGATTTTCCATTGTTTGATTATGCAATATACAGTCACATACTGAACGGGTACTGCAAATATGCTATATTTGCTATGGAACAACATTACAACACCAAGCAGAAAGAATTTAAAGAGTTAGTTGACAATGAAAGAGGAAAAAACTACAGCGATTGACAGATGGGATTCATTGTTATATACATCAAAAAGAACTTCATGCTAAGATTGCAGGAATTAAGCACTTGATGAGATTGGTGGTATGAATAGTAAATTTTCTGAGGTGACACACATAATTACACTGCAGATTGCAATAGTTTTTGATGGAATTGGACAAAGAGTATGGAGACTTTATATGTTACTGCAAAGCATGTTGGTTAAGAGGCATGCCTCTAACAATTTTGCAGTTTAAAACACACTACTGCTCAATTTTTGCAGAAAAAAGGAAGCAGGAATGACACTAAGAACATCCGGAATGGCTTGCAGATCTCACATATTAAATGGTCTTGACTACATACATCTTGACAGTAAGTTGAGAAATAACTGTTTTCTGATTTGATAGAGATCCATTAAAAAGAGAATGGCATTGTGGAAGGGACAAATTCTGACAAAAACACTGTCTATTTCTATAAATTCACTGTTGGTAAAAGAAAATGTCAGGTCTGAAGAATTCATTGTGGCCTTGAAAGAATTACAAGGATAGTATTTAAAGGGATAGTTTTATAAAGGTTTAGAAGTCAATGTAACATCTATTTTTGAGCTGCTTTCGAAGCCATTTGGCATTTCGCTTCAGCTGAAAGTGCCCATGTGAATGGGCAGTTGGAACTAATTGATCTGCAGTGTAACTCCTATTTAAAAGAGAAATTGCTTTGTGTTAAAACTATCCACAAATTCTAATCCTTGGGAAGAGTTTCCACATAAAATGTTTCGAATAGCTTTTTTTTATTTGAAAACCAAATAAATTACAAATATTTGTGGTAATCTGAGGACAAAAATCTGTGAAATTGGCTCTGTGTGTCCGTATGTCAATATTTTGTACTAGATAAAAATTATATTTTATCTTTAGTGCACCACAAATAATTAACTAACACCGAAATTTTGTTTTGTTAGTGATCTGTGTTGTTGAGAAATATGGAACCAGGTTGTATGCTGTTCAACTGCATTGCCATTTAAATGCGGTGTGTTTGAAGGTGTCCCCCCCCCCCTCCCAAAATCATGCTCATACAGCATGGCGCGGCAGTGGAGGAAGTGTGCAGCCAGGCCAAAGAGCTATGGAACTTGTGCCAGAACCCTGCACGTACGTTGAATTATTGGCTGTCACTGGTCGGACATAACCCAAATTTTCTCAGGGTAGCAAACAAAGAGGGAGGGAGTTGAGAATTGGAAGGAAATGACAGGACAGAAGGAGTGGAAAATGTTAGGTGGAGGGCGTGTGGACAGTACATTACCACAGATTGACGCCGGGATAATGACAGGAGAGGGGAACATGTTGCAAGTGTAACTCCCATCTGCACAGTTCAGAAAAGCTGGCGGTGGAGAGGAGGATCCAGATGGCTTCGGTAGAGGAGCAGCCACTGAAATCAAGCATTATGTTCTGTTGCATGTAGTGCCACAGGGTGGTCTACTTTGCTCTTGACCTTAGTTTGGCAGTGACCATACATCCTTGTGGACAGCTGATTACTAGTCACACTAATATATAAAGCTGTGCAATGATTGCAGCAGAGCTGGTAAATGACATGGCTGCTTTCACAGGTGGCCCAGTCCCTGATGAGGAAAGATAAACGTGTGACAGGACTGGAGTAGGAAGTGCTAAGTGGGAAGATTGGACAGGTCTTGCACCTGGGTCTTCCATAGGGATATGATCCTTGTTGCAAGGGGTTGGGATTGGAAGTGGCATTGGGATGGGCTAGGATGTTGCGGGGATTGGGTGGGTGACGGAACACCACTTTAGGAAGGGTGGGAATATCTTGGCTAGGATGTCACTCATTTCATGGCTTGATGATAGGTAACAACTATTATGTGGGATGCAAGCAGCAATTTGAAGGGGGGGGGGGGTGAGGGGAGGCACGGCCAGTACTGTACAGGTGGGTAGAGAGAGAAGCAGTGTCTGACGGAGTGTGGAGGGACTGGAATGCCAACAATCATAGCATCAGGATGTTGTGGGGCAGGGAGAAGGGGAAAGAAGGAGTGAAAGAGGAAGGGGGGAGGGGGGAAGATGGGCAGGTGTGTTGGCAGAGGGCTGAAAAAGAGGGTGGGAGGTAGAAATACCTGCAACATCCTAGTGCATCCCTACGCCACTCCCAATCCCAACCCCTTGCCACAAGGATCATATCCTTGTGGAAGACCCTGGTGCAAGATCTGCGCAATCCACCCACTCAACCCTTAATATTCCAGTCCTGTCACAGGTTTATCCTTTCCCTTCATGGTTCAGGCCACCTGTGAAAGTAGCCATGTCATTTACCAACTCAGCTGCAATCATTGTACAGCTTTTTATATTAGTGTGACTACCAACCAGCTGTCCACCAGGACATACGGCTACTGCCAAACTGTGGCCCAGAGCAAAGCAGACCACTCTGTGACACAACACACAGCTGAACATATGCCTGATTTCAATGGTTGCTTCACTACCCAAGCCATCTGGATCCTCCCCTCCACCACCAGCTCTTCTGAACTATGCAGACAAGAGTTATCCTTACAACACATTCTCGGTTCCTGTAATTATCCCAGCCTCAACCTATAGTAACATATTATTCCAACATCCTCCACCCAACAGTCTCCACCTCCGCTGTTCTGTCATCTCCTCCCCATTCTTGCATACTATCCTCTTTGTTTGCCACCCTGCACCAATGCACCCGTCCATCTTTCCTCACGCATCACTTTTTCCCTCATTTCCCTGCCCCATAACCTCCTGACGCTGCACCTGTTGGCTTTCAAGCCCCTGCACACTCCGCCAGAGAGTGTTCACCTCTCTCTCTCTCTCTCTCTCTCTCTCTCTCTCTCTCTCTCTCTCTCTCTCCCCCCCCCCCCCCCCCCCAAGCACACATGCTCTCATACATTTTCCCTTACCTGCCCCCTCCAGATTGTTGCTTGCATCCTATATGATAGCTATATTCTGGCCCAAGATGCTGGAGATGGCGGCCATGTGTGCATGAGGTGTGCTTTCTTGTGTGTATGAATGGTGTGTATTTCTCTTTTGCTGTGGGCGAAAGCTTTATTCAAGTGTCTTAATTGTGCCTGTCTGCAACTTAAAATGTCTACTTCACAGTAAGTAGCAATGTATCTTTTGCTACAGTTTCCAAATAATTTGTTTGATATGAGCTTATGTTAGAGAAGTTTTGGCTGAACAAATGCAACTGGGAAAAACCTACCCTAATTCTAAACGTAATACACGCCTTATTCTTGGAAGATCCAACAGCACCACACAATCGCACATTGTCAATGTAGGCACGTTCTGATCCTTTCCATTTTCCAGTGCGGTAAGTAGCTTCTTCTGCATCATAATAGCTGGAAAAAAAAATCATTATAACATCAGAGATCAGTTTGTATATATTTTTCCTAAAAGCTTCAGGAATAAAAGAAACCACTCATCGAAAAACAGTAATGTTGAGTTGTGTGTGCCAGTTGACAACTCAATGCTTCTGTTCTTTAGTGAGTGTACTCCTTCATTCATAAAGTATTTACATTCTACCAGAACTTTCGTACAAATCTTTTGTAAAAGCTGATGACAAAGTCTCAAGGAAAGAAAGCTATGGCTAAAATGCCTAAATAATAGAGATAAAATAGGTCAAATTGATGATGGAGATTTGGTATACATTATTCTGACACAAGGGTCAGACTAACAGAGGTGACGGTGAAGGCACATTTCTCAAGATAGGTGATTCAGAGTGTAGATAACTGGCAACTTCAACAGAGGGCAGACTGTAAGAAAATCACAATAACAGCTAGCATAAAAAATAATGTCAATTAATTACTACATCATTTACTTGCTGCAGAGACTGTGCTTCTATGTAGACACACAACAGAAAGCAGTAACAAACAAAAAACAGGGTGATGAGTCTTGGAAGGTGACCCTGCATGGATAAATTTGCGTGATTTGCTCTCAGTTTTCAAATAATGAATGATGGCCAACTACTGACCTTCAAGTAATGCAGTAAGCAGTTAATGAGCATAGATTCCCTTTTGGTGGATATGGCTAAAACATTCATAGTAATATACTTTCTAAATAAGTTAATAAGTGGTGTTAAAACAATATGGAAACACCAAATCTAATTGCATAATTTGACAAGAAGCAAGTCTTTCAACCTGAGAAAAAAAAAGAATCATATTGAAGTAAGGGTGATCACATGAGCTTTCAAAGCTAAGCTTCTAATGTGTGTGAAACGGACAGTTTACAATCAGTGTATGTTATCCTTTATTAATTATGACTGTGTGGTATGGACTTTTAATGAGGCAAGCACAGCAAAAAATAAAGCTCCATGTTCTGACCCTGACCGAGAGTGATCGACCCCCTTGTCATCCTCTGCTAATGATGTCATAGAATGCAGTATGCAGGGGCGCAGGGACAGCACATCATTCTCCCAGCCGTTGTCAGCTTTCTTCACCTGGTAGCTGCTACTTCTCACTCAAATAGCTCCTTAATAATTAATCAATTATTGTCATCACAAGGCTGAGTGCACCACATTCCAGCCCTTACAGCAAGAAAAAATCCTTGTCAGTACTGGGAACCAAACCCAGAAGATGCAACAAACCCACTAAAGAGACAGCCTACATTACACTTGTCCATCCTCTGCTGGAATATTGCTGTGTGGTGTGGGATCCTTACCTGGTAGGATTGATTGAGGACATCGAAAAAGTGCAAAGAAGGGCAGCTCATTTCGTGTCATTGCGCAATAGGGGCGAGAGTGTCACTGATATGATATGCGAGTTGAGGTGGTAGTCACTGAAAGAAGGGCGGTTTTCTTCACGGCGAGATACATTTACAAAATTTCAATCACCAACTTTCTCTTCCGAATGCGAAAATATTTTGTTGACACCCACCTATGTAGTGAGAAATGATCATAATAATAAAATAAGAGAAATCAGAGCTCGAACAGAAAGATTTAGGTGTTCCTTTTTCCCAAGCGTCATTCAAGAGTGGAATGGTAGAGAAGTAGTATGAAAATGGTTCAAAGAATCCTCTGCCAGGCACTTAAGTGTGAATTGCAGAGGAACTATGTAGATGTAGATCCTCTGCATAGCAGCAAGCTATGCTAACCACCGACCTATGGAGGTGATAACTTTTAATGTGGAAATCATTCAGAAACTTAGGGTTTTGGAGATAAATGTTGGGAATCACTGGGACAGACAGAGAAACAATCAAATGAAACAGGAAACAGAATGGAGTGGTAGATATAATTATAACTGTAATGAAAATGATACGGGGTGGGTGGGGCATGAAATCAGTGAACAGATGGTGTATGGACAAAGAAAGTTCTTTGTTGGATTCAAAGAAATGAAAGAAGAGAGAGCCTAACGGGAGTTGGGGATATGAAAATAGTAAAATGAAGCAGCAACATGGATGCGTATAGCTGAAAACTATAGTACACAAAAAAGGGAGCCCTTTATCTGGAAATGTGGATGATGATGATTACAATTACAAAAAGAACAGAAAAACTTTATGCATTTGTGATAAGGCAGTCTGCAATAGTAGTAGTTGTGGTGCTCCACTGTGGGCATGACAATGTTATTCCATTCTGTACTGAAATTTTTTACACATATTGTAATTTTCTCTCTTATCACAGCATTCAAGAAGCCTAGCATGAACACACTCGATACGTAATGGTACTCCACTGGTTTCAGAATACATTAGGAGACTGGAAAGAAAACAATACAAAAAGGGAGGTAAATCACAGTTCACTTCAGAATCATGCACAAAGAATTTGATGAGAAAGATGACTCTATTTGTTTATTCCTTCAACCAATGTTTCGAGATGGCTATGTGTATAGGTGTGAGTGACTTTATTGCTAAAACAAATTCCAGCAATGCAGCCAAAAAGATAGAAATGCAAACGTGAATGCTTGAAGTTTAATGCATGCATTTCAAGTGTACAGTGTGCAATCAACAGTCTACGAAGAGAGAATTGCTGTCTGGAGTATGAAAATATGCTTCTAAGGTCAAAGCAAAATATGCATGGACTGCCACAAGGTGGGGGTCGATAAATTGCCAGAATTGAAGAAATCACCTAAAATAAAAGAAAGAAGTTTCTTGAATGTGAACAAATTTAATCTTCTTTCTTCTAATTTAATCTCCTTTCTTCTAGTAACAGTATCCCAGTGGCTTGGTCGGTATCAAAAATAATTCAAGCATTAAAAGGACCACAGCTAATGTCCCAGTGCGAAAAAGTGAAAGTTGTTGGAAAAAAGTTAAGTTGGTTGGGCCACGTCCTAAAATTCCAATAATCAGAATTAGAAGTTCCAGAAACAATAAGCATTCTGCTGTAGAGAGTGACAGTTGGATAAGGGGTGAGGGGAGGGGGTCAGGAAGAACACCACCTGTCACAAAACAACATGTACATATTGTTGAAAACAGTAATTGGGGAGGTACAGCCAAAATTTTTAAATTCAATTTTAGAAGTGCTGAAGTTTGTGGAATCATGAAATCTTAATCTAAAATTCAAGAAGTCATACTGAGCTGCATTCCTGAAAGCATAAAAAATGATTATGTTATCCTAATAGGTGGTTCTAACAACACAACCTGCAATGAAGATTACAATATCACTCGAATGCTCAAGGAAAAAATTTGGTGCTTCATCACTTCGAGGTATTTGTTGTGAATATGCCCTAGGGATGTGACTTGATCCCCCAGTCCTATGTAAACGACAATATTTCACAAACAACAAAATAAATACAACTTGCAAGCTTTTCAATAATATTTATGTTGTAGGTGTAAGTAATTTTTGTAGAAACTTGTTTACTAACCACAGAATGCACTTAAACAGGTCATGAAAAAAGCGTTAGATACCCTTCTAATTGCAGCAGCTCAAACGAAGCTTACTGCTCTTAAATGGCTCCACCAATCTGATCACGCTAATTTACTGGCTCAAAATAGCCCAAAGGAAATAGTTAACAATAATCATTTTGTTTCAAATCCATCACATTCTTCACAAGATAAAAGCTGCATTCTTACCAATTACAGCCGTAACAATTTTTTAGTGATGAATTTGCATTGCTGTTTAGAAACATATTCCCAAAAAGAATCTACAGAGTGCAGGCCAAAAAACCCTGTAAAAGGAAACAAGACCTATACCTTGAATGCCAATCTTTAAATAACCCTGTGAAAAAAGAACTTCTACAAAATGTATTGTAAGCATCTGAGGTTACTGAAAATGCAAAAAATATGCACTTGTTGGACAAAATCAATTATTAATGTAACAAAATCAAAATTATGTGGAACGTTATAAAATATTAAATATGTACTGCTCCCTCAAGGTTTCCTATATTGCCCTTAACAACAAAATAATGAAATTATTGACAACCGAGAGATTTTGCAGATATTCAATAAATACTTCATAAGTGGTAATGAGCAGATAACCTGTACGACAAATCAGCATTGCAATTCTCAAATACAAGTTACAAACAGTTTTGATGAAATGACATTATCTTCTATATCCATTATTTACAAATTGACCTTCATCAGGCTTTGACATTATCTGGAGCAAGCTATCAAAATACCACTCTAAGCCATATCCTTAACTCAGCAATGAACTGAAGTGCCACAGAGTAATAAGATGTGCACGGAATAAAATTTTGAAGTCTTCCCCTGGTAGAGCAAATGGCGAGCAAAGCAAGACAGTAAGCAGCAGCCAGGTGAAATGCCAACAAGAGAGGACCACTGATATTGCATGTAGTAGAGCCACAAGACAAAGTTAATTGCTACAAATCACAAGAGCTGGGTGTCCAAGACACCAATGCAGCAGAATGAACGTCACTGGGAGAGAGGGATGCCATCACTGTGATGACCATACAGAGAGGAGTAAGAAGGCATTAGTCGAACAAAGTAAACTATTCAGTATACTGACTCAGAAAAATAAACACGCCACCGCCCTAGCAGGTCACTTCTGAGCTGCAACCAGGGTAACCAGAGGAGCTGAACAGACAAGAATGGCAGGCCAAGTGATGCCATTGGCACCTCACAGTAACAAGGTACATGGGCCGGCCACATATAAATATTACTTCTGTTCTGGCGGTAGGTGACCTACTCAGTTCGCAGTCGTCCAGCCTCGATGTTGGACAAAACTGATGGGGAGCCGGGGCACCATCATTCAGCAGCTGTTCTGGTGGCCTAACCAGTGGGTCCAGGGAGCAGAGCATCATCCATCACTGTGGGAGTGTCCACGTGCCACCTCCACCCACCTTCCTTTCCTGCAGACAGGCTCTGATGCTGTCAGCAGTTCTACTGTCAGATGACCGCAGTGTGACTCCACGCAACTTCACACACTTTGTGCAGAGCTGGTGGTGCCTCCCCTACATGCATCTACGGTACAATCAAGCGTGACCTACACACCCACTTTCTGAATCTGCTAGCAGCCATGCTCAAAATGAGCAACACTGCACAAACAGTGTGGTCAGTGATGCTGCTGGGCACTGGCAGCACTGCTTTCGCCATCGCAACGGGATGAAACTGGATGCCACATGCTTGTGTTGGTGCATTCCTGTCACAGTGCACACCACTCCTGCTCCACTGCCAGGAACAACCCAACAACCTAGACAATCAACTCATTTGTGGAAGATATCTTAAGAGTCCCTAAAGAAAAACAGTTCACCAGCGGGTACGTTGTGTGATCTGACTACATCTACCGATTGCATGATGTACCAAGTACTGTTAGTGAGAGGCCATTAGTATGGCATTGGGGGCAGATTAAGTAACATACTGAAATCTTATCTCACTAATACAAAGTATAAAGTACTTCTGGAAGCTGTGGTTTGGAAATCAAGAGTAGTTGCCATGCCAGACTGGGATATTACACTAGACTCTTACTACTCTGGCCACTCCTTGGACATACGGGTGCCTGATTAGCAGAAATGCCGATTATTCAGAGTGTCTTAAATTTAGTGTACAGACATAGGGATTAAATCCAAAGACACATTCATTTTCATAAAAACTGGGTTCTTTAGTGTGTACTTAAACAGCAGCATCACTCCCTATGAAACATGTCCCAAATTTTTAGTTGCTGCAATGATAATAAGCAACAGCAGTCTGCTTTATCACACAAGCATTATATTGGTACTGCATGATTCTCATTGTTGCATAATGTACTGCAGGAAGATGTCTGCAGTTTCAGCACTGGCAGTGTGAGATACTTTCATGTTGTCTCCTACTATGTCCTCTTCTTCATCACTTTCATCATAATTTTCCTGTACACTTCTGATTACCTCTTCGTCTGTCATAAATAGTTGCTCAGCTAACACTGTACTCAACAGCAGCACTTTCTGCGAAGAACCTCAGTTCAACTTATTTCTAATTTTGAGTTTCTGCTTGAGGTCTAGCAAAATGTGTCTCCGTTCAGTAGCCGTGATACTGAACAGTAAAGAAAGCCACAATTTCAAACACATACAGCATTGTTTCACATTATAATTAACCAACAACATTGATGGACATGAGAACTCATTTTGTATGTGTCATCAACTAGAGGCTGTATGTAGGAATGATTACTGAGATGCCAGACTAACAAGGACTGGATTAGCGAGAGTTTACTGTATACATAATGGAGTTCCCCACAGTCCTGTCCAGCGTCCTTCATTGTTTCCACTATATGCTAATGATCTATCTGCAGCTGTAAATGAGAGTCAGGTGCATATTTAGCATGTTTGTTACCACCACCAGCACTGCAGAAAACTTGTTAAACAGTCACAAACATCATTTTATCAAAGTCTTTAACTGGTTTATTGTTAATTCTCTCACTGTCAATCTAATCAAGACAAATTTTATGTAATGTAGATCAAGTCACAAAATACAGGGGAATACTGAATGACACTCAGTAAGCAACAGTTACTGAGAGTCGATAGAACCAAATTCCTGAGCATTCACTTATACTGCAAACTAAGCTGGGAACATCACACTTTACAAATGCTGAAGACAATTAGTTCAGCAGCTTTTGCTTTAAGAATGCTTTCTCATATTGGATATAACAGTTCCTACTTGTCTTCCTTTTCATAATATTGTTACATTCCATCCTGGATTTTCCATTGTTTGAAGTCTTCCACACTGTAATAACATAAGCTTTTTAAGTACTTTTTAACATTTGCTTCTGTAATTTTGGGCTTGTAGTCTTTGAAATTTGACTGCATTTTACTGCTAAGCTTTAAAGCAATGTTAAGTTTTGACAGAGCAACATGCAGTCTGATATAAGCCTCACTTCATAAGCATGTGTAAAAGAATATCCTTCAAAAAAAGTTGTGTTTTTTTTTTACTCGAAAACGAATGTTTCATATGTAAACATATTAGGAATTATTAAGCCGAGACTTTTTAATGATGGTTTGCATAATCTCCTATTTTTATTCCCATCACGATTATTTTTTTCTGTAGCTTGGACGCACTGAGGTAGTCTGTTTTTTCCAACACCTCAAAAATTATACCATATCTAACAACTGATGTAAAATATGCACGAAAATCATTTTCTTAACATGGAAGTCAGTAACAATATTCTGAACTGTTACAAAAGTTGGCTCCATTGCTGGCTAGCGCTTCTGAAGCAGAAAAGTGGAGCGGGTTGTGTGACTGGAGTGGATGTGTGTGTGGAATGGTAACTTCTGATCAGACTAGACAGTATGGTTGGTGCTCCTGACTGTAGAGACTGGGCAGTTGTTAATGAGTCACCTATGTTTTGGAAGTCACTGTATGGTACAGAGTGCGAATTCTTCCCAGTGGAAGCAGTATGACAGACAAATGTAATGGCATGACTGCTAAGCGTGTTTAGCCTTGAGTGGAGCCTTAGGAGTCTGTTGAGCTTAACCGGTGTGTCCAGCATCAAGTGAGGAATGTGGATATATTTCGCTTCATACTGATGAATGTCATAGTGAAGTGCACACAATGTGAGTCTGTATTTTCATGGTACATTCTTTATGTTAAACACTGGTAGCATTTTATGGGTGTATGTAGTGCACATCAAGCTGTGTATTCTTCCTGTATGGATGCTGCCTTGTTAGACTAAAGTAATTATCAATATAATAGAGGGAAACATTCCACGTGGGAAAAATATATCTAAAAACAAAGATGATGTGACTTACCGAACGAAAGCGCTGGCAGGTCGATAGACACACAAACAAACACAAACACACACACAAAATTCAAGCTTTCGCAACAAACTGTTGCCTCATCAGGAAAGAGGGGAAGGAAAGGGAAAGACGAAAGGATGTGGGTTTTAAGGGAGAGGGTAAGGAGTCATTCCAATCCCGGGAGCGGAAAGACTTACCTTAGGGGGAAAAAAGGACAGGTATACACTCGCACACACACACATATCCATCCACACATATACAGACACAAGCAGACATATTTAAAGACAAAGAGTCCTTTTTTCCCCCTAAGGGTTGAAAAACTCTTTGTCTTTAAATATGTCTGCTTGTGTCTGTATATGTGTGGATGGATATGTGTGTGTGTGCGAGTGTATACCTGTCCTTTTTTCCCCCTAAGGTAAGTCTTTCCGCTCCCGGGATTGGAATGACTCCTTACCCTCTCCCTTAAAACCCACATCCTTTCGTCTTTCCCTCTCCTTCCCCTCTTTCCTGATGAGGCAACAGTTTGTTGCGAAAGCTTGAATTTTGTGTGTGTGTTTGTGTTTGTTTGTGTGTCTATCGACCTGCCAGCGCTTTCGTTCGGTAAGTCACATCATCTTTGTTTTTAGATATAAAGTAATTATCAGTTACATTTCATTGTTTCATGTTTATTTTTTTGGCTTTACTCTTGGAATGTACTGGCTGTGCAACCAGGGATTGCTCTGCACTTAAATAAGAAAACAATCTTGTTCATATGTACGAGGGCGGTTCAGAAAGTAACCTCCGATTGGTCACAGTGCGGGTTGTGGGGGGAGTAGCGACGCCATCTGTGCGTTCACGCACTCAACAGGTCAGTCGGCATCAAGCCGTGGTCGAGTGAACATCGTACCTGCGCTAGTTTAGTTTTTGTGGCAGTTTGAAATGTGTGCTGCAATAGAAAACCCCGCCAAATGTGAAGTGCGTGCTGTCATAAGGTTTTTTACAGCCAAAGGATATTCTGCAGCAGCTATTCATCTTGAGCTTTGTGCCGTGTACGGACCAAGAGTTATGAGTGAAGGAGTTGTCCGTGAATGGGTACGTTTATTTAAAAGTGGACGAGAAAACGTTCATGATGAAGAGAGGAGTGGTAGACCATCATTGGTGACTGACGAACTCGTTCAGACAGTTGATGCAAAAGTTCGTGAAAATCGACTTTTCTCAATGTCGGAGTTGTCTACTGGTTTTCCACAGATTTCTAAGACTCTCTTGTACGAGATAGTGACAGCAAGATTGGGTTACCGTAAGTTCTGTGCACGATGGGTGCCCAAAATTCTTACCGACCACCACAAAACTCAAAGAATGGCCTCTGCATTTGACTTTCTGTCACGTTATGAGGACGAAGGAGAACCATTGTTAAACAGAATCGTGACCGGTGACGAAACCTGGATTACGTACGTGAACCCTGAGACAAAAGAACGATCAAAGATGTGGGCACATTCAAATTCGCCTACCAAACCAAGAAAAGCCTCGCAAGATTTTTCTGCCAGAAAACTGATGGCAACAGTGTTTTGGGATGCCAAAGGGGTGTTGTTGGTTGAATTCATGGAACGTGGTACGACCATTAATCAAGACGTGTACAGTGAAACAATAAAAAAGTTACGACGGGCTATACAGAACAAACGCCGTGGTATGCTGACTTCCGGTATCGTTTTTTTGCACGATAACGCCCGTCCTCACTCTGCACGCAGAACAACGGCCCTTCTTGAGTCCTTCAAGTGGGACGTTATCAACCATCCACCTTACAGCCCAGACCTGGTGCCAAGTGATTATCACCTCTTCATGCATTTGAAGAAATGGCTCGGGTCACAGCGGTTTGATGACGACGAAGAGCTCAAAGATGCGGTCACAGGCTGGCTCCAGGCACAAGCGGGTGATTTTTATGCAGAAGGAATTTCAAAGCTTGTGAAGAGATACAATAAGTGCCTCAATCGCTATGGAGACTATGTAGAAAAATAGTGCAAAGATGTAGTTGTAAGATGTATATATTAAAATATTTTTATTTAACTTGGTGTATTTTTTTAAATCAACCGGAGGTTACTTATTGAACGGCCCTCGTATAAGGGTTATTGGCTGTGGACACAACTCCTTTTTGATATGAATACCCAAAAGAAATACATCTCCACCTGCAAAGATTCCAAAGCGAATCTGAAGCAATTTGATAAGAGGGACCTACTATGGATTTGTTGCTGAAGTGGTTAACTCTTTCACATGTTGTATCCCAACTATTGTAATTTTTCGATTCCTTTTGGAGGGTCTGAGTTTTAATTAAATGGTGATTTCAAGGCATTGGTCAGCAAAAGTAATCTCTTGATTATATTGCTTGTATATGGCTGATTTACCATATTTCATTTAAAAAAAAAACCATACATTTTGTAAACAGCTGATTATAAAGATATCATTTCTTATCGTAAAAGGGTAAATTTCATCAGAGTTACTTGACTTTTTAAAATTATTTTTTGTAGATTTGTAATAACGTCTTATTAATGTAACAAATACTTGGAAGTGGTCAAGTTGCCATGGTAAATTCTGCAGGGGTGGTTGTGTTTTACAAGCATAAATGAAAATTTTACTGTATTTTTCTTTAAATAAATTATTGGTAACTGGTTGTGTGTGTATCCTTTTCCTTAATTAGCCACTGCCAATAGCGTTTGGTCTCAATATTGCCACAGATTGATTGATTAATTAATTGAGAGAGTATGGGACCAAACAGCGGGGTCGTAAGTCCCACGATTCCAAAGTGGGTTACATAAGAAAGGGTGTCTGTTAAAAGTGGATGGATTCAGTCAGAGGCGTCAAATTATAAAAGAATTAACATTAAACACACACAGTAAAAGCATAAAAGGTGAGGCCAAATCTAAAAACTGGAAAAAAAGGGGGGTGGTCATGGGGTCACAGACCATGAAGACTGCAAAAGTAGTCTCAACCACAACTAACCCACCCCTGCTCCAAAACTAAAGGAGAACCTTCTATCTGAAAATAAGAACTACTTTCACAGAGAAAATCGAGAACCAGGTCAACCATCCATGGATCGTCTGCTAATATTAAATTTAAGGAAGCAGGAAGACTATACTTAGTACAAAGGGTCGAAAGAAGGAGACATGCCACCAACATGTGAGCTATCGTCAGTCTGGCGCCGCAACCACATTGTGGGGGTGGGTCGTTACATAGGAGGAAACGATGGGTGAGCCGGGTATGGCCAATACATAAACGGCATAAAACAGTGGACTCTTTCTGAGAGGGGCAGAAAGAAGTGCCCCAAACTGCAGTAGACTCTTTGACTGTGGGGAGTTTGTTACTATGAGCAGTAGCACTCCAGATGGGATTTCACTGTTGGGCAAAGAGAGATTTGACATAGATTAGCATATCCGCAGCTAGAATCATGGAAGAAAAAGGGGTAAGTATCTGCTTCTCTAGCCAAACAGTCAGCCAATTCATTCCCTGGGTTTCCCACATGACTTGGGACCCAGAGAAAGACAATTGAACAGGCGGCATGCTCAAGGGCAGAGGGAAGGTCATGGATGGCAGAAACCAAGGGGTGGCAAGAGTAGCATTGATCGATAGCCTGCAGGCTGCTCATGGAGTCACAGCAAATTAAAACACTATGGAGGGAGGCCTGAGAAACAAAAAGGATTGCCCTGTGAATGGCTGGAAGCTCTGCTGTTAACATAATACATGATCCCGGCAATAAATGGTGCTGGAAGCCAGTAGGAGACATGAAAGCATATCCCACTTTATAAATAGTCTTAGAACCATCAGTGTAAAAGATGGTGGCACCCTGGAACTCTGCAAGGATGGCACATACAAGATGCCGGTAAACCACAGGAGACCTTAGGACCCTGGAAGAGATCGGTCCTAATCCGTGGTCTAGGCACCGTCCAGTACAATGAATGCAGATGGAGACCCTGGCAGAGGGTAATTAGATGCATGCCAACTGGCAATCCCACCCACGGGCGGATGTTACGAGGGAGACAATCCTCATAGGCAAAAAGAACAGGGTACACAGGATCGTCAGGGAACTGGCGAATGGCGACTGCATAAGAAACAAGGAGCTGGCTCTGTGGATGTGTAGAGGGGGAATCCCTGCTTCTGTGAGGAGACTATCAAAAGGAGTAGTGCGAAAGGCACCAGTAGCCAGATGCACTCCACAATGATGGACAAGGTCAAGGAGTTTCAAAATGGAAAGAGCTGCAGGATATAAACCTGACCACCAGATTCGAGTCTGGACAAGACCAGAGCATGGTAAAGATGGAGAAGAGTGGAACGGCCTGCACCCCAAGATGTGTGGGCCAGGAGGTGGAGAGCATTACGCTTCCGCATGCATGTAGTCTTTAGGTGGCGGAGGTGGGACAGCCACGTCAGCTAGTTATCAAAAATAAGACCCAAGAAATGGGACTGTGCTACAACATCGAGGAGCTGGTTGCCTAAATAAAGTTCTGGATTAGGGTGTACTGTGGGTCAACGACAAACATGCATAACCCGCTTTTGGAGGGGAAAACTGGAAGCCATGGGCAGTGGCCCACGCAGAGGCCCATCAGATGGCACCTTGGAGCTGGTGCTCGGCAAACGTCACCAAGTGGGAGCTGCACCAGATGCAGACATAATCAACATACAATGCCGGCGTAACCAGAGGCCCAACAGAGGTCACAAGGCCCTGAGATTTGAGTGCACAACATAATCTGAAGTTGACCATCCTTTCGAGCAGTTTACAAAGCACATTTGTAGGGCTAATGGGGCAGTAGCTGTTTAGAGACATAGGGTTTTTTCCAGGCTTAAGAATTGGGATAACTATACTGTCTTGCCATTTTGACGGAAAAGCACCTGTGAGCCAGATGTGATTGAAGACCCTGAGGAGCTGTTGCTTCTGGGGAACATCCAAGTGTTGAATCATCTGATTGTGAATGGAATCTGGCCTTGTGGCTGTGTCTTGGGAAGAGCGAAGAGACTGCACCAATTCCCATTCAGCGAAAAGTGCATTATAGGGCTCAACGTGGTGCAGGATGAAATGGAGGGGGGGGGGGGGGGGGGGTCTGCTTAACTCCGAGTTTCTGCTGGAGAAAGGTAAGAGGGTAGGAAGCAGACGACGATGCCATCACAAAGTGTGTCACAAGGTGTTCCGCAAGGACCAATGGATTGGTGCACAGAGCTCCTTGGAGGTTCAGACCCTGGACAGTTGACTGTTGCTGGCAGCCCAGAATGCTACGGAGCTTTGACCAAACCTGCGATAAAGAGACACACGTCCCCAGGGAGGAAACATAGTGCTCCCAGCATTCCTTTTTACTCCGCTCAATATGGTAACGAGCCTTAGCACGGAGACGCTTAAAAATGAGGAGGTTGGTCTGGGAAGGGTGTCGCTTAAATCGCTGCAGCGTGAGTCGGCGATCCTGGACAGCGACTGCGACGTCCTTGGTCCACCACAGTATCGGCTTATGACAAGGGGGCCCTGTGGATAGGGGGACAGCAGTTTCAGCAGCATGAGGAAGAGCAGCAGAGATGTCTTGCACGACTACATCAATGGAATTCGAGAGGGAGTTATTAAAGCGGATAGCAGACATGGATAAAGGCCAATTGGCCCTGCGGAATGCCCAACATCGGGGCCTGTCTGCCTGGTGGCAACAGGAACAATAGTGTCACTGGAAAGTGGTCACTGTCACAAAGGACATCATGGGATGACCAATGTAGGGAAGCCACAAGGGCAGGGGAGGAGATCGTGAGATCAATAGGAGAGAAAGTGCCATGAGCAGCACTGAAGTGGATAAGGGAAACATCGTTGAGGAGAGACAAATCGAAGTCCGTGATAAGTTGGTTGATTAGGATACCCCGACCCGTTGAAGTGACACTCCCCCACAGTGGATAGTGGGCATTGAAATCCCCAAGGTGGAGAAACGAGGGTGGGAGTTAATAGATTAAGCTAAATAGTGCAACATAAGCAAGTGGCCGACCTGGAGGGAAGTAGACATTGCAAAGGGTGATTGCTGGAGTCGTTTGCACTCCATCACTTCCAAGGTGGTAAGTATGGGGATCCAGTCACTAAGGACATCGGAGCGAATCAAAGTGCAGACCCCACCAGATGCTATCTCAGGGCCAGCACAATTTCGATAGAATGCCTGATAACCACGTAAAGTTGGAGAGTGGCCATCACGGAAATGCGTTTCTTGGAGGACAAGTCAGAACGCAGAATAAGATGAGACAAGACGTTGCATTTCCGGTAGGTGACGATAGTATCCATTGCAGTTCCACTGGATGATCGTGTGGCTTGAATCCAAGGTAAGCATGAAGGAGCCGAGGAGGAGGTCAGGTCACTTTGTCAGTAGTTGTCACCTACAAGGATGGGGTGACATCCATAAATAAGATGTCAGACTCATGTTGCGAGAGGGGAGTTGGCACCTCCGAGGGCACCTTGTCTTGAGATTTATGTTTCTTCTTCTTCTTCTTCTCTTTCTGAGGTGGAGCAGGGCAAGACACAGGGGGAGTACAGGCGTCTGCAAGACTGGGGACCGAAAGAGAGCAGGCAACCTTGGGGTGCACAGATGGTGTGCCTCGTGGCCGAGTAGTGGTGAGAATCTTCTGGCCGGAGAGAGGGTTCCTGGGAGGGAGCCCGATCACCAGCAGATGCCGAAGAAGGGAGCCACTTCTTCGGCAGGGGAATGCCGAAGAAGGGAGCCACTTCTTCGGCAGGGGAGAGGGAGGGATTCCCTGATGGGAAGTTGTGGGAATTGCAGGGAAGGTCGAGGGGAGAGTGAGGTGGGGCTGGGGTAAGGACAAGGGAGGAGGAGGAGGAGGAGGAGGAGGAGGAAAGGAAGTAACAGAGGCAGATGTTGAAGACAGTGACACCAGATGGAGTCTCTCATACTTGTGGCAAGCATCAGTGTAAGACAGGCAATCCAGGGACTTGTATTCTTGTATCTTCTTTTCTCTCTTATAAGCTGGGCAATCCGGTGAGTGAAGGGAGTGGCAGTCAGCACAATTGACACACTCAGACGGTGGAACACAAAGGCTTCCCTCATGGGCTGGGTGGCCACAGTCACCACACAAAGGGTCCGCTGTACAGCGGGAAGACATATGCCTAAAATGCAAGCACCGAAAGCTCCACTTAGGTAGAGGGATGTACGGCTTCACGTCGCATCTGTAGCACATAACCTTGACCTTCTCTGGGAGGGTTATCCCCCTCAAAAGCCAGAATGAAAGCACCAGTATTGGTGCGGTTGTCTTTGCGACCCTTCTGCACACATCGAACAAAATGAATGCCATGCTGCTCCAGATTGGCCTGGAGTTCATCAGTTTGCAGGATGAAGTCCCTATGAAAAATGACTCCCTGGACCATATTCAGAGATTGGTGAGGAGTGACAGACGCTGGGACATTGCCAAGACAGTCAAAGGCATGAAGAGCTGCGGACTGGGTGGCAGAAGAAGCTTTGATCAACAGGGAGCCCAACCGCATCTTACACAATAGACTCCACTTTACCAAACTTGTCCTCGATATTTTCCACAAAAAACAATGGCTTTGTGGTGGTGAAGGTGTCCTCATCCATCCTAGTTCAGATGAGGTAAGGGGGAAAGGGTTTCAGCCCAAGATGGCAAGCCTGGCCCTCCTCCCATGGGGTAGCCAGAGAAGGGAAGGCTGCCAGGTCATTTGATGCAGTATTAAAGAATCCTTCATCATTTGAAGAGATAGCCATGTAAGAACGGCCAGATTTTTGCAGCTTGATACGCTTCATGCACCAAGCAGCCGCCCTGATACCACCCACTCTGACCAGGGGCTCTCCCCATGGGCGCCACCCAGCCACAGCACGGGCCTTCTGGCACGGCGGTCGATGCTGGGAATTCCGATGCTCGAAGAAGACAAGCAGCAACTCCTTGGCAGACACGGGGAGGGAACAGCTCAGGTACCAGTACTGTGATCCCTGTGTTGTCAGGGGGCTCAGCCATATGAGTACATAACAGCCCCACGACATGGACTGGCTACGTGTGCTGGTGACCTAGCAGGGTGGAAGAGGGCTGCAGCGGGGAAGGGAGGGGGGAGAGGAATCCACACCGTAGATGCTAGGCAGCGAGTTCTTCCTCATATGGCTCACACTAAAAACACCAAATTTTGAAGTGGAGATCAAACCTCAAGTGGGAACCTAAACGCCAAAAGGCTGAAAAAACAAGCAAAAGGAACAAAATTGCAACGAATACAGGAAACCAGGGGAATAGCCAGGTCGACATAAATCAGAACACCGAGAGAGGGGAAGGAGGTGGTGATGGGGAAGAAGTGGGGATAGGGAGTGAGGGAGTAGGGGAAAGGAAATGCAGCTAGGAAATGAAGAATGAGCTGCAATAGCTTGGGACTCCGTGTGCGTCACGCACAAACTCACGAAAGAACCATGAGACCCCTGGGGGGTATTGCCACAGAACTGTCATTGCATACACAGAACCATTAAATCACTTCACTACGCACTCCACATAATCAGTCTGTGACTAGCTTAGTTTATAGTATCTTCAACCAATTTAACAGATTCTGCAGTAATCAGTTCCCTGCCCTAATAATTTAATTGCGATATATATTCAACAGTTTGCTTGGTCTTGAATGTACAATGTATGTTTTTGTAAGGTTCAGCTTCACAGCATTATTATTTCTCCGACTTTTAAGATCTTGCAGAGTTAGTGTGATGCTAGGCATAGGAACAACAAAACACCATCAATTAAACAATCTGTCCCTCTGTCACAGAGAGGTGACAAGTATGCTAGCACAAAAATTTTCCACCTTCCTCCAAATGGGTTGAAAAACTTAAGGAACTGTGAATCCCTTTTCAAAACTATACTCATCCTATTTTGTTGATGTATGTATGGAAGAGAGCTTACCAATGCCAAGATATAACTAAACAGTTTCACAATTGTACAATTTTAAGACAAATATTGTACGTAGATCAGGTTATTTTTGTTAATTAGTGTCAATATATATTTTTGTTGTATGTATATTGCTTAACTGATTGCCTACTAGTAGTTATGATAACAACTATGCCTACCAAATTGTTCAGAACAAGTCACTGTTGAAGAATGAAGATGGTAATCATTTATTGTTTTATTTGTAATACTGTGGAATCCATTGAGTAGGAAATTGTAATTGAATATACATGTATATATACATAATCATAATCCTGAAGTGTTCCAAATCCAGTATACTGCTTTATACCCAATAAATACATACCTAAAAACATGAATACATCCTGTTCCATAAACCTAATTAAGAAACTTTTACGGATGAAGAACACTTCAGAAAAATTTCAATCAGAATGTTGATGAATTGAGTAAGGAAACAGAATCAAAAACCCTATAAAGGTGTAAAATGAATCACATGCATAATATAAAATTTGAGATCAGATGAAATACCAGACTCAGTATCAAAACAACAAAAGCCTCATTGAGATTTACTGGTAACTTGTACATATACACTGAGGAGCCAAAACATTATGAGTACATGCTTAATAGCTATTTTTGTCTGTCTTTTGGAACAAAATACATCACTGAGTATGAGTATCAGGAATACAGCAGTTTGTCGGTAGGTTTGTGGAGGTATGTAGCATTGGATGTCTACACACAGGTCACGTAATTTGCATAAATAATGGGCCGCTGATTTGCGTACGCAGTGATGGTGCCCGACAGCGACCCAGATGGGTTCCGCAGGATTTATATCAGGTGAATTTGGTCACTAAGACATCAACATGAGTTCGCTATAATGCACATCAAACCACTGTAGCACAATCCTGGCTCCAGGACTGCTCTCATCAGTCTGTGTCCGTAGCACGCTGCATGTGCCTCGGTGACGGCATTTGTGGAGATGACCATTGACGTAGTGTAACAAAAATGTGATTCACCCGAAGAATTGACATTTTTCCATTGATTGACGGTCGAATCCCAATGGTCCTGTGCCCAATCCAATCATAATTGATGATGTCATTGGGTTAACAAGTGAACACATAGGGGTGGTCTGCTGCGGCGCTCCATGTTCAGCAATGTACGATGAACAGTGTGCTCCGAAACACTTGTGCGTGCACCAGCATTGTGCTCTTTCAGCAGAGATGACACACGTCACCATCTATCCTACTTTACAGAGCAGACAAGCCTCCAAACCCCATATTCTGTGAAGAGTCGTGGACATCCAACCATTTAGCACTTAGTGGTAGTTTCACGCTCCTGCCTCTTTCAGCAGATGCTCACAACAATAGCACACAAACATTCAACCAGTTTCGATGTTTTTTGTTCACAGGCTCTGCAAAATAATAATACTCTTCCCTTTGTCAAAGTCAGTTATCTCAATGGGTTTCCCAATTTGCAGCACATATCTTCACGAGGGTGATCCCGACCATCTGTGTCTGCTCCACTTACATACTTTGGTTACCATGTCACGTGCCCACAATGCCAACAGGCAGCATTCACTGTTATAGTAGACAATGGTCATTATGTTTTGGCTTATCAGTAGATAGTGTATTTTTATTTGTTTTGCAAGTCCCCATCACTAAGTCAACATGTACACTGACATGCAGTGTAGAATCTATGCTGCAAGAATCCAGTTGGTGAAGAGTAAATAAGGTGATCATCAACTGCTTCTGCAGCAAAGGTTAACCACTAAAGAATATTACATATAGATACACATATGAGGACTACTATCATTAAAATTTTTCGCAGTTATAATATTTTTTGCCTTCCAGCTTTTTGTTTTGGTGATAAGTGCACCTGTGGTCAGATTAGTTGGCAGCTGTACACAAGTCAGAAAATTGTTACAATATTTCTGGATGTGTATGATAGCTGCCAACCTTGAGAACAGGCTGTCAGTAATCACAAGGCAAATATGGAGGGTGGTTAGCCATCCTCCCCCCTCCTTAGTCAGCCTCCTTTGCCAGAAAATTTTTAAAAATCAGCCTTTCAGGTCTTTAAACACTATATTTCAATATTTGACAATCCTAAATAAAAAAGATACCTTTAATTGATCGTACATTTATTTTTATATCAGTATTAAAATTAATCTACATTATCACCTTCAATAAAGAAAATTTCTTCAGCCTCAGTGTCTGTCACATTTCCAGTGAATGTGACAGGGAACCCTACAATTGATAATCCCCTGCCACTTCCACATTTACCACTGACTTTTGCCTCCTACACACATTTCTGCCTCATAGAAAATGTCTTACACTTTTTTACTTCACCCCCCTTTCGTATGACGGCAGCTCATGTAACTTGCTGATGACAAATATTTCCAGAGTCAGATAATGATTCGTGTTGTCATAGTAGTTGCTGTGGTACTGAGAAAGTAGTTGCTGTGGTACTGAGAAATGAGGCTTAATTTTTATTTTTATCTGTGTCACTGCTACTGGAGCGAAACAGCGCAGTATTTTTTTTCCTTTTTTCTTTTAATATAATGTTGCACAAAATGTTTTGAACTCAGTGTAAATGCACCTTTAATAAGTCGTGGTGACGAAATCATTTGTAGACCAGTTTATTGTGTACTCAGGGTGGAAGTCATTGCAATCTATGAAATATTTTAGTAGCATATGAGTACTGAAATGTAAATGGTGCTGTTTCTGATTAAAAAAAAAAAACTGCAAAACATCTACAGTATAACCCCGCTTTTACGTTCCCGGAATTAACATTTTCCCACAATTTTCGACATTTTTTATCAGTCCTGTCAAATTTCCAATGCCTACAATGTCAATTTGCACCTGATTTTGCGTCAACATATTTATAATTTTCCCATGATTTACGCATTACGAAATAATGTTTGTGGAGAAAATATGATGCTGCCATAATGTTGGCTGCGCAGTAGTGTTTACAAATTTAAGTGGTTAAGTTTCTTGACACCAGGGCACTCTATTCAGCAGACTTGAACAGGTAAACATGTACAAGTTTTAACAATTTGTGCCTTATCTCCCGCCACTGTCAAGCTGTGGTGGCTGATGGGAGTATATAACTAAGTTCGTTCGAATCAAGATATCATGACCAATCACAACCATTTCCAAACTGTCTCTACAGTGAAAATGCAGTTTCATGCTTGTTGTGATCATCGTGACACCTCTGTCGAACCATATTTAGCGTGTTTCAGCGCATGGCCACGTGGAGCGCTAGTTGACAATGTCATTCACTTGGTGTTGCTCAAATGTTTTTAGTGTGAACACAGTGCCGGTTATGTATTGTAATCACACTGAGCAAAACGTGTTTCTAGAATTTATTCTCGTTGTCAAGTGCAGTATTTACGTATGTATTTTTTGTGATGTTACACAAACAAACAGTGTGAGTGATAGTTCGTGTGTGTGTGTGTGTGTGTGTGTGTGTGTGTGTGTGTGTGTGTGGTTTTCTACATAACTGATGAGGCACATTACCTGATAACCTCAAAAACATGACTACAGTGCAAGAGACGCAGAATAACCCGTATTTAAACACCACACAAAATACTTATTTACATATTTGCACTTGACAAAGAGAAAAAAATTCTCGAAATGCGTCATGCTAAGCATGAAAAAATACGTAACTAGTGCAGTATTTCATTATTTAAATAATGAATGACAGCTGCAGGCTTTCCAAAATCATCTATTATGACATTTCAAATTAAGTCAAACGTTTCCACTTCCCAGACAGCTATCAATTCCGGTTACATCAGCAGTTTTTATTAGCTAATAGACCTTTATTAGATAGTAAAAAAGTCACTGACAAGTCTTTTGATGCCTGTTATGTAAATACATCATACATAAAGTGCAAGGGGGTATCCTATACGTAACTTTTACAGCTTGAAACATTATTTCCCACATTTTACATTTTCTTGCGTTTTACACCATTTTTTTGAAGTCCCTTGAACAGTGTAAAACCAGGGTTTTACTGTATTTCCATAATTTTTAGTAGCTTCCCCTAACTCTGTAATTAAGGTGATAAATCCATAACAATTATGGACTATCCGTAATAGTTGGCAGCCTTGATGATGTATGGTTACACATCAGTATGTTGTGTTACCAGTTTTAAGTGGAAATAGATGTGAAATATTTCACAGAGTTACCCTTGATTTAAAATTTCATTTAAGTATGAAGAAGAACAGAACTGAATTCATTAGACATGGAAAACAGAAAATGCTAATTATGAATTTTGTTTTTTAAATCTTTATGAAAGCCAGATTGGGAGTTAAACTGCAGTGTTATTTTGGATATGAGATGCCAGATGCCATTACCAGAGCAGGAGAGAGAGAGAGAGAGAGAGAGAGAGAGAGAGAGAGAGAGAGAAGCGGGTAGATGTATTAGAAAACGATGAGTATTAGCTTGAAAGTTCAAGGGACTTGTTTTTTTGTTACCTTTCTACGCAATCATCATTTAACTCCCTAATTTTTCTGTTAGCATACTTTTTCTGATTCAATCATTCATATTTCCTCACGTTGCCAACACATGGTGAAATTGTTATCAATAAAAATTCAGTTACAAAGTGACAATTATTGAACTATATGAAATAAAATCGCCATGACTTATGAATAGTTTGCGTTAGGAGGTTGAAACTACATGGTTGGCTGCAGGGCATGATGGGAGTTAGTCTGCACATGCGGACACACCTTGTTGTTGGCCATTTGCAAGTGAAAATGTCACGGTACAATATGCCTGAGTGTATAGCACTTGTGAAGGCCTGCTATGCGAGCAATAACAGCTCAAGCTCAAAGAAATTTTGCGACTGAGTTTAAACTGAAGACATCTGGTCCAAGTGTGCTAACAATCAAGAATTCGACTATCAAGTTTGAGAGAATGGACAGCATTCGTGATGACAGTGTTGGCAATGTCAGTCGTCCACGAAGGGTGAAAATGCCTGAAAACGTCAAGAAGACGCGTGCTGTGATCCAAACCAGCCCCAGAAAATCCATCAGTCAAACTGCATAATAGGAGGAAATCAACTGGTAGAAACTGCAAAAAATTATTGTTGAAGACCAGCATCTCTCATTTCAAACCCCAACCCCTATTCTCTATAGAATTGAACAACAGGACTTTGATGGTTTGGTTTAGTGTCAAAGCCCACTTTCATTTGGATGGGTCCGTCAATAAGCAAAACTGACACATTTGGGGGACTGAGAATCGACATTTCATGATTGAAAAGTCTCTTCACCCTCAACGGGTGACTGAGTGGTGTGCAATGTCCACTCACAGGATAATTGGTGCAATATTCCTTGATGGAACAGCAACTAAAGAACAGTACTTGAAGGTTTTGGAAGATGATTTCATCCCCATTATCCAAAGTGACCCCAATTTCAACAACATGCGGTTCATGCAAGATGGAGCTCAACCCCATTGAAGCAGAAGAGTGTTTGATGTCGTGGAGGAGCGCTTTGGGGACCATATTCTGGCTCCGGCCTCGATTGGCTGCCATATTCTCTGGATCTGAACACATGTGACTCCTTTTTGTGGGGATATATTAAAGAAAGTTGCACAGCAATAGCCCCAAAACCATTGCTGAGCTGAAAATAGCCATTCAGTAGATCATCGAAAGTATCGATGTTCCGACACTTCAGTGGATCATGCAGAATTTTGCTACTCATCTGTGCCAATGACAGCAGGCATATCAAACATGTCATAACCTAAAACCGAATATCTGTAGTGAAATTTACATGTTGAATAAAGTGGGTGCACACCACAGATTGTAACTAATTTACGTTTTCTTTGATGAAGTTGTTGTTCAAATGGTTCAAATGGCTCTGAGCACTATGGGACTTAACTTCTGAGGTCATCAGTTCCCTAGAACTTAGAACTACTTAAACCTAAGTAACCTAAGGACATCACACACATCCACGCCCGAGGCAGGATTCGAACCTGCGACCGTAGCGGTCGAGTGTTTCCAGACTGTAGCGCCTAGAACCACTTGGCCACACCGGCCGGCTTATGTTGTTGTGGTGTTCAGTCCAGAGAATGGTTTGATGCAGCTCTCCATGATACTCTATCCTGTGCAAGCTTCTTCATATCCCAGTACCTACAGCAACCTACATCCTTCTGAATCTGCTTAGTGTATTCATCTCTTGGTCTCCCTCTGCGATTTTCACCCTCCGCACTGCCCTCCAATACTAAATTGGTCATCACTTGGTGCCTCGGAACTTGTCCTACCAACCAATCCATTCTTCTAGTCAAGTTGTGCCACACATTTCTCTTCTCCCCAATTCTATTCAATACATCATCATTAGTTACGTGGTCTACCCATCTAATCTTCACCATTCTTTTGTATCACCACATTTCGAAAGCTTCTATTCTCTTCTTGCCTTGTTTCACTTCCATACATGGCTACACTCCACACACATACTTTCAGAAACGACTTCCAGACATTTAAATCTATACTTGATGTTAAAAAATTTCTCTTCTTCAGAAATGCTTTCCTTGCCATTGCCAGTCTACATTTTATATCCTCTCTACTTCGACCATCATCAGTTATTTTGCTCCCCAAATAGCAAAACTCCTTTACTACTTTAAGTATCTCATTGACTAATCTAATTCCCTCAACATCACCCGATTTAATCAACTACATTCCATTATTCTCGTTTTGCTTTTGTTGATGTTCATCTTATATCCTCCTTTCAAGACACTGTCAATTCCGTTCAACTGCTCTTCCAGGTCCTTTGCTGTCTCTGACAGAATTACAATGTCATCGGTGAACCTTGAAATATTGTATCCCGGCTAAGACACAAGTTGAAAATATAGTCACTATTTTTTATTTACTTAAATTTGCCATATTTCGTGACAGTACCTTTTCCGTTAGACGTTTGCAAGGCGATATTAGTCTTGGCTTCAGTTGTCTAAGTATGATTCCACAATGCATCTTTGTCGGCTGCAGAAAAGACGTGGTTCAACGTGTTTGCCTCATTTTGGTGTTTCAAATACCATTTCTTCAAATGTAGTTTCTTTTTTTATGGTTAATACAAAAAAAATAGTAACATAATTCAAAATTATTTATGACGGCGACCTTCACATTGTTCTTCCGTCAACACACACCAAGAGTTAGCTGCCGACTGACTATAGTCGAAGACGACTCCAGCGTTAAAGATATTTTACACATCACAAGCTTCCACTTGTAATCAGTCTCTTTGCTATTCTTCGATACATTTACTAATAGTAATCAATATGCTTTCACTCTCAAAAACATAAGTAAATTAACATATAATAAGGCAAATTACAATAAATTCTAACAAAAAGTATAAAAAAAAAAAAAACATTTACAACCTGGTATCGACAAATACAGTAAAAAAAAATACCATCTCCCAGATCCATTACAACCTCAAAGTTTTTATTTCTTCTCCATGGACTTTAATTCCTCCTCTGAATTTTTCTTTTGTTTCCTTTACTGCTTGCTCAATATACACATTGAATAACATCGGGGAAAGGCTACAACCCTGTCTCACTCCCTTCCCAACCTCTCCTTCCCTTTCATGTCCCTCGACTCTTATAACTGCCATCTGGTTTCTGTACAAATTGTAAATGGCCTTTCGCTCCCTGTATTTTATGCCTGCCACCTTCAGAATTTTAAAGATAGTATTCCAGTCAACATTGTCAAAAGCTTTTGCTACAAATGCTAAAATGTAGATTTGCCTTTCCTTAATCTATCTTCTAAGGTAAGTCATAGGGTCGGTATTGCCTCACGTGTTCCAACATTTCTACAGAGTCCAAACTCACCTTTCCCGAGGTCGGCTTCCACCAGTTTTTCCATTTGTCTGTAAACAATTCCTGTTAGAATTTTGAAGCCGTGACTTATGAAAATGATAGTTCGGTAATTTTCACGTCTGTCAACACCTGCTTTCTTTGGGATTGGAATTATTATATTCTTCTTGAAGTCTGAGGGTATTCGCCTGTCTCATACACCTTGCTCACCAGATGGTAGAGTTTTGTCAGTGCTGGCTCTCCCAAGGCTATCAGTAGTTGTAATGGAATGTTGTCTACTCCCGGGGCCTTGTTTCGACTCAGGTCTTTCAGTGCTCTGTCAAACTCTTCATGCAGTATCATATCTCCTATTTCATCTTCATCTACATTCTCTTCCATTTCCATAATATTGTCCTCAAGAACATCCTCCTTGTATAGATCCTCTATATACCCTTCCCACCTTTCTGCTTTCCCTTCTTTGCTTAGAACTGGGTTTCCATCTGAGCTCTTGATATTCATACAAGTGGTTCTCTTTTCTCCAAAGGTCTCTTTAATTTTCCTGTAGTCAGTTTTCTATCTTACCTTTAGTGGCTCTGAGCACTATGGGACTGAACATCTACGGTCATCAGTCCCCTACCTTTAGTGATACATGCCTCTACATCCTTACATTTGTCCTCTAACCATCCCCGATTAGCCATTTTGTATTTCCTCTTGATCTCATTATTGAGACGTTTGTATTCGTTCTTGCCTGCTTCATTCACTGCCTTTTAATATTTTCTTCTTTCATCAATTAAATCCAATATTTCTTCTGTTATCGAAGGATATCTACTAGCCCTCATCTTTTTACTTACTTGATTCTCTAATGCCTTTACTATTTCATCTCTCTAAGCTACCCATTCTTCATCTACTGTATTTCTTTCCCCCATTCTTGTCAATCGTTCCTTAATACTCTCCCTGAAACTGTCTACAACCTCTGGTTCTGTCAGTTTATCCAGGTCCCATCTACTTAGATTCCCACCTTTTTGCAGTCTCTTCGATTTTAATCTACAATTCATAACCAATAGATTGTGGTCAGAGTCCACATCTGCCGCTGTAAAGGTCTTACAATTTAAAACCTGGTTCCTACATCTTTGTTTTACCATTCATTATATAACCTATATGAAACCTTCTGGTATCTCCAGGCCTCCTCCATGTATACAACCTTCTTTCATGATTCTTGAACCAAGTGTTAGCTATGATTAAGTTATGCTCTGTGAAAAATTCTACCAGGCGGCTTCCTCTTTCATTCCTTACCCCCATTCCAAATTCACCTACTACGTTTCCTTCTCTTCCTTTTCCTACTATCAAATTCCAGTCAGCCATTCACCCATGACTATTTATCTCCCTTCACTATCTGAATAATTCCTTTGATCTCATCATACGTTTCATCAATCTCTTTGTCATATGCGGAGCTAGTTGGCATATAGTTCAATAATTGTCACCTTGTAAGTACAAGAAAGACTCACACACTGAGGGTTCCGTACATACTTAAGGGATTACAGAAGTGTCCGATCCCACCTGTCTGGTTTGACCCATGGCGTCATCAATATGGTGGAAATGGCTATTTTAAGCGTCTCCAATATGGTGCCTACGATGTCACTACATACACATGGCAACAAACACAAAAATACATATAAATAAGGCAATAACATCTCCCCCCAAAAATACAATCAGCCATGGAAATTGGAGGTTTTAGGGACGGGACAAGCTAAAAAAAAAAAAAAAAAAAAAAAAAAACCACACACCATGATCCCAAAACACACAAAATGACGATCAAAAAAAATTATAAAATCTACGGGAATCAGACACTTCCCTTGACGTGTATAGGTCAACCGCAGCTGACGATACCAAAACACCAATGCCTACAGCGAAAATTATGAAAATTGGAATCAGACATTTCCCTTGACCACAGTTGACGATACCAAAACAGCAATACCTACATATAAAACTATGAAAATTGGAATTGGTCATTTCCCTTGACCTATATAGGTCAACCATAACTACTGACATGAAAAAATCAGCACCTACAACTACGAAAAACAAAAACAAAACCACATAACGTCAAAAATTGAAAATTCAAACATCCCTACATAAATTAAAACACATTCAATAAACAATAAATACACAAAACATTAAAGCTCGAGAAAACTAGACCCAAAAAAACAATTACCCACCACCAACAAATGTCGGCACTGCAAAGTAGGTCGGCCATCCCAAACACACACACACACACACACACACACACACACACGATAACATCTACAAAAACAACCAACTCAAACTCCGCACCATAATGATGTCCCACACCATAATACCCTTACATCATGGATCAAAGCAGACGGGTGCAATCTGATGCTTCCATTGACCCATACTTGATTATGTATACAGATAGTTCATGCAACCAGGAAATTTTTCTGATTTTTGCCTGTTATCAATATTGTTGATACTTGGAAGGTGTCAAAATATGTGATATAAATGGCCTGTCTTTTGACTGCATTGACGTAGGAGATTAAATGTTTTACACCATAAAGGGACCATAGGCCTTAGTACATGACATAAATATCAACTTCATGCGTCTACCCATTCCTGAAGAAAAGGGGCTTAGACAGCAAGACAATGAGACGTATAACAAATGACAAACAAAATACTTTTTCATATAATTACAAACTAACAATTTCCAGATGTTTTCCTTTACTTTTACTGTGAAAGCATGTCATCTGCCAAGTTTCATAGTTCTACGTCAACAGGAAGTACACTATAGGTTTTGATGAGTCAGTTTGCAAGTATCAAAATATGTGACATAAGTGGCCATATCTTTCAACTGCACTGGCTCAGAAGCTTCAATTTTTGACACCAACAAGCGACTGTAGACCATAGAATGTGGCACAAATTTCAACTTGACATTTCTGCCTGTTTCTGATAAAAGGAATTTTTAACAGACAGACAGACAGTCAGTCAGTCAGTGAGTCAGACAAACAAAATGATCATAAAACAGTTCCATTTTTACTGATTGAGGTATGGAACCCTAAAAAGTAACTTAACTTATCAAAATGAGGGAGGTAACAGGTATCAGTTGCCAATTGTTGACACAAAAATTGTGATGTTTGTTTGAGTGGGGCATGTAAATCACAAAAAGTTAAATAGAGCTACTTGTAATCTGAATCTCAAAGTTCATCACAGCCTTCACTCATTCTTCATAGAACATAATTGCTACCCAAAATTTCTAACTGTCATGCTAAATTTCTTACCAAAGTGTATTTAATTAAATGTCTTACCAGTATAAATAATTTCCTTCATCTAACACAGTTCCTGGCATAGGAAGGCCATCACTATCAAGTGATGTGTTCTGTCCAATGAGGTTTGGATCAAGCTCAAAATAGCAGTTTTGCTGTAAATATATGGAAAGCCATTAAAACACTGTTTTGTTGTGGGAGACAGAAAAGCAGCAATTTAACTTAAAATACAAAATTACAAGGGACTGTGAAAAACATACAAAAAGAGAAGAATTCAACAATTTGGTTAGGGTGGACCAAAGTCTTGCTATCCTTTTCAATAATTCTATTCTTCTTACTTTATCTCTAATTTACTTCTTTTTGAGTTTTGTTTTATTTCTCTATTTTATATTATGTTTAATTTTTTTAACCACTTCACTTATTTTATATTTGAAATTTGTTCATCCAGCCCAATGGCATAATTGTCAGTCCTATTTGTAACTGTCTTCCTTCTCTTGTTATTTATTCCTTCCATTTTGACTTATCTACTGCCCTTCCACCAAGAACCTAAAGTTAACTAGAAAGATTTTTGAAATGTTGCATTTTAATTGGCTCTCTGATTTTGTTGATGATCTAAATGTACTATGTATGCCTTAATTGTAGATTTTATATGTGTGTTCATTTTATCTTGTCAACATCGAAGATTTTTGCAAATGAAGTTTAAGCTTGAAATGGACTAGGCTACTGACATTAATGGGTCATGGTTCAATTTAAGGAACCATTCCAGCATTCACCTGAAGTGATTTAGGGGGAACAAATTAGGATGGTTGGCCAGTTTTTCCTTCTACTTTTCCTTCCATGATTCTCTGTAGTACACACTTCCTACATAATGTGTGTCCCATCCAAGATATTTTCCTCTTCTGTATCATCCTCAGGAAGTTCCTCTCCTCTCCTACCCAGCTCAGCAACTCCTCATTTCTCAGTCTATTGACTCATGTCACTTTCTCGATTTGTCTCCATAACCACATTTAGAAATTTTCTAAATATTTTTGTTCTTGCTGTCTGTCATATACCACAAAAACATTTGGTGGGCCTCTTTCTAAATGTAATGGGGATGCTACTGGCTGGCACAAAACCTTTCACTCTCCCAAAAGCTCTCTTTCCCATAGATATTATGCACCTCACTTCCTCTGTATAACTTCCATTGGATGTTATCAAACTCCCAAACAATGAAATGACTGAACCTATTCTAATGCCATTCAATCTAATGATATATTTAATCATGTCATTGTCCTTTCGAATCATCATCACTTTGGTCTTGTCAGTGGTCAGTCTCACTCCAAACTCTTGACCCACACAAAATATTCTCCATCATTATTTGGATTCCTTCCTTTGTTTTTGCTAGCACAATTATATCATCAGGGTATTTGACAGTATTTTCTTTCTCCACCCACTACAAGTCCTTTTGATTTTTCCAAGGCCTTATTGGTTAGCTTTTCAACATACATATTGAGCAGTGCTGGTGACACACAGCAACCCTTTGTCACACATCTTTCAATACCTCTCTCTCCAGTTTCATTTCCTTCTACTTGAAATACCACTTTCTGTCCCAAACAGAGTTGCTATATCAACCTTCTATCCTACCAATCTATATCAGTACCTTTCAGAATCTGCAACAGAATACACCAGTGAATTCTGTCAAATGCTTTTTCGCAGTTGACAAATCAAACATACATTTGTCTATTCACTTCAAAAAATCTTTCTGCCATCATCTTCAGACATCCAATCGCATCTCTGATCCTTCTGCCTTTTCTAAATCTGAACTGATCTTCTCCTACATTCTCCTCTATTTTCCTTCCTATTCTTCTCAGCACTATTCTGGCCACAGCCTTAGTAACATGGCTTATAAAACTAATTGCCCTATAATTTTTACTTTGACAGGCATTGCATTTCTTTGGGAAGGGAACCACTGTGGTCTTAAGGCGATCTTTAAGCCAAATACCTGTATCATATATCCTACTGATCAGATTTGTAACTCTAGTTACAGCATCATTTCCTAAGGCCTTCTGTGTCTCAGAGGGTATTTGACCCTTTCTTTAAGATCCAGGATCGTGTTCTCCACCTCCCAGTTTTCTATTCTTAGTCTCCAGTGATTTTCATCACAATCTTGTTCATCCCCTAAAACTAATCCTTCAAGATCAGCCGTATAATCATAAAACCAATAATGGAAAATCCAGGATGGGATGCAATAATATTATGAAAAGGATAGTTGCTACCCACCTTACAGCGGAGATTCTGAGTTGCAGATTAGCAGAACAAAAGGACTGTCAGAAATTTAGTTTTCGGTCAACAAGGGCTTCATTGGAAATAGACAAAACACAAGGACACATAGACACACACACAAATGTAACTCACACACATGTGACCACAGTCTTTGATTGCTGGCCTGTGATCATGTGTGTGTAAGTTGGGTTTGCATCAGTGTTTGCGTGTACGTTGTCTATTTCTGATGAAAGCCCTGTTGCCTGAAACCTCACTTTCTCACATTCTTTTTGTTGTGTGTTTCTACGACTCAGCATCTTCGCTACATGGTGAGTAGCAAATACCCTTTTCGTAATACTGATACAATCATACATTCAATTATTGACAAAATAATTTATGTGGATAGATAAAAAATCTACTCACCAAGAGACGGCAGAACACACACACATAAAAGATGGTTGTAATTGGCGAGCTTCTGGAGCCAGTGGCTGCCTGAAGGAGGAGCCACTGGTTCCCAAAGCTTGCCAATTACAACTGTCTTATATGTGTGCCAACCAATTCATGGGCCATCTAGAGGAATCCTTCCTAAAAACTCAGAATTCTAAACCCATCACCTGGTTCAGATTCATTGATGACATCTTTGTAATCTGGATCGAGGGTGGTGACACCCTATCCATATTTCTCCAGAACCTCAACAACGTCTCCTCCGTTTGCTTCACCTGGTCCTACTCAAACCAACACATCATCTTCCTAGATGTATATCTTCACCTCAAAGATGGCTACATCAGTACCTCCATCCACATCAAACCTACTAACCACCAGCAATACCTCCACTTCGACAGCTGCCACCCGTTCCATACCAAGAAGTCCCTTCCGTACAGCCTAGGCACCTGTTGTTGTCGCATCTGCAGTGATGAGTGGTCCCTCTCAAAATATACCAAGGGTCTCACTGAAGCCTTCATAAACCATAATTATCCTCCCAATCTTGTAAAAATATAAATCTCCTGTTCCTTATCTTTCCAGTCTCCCACCACCTTCCAAAGTCCCACCATCTGGCCACAGAGGAGCATTCCCCTCATACCTCAGTACCACCCCGGACTGGAGCAACTGAATTAATTCTCCGCAGAGTTTTGACTACCTCGTCATGCCCTGCCATGAGAAATGTCCTGCCCACTATCCTTCCCACCCCTCCCATAGTGGTATCCCCCCATCCACCGAACCTACACAATATACTCGTCCATTCTTACACAACCCCTGCTTCCAACCCCTTACCTCATGGCACATACCCCTGTAATAGACCTAGGTGCAAGACCTGTCCCATACATCTTCCAACCCCCACCCCCACCACCACCACCACTACTACTACTACTACAGTCCAGTCACAAACATCACCTATACCGTCAAATGGAGTGCTACCTGTGAAATCAGTCACCTGATCTACAAGCTAAGCTGCAACCATTGTGCTGCAATCTATGTGGGCATGACAACCAAAAGATGTCTGTCTGAATGAATGGCCACCAGTGTGTGTGTGTGTGTGTGTGTGTGTGTGTGTGTGTGTGTGTGTATTGTTGACAAGGGCCTTAGTGGCCAAAAATATTTATGACAGTATTTTTGGTGTGCCTATCTGTGACTCGGCATCTCTGATTTATGGTGAGTAGCAACTTTCCGCTTCATAATGTCTTTTATGTGTACGTTCTGCCGCCGCTTATTGATTAGATTTTTTATCTATCCAATTAAATTATGATATAATCATACAGATCATAGATGCATGTGTGACTTTCACATATCTTTGTTTTCTTCATGTTTTTCTTTGCTTGTATAGCATTTCTTGCTTGCTACTTTTTCACAGTTCTTTCATTGATATTCACTTTGGAGCTCTGTACATTTTTCCTTGCCTTTTTAATTGTTCTATTTCCACAGATTGCTTCTTCATCCAATCTTCTCTTGCTCTGTGAGTGATCCTCCTCAATTCTCTGTTGAGTAGACTGTTTTCTATATTTCCTTTTCCTTCTCCTGGAGAGTCATTTTTTCTTTCTCCACATATCAGTTTTATCTAGTAGATTCTGTGTGATATATTGCTTTTTAATCCTTGTTGTTTTTTTTTTCTACTTTTGCACCTTCTGTCTCCAAAGTTTCTAGCATTACATCTTTAATGGTAATCTCCACATACACCCCCCCCCCCTCCCCACCTCTACTTCTGATATATCCAAATTCGAGCTCATTCTTCCCAATTTTCTTCCACGCAGTTTGTAAAGAACTCAACATCTTCATTCTTCAGTTTTGCCAGAGTCCCACTTCTTCTAACTACCAGGGCTTTTGTACAAAATAATGTCCAACAACATTTCCATGACTACACCTCCCCACAACACTGTCCCAATCTGCCATTATCATTGCTCTTATTCGACCTTTTGCATCTTCTTCAAATGCTTATTCTATTTGTTCATATATGTTGTCCAACTCTTCAAACCATGGAAAATCCAGGATGGAATGCAGCAATATAATGAAAAGGAAAGTTGCTACTCACCATATAGCGGAGATGCTGAGTCGCAGATAGGCACAACAATAAGACTGTTACGAATAAAGCGTTTGGCCATTAAGGCATTCATAAACCACACACACACTGCAGTCTCGGGCAACTGAAACCATACTACAGGGTGGTTTTATTTGCCTGAGGCTGCAGTCGTGTGTGTGTGTGTACACATCTATGGTTGACGAAGGCCTTAATGGCCGAAAGCTTTATTTGTGACAGTCTTTTTGTTGTGCCTATCTGCGACTCAGCGTCTCCGCTATATGGTGAGTAGCAACTTTCCTTTTCATAATATTGTCCAACTCTTCCTCGTCTGCTGTTGATGTAAGCATGTATACTGGAACAAATTAGGCTTCCACTGGGCCACTCAATATCTTCATTGATATCACCCTGTCACTGACAGGCACTTTTATCTTGATATGTTCTTATCCAGATTCTTCTTATACAATACACCTACTCCTCCTCCTTTTCAGTCTTCTCCCTTGTAAATCATCTTATCCTCTCCAAAACCAACTCCCTTCTCCCACCCATCACATGTCACAGAGTCCTAAAACACTCATGATATATTGCATAATTTCCTTCTTCAGATTTTCTAGTTTACCTTTCTCATTCATTGTTCTCACATTTAGCTTCCAATCCTCAGTCCTGAAGTTTCAGTCTTCTTCTTTAACCTCTCAGCACGCTGTTTTCCTGGGATAGTGCCCACCAAGAAGTGCAATTGTGGGCATATTATTTTGGAATATTTATTCTCAGGAACAGTCATTCTACGAAGAGTTTTGCCCAGTGGGACTACGGATACCACAAGTGGTTTCCCCTTATCTTCTGCATCCTATGCCAATGACCTCCAATAGGTTCTTCTGTCTTTAGAAAAATTTCTCATTTCAAGGGCATGAGGGTGCCCTGGATTTCCATACACCCATCCATCCTACAGAGGCTGTTGGCACTTGGTGGAGCCATATATGCCAGTGAAAGTACTTCATTAAAAGTCTAGAATTTTTACAAGGTCTATCATCTGGAAGTACTGAGAGGTAGGAAATAAGGAAACAAAAGGGATACGAAGATTGTAAGTTCCTCTACTTTAAAGATTCGGAGTGTGCAGAAAATATTTCACAATAAAAAAAATAGAACTAACGGGTAAACTTCAAACTGCAGTAAACTACGATAATGAACATTTTGTAATAAATGGGACAAAAATGAGAGCTTAATTTGAAATAAATCATATGGTGCACATGGAGCCAAAGGGAAACTCTCAAAAATAATTTTTTTTGTCATTTTAACCTTTTTGATAAATCTTTATACATTATGATTTAGTTAAAACCCAACAATTTTCTTTGCATTAACAGCCATGGCCTTTATTTCGCACTTGGTGGTATGAAAGATCAGTATTAAAAGAAAGCTGTAAGTACAATAAATTAAAAACCCAGTAAGTAACAGCATGTACTGATATGTTATCACTAAGGAAATGAAAAACAACTTACTGTTGGTAATTCAATAAAATCAGATTTGTAAATTGATCCATGGCATAGACCTCTTTCATATGATGATTTGTTAATAATCATAGCATCTTCCATATCATACCCCTGGAAACGAAAAGTTTTGCAGTGTAGGCACAATACTCAGAGCAACAATTTCTCTGGAAAATGGAAACTATCACGCAAATGGACATAAATGTATATAAGAAGCTTTTAAAAGATCACATACTAAGTAACAATTAGCCAGTCATTAGTTTTAGCACATGAAACTAGCTGCTCTTCCTGCGTAGTACTCTGTGAATGAAACAGCTGCATATCTTGATTTTATTATTCTAAGAGGTAAAAAATTATAAAAAATGTTCAATCACACTAGATCCCCCTGCCAAACAATACATATGTATTAATTCAATATCAATTTGAAAAAAACTAAGAATGTGCAAAAGATACTGAGAAGTAGCAATCATAGCCAAACCCATCTGTCATGTAATCTCAAAATAGTCAGTTTCATCATTCACAACAAAACTAACAAGAGCTGGTTGTCTAAACAGGGTTTTTTCTTGCTATGTGGATCGAGCTAATGACTCAAGTGTGGTTAGTAGTTTGAAAGTCTTCATTAATGGTCACTATGTTGGGAAAGCTCAAAAATTAAAGTACGTAACATTCTGAATTAGTGAAATAAAACTTTATGATTAATGGAAAATCTCATATAAAGATGTGAAACAAATACTAACAAAGAGATAGAGGGGCTGGCCAGTACTTACCTCAGCTCAGTACAGCCGATAGATACACAAAAAAAAAAAAAAAAAAAAAAAAACATTTGTTCCGAAAGCTAGGAATGTAAATTTTCGGTTCTGTTTTTTGTGTATCTATCGGCTGTACTGAGCTGAGATAAGTACTGGCCAGCCCCTCTATCTCTTTGTTAGTAGTTGAAATAAAACTTTATTAGACACTGTAACTTAGCGACCTGTGGGTATGCCACTACCTTGTTAAGTCTCATACAGTTTCTATCTTCTTCTATGATGAACTAAAGATACATGTAACACTTGATAAATTTTTTGTCATTTCTCTTCACGTTTCATATAACACAGTTTAGTGTGATGATCAGCTTTGTGAACTATAGGAGCCTCAATATTTTAACATATCTCATTAAGCTACATCTACTTGAAAAAGTTTCAAAATTCAACAAGCGGCAATTATCTACAGAATAACTGTATATGTTGTAGACTCGCTACCAGACTGAAACATAGTAACTATACACTCCAATTGTCCAACCACGACTTACTGACATAGAAGTTAGCATTTCAATTACCAGGCACAGACTGACCAAAAAAAAAAAAACATAGTGTCTGAACTGGCTGAATGCTTCTAATTTGAATAATTAGCAACCTAAAAGGTTATTTTAGGGAGAGAATACATTTTCAGAAACAGAAAAACCAGAGATATGAAACTATGGCACTGAATTCTGAAAAGAATTACATGTTAAGATCAGAACATTCTGAAACACATAACCTTTACATACAAATAACTTTTGAAATATTACATTTTCAGAAAAAGTAAGATATTTGCTTGAAAGAGGGAAGCAAGAGCTTTCAAACAACTTATTCCACATTGGAAACAAACCATTTTTAATATAATTGAATTCCGACATCCACGTAATTTATACTTATCGCAGTTTATGAATATTTCTTTAAATAATATTTTTCATATGAACTAAAGGTACTATCATCGTTAGCAGACTGTAAATTACTCTGTGAATAATGAAGTTTAACGAAACTGCATGATAAGAATTTAGTCATTTTACTGCATATGCATTATGTATATAATGAAAAAAATACACTGTTATGAAAAGACTAGATTGCTACTCACCATATAGTGGAGGTCCTGTCACAGATAGGCACAACAGGACTGCTAAACAAGTAAGCTTTCAGCCAAAAGGCCTCCTCCTGATTTAGACAACATACCCACACATTCACAAAAAAGCATCTTGCACAAGCCTGAACCCTGTCTCTGGCTGCTGAGACCAGGCTCTGAGCAACAGTGCATAATGAGAGAAGCAATCTGGATGGTGGAGGTAAGAAAGTGGCTGGGGTGGAGAAAGGGATGGATATCAGGGTAGAGGTGGGGTAAGTAGAGTGCTGCTCATGGGTGCATACAAGGATGAGGTAGAGAGGAGGTAAGGCAGCTAGGTGCAGTCGGGAAGTTAGACAGAGGGCAGAAGGGAGGGGACGAGGGGATATTGGTGGGGGGAGGGGGGGGGGGGCAGAATTGAGAGACACCAATAGACTGTAGATGAATTGATGGAATAGAAGGCTGTGTAGTGCTGGAGCAGGAACAGGGAAGGGGATAGGTGAGTGAAGGACAGCAACTAATGAAGTTTGAGGCCATAAGGGTTACAGGAATGTAGAATGTATTGCAGAGAGAGTTCCCACCTTCCTACCCACACCAGCTTTTCTGAATTGTGCAGGTGGGAACTCTCCATGCAATGTATCTTACAGTCACTTAACCCTCTTGGCTCTGACCTTCGTTATTCACTGTCCTCCACCCACTTATCGCCTTCTCTATTCCCACTCCAGTTCTACACAGCCTTCTATTCCACCAATACATCCACAGTCTTTTTACTTCTCCTTTTCCACCCGGCCCCCCTCCCCCTGCTCTCTGTCTAGCCTCCCAACTGCACCTAGCTGCCCTAACCTGCTCCCACAAGCAGCACTCTACTGACCCCATCCCCACCCTGTTCTCTCTCCCCCTCCCAGCCCCAGACTCCTCCTTACCCCAACCACCCAGACTGCTTCTCCCATCACATGCTGTTCCTCGCAATCTGGCCTCAGCAGCCAGAGACAGTGGTCATGTGTGTCAGTTGTGTTTGCATGAATGTGTGTATGCATGTTGTCTAATTCAGGAGGCGGCCTTCTGGCCGAAAGCTTACTTGTTTAGCAGTCTTCCTGCTGTGCCTGTCTGTGACTTATTCCATCCTGGGTTTTCCAATGTTTTCAAAAACAAAACAAAAAAATATTTAAGTAGTAAACTACAGCAAGAGGAGCCATCCCAGCTTGCTACATCTCAATATTATCCCTCAAATGATGAAAGTAAAATAATATATTTAAAAAGATGCGAGCGCATACACCGTCCACGAAAAAGTTCCGAGACTGATTTTATTCCAGGTGTAAAAGTGAGATTGATGCAGCAACTATGATGGCAGCTTAAACTAATGGTTCAAATGGCTCTGAGCACTATGGGACTTAACATCTGAGGTCATCAGTCCCCTAGAACTTAAAACTACTTAAACCTAACTAACCTAAGGACATCACACACATCCATGCCCGAGGTGGGATTCGAACCTGCGACCGTAGCAGTCGCGCGGTTCTGGACTGAAGCGCCTAGAACTGCTCGGCCACCGTGGCCGGCGCGTAAACTAACAACTGCAAACAACAAATGTGCATTCGACCAGTCAGTTGTGAGAAGACAATGCTAAGAACTGGATGTGCAGCTCTATTGTGTCAATGTCATCGTGTCACAAATCAAAATAGAGCAACAAACTGAGCACCTCTAAATCAAGAGTTCAAGACACTCTCCATAACATTTTGAAAAAGAGAAAAATGAGTGCAAAGTTTGTCTCACACATCTTGCATCCTGAACAAAAGCAAAAATGTGTGGGCACCTTCTGTGATTTGATTGGAATGAAAAATGCAGACAATTCTTTCCTGTAAAAAATCATTATAGGTGACAAGACTGTGTTATCATTACAAACCTACTACAAAACAAGGAAGACAGTTTAGAGGGACCGAAGAAGGTGCGAATATGACACACAAGTTCAACAACATCCCAAAGAAGGACATTTCTGATAGTTTCACATGGTTGTAAGAATGTTCTGTGCATTGTACTCAAGTCAGGAGCGACTATGTACAACACGAAACACTAAAACGAACATCTTAGCTTTCCACTATTTTTCATTAATCCTCGAGCGAGCAGGCGCACCGTTTTTTATAACATGAGTAGGTGTGGGACATACTTCATACACATGTAAAGAATAATTGTCTTTATGTTACTAAAGTAAACATATATGAGCAAAATCACAGTTCAATCTTAGTTTAATTAAACAACGATGAAACAAACTTTCATATATGAGCTAAATCTCTGTTCCATTAAACAGTATTAAAATAAACACTCATAGCACTCTGTTGCCGCATTGAAGTGTTACCCCACAGTAATGACCCACTCAAAGCATCAAAAAGTGCAGTTGCATGAGATCCCAGCAAACTTCATATTCGATTGCTAATTATTTGGTAGACAACTGCCTCATTGTGGGATTGCGTTGCTAGCTCAGAATCTGGTTCATTTTCTTGCATGAATTGTAAATTTTTTCTCACTTTAGTCACTGTTCATTTTATGTTACTGTTGCTCACTTGGATGTGTGACAGTACAACTTATCACAGTGCTAGCTGAAGCAAAGAAGAAGGAATAAGTAAATGCTTGCAATTGTAAAACAACAATGGAACAGTACGAGACAATGATATTTGTGGTTGTCACACTTTATACATAGGCACGCCCGCTCGAGGGTTAATCCAGCCTCTAATCTTTTCGAAGTGATACAAAATTGCTGAACAGGAGCCATGCATTTATTCAGTGCTTCAGACACCATATTACCTTAAACCAGCCCTGTCTACAGTCCATATCACTGGAGTACTAAACCTCAGCTGCCTTTGAGATTTTCAATTTTGGTTAAATCTCGCTCACTTATCTGGTATAAAATCAATGGTCTATCATTATTGTACATTCTCAAATGTCATTTTTCCTGAAATTTTAATGTGTGAAGAATTATACACTTCTTTTACTAATCCATAACTGTAAATGTTGTAGTCCGTATGTCTCACAAGCCAAATTATTGTCTTATGTACTTCACATCTGACTTAAGTGGAAACTCAGTGAGCTAGACATTCGGCATTTTGGAAACACTGTGAGCTACAAATTCAGCATTTTTGTTATGAAATCAAATTTGTAATTGTTTGTAAAATGTTAATATAAAACTACTAGCCATGTGTACAGTACACTCCTCAACTATGGACAACTTCAAAAACAAAAGCAATGTGTGATCAAAAGAATTCCAGTATAGACTCTAAAAGGTATCTGAACATCATCCCCAATTTTATTGAATGTTGTACCATCTAGTACATTGTTAAACCCTTTTTGGTTTTTCTGGGAGACATTTGTGTTGCAAGTGCCCTCATAATGTAGCGAAAAACCCTGTTTCCTGATTAATGGGGACCTGTTTACAAAAAAAAGTGTGATGCAAACAGAGAGCCAATGGCTTTGTGCCATAGCATGTGAGTGAGAGATCGCCCTGCATACTGTTCTGATTTTAATTTGATTGAACATTACACTACATTATACATACCCGACTTCATATCCTGTCTGAAAGTGCCCCATTGATAATTTTGCTCTATTGCATGAAGCTGATAGCTCAATGATTGTACATGTTTAAATCATTTTCTGGTTTGTTTAATATACAACTCTGAAGCTAGAATTTTTGTTATACGTAACCATTCAGCAAATGGTAAGAACGTGTCTATAAAATTGCAGCAAGATGATCATGCATGCTGCAGTTATCTCACTTTCAAATTTCATTGCAATAGTTAAACCAGCTTCCAGAGTTAAACATTTACTATACAGTAGAGTGTTACTGTTAAAGGAGTCCTTGTCAAATAACAATTGTGTCCTAGATCAGGACTCTAAGTTAGACCCTTGACTTTTGTAGGAAATTCTCTTCACAAGTGAGGTACTGAGGGTTGTCTCCCAGCCTACCTAAATGCTTTAACCTGCCATATATTTCTAAGTGTTTTCACAAATCACTAAGATTTTCCAGCTTACCCTGCAGAATTAGCACTACTACAAGAAATGACATGACAGGTAACAGCTTAACCTCCATAATGAATATCGCACTCCGTGGCACAGTGAATGATGATGTGAAACTTCCTGACAGATTAAAACCACGTGTCGGAGGGAGACTCAGAACCAGACCCTTTCCTGTGAGGCTTACTGATGCACATTTGCTTGACTCTGTTGGTAAGAGCAGTGCCTGCACAAGATAAAGAGTCCAGATTCACATTCCAACGTCGTTGAGAATCTGTCAGAATTTATATTAAAGTAGCAGCCTGATATCACTCACTGAAAATTTTCAAACAAATGCTTTCTAACTGCAATGCTATACAATGGATTAACATTCATCTTTTCATTTCTCACTAGCACTGGATAATGAAATTGTGAAACTCATACTCTCCTGGCCTTATAACATCCAATTTTTACTTTGGAAGTCTGTAGAGTCCAGTGGTAGCTGAGTGGAGGACTATTAACTGCACCACATGTCAATTCTATCAACCCACTGAACACCGGTCAGGAGAAATATTTATTTAATAGCTCTAGTAAATGTTAGTTTTCAAAGTAAAATTTTACACCTACCTGTCACATTATATTCGAATACAGGTATGTGAGACACTCTGAAATTATTAAAAGAGCATCAGTTCTTGCTATCTCAGAAATATACCTTCATATTCTCTTAAAGTCCTTTATTCAAGTTGGATGAGTCAACGCATCTTTATAAGCCATTTGGCCAAAGCTCAATAATAGCTTATGTGGAAAGACTGCCCATGCAAATTTCCTACATGGACATTGTTCTTCTGAGGATTCAAAATAATGTTAATCTTCACTGATCCTACAAATCAAACACTGATGCAGATAAATCCTTTGCTCTATATGAAATATGGGCCAGTTTGAATATTTCTGGTTACAGTTATCTGTTATAAATATACAATTTGCTACACAGAGAAACCTGCTATGGCTAATGTGTAGAATTATTTACCAACTTACAGTGTATGATATGACAGCAACTATTGCATTAGTGCCCATAGCAAATTCATCCAAACCGATGATATCGTGGTGAACTGGTCTAAAAAGTGGTGAAGATGGAGTCTGCAGGCGATAGAGTTTTGTCTCAGATTGAAGATGCCATGTGTGACATGGTGTTCCCATTGTCTGTTTTCCCATCTGTACAAAAACAAATGTTTTAGTAAATAGCATCTATAATAAAATCAAGCCCATTTACAGGGCTATACACAGCATAAACCAATGGTTTATATTCAAGACTCAGTTGATTCATCTCTGGAAGAATTATTTATTATCTGTGTACAATTAACGTGAAAATTATAAAACTGTATGTACATTTGAATAAAAAAAGGAATATATATATATAAAATGTAAAATTACACGGCTTTTAAATGATTATATCATTATTTCAATTTTACTATATGCTTACAACATTAAGTAATAGCTATCCAAATAATTATAATTTATTTACATTTAATGTTCTCTAGCTTCCACACACTGCTCTCATCCCACTTTCTCTCTCTCCTGTCACAAATATACAATTCCTACAGCGTGATTCAATTTGTTCTTTTATTTTCAAAGATTTCTTATTAGGGCTCTGTACCTCAGTTGCTACAAGCAGAACCCTTAGGATCACTTTGTTGTATGTCCGTCAATCTGTCTGTCCAAATGTTAGGACTCCTTTTCCTCACAAAAGTTTAGAGGTACCAAACTGAAATTTATGTCACATACTAAGGTCTACAGTCCCTTGGGCAGAATAATAAAGTTAAGCTTCTAAGTTAATCCAATGAAAAGATAAAGCCATTTATGTCTTATGTATGGTACTTGCAAACTCACTCACCAAAACCTATACTCATGAACTCATGAACCTAGACTCATGAAGTTTAACAAGAAGCAAGTTTTCACCATACAAGTAAAGAAAAAAAATAATAATAATAAAAAATATACATGTCGGGCCTGGTAGTCTAGTGGCAAAGCACTTGCCTGGAAACTGATAAATTGTGGGATATTGTCTTGGTTGGACCACAGATTTTTCAGTCTTCTGTCACCTAAAACAACCTGGGGTACAGATTTCCCATTAAACTATGGGTCCACTTTCACCAGCTGGATGACTGGGATAGGTCAGGGGCACACAAGTCACCAAATAGCGACTAATAGAGACTTGCACCAGACCATTGAGCCACATGCAGTTATTATTATTATTATTATTATTATTATTATTATCTACACACATTATTAAGTTTGTATGGCACCCTCAGAGCACGAGTCCTACTCACACTTGTCCGCCTCATTTATAATATGAACACATTTGTTCGAACAATGGAAAATCCAGGACGTAATGCAACAATATTATGAAAAGGAAAGTTGCCTCTCACCATATAGCTGAGATGCTAAGTCGCAGATAGGCACAACAAACACTGTCACAAATAAGGCTTTCGGCCAGTATGCCTTCGTCAAAAATAGACTACACACACACACACACACAAACTCACACACGTAGTGTGTGTGTGTGTGTGTGTGTGTGTGTGTGTGTGTGTAGCCTATTTTTGATGAAGGCGTACTGGCCAAAATCTTTATTTGTGACAAGTCTTTATGTCGTGCCTATCTGCGACTCACACCTCTGCTATATGGTGAACACCTTTGTTCCCTTTTCGATATCCACATTCCCTGCAGTTGTGTCTTCACTTGTAAAATGAAACTTTAAATCCAATTTTTTCTCTCTTCACCATTCATACCATGACAATTATTTGGTGCTTATGAATTTTTTGTTGTCATCTTCACCACATTGCTATTTCTTTCAATACACCCAAGACAATCTCCACTATTCCTGTGTGAAACTCAATGAGGCTGACTGTGCCCCTAATTCTTACCACTATTTGGATGGGCCTTTTAGACTACCAACAGCAAGAAAGCACTCACAACCATCCACCATATTCACTTATTTATTACAGACATTTAATGCCAGATTATAGCAGATTCATGAGGTGGTAAAACTGTAACTTTTAATTGTTGCTGATCTGCATTTTGCTAGATATTCTACTAATTATTTGTTCACACAGTTTACCACATGTGTATGAGGCAAAAATGTCCCTAGCTTTCAACAAGAACAAGGTGTTGGAGTGTGTGGAATATACTGAACGTAAATAGTGTGTGTCAAGTGTCGAGAACAGCACAATGTAAGGTGGTTACTTCAAGCTTAAACCCTGGTAATTACCTATAATGATAAGGAATGGGCAAAAAGAAATATGTTCAGCATTCTGCCATCTTTAGTATGGATAGGAACTGTGATAGCTGTGTTAGGGTGCAGGCTGAGTTGATGACACTCTGCTCATAGTTCCAGGCAATGCTGGCTTTGGCCATGAGGCAGGACATGGGGATCCAAGGAATGTCCAGCACATCCCGTGTGTCCTTGACTGATCCCCTACTGTGACAGGTCCACTCACTACCCACATTGAGTTTGACCCTTCACCTGTGGTCAAGAGCTCATTTCAATATTCTGAGGTGTGGCAGGCAGTAAAACACTTTCGGGGGAGGGGGGACACTGATTGAAAAAAAGCCTCTCCAGTTCACCTGACAAACATGTTTGATGCTCTATGTGTGGCTGGGAATGATTCTTCATCATATGAAGTCAGTTCCCCTATTTCAGAAGAAGTCTCTCAGCCTGCAAGATCTGGGCATTCTTGATGGGTAAGATTACTGGTAGTTGTGAGTTCCGGTGTTAAGTGTGTAATGGGGCAGCTTAGGGATATAGCTGCGGACATCAAGTGTTACCACTGTGGATGTTAGGGCCACGTAGGGTGGGATTGTCATTGGTCACAGTGTAAGAAATGTGGTAGGGTTGGATGAGAACAGGACAATAGACCAGATGAGGGGCACAACAGAAAGGGACGAAATGGATGAAGCCAATTAAACAGCAATGGGAACCCCTCACCCCTAGAGTGGTGCTCCAATGAATTTTGGCACGAATGAAACATGTGCAGAAGTGGAACATTGCTTGATGGGTGCACTGTATAGGTTATGTGGAGTTGGGGGGGGGGGGGGGGGGGGGGTGAAACTCGCGTTTGCTAGGTTCAGTGACAGTTTTCAGGTGGGAGCAAAACATTTCCAGGAATATACATAAGTTTTCCTTTGTACAGGTGATGATCACCGCAGTTTCCATGGGATGGATTTCCTGTATAAGCACTGCACTAAAATCGACCTCAGAACTCGGCGAGACATCATTTCATCTAGAAAAACTGTTGTCAGTGACTTACTGCTGCAAGGTTCCTCTCTGCAAAATGTGAACTAATTAAACTGCATGCATAAGCACTCAGGTTCAGTCCATGTGATAAAGCATCGAAAGGTGCAAGGAAGCTACTATCAGTGATTGCAGGAACAGATCTACCTGTAAATGTCTTATGTGTAGCTGAGCCACAGGAAGAAAATAATGAGTTGGATGAAGCTGGGTATTTTGTGTGCAGGAGTATAGTACGCATGCAGGAAATCGACAGAGAGGAGGTAGTGCCCATCAGTACTGATAATTTTGGGACTGGAGACGTGGCTTTGTCAAAAGAGTTGTTGGTCACCAATTTGGACACTCAAGAGGAAGAACACCTAGATGGAATGAATTCGTACCTTAGGCATATGCAAGCCACCAGTGTCACATTAATGAGAAAGTTCAAATGGCTCTGAGCACTATGGGACTTAACAGCTATGGTCATCAGTCCCCTAGAACTTAGAACTACTTAAACCTAACTAACCTAAGGACATCACACAACACCCAGTCATCATGAGGCGAGAAAATCCCTGACCCCGCCGGGAATCGAACCCGGGAACCCGGGCATGGGAAGCGAGAACGCTACCGCACGATCACGAGCTGTGGACAATGAGAAAGTGAAACATCTGAAATGAGCAGAGTAAGTAAAGATTACAATTTGAAGATGTGTTTAATCCTCATTGGTCTTTACCAGCAACCCCAGTGACCCAAAACACAATCCCAACTGAGAATTAATTGCCTATGTACCGTAAGCCATACTGGGTACTCCATCACCTACAACCGGTGATGGAGGAGTTCATCAAACAACAATTACGCGATGGTATTACTGATGAACATACCACCCTGTGGAGTGCACCAGTTGTGATTGTACCAAAGAAGAGCTCAGACAAAACAAATAAATATCAGTTTTTCTGCTATTACAGGTACCTAAACAGTCAGCACGCCAGCCAGCAATGACAACCAGTACACTACACTGCATGTGCTGCAACTTCTAACAATATCTGACATCGTCTGCCAAGGGATTTCATATAACAATATTTTAACATAGAGTTACAGAAATCTGATGGATAAATGATATGTTTCTCTTTTTCATTTACCTTTATTAAAGCTATAGTTCTTCAAAATATGTTTACTGAAATGCTTTTTCTGGGGATTTATTTTATTTTATTCTTTTCTGAGAGAGAGAGAGAGATAATACTTATAAAAATGTGGCATATTTTTCTGGACAGCAAAAATTCTCACCTGGCACTGGTACATGTTTCGTGGGCTCTGATTGCAGTCTGGCATAGGTATGAGGCATGCCAGATTGCTTAAGAAACTTGTAGTTGATACCTCCTGATGTGTTGTCACCTATAATCAAAATAGCACCATGTCAAACAGATAGCAACAAGTGCTACAAGAATGTCAGACATTCAGACAATAAACATTTAAGCATATAGGGCAAACAGTAAAGCATATGCTACAAAACATTAAGCCTCAAGAACACAGAGGTCTTAAGATCTTCACGCCATTCAACATGAAATCATTACTCTGATCTAACATACCTTGCAAGAGTGGTGTCACAAAACAAATTTTCATTCTGTGCACTATTTTACGGTTTGCAATTTGTGTGATGTAGTACTGCAAGTGCCAGAAACATGTGCTGCCTTGCCAGCAAAACAAGACGAAGGTTAAAGAATATTATGCACACAAAATAACTTTGTCCTTTGGCAGAGACTGCTAGGAGTGTGAGCACAAAATCATTGTCTAGGCGATGGGCTGCCGCGTGAGGAGAGGTGTTGGGGAAACAAGCCCTACCTCTTTCTCACAGGGCAGGCAGCTCAGTGCAATCAACATTCCATTCACAGTTTCTGCTACAATGCTGCAGCACAGTAGACTGTTTTGTCGCTAATGTTGGCAACATGCGGAAACATTCCGCACCAGCCCGAAGTCATGCAACTTCCACTTATTCCTTCACTCCCAGAGAAGAAACAAGTTATTTTGAGTGTGTGGTATAAAAACAGTGATAAACTTCCACAGAAAACTTAGGTTGAAGCTTGTAAACTGAACTAATCAGAAATATCTGCTTTTATCCTGATTAACAGAGCAAACACATGCACAAAACTATCAAATAAAATATTATCGCACCAAAATCACATACAGTATGAATTTCTATTCAGATTTTGTAGTTGTATGTAAGCATTAGTGTGAGGGCTGGTCTAAAATAACTATAGGCTTACATATATTGATAAAACTCACTGAGTTACAGATTTTTACCATACAATGCAAAAATTTTTAATGTTAAAAGCCTATAATAACAACTATAATGTATCAATACTGACAAGAAATGGTTTCCAGTTTTAAAGTGTAGATCTGTCATCGGATTATACAGCAGAAATCTCAGTACTTCATTTTGTGCTGTAGTCTATGGATCAAAAATTACCAACTAATAAAATTGTGTCCTGCACTGAATAGTTGCATCGAACAAAAATATGTCCAACATTACTTCTGGTAAATAAAACTGTGATGCGGTTCTCAGACTGGGGTCAGTCTTATTGATGCGATACCACTCCAGGGGATGGTGAGTAAATTTTACAGTATATTTATTCCAGTAGCTTCTTCTTTTGATTCATTACACTGAGTGCACTCTATTACAGATATATTCTCTTGTAAAAAAAAATCTGGAATTAAACCTGAAGCCTCAATGTCAGTAGTATGTGAAGCTAAACACTGGATGATACAGGAGGTCTAAATACGAAGATCATTTCATAAATAATGCACAGGTTAGGAATGCTGAATTCTGGGTGATACAATAACAGTGAAAACACAAAAGTTGCAGATGAAGGCTCGAGAGAATATCTGTCCTTTGTTTCATCCAGTGTGTCCTCTAGTTTTGATGTAGAACTGTTACTGGTATGATACTAGATACTATGATTATTGAATATAAAAAATAGTAGATTAAGACCAAAACTTTATTTTGCAAAAACCTGACAGAAATCCACGGTGTTGCATTTCAAGTTTGTGGTGTGTTAACAGTGTACTACACTACAGTTTCTCGCTCATCTCACGATTTTTAATGATGACAGTGTCAGCTTAAACAATGTTCTAAGATGAAGAACATGCTCTGGCTCTGCAAATTTAGTACGAAGTGCTTTTTGTTGTTCAGAATAATGAATCCTGTCTGTCAATCTTTGTAATTTTCTGCTCTTCCGTTGTCAACTAAATCTTTAAATTCTTTCTGCATGCTATTGTAATGACATTTCATAGCAAATATGTAGTACCTGTTGCTTACGAAAATTCATCCCCTCTTCTGTCATTCCTGCACATTTTAAAGCATTGTGAGAATAGATTGCTGGACACTCTCTTTTTGTGCAAACAGCCACTGGACATGTGAATACCCTTCACACCATGAACAAATAGTGAATGTTAAACATTGCTGGCAGTACAATTCTACCTAACTCAGAGAGTCGTACCAAACAAAAAACACTGCAATGCAATGCTAATTCTCAACTGCGAAAATGAATAAAACTGTGAATTTAGAAACACAAAAATAATTATGTTCCTCATAAAACAGTTATTTTAAGTCAGCCTTACGCTTCACAAGTGTGTATTCACACATAGATAATAAACAATTTGCAATTTCGATCTCTTCAGATCACGTTGTGAATTATAATGTGTTGTGTTCTTCAATATTTGACCCAAAAAAATAGGGTAGGTATATTGACCAGCTCCATTACATCGTCTAAGGACACGATGGAAGGATCAAGTACTAACAATCCACAATCTTTAAACAAGCAGAGATGAAAGCTGCAGAAAATGAAGCTACAGACCAGCAATGAAGAACTACCATCTTGCAGTAGATATCTACTACATTATGACAGAATGATATCAAATGATATCCCTTTTTGACAGTGTTATGAAAAGAACAGTTGCTACTCACCACATAGTAGAGATGCTGAGTCACAAATTGTCACAACAAAAAGACCGTCTGAAGCTTTTGGCAAAAAAGGCTTCAAATGCGCGCGCGCGCACACACACACACCGGCGCGCGCGCGCGCGCGCGCACGCACGCACGCACGCACTCTCTCTCTCTCTCTCTCTCTCTCTCTCTCTCTCTCTCTCTCTCTCGCTCACGCAACTCGCTGAAAACTTTTGACAGACTTTTCTTGTGCCTATCTGCGACTTAGCATCTCCACTATATGGTGAATAGCAACTATCCTTTTCATGTTGTTGTTGTTGTCTTCAGTCCAGAGACTGGTTTGATGCAGCTCTCCATGCTACCCTATCTTGTACAAGCTGCTTCATCTTGAAGTACCTACTGCAACCTACTTCCTTCTGAATCTGCTTAAAGTATTCATCTCTTGGTCTCCCTCCACGATTTTCACTCTCCAGTACTAAACTGGTGATCCCTTGATGCCTCAGAACATGTCCTACCAACCGATCCCTTCTTCTAGTCAAGTTGTGCCCCAAATTCCTCTTCTCCCCAATTCTATTCACTACCTCCTCATTGGTTACTTGAGCTACCCATCTAATCTTCAGCATTCTTCTGTAGTACCACATTTTGAAAGCTTCTATTCTCTTCTTGTCTAAACTATTTATCGTCCATGTTTCACTTCCATACATGGCTACACTCGACACACATACTTTCAGAAACAACTTCCGGACATTTAAATCTTTACTCAATGTTAACAAATTTCTCTTCTTCAGAAATGCTTTTCTTGCCATTGCCAGTCTACATTTTATATCCTCCCTACATCAACCATCATCATTATTTTGCTCCCCAAATAGCAAAACTCATCTCCTAATCTAATTCCCTCAGCATCACCTGATTTAATTCGAATGCATTCCATTACCCTTGTTTTGCTTTTGTTAATGTTCACATTATATCCTCCTTTCAAAACACTGTCCATTCCATTCAACTGCTCTTCAACTGCTCTTCCAGGTCCTCTGACAGAATTGCAGTATCATTGGCGAACCTTTAAGTTTTCATTTCTTCTCCCCGAATTTAATTCCTACTCCGAATTTTTCTTTTGTTTCCTTTACTGTTTTCTCAGTATACAGATTGAATAACAATGGGTATAGGCAACAACCCTGTCTCACTCCCTTCCCAACCACTGCTTCCTTTTCTTGCCCCTCGACTCTTATAACTGCCATCTGGTTTCTGTACAAATTGTAAATAGAGATTCATTCCCTGTATTTGACCCCTGCCACCTTCAGAATTTGAAAGAGAATATTACAGTCAACACTGTCAAAAGCTTTCTCTAATGCTAGAACGTAGGTTTGCCTTTGCTTAATCTCTCTTCTAAGATAAGTCATAGGGCCAATATTGTCTCATGTGTTCAAACATTTCTACGGAATCCAAACTGATCTTCCCCTAGATCGGTTTCTAACCAGTTTTTCGATTTGTCTGTAAAGAATTAGTGTTAGCATCTTGGAGCCATGACTTATTAAACTGACAGTTCAGTAATTTTCACACCCGTCAACACCTGCTTTCTTTGGGAGTGGAATTATTATATTCTTCTTGAAGTCTGAGGGTATTTCGCCTGTTTCATACATCTTGCTCACCAGATGGCAGAGTTCTGTAATGGCTGGATTTCCCAAGGCTATCAGTAGTTCTAATGGAATGTTGTCTACTCCAGGAGCCTTGTTTCAACTCAGATCTTTCGGTGCTTTTCATAATATAGTCATATTCCATATTGGATTTTCCATTGTTTGATTTCCCTTTTTTATTGCAGTTTTTGTAATGTGTTCTTTTACAATTTTTTTGTAGTGTGCAGTTTTCATTTTCCTTCTGTAGAGTGGCTTTTTCTTTTGCTTTCTGCTGTAGGTCTTGAAAACTGCTGCAACGAAAATGGATTAATGTGTATGACTTCAAAAATTTTACTATTTGGTATCACCAATTTCTTCACACACTCCAGCCCTGCAAATTTAACACAAAGTGCTTTCTAATGTACAGAATAACAAATCCTGTCTGGCAATCGCCATAATTTTTTACTCTTTCATTGTCAACTAAATCTTTAAATTCTTTCTGTATGGTATTGTAATGTCATTTCATAGTAAATATGAAGCACCTGTTGCTTATGCAAATTCATCCCTCTCTTCTGTCATTCCCACACATTTTAAAGCATTGTGACGATACACTGTTAGGCTCTCTCTTTTTGTGCAAACAGCCACTGGATCTGTAAACATCCTTCACATCATGAACAAATAGTGAAGGTTAAAGAGCACTGACAGTATGATTCGATTGAACTCAGGGAGCTGTACCAACCAAAAAATGTCGTAGCGCAATGCCAAATGAAATGTCATGCTGTTCAGTGTACTTGTAAAGAAGGACTGAGTACAGTTAATGCAATAAAGACACTACCCTTGTTCCAGAATTAAATCATGAAGAAAAATGTTGTAATTAGGTCCCTTTTGAGATAACTCTGTACATTGCAATCCAACAGTCAATTGGCCTATGGTGAAGGGCCACATAGCATACTGGTGTTCCCAAGATAGATACGAAAATGCTTTGTACAGAATTTACTTTAGTGTGATTCATATAATCTATCCCTGAATTCATTAATTGTGGTAAAATCATAATAAATTAGACCATAAACTATTTGAAGCACTGAGAACAATACAGGCCCAAATCACAGACACAAAATTTCGAGAAAAATCGATGACTGTGAAAATCAACTTCGTATAGGTCTGATTAGTTTTCTAATATCCTATAATTCCTATGAAAAAAATAATGTGCCCAGTTTATGCTATGAAATATTAATTAATATTTAGGATTATATTTATTAACATAGCTTCTTTAGAGAGTTGTAAAGTTTATTGTTAATGTGAAATTAGAATCAGAATATAAAGAACAGATACTAAATGCACCACACAGACACAATTATGACCTATTCCAACACTTCATAGTCTTTTTTATCATCATTTCCATTAAGCACATTCTGTGGCATGAGGTTCAGATAACCTTGAAATATACCTCCAATTATGAAGTACTACTACTGCATATGTGATGTATCCACTAAATTATGTTGCCAACCCTACATAACAATTGAGCAGCACAGAGCAACAAAATTATGCTTTGTGCTTTGGGCCCATATGGAAATGAATATCAAAAAGATTAGTGACACATCTTTCAATGAATGCTCATATATACTGTGTGGGCATACAGATACAGCTAAAGATAGTTTAGCATAAGCTCAACCAATGTCATAAGCATGCACTCATGCTGAAGTCTCAGAATTTATGATGGTGTGCTTTAGACCCTTATGGTTCTCACTGCCCCATTTGTACTCTTCAATTCAGTGACTTACGTGGACTAGACTTTAAAAACTGTTGATTACCTATTAACATATCTTGCTTAATCAGAAATTCAGGGTGTATGTGAGGGTAAGAAATTAACAACCTGAAGTAAGCTAAGTTAGTGGCCCCCCCCAAAAAAAGCAAATAGCAAATTCAAAATAGTACAAAATTTCTTCACACAAACACATACCAATTAATATTACTACCATTCAACGTAAAATGGTATAAACCCTAACCCAGTTTCGTCAGTTAATAAATTAAGTATACAAAATCCATTACAAAAATATGCTAATTTATATGCCATAAAATCTTCATTTATAAACTGTTCTTGGGTAGATTAAAAAAAAAAAAAAGGTTTCTCTGCATAAAGTACAAAGACCCCAGTAATTCCTCCTAAATAGGTGCTTCCCTATAGCAAGGAAAGAAAGGGTTCTTCCTTGCACACAGCATGAAGGGCACTAACATCAAGACAGATATTTGTAGATTCTCCATAAGTCCCCAATCCTTCACATTATATTGATCTACACCACTTAGGTTCTTACCAATAAAGGGTAATAATAATAATAATATAGGTTTCTTGACCTCAATAGTTGTGTCCCAGTTCCTCATCGATCTTCGCATCATTCAGTCCATCATAATAACACACCCTAATTGATGGTGTCTCCTAGCCAGGGCACAAAGATCTGCCCCCCCCCCCCCCACACACACACACACAAACCAACTACTAGTAACTTATATTCCTTCCCACTATGAAGTTCATCTAAACACTTCTCTTCACGTAGCAGTCCCCAACAGTTAATAAGACAATTGTACCCATCAAACTTCCAAAAGTAATATAGACAACGGTATCTATGAAACTTCCAAAAGAAATATATTCTTAAGTCATTCCAATGTATACTTCAGTACTTAAATTTTGAAACTGGGCACACTGGTTACTTGCTAAGACCTTTCAAAATAATTGTCACATTCTTTACAAATGCTCAGTAATTCTACATTAAATTATTTAATACTTATTGTCAGCATTGGTGCGTCACATCCAGTAGTAATTCTAGTCTCTCTAAGTGTGTATATTACATACATGTATGCCAGTGGGGATGCTTTCCTCTCTCCGAAGTATCTCAACGTTAGTTAATGATAACCGGCAAACTCCTAGTAATTACAGATGACAATAAGTTCTCTGAATATCTCTAACTGAGGTTCCATTTCATTGATATGTAATATAATAGTTTCTACTTTCTTAACTCTACTACCTTCTAAAATACTTTATGTGTTTATTATTTCTTCTTCATTTACTTGAACATCCTGCACCGAAACAATACCACAATGTTCAATACTGTTGTAAAACTTATCTTTTAGTAAAGCTAATCTCATACCTTGTTTTCTCCAAATTATACAGTACTCTGTAGACTGTCAATACTTTCATTTAACTGAGAACTTATTTCACTAAATGTTTGATCGATATTAGAAAACCTGTTGTCTATCTGAGAACATCTGTCATCACTTGAGAAAATCTCTCGTCCACTTGAGAAAATTAGTCATCCTTGTGTAAGGACTGCCATAAAAGAGCTCACGTTAAATCTGTTGACTGTTCTGCAATCACAGCTGCATTATTGTTTCTAAAGCAATACTTTTCCCTATGAGAGCCATTGTTAATCTACTAGTAAGCACTAAAATAAACTGACAAAAACTGTTATTATAAACTAACTAATAAAATGTTATTTAGTTTTATCTTTCGATAATGAATTAAATTCCCTCAACTAGTTTTATTTTGAAATCAAACTTACTTTGATAAATTGGTATCGTAAATAGGTACATGTAACTACTTCACTCTATTAAGTGACAAAATCAATTGCAATTAAGACATCACTTCACAGTGAATTGTATCTTAAAAGAAAATAACCAATCAAATTTTAATATAGCAGACACTGTTGATATATCGTCTGTGAATTGGCAGCTGCATCTCATCTGCTGCTGTTTCCTGCCCCTGTGCCAATTGCTACTTGATTGGGAACAGTACAGGCTGACTGCATCATGTTGGAGTAGTTTTTATTGTAGCTTGCAAGCTACCAATCTATACATGTTGTTAGGTAATGTGCAATGATATAATATTCTTCTTGTTTATTTCCCAGACAAGTTGTTGAATTCTGTCATCAAGAAAATTCAGTACTATTTCTTCTTTGTAGACTGTAATAAATACTGAAAAATTATTTTCCGTTAAATTATGTGGCACTTAATAACTTCTTAATGCCATAAACAAACATTTGTATCACTTCCAATTATTGTTCATTAGTACAGGAGGTAAATATTATATACACCTAAAAAACACTATGTAATCACAATTTTTCAGTATTAATATCAATAAAGCCTCTTAAATCATTTCGGATGCAATCTAAAGACCAATATTCAGTTGCACTTTTCATTAGGTTTTATCACAAAGTCTTCAGTTTCTTTTATTCCATGGAGTTGTCTATTCTTGTTCGCTGTCCGAAAGCACTTACATATGTAATGATGATGTTTTCACTCTTTAACTATCTTCTACAATTAATAAAATACTCTTCAGTCTTAATAAATCTGTGACAGGATTGAAATCCAGACATAAAAGCATAATAATTCTTGTAGCAATTCTTGATGGAATCACACATTTAATTCCTGTAACAAAATTCTTCGTAGTCACTTTCTTCTTGTAAAGCATCCATTACTTGAAGTTGCGAGGTCATGCCACCAAGAATTATTAACAGGTTCGTGTTGTTCTTTGCTATATAATATTCTAAGCTCCCTGGGTGAGTCTATGAATGAGATAAAATCATTGTTCAAGTCGGTAAGCATTATCACCTGTCAGTAAAATTGTCCCGTTTTGATCACTAGTTTATATCTTGGCCGCAGCCATCATCATCAGAAACTGTCAAATAAGCCGAACAAATGAGAAGTAATATTTCTACAATAATTACATACTTTCATGGTATTGAAATGAAAAAAACACATTTAAAAAAATCGACACACTGTATCTCATCAGTTTATATGTATACTTGTACCATGACTAGTGCTGTTCAGTGAGGCAGCCTGCCTTAAATAACAATCTGTGGCCATTAGGTGGCCATATTTGCAACATCAGCGCCACAAAGAAACGAAACAGCCATGAGATTGTGAAGGTACCAAAGCCTACAGTTCTTTCTATGTTAATATGTCAATGCTTTGCTATGTATTTTGATATCAAGTCGTTACGTTTCATATCCTCAACTTAAGAGAATAAAAAGAAGCTGAAATATAGCTTTACATGCCTTACAGTACTGGTAAAGTTACGTTAAGCCTTGTGTAATATCATAGCTAAATGTTAAAATGTTTTATTAACCCAATTTTAATTGTTACATATTAATTTTTATAAAATGACTTCATGCTTAAAATGTTAAGCAAAATTTTAATTTTTAACGTGAAAAGTCCTATTCATTATTTTTATAGATTGTAGATGTTGTTTTGAATTTTAGCATAACAATTCCAATTTTTATAGATTACTTTTATAAAATGACTGTATACTTAATTTGCAGACGTTAAATAGAATTTAACTAAGACAAGTCCTACCGATTTTAGTGCCACCTAATGACTCCAGATTGTTATTTAAGGCAGGCTGCATCACTAAAAAGCATTAGTGTACATACGAACTGGCAAGATACAGTGCATACAGGTTTTTCTTTATTTGTTATGTCTTCACTTTATTTCTATAGGATGTATTTTTTTTAATTACTGTAGAAATATGACTTCTCATTTGTTCTGTTTATCTTACAGATCCTGATGTTGGCTGAGGCCAGAACGTGTTAAGATCTGCTCTGAAAAAATAAAGATATAAATTAGCGATCAAGACAGACAATCTTATTGACTATTTGCTGGGTGAGGTTTTGTCACAAATATTTGGATGATTCTTCCCACTATAAATGGATTTAATTTATAATCTTAGGTGCCACAAATACTTTGTTGTTTCTTTTGAATATGTTGCTATTTCCAAAGTGGAGGTTAGGGTGGGACCTGGAACACACCTTTTTTCTTCTAACACAAAACAGAATTCGCATCTAAGTTGGTAAGAATGTGACAACGTACCTTCAACTCTTGCTTCCAGACATGTCATTGGCCCACTGCTCTCTCCTTGGCTGCATTGAACCAGCAGCTGACACACCCCCTTTTGTTCCCATTGTACTCACTGCAAGAGCTGACAACACTGCTGCGTGAAACACTCTAGTACGCTATGGCCTCTATCTTGACTTTTACTGTCACCTGCAGAAATTTATACCATGTCGAGTATTTGTCAAATCGTCAGTTCAATTCCAACTACAAAGGAGTTCAGGCAAACTGAAGTTTAAACATGGTGGATGTTCATAAAAAGCAAACGCAAATGGTATACATTCTCATGGTTGGTGGCATGACGAAATTTGCTGCCCACGCACCACTCTCCTCCCCATAATTGTTCTAGTTCCCACCCAAGCTGACGTCTCTGTTTTCTTTCAAATTCTTCAAAATAATTCTGCATGCGAACTCAATTGCCAAAGTTTCATCTGTAAACGTAAGATAGCACCTATATTAATCTGTTACACAAAGTAAAGGCATTGAACTAAGCAGCAATCATTTAGTCTGTGAATGTAAGTTGATCCTGTATTTTACAAATGATGAATCTGGGAAAAAATCATCTTATAAAACAGTATTTTCAGAAAGGAATATTACCAGCTGCTTGTAGAAATATACTAATTTTGCTGCCATCTGTCCATCTTTTTGTAGGAGGAAATTTTGTATTTTTCATTTAGAAATGTAAAGCAAACTGATTGAAATAAGAAGTTCTCAGGCTGGCACAGTGGTTGTGCTGATAGAAATGAATATTAGTTATTATTTGTAAATTGAAACAATGTAATTTAGAAGCCCAGCTGATCTGACGAATGGTTCTGCTTATAAATTCTTGGTGATACATGTTTTTTTGGAATTTGGTCATGGATCATCACAAATTTTTCCATCTGAAATTTTGCCTCCAGTAGCATCTAATACCAATATGTCTTAAACCAGTCTTTAGAATCTGTTCACTCAATACAGCACATCACAACACAGTGTTAATACTTTGAAACACACAGATCACAAAGAAGAGTAAATTAGAAATACTGTAAAAAGCCAGTACACGAAAACAAAATCTTTGTTGCATAGCAGCAAATCTGCAAAGCATTAGCTTACTTCACTACTCTTAAAAGCAGGATGTCAAAGTCAACTTACCCCAGGATATGCTTCCTCAGGTCTGACACATATATCAAGATAAACTTGCTCCAGTGTCCCAATCAATTCCAATGTGTTTGTTGACAAATTGATCACGGGCCGCATCATGCGAGCAGGACCCGTAAAAAGAAAAAGCCCTGGGTACTGGCCTTTTGCGAACTTTCCAGGTATGAATCCTATTTCTAATGTTCTAGGAACCTGCAAATAAAAGAAACAAAGTAATGAAGATACCACACTAACCACATCAAGAAGAAATTAAATGCTTAGTGATAAACAAGAGGATTACAGAATAGTGAATATTGGGTTTCAAAATCATTGCCCTACAAAATCCTTTACTAGGTTTTGATCAAATCATTTGAATGTTTAATACACCACTGAAAAAAATTAGATGATGTCAATTTTGATCTAATGACAGATTATGCCACCTAAGTGGTGTCAGGTATACTGATAATGATTTCATCATCATCTGCCAGCAGAGACTGCGCTGGCATAGTTATCAGAGCGCCATCTGTGTCCAACCTTTAAGCAGGAATTCCAATGGACACAAGGTCAGTCAAACGTCAGTAGACATGTGGAGCAAGCAGGCACTTTGTCATGGTGACTTACTTGTGTTTCAAACAGCCAATGTAGCAGATCTGAGAGGGGTCAAACGGCAGTGGTGGGTTGGTCATTTTGGAGACGGAAGTGCCATACCAGTTGTCTTCAATGCTGGCAACAAAGCTCAACTGAGCATTCCCACACTTTTAGACGAAATTCTGGATGCCCGTGCAGCACTTATGCCTGCCCAGACTATTGTATGGTAAAAGCAGCAGTGACAGATCATACAGCTTTCACAGCACAAATAAGAGGAAATGAGACCTCAGAAGTGTCAACATGAATTGTTGCACACTGGTTGTTAGCAATGGGTCTACAGGCCTGCACACTTCTAGCCCATCTTCTGCACACACCACAGCACTGGTATGCATGACCTGTGTTGCCATCAAAGGATCACCTGGACGACAGCATGGTGCTCTGTGGTTTTCATTGACAAAAACAGATTGTGCCTGCATGCAAGTGACAGTCGTTCAGGCGTATGATGTAGACATGGTGAGTGCTGTACAGAACAGTACATTCATCTAAGACACACTAGTCCACCCCAGGCCATATTATCTGGGATGTGAGATGCTAAAATTTTTTTCTCACCTATGCTGTTTGCAGACAGAGTGCTCACCAGTGCTCAATATGGGCAGAATGTTGTTTGGCCAGTTGTTCTGCTGTTCATACAACAGGAAGGTGATCTGCTATTCCAAGAGGATAATGCTCGCCCCCCCCCCCCCCCCCCCACTGCCCGTGAAACACAACATGCACTAGATGTGCAGCAGCTTTCCTGGCCAGCACGATCAACAGACTTGTCTCCAATCGAGGTTCTTTGTGTAACGATGAGACGACAAGTGACTCACATAACTCATCCAATCACTATTCTTGCAAACCTATGCAAACCCAAGGCAGTATGTAACCTTTACGATCAATTGCTTGCCAGATTTAGTGCCTGCATTGACACCCATGGAGGCTACACTACACACTAATATGGATGATACAGCATGGGCCATCGCTGGTACCTCAAAATCACTTGAGCTATTGCTCGGTAAATGTAACTGTTCCATGTACTCCATACATATTGCTCCTACAATATATTTTACAAGAATTGGAAAACTCTTATGGGTATTTGATTCTTTTTTCTGGCACTGCATTACTGACTTCTGTTAATTTAGATGCTCTTCCATCTCTAATTTGTATTTACAGAAAACTTATGAGCAGCTGAATAAATAGGTACCAAAATGTGTAACCAGAAGTTTCAAATAGTAACTGCAATTTCTTTCTTATGACTGATAGTTTTCCTCAGACTAGTTATGTTCTTTCTTCGCTAATCAATGTGTATTTTCTCTAACATTCTATTTCATTCAGTCAAATAGTGTTATATATACAGGGTGTTACAAAAAGGTACGGCCAAACTTTCAGGAAACATTCCTCACACACAAATAAAGAAAAGATGTTATGTGGACATGTGTCCGGAAATGCTTAATTTCCATGTTAGAGCTCATTTTAGTTTCGTCAGTATGTACTGTACTTCCTCGATTCACCGCCAGTTGGCCCAATTGAAGGAAGGTAATGTTGACTTCGGTGCTTGTGTTGACATGCGACTCATTGCTCTACAGTACTAGCATCAAGCACATCAGTACGTAGCATCAACAGGTTAGTGTTCATCACGAACGTGGTTTTGCAGTCAGTGCAATGTTTACAAATGCGGAGGTGGCAGATGCCCATTTGATGTATGGATTAGCACGGGGCAATAGCCGTGGCGCGGTACGTTTGTATCGAGACAGATTTCCAGAACGAAGGTGCCCTGACAGGAAGACGTTCAAAGCAATTGATCAGCGTCTTAGGGAGCATGAAACATTACAGCCTATGACTCGCGACTTGGGAAGACCTAAAATGACGAGGACACCTGCAATGGACGAGGCAATTCTTTGTGCAGTTGACGATAACCCTAATGTCAGCATCAGAGAAGTTGCTGCTGTACAAGGTAACGTTGACCACCTCACTGTATGGAGAGTGCTACGGGAGAACCAGTTGTTTCCATACCATGTACAGCGTGCAGGCACTATCAGCAGCTGATTGGCCTCCATGGGTACACTTCTGTGAATGGTTCATCCAACAATGTGTCAATCCTCATTTCAGTGCAAATGTTCTCTTTACGGATGAGGCTTCATTCCAACGTGACCAGATTGTAAATTTTCACAATCAACATGTGTGGGCTGACGAGAATCCGCACGCAATTGTGCAATCACGTCATCAACACAGATTTTCTGTGAACGTTTGGGCAGGCATTGTTGGTGATGTCTTGACTGGGCCCCATGTTCTTCCACCTACGCTCAATGGAGCACGTTATCATGATTTCACACGGGATACTCTACCTGTGTTGCTAGAACATGTGCCTTTACAAGTACGACACAACATGTGGTTCATGCACGATGGAGCTCCTGCACATTTCAGTCAAAGTGTTCGTACGCTTCTCAACAACAGATTCGGTGACCGATGGATTGGTAGAGGCGGACCAATTCCATGGCCTCCACGCTCTCCTGACCTCAACCCTCTTGGCTTTCATTTATGGGGGCATTTGAAAGCTCTTGTCTACGCAACCCCGGTACCAAATGTAGAGACTCTTCATGCTCGTATTGTGGACGGCTGTGATACAATACACCATTCTCCAGGGCTGCATCAGCGCATCAGGGATTCCATGCGACGGAGGGTGGATGCATGTATCCTCGCTAACGGAGGACATTTTGAACATTTCCTGTAACAAAGTGTTTGAAGTCACATTGGTAAGTTCTGTTGCTGTGTGTTTCCATTCCATGATTAATGTGATTTGAAGAGAAGTAATAAAATGAGCTCTAACATGGAAAGTAAGCGTTTCCGGACACATGTCCACATAACATATTTTGTTTCTTTGTGTGTGAGGAACATTTCCTGAAAGTTTGGCCGTACCGTTTTGTAACACCCTGTATATACTCTGTGTACCTGAGAATCACTAGCACTTAAAAATTAATTCATCTCTTTGAAGAAAGGAAGGAATGAAGATAAGGGTTTGGTGTTCAGTGATAAGAAGATTATTAGAGACATATCAAAAACTCAGATTGGGGAAGGACACAGAAAAAAAACCAGTTGTCTCTCTTTAAAAGAAACTATACTTTTATTTGTGTGAAATGATTTAAGGACACCACAGAAAACCTAAAACTGGATGGCTGAGCAGGAATCTGAACTGATGTCCTGCAGAAAGTGTGTTCAGTATCTTAACCACATGGTAAATCATCATTATAGTCAAAGCATGTGAAAAAAATGCTTAGCTGAAAATAAATTCCATCATATCATAATGAAATTACAAGCCTTCCAGTGTGCTTAGAGCTGCATACAATTCTTCATCAAATTGTTAACTTGGTGTGCAGAGGAGTCCTAAAGAGAACAAGTGAAGATGCAGCAAAGTGGACATGAGACTTTTCATAATTAGGGCCTACTGTACAAGAATCAGTTATCAAACCACAGTGACCATTTAAAAAGCTGTAGAACATGCTGAATTGAAGTGATCCACAAATCCCCTGTCAGATATTATTCACACACACACACACACACACACACACACACACACACACACACACACACACACATGCTGTATAATCTTGAAACACATTCTGAATGTAATCAGGTACCTCCAACAGAATGAGCTCCTCCATAGCAACCATAATGGATTCATAAACATAAGTCATACAAAACGTAACTCTTAAGTTTTCTCATATGACATCCTGAAAGACATGCATCAAAGAAATCTGGTGGCTGCAGTATTTCTTGACTTTCAAAAAGCACTTGACTATGCACCACACCAAAACTTATAAACGAAACTCTGATAATACCGGACAACAAACGAAGTTTGTGACTGGGTTGAGGATTTCTTGGTAAACAGGAAGCAGCATGTTATCTCAAATGGAGAGTCGCTGATGTAGCAGTGACTTTGTGTGTGCCCCAGGGAGGAGCATTTGGATCCTCCTATTCATCTTGTACACCAAGGACCCAGTAGTCAATATTAACAGCAATTTCAGACTTTCTGCTGATGATATGATGATAGAGTTAACTACAATTAATAACCACCTGAAAAAAGATTGAACATAACCACCTGAAAAAAGATTGAACAAGTATTTAACCATTTCTTGATAAGATTTCAAACAAAGTGGTGCAAAGCCTGGCAACTTACTTTGAAGGTTCAGATATGTAAAATTGTACACCTCGGCAAATGCAGAAATGTAGTGGCCTATGACTACAACAGGAGGTGTGTCCAAAAAGTAATGCAAATTTTTTAATCATTAGAAAAGTTTAACATTCTTCAAAGTAATTTACTTGGGCATCTACACACTTCCAGTGGCTCTGTCATGAACAATGCGTGTCCTGGAAGGCTTCAACAGGGACCTCATCAAGGAGCCTTGTCACAGTGCCTAGGACAGCTTCAACCGACCTGAAATGGATTTCTTTCAATCCAGTTTTGAACCTTGGGAAGAGAAAGAAGTCAGTTGGAGACACACCCGGACTGTAGGGGGGGGCTGCAGCACTGTTGTCAAGTTGCGCTCCGCCAGGTACTCTCAGACGCACAGACGTGTGGTTTGGAGTGTTGTCATGGTAGAGCTCCCAGATATTGGTCGTCTCCTTTCTCACTCAGGTTACTCTTTTTTGCTGTTTTTCCAGTACATTAATATAGTAGGTAGCACTCATGATTTGGCCTCAAGGAACAAACTCTCTGTGAACCAGACCTTTACTGTCGAAAATGACTTCTGACTTGCTCATTCTTACTTTTTTTGGTTTTGGGGATCCTGAGGTGTTTGCAGTTTTAATGTTTTGTTTGTGGGCCATATTCTAAACACAATGTTTTGTCCCCAATAATGACACTGTTCAAGAAGTAAAGTTCAAATCTCATGTGTTTGAGAAGTTCAGCCACAACAGTCAAGCAGTGATTCTTCTGAAGTTCATCAAAAGCTTGGGAACCAGCTTCGCACACAACTTCCTCATTTGCAATTTATTGGCCAATTGTTTTGGGAATGTTTTGAAAGTTTCTGCAATCATGCAGACACTCAATCGATGGTGAGAATTTAACAGATCATGCATACATGCAAAATTGGCCTTCACTGTGCCATGTGGCCACTTGTGTGCGAGATGTGCATGTAGGTATTTGCGTGCACACACATGTGTGTGTTTTCACCATCAGATGAAGGACTTTGTCTGATAGCTGAACAATCGTTGATCTTGATCGTTGATCTCCTGGCTAATTGTACATCAACTATCACTGGTATTAGACACACCAACACGCCAGACTATTGAAAAGGCCCTTCTCAGAGACCACAAATGAGACCCCCTTGGACCTATCGTCAAGATCTGCCAGATAACATAACAGGAATCAGTTACCAAGTATTATGTAAGTCTTTATGTGATGATGACATCAATCCAGTTGCAGTTCAGGAAACTCATGCTGAAGATGAAAATCAATTTAAAAGGAGTGGCAAAATGCCAGGTTACAATCTAGTTAGCGCAACATATCATCATGCCTATGGCATGGCAACATACGTTCGATCTGCAATTGAAAATGCCCACCTGTACTCAGAAATAGTACACGACATACATGAAGTCGACGTAAAGATAGGAAAATGTCGGTGAGTAATATGCACAAAGCACCAAGCACTACCTGGCCTCAAGAAGTCCTGTCCTACCTACCACACCTAGCCACATATGTGTAGATTTTAATAGCCACCAACCCCAGTGGAAATGCAGAACATTTGATGGAAATGATGAGGCTCTTATTGACTGGACATACAACAACAACCTGATCTTAGTTTTTGACCAAAGCCCCAAGCAACAGTCCAGCCAGTAGCTTGGAGAAAGGAATACAACCCACATCTCTGCTTTTCAATGATTCGCAAAAACCAAACACACTAAGTTCTACAAGATGTGTATTATAGGGCTTATTCGGGGACAAGGAAAAAAAATTCCCGGATTTCTCCCAGATATCCCGTTTAAAATATATGCTTTTTCCCGGGCGAAAATACACTTTTTCTGTGGTAAGTGACAGTAGGCTTTCCGTAGATTTTCCCTCGGAACTGTAAAACTTATCAATCCTTTGAATGGTTAACATTTTATACAATCGCGTAGAACTTTCCGGAGAAAAAAAAAGACGGGGCAGAGAAGTTTTGGAGAGACTTTTAATAAAAAAGGAGAGAAGTTTTGGAAAGACCTTTGATTTGCAGCAACATATACGCTGAATATTTTCGTATTACAAAAGTATAAATTCGAATTGCACCAAACACAGCGCATTAGTTTCCGGAGGGTTGAAAACGAGGTTGTGATGTCCTTTTGTAAGTGAGTCATATCTCAAGCCACGAGATCTCGCCAGCCGATGACAGCAGCTATTCGGAGCATAGGACACGTGTTATAGTCAGCCAATAGCAAGATCACAGGTTACATGTGAACACACAAAAGGAAAAGTTAACGGTTTACATTAATGTACACAGTACCGTATATCTACAAGAAAAGCTAAGCTTTCACATATAATATTGGTCTCTAAGATTAACACTCTACAACAGAAGCTAAGCTTTCACATCTAATATTGATCTTTTTTGCGTGTGTTATACTTTAAGATACATCACACAAATGTGCCAGTAAATTTAAAATTATGACATAAATGTCTCAGCTCGAAATTCTTGTAAGTGGCTGGTCCTCAAAAAGTTCAGTTTCGAACGCTCTGTGATTTATAAATCCATCCCACTTTCTCGCACTTAACATAATTCATCTTGCGTAAAAAGAAATTTACTTTGAAAGTAACGCTTTTCTAACCACCATTCGCAATACTATCTGGAGACTGTTAGAAATAGGTTCGATTTACCAGTTGCCCGAGAGCGCCAGAAAACAGGCATTATTGCGTGTGCACAACTACAGTGGTGTAGGAAGCCCGCATGTTCGTGTGTATAAAGCACTAAGAGGGCTTACATTACACAATAAAAGAAACAGGGCATCATCAGAGGATACTCCAAAGAGCATCGGAATTTCGTAAACCATACTAAAATGCATAATTCGGCTTGAAGCGCAAATGGGCTTTTTCCAGATTCACAATGAAGTAGGTTCCATCTGATATTAAGCTTTTCAGTGTGGTTTTTGGGATGTAAATTTTCTTGGAGTACCAGTACTCCACAATCTCATTTTTGGTTCTTTATTATGGCATAATGCCATACATGGCAGACAATGATAACGTGCTCTTGAAATTCAGCGAACAGTAGGAACTGGCCAAGACTGTAGAATGAAACACTTCGTTTCAAATAAAATGATTGCCTCAGCAGAAAGATTAATAAAGCCAAATTTATTTAGCAAACTTGCAAAAATAACTTCATTGTTCTGCAAGGCGATTAATGCTTGCTGCTACTAACTTGGAAATAAAATAAAATCGGAAACTGAAATTAATAATATATTTTTGTCCTCTGTAATTATGTGAATGCATTTAAATTCACTTGATAGCTCCCGACCACAGAATACGTTTTGTTTTCATTTCACGTGGGAGCTGTACACGAAGAGAAGCAGCGAAATCACTTAACGTAAACACGGGTCACGTGGAGACTAGCCCCCTCCCCACTACAACTCAGACAACTCTGTGCAACTGCAAATCTGACAGCTAGAGTGCGTGAGAAAAATTTTTCTCGTTTGTATCTGGCTGCTTGCTGCTACTACCGATACAGGTAACAGCCAAACTTCAAGTAGCGGGAGAAGGTACTGCTTATACACGAGTCAAACGCGCATGCGCAACAGACTGCTGGCAACTGGTCAAACGAACCTAATGTGAACAGTTGTGACGTCATGCTCATAGCAAGCAGTTTATTGTTATGAAGAATTACAGTCTGCACCCTACAGCCTTTGACATATATTTGCTATTTCCAGACGCTTGTGCGTGCACGGTGTTTTGTTGTAAATTGCACATTTCCTTTGCCACTAAAGTTTTATTTTTTTCCCTCTTATTTATATTTTATTGCTGCAGTATCATTCTCCGGTAGCAGGATATAATAACATTCTTTGCTAGAGAATCAATTCTGCAATCAAAACTACAAAAATTTAACTGAAATCTAAAACAATGAAAAATTCCCAGTATTCCGAAAAATTCCCGGGTTTTTCCCGGATTCCTCCTGGGTAAAAAAATTCCCGGGTTTTTCCCGGATTTCCTGGTTGACCCGGGTTGTATACACCCTGTATTAACAGAAGTCCACCACAGCCAACACAGTCCAGTCTTGATTTAAATTAGAACTACCATACCACTAATAACCATACAATGCCCAAGGTGGAATTTCAGAACATAAAAGCGGAATATCTATGTGGAGAAACTGGAAAATGTTTGGGATGGATCCCCCCAACATCCAGTAACTACAACAGATACATAGATGCCGTTAAAAGTGCAGCAATAGCCACTGTCCCAAGGGGTTTCCACAAAAATATGTAACAGGCTGGGACAAAATGTGTGAAAGCAAGTGTCACAGATTCCTTGAGAGGGAGACCCTGAGATTGCACATGACCTGCTGCACAGCCCAGACGATGCTCGGTGAGAGAAATCAGTTGAAACCATAGTCATTACATTTCAAAACATCTAGTAAAAATGCCTGGTCTCTCCTCTGAAAACTAGGCAGAGCCAATAAATTACATCATATTTCTGCAAATAGGATTGCAGCTCACATACAAGCTACATCTACAGCTCCATGGAACAAAAACCATACAAGAACAATATGCTGTGAACTTATGGCCCTTACAGGGTGTATACGTGGACAAGGAAAAAAAAATTCCCGGATTTTTCCCGGATATCCCGGTTAAAAATACACTTTCTCCCAGGTGAAAATACACTTTTTCCGTGTTAAGTGACAGTATACTCTTCCTCAACACAGTAAAACTCATCAATCCTTTGAATGTTTATGGTTTTATATACCGGAGTAAAATTTCCCGGCACCTCAGAAAACGAAACTCAGGGGGAGAAAACACTTTTTGAAAGACCTTTGATGTGCAGAAACACGTACTCTGCATATTTTCGTATTACGAAGGTATAAATTTGAATTCCACCAAACACCGTATGTTACTTTCCGAAATATTGAAATGAGATAGCGATGGCTTTTGTAAGACAGTCATAGCTCATGTCACGTGATCTCGCCAGCCGATGGCAGCATAGGACACGTGATGTAGTAAGCCGATAGCAAGATCACTCTTCAGTAGCGTGAACACGCAAATAATAAAAGTTAATGGTTTAAATTAATATACGAGGGCAGTTCAATAAGTAATGCAACACATTTTTTTTCTGAAACAGGGGTTGTTTTATTCAGCATTGAAATACACCAGGTTATTCCCCAATCTTTTAGCTACACAACACTATTTTTCAACGTAATCTCCATTCAATGCTACGGCCTTATGCCACCTTGAAATGAGGGCCTGTATGCCTGCACGGTACCATTCCACTGGTCGATGTCGGAGCCAACGTCGTACTGCATCAATAACTTCTTCATCATCCGCGTAGTGCGTCCCACGGATTGCGTCCTTCATTGGGCCAAACATATGGAAATCCGACGGTGCGAGATCGGGGCTGTAGGGTGCATGAGGAAGAACAGTCCACTGAAGTTTTGTGAGCTCCTCTCGGGTGCGAAGACTTGTGTGAGGTCTTGCATTGTCATGAAGAAGGAGAAGTTCGTTCTGATTTTTGTGCCTACGAACACGCTGAAGTCGTTTCTTCAATTTCTGAAGAGTAGCACAATACACTTCAGAGTTGATCGTTTGACCATGGGGAAGGACATCGAACAGAATAACCCCTTCAGCGTCCCAGAAGAATGTAACCATGACTTGACCGGCTGAGGGTATGGCTTTAAACTTTTTCTTGGTAGGGGAGTGGGTGTGGCGCCACTCCATTGATTGCCGTTTTGTTTCAGGTTCGAAGTGATGAACCCATGTTTCATCGCCTGTAACAATCTTTGACAAGAAATTGTCACCCTCAGCCACATGACGAGCAAGCAATTCTGCACAGATGGTTCTCCTTTGCTCTTTATGGTGTTCGGTTAGACAACGAGGGACCCAGCGGGAACAAACCTTTGAATATCCCAACTGGTGAACAATTGTGACAGCACTACCAACAGAGATGTCAAGTTGAGCACTGAGTTGTTTGATGGTGATCCGTCGATCATCTCGAACGAGTGTGTTCGCACGCTCCGCCATTGCAGGAGTCACAGCTGTGCACGGCCGGCCCGCACGCGGGAGATCAGACAGTCTTGCTTGACCTTGCGGCGATGATGACACATGCTTTGCCCAACGACTCACCGTGCTTTTGTCCACTGCCAGATCACCGTAGACATTCTGCAAGCGCCTATGAATATCTGAGATGCCCTGGTTTTCCGCCAAAAGAAACTCGATCACTGCCCGTTGTTTGCAACGCACATCCATTACAGACGCCATTTTAACAGCTCCGTACAGCGCTGCCACCTGTCGGAAGTCAATGAAACTATACGAGATGAAGCGGGAATGTTTGAAAATATTCCACAAGAAATTTCCGGTTTTTTCAACCAAAATTGGCCGAGAAAAAAAATGTGTTGCATTACTTATTGAAATGCCCTCGTACATAGCAGACACATATAATATTGGTCTCTAAGATTAATAAGCTGGAAGAGAAGCTAAATTTCCACATATAATGTTGATCTTTTTTGCGCGTGTTACACTTTAAGATACATCACACAAATGTGCCACTAAAATTTTTAATAACGACGTAAATATACAATCTTCTGGGCTCGAAATTCTTCTAAATGGTCACCCTCAAAGAGTTGATTTTTCAATGAGAGTCAAACTCTTTGTGATTTAAGAAATTCATCATACATTCTCACACATAGTTCATCTTGCATAAAAGGAAATCTGCTTTGAATGTAACACCTTTCGAACCACCATTCACAATATTTTCCAGCGACCTGTTAGAAATAGGTTCATTTCAGCAGTTGCAAGAGAGCGCCAGGTAACAGGCGTCACCATGCTTACGCAGCTACGATGACTCAGGAAGTCCATATGTTCGTACGTGTAAAACATTAAAAGATCTTACATATGTTTTAAAAGAAACAAGACATTAGACGATACTTCAAGATCGTCGGAATTTCGTGAACCATACTAAAATGCATAATTCGGCTTAAAATGCACATTCGTATGTAAGTTTTCTTGTACTGTATTATCTCATGTTTGGTTCTTTATTATGGCATAATGCCATATGTGCACTTGAAATGTAGCGAAAGTTGAAACAAGCAAATAGTGTGAAATTAAACACTTCGTTTCAAATAAATTGACTGCCTCAGCAGACAAGATTAATTTTAAGCCAAATCTCTCTACTTCATTGTTCTGTAAGGCGATTAATGCTTGACTGCCAGAAATGTGGAAATAAAATCTGAAACTAATAACATATTTTAGCCTTCCGTAATTATGTGAATGTATTTTAATTCACTTGATAGCTCCTGGCTACAAAAATCCCTTTTATTATCATTTAACGTGAGAGCAATAAACGAAGAGGAAGCAACAAAATCACTGAACGTAAACACAGATCATGTGGAGACTCCCCACCTCAACTCAGACTGCTCTGTACATCAGCCCCAGGTTTACTATATTTCTGAACCGGGGCAATATTAAGTAGTGGCGCCCAGCCACACTTCTGTAACCAGATGCAGGAGAAGGTATTACTCATACGCGACTCAACTGCGCATGCTCAAGAGCCCGCCCACAACAGCTCAAACGAATCTAATTTTAACAGTTGTCACGTCACACTCATCGGACGCAATTTGTTGTTATAAAGCATTGCATAGTCTTCCTAAAGCCTTTAACAAACTTTCCTGTTGGCAGATGCTTGTATGAGCACTGTTTTATTGTTGTATACGGCGCATTTCCTTTGCAACTTAAGATTTATTTTCGTTTTTCTTTTCTCTCGTTTCTGTTTTGTTGCTGCAGTATTATTCTGCAGTAGCGGGATACAGTAATATCCTTTGTTAGAGTATTGGTTCTTACCAGTCAAAATCACAATAATTTAACTGAAAACTAAAACAATGAAAAATTCCTGGAATTCTAAACAATTCCCGGGTTTTTCCCAGTTTCCTCCTGGATGAAAAAATTTCCAGGTTTTTCCCGGATCTCCCGGTTGTCCCGGGTCATATACACCCTGCCTTAAGAGTGCCCTTCAGATGAACAGTACATCTTTTGATCGTTATTCTTCCAATTTTACAGTTAACAAAATTAGAGATGCGCTGAAGAACGTCACGGCAGGAAAGGCCCTGGATTGAATGGAATACATCCAGAATTTCTTCTTCAGTGTGGGAAGTATGCCGAAAAATGGCTTGCAGAGTTTCATACAAATTTAATGACAATGGAGAACATACCACAGAAAATGAAGAACTGAAACGATTATCACAATGCGTAAGTCCGGAAAACCAAGTGACCAGCCAAAGAGCTATAGAGCAAACGCACTGCTCAGTGCTCGAGAGACTCCTTTACAACAGACTGAGTCCAAAAATACTGGAATCAATCCCAGTATAACAGAAGCTGCACTGACCAAGTGCTTCACCTGACAACTTGTACAGATGCAGCCTACCAGAAAAAGCAAAAAACATCAACTCCACTCACAGATCTGAGAGCAGCCTATGACACTGTCTGGAGACATGGGCTGTTGTACAAACTAATTCAAATAATTCTATGTAATAATACAATTATACTGGTCAATAACATGCTTGCTGGGAGAGCTTTTAAAGTGTTTACCGGAGAAAGAAAGAGCTCCACCAAGCTACTGAACAACAGGCTACCACAGAGCTCAGTTGTTGCCCTTATGTTCTTCAATCTTCACATTTCCGACATCCCAAACAGACTACAGTGGCACAATAAAATCTACCCCTACTATATGACTGCCAGTCCTAAGCCATGTAACACCAGATGAGATATGGTGAAAAAAATGCTCTCCTCAGAGAATACAACAACGTAATTAATAAACCTCAGATGCCCATACACAATGACACAGCTAACCTGAAGCACAGAAAACTTCGGGAAGACCACCACTACTCACTGCTAAAGAGATGACAACTTCCAACTTTGGCATTCAGAATCTCTGGAAACAACACTGGTTAGAACACTGTCTACCAAAATGCCAAAGCTTCAAGCTAAATTAGAAACTGCCTGGCTTCAATCAGTCACACATAGTGTGGACAGCTTTAAATCACGTACGCACAGACCACAGAAGTGTTGATGCCCTCTACAAATGGGAGAATGCCCTGTTCAAGCTTACAAGGGAACCTTCATTGACTTTCTATCTGTAACAGAGGAGGCTATGTCTGGATATCAATTTGTAATTAAATTGTATATAAAGTATATAAGAATAGCGATGTATGCCATACAATAAATAAAATAAATGAATCCAATAATATCCAACTGCCTACATTTGAATACAGCTGTCTGTCTGCCACTCCAAGCCTCCGCTAAGTGGTGAGCAGCAATCTATCCCGATTTGTAATGTTGTCACACAAAAGGTGCAAGAAAGGAAGATTAGAGTTCAGCATCCAGCTAACAGCTGGGGTGGGGCACAAGATTGGATTAAAGAAGGATGAGGAAGGAAATCAGTCGTGCCTTTTTCAGTCAAAAAAAATTATGTGCACTTAAAAAAAAAAAAAAACTTACTACCATTGTTATTTGTATCATGTCATGTCTACATTAATGTCAAAGTCAGAGTCCGTGCTTAACTGCACCTACACACATCAGTTTACCTGTTCATTAAATGCTATTTCTTTCGTTAAAAAAATTGCAGCTTGTACAGTATACTTTGGCGGCAGCTTCTGCTCCATAGTACAGTCCATTATGCTCTGTGGCTGAGTTGACCTACAGTTCATAAAAAGGTTTGAAACAATACTAGGAGTACTGAAGTTTCCCTTCCTGGATCTGCAGAATGAAAACGTAAAACAACTCAGAGAGAAACCAATGTCATTTTACTCCTACTCTAATCCCAAGGACACATTGTGGAGCATTTACAATAACTACTTGTATACATGATGAAAAATTAAGATTACTGGATTTACATTTTCAGTCTCTGCCCATGAACGAAATGGGAAGAACTCATGATGATAGCATAATAAGTTCACTTTAATGGCCTTTACACAGTGATTTCAAGAATAGAGCTAGACTTAGATTTGACCATACTATGATGTAGTATTGTGGTTTCCTTGCTCTCTGTGCCCTCATGTCCTCTTTTTTCCCTTTATGCTGCAAAAACTACATACACTATGCAACTAAGTACAAACCTTCACACCATGGGCCTTCATCAGACGTAGCTGTTGTACAAGACTAGGAGCTGCATCTTTTGGAACATAGCCCAAGACACGTCCATCCAAAACAACAACAAAACACTGGGACTTGTTATACGAGCAAAGAGTTATCGATCCCAGGGGCAGCATACCCAACGATACTAAAATGGATGGAATTTGGGCCACTAACTGTGGATCTGCTGCCTGTGTCACTACACAATCTTTGGTCAGATGGTTCAGCAATCCACAAGGAGTGCCATCAGGTGTATGAGCAGGACAAATGAAACCTGTTAATAAGTACAGAGCACATTAGTTCATAAAAACAAAACAAAATATGAGAAATTAAACAATCATTATACTCAAGAGTAAGTTATTATGTCTTAATAATGAACACAGATTCTTATCAAGTTATTGTAATATGTTGTGTGGTTATATAAAACAGCTAGAAATGTTCTAGGAACATTCTTGTAGCCCACAGAAAAACAGGATTGATGTGGTATTAAACAACAACATGCGCATCCTCAGTGGCACAATAAAATCTACCCCTACTGTATGACTGCAAGCCCTGAGCCATATACCACCAGATGAAACAAGACAAAGAAATGCCCTCCTCAGAAAACGCAACAAGGTACGCTATGTGCTGGATTGTTTGTTTTTCAACACCGCAGTCACAATTTGGAGTTCGTATCTTTTCCCATTTGTAGAGGGCGTCAACACTTCTTCCGTGGCCAGTGTGTATGCGATTTAAAGTTGTCCACACTTTGTGTGACTGACTGAAACCAAAAAGCAGACTTGTTGAGTAGTTGATAGGCACACACAAAAGAAAGAAAACTTAACAAACTTACTAGCTTTTGTAGTTATCCTTTGAGCTAGAATAAAACACACACACACACACACACACACACACACACTCCTGACCCTACAGGGTGCCAGCTGGATTAGCGATGCCAATGCTTTTGTTACTCAGCAGGCGGACTGGTTGTGGTGTGAGTGGGGTGGGTGGGGTAGGGTGGGGAGACGGAGGAGGCAGGAGAGTGATTTGGGCTGGATGGCTAGTGGCTCAGAGGGAGGTGAATGGTTTGCCAGCAAGGAATGTGTGAGGCACGGGTGGCAGGTGGGGAGTGGCACACACTGAAGGCAACTTGGGGAGATAAAATGGGAGGGAGTGATGGGCAGAGGAAGGGGAAACAGTTGGATGGATGATGGGGATGGGGTTGGGGGTGGGGGGAGGGGGGGCAGTGGGTTAGCTGAGACCAAGGCCAGGATTATTACAGGAGGGAAAGATGTGTCATTGGGATAACTCCATCTGTGTAGTTCAGAGAAGATGGTGGTGGAGGGAAGGATTCAGATGGGCCAGGTTGTGAAGCAGCCATTGAGCTTGAGCATGCTATGTTCAGCTGCATTTTGTGCCACCAGGTTGTCAACACTGTTCTTGGCAACAGTCTGGTGATGACTGCCCAACCTACACATCCTAGTCTATTCCTATTCCACTCCCGCTCCCAATCCCTTGCCACACAGATCATATTACTGTGGCAGATCAAGACAACCGACCTGCCCAATCCATCCACACAGCACCTCCTACTCCAGTCCTCTCACAGACTTATCCTATCCCATCACAAGCCGGGCCACCCATAAAGTAGCCATGTCATATACAAACTCTGCTGCAAACACTGCACGGCTTTTCATGTTGGTGTGACTACCAATCAGCTGTTAACTAGGATGAATGGCCAGCACCAAGCTGTTGCCAAGAACAAAGTTGCTCATCCAGTGGCACAACATGCAGTTGAGCACAACATGCTCAATTTCAATGGTTACTTCACAACTCGTGCATTCAGGTCCTTTCCTCCACCACCAGCTTCTCTGAACTATACCTACATTGCTTTTAATTCATTTAGAATGTTATAATATTTGAAAGAACACAAGTTACAAATGACATTAGAAAAATAATCAACATTTAAATGCCCATTCTGGAATTGTTATATTCAAATTGATCATCCCAAAAGAAAATAAACAACAGTAAAAATCCACATGGTGCTAAATTCAGAACTTTTCTGTCATTTGAACATTTAGTGCGATGTGTGTGCTTGAATTTGCAAAGAAAGCAAATCCAGTCTTGGTTGGCTCTTTGAAACAGCAACTTGCAAATGACCTTCCAGCTGCTGTCAAGACTGATGTTCCATCTTGATTAACACAATTCCAGAAAATGTTGGCTAACACAAGTAAGTTGATGTGCGGGGTAATAACACTTCCACTGCCCTTTCTACTAAATTGGGATATTCTTTCTGAGTCTGCAGCCAAAAATTTTCAAGAGGCTTCAATTTAAATTCATTTCAAAGTGTCTTAACATTTGAGTGTTTGTATTAGCTCCTCCTGCTCTACTGTTGACAAGTGGTCTGTTATGAATGTAGCAAATGGTTTATGGATCCAGTCATACTCAGATGAAGTTCTGGAAATTTACCCTCTAACTGTTGACTAAGAGCTTCAATATATTTTACATCAATTCTACTAATTTTACCTACTTTCAACTCATTTTCCTTCACGAAATCACTAAGCCTTTCTCCATCTGGGTTTTCCAAAGTCCAAGTGTTCTCTTAAATGAAAGCTCCTTCTCACTTAGAAAGATATTACTTTTTTGGCCTTGCATTGACACGTTAAGATCATTCAGCTACTCAAAAACGTCGGCCAAATAGCACAATATTAGAAGCCCTTTTCCATCCAGAAACAGAGCCATGAGTGCAAGATTACTGTTTATTAGGAAAAGACTAAGTACATCCTTCAACTCCACAATGTGACAAAGCATTTTACCATGAGACAACCAACATAACTCCATGTACAACAGAAGCGTATCATACATAAAACCCAACCCCTTGCAAAGAATGGAAAATAGCCTACCATTTAAAGCTTGCTCACAAAATTTACTACACTGAATCCATCTTTCAGCACTTCACTGACTTCCAGTTATATTACTTTAGAAGCTAACACCTCCCTGTGTAACATGCACTGTATGGATTTTACAAAAGAGAAACAGTACACCTCCTGCCATGAATCCCTTTTTAATTCCAGTAAATACTGCCATGCCACTGGAATATATACCAACATAATTTCTCCATGACAGACTGTTGTCAGCAAAAAAGGAATTCACAAGAAAGAAAATATCTTTGCCTGTAGTCCTCCCTTCCAGAGCTTTGCAAAATAGGAAGTCCTCTTGAATTTCATTTTCATAACAAAAATTTGAACAGAAACCAGATGGCAGTTATGAGAGTTGAGGGACATGAAAGGGAAGCAGTGGTTGGTAAGGGAGTGAGACAGGGTTGTAGCCTCTCCCCGATGTTATTCAATCTGTATATTGAGCAAGCAGTGAAGGAAACAAAAGAAAAATTCGGAGTAGGTATTAAAATCGATGGAGAAGAAAAACTTTGAGGTTCGCCAATGACATTTTAATTCTGTCAGAGACAGCAAAGGATTTAGAAGAGCAGTTGAACAGAATGGATAGTGTCTTGAAAGGAGGATATGAGATGAACATCAACAAAAGCAAAATGAGGATAATGAAATGTAGTCCAATTAAATCGGGTGATGCTGAGGGAATTAGATTATGAAATGAAACACTTAAAGTAGTAAAGGAGTTTTGCTATTTGGGGAGCAAAATAACTGATGATGGTCGAAGTAGAGAGGATATAAAATGTAGACTGGCAATGGCAAGGAAATCGTTTCTGAAGAAGAGAAATTTGTTAACATCAAGTATAGATTTAAGTGTCAGGAAGTCGTTTCTGAAAGTATTTGTATGGAGTGTAGCCATGTATGGAAGTGAAACGTGGACGATAAATAGTTTAGACAAGAAGAGAATAGAAGCTTTCGAAATGTGGTGTTACAGAAGAATGCTGAAGATTAGATGGGTAGATCACATAACTAATGAGGAGGTATTGAATAGAATTGGGGAGAAGAGGAGTTTGTGTCACAACTTGACTAGAAGGAGAGATCGGTTGTTAGGGCATATTCTGAGGCATCAAGGGATCACCAATTTAGTATTGGACAGCAGCGTGTAGCGTAAAAATCGTAGAGGGAGACCAAGAGGTGAATACACTAAACAGATTCAGAACACTGTAGGTTGCAGTAGGTGCTGGGAGATGAAGAAGCTTGCACAGGATAGAGTAGCATGGAGAGTTGCATCAAACCAGTTTCAGGACTGAAGACAACAACAACAACAACAACAAAAACGAGAACCTGGGAAACATTTCTAATACCAGTGCTGTCACCAAGGTGTAGGGCACATATTGGGCTATCACGAAGACATGGTAGGAATTGATTTTTCATGTCAGTGACTATTACATCAATATGATGAGCCACGTTATCATCTAAGAGTAATATCCAACTTCAGGCTCTCTTCGAATCTTTCTCAATGCATTTTTTGCTCATTTTGATGACTATTGTAAGAAGTAATTTCTCACTAATAATGTGTGGTGATCTGGATTTTGCAGTTAAGTAGAATTTAAAAAAAAAAAACTAAAACTAAACTCCTCTTGAAGATGCCATGAAGGTCTAATGGTACCGACCAGCCGCCGTGTCATCCTCAGCCCATAGGTGTCACTGGATGCAGATATGGAGGGGCATCTGGTCATCACACTGCTCTCCTGGCCGTATGTCAGTTTCAGATACCGGAAGTTAAGTAGAATACCCCTACAAGTGCTCTTAGGGCTTTCCTAGGGACTGACATTTGCTTTCCCTCATCTTTCAAGGAAGTACAGCTGGTCATGTATAACTGACAATCTTTTATGCTGGATACGTGTGCTACGAAGGTTGTAGGCTACTAAGGGTATTGGGCCAGATGAGAAACTGTATGTCTGGAAGATGTCTCATCTTATCCAGTACATTTAGGATCATGGGGAGCTCTGCAAAAGTACAGAATATCCTGGAGGAAGGCAAATCCTGAGGACATAATTTGTGAACACTTTAGAATTGTCAATGGAAACCTCTTGTTTGGAGAGTACACAAATTTAAAATTGTGATGCTTCTCTTAAATGTTAAATAACAAATTGAAATATGCAACATGGAATGCAATTTTTCTTAAAATTCATTACGTCTAAAATAATTCTAGGTCTCTTTATGAGACAAGATGGAGATCTGTTCCAGACTTCATGCAGAACTTTAAAACCAGCCACATCCATCTTTAAAGCACAATCCTCTGCACAAATCCCACATGACCTTGTTAATCATTGTCAGTTATGAAAAAGCCTTTCACTGGTGACCTAGCAACGGTAGGAAACATAGGTGTGTATGGCACAGATACTGATTTACAGGCCTGTCACACCATGACGACTTGTCACCTGATTTGAATCAGGGGTCATTCCATGTCAAGTCACCCAGGCCTTGACACCAACCATGTCAGATTTTGATGAAACTTCATACAATTACTTCTTTTATCATCCTGAAAGCACTTGTAAAATTTTTTTGCTCTATCTCTTATAGTTGTTTTATAAATTTTTAAAGTTTTTAGAAATCGTAACTTAAACGTGTCCTCACAACTAAAAAAATTTGTATATTAAAGAATACTCAAAATATCAGTATGAAATTTTGGAATAAGTTTGTGTATTATATTTAAATGTTAAAAAAAATACCATAAAGATATATTAAAATCTTCCAAATGAAAAAAAGTTACAAGTTTTTAAATTTTTTTTTAGCTAACGGATGTTTAGTTTTACAAAAACTGCAATATCTAGAGTCTCAGACCTGATAGAAAGCTCAAAATTGTTTTAAAATACTCTTAATTGTATAGGCTATTAGATAAAAGAAAAATTATGTTGGCTTTTTAACCTGTTTAATAGTTATCTAATTTTTTTAAAATAATATTAATTATATTTTTAAAATAAAAAGTACCAAGTTACTTAGACACCGAAAAAAAGTTTTTGTCTTCTTGGAGTAACAATGTACGCTTGGATTTTGTTTTGTTACTCCTGTGTTTTGAAGTAAAAAATTATTACAGGGTTAAATAGTGCTTGGATAGTATTTTATTAAGTTTATTCGAACTTTCAGTAAGTACTCTTACTTAGTTTACAGAGATTCTTTTCCAATATCCTATAAAAGTAACCAGAACAGTAATCAGACCAAAAGTGAAATCAGTATGTCAGATATTCAAACCTGTAGCGTAGGGTTATTTAAAAAAAATCTGACTGCTTCCAAACAACCTACACACCTTCAAAAAAGTTACAACCGGTATCTGAATTGAGTGAGGAAGAAAAAGATTTGATCCACTTACGATCTGGAATTAATCTGTGTGAATTTAAGAATATATGTTCACACCACAGCTACTACTTTTTAAATGTTTTTGAAAAGTATCAAACAACATGTGTAGACCCACTAAAAAAAAACACAAAAAGCCCATCAAAAAATCATTAAGAAGTGTAGGCTTGGATCTTCCTAAACAATTACTGACAAAAAATATTAGCATAAAATCTGGACAAAAGCTTTGCTCAACATGCCGTAACTTTTGTGAGGGAAAATTAAGAGTTGAAGTCAATGAACGTGAAACAGATGATGAAGCCATGGTTGAATTAGAATCATTGGAATCCAGAAATGAATCCCTCGTACAAACAAACAATGCTCTAGGTAATTTAGGTTTAACACCGATAAAGCTTCATGGCTTGTCAGAACAAAGTAAAGGGTCTTATTTTAAAAGGAAGGTTAGCAGTATTGAAAAGACTGCAAAAAAGGCGGTTTCAAAAGCATTAAAATATGATGCACCAAGTTCTGATGATGACAAAGAAGATACAAGTGTGGTTGAGAAAGCAAAGGATTTTGATGTAATGATAACTCTTATGAAAGAGAAGATTTCATCTGTTGGGAGGTCTAGAAAAATCCAGATTCTGACCTTGGCTCCAGATTCTTGGAGTCGAAATAAAGTGATGAAAGAATTTAATGTAAGTGAGTACATGGTGCGACAAGCTAGAAAGCTAAAATCTGAAAAGGGTATTTTGGAAACTCCTGGTCCAAATAAAGGTAAAACTCTTTCTGAAAATACAGTAAGACTTGTAACAGATTTTTATGAAAAGGATGAAAGTTCCAGAGTGCTACCTGGAACAAAAGACAAAGTAAGTGTTCAAAAAAATGTGTACATGCAAAAAAGACTCATTTTGTGTAACTTGAGAGAACTCTATTATTCTTTCAAATGGGAGAATCCCGAGGTAGAAGTAGGATTTTCAAAATTTTGTTTCTTGAGACCTAAATGGTGTATCCTTGCTGATGCTGCAGGCACACACACTGTATGTGTATGCAGTATCCACCAGAATGTTAAACTATTACTGGATGCTGTGAAAATTGAATAATCTTATAAAGACCTAATTAAGATGCTTGTGTGCAACACGGAAAACCAAAACTGCATGCTACATCATTGCGACAGCTGTCCTGCAAATACTGCACTAACTGAGTACTTAACTGAAAAACTAAGTGAAGATTATGATTTAGAAGAAGAAATGGTAATCAGTCAGTGGGTTAACATAGACAGGGCAGAAATGATCAAACAGTCTATCAGTGTTGAAGACGACATTTCTTTATTGGTTAGGTCATTGGAAAAGCTCACCCTGCACCGGTTTATAGCAAAATCCCAATCAGCAGCCTTTAAAAGATTGAAAGAAGACCCACCACCCAAAACAGCAATTATTGTGATGGATTTCAGTGAAAATTATTCCTTTGTTATACAAAATGAGATCCAAAGTTACCACTGGAATAGAGGTGGTTCTACTCTACACCCAGTTGGAGTTTTTCTAAGAAATGAGGAAAACAATGTTTTTGGTTGGTTGGTTGGTTTTGGGGAAGGAGACCAGACAGCGTGGTCATCGGTCTCATCGGATTGGGGAAGGATGGGGAAGGAAGTCGGCCGTGCCCTTTCAGAGGTACCATCGCGGCATTTGCCTGGAGTGATTTAGGGAAATCACGGAAAACCTAAATCAGGATGGCCGGACGCGGGATTGAACCGTCGTCCTCCCGAATGCGAAATGTTTTTGTTTCCAACCACTGTTTTATTAGTGATGACCAAGAACATGACACTGGTTTTGTTAACTTTGTACAAAAAGAAATTACAAAGTGGCTGTCACTACATCATACTGACATTGACTCAGTTCACTACTTTACAGATGGTTGTGCTGGGCAGTGCAAAAATAGAAACAGTTTTAAAAAATTGACTGAACACTTGAGAGACTTTAATTTGAAGGCCCAACACTCTTTTTTTGCAATAAGTCATGGGAAGTCAATTTGTGATGGCCTAGGAGGAACTATTAAAAGAATTTTAAGGAAAGCCAGTCTACAGCTTTCAGATGAAGAACAAATAATGACAGCAATCGATGTGTACAAGTTTTGTGAAAAAAATATTGAAAACATTCATTTTCACTTTATTGACAAAAAAGAAGCTGATTTGCTACGGTTAAAACTAGAAAAACGTTTTTCAGCAACCCAAACCATTCCTGGAACTTCAAACCACTTCCAACAAACAACCTTTAAATTAGAAGGACTACGGACAGTGTAAAACCCTCCTTAGTCTTTTCTTTTCATTCTTCTTCTGATTGGGTTCGTGTTGAACCATCCATAAATAGCTATGTGGCCTCAAATTATGATGGTAACTGGTACTTTGGACCGGTAAAAACAATATTCAATGATGAAGAAATTCTATTTCTACGTCCTTCAGGAACAGCTGCATCATTTTATTGGGCTGAAAGAGAAGATTCTTGCATAGTGCCTTTGGAGCACATAGTCTGTGTAGTAGACGCACCTCAATCAAGCGGCACTGGAAGAATGTATTACTTCAAAAAAGACTGTATCAAAAGAACTGAAAGCTCTTGGATGAAGTGGAAAAAACAGTTTGAATCAGCATTAATGTTTATTAAAAAGACAAAATTACTCGAAAAATTCAATGTTTCAAGCAATCAGTTGGGTTATACATAAGTGTCGTAAGTACAATATCTTTGTACATAATTCTAATGTAATCTACTATAATTTATAAACATGTTAAAAAGCCATCATTATTTTTGTTTTATCAAGTAGCCTATATGTTTAAGAGTAAATTAAAACAAATTTGAGCATTCTATCAGGTCTGAGACTCTATATATTGCAATTCTTATAAAACAAAACATCTGTTAAAAAAAATACATATATATTTTTTTCATAGAAAATACTAATATATTTTAATAGTATCATTTTTATCTTCAAATATGTATAATAAACAAACTTGCTGCAAAAATGCATGATGTTATCTAAAAGAGTTTTTAAGATAAGCAATTTTAAAGTTTTGAATACAAATTAAATTTACCATTTCCGAAGGTTCGGAAAACGCAAAACATAAAAACTTTAAAAATTTATAAAAAAAAACTATAAGAGATACAGCAAAAAAAATTTGCAGGTGTTGTCAGGATGGTATTAGAACTATTTGAGCCAAATTTCATGAAAATCTAAGGAGGTGGGTGTAAAATTTATTTTTTATTGGGTGATTTGATATGGAATGACCCTCAGTGGCTCACTAGCAGAGATGTTCAGTATGGGGCTGGTTCTTAAAATGCCCCAGTGGCTAACCGAATTCCTTCTTGATGCACCACATTCAACATTTTTAAATAAGTGGGTCCTGCAGACCCATACACTGTGCCCCCTTGAATTGAGATCACATGAAGACCCTAGAAAACTGTAGCAGTCATGCAAAATTTAAAATTTTCCTGCCCAATTAAATGTTCGAAGATGTTTCAGGATTGGAGCCAATCGTCATAAACTTCACTCCCCGATATTTCACCTGGACAACTGCCAGTCATCTTCAGGTTAGCTATCGAAGACGGACAAAGACGTTCTCCACTCCGCCTTATATACCGTGCTGATAGTATTGCTGCGCAAGCATCAGAGTCACAGTGCACAGTGACACAAGGACCACACTGCCCAGTGGCAGTGTCGTCGCTGGTGGAACTGCAGGGATCAGCTGTCGCTTACCACCATTATCAGAGTATTCTGGCGTCTTCGTTAGAGCAAATCTCAGAGATGACGGGATTGCACGCAATGTCCAAATGGTAGCTGTTGTCGCAGTTCGGTAGATTTTCTGCAATGCATATTTCAACAGATTTTTTTATAACGAAGTCCCAGAAAGACATCTCATCAGTGTGCAGCACACCTTGAGTTTGAGGATTTCTTTTATAAAGGATTTTACCGTCCTTGTGATGCGGGTGATTGAGTAAGATCCCCATTCCCTGTGACACACTACTTTCCACTGCTGCACTGCACAGGGGTCGCTGAAGCATGCCCAGAGCTTACAACTACAGAGAACCAGTGCCAGCTCAAGAAACCCAGGTATGCAAAGCCTGTGCAAAGCAAACGAATGCTAAGCATCCTGAGCTGCTCACCACTTAGAAGGATGCAAGGAGCATGTGTCACTTTATAAAAAACACCATGAATGCAGCAAGCATTAGCCCCTCCCCCCCTCCCCACTCTCTCCTGTAATATTAAGAAGTGGCAACAATAGTTTAAATTATTTTTACAATTTGGTTTTTACAAGAAAGATCATATCTTAAACTATTTTTCTACATAGTTCCACCATTTTTCAACATTTGTTACAGCAGGAAACCAATTCTTCTACATCCTCATCATAGAAAGATGCCACCAGTAAAGACAGCCCTGCTGAAGACTGTTTTTTCAGACATCATCGCTGTCAAAGTGCCTTCCTCCAAAATCATGCTTAAAGTTCAAGAACATATGGTAGTCAGAAGGTGCAAGATTGGGGCTGTGCAGTGTGGAATGGTCAGTCAAGTCATTGTATTCTTCGTGACAATGCAAGTCCCCATTCTGCTGGATTCACTCAAACCCTTATTCAGCAATTAGGTTGGGAGCAGTTTGATCACCCACCATACAGCCCCTATCTCACACCTTCCAACTACCTCTTGTTCTTGAACTTTCTGCTTGAAATTTGGAGGAAGGAGCTTTGACAGTGATGACAAAATGGTGTTCAGCAGTGGTAGTCTTCACTGGCAGCATCTTTTTATGAAGAGGGCACAGCAAAGTTGGTTTCTCACTATGAAAAATGTCTGAACAATGATGGCAATGTGTAAAGATAGGTTAAGATACCCCTTTTTTGGTAAAAATAAATTTGGTTTGAAAAAATGCTTCTGTGAATTGTTTTCCAAAACAGTACATACTCTCTGGACATGTCTCATGGGACAGGCAACAGGTGGAGTGTAATGCAAGGGACAAAGAAGACACACACACACACACACACACACACACACACACATCTGTGCATGCTATATTGTACTGGTACTTAAGCTTCTTATAGGATTTGTACAAAGGCTAGCAAGTTTTCATTTTTTATTTGTGCCTGACGGTGACTCAACATCTCTAATATTCTATGAGTTGTCTCCTTTACCACATTCTTGGTCCATTATTTACATTGACAAAAATCTTACAGGATAACCGTGAAATCTGCTATATACGTGTAAGTACAAGCACAACAATTTTTTATAATACATTATAAAATATGTCACAAGTTCTTTATAACATAAATTTTGGTTTTTCCACTTGACAGCTATGTTTAACTATGTACTATTCATGCGTGCCTACCAATAACTTAAAAAATTTGTACTGATTGTGTACCAACAATAACCACTAAAATGGAAAAACACAGGAGTGTAAGCAATGAGCAGTGCATCATTCCCTCCTCCATCAAATGGGGTAACATGCACAGTCCCATGCACAAGTACACCGCAAATCCTCAATTATATTCTGAATTAACATTCTGTCTACTACAAAACATATACAAAAATTATGTGAAAGGAAAAAAGTGAATACTAAATTACTGTCAAGGCTGCACAACTAGAAAAAATTTACAGTATTAACACTATTAATGCATAACTAAACAGGATAAAAGAAGCATACCCCATGCATCTGGTAGCAATTGCCTGACTTCAGTTGTTCTCATTTCTTGAAAGAAAGATCCTCTATGCACTGCACGAAAATGAGACATATAGCGCATACGGTTGATGTTTTCTGCCATTATGGTAAGCCCTAAAAAAAGTTGCACCAAAAAGAAATTAGACATAACAGAGAGAAATAAATTCTTTTGTAGAAGGCAATGAAGTTATCACTCACTAACGGACAGAATAATTACAACTGTAATAAAATCAAAAGATATAAATAATTTTACAATTTCTTTCACATTAACAGGCCTTACCTTTGTCTTGCATTAAACCAAGACCAGTCTGGGTTCGCAAGTTCCCAGTGGAAATAAATGATGTTAAGGATGATTCAAGTTTTCCTGTTTTTTTAATTGCAAGCTGCAGTTCGGCTGAAAAAGATTTAATAATACCAGTAAGTTTTTGGCTTTTAAATATGATTTCACTTTCATTAACAACTACATTTACACCTATACTCCACAAACCATTGTGAAGTTTGCTGTAGAGGGTACAGCCCATTGTACCAGTTATTAGAGCTCTTCCCACTCCATTAGTGTATGAAGCATGCAAGGAATGATTGTTAAAATGCTTCAATATGCACTGTAATTAGACTAATCTTCTCTTCGAGATCCTTGTGGGGGCGATACATAGGTGGTTGTAGTATATTACTAAATTCCTCACTTACTGGTGGTTTTTGAAACACTAAGTAGGCTCTCAAGGGAAAGATTGCCTCCATCTTCAAAGTGTGTGCCAGTTCAGATTTTCTCAGTAATGCTCTCCCACGAGTCTAACAAACCTGTGACTACTCATGGTGCCCTTCTTTGTATACAGTCAACATTCCCTTGTAGTTCTCTTTGGTACAGATCCCATAAGTTTTAGCAATATTCTAGGATGGGTTGTGCGAATGTTTAGTAAGGAGTCTCCTTTGCTGACTGACTGCATTTTTCTAGTGGCCTACCAACAAACCAAAGTGTGCCACCTAATTTAGCTACACCTGGATCTATGTCAGCATTTCATGTTACATCCCTACAAACTGTTACATCCACATGTGTGTGAACTATGACTCGTTGATACTTTAGTCACTGAACAACATGTTTTTCGTTTTTAAGTGCACAATTCTACATTTCTGAATATTTAAAGCAAGTTCCCAATCTTTGTATCAATTTGAAATCTTGCTACAATCTGACTGAACATTTGTGCACCACTTTTCAGACGGTACAGCATTACATGTAACTGCATTATCTGCAAAAAAATATTGTCTGTGACCTCATTAATATACAACAGGAACACCAAGGGTCTTGACACAGTTTGATGGGTTAGGCTTGACATTACTTTTACATCTGTTGATGACTATCTTGATGTGTCCTCCCTACCAAGAAATCCTCAATCCAGTCTCACATTTTATGTGATATCCCATATGATCTTCTGTGATATTTACGATATAGGAGTTTCAGCTGAATCCAACCCAAGCCAAAAAGTATAATATGAGGACATGCTGAAAAATAAAGCCTACGAATTTTTTATTCAGTTCTCAATATCAGCTGGGGTATTATATGTCACGCATATTACTTGATCAACTTGCCCACACCGCTGACACAAGTTGCGAATGCTGCAAATAGAGGGCTCTGAATTGTGGCATGTGTCATGGCACTGTGTAACTTAACTATGCCAGTGCATTACAGAGCCACAGAAAACTGAATAGCACAAATTCAAAGAGTTCATTCACACACAGAGCACCCTTTCCTTCAGCACATCAATGCCAGACCACACGAGTGCTGCGATATTTGCAACAATCTGACGACCTTGGGTTCACTGTCATCGATCATCCTCCAAACAGCCCCAACTTGCCACCATTCAATTGTCATTTGTTTCCAAAACTTAAAGAACACACTCAAGGACTTCACTTTCATATTGATGAAGCAGTGCAGAGGTGAGATTTTCGTTCCATCAACACAGTCAAGCATTCTACCATGACAATGTTAACAAACTGTTCTATCATTGGGAGAAATGTCTGTCACCACAGTGACTGTGTTGAGAAATAAATATTATGCAAAGGATAGTTGCAACTCACTTTATAGTGGAGATGCTGAGTCACAGATAGGCACAACAAAAAGACAGTGTGTGGCTTCAGCTGCCCGAGATGGCAGTTTAGTATAGGGAAACATTCCACGTGGGAAAAATATATCTAAAAACAAAGATGATGAGACTTACCAAACAAAAGCGCTGGCAGGTCGATAGACACACAAACAAACACAAACATACACACAAAATTCCAGCTTTCGCAACAAACAGTTGCCTCATCAGGAAAGAGGGAAGGAGAGGGAAAGACGAAAGGATGTGGGTTTGAAGGGAGAGGGTAAGGAGTCATTCCACTCCCAGGAGTGGAAAGACTTACCATAGGGGGGAAAAAAGGACAGGTATACACTCGCACACACACACACACATATCCATCCGCACATACACAGACACAAGCAGACATTTGTATATATATTGTATATATATATATATATCTAAAAACACAGATGATGTGACTTACCGTTGTGGTGGCAGATTGTGAAAATGAGGCTAACAATTGTCTGACTACGTGCAAAAACAGAAAGAGAAGATAAGATCACAGGAAAGATTTCGAGATGCAACAGTGACAATAACAAACGTAATTGTTCGAGATGCAACAGTGACAATAACAAACGTAATTGTGTTTGTATATATATATCATCCTCATCCGACGATATGCAAACGACCTCCTCCGGGGTTTCCACATCCGACGAATCCGATGCATCCAGTTCCGCCTTCAAAGAACAACCATGCAAAATGTGACAGTCAGCGTGACCATTGATGCCACTTCCTTATACACAAATATCCCGCACGTCCAGGGTCTCGCTGCGATGGAGCACTTCCTTTCACGCCGATCACCTGCAACCCTACCTAAAACCTCTTTCCTCATTACCTTAGCCAGCTTCATCCTGACCCACAACTTCTTCACTTTTGAAGACCAGACATACCAACAATTAAAGGGAACAGCCATGGGTACCAGGATGGCCCCTTCGTACGCCAACCTATTCATGGGTCACTTAGAGGAAGCCTTCTTGGTTACCCAGGCCTGCCAACCCAAAGTTTGGTACAGATTTATTGATGACATCTTCATGATCTGGACTCACAGTGAAGAAGAACTCCAGAATTTCCTCTCCAACCTCAACTCCTTTGGTTCCATCAGATTCACCTGGTCCTACTCCAAATCCCATGCCACTTTCCTTGATGTTGACCTCCACCTGTCCAATGGCCAGCTTCACACGTCCGTCCACATCACACCCACCAACAAGCAACAGTACCTCCATTACGACAGCTGCCACCCATTCCACATCAAACAGTCCCTTCCCTACAGCCTAGGTCTTCGTGGCAAACGAATCTGCTCCAGTCCGGAATCCCTGAAGCATTACACCAACAACCTGACAACAGCTTTCGCATCCCGCAACTACCCTCCCGACCTGGTACAGAAGCAAATAACCAGAGCCACTTCCTCATCCTCTCAAACCCAGAACCTCCCACAGAAGAACCACAAAGTGCCCCACTTGTGACAGGATACTTTCCGGGACTGGATCAGATTCTGAATGTGGCTCTCCAGCAGGGATACGACTTCCTCAAATCCTGCCCTGAAATGAGATCCATCCTTCATGAAATCCTCCCCACTCCACCAAGAGTGTCTTTCCGCCGTCCACCTAACCTTCGTAACCTCTTAGTTCATCCCTATGAAATCCCCAAACCACCTTCCCTACCCTCTGGCTCCTACCCTTGTAACCGCCCCCGGTGTAAAACCTGTCCCATGCACCCTCCCACCACCACCTACTCCAGTCCTGTAACCCGGAAGGTGTACACGATCAAAGGCAGAGCCACGTGTGAAAGCACCCACGTGATCTACCAACTGACCTGCCTACACTGTGACGCATTCTATGTGGGAATGACCAGCAACAAACTGTCCATTCGCATGAATGGACACAGGCAGACAGTGTTTGTTGGTAATGAGGATCACCCTGTGGCTAAACATGCCTTGGTGCACGGCCAGCACATCTTGGCACAGTGTTACACCGTCCGGGTTATCTGGATACTTCCCACTAACACCAACCTATCCAAACTCCGGAGATGGGAACTTGCTCTTCAATATATCCTCTCTTCCCATTATCCACCAGGCCTCAATCTCCGCTAATTTCAAGTTGCCGCCACTCATACCTCACCTGTCATTCAACAACATCTTTGCCTCTGCACTTCTGCCTCGACTGACATCTCTGCCCAAACTCTTTGTCTTTAAATATGTCTGCTTGTGTCTGTATATGTATGGATGGATATGTGTGTGTGTGCGCGAGTGTATACCCGTCCTTTTTTCCCCCTAAGGTAAGTCTTTCCGCTCCCGGGATTGGAATGACTCCTTACCCTCTCCCTTAAAACCCACATCCTTTCGTCTTTCCCTCTCCTTCCCTCTTTCCTGATGAGGCAACAGTTTGTTGCGAAAGCTTGAATTTTGTGTGTATGTTTGTGTTTGTTTGTGTGTCTGTCGACCTGCCAGCACTTTCATTTGGTAAGTCACATCATCTTTGTTTTTAGATATATTTTTCCTACGTGGAATGTTTCCCTCTATTATAACCATATATATATATATATATATATATATATATATATATATATGTGTGTGTGTGTGTGTGTGTGTGTGTGTGTGTGTGTGTGTGTGTGTGTGTCGCCTTGTTGGCCAAAAGCCTACTTTATAACAGTCTTTTTGTTGCACCTATCTGCAACTTAGCATCTCCGCTATAAGGTGAGTGGCAACTATACTTTTCCTGATATTGTTACATTCCACCCTGGATTTTCCATTGTTTGAGAAATAAATACGTAGAGAATAAAGATGTAGAATGTTAATAAAGTTTGTTAATTAATTAAATTTGTTATTAATTAAATTAATTAAATTAATTTGTTAATAATTAAATTTGTTAATTAAAATGCTTTAACAGTTTTCACATTAAAATTTTGGAGGCATTGCTTTTCAGCACACCCTTGTATCTCTTGGGACTTTCTGTGTAAGAATAAAATATTTCTCCGGCAAGAAGCATCTCCTTAGTTACTAGTCTCATAAAGCACATTGTGCTGGTGAGAGATGTAGTTTAATATGTCATTTAAGTGTTACATATGTGAACATCTAAAAGAAGAACTATAATACACATGACTCACGCAATTTCAACATAAATCCAGGTGTTGATTCCGCTTTTTTGAGGATGTTCATCTTAAGTCCTGACAACCAGCTTTGGAAACGATCTTTGAGTACCTGAAGATACAAATGTCCACCCAGCAACAATTCCTGTGTCATCAAACTGTCACCACCTTCAATACAACATCTGTCTGCCACAGCAGAAAACAGCTTCTGAGTCATCAGTACCAGGATGTTAAATTTGTCCACAAAAGAAGATACATGGATAGCTATGTATTTTCTGTAACAAAACAACACACTCATAAATATCACATACTTCACTCACAGAGAGAAAACTAGAACGACACCTTTATTACAAACAGGTTAAGTAAAGATGCTACCCCAATTATACATTACACTGAAATAATTCATTTATAGACTACACATTCACTGCCTCATTTTGTGCATATTGTGTACTACTCATACAGTATTCACATTACAAATACATTGGCAGCTGTTACTCTTCAGCAGAATGTATGAATTTTCACTTCATAGGAAATAAATATCGTGGAATACGGATGTTAACTGATGACCACAGTGTGGTATCATAGATGCAAAAATGGTAAAACAGTGTAAAATGATGATTTAACACAACAGTTAAAAAGCCAATATCAGGCATAAGAAAGACAGTTCCAATGTTCTGTCAAGGTCTTAAGAGACTGAGCACAAGCTCAACTGTGAGTTACATCAAAACAAGAAAACAAAAACAAAACAATCACATATTAATCAAATTACACATGTAGAATAACAGATTTTACAATTTTTTTAAACAATAATATGCAAATGACATGAAATTGTCAGTTTTTAATGAAATAAAGTAAAATCTCTGATTTTTAGAAAAATAATGAGAAACTGACAGTTTTTAATGAAACTTCAAAGAAAATAGCAAAAAAACATCTTAATTCTGAGGATGTCAGTAACAACTGATATCTAGTTAATGTTGAAATTACACACTGACTTCCTTATCATCACTGACTGTAATGTACAACACAGTTTAAAATAACAATTCATTATCTGCATTAAGAAATGAGACCAGAGGTGTTTTTGTGTCTACTTGCTGCCAACTTCAGTGATAAAACATTGAGTACAAAAGAATTGTGGCAGTTATGGTTGAATGCTATGTTTTATTACCGTTAATGCGTATCTATGTAACAAAAGTACTATTATTGAACATACTCTATTCATCCATAGATGTGACGTCCTATGATGTTTTTCCTATCTGTATGTTCAGACTAATCTCAGGAATTACTGTAGGGATTTCTATCCCAGTTTCTATTAAATAGACACATTCACAAGAAGATTTACGTACACAATTTATAACTACTTCATGGAAATGGTCTAAACTGTGTTGAGTTAAACTCCCTGCTCCAGTGGAAGAAATGACATTGCCATCTAGCAGTACAGCTGGAACAACTCTACAGAACAGCGAAGCTTGACCACAATTCCTCTCATACCTGTTGGTCTAGCGATGAAAGCGTAACCCGGAAACCCAAAGGTGGCAGGATCGAATCCTGGGTGGACCAATGATTTTCAACTCTGTTTTACCGTTGCTTTCATTTCTTATGGAGATTCACTGGAAACAAAATGTGGTTTGGATTGCACATTAAACAGTATGTTCCCTTTCCCCACTTGGATAATTGGCTAGTCACCAAAGTGACTTGCAGCAGGTCACTGAGGCACACAAAATTGTTACCAGAATCTATACAAGAATATATATATTCATGTTATAAACTGGAAGTCCCCCACCGCCTTTTACTGCTTGTATGTGGAGGCTAATGTCAGTAACTACTGAAGGAATTTTGATGCTTGCACCAGACTGCCACTGAAGTCGTCAAGTTCTCAAGAGGCAAGAATGTTATCTTTTCCATACTTAATTGGCATTTGGAGTGACATCTCACGGCAATTATGAGAGCTGCGAGCTACCATACCACCTGTAATGGCCACAGCAGTATGATGCCTTTGACACGCAGTTGGCATCGTTATGCATGTTGCAGTAAGTTATATCAAAGTTATGTTATTCAGTTATCTCACATTATTCTCTTAATTTTAATCATAACTCTATGCACTGGCCCATACACAAAATTATCGTTGTGCCATACAATTCGTCCGGCCGTAGATACATCTTAGGCTTCAAAAATGAACACCATATATTCACTCTAAACCCACCAGCAGGTCCTATGACTTCGCCTCCAAACCCGCAGTCTCATATGCAGTCACCACTGCACATTTATAACTGCAAACTTGTCGCTTGAATCTTGTCGGATGCAAGTGAATTCCCCCAGTGCAAAAAGGAGAGTGAGTACATGAGTTTGCAAATATAACTGAGGACTCATAGCATTGCCACTACATCAACAACCCTTGAGAGTGATGATTATTATGTACCGAAACAAAAGCCTGTTGATTTTGATTTGTGTGTGTGTGTGTGTGTGTGTTGTGTGTTGTGTGTGTGTAAATATATCTATGTAAATATGTATGTATACAGGTTGTTGCAAAAATACTTTTACAAACTTTGGTGACAGGTTCCTTAAACCAAAACAAGGAAAAAGGTTCATACAAGCACAAGTCTGAAAATACTTCATTTTCGAGTTATTGGTGAAAGTTTACAATTTAGGTGACTGGAGCTCATCAACACAAACTCATAATAAGCACTCAAAATTTCCTCCTCTAGGTTGTTAAACATGGATGCACTCATCAAATAATGGACCGTTGCACCCTTTCTAATAATCCCTGATGGTTTCAAATGGTTCATAGGCTTCCATGGCATGTCAATGAAGAGTTCCTGCACCAACGTGGTCTCGATGCGTACACCAATTGTTTGAGGTGCCCCCAGAAATAATAATTCAAAGGACTGAGGTCAGGGGAGCAAATTGAGGCCATGGTACTGGTCCTCATCTACCAAGCCATTTGTCATGGTACTAACAGATACTAGAGAATATATGGCTTGTTAGTCACCTGCAATTTCAATCCACTCATTAATCACAAACTGATGCTAATGCCTAGCCTGTATTGTAGAATGAGGATTGCGATCGGCCCATACGTATTTGTTGTGGGAGTTTATTATTCCAACCCTTCCAAATGTCACCTCATTTGTAAACAAAACTGAAGAGACAATGGATTGGCAGTTTGTGCAACAAACCATTGGCAAAAGTTCTCCTGTGTTGGGTGATTGACAGGCATAAGGCCCTACACACCAAAATGGTACAGATACATAACTGGCTTGTGAAGGTTGCTCAATTTTCGGCTTTGGGATGTACCACATGCCAGGGTCCTTGTCTTGTGCTGTTACCTGGCTCTTCTTCAATAGCCCCCTGAACATGCTCCTCCTGATCTGTGGTGCTACAGATCCTATCTCAGTATCAAGATGACACACAGCATCAAAAGTTGGACAACTCAGCTGTCTTTAGGCTGGAAACGAATCTGATACATCTGCACAGCCTTGTGTCCATTACCATTTGCACGGCAATACATAACACTATGTCTACCTGCTTATGAAATGAATATCCTGCCATATTTGAATGGAGCAGTTTCAGTTAACTCACTACCTATAGTATATGCACACAACAGACACAATGAAGACAGACAAATGACGAAAGTTAACAAGTCTCCCTGGCAACACTATGCCATCTAGGATACAATGAATCAGACGAATGCATAGATGAGTGAAGTTGTTGGATTGTACCTGGAAAGATATTGAACATCAACTTTCATTAATAACACAAAAATGAAGGACTGCTAGATATTTGTTTGTATGATGTATTTTCCTCGTTTTGGTGTAAGGAAACCATGTCCAAAGTTTGTAAAAGTATTTTTATACACGTATAGATGTGTTTGTATAGATGTATATCTATACATATGCATGTATTTATGTATGTCTGTATATGAATAATCAAACAATGGGAAATCAAAGACGGAATAATGACAATATCATGAAGAGGATCTACATCTACATCTACATTTATACTCCGCAAGCCACCCAACTGTGTTTGGCGGAGGGCACTTTACGTGCCACTGTCATTACTTCCCTTTTCTGTTCCAGTCGCGTATGGTTCGCGGGAAGAATGACTGTCTGAAAGCATCCGTGCGCGCTCGAATATCTCTAATTTTACATTCGTGATCTCCTCGGGAGGTATAAGTAGGGGGAAGCAATATATTCGATACCTCATCCAGAAACGCACCATCTCGAAACCTGGCGAGCAAGCTACACCGCAATGCAGAGCGCCTCTCTGGCAGTCTGCCACTTGACTTTGCTAAACATCTCCATAATGCTATAACGGTTACCAAATAACCCTGTGACGAAACGCGCCGCTCTTCTTTGGATCTTCTCTACCTCCTCCGTCAACCCGATCTGGTACGGACCCCACATTGTTGAGCAATACTCAAGTATAGGTCGAGCGAGTGTTTTGTAAGCCACCTCCTTTGTTGATGGACTACATTTTCTAAGGACTCTCCCAATGAATCTCAACCTGGTACCCGCCTTACCAACAATTAATTTTATATGATCATTCCACTTCAAATCGTTCCGCACGCATACTCCCAGATATTTTACAGAAGTAACTGCTACCAGTGTTTGTTCCGCTATCATATAATCGTACAATAAAGGATCCTTCTTTCTATGTATTCGCAATACATTACATTTGTCTATGTTAAGGGTCAGTTGCCACTCGCGGCACCAAGTGCCTATCCCCTGCACATCTTCCTGCATTTCGCCTACAATTTTCTGATGCTGCAAGTTCTCTCTATACTACAGCATCATCCGCGAAAAGCCGCATGGAACTTCCGACAATATCTACTAGGTCATTTATATATATTGTGAAAAGCAATGGGCCCATAACACTCCCCTGTGGCACGCCAGAGGTTACTTTAACGTCTGTAGACGTCTCTCCATTGATAACAACATGCTGTGTTCTGTTTGCTAAAAACTCTTCAATCCAGCCACACAGCTGGTCTGATATTCCGTAGGCACTTACTTTGTTTATCAGGCGACATTGCGGAACTGTATCGAACGCCTTCCGGAAGTCAAGGAAAATAGCATCTACCTGGGAGCCTGTATCTAATATTTTCTGGGTCTCATGAACAAATAAAGCGAGTTGGGTCTCACACGATCGCTGTTTCCGGAATCCATGTTGATTCCTACAGAGTAGATTCTAGGTTTCCAAAAACGACATGATACTCGAGCAAAAAACATGTTCTAAAATTCTACAACAGATCGATGTCAGAAGTATAGGTCTATAGTTTTGCGCATCTGCTCGACGACCCTTCTTGAAGACTGGGACTACCTGTGCTCTTTTCCAATCATTTGGAACCTTTCGTTCCTCTAGAGACTTGCGGTACACGGCTGTCAGAAGGGGGGCAAGTTCTTTCGCGTACTCTGTGTAGAAACGAATTGGTATCCCGTCAGGTCCAGTGGACTTTCCTCTGTTGAGTGATTTCAGTTGCTTTTCTATTCCTGGGACACTTATTTCGATGTCAGCCATTTTTTCGTTTGTGTGAGGATTTAGAGAAGGAACTGCAGGGCGGTCTTCCTCTGTGAAACAGCTTTGGAAAAAGGTGTTTAGTATTTCAACTTTACGCGTGTCATCCTCTGTTTCAACACCATCATCATCCCGGAGGGTCTGGATATGCTGTTTCGAGCCACTTACTGATTTAACGTAAGACCAGAACTTCCTAGGATTTTCTGTTAAGTCGGTACATTGAATTTTACTTTCGAATTCACTGAACGCTTCACGCATAGCCCTCCTTACGCTAACTTTGACATCGCTTAGGTTCTGTTTGTCTGAGAGGTTTTGGCTGCGTTTAAACTTGGAGTGAAGCTCTCTTTGCTTTCGCAGTAGCTTCCTTACTTTGTTGTTGAACCAAGGTGGGTTTTTCCCGTCCCTCACAGTTTTACTCGGCATGCACCTGTCTAAAACGCATTTTACAATTGCCTGAAACTTTTTCCATAAACACTCAACATTGTCAGTGTCGGAACAGAAATTTTCGTTTTGATCTGTTAGGTATGAAATCTGCCTTCTATTACTCTTGCTAAACAGATAAACCTTCCTCCCTTTTTTTATATTCCTATTAACTTCCATATTCAGGGATGCTGCAACGGCCTTATGACCACTGACTCCCTGTTCTGCACTTACAGAGTCAAAAAGTTCGGGTCTGTTTGTTATCAGTAGGTCCAAGATGTTATCTCCACGAGTCTGTTCTCTGTTTAATTGCTCGAGGTAATTTTCGGATAGTGCACTCAGTATAATGTCACTCGATGCTCTGTCCCTACCACCCGTCCTAAACATCTGAGTGTCCCAGTCTATATCTCGTAAATTGAAATCTCCACCTAAGACTATAATATGCTGAGAAAATTTATGTGCAATGTATTCCAAATTTTCTCTCAGTTGTTCTGCAACTAACGCTGCTGAGTCGGGAGGTCGGTAAAAGGAGCCAATTATTAACCTAGCTTGGTTGTTGAGTGTAACCTCCACCCATAATATTTCACAGGAACTATCCACTTCTACTACACTACAGGATAAACTACTACTAACAGCGACAAACACGCCACCACCGGTTGCATGCAATCTATCCTTTCTAAACACCGTCTGCGCCTTTGTAAAAATTTCGGCTCAATTTATCTCTGGCTTCAGCCAGCTTTCTGTACCTATAACAATTTCAGCTTCGGTGCTTTCTATCAGCGCTTGAAGTTCCGGTACTTTACCAATGCAGCTTCGACAGTTTACAATTACAATACCGATTGCTGCTTGGTCCCCGCATGTCCTGACTTTGCCCCGCACCCTTTGAGGCTGTTGCTCTTTCTGTACTTGCCCGAGGCCATCTAACCTAAAAAACCGCCCAGTCCACGCCACACAACCCCTGCTACCCGTGTAGCCGCTTGCTGCGTGTAGTGGACTCCTGACCTATCCATCGGAACCCGAAACCCGACCACACTATGGCGCAAGTCGAGGAATCTGCAGCCCACACGGTCGCAGAACCGTCTCAGCCTCTGATTCAGACCCTCCACTTGGCTCTGTACCAAAGGTCCGCAGTCAGTCCTGTCGACGATGCTGCAGATGGTGAGCTCTGCTTTCATCCCGCTAGCGAGACTGGCAGTCTTCACCAAATCAGATAGCCACCGGAAGCCAGAGAGGATTTCCTCCGAATCCATAGCAACACACATCATTGGTGCCGACATGAGTGATCACCTGCAGATGGGTGCACCCTGTACCCTTCATGGCATTCGGAAGGACCCTTTCCACATCTGGAATGACTCCCCCCGGTATGCACACGGAGTGCACATTGGTTTTCTTCCCCTCTCTTGCTGCCATATCCCTAATGGGCCCCATTACACACCTGACGTTGGAGCTCCCAACTACCAGTAAGCCCACCCTCTGTGACTGCCCGGATCTTGCAGACTGAGGGGCAACCTCTGGAACAGGACAAGCAGCCATCTCCGGCCGACCATCAGTATCAGCCGGAGACAGAGCCTGAAACCGGCTTGTCAGACAAACTGGAGAGGCCCTCCGTTCAGCCCTCCGGAATATCTTTCGCCCCCTGCCACACCTCGAGATGACATTCCACTCTACCCAGGTGAGGGATCAGCCTCAATGTGGGCAGTATCCTGGGCAGCCACAGTCATAGTCCGATCGGGGGATGCGTGGGATGAGCTGGCCGTCCCCGACAAACCCCCATCCGGACCCCCACAGTGATGCCCATTGGCAACAGCCTCAAGCTGTGCAACTGAAGCCAACACTGCCTGAAGCTGGGAGCGAAGGATAGTTTGCTAATCACCATATAAAGGAGACGTTGAGTTGCAAACAAGCACACTCCTACACATTTGAGCTTTCGACCAAAGCGCCTTCTTCTAAGGTAGAAAACATACACTTTCACACAAGCACAAAACACACACACACGACCACTGCCTCTGGCCACTGGGACCGGACTGAGTGCAGCAACTGTGCCTGATAGGAAAGCAATATTTGTGTGGTGGGACAAAGTGGAGGCTGTGGTGGGGAGGAAAAGGGATAGTAGGGTAGGGGTGGGGGAAGGTGTAGTGCTGCTGCATGTGAGAGTGTTGAGTGTCTTAGTGATGACAGGGTGGGGCTGCTAGTTGCAGTAGGGGGGTTTGGGGGAGAGGGAGACAGAGGGGAAGGAAGAGAAGTGGAGGAGGGAAAAACAGAGAGAGGCTAGTGGATGCATTGATGGAATAAGAAGGCTGTGTAGTACTGGGTTGGGAGCAGGGAAGGGGATGGGTAGATGAAGAACAGGGACTAGAGATGGTTAAAACCATAGGGATCACGAGAAATTGTGCAGGGAGGGTTCCCACTTGCACAGTTCAGAAAAGGTGTTAGTAAGAAGGATCCAGACAGCACAGGCTGTAAGGCAGTTATTAAAGTGAAGCACGTTCTGTTGTTCAGGAACTGTGTGGTCCAGCTGTCTCTTGGCCAACATTCATGAGGACAGACAGCTTGTTGGTTGTCATGGCCAGGTAGAAAGCAACACAGTGGTTGCAGCTTAGTTTGTGGATCACATGACTGCCCTTAATGAGAGACTGGACTGGAGAACTGTAATTGACCATCAAAAAAGTAATCCCAACCTTATGATCCTACCTGCTAACAAAGGCTCCACCTCTGTGGTTTTGAACCACAGGGAATAATCAGCAAAGGGACTGTGCTACCTGTCAGATTCATCCACCTACAAACTCTGGCACAGTGACCCTATTCCTGAGATCCAACAGTATCTATAGTCTCTCTTCAAATCTTTAAGGCCCAGCCTAGAACATCTCCCCTGAGTCTAACTCTCTCCTCATCCCTACCATTCCCTGTACTCCTACCTTCTACAAGTCCATAAACCCAATCACCCAGGACACCCCATCATGGCCGGTTATTGTGTCACCATTGACAACGGGAGGGTGTGGGATGGGTCTCACCAATTTGAGTCAAACTGTGTGAGTAAAAGCAAGTACACTCCTGGAAATTGAAATAAGAACACCGTGAATTCATTGTCCCAGGAAGGGGAAACTTTATTGACACATTCCTGGGGTCAGATACATCACATGATCACACTGACAGAACCACAGGCACATAGACAGGCAACAGAGCATGCACAATGTCGGCACTAGTACAGTGTATATCCACCTTTCGCAGCAATGCAGGCTGCTATTCTCCCATGGAGACGATCGTAGAGATGCTGGATGTAGTCCTGTGGAACGGCTTGCCATGCCATTTCCACCTGGCGCCTCAGTTGGACCAGCGTTCGTGCTGGACGTGCAGACCGCGTGAGACGACGCTTCATCCAGTCCCAAACATGCTCAATGGGGGACAGATCCGGAGATCTTGCTGGGCAGGGTAGATGACTTACACCTTCTAGAGCACATTGGGTGGCACGGGATACATGCGGACGTGCATTGTCCTGTTGGAACAGCAAGTTCCCTTGCCGGTCTAGGAATGGTAGAACGATGGGTTCGATGACGGTTTGGATGTACCGTGCACTATTCAGTGTCCCCTCGACGATCACCAGTGGTGTACGGCCAGTGTAGGAGATCGCTCCCCACATCATGATGCCGGGTGTTGGCCCTGTGTGCCTCGGTCGTATGCAGTCCTGATTGTGGCGCTCACCTGCACGGCGCCAAACACGCATACGACCATCATTGGCACCAAGGCAGAAGCGACTCTCATCGCTCAAGACGACACGTCTCCATTCGTCCCTCCATTCACGCCTGTCGCGACACCACTGGAGGCGGGCTGCACGATGTTGGGGCGTGAGCGGAAGACGGCCTAACGGTGTGCGGGACCGTAGCCCAGCTTCATGGAGACGGTTGCGAATGGTCCTCGCCGATACCCCAGGAGCAACAGTGTCCCTAATTTGCTGGGAAGTGGCGGTGCGGTCCCCTACGGCACTGCGTAGGATCCTACGGTCTTGGCGTGCATCCGTGCGTCGCTGCGGTCCGGTCCCAGGTCGACGGGCACGTGCACCTTCCGCCGACCACTGGCGACAACATCGATGTACTGTGGAGACCTCACGCCCCACGTGTTGAGCAATTCGGCGGTACGTCCACCCGGCCTCCCGCATGCCTACTATACGCTCTCGCTCAAAGTCCGTCAACTGCACATACGGTTCACGTCCACGTTGTCGCGGCATGCTACCAGTGTTAAAGACTGCGATGGAGCTCCGTATGCCACGGCAAACTGGCTGACACTGACGGCGGCGGTGCACAAATGCTGCGCAGCTAGCGCCATTCGACGGCCAACACCGTGGTTCCTGGTGTGTCCGCTGTGCCGTGCGTGTGATCATTGCTTGTACAGCCCTCTCGCAGTGTCCGGAGCAAGTATGGTGGGTCTGACACACCGGTGTCAATGTGTTCTTTTTTCCATTTCCAGGAGTGTATATAGCCTTTTGAAGTTAACCTAAAATATTTAGTTTGAGTGGGCTGTAGGAAAAGAGAACATGCTCTTGAAAGTTTATTACATTGTGAGCAATTTTTGAATAATAACTGTGCAGTTAGTCGCGTGACACAGTCGGTAAGCATATGGCGTGATAATTTGGTGTTTCAAGTTCAAATCCCATTGCTACCCATTTGTTGAATTATTCACTGTATTTTATTCCTCATAATGTTAAGTTTTCAATTATAAAATTTAAATATAGTTTAACAGTTCAAGTTGTATCTATAAAATTAACATGTACAATTTACAATTAGTTATGATTATTTTAATTTGAATAGTGAATATAGTTAAAAAATTAATTTTCATACGTGGATACAGGTGTATCGAAGCACAGTGACATAACAGGATGCGGTATTTACAAAAAACAGGAGAAAACTCATTTGATACATAAAACAAACTTGTCACAGCTAACAAGGGAACCTCCCCATCGCACCCCCCTCAGATTTAGTTATAAGTTGGCACAGTGGATAGCCTTGAAAAACTGAACACAGATCAATCGAGAAAACAGGAAGAAGTTGTGTGGAACTATGAAAAAAATAAGCAAAATATACAAACTGAGTAGTGCATGCGCAAGGTAGGTAACATCAAGGATAATGCGAGGTCAGGAGCGCCCTGGTCCCGTGGTTAGCGTGAGCGCCTGAGGAACGAGAGGTCCATGGTTCAAGTCTACCCTCGAGTGAAAATTTTAATTTTTTGTTTTCAGACAATTATCAAAGTTCAGGCACTCACACATAATCAACTTCACTCTCCAAAATTCCAGGACATGTTCAGATTTGCTTGGACATATGCAGGATTTGACGGTCTACACACGGAAAAATTTGAAAACGTTAAAAACATATGTTTTGACAGAGCACAGGGAAAACTGAGCGACTGTGAAACTGTTGCATTCATTTGTTGCAGTTTATGTGACAAACTCTTATGTTTTCATCACTTTTTTGGGAGTGATTATCACATCCACAAGAAAACCTAAATCGGGCAAGGTAGAAGAATCTTTTTACCCATTTGCCAAGTGTACAAGTTAGGTGGGTCGACAACATATTCCTGTCATGTGAAGCATATGCCGTCACCAGTGTCGTATAGAATATATCAGACGTGTTTTCCTGTGGAGGAATCGCTTGACCTATGACCTTGCGATCAAATGTTTTCGGTTCCCATTGGAGAGGCGCGTCCTTTCATCTACTAATCGCACGGTTTTGCGGTGCGGTCGCAAAACACAGACACTAAACTTATTACAGTGAACAGAGACGTCAATGAACGAATGGACAGATCATAACTTTGCGAAAATAAAGAAATTAAAATTTTCACTCGAGGGAGGATTTGAACCAAGGTCCTTTCGTTCCGCAGGTTCTCACACTAACCACGGGACCACGGCGCTCCTGAGCTCACATTATCCTTGATGTTGCTTATGTGGACATGCACTACTCAGTTTGTATATTTTGCTTATTTTTTCATAGTTCCACACAACTTCTTCCTGTTTTCTCGATTGATCTGTGTTCAGTTTTTCAAGGCCTATCCACTGTGCCAACTTATAACTAAATCTGAGGGGGGTGCGATGGGGAGGTTCCCTTGTAAGGACCAAGAAAATACTACAATGATGACATGGTATCCTAATTTAGACCTGGGGCTGATTTTGGTTGGTAGCCACAGGACACACAAAATGTAAAATAGAAGGAAAATAATTTTAAAAATCACTGAGGAAGTCACAACTGAGGTTTGGGTGATAAAACAAAACAGTAATTTGTGTATTCGCAAAAAGGCGGACTCAACTTTTCATTACAATTTTTTTGCAAGCACAGGAACTGAGCTCAAAACTCCAATATCATACGAGAAGAATATTCATCTGGATCATAATCATCATCATTTGTGTCTGTACTTGAAAAAGGCACCTGTTACAAATAAAATAGGACTATATAGAGCAGAACTGTATGTGGACACACACACACACACACACACACACACACACACACACACACACACAGAGAGAGAGAGAGAGAGAGAGAGAGAGAGAGAGAGAATGAAAAAAATCAACATACCTCTCCATAAAGATTTTGTTCATCAGGTTCAGAGTATAACATTAAATCTTCATCATTTACTATGAAATTATCAGCCATCATTTCAATAACTTGCTCTGCAATTGCTTGACCTGTTGCTATTACTGCAGGACCCACAGACAAAGGAGGATTGTTGATTATAATGCCATTTTCTTTATACATTGAATAAGTGTAACGAAGAACACTGGTAAATATTTTTTTTACTCTTCATCAAAAGTTTTAATTACAATGTTTTCACCAGTCACTTCTTTGGTAGAAAATGCTTGCTCGGTTTCCCTTTCCCAGTATACTAAGTTTTCATGAAAAATAATCTCTGACACTAGGCACAATGATGTTCACAACTAAAGTGACCTTTGCAATATCTCAGAGGACATTTGAAAACAGAAATCTTCAGAAATGAATCATTTAAAAGCAATCCCTGTTTAAATATATTTATTGTTCAAACTAAAGTAAATGTAACTAATTGTAAACTGCATATATTAAGTTTATATATGTAAACTGAACTGTTCAACTATATTCAAATTTTATAACTGATAGTTTAACATTTCAAGGAATGAAATACAATGGATAAAAAAAATTTAGGCAGCAGCAGGAACGATCTCAAGCCACCGAATTATCACTTCGTAAAATTACTGACTGCACCACGCCACAAGCTGCGCAATCTTTATTCAAATGTTGCTCACAATGCAATAAAAACTTTGGAGAGTGTATTCTCTTTTCCTACAGCCTGCTAGGCGAAATATTTTAAAAACTTCAAAAGGTCATATACTTGCTTCTACTCGCACAGTTTGGGCTGAATCCGTGAGATCTGTCCCATGCCCTCCCATTGTGAGAGAATCTCTGCTCTCATAGACCAACACCCATAATCTACCCTCATACGTAAAAGACATCAATTATTTCCTCCACCAACTCTCCATAGTTCCTGTTCCTTTACTACACAGCACCCTGCTTGTCATTATTGATGGCCACTCCCTCTACTCTATACTAATATCCACAATGCCTATGGCCTTACCACTATTGAAAACTACTTTTCCCAACACCCAGCTGACTCCAAACCTACAGCCTCCTTCCTGATCACCAACTATATTCTCACCCACAATTACTTCTCCTTTGAAGGCATCACCCACAAACATATCTGTGGTATCAATGGACACCTGCACCACACCATGACCCATCCATGGGTCGCCTAGAAGAAGCCTCATTAAGTACCAGGAATCCCAAATGCCTCACCTGATTCAGATTTATTGACGACACATCAGTGATCTGGATTGAGGGTGAGGCCACCCTAGACACATTCCTCCAGAATCTCAACACCTTCTCCCCCATTCACTTCACCCGATTTCCCTCAACCCACCATGCCACCTGCCTCGATGTTGACCACTGCTTCAGAAGTGGCTACACCAGTACCACCATCCATTTTAAACCTGCCAACCATCAGCAGTACCTCCACTTCTAGTGCTCCTATCTATTCCAAAAAAAGAAGTCCCTCTCGTATGGCCTAGCCACCCATAGGAACCACATATGTTGTGAGGAGCAGTCCCTCTCTAAATATACCAAGGATCTCACTAAGGCCTTCACAGAGTGCTATTACCCAGCCAACCTTGTACAGAAACAGACCTGCCGTGCCTTGTCTTTTCAGTCACCTACCATCTCCCACATACCCACTGTCCTCCAAAAAAGGCAAACCCCTTTCGTAACTCAGTACCACCCAGGAGTGTAGCAGCTGAATCACTTTCTGCACCAGGGTTTTGGCTACCTCTCGTTGTGCCCTGAAATGAGGAATATTCTAGCCATAAACTTTCCTACCCCTTCCACAGTGGTATTCCATCGGCCTATGAATGAAAGTAATATCCTTGTCCATTCCTTCTCCATCCCTGCACCAAATCCCTTGTCTCATGTCTCATATCCCTGCAGTAGACCTCAATGCAAGACCTGTCCCATACATCCTCCTACCACCACCACCACCACCAACACCACCCAAAAATAAATCATGACAGTTACAGAGGTCTTTATTTTTTCAAGTATGGTTGCTCCTTTATGCTACCCTCTATTTTGGTTTCTTTGCACAAAACAAAGAAGTTGAGCAAAATTTTGGTTCAGAGAGAGAGAGAGAGAGAGGGGGGGGGGGGGGAAGGGAGCAACGGAGGAGGGGAGAAAGGCATGAATTCATATTTATTTCTTATCCCAAAAAAATAGTCTTCAGGAATAGCTTTTCAACCAAAAACTGTATTACTTTCAAATTAATTATTAATACTGCTGCACCGATTTTCATTTCTCTGTGAAGATCTGTCTTAAGGACTGTGTCACTCAAATCAAATCTGTTTAAAGATGTTCTTATTTTAATACAAATAAACTGTTCATTGCTACTATTCATAATTTTTCAGATTTTGACTGACTCCCACTTGAATCCTTTTGTATTATCATTTGTTGGTTCTGCTTCACGATTCAGTATAATGACAGTTTTCATTTTTTATTCAGAATATTAAAGCAACAGAACAATGGACATAAACCCTAAATGAACTTGCAGTTTCTGTAAAGCCACATGCAGGATATACTACCAATGACCTGATACATATATAAAGTTTGGAAAGCATTATGAAATTCAGAATGTGGTGCTTTGGTTTCAGAAGGAACACAGAATCATGTTTTGACATACATATGGGCAAGGAAAATACAAATAGAACAAACTGCTGTCTGTTCTTGTGGTCGTAATTCAAGCTGATCGTAGGAGACAAACTTTTTCAACAAATATATTACTTTCACCATCCATCTTGCATGATGGATCCCCCTTGGAGGATGGAAAAATACTCCGTAAGATGGTTCTTCAAGAAGGGAGATTGCAGTTAATTTAAAAACTATCAATATAATACTCTCATATAAGCTATGCCTGCAAGACAGGCACAACAGAAGACTGTCACAAATAAGGCCTTTGTCGAAAATAGGTGACACACACACACACACACACACACACACACACACACACACACACACGCACACACCACGCTTTTGAGGAAGGCCCTGTTGGCCAAAAGCTTATATTGTATTCACTTATATTCGCTTCCCTCTCGTCTGTTAATTTTGAAAGCAATTTATTTACTTAAAAACTTTATATTCCACGATGAAGTTCTTTTTCTCGAACAACTGATGACTGACTCCACACATGAATCTTGGCCATCCTTTCAAATGCTGAGTTATCTGGTTATCTTTTTCAATAGTACAGGTCTCCAAAGGAATAGCATGTGCTATGTCACCAAGGTTTCAGAAATTTGTTTCTTTTCACTTATGAAAGTCTGAAGATCTTCCTGCATGAAACTTCCTGGCAGATTAAAAATGGGTGCCGCACTACCACTCAAACCCAGCATCTTTGCCTTGTGCATGTGAGTGCTCTATCAACTGAGCTGTCTGGGCATGACTCATGAACTGTCCTCAAAGCTTTACTTCCACCAGTACCTCTTCTCCTATCACTCAAACTTTGCAGAAGATCTCCTCTGTAATTTCAATGACTAGCACTCCTGGAAGAAAGGATATCATTGAGACTTCTGTGAAGTTTTGAAAGTACGAAACGACACACTGGTAGAAGTAAAGCTGAGAGGACAGGTTATGAGTCGTCCCTGGGTAGCTCAGTAGCAAGAGCACTTGCCCACAAAAGGCAAAGACCCCATGTTTGACTCCCAGTTCAGCAAACAGTTTTAACCTGCCAGGTAGTTTTATATCAGCACACACATTGCTGTAGAGTGACAATTCATTCTGTATCTTCTAGCATACCTAAGTAGATCCTGCTGGTGCATAGCTTCTAATTTCAGTTTTCAGTTTCTTGTTTTCTCTGTCAGAAACCATGATTTTTCCATATAAATACTTCACTTTGAACAGCCAGTATGGCACTTTGATGTGTAGTTTACAAATTGTAAATGATAACTATTTTGACAAATGACAGTTTACTTTCAGTTATTTCAAACAAGTATTACCCACGCCAATACATATTATTTCTCATAAACGAACTGAAGAAGAAGACACTGTGCATCCTACAACTACATTCTTTCCTCAAAAGTTAATGATGATGGCCTTTTTAACTGGCTTGTGTTCACTGGCCTGTTACATTGCCCAAATAATGTGATGCTTTCTGAGAACACTTTTGGCTAAGGAAATCGAAGTAAATAACCTGTCTACATTCCGTAATCTATAATCTTATCACACAGAAATAATACTTTATTATGTAAAGGAAAGTTGCCACTCACCAAACAGTGGAGATGCTGAGTCGCAGACAGGTACAACAAAAAGACTGTCACAAATAAAGCTTTCAGTCCATAAGGCCTTTGTCAAAAATAGACCACACACACACACACACACACACACACACACACACACACACACACCTGCAGTCTCAAGCAACTGCGTATTTTCACATGTTATTTCCCGCACCTTTCCGGTGCCACACAATCGTGTATCTCATCCTACGAACCCCTCCCCACCGTCCACTCTTTCACCTTGTGGAAGTATGACTACAGCTGCCTGAGATTGCAGTTGTGTGTGTGTGTGTGTGTGTGTGTGTATTTCTTCTATGAACTGTTAAAAAATAAAATTTAAATTAAATCAAATGAATTCATCCAAACAGTTCCCTCTAGCATTTTCATTTTTCTATTTCTGTTAGCAATGCTTGAGAGGGAATTAAGAGCAGTCGAATTACTTGGCCTCCAATTTAATCTCATTTTCCTTCACTTAAGTTTTAACATACAATTTCTAGACCATACCTGTTTGCTTATTTCAGTGGCTTTTGTGTACACTAGGGAAAGGGTTTTTCTCCAGCCTCGAGGTAATAGGTTGGTTTTCACTAATCCCTATAAGTGAATAGTAGTCGGAGCATTTTTCTTTGCGGACTGATGATTTAAACATCCATTGCATAAAAGGTTCTTAATGCCCTGCCAGGAAGCAGCACCTTACAGAAGTTCTGTACACAGGAAAAGGGTATGGGTAATGGGAAGGTCTACCTTTTGCTCCTGAATCTGATTGGCTGAAAAGTCTCTGTGCTGAATAATTCAGTGGAGTGGTTTTGGAGCTCATAAAAAAGGGGAGTCGGTCAGCAGCTCTCATGGAGCCGAAGCGGCAAGTCGTAGACCCTTGGGAGGGTAGTGGGGGGTGGGGGGTGGGGCGTGGAGGAGGGGGGGGGGGAGAGGAGGTGTCTCAGGCCTTAGAGCAGATTGTGGAGCCATTAGATAGTAGTTGGAGGTGACTTACTTGGTTGGGTTAATTCATGCCAATACGTTTCAACTGTTGCCATGCATATTAGAGTGCATTGTTTCTGAATGACCTTTTGACCTTTTCCCCACTGACTTGAAACTGTGTTGCTATTTCGTTGTTATGGTGATCATCAATGGCAGCTCCTAGTAGCCAGTTGAAAGTGGTCTAGCAAATTGTTAGCAGTAATCTTTTCCAGACCTGTAGTCAGGTTTCAGAAACTTTCCTGACAGTAGTTAAATAGCAGCAGGGCTTCTAATTATTGACTTTTGGGCTGTGGAGTTTAATCCTACCTCATGGATCGAAATGGGGCGAGTGAACTGATTTGATAATGAAATAGAGCAGACTATTAGTCCGAGATCAGAAGTATATATACAGGGTGGAGTATGGAGCACGATAAATTGCTGATTTGGTAACGAAACAAAGAAATTAAAAAAAAAAAAAAAAAAAAAAAAATTGAACGCTGAGAAACTTACATTTTTATTTTTCTCATATTGGACAATAATGGAAGCTTCTAATTACATGGTTTAAACAGTATATCTGGCAAATGTCTACCTTCACAATCCACACAGTGCCGCAGTCATTTTCTGAAATTCACATGCACTCTTTCAAGCATGTCTTCTGGTATTCTTGCAATTTCAGCCTCAATATTGTTCCGCACGTCTTCCAGGTTGTTGGGATGGCTGCAGTACATCTTTGACTTCAGGTAACCCCACACAAAAAAACTGCATAGGGCCAAGTCTGGTGATCATGCGGGCCAGTTGTGAACCCCCATCAGAGAGATACGAGTTCCAGGAAACGTTAGCCTCAAAAAATTCATGGTAATGCCCACTGTGTGCGCAGTGGCAATGTCTTGTTGAAACCAAGTATCCTGTAATTGTGTTTCCTTGAAAGCTGGCTGGAAAAACTCTTGGAGCATAGTTAAGTAATGACCCGAGTTCACAGTCACAGTACTACGATTTTCCTGGAAAAAGTAAGAGCCAATGATGCCTACTCGCAATATGGCGCACCACACAGTGACGCAGTCTGAGTGCAGGATTCTCTGGTGAATTTGCCTGGGGTTCATGTCACTCCAGTACTGCATATTCTGCTTGTTTACACACCCATTGAGGTGAAAATATGCCTCAGCAGAAAAGAATACATTTGCGTCACGGTGTATGGTTGCAAGCATGTCTGCACAAGATGTTCTTCATGTTACATAATCCCGTACTAATAATTGCTGGACCAAATGCACATTTTATATGGGTGAAAATTCAGTTAATTATGAAGAATACGGTGAAAAGAATGTCTTTAAATACCAAGTGCAAGTGCGTGTTTCCGAGCTGAGCATTTCATTTCAGAGGTTGCAGTACTGCTGCTCTAACTCTTTCGGCATTTTGTGGTGTTGTAACGCTTCTCTCAGGTCCTCTTCATACAGATGACACATCCCCCCCTGTTCTGAATGCATTTACCCAATTTAAATTTGACTGCAAATCACAAACGAAAAGCATGCTGCACTGCAATGATTGAGTGGGAATTCGATAAATACACTTCAACACAAAATGAGTGCTCCTCATGTGTCCACTGCATTATCGCAACTGAACAACTATTGAATACAAACCTCCTGTCAGTCACTACAAACCACACCCACTCTCCCCTCTATTTGACTAACAATGCCACCACAACATGAATTCTAAAAATGCAATTTACCGCACTCCACCCTGTATCTTTTTCATGTTGTAATGTAGTATGTGTCAGGAGAGAGAGATTTTTCATTAGACACACATTAATTTTAAATTCAAAACATGACTTCTATAATTCTGATCCAAAATTCTGAAATATGATTGTTATAGGGTACAGTACTACCAGTTTTTAATTTTTGACCTTTTCTTAAAATTCATACAGCATGAACAATTAAATAAAAAAGGAACAGTGAATGTAAAAAAATTAATGGTTCCCAAAACGAACTGACCACAGTGAATTCTTTCCCAAAGCTGAACAAGTCTGCCCATCTCCAACACTAACTTACAAAAATTTTATTTGATACAATCTTAGTTGTTTCAAGATTGTTTTCAAAAGTTGTTGGAAGAGTTTCTGCCTTCAGAGAAAAATCTATAAAACTGCTTGTTTTCTGGTTGTGTATCTTGTCAACATGGATCTGCAGCAACGCAACACTATTGATATTTTCTCCAAAATTCTCAGGGGTTCTCGAGTGATGATAAATTCTGTCTTTATTCATTGTATCCTAAACTCAGTGACTAACACATGTGCTAATGTAATTCATGACTGAAAATGCCAAAACCTGCAGTGACAGCTGCTGACAGCACACTGGAATTTGAAACCAAACTGTTTTATGCTTCTGATAAATCAGCTTTAAAAAAAAAAAAAAAAATAGTGTAGTAACAGAATTTCGTGGGAGCATAAAGACACTATTCTGAAACACGTGCAGAGCGACAAGCATAAGAGCAACAAAATGAAGAAGTCCAGTTTGCTAATAAAGTGCTAGCCTTCAATTAGCAGCAGCTTTAAAGTTACAATAAAAAAGAAAAGTGATTGTGGATATTTGGCTCAAAGGACTGTGGAAACATTATTTAAGATCAATATTCCACTCCACAAACTGGAAAATGAAGACTAATTCGTTGGAAGCGAGCAGTGTTTTGTCAACAGTAAAAATATAGTATGACACACTTTTAAAATTTAAAACTTGATGTTTGACAAAGTAACACAATTTGCTCAAGTACAGTATCAAATTACTTAAAAAAAAATAGATAACTAAGAGTATCATCCTACTTAGGTGTTGGTGACATCCAATGTGTTAAAACAATGAGGGAAAACTATCATACATGCAATACGATGACAAAGAAAAAATATATTGCAATGAAGCAGCTAGCAGCAGATGATTGTCATTATATTAGCCAATGAGATCACTGACAGAAAAGACCTTTGTCTTATCATTGTGTTGTTGAAAATGATTTAATTGTTGAATGAGTGGACATTTTTTATTGCTGGTAAATAGGTTCTTGGGACAGCAAACTCAATACAATGTGCTCGGGCAATTTTGGGTACACTTCAGATATATAATATACAGTACAATGAAGTAAAGCAGTAGTGAGCAACAGTGCCAGATACAGGCACAAATGTGTTGATTCCTTAAAAATAATCATAGGTGATCATTTAAACCATTTTCAGTGCTGGGCACACAAACTGAATATGTTTACAAATGTTTCTTGAAGGAACTTCCTAATTTGAACAATATAATAAGCAATTAAAGAGCGCTTTCTTGAATGTGAGGAAGAGGGGACATTTGTATTCGCAGTCTCTGAAGGAGAGAAACATAACAGGAAGGTCCCCCACCCCCCACCCCTTCCAGCTTAACACACTGGAACTCACAGCTCTGTACCAACATTTAAGGGGCAGAATTTTTATGGAGAAATGATTGTATTTTTCTACAATTATGACATGCGGGAGCTGTCTTACGTAGGCACTAAATATGCCAATTCACTGTGAAATTAATTCTTGTGGAGGAAACATTCATTAAAGAATATGCAGCCACTTAATTAAAATGACCTTCTCCTTGGACATTGTATCTGTTACTGTATTTATAGTATGTCTTACTTAAACTATGTACAATTTGCCATTGAATTGCCCTTGTATTTATTGTAAGTTTAAATTGAAACCTGTACAATTTGACACGTTCCATATCCTTGTGATTGACTCACTAACTGGATCTACGGAACAAGAAATAAATAAATAAATAAATAAATAAATGGAACTTCAAAATATCCCACTTTGCATGAACTTTATTCAAAGTTAAAGAAGCTTGAAGAATGTTTCAGTATTGTAGGTACATGAATTTTTGGTGATTAAACAAATAAGATTTTAAAATACATAAACAGGCAGAATATAGGAGGGACTGAAGTACTCTGGGTTACATCTTCAGATAAGGTTGTCAGCTGTCATAGCCACAGATCCCAACAAATCAGTCTTTGAAGTTTTAGACGTCTGTCAAAAAGCTTGAACCCAATTAATGATGTGGCAAGTATCTTGCAATCTGTACCTGCAATCACTGGTCTCAGTAGTGCAGATATTCCAAAGGAATCCAAATATCTTCAGAATTTTGCAGAAAAGCAGTAGAAAATGTTGACACGGTCAGATGTCTACAGGCGACAGGAATCAGTAATCACCACATTGCAGTTGTGGCACTGAATTCTGTGTTACAATGAAAATAGTGACAGACTAATTTATGACTAAAGTGAACTGTTGACAGACCAGTGACACAATCTCTCAGAAGATAATCTAGAAATCAAGACGTTGCTGTCATTTGAAAAACTGCATGCAGTGTTTGACTGAAAACCTCCTTGCCTTTAAGTGAACCCCTTTAATTAACAAGTATAATCTAACTCATAATTTACCCCACTCCTCCCCTCCCCCCCCCCCCCTTTTCTACACTCAAGTCCGTGCAAAGTAAATAAATGTGGTACTATGTATTGGGTAGCAAATATGATGTAAATGATGGGCATAGTTTCATTTTTGTCATAACACTGAGAAATGATTAAATAGGAAGAAGTACTCTGCAAACCACAGTGCATGGCAGAGGGTACATCCCACTGTACTAGATATTAGGGTTTCTTCCTGTTACAGTCACGTATGGAGTGCGGGAAGAATGATTGTTTGAATGCCTCTATGTGTTAAATAATTATTCTTATCTTATTCTCACAATCCCTATGCGAGTGATAAAGAGGGAATTGTAATAAATTCCTAGAGGCAGCATTTAAAGTCATTTCTTGAAACTTTGTTAATAAGAGGTTCTCAGGATAGTTTATGTCTATCTTCAGGAGTCTGACAATTCAGTTCCTTCAGTATCTCTGTGACACTCTCCCATGGATCAAACAAACTTGTGACCATTCGTCCTGTCCTTCTCTGTGTACATTCAATATCCCCTATTAGTCCTATTTGGTCTCACACACTTGAGCAATATTTTAGGAATGGTCACATGAGTAATTTGTAAGCAATCTCCACTGTAGACTGACTGCACTCCTTCAGTATTCTACCAACAAATCAAAGTCTATCATCTGCTTTACCTACAACTAAGCCCATGTGATCTTCTCATTTCATATCCCTACACAGTGTTACACCCACGTATTTGTATGAGTTGGCCGATTCCACCTATGACTCACTGATATAGTCATAGAACAGTATGGTTTTTTTGAGGTGCACAATTTTAAATTTCTGATCATTTAAAGCAAGTTGCCAATCTTTGCACCACTTTGAAATCTTATCAAGATCAGACTGACAACTGCTTCATCTGGGGGGAAAAAACCTGGCATTATTATAAATATTGTCTGCAAGGTCATTAGCATACAACATAAATAACATGGATTCCAACACACTTCGCTGGGGCACACCCGAAGTTACTTCTACATTTGACGATGACTCTCCATCCAAGATTGCATGCTGCATCCTCCTTACCATAAAGTCCTCAATCCAGTCACAAATTTCACTTGATACCTCATATGATCAAACTTTTGACAGTAAGCATAGATGTGGTACCGAGTCAAATGCTTTTCGGAAATCGAGGGATACCACATCTACCTGACTCCCTTGACACAAAGATTTCAGTACGGCATGTGCGAAAAGTGCAAGTTGGGTTTCACATGGTTGATGTTTTTGGGGCTGTGCTGGTTGGTATGCAGGAAGTTATTACATTCAAGATACCTCATTTTGCTTTAACTCAGAATATATTATGAGATTCTACAATGAAGCAAGTTTTTGTTCATCACCTCTACTACCCTTTTTGCAGACAGGCGTGACCTGTGCTTTCTTTTGACTACTGGACACAGTTTTTTGTTCAACGGATCTACAATAGATTATATTTAGAAGCAGCCACAAATTCAGTATAGGATATGACAGGGATTCCTTCATGTCCTGCAGCTTCATTCAATTTTAACGGCTACTGGTAAGTGGTACAAGGATTAGACAGTGGCAGTTCTCCTAGGTTTTCCTTTGTAAAAGAACATTTGAAAACAGAGTTAAGCATTTCAGTTTCTGTTCTGCTACCCTCAATTTCAGTTCCTGTCTCGTTCGTTAGGGACTATACACTAACTGTGGTGCCACTAACAGCCTTTACATAACGACCAGAATTTCTCTGGGTTCTGAGAAAGATCATTTGACAATATTCTACTACAGCAGTCACTGAAGGCATCACACATTGCTCTCTTGACAGCCAAATGTGTTTCATTCAGCATCTCTCTATTTATAGCCCTACACCATGTTTACACCTACTACGCAGTAGTCTCTGTTTCTTTACAGTGAACTTTTCTACTGGGTACATATGTATCCAGTGTATTTCCTACAGCTACCGTTATTTGGAGTAGATGGAGAGTCACCTAATCTAAGAAACCCTTGTAGCAGCCTCTGATGTGTATTGCACACCTGACTCGTTTAGGGGGACTCTACAATTCTCAACCCTATGATGCAAGTCCAGGAAGTCACAGCCTAGCTTGTGACAGAACCTTCGAAGTCTCTAAGTACTGCCACTAGACTCAGAACCAAAGGGCCACAATCGATTCTGGGGACAATGCTGCAAATTGTGAGCTCTGTTGAAACTCCATGTGCAAGGCTGGTCTTTTAAACCTTCTCTGCCAATCGCTTGATTGACAAGTGTGCCTCAGAGCCCAGACGATGGGCATCATTTGTTCCAATGTGTGCCACACTCTGCTGTTTTTTGCATGCTATTACCTCAATGGCTGATAGAACAGACTCTTCAACAAGCTGAATGAGGTCCCCAGGCATACAAACTGAGTGCACCCGGTGTCCTTTCCTGTCCCTTGCTGCCATTTCCGTAAGCGGTACCATCATTCGCCGTACATTTGAACTGTCAACGATTAATAGATCCCTACCCTTTTGTGTTTGTGCCTCTTGAAACCGGACAAATCAGGTTTCCCCAAAACAGGTGAAGTTAGTCCCACTGACTCAGCTTCAGTTTCCATGAGAGAGAGCACCTCAAACTTGTTGGTTGGAGAGATTGGTACAACGTCCTGAGTCCTCCCGGGCCCCATCCACCCTTTACAGAGTGATGAGTTCTACCATTGACATGCCACTCACAATCAAGTGAATGAGTAATGACAGATCCTGTACTTTCTGCAGAGGAGACAGGATCCACAGGAGAGGATAGTACTTCAGGTACATCTGATACTGATATCACAGATAAATGACTCTTGGGAGCTCTTCCAACACACCAATTCGCAGCAGCTGCCAATCATTTGACAGTAGTCGGGGCAATTTCCAGCTGCTTACAAACGTCAACCAATTCATTCTGTGTTCAAGAACAGCGTTCACAGAGGGGCTGCATTTTGGCTGGTGCAACGTATTACGAGACACTGAAATGCCTGCTGATTATCTCTTAATCTGCTGAGCTAAAAAGTTGCTGTTGAGCTAAACAGTTGCTAAGGCCATATAACAATCAAAGCAAATACGCAAAATTATATTTTTATTAAGGCAACACAAAAAGCTGTTGTAAAAATTACTAGTTGCCTAAAATGTTTTGAGGTTAATTATAGTTGTTTGGAAATTCGAATACAGTGTTATTTACAGTGTTGTTGTTGTTGTTGTGGTGGTGGTGGTGGTCATGGTGGTATTCTGTCCAAAGACTAGTTTGATGCAGCTGTCCATGATACTCTACTCTATGCAAGGCTTTTCTTCTCTGAGTAACTACTGCAACTTACATCCCTCCGAATCTGCTTACTGTATTCGTCTCTTGATATCCCTCTAAGATTTTTACCCCACACGCTTCCCTCCAATACTGAATTGGTGATCCCTCGAGGTCTCAAACTGTGTCCTACCTACGATTGGAAGGGATCACCTTCTTCTAGTCAAGTTATACCACAAATTTCTCTTCTCCAGAATTCTATTCAGTACTTCCTCATTAGTTATGTGATCTACCCATCTAATCTTCAGCATTCTTCTGTAACACCACATTTCAAATGCTTCTATTACCTTCTTGTCTAAACTATTTATCACCCATGCTTCTATACATTGCTACACCCTATACAAATACTTTCAGAAAAGACTTCCTGGCACAAATATATACTCAATGTTCACAAATTTCTCTTCTTCAGAAACGATTTTTTTGCCATTTCCAGTCTACTTTGATCATCATCAATTATTTTGCTCCCCAAATAGCAGAAGTCATCTACTACTTTAAGTGTCATTTCCTAATCTAATTCCCTCAGCATCACCTGATTTAATTTGACTACATTCCATTATCCTTGTTTTGCTTTGTTGATGTTCATCTTATATTCTCCTTTCAAGACACTGTCCATGCCATTCAACTGCTCTTCCAGATCCTTTGCTGTTTCTGACAGAATTACAGAGTCATCGGCAAACCTTAAAGTTTACATTTCTTCACACTGAACTTCAATTCCTACTCCAAATTTTTTTCTTTTGTTTCCTTTACTACTAGTTCATTAAACAGGTTTAATAACATCAGGAATAGGCTACAACCCTGTCTCACTCGCTTCTCAGCCACTGCTTCTCTTTCATACCCCTTGACTCTTATAACTGCCATATGGCTTCTGTACAAATTGTAAATAGCCTTTTGCTCCCTGTATTTTAGCCCTACCATCTTTAGAATTTGAAAGAGTATTCCACTCAACATTGTCATAAGCTTTCTACAAATGTTATAAATGTTGGTTTGTCTTTCCTTAACCTATCTTCTATGAGAAGTCATAGAGTCAGTATTGGCTCACATGTTCCTAAATTTCTCCAGAATCCAATCTGATCTTCTCCAAGGTCAGCTTCTACCAGTTTTTCAACTCTTCTGTAAAGAATTCATGTTAGTATTTTGCAACCATGACTTATTAAACTGATTATTCAGGAATTTTCATGCCTGCCAGTAACTTCTTTCTTTGGAATTAGAATTATTACACTCTTATTGAAGTCAGAGTATTTCACCTGTCTCATACATCTTTCTCACCAGATGGAGGAGTTTACTCATGGCTAGCTCTCCCGGGTCTATCAGTAGCTCTAACAGAATTCTGTCTATTCTGATGGCCTTGTTTCGACTTAGGTCTTTCAGTGCTCTGTCAAATTCTTCACACAATATCATATCTCCCATATCATATTCAGCTATGTCCTCTTCCATTTCCACAATATTGCCCTCAAGTGCACCTTCCTTGTATAGACCCCCTATATACTCCTTCCACCCTTCTGCTTTCCCTTCTGTACTTAAAACTGGTTTTCTATACGAGCTCTTGATATTCAGACAGGTGGTTCTCTTTTCTCCAAAGGTATCTTTAATTTTCCTGTAGGCTACATCTATCTTTACCCTAGTGACATATGCTTCTACATCTTTACATTTCTCCTCTAGCCACTCCTGCTTAACCATTTTGCACTTCCTATCCATCTCTTGTTTTAGACGTTCGTATTCCCTTTCGCCTGCTTCATTTATTGCACTTTTATATTTTTTCTTCCATCAATTAAATTCAGTATCTCTAGTGTGACCCAAGGATTTCTATTAGCCCATGTCTTTTTGCCTATTTCATCCTCTGCTGCCTTCACTATTTCATCTCTCAAAGCTACCCATTCTTATTTTACTGTATTCCTTTCCCCTGTTCTTATCAATCATTCCCTAAAGCTCCCACTGAAACAATCTACAACCTTTGGTTCTTTCAGTTTATACAGGTCCCATCTTCTTAAGTTCCACCTTTTTGCAGTTTCTTCAGTTTTAATCTACAGCTTGTAACCAATAAATTGTGGTCAGAGTCCACATCTGCCCCCAGAAATGTCTTACACTTTAGAATCTAGTTCCTAAATCTCTGTCTTACCATTATATAATCACTCCGTGACCTTCCAATGTCTCCAGGTCTCTTCCATGTATAAAATGCTTTTTCATGATTCTTAAACCAAGAATTAGTTATGATTACATTACGTTCTGTGCAAAATTATAAAATACGGCTTCCTCTTTCATTCCTTCCCCCAGTGCATATTCACCTGCTATTTTTCCTTCTCCTCCTCTTCCTACTATCGAATTCTAGTCCCCCATGACTATTAAATTTTTGTCTCCCTTCAACTATCTGAATAATTTCTTTTACCTCATCAAGATACTATTATTTATGACAGATGCAGATAATATATAGGGTTACTCCTCTTTAAGGAAAAACTAGATGTAACACAGTAAGTCAATTGGTACGTCTGCTACAGTAACTAAATCATAAATGCCAATTAACCAAAAACTGCTTGTTGCTTATGCAAAGAGCATGGTAGCTTCCAAAAATTCTCAAAAATGCACATTTATTTGCTTTGATACACCATGAAATTCAGGGATGATGTATTCTTAGCAGAACTGTGAACCACAAACACTGATCTGCTACAAAATAAATTACGTATGCAAAGCACTCGTACCAGTAACAGGAAAATATAGTTTTGTAAGCATCCAAAAATTCTAAAAAATAACCTATTACTCTCATAATAGTAAAATGAAATTAGAGTATGATTATTCTGAAAGTGGATAGGCCTACTGTTCTCATAAATTTTAAAAGAGCGCAGTAAGTTTAAGCTTGTAATTGATGATAACAGTTTGACTTTAAGCAGCACTTGCGAATGTTTGAAATTTCACAATATGTCACAATACAAACAGGTATTGATCCAATCAACGAGATTATGCAGAAGCAATGCGATCAGCAAAGGAAGAGAATCCAGAACTTCAATTCAGCACATGGTTTTGTACAAGTGGTCCCACACAAAAGGAAAATTCAGAAACCAGCTTTTATACACAAATAAACTTGAGTACTGCATGGATTTTTCACTTCACTGATTCTGAGCACACTTCTACACTATCGTGCCGAAGAAGAACACTGCAGCGTGATTTTATCTTGATCAAAATCGCTAAAACGTGCAGCACAAATAAAGCATGTCTTCTACCTGTTGCAGCTAACAATGCAATTATGTGAGTTTAAGAAGCCTGAGTAACAAAACTTTAATTAATGATAATTACATTAAAGTGTACAAGCATTGCAAAATTTTTATATTACACAAAGCTAAGAACACCTTGCAAAAGAAAGTGAAAGAAAGGAGAACAACCAAAACTCACTTTAAAATGTGATCACAAACATCTGCATTTGTACCCCACGGTGGAACCTCATACATCTTGACTCGGAATGTGCTCCCTATGTAGTCTCTGACCTCTGAATGTGTATGGTATCCCTCTTCATGAACAGAAAGCAGCATTTTCTTAATACATCTGTGGATGGGAAAAAAACAGAAGGTGAACAAATGCTATGAAAAAACTAACCATTGCCCATGGTTTCTTGTTTTAATGCACAAGAAAACTAAAATTAGTAAGTAAATAACACTGAAACCTGCAAAAAGTAACACCAAAATTGGTTATAAAATAATTTCTTTCTGTCCCTATCTATAGCTTAAGCCTTGTTCACACGACGACATTGGGTTGCGCCACTCGTTGTGTGGAATGAGTTGCTCGCAAGTGGTTTCATATATGACTGTACACACAGTGACACCAGTACACACTTCAGTTTCATCGTTTTGTGGGTCCCTGAGTCGTGCCTGAAATGAAAGTTTTGGCAGCTGCACATTGCACGAGTTGTGATGGAGTTAAAGTTTGTCGTGTGGAATCGTTGCATAAGAAAAAAATAAGAAACGTGTTTCGATTCGTGACTGGATGAAGAAAAGATGTAAGCTCGGTTGCTCAGCATCCTTGCTGAAATAATTTATAGCAGAAGATCCAAGAAGTTCTTTTAATTATCTTAGAACGTCACCAGAACTGTTCACGTTTCTTCTAAAAAGAGTTATTTATGTGATAAGGAATAAAGGTACTGTAATGCATGAAGCACTATCACTAGAACTGACATTACATATCATATTACGCGCATTACAATTGAGAACACTAGGCATGCTGTAAGATACAGTTTTAGTTGGTGATGAAGCTATTTCATTAACACCAATTGTTATTAACATTAACAGTAATAGTTAACATTAACAACAATAATTATTCAAAACAGGCCACATTAAGAAGAGAGTGGTTTACTCTTGAAGATAGATCTGTACAGTGGCAATATTTCAAAATTCTAACATATTTGAATGGGGAGCACTGCAGTGATGTTTTAAATAGATCAATATTGAATAAAGAATGCAGCTTCTTGAATTGGTATAGCCTTCCCTCCTGTCAACAATATTCCTTAACAAAGAGTTGGCCGTCTTGTAGACGAGAACATTGCCACAGCTAGAATTATACTTGGTTGTATTTTTCTTAATTCGGTTCTATATGTGCTGCCAACTCTATAAATTTTGCCCTGCACCTCAGATACTGTCAGATACATGATCACACATGATGGTCTCAGCGGCAGCAATATGTTGCTTATTTTTGTAATCGGCATCACTGAAATCCCACAAACACCTATGCAAAGCATAGATATCCAAAAAATGAACATTATTCTCCGTTCCCCACTTCACATTTCAGTTTGGCTACACTCTAAGAACACACACAACCTCAAAACTCATGTAACTAGTGTCACCAAAGTTGGAACACGCCGAAAGTGTTCAGTTTCACCAACGAGTTGTGCAAATGCGCAGCGCGCATGCGCAGTGGCCGGTAGCACAGTTGCCTGCAACCTAGTGTCGTCGTGTAAACTAGGCTTTACAAGAAACAAAACATGAAAATAGATCAGGGGATAATTTTCTGATTCCAGTTTTAAATTGTGCCACAGATTCACTGCCACTACTTTACAGAATACCTGTGCAATAAGCATATGGCTACTACAGTATACTGACAAGTATGTACAAAACAGTCTTATCAAATTCCCCAAAGTTAATGTCAACTTTGTAGTACAGTTATAACGATCTGCTGCAAAACATAACCCAAATGGTACCCTTATTGAAGTCAGCTGGTGTTGCTGTGTTTCACCATGTCCACCAATCAGGTGACCAAGTTTGTAGACACCTGCAGTTTGGCAATGATCAGTCTTAAAAGTAGCCCATAACTGTGTGGTTAGTTCACTTGATAAATAATTGACGCATCCAGCTGTAATTCCTGGTCGATCTCTAAGCTCCCGAGCTTCCTTCACCCCACCAACAACCCCCCCTCCCCCTCCCCACAAAAAAAGCGCACTATAATCATGACGGCAGGCTGCACCCAATGATTTTTGGTGTAATAGTCAACCTTAGTAGCCAATGAACTCTTCATTAGAGGGAGAAAAAGCAGCTGAAAAATAAGATCCTGCACCCTCTTGACTTTGGGATGGAAAATGGAAGGTATATCCACATGAAATGTGACCACTAATTGAAGCTTTTTACAATATACATAAAATGAAATGTGAAAGGCACTGCTAGAATCTCAACAAATCAGTACAGTGCATATGAAAGGGTAATAGGAAGAAAGGTGGTAATGTTCTCACAGAACCCAGATGGGTAAATTTAAATGAACTTTTACTCAAGAAAGACTCTTTAACACTTCTCCTGTCACCATCATATACATTAGATAGGGATCATTAGAATAAGATGAGAGAGAGAAGGGTACATACACAGGAATAGAAAGAGCCATTTGTCCATTTCTTGTAAGATTTATATTTTTCATCAAATTTTATCCAATTATCCTAAGCAGAATGCATTTTTGTTCTATGCTCAGTGTCTACTTTGCTGTTAACCAATAACAGCTTGTCTTTTAACATGTTTTGAGTTTACTGCCATCTCATTGCAAATCTCTTACATCCAGCAGGTGTTCCTCCTCAGAGTGAAAACTTGCGAAGATGAAAATGATAGTAAAAAATTTATTTCAGTTTTGTACTTGCTTTTTCAAGTCTTTCATAAGAATCTTCATTATTGATCCCCTCCCTAACATCAACTTCAGCATTACACTTCCCTTCTCCTTAAACCCAATGTGGCTGAGCTTTTTGGTATTAAGGTACTTACAAACAGAGGTAAACTGCACCACTGGAGTCATACTTAGGATGTATTTCATATTCCATGCAATGTTATGACCAATAGAGTTATTTTTAACACTCTTGAGTTTCCAATATTATTTTTTCTAATACGAATGATAAGACAGAAAACAATAAAAACTTGCATACCCTTTGTAATACAGGTCATCTTCATAGCCTTTTATAAGTTGCTGGTAAATATATTCATCTGTCACATCTAGCAAACTTTTAAGAATTAGGACAACTGGTGCATAGTAAAGATTTTTTCTTGCACTGAACATCAGCTTCGCTGTTCCATCTGTTACATAATGTAACACATTGTTCTGTGAAGAAAACAGTATTAAGAATTAGTCAACACACCAAATAAAACAGATAATAGCAAATGAAAGAAGTAGCAAAATATTTTGATGTCTGTCTTTGTTGAAAAATGTTCATAAACTGATCACTGAGATAAATACAACTGGAAAGCAACTCCTTTTGGTAAAAATAATTGAAACGGAGATGTGTTAACATTGCAAACAATAACAATTCACTGGCAAGTCAGAAAACAAAAGATTCAACGGAACAAGCACACGATTCTAAGCTTCCAAAAGATGTTTCAATGACAATGGAGTCAGATTTAATCAGAAGATAGAGTAATGTATGTGAAATATACAGTGAACAAATATATACTATGGTACAGGAAGGTTGTATCTGAGAGAAGCAGCATAAATATTCAGTAGATCTTGATAAGATTTCAACATGATACAGAGATTTGCAACTCGCTTTAAATGTTCCAAAATTTAAAACTGTGCACCTCAAAAGACAAAACAACAGTATCCTATGACTATAATATAAATGAGTCATAGATGGAATCGGCCAACTCATACAAATACCTTGGTATAACACTTTTTATGGATATGAAATGGAATGATCACATAGGTTCAGTCACGGTTAAAGCAATTGGTAGACTTCAGTTTATTGGTAGAAACCTGAGGAAGTGCAATCAGTGTACAAAATAGATTGCTTACAAATCACTCATGCCACAGCTTCTAGAACATTGCTCAAGTTTGTGAGGCCCATACTAGATAAGATTAACAGGGGATATTGAATGTATACAGAGAGGGGCAGCACAAATGATGACAGGTTCATTTAATCAGTGGGAGAGTGTCACAGAGATATTGAAGGTACTGAACTGGAAGTCTCCTCAAGATAGACAAACTATCCCAAGCAAGTCTATTAACAAAATATCAAGAATCGGCTTTAAGTGATTACTCTAGGAATATACTTCAACCCTCTACCTGTCACTCACATAGGGATCGTGTGGATAAGATTAGAACAATTACTGCATGCGCAGAAACATTGAAACAATCATTCTTCCTGTGCTCCATACATGAATGGAACAGGAAGAAACCCTAGTAACTGGTACAATGGGGCATACCCTCTGCCATACACCTCACAGTAGTTTTCAGAGAGTAGACGTAAATTTAGATGTAGATGTAGAAAGGAAGGAAGGAAAATTAGGATTTAACATTGCATCAACAATGAGATCATTAGAGGCAGAGCACAAGCTCCAATTGTTGCAAGAACAGGGATGGAAATCAGCAGTGCGCTCCTCAAAGTGACTATCCAAGCATCTGCCTGGAGCGATTTAGGGTAACCACAGAAAACTTAAATTAAGATTGTCAGTTGTAGATTTGGACTGTCGTCCCCTGGAATGTGAGTCCAGTGTGCTAACCGCTGCACCACTCATTTGTTTCAGAGTTAAAGAAAGAAGCAGTATGAGAAAGTTTCCAAGAGAAACACTGGAACAATAATTTGGGTTTGGCTTGTGCGGGAAATGAGTAGAAGAAGGAAAATGTGAGTTGACCAAAATGAAAAACAACAGTCCAAGAGAAGGCATTGGAAAAGAATTGGTCACATGTTTTGTGAAGCGATTTGTCCAAACACAAGAAATAAAACAGATTAGAGAAGCATCTGAAGCACCTCATTTGCAGTACCCAATTTTGAGCACCACTGAAAGGCAAGTCCAATTTTTATCAAACATACTTTATTTCTTACTTTTAGGCAAATCATTTCAAAAAACATTTTACTTTTCTGAGAATATGATATTTTTGATACCACATATACTTTTCCAGCATCTTCTACTCTCAAAATGTCCTTGATTTATTACCTGATTCAAAGGAAACCATTTTGACCAATACCACACCAATGTAACTTTTATGTGTAAAATAGCTACGACTTGCAAAGCGACTCTTTGAAACCTCATTTGTCTTCCTAGTGTCTGCAAACCATTTTGACAATTATCGCACCAATGTAACATTTTACATGCAAAATAGCTAGGTCTTGAAGAGAAACTCTTTGACATCTGATTTGTCTTCCTAGTGTCTATTGTTCTCATAACGTCCTAATTTAACAGATGATTCTATAAAACATATTTTAAAAATCAAATATCACACAAATGTAGCTTGCTCTACACAAAAACCTAGGCCTTGAGAGATTAATGTCTTGATATTTCATGTACTTAGCTAACAGGAGCTGTTCATGAAATATTTCAATTTTCGCCTCAAGTCACTAGTTAATCTGCTCTTAATTACTCTGATTAATTTCAAGCAGATAATATTTTTTTGCAAAACTGGACCTCATGCTGGTCAATAACAGTTCACCAATCAATTCATAGGGCATTGACAAGTAAGTGACTTTTAGAAAATGCTATCAGAACCATCAATGCATATCTGCCCAGAATAACAAATGTGTACAATAACAAAAACTTGATTAAATGAATCAAAAATAAGATTGTGAACATTCTTGGACAGATACACTGGCTCACGAATATTTGCCACAAACATGTATGTAGTTAGTAATAGGTATTCATTTGTATCAATAATTATACATGCAGTTTTGTTATTTGGAAATTTTAAATCATTTTTTGTTACTTTTTATTTTTAATTCCTGTTATAATATTGTCATAACTGGAATCTGTTTATCACTTGCATGAAGTGTCAATGAGAAAAACTTTTGGTACAAAATCCTGATAATAACAAGAATTCCATTAAGGATATATGGTCACTGTGGTAAAGATAATGTCAGATAATACAGAACTGCAAAACTGAACTTGTAAAAAACATAGTTATCAGACTCCGTATATCAAAGAAAATAGGTTGTCCTTCATCTTCCACATTCATTCAGAAGTAAACTGCTATTTACCCACATATTCGCTACTTCACCAATGCACTCTATCACGGAACTTCATGGTTGTCCATTTCTGTAGCCCACAAGACATACCTCTTTTTATGGAGAAAAAAAAATGTTCTCATGCACACAGGCCTGGAACTGTGAGAGGAAAATTTAGACATTCGTTATGACTCCTTTCCAGTAAATGACCTCTCTATGTTCATCTGTCCCCCCTCCCATGAACCATGGGCCATGCCGATGGGAAGGCTTGCGTGCCTCAGCGATACAGACAGCCATACCATAGGTGCAACCACAACGGAGGGCTATTTGTTGGGACACCAGATAAACATGAGGTTCCCAAAGAGGGGCAGCAGCCTTTTCAGTAGTTACAGAGGCAACAGTCTGGATGATTGACTGATCTGGCCTTGTAAAATCAATCTAAACGGCCCTGTTGTGTTGGTAGTGCAAACAGCTGAAAGAAAGGGGAAACTACAGCCGTAATTTTTTCCCGAGGGCATGCAACTCTACTATATGGTTAAGTGATGATGGCATGCTCTTGGGTAAAATATTCCGGAAGTAAAATTGTCTCCCATTCGGATCGCCGGGCGGAGACTACTCAGGAGGACATAGTCATCAGGAGAAACGAAACTGGTGTTCTACGGATCGTAGTGTGGAATGTCAGCTCCCTTAATTGGGCAGGTAGATAAGAAAATTTAAAACAGAAATGGATAGGTTAAAGTTTGATGTAGTGGGAATTAGTGGAGTTCGGTGGCAGGAGGTACAGGACTTCTGGTCTGGTGAATACAGGATTATACATACAAAACCAGATAGGGGTAATGCAAGAGTAGGTTTAATAATGAATAAAAAAACAGTAACACGGATAAGTTACTATGAACAGCAAAGTGAATGCATTATTGCAGCCAAGATTGACATGAAGCCCACATCCACCACAGTAGCACATGTTTATATGCCAACTAGCTCCGCAGATGAGGAGGTGATTGAGGAAATGTATGATCAGATAAAAGAAATTATTCAGACAGTTAAGAGAGCTGAAAATTTAATAGTCATGGGGGACTGGAATTCGATAATAGGAAAAGGAAAAGTAGTTGGTAAATATGGACTGGGGGAAAGGAATGAAAGAGGAAGCCATCTCATACAATTTTGCACAGGGCATAATTTACTCACAAATAATATTTGGTTTAATAATCATGAGAGAAGGTTGTAAAGGTGCAAGAGACCTGTAGGCACCAGAAGATTTCAGATTGATTATATAAATGGTTCTACAGAGATTTAGGAACCAGATTTTAAATTGCAAGACATTTCCAAGGGCAGATGTGGACTGACCACAATTTATTGGTTATGAACTGTAGATTAAAACTGAAGAAACTGCAAAAAGGTGGAATTTAAGGAGATGGGACCTGGATAAACTGAAAGAACCAGAGGTTGTAGACGGTTTCAGGGGGAGCAGTAGGGAATAACTGACAAGAAGAGGGGAAAGGAATACACTAGAAGGAGAATTGGTACGTTTAAGAGATGAAATAGTGAAGGCAGCACAGGAACAAGTAGGCAAAAAGACAGGGGCTCGTAGAAATCCTTGTGTAACACAAGAGATATTGAATTTAATTGATGAAAGGAAAAAATATAGAAGTGCAATAAATGAAGCAAGCAAATGGGAATACAAATGTCTAAAACATGAGATGGCCAGGAAATGCAAAAAGGCTAAGCACGAGAGGCTAGAGGAGAAATGTAAAGATGTTGAAGCATATATCACTAGGGAGGAGATAGATGTAGCCTACAGGAAAATTAAAGATACCTTTGGAGAAAAGAGAATCACCTGTCTGAATATCAAGAGCTCATATGGAAAAGCAGCCCTAAGTACAGAAGGGAAAACAGAAAGGTGGAAGGAGTATACAGAGGATCTATACAAAGGAGATGCACTTGAGGGCAATATCGTGGAAATGGAAGAGGATGTAGCTGAAGATGAGATGGGAGATATGATACTGCGTGACAAGTTTGACAGAGCATTGAAAAACCTGTCGAAACAAGGCCCCAGGAATGGAAAATGTTCCATTAGAGCTACTGTTAGCCTCAGGAGAGCTAACCACGAGTAAACTCCTCCATCTGGTGAGTAAAATATATGAGGCAGACGAAATACTCTCAGACTTCAATAAGAGTGTAATAATTCTAATTCCAAAGCAAGTAGTTACTGGCAGGTGTGAAAATTACTAAAGTATCAGTTTAATAAGTCACAGCTGCAAAATACTAACACGAATTCTTTACAAAAGAATGGAAAAACTAGTAGAAGCCAACTTCGGAGAAGATCAGATTGGATTCTGGAGAAATTTAGGAAGAAGCATGGCAATACTGATTCTATGACTTCTCACAGAAGATAGATTAAGGGAAGACAAACCAACATTTATAACATTCGTAGACTTAGAGAAAGCTTTTGACAATGCTGAATGGAATATTCTCATCAAATTCCAAAGGTGGTAGGGGTAAAATACAGGGAGCGAAAGGCTATTTACAATTTGCACAGAAACCAGATGGCAGTTATGAGTCGAGGGGCACACAAGAGAAGCAGTAGCTGAGAAGGGAGTGAGACAGGATTGTAGCCTATGCCTGATGTTATTTAACCAGTATACTGACCAAGCAGTAAAGGAAACAAAAGAAAAATTTGGAGTAGGAACTGAAGTTCAGGGAGAAGAAATAAAATCTTTGAGATTTGCCAATGACACTGTAATTCTCTCAGAGACAGCAAAGGACTTGTAAGAGTAGCTGAACGGCATGGACAGTGTCTTGAAAGGAGGATATAAGATGAACATCAACAAAAGCAAAACGAGGAGAATGGAATGTAGACGAATTATGCTGAGGGAATAGGATTAGGAAATGAGACACTTAAAGTAGAAGATGAGATTTGCGATTTGGGCAGCAAAATAACTGACAATGATCGAAGTAGAGAGGTTATAAAATGAAGACTGGAAATGGCAAAAAAAAAAAAAGCATTTATGAAGAAGAGAAATTTGTGCACATCAAGTATAGATTTGTGCCAGAAAATCTTTTCTGAAAGTATTTGTATAATGGACAATAGATAGTTTAGACAAGATGAGAATAGAAGCATTTGAAATGTCGTGCTACAGAAGAATGAAGAAGATTAGATGGGAGGTACTGAATAGAATTGGGAGAAGAGAAATTTGTGGCATAACCTGACTGAAAGAAGGGATCAGTTGGTAGAACACATTCTGAGACATCAAGGGATCACCTATTCAGTATTGGAGGGAAGCGTGTGGGTAAAAATCATAGAGGGAGACCAAGAGATGAATACAGTAAGCAGATTCAGAGGGATGTAAGTTGCAGTAGCCACTTGGAGATGGAGAGGCTTGTACAAGGTAGAGTAGCATGGAGAGCTGCATCAAACCAGTCTTCAGCCAGAAGACCACAACAACTATAACTTGTTTATCTGCGTTTTCTGCACTCCAAATCCCTGTTTCCAAATCAAACCCAATATAACCAAGTCCACTCATTCTCTCCATTTCTCCTCTTGAACTATTAGTATTAGATGGCATGAGACAAGGATTTGCGTGTACCTTTCTCATTCCAACAGGAGCAACAGTCAAGAATTGTCCATATTTTTTCACTATCTAAAAGTGGAGATTTCCTCTGAAGTCTTTATGTCACACTTTATAAAATCCTTCTGTAATGCCCGAAACTCTACAACAGATGCTCTGAAACTGAGGCTGTACTGTACATCGCACGTAGACAGAGCATGGAGGAAAAACAAAATGTGAAGTCACAGGCCAAGGAAAACAAGCAGATGTTTACAAGATTATCAGAACTTTGTTCGAAGAGAGAGATGATGCTACATTTAATGAGATGCTTCCTGCTGCTTTCAACAAGATGAAGAATGACAAAGTGATGTCAAAGTTTGCAACTTACTTCCAGGACAACTACATAAATGATGTACAATGCTGGGCTTTCTGCCACAGCCTACATCCAGGAATAAATATGAACACACACATAGAAAGGATGCACCACACTATCAAATACATATACCTTTGGAGAGCACACGAAACTTCTGGATACTTCAATATTCACTCTAATGTCATACACTGAGGAAAACTTTTTGAAAGGCTCATTGTACTTATGAAAGCAAAATTGACAAACAAAATGGAAGAAATTCATTATAGGCCCAAGTCTATTTCAACTGTGAAAAAGGAAATGATTTTAAAGGAAGATCGCACAGAGAGATGGTAGCATCCTTATCAAATATGAGTGAAATGCAGTCGTCCTTATCAAATATGAGTGAAATGTATTTTGTGCAAGAAAATTACATTCAAAGTCACTGTAAAACGACGTGTAATAAAGGCAATACATGCATAGACAGGAATTCTTGCATGTGTATAGACTCTAGTATCAAATGGAACGTGTGCAATTATATCCACAGTATATGTAAATTCAAGTGTACGAGCAGCCTTTTTAAACTCTCCGGACTAGAACAATCTAATACCAAGCAGTGAAGAGATTTGTACTGCAAATGAGCATCACACAATATCGTCCCAAATGAGTGCACCAGGTATGTCCAACAGTTCAATATTGTTGTCACAACAGGACATAACCGTTTTTCAGTTATTTCATCTGGTTAATGACATAACTATAATACAAGAGATTAATATTGTTATTGTTTTTATTCTCTCTACTTCAGCAATTAATCTATCATCTTACTGTGTAAATGGCAAAACTCTGCTATTACTCATTTCCTAACCTAATTCCCTCAGCATCAGCTGACCTAAATTTATTACACTCCACAGGCCTTGTTTTACTTTCATTTATGTGCATCTTATAATCTCTTTTCAAGAAACTACCCATTCTTTTCTGATAAGTTTTATTTTATACATATCTGGTTAAAGAAGAGAAAATTGATTTCCCAAATCTCAGGCACAGAGGCCCCAAAAAATCAGCCTCAAGTATCAGAATTAAAGTCTATACTCACAGGAGCAAAGCACCTACTATTTCTCACAGCATATCTACTTATCAGCTTGGTTCTTTTGCTACACCTGTAACCAATTCCCACAATAAAGAGAGTTAAAGCATTTCATCTTCACAAAAAATAACTAAAACAGGAATGTCAAATTGTAATTCTATTGCAAAGGCAGTGCACGACAAAAGATTTGAGCTACAAAAAATCACTCTAAACATACCCATATCATAAAGTACTTACTGTGGCTGTTTCATCATCTGCTACACACCGAATCATAACACCAAGATCTGAAAACTGTACACCCCTCTGCTTCCAGCCTGTCCTTGCTACGGTCAAGGGGTAATTTCTACGAGTCATCAAGAGCATTCTTATTAATCGCTCATGACCTTTCACCACAAAATAACCTCCCCATTCTTCTGCATGTTCGCCTCTACTTATCAGCTCTTTTGGTGAAAGGCGAGCTAAATGGCATCTGTCTGACTGGAAAACAAAAACTTATTTTTTAAAGTCTTAAATTATAGAAATTAAAAAAAAATACTACACACGTCTTGCATATACTTTTCAAAAAACTTAGATTAGTAAATAGAACATTTAGCGCATTTTTTGTGGGTACTGCATAAGTCATCATCTGAAAAACTCACATTTAAAACTACAGGTACATATCACATTTGTAACTGATATATGGAAAAACTAGAAATTAGTAACAATCATGCCCAAATTGAAAAGTATTTCTGTTCATCTTGCAAATGGCTTTGCAGTAGACAAGTAGGAGATCACTGAAGGTAATTTTTAAGAGTTATTTGCTAACCTTCATGACAGTGCAAATGAGATCCAATTGCTTTAAATATCTTACTAAGTAGACGTTATGAAATTTCCATAAAATTTACAATTAGTATTATACGGAACTGTGCACTAAAATATTTGTTGAAATATAATTCATAACACACTGTTTCTACAACTGTTCTTAAATAAGCAACTACGCTCCTAGAGATTTCAAGTCAACTCTTTCAGATGTATTATTGAAATACTTTATAACACCAAATTATTGGCATTTAACTAGAGGTACAGGCAACAGGAAAGCTTAGTGACATACAGAGACCTTCATATATCTCAACACTTCCCTCTCTTTCGTGGAACGAAATGTTCAATTGCCTCTACTAGAAGGCAATCTCTTTTTAGATTGTGGCCTATCCAGTTTAGTTTCCTGTTTTTCACCGTCAGCAGCATCTTCTGTTCTTCTCCAACTCTCCTCAGTACTTCTTCATTCCTATCAGTCCAGCTGATTTTTTCCATTCTACACCATATCCACATTTCACAAGCTTCAATTCTCTTCTCATCCTGCTTTCTCAAAGTCCACATTTCTGCTCCATACAAAGCCACACTCTATTTTAAGCACTTAACCAGTCGCTTCCTTAATTCCTAGTTTACACAACTAGTTGTGAGTCATCACTGCTTTTGAAATGCCTCTTTCGCCAGAGCCATTCTCTCTTTGATATCTTGTTGTCTTCTTTAATCCAACTTCCCAAATACTTGAATGCTCTTACCTGCTCTATGATTTCTGACTCCAACTTAATTTTCATTTTTTCTTTTCTTTAGGCCTATGACCATGCTTTTAATTTTCTTTTTATTTATTTTCATGCCATATGCTGCACAGACTTTATTCAGGTCATTTAGCATTTGAGTCGGCATTTCTCGATTTTCTGCATGTCATCTGCATATCTTATACATTCAATTTTCCACCCACCTATCCTCACACCTCTTTTCAGTCCTTCCTCCAGATAGACGTTAAATAGGATCCGCGAGAGACAGCAGCTCTGTCTAACACCTCTCCCAATCTTGCTGTCTTCAGAAATCCCATTACCTATTCGTACCCGAGATTTCCGATTAACGTACAGATTTGCGAACAATCTTCTCTCCTTCCACTTTACTCACTTCTTTTTCAAGATAACTAACAGCTTATCCCACTGCACTCTATCAAAGGCCTTTTCGAGGTCTATGAAGACAGCATAAACTTCTTTGCCCTTTTCTATGTATCTTTCATTGATGGTTCTTAGAAGTCCAGTGGCATCTCATGTTCCCTTTCCCCTTATGAAACCATATTGTTCTTCACCAAGTGTTTCTTCCAGCATTCCATATAGCCTCCTATTCAGAATTCGAAGAACTACTTTTGCCGCCTGCAATATTAAGCTGATTGTCTTGTGGTCTTCATACTTTTTGGGATTTTTAGTCTTTGGGACTGTGACTATTATACCTATCAGAAAGTTTTCTGACCATTCCCTTTGTCATAGATGTAGTTGCAAAAAGAGGTCAACTTATTTTCACCTGTTTCTTTTAAATAATTCTTTAAGATTCCTGCCGGAATGCCATCTACACCACATGCTTTGTTGTCTTTAAGTTCTCCCAATGCCGTATTTACCTCTGAACCTTGGATAAAATCTCCTTTTTCATCTTCATTTACTGATTCTTCCTTCTCAATCTGCTTCATAGAGTGTTTCAATATATTCTTTCCATCCATTCTGAACAGCATGTGGGTCACTTAAAAAGAGTTCCATCTTTCCCTTATATCTCTATATTTGTTTAATTCTTCCTTCCCTAAAATACTATTTCCTTGGCTACCCAGTCCATCTTTTCATAATTGCCCTCTTTTTCCAGTGTCTCAATTTCTGAGCAGACTTCTCTTGTCCATTTTTCCCTGGCCTGATCAGTTACTCTTCTCAGCTCATTGTTCAGTCTTCTGTATTGCCTTTTCCCTTCATCAGCGTGCGTTTTTCCATTCTCTCCTTTCTGCCATCTTCAAGATCATGTCATCGGTAACCCATGATTTCCTTCTCCGCTTACACTTCACCATGCCAACATCAATCAAGCATAGCTCCAGATGTGAGGGAGGGGACATGTAAAAGCAGACAAAAATGAGCTATGTCAATGTAAAATATACAATTCTCTGGGTTGCTGGACTGATTGGTGACAGTTCAAAGGACATTTAACTTCTAGGCTATGGACTGGTAGGAAATAACATGAAAGTTTGGAGCAATTTGAAACAAACTTTGTATATATGATTTATTATGTGGTGAAAATACGATGGGCTAGGTCACCCACAGCACTCCTAGGGATGGGGTGAGGGTAAGGAAGAGAAGTGGCTGAAATGTAAACAAAGTTCTGGAATGGCCGGAGAAAATCCAACAAAATTTAGTACATGTATGGTTTACAATCTAGGAAAAATTACTGTGGGGGTATAAAACTCTAGAACCCTTTGGAGTGGGGTGAGGATGCAAATGTGAAAAGGGTGTCATGGAAAAATAATCAAAAACAAACAATGATAGTGACAAATTAATTACTGCTAAGTGGATTTGCGATTGTCATGCTTCTCCCACTGCATAAGCACATGTTCACCAAAGATTTTATTTATTCATGCACTTGGAATGGAAACTAAAAATGACATACACAAACAAGTATTGTGATCAAATCTTATTACAGTAAGTTTTCCAAGATTTTGCTTCACAATTTGTACACTGTATTTACGTGTTTTTAAAAGTATAAACTAATTTTGCTTTTACACTATGGCAGGTTTCATTTCTTTTTTTAAGACAAATTTAGGATAAATAAGTGAATAGGTAATGCTGAGTAATCAGCTAATTATTTTTACAACAAGTTCAGGAGAAAACTTGTATGATAGCGTGTTTGTATTTACACTGGGATTCGTGCGAGGCTTTTGTGTGATGGTACAACATTTACAGGATGTCCCACTCAAAGCTCCCTGATTTCAAAGACACAGGGAAAAAAAAAACACAGCAGATACAACAATGGAACATGCACAACATTGTACAGTACCTCAAAGAATTAATTTATCATCAATACACCTCTACTTGTGAACCATTTGTAGCACGAAGAATATCGAGTCTATATTCAACTTCTTGCCAAGTTCTTTGTAACATTTCCTCTGTTATTCTTGTAATCGAATTAGTGATACAATGTTGCAACATAGGAATATCGTCCACTTTGGTCGCATACACGTGGTCCTTCACAAATCCTCACATGAAGAAATCGAGCAACATAATGTTGGGTGAATGTGATGGCCTGGCAATGGGTCCTCCACGTCCGATCCAACAATTGGGAAATTTCCTACCCAGGAACTTGCGAACAGCCGTTGACCAATGTGGCAGAGCTCCATCTTGTTGAAAAATGATGTTGGGTTGCAAGTCTTGAATCTGAGGGTACACAAACTGCTCCAACATGTCCAGATACACTGACCCATTCACTGTTTGTTCCGCAAAGAACAATGGTCCAACAATCCTGTCATGCATTAGCCCACACCAGACATTTAGTTTAGGGCTATCATGAATATGTTCAATGACAACGTGCGGCTTTTCCGAACCCCAAATCCAAACTTTATGCCTATTAACCCTTCCTGATAGATGAAAGGTAGCCTCATCTGAAAATAAACATCTTTCCAGGAAATTCATATCACTAGCTGCAGCATAACTGCAGCAAATTGTTGTCAGCATTGTTTTGTTGTTCAGCGTCAGATGTTGCTGAATTTGAACTTTGTAAGCACGCATGCAAAGACGCTGGTGAGCTACACGATGCAATGTTGATCGAGGTACATCAAATTGCCTAGATGCTTGACAAATTGACTTACGTGGGCTTCTGAGAAATGTTTGTCTGATGACCTCCACTGTCCATTCTGAAACTCCGTAACATACACCGCCAGAATGTTTCAGAACATTTCCCACCGTCAGAAACTTCCTATACCATTCCTAATTGTTTTCACATCAGGTGGATCACATTCATACACACGGCGATAATTTCTTTGCAGAGTAATCAGCAATTTTGTTTCTGCAAACCACACTACTGCTTGCACGCGCTGATGTGGAGTCGCAATTTTCACTTCATGTGACCATGCTGCACTCTGGCAACGATACTTGGAACTTCTGACATGAGAATATAAATTCTTTGAAATGCTCTACAATGTGGTGCACTGTTCATTGTCACATCTACTGTGGTTTTTCTCTCCTTGATCCTTGAAATCAGGGAGTGGGACACCCTGTATCACAAGTTATATTAGAGTGAACTGGGACTATAGGGAACGTGTGTGTGTGTGTGTGTGTGTGTGTGTGTGTGTGTGTGTGTGTGTGTGTGCGCGCGTGCGCACGCGCGCGGTCACGCGAGGTAAGGGAAGGATATGAAGTAACACATCCATGTATGTGTTTTTGTCTTTCTCCGCCTGTAAAAGATGCAATCAAAGTTTAAAACCTTGGTTTTCACAATCTGACAACTGGCAACATCTTCATGTTAGTGAAACTATAACTTTTTTTTAATTGCATTTTTAGCCCACAGAAAATTCTGGAAGAGGAATCTGAAAGCATTCATCTACTTATTTTCTAAATAAGAAGAAGAAGAAGAAGAAGAAGAAGAAGAAAGACAAATTACCTTAATCATAATTGGAATATCACCAAAATAAACATCTGACTCTATACTTGGTTTGCCAGCAACTGAACATATTACTCTGCCTATCATTCTCCCTCTGTAGGTATCCCCTCTCTGTCTACATTCAGTTGGAAATACTTCCAAGTTTTTTGCACCAACGACACCTTGTGGCACAAGAGGAGGAAGAATCTGTATATCCTATAAAGATAAAAACAAGTCATAAATAAATCTTACATATCAATGCGTATTTTTGCATTTATTGTACAATTTCAATTTAATTTCTTTTTTACTAACAAGTTTATCATTGTTGGAATAGCATGGCTTCAAGAAAAAGTTTAGTGTATCTCAAAATCTTAAGTTACATAAAAATCTCAAAATCTTAAGTTACATAAAAATCTCAAAATCTTAAGTTACATAAAATTAAACATATTGCTGATAAATTTTACGCTACAAGTAACTGTTCTGATCCAACATAAAAATTAAAAGAAACATTTTTTGGAAGAAATGTGTAATACAGCAGTTACTTCTGCTGAAATGTTTAATTTGGTGGTGTCGACAAACATTTTATTTTTTAAGTTAATGAGTAAACCATAATGATGAAGGAAATCAGCCCCCAATATACCTTTTGATACATCAACTACAATGAATGGCGATTCAAAACTGCATTTAAGTGCCAAAATCAATGGTTAATAGCTTGGAACCATGAGTTTTTGTCTCTAAACATTCAGCCACTGTTGTGTCTACTGTCTCTAGTTTTCCTGACAAGGTTGAACACATTTTTCAGGCTTACAGCGTGTGCCAAATTTAAAATGATTATAGCAGTATTTTCCTTTTTTATTTTATTTTGCTCTGCTTCTACTTCTATTTTATGATCTTTCCCTACTTGGTTTTCAAAGCATTTTAATCTCATTTTCCAATTCTTCAATTCTTAAGAGAAGATCTTGGACTGACATGGATGACGATGTTGATGGAATGGACTGAACTGATGCAATTTCAACCTCCTCAACAGAGTGCATTTCAATCATATGATCTGCCATTTAAGCAATCTTATTCACTGTTTTGTCAGATATCATACTCTGAATGCTACTAGAAAGTTTGTAAAGCCAAAGTGTTGTGTATGTGTGTTAGTGTGTGTGTGTGTGTGTGTGTGTGTGTGTGTGTTTGTTTGGATCTGATTGGTGCCCAACAGCGAAGTCGTCAGTACCCTTACACTTATGAAAACAAACGAATGTGGAGATGAACTAAAAAGTGTTGCACACGCATGCACTCAAAATGACCATACAGTCACTCTGTATCACATGTACTAAAACCAATTAGGAGGGAAAAGAGCTAAACAAGAAATTAAAACAAAGAGAAAACAAAACACAGAAGAACTAAAAGAAAAAACACAGGGAAATGTGACTGGCTGACCACTTACAAAAATCTAGGGTGAGCCAGCCACCCTTTGACAAATTAAGAACATCTCCCTAAAATCTTGTTAAAAATGTTGGACAATTCACAAAACTTTGAAACCCTAACCACATTCATTTGATCATTACATAAAATAGATGGCAGATCCTCTGGTAAATCCACCACAGTCCACTGGTCGGCAAATGAAGTGCAGTCCAATAAAATGTGGTGCACTGTGATCTGCGCGCCACAAGCACCACACATTGGAGAATCCATGTCATAGGACTGCTGCCTATGCGAAGATGAGTAAGAAGGACTCGTCTTGGCGACTTGGCTGGAAGTACTCCACGGCCGAGTTGTGGGCTCGATGACACGGAGCTTGTTATCGGTCACTGCCAGCCACTCATCTTCCCATTGACATACGACATGTAATAGCTTGCAGAGGGATAGCATGCTGAAATACCAGAGGATCACAACACACCTCCTTGGCTGCTCAATCCGCCCTTTCATTCCGCGCAATTCCAATGTGCCCAGGTACCCAGCAGAAAGACATCTCCTGCCCCAGTCGTTGTAGCTGTACAAGGACATCCTGGATATTCTGGGTTACTGTATCTGCTGGGTACAAACGTTGGAGAGAGTAATGCAAAACTGGGAAAACATCTCATCTGCTCCAGTGCTTGCAAGATCACATATAATTCTGCGTCGAAGATGGTAAATTCTGGAGACAGTCTGACTTCGATGACACCATCCGGGAAAACGACAGAGCAACCGACAGAGTCCCCCTGCTTAGACCCATCTGTAAAAACAGCTACTTGGTTGTGGTACTCCGATAAAACACCAGAGAATATTGCATTAAAAACAGAAACAGTAGTGCTATCTCTCCTACACTGTACCAAATCTAAAATCACTCTGGGGCCTCTCCAGTAACCATGGCAGCAGATGGTTAAAACCCTGGATTTGGGGTCGTACAGGCTCCACATCAAGTGACTCCAGCACACGCTGCACGCAGATCCCAAATGGTGTCGTGGCTCATGGGCGGTTGGAAAACAGGCGTTCCAGAGGTGGACGAACAACAGTATGGTGTGCAAGTGAAGTTGGAGCTGCAAGGAATTTACACGCCCGATGCACCATGAGGAACTAGTGCCAGGTGGTAAGTGGCGGTTGCACCACCTCAGCACAGGTACTGGGTGTGGGACTGGTCTGATAAGCACCCATCACCAGCCGAATCCCCTCACGATGGACAGCGTCAATGATCTGCAAGTAAGAGGGCCTTGCTGACCCATACACCGTGTAACCATAGTCCAGCCGCAAACGCACAAAAGCCCAATAAAACTGAAGGAGAGACGCCCTGTCCTGTCCCTAAGAGCTGTGGCTGAGGCACTTGATGTTCAGTGCCTTCAGGGTTCTGGCTTTTAGGTCTCTCAGGTTTGGTGACCATGACAATTGGGAGTCAAAAATGAGGCTCCGAAACTGTACTGTGTCTCTAAAATGTAGGATGGTGTCCCTCATATTCAAGACAGGCAAATTAAAAAGATGACGTGGAAGATTAAAATGAACAAACACACACACTAATCTGCACCATTCTGCTGCTCAAATCAATCAGAGAGCGTGTCACCACCTTGGGTCCTAAAAAACTCCCGAGACAGGAAAGACCATATGAAGATGGGGAGGTGGGCACGAAAGCCCCATTGAATGCAGTTGTGTGAGAATACAGTGTCTCCAAGTAGTATCGTATGCCTTACTTATATCTAAGAATATGCTGATACAGTGATGCTTACGGAGGAAAGCCTGCTGAATAGCCACCTCTAGGAGGGTCACATTGTTGACAGTGGACTGACATCTTCGGAATCCACACTGAGAGAGGCTAAGGAGTTGCCTGGTCTCTAACAACCAGACCAGGCGATGGTAAAAAAATTCGCTCCAGGGTCTTTCCTACACAGCTTGTTGAGGCGATACTTCAGTAACTACTGGGACACATGCAGCCCTTACTGGTTTGAGGAGAGGGATCAGAATGGCCTCCCTCCAGAAATTGGGGAAGTTGCCTGTCTGCCATATTAGATTAAAACATTTGAGGAGGAGTTCCCTTTGATGCCTCTGGCAAATGTCAAAGCATGCATTACCAGATTTGGTCGTGACCGGGTGCAGTGTCATGAATCTCAGTCAGTGCCGATTCAAGCTCACATGTGGAGAATGGAGTTGTAGGCCTCAACAGGTCCATTTACTAATAACATTTTACATATTTTTTGAACACAGTAAGCGAGAAAGTAAAGTTAAAAAATTATGTGAACATTTTGGTACAATTACTTTGCAAATTTCATTGTCTAGCCGATCACATCAGTATCACCAATTTGTTGCTCTTTACATTCACTAAGGACTCAATTTAGCTAGATTTTTCAATTTATTTTATTTTCTTATTGCACACGACAAGAAACTTTAATTACAATCACGATGGAATAAAAAACAACTTTTTTTGTTTTATTCCAAAGAATAATAATATTATTATGCCAACATTATTACGGCAAACACATTAAAAATACGAATAGTAATTTACCATATTCCCACAGTTTCCTTGGCCACACTTGCAACATGGACTACACTGTTCCCATTTTGATGGAACACTTTCTCTGGGTTTTGCAGCTCAGTTGCAAAGCTTTCCTTTTCACAAATAGCACATGCTCTAAGGGCTAGAGCACTTAGAATCATATGCACTGTGGAAGATGGTGGCAGCCTGATGCACACAGGTATAGGTTAGTGTAGGACTTCTTCCTATAAATTGCATGGCCTAGAGAATCATCAGCCTCCTTTACTAGGATACCCATAATGCTTCATTTTTTTCTATCTCCTCCTAAACCACTGAAACGATTTCAAACAAATTTTGTAACACTCTACTTATAGTCTGAGAAGAAGCACTGCATGGGTAAGAACCACCTGGGAGTATGGGGTAGGGCTTGGCAAATCTCTGACATCTATGTTGCCCTGCTTGATAGACATGGTGTATGGGTTGCATCAGAATATATTCCAAGACCTATTTGTGACCTTAAGCACAACTGAAAAGAGAGAGGAGGACGAGGATATGGGTAGTGAGAGGGTGGAGAACAAGGTGAAAGAAAGGTATGGGAGGAGGAGATGGACAGAAAGAGGGGTTTATATCTAAACCACCTCACTGCATTTTACACATATGGTAATGGGTGCTTGTTCCAGGAGTTTTACTGATCGCACACACCAGGAGCACTTCTGTGAAAAGCAATGTAAAATCAAAGTTCACAACCCACTCATCCTTCTATAGTCATGTCCCTCAAGCAATGTCACAATATCTGCCAAATTCTTTACATGGTGATCGCAGTATTCCACAGGCAATTTTCGAAATATAACTGGATTCTTTTTTTTATGGTTTTAGGGCGCAAAACTACTATGGTCATTAGCGCCCGGTCTGTGATTTAGGAGAAGGTAAAAAACGAAACTGGAAACCAGCAGCAATGGAAGCGAAACTCAAAAAAGTGGGGAAACTAAAAACAGGGTAAAATAGGAACACTCAAGTAAAAGGTGTCTCACCATCCACAGTTGAGAGCAGTGGGGACGGAGTGGGTGAGGATCACCACTTAAAAGATGTCGATGGCTAAAAAGACAGTGCCCTATCCGGAGTCTAGTTAAAATTACCTCCTCCCAACAATGACTTCAGGAAGAAGAGGTCCAAGCACAGGGAAGAGCTTTCATGTCCCGCAATTTATTATTCGGAAGTGTCGACCAATGTGCGTGCCATAAAAGAGCAACACAACATAAAACACTCCGTAGATCGGCGAAGGGAATCGTGTGAATAGCAGGCTGAAGAAGAGAGACTGCAGCCTTGGCCGCTATATCGGCCGCCTCATTTCCACAGATACCAACACATCCTGGGATCCACAGGAACACCACAGAGATGCCCCCCAAGTGGAGCAAGTGGAGGCAGTCCTGAATCCGGTGGACCAGAGGGTGGTCAGGGTAGAGAGCTTCGAGGCTGAGGAGAGAGATGAGCGGATCTGAGCAGATAACATACTGTATCCACTGATGGCGATGGATGTATTGGACAGTCTGGAGAACAGCGTAAAACTCCGCAGTAAAAACCGAACACTGGTCGGGAAGCCGAAATTGATTTGAGATGTTGCCAACAATATAGGCACTCCCAACACCATACGATGTTTTTGAGCCATCAGTGTAAATAAATGTGGCATCCTTTTGTGCGCATAGAGCAGCAAATGCCCAATGATAAACGAGAGAAGGGGTACCATCCTTGGGAAACTGACAAAGGTCACAGAGCAGGCAGGTCCAGGGCCGGAGCCAAGGCAGTGCTGTACCCCAAGTTGTCAAGAAAGTCTTAGGAAAGTGGAAGGAAAGAGAATGTAGCAGTTGACGGAAGCAGAATCCCGGTGGTAGTAGGGAGGAAGGTTGGCCTGCATACCCTAAATCCAAGGAGGTGTTGAAAAAAATATCATGGGCCGGATTAGCAGGCATGGAAGACAGATGGCTAGCATAATGACTCAGGAGGACAGCTCGCCGATTGGACAGTGGAGGTTCAGCAGTCTCAGCATAAAGGCTTTCCACAGGGCTGATGTAAAAAGCTCCAGACACTAAACGTAATCCACAGTGGTGGACAGAGTCAAGATGCCGAAGAATAGACGGCCGAGCAGAGGAGTAAACTATGCTTCCATAGTCCAATTTCAAGAGCACTAGGGTGCGATAGAGGCGGAGAAGGACCACTCGGTCCACTTCCCAGGAGGTACCATTCAGGACACGGAGGGTGTTGAGGGATCGCAGAAAGCGAGCCGAAAGATAGGGAACGTGGGAGGACCAGCACAGTTTTCTGTCAAACATAAGACCCAAGAATTTAGCAACGTCCGTGAACTGAAGGTTGACAGGGCCTAGATGTAAGGAAGGCCGAAGAAACTTCGTACGACGCCAAAAATTAACACAAATGGTCTTACTGGGAGAAAAGCAGAAGCCGGTTTCGATGCTCCAAGAGTGGAGGCGATCGAGACATCCTTGAAGATGTCATTCAAGAAGGCTGTTCCGTTGAGAGCTGTAGTAGATCGCAAAATCGTCCACAAAGAGGGAGCCCGAGACATCAGGAAGGAGACAATCCATAATTGGATTTATGGCAATGGCAAACAGTACAACACTTAGCAGGGAGCCCTGAGGTACCCCGTTTTCTTGGGAGAAATTACGGGAGAAAGTAGTGTTCACCTGCACTTTAAATGTGCGCTCTGCCATAAATTCATGAAGAAAAAGGGGCAGCCAACCTCGAAAGCCCCAAGAGAACAGCGTGCGGAGGATGCCTGTCCTCCAACAGGTATTGTATGCTCTCTCCAGATCAAAAAATATTGCTACTGTTTGGCGTTTCCTGAGAAAATTGTTCGTGACAGATATGGAGAGAGCAACAAGATGGTCAACTGCAGAACGATGCTTTCAGAAACTGCATTGGGCAGGTGTTAGAAGACTTCAGGACTCCAGCCACCAGGCTAAACGGCAATTCACCATACGTTCCAAAACCTTACATACACTACTCATGAGAGAAATGGGGCGATAGCTAGAGGGGAGATGTTTGTCCTTTCCAGGTATCGGAACAGGAATGACAATAGCTTCCCGCCATCTTCTGGGAAAAGTACTGTCGGTCCAAATTCGATTATAAAGGCAAAGGTGACGGTCATCGAATGTCGCTAGAGATGAAAAAAGTGTCCAATCAGCTTGGGCAAACTTCCAGCATCTCGGGCGCATATATGGCAGTTGTGGCTGCAATCTAAGGACACATGGAAAGTGGTCACTCGAGTGTGTATCAGCAAGAGCGAACCATTCGAAGTGCCGAGCTATCGGAACAGTACCGACCAAAAGGTCCAAATGAGAGAAATTTGTCATGGAGGCAGTCAAAAATGTAGGGTCCCCAGTGTTGAGGCACACAAGATCATATGGTGGAAGACGTCTATCAATAGTGAGCCGTGTGGACAAGGATGCGGAGATCCCCAAAGCGGGTGGTGGGCATTGAAGTCCCCAACCAGCAAACAGGGGGGCGGAAGCTGACCAAGAAGATGAAGGAGATCAGCTCTTGCCATTGGTGTGGACAATGGAATGTATACAGTACAAAGGGAAAAGGTGTATCCAGAAAGGGAAAGACGGACAGCGACAGCTTGGAAGGTACTGTTTAAGGGGATTGGATCATAATGGAGAGTATCGTGGAGACGAATCATGAGTCCTCCACGTGCTGGAGTGCCTTCAACAGAGGGGAGATCAAATCGGACTGACTGAAAATGGGGGAAAACAAAGCAATCGTGGGGATGCAGCTTTGTTTCCTGAAGACAGAAGATGACCGGCGAGTAGGATAGTAAGAGGATCGACAATTCATCCCGATTGGTTCGAATGCCGCGGATATTCCAATGGATAATGGAATAGGATGGACAGAAAAGGGAAAAATGTGACCAAGGTTGACCTCAACTCAACGACTGCTCAGAGCCGGCGACCGACAGCGTGGAACGGCATTCAGCCAAAGGCAGAAGATCCTGATCCATAGGTTGTTAGGGAGCAGCTCCTGCCACCAGCGATCAGCCAGTTGATCGGCCGCCAGCAGTGCGCCTCGGCGACACAGACGACGGCCGAGGGCAGTTACCACCAGGTGGTGCTGTAGATGAGACACGTCGAGGCGGAGATGGAATGGAGAGGAACTGGGTTTCTTATTAACCTTCTTGGAAACAGGACGTTGAAACGAAGGTGGAATTAATGGTTGTGAAGTCGGGGTATGCAAAAAATCTTCACGAGTAGGCTCTTTTTGGAAGTCCGGGTGTCTGATTTTGGGGGTCAGGATTTAGCAGAACCCGATGAAGGGTGAGCCATAGAGTGAGCAGGTGAGAGTGGGGAGGTTGAACGGGCGACCTTTGCGCTGGCCGATCCGATGACCGTGGCACTAAAGGTGAGATCGCAAGTCTGCATGGCTGCCTCCTTTGTTGGCCGAGGAGAGGCAAGGACAGTGCTGTATTTACCTGCGTGAGGCACAGTGGGCTTTCGACTGGTGAATAACTTTCGAGCAGCAAAGGTCGACACCTTTTCCCTCACTCTGATTTCCTGAATGAGCCATTCGTCTTTAAAAATGGGGCAATCTCTAGAGGAAGCAGCGTGGTCACCCATACAGTTGATGCAACGAGGGGATGGAGGTGGACAAGCACCCTCATGGGCATCCTTGCCACACGTAACGCATTTGGCCAGATTGGAACATGACTGGCTGGTATGATTGAACCGCTGACACCGATAGCAAGGGGTGGAGGTGGACAAGCACCCTCACGGGCATCCTTGCCACACGTAACGCATTTGGCCGGATTGTAACATGACTGGCTGGTATGACTGAACCGCTGACACCGATAGCAACATGTAGGGTTTGGGATGTAAGGGCAAACGGAAATTATCTCACAGCCGGAAGTTGAACTCTGTCAAATGTCAACAAGACAGTATGGGTTGGAACGATGTTCTTGTCAACCCTTTTCATGACTATATGAACAGCCGTTACGCCCTGGTCAGACAGGTAGTTTTGAATTTCCTCATCGGACAATCTGTCGAGGGAGCGTGTATAAACGACCCCACGTGATGAATTTAGAGTGCGGTGCGCTTCCACCCGGACAGGGAAGGTGTGTAGCAGTGAAGTACGCAGCAATTTTTGTGCCTGGAGGGCACTGACTAATTCTAACAACAAGGTGCCATTTCGTAAGCGGGAACAAGACTTTACAGGACCTGCAATTGCGTCAACACCTTTCTGAATAATGAAAGGGTTGACTGTGGAGAGGTCTTGACCTTCGTCCAACCGAGAAACAACAAGGAACTGTAGCAACGATGGAAGAATTGTCCATGGCTGAGACTCATTTAACTTTCACTTGAGAGCAGACATAGTAGATGACGAGGAAACCATTACAGAAGTATCCCCCATGATAACCGGCATCTCCGATGGCGCGCTCCTTCCTTGTGAGGGCCCTCTCTGAGGGCACTCCCGCCTTAGGTGATTGTTCACACCTCAGGTCACACCTCTCGAGAAACGGACGGAGCGACCAATCGGCAATTTTGGAAGATATCAGCTCGGGTAATCACCCCTCCCTGGGCCTGGCTGTTACCAGGGGGTACGTACGTGTCCTACCTGTCTACCCGCAGCGGGGAATTACGCGTTACCCCGTCACCGGCTACGCGTGGGAATGCATGGGTCGGCCTTCAGACACGCACAGGGAGGAAAAAAGAGAAAGGGAGGAACAAAGAAAAGAAAAGGAAAGGAAAGGAAAGGAAAGAAGAGAGTTCTCAAACACTGCAGCGGAGAAAATGGTAAAGAGAAGAGGTAAGGAAAAGAAAAGGACAAAGGAAGGACAGAAACTTGCCAGCAGAGAAAGCGAAGAAGAGAGACTGTTTTACAGTTTTGAGTGTCTGTCTCCGGACTTAGGCACTAAACATACTCCCAGAGGGGGAGAAAGGGAAGGGAAGAGGCAGTGGTGAGGGGGGGGGGAGGGGGGGGGAAGATGGGGGATGGGGAAGGATGTGGAAAAGGAAGGTATGCAGCCCGGAAAGGAAGGAGGGCCACACTAGCTAGGGGTCCCGTGCTCGCTACACATGTATCCACAAAAGAGTTGTGGATCCCCTGGGGGGGATATAACTAGATGTTTGGCTAGTCCGTATGTTAGCGAGTTAATGTTGTTGACTATTGGCCACAGAAGCACCTCTTTGTTGTTGATTTTGGATTTAAACACGAGGGCTGCCACCCCCGTCCATCTAGCTATGGGCACAAGAGTTCATCATGCTGACATGTGGGGTGGAGGGGGTGGGGGTGGAGCTGCATTTCCACTGTGTTCCCTCTGGGGCCCATACACAAGTGGAGGGAACAGCCACCACCACGTGTAAACATAGGCTGTATCTCAAAAGTTCACCAGAAGATGAGTATGACACATGTTGAAACATTGTGATATTTCAATACTGCCACCTCTCTAGAGCCCTGAAAGCTTCCCATCAAATCCAGCATTTGTTTCACAAGTTTGACATTAATCAAATTTAGTCGTCAGATCAAAGGAGCTGGTATAAACTGTAGCTAACTGGGGTGTTCTACACAAAGATAGTCCTACTTGGTTAGGTATGTAAGTAATTATTCCTGACACAAAGACAATGCCTTTATCTGGAAGTTTCTACTGAAGTGTTTGAATCATTCGCCACAAAATCAAGTCTCTTCATTAAAAAGGTAATTGTCAGGCTTATGGCTCAGCACTTCCTTCCACCTTGAAACTACTTGAAATAGTTCATCATTATGGGACGTGTATGGCTATCAGTGCCTTTTGCACTAGTCCCATTGACACACATACAGAATGACACCATTTCTTCATGAGCTGTGAGTTTGTATGTCTGTTAAGGGTAGGTGACAGATGAGTGAATGTTGAGTTTTAGTGTCTTGGGATTGGTTTTTTGGTGATGATGATGGTGCTAGAGAGAAGGTAGAGAACAAACCTGGTGCTGCCATGTGGGGTGCAGGTACTACTCTGATAGATAATTGACTGATTGATTGATTGATTGAGGGGGGTTATGGGACTAAACGGCGAGGTTATCAGTCCTGTTATTCAAAAATTACTAGCGTAAGATAAAGGTGTCCGCTAAAAGCAGGTTGATGCAGTCAGAGGGATCAAACTATACAGCAAGGAAGCTAAAAACAGATACAGTAGAAGGCATAAAAGGGTAGTGGTCATGGGTCACAGACCCAGAAAATGCGAAGAGAGGCCCAACCACAACCATCCTGCTCCTTCTCCAGGAGTAAAGGAAAATCATATTATTGAAAATAAAAACCACTTTCATATGGGAAACTGAGAACCAGTTCACCACCTGTGAATCATCCACTAATATTAAACACAAGGAATCTGGAAGGCTATACTTAGTATGAAGGAGCAAAAGAAGGGGACATCCCACAAATACATGGGATACCGCCAGTCCAGTTCCACAGCCACACTGTGGGGTTGGCTCGTTATGCAAGAGAAAACAATGGGTGAGCTGATATGACCGATGCGTAGACGGCGTAAGGCAGTGAACTCCTTCCGAGAGGAGTGGAAGGAAGAGTGCCAAACCGTAGCAGTCTCCTTGATTGTGCAGAGTTTATTATTGAGGGCAGTAGCTCACCAAATGTCATTCCACTTTTGAGCAAAGAGAGATTTGAAATGTATCCGTATATCCACACATGGAATCATGAAAGGGAATGGGGAGCAAGTATCTGCCTCTCTAAGCAAACGGTCAGCCAGCTCATTCCCTGGAATGCCCACTTGACTTGGACCCACAGAAAGACAACTGAGCAGATGGTACAGCCAAGGGCTGAGAGGTGGTCATGGACAGCAGAGACCAAAGGGTGATGAGAGTAGCATCAGTCTATAGTCTGCAGGTTGATCAGTGAGTTGGTACAAATTAAAACACTGTTGAGAGAGGCCTCAGTAACAAAATCAAGGGCCCTGTTAATGGCTAGCAGCTCTGCTGTGAACACACTACATAATCCTGGTAGTAAATAGTGTTCCATGCCAGTAGGAGACAGAAAAGTGTATCCCTTCTTATCTATCGTTTTAGAACAATCAGTGTAGAAGACGTTAGCACCCTGGAATTCTTCAAGGATGGAATGTTCAAGGCTCTGGAATATCATAGGAGCAACAGAGACTTTAGGACCCTGGAGTAGGTCTGTTCTAATCTATGGTCTAGGCACCATCCAAGGGGGAGGTGCAGGAGGAAATACACGGAGTACATTCCAGTGAGTTAAGATGGAGATCTCGACAGAGGGAAATGAGATGCATTCCAACCAGCAATCCCACCCAAGGATGGGTATCAGGAGGAAGAAATCTTTCATTTGTCATTTGCAAAGCAGACGGGTTACATGGGATAATCAGGGAATCTTTGAAAGGAGATAGCCTAAGACACCAGGAGCTGGTTCCATTGTACTTGTAGAGGGGGTCCACCTGCTTAGCTGAGTGGTAAAGTGTTCGCCTACCATGCAGACAGGTTGAAGATTTCCTCCACTCGTGGACTGGGTATTGTACTGCCATCACCATAATCGTTACCACCACCACCACCACCACCACCACCGTCATCATCATCATCATCTCATCATCGACACACAAGTGACCCAATGTGGCATCACCTGAAATAAGATTTGGACCCGGTGGCCAAACTTCCCCGTATGTGGCCTCCCGGCCATCAATGCCACACAATCATTTCATTTTTTGCAGGGGAGGGGGGAATCCCCACTTCCATGAGGAGACTATCAACGGGACTAGTGTAAAAGGCACTGATATCATACACACCACATAATGATGAACAGGGTCAAGTTGTCTAAGAGTGGAAGAAGCCGGTGAGCCATAAGCCTGACCACCATAATCTAGTCTGGACAAAACGAGAGCTTGGTAAAGATGGGGATGAGACACAGACTGCACCTAAAAATCTGTGGGCGAGGAGGCGGAGAGCATTAAGCTTTCGCATGCAGGCAGCCTTCAGGCGGCAAGTATGAGGCAACCAAGTTAGCTTTTTCTCAAAAATAAGACACAAGAAATGTGACTGTGCTACAAAATCTAGGTGCCTGTTCCCTAAATAAAGTTCTGGATCAGGGTGTACTGTGGATTGACGGCAGAAATGCATAACCACGTTTTGGAGGGAGAAAACTGGAAGCTATGGGAAAGGGCCCATCAGATGGCATCTTGGAGCATATGCTACTGAATAGTAGCTGCACCAGATGCAAAACTCGTCACCACTTAATGCTGCAGTAACCAGAGGTTAAAAATCAGTTGATGGCGTTGAGGAACAGAGTGACACTTAACACAGAACCCCATGGAATAGCTTTCTCCTGGATCCCAGGAGTACTGAGAGAAGTGCCAAATCTAACCCGGAAGAGCTGGTGGGGAAAAAAACTCAACGATAAAAATCAGAAGGGGGTAGTGAAAGCCCCAGCCTTGGAGGGTAACTAACCTGGCCTAAGTACAGGGATAAGTATGCTGTCTCGTCATTGCTAGGGAAAGACATCCATGAGCCATATGCAGCTGAAGACTGGCGGAGACAAGGGAATGATAAAATCACCGGAAAGTGATCACTGTCACAAAGATCATCATGGGTTGACCAGTGTAGTGAAGCCAAGAGAGCAGGGGACGAGATCGTGAGACTGATGGCAGAAAAGGTGCCATGAGTGACACTGAAGTGTGTAGGAGAACCGTCATTGAGGAAACAACACAAATCAAAGTCTGTAATAAGTTGATCACTTAGAAGACACCTACCTGTCCAAGTGACACTACCCCACAGGGGTTGATGTGCGTTGATGTTGCATCAATGTTGCCCCTGGGTAATGTCCAAGTGTTGGATCATACGGTTTTGGATGGAATCTACGCCGGGAGCCGAGTCATGTGAAGAGGTAAGAGCCTGCGAGAATTCTCATTCAGTGAAGGGCTTATTATAGGCTTCAGATTGCCTTTTCCTCAACTTCTTGTTTCTACCAGAGAAAAGTAGCAGGGTAGGAAGAGGACGCCAATGCTTTCGCAAAGTGTATTTTGAGGTGTTCTGCAAGGACCAGTGGATAAGTACACAGAGAACCCTGTAGAATATGACCCTGGACAGCTTACTGTCGCTGTCAGCCTATAAGGCTATCGAGCTTGAGTCCAAACCTGGCATGTGTTCCAATGGAGGAAACAAAGCACTCCCAGAATTCCTTTTTATTCTGCTTAATAAGGGAGCAAGCCTTAGCACAGACACACTTAATAGCAATCAGATTAGTATGTGAAAGGCGTTGTTTAAATCGTTGCAGTGCCCGTTCGCAATACTGGATAGCGACTGCTGCATTCTTGATCCACCGTGGTACCAGTCGATGATGAGGGGGCCTGCAGAAGATAGGGGGACACCAGTGCCAGCAGTGTGAAGAGGGAGGGAGGGACAGACAGAGAGAGAAAGTTACAGCTATGACGACATCATGATCACTGATCCTTGTCTCTATACTGACACTATCAATAAAGTCAGACCTTTCTGCGGTTTTGAGCTTTAAAATATTTCCACTGTGTTACATTCTGATTGGCATACAATATTGCTCATACTTACCACTAATTTCAAGGACACTCTGTCATCATTTGGAAGTGCAAATTGAGTTTCATCCATGTCCTCTAGAGCTTTATTTAGGCCTCTATCTAACATAAAATTGAAGGATTCCACGTGAGGTGCTCCAAGTGACTGTAAAAACTGAAACAAGAGGCAATGTGCATTTTGTTGAACATAAGATATAAGGATCAGTGACAAAGATGAGACTTATTAAAATCTAGTTCAGCAAAATTGAACTGTTCATGATAAAAGAATCTGAAATGAAAGAATGTAACTTATCACTCAAGAAATGCAATTTTTATTCATGTCTGTGGGGTCAAATTACAGATCATAATGATAAATAATGAAAAAGGAAGAAGTATAAGGTATGGGAACAAACAAACACACTTATAATAAATAACAGAAAAAAATGTAAGTAAACATGTAAAGGGCAAAGCAGCTTAGTTAGGACTAGTTTAGCATAAAAGGGGGCAATGTCAACTGCAATGGGAACTGCTGACAGCCTCTTCGAGGTTGCATGGGGTGAGGGGATCAGGACAGGAATATTCCACAGTTCAAAAAGTTTCAAGATTGGGTTAATAAAAAGCAGAGAAAAATTAAGACGATGGGTTTAATGCTTCAGGTGGTCCACTTAGTCTCCCCCAACCCCCATTTGAGTAAAAGACACAGAACATTCATACAAATCTGTGAAACTGTCATACAAGTTCTTCAATGGGATGTTATTCAAATTGCGTATCACAATGTGTCAATGCCTGATGTTATCAAAGTGTTGACCTTTTGTGTGAATTTCTGCATTTTGTGGTAAGTTTATGTTGATAACACACTGTCTCATCACATACGATGATTTTTTTCCAGAAAAGAACTCACTGCATTTTCCATTTAAGTCAAGTCGTGGTAGGTGTCCATACATTGTCATTTTTCTTCGGGAGTCAAGGTGTGCGGGACAAGCTTTGCACACAGTTTTCTCTTCTTCAAAACATTCTGGAGAATGTCTTGAATACTCAATTTCGAGATGTTGCTTCACTACAATTTGAAACAACAACACTGACACACTACTGCTGCATGTCCATTACTTAATACTGCCTGCTAACAACTGACTAGCCAAATGCACATCTGTTGTGTACAGCTGTCAGTTCAGGGGCAGGACCATAGTTACTGCTGTCACTAATATGCCAGGAATAAAACCAGTTTTGGAAATTTTTGAACAGTTGGTGTAGAGACCTCACCATGACTCCATGGATTAAACTGTACTAAGTATCCCCTTTTTAGGAGACTTGCTGTCAATCTTGTTTCAGTCTGCAGTTTGTTAAGAGATTTACAGACTTTGCAGTTTTTCAGACGGCCATGGCCTAGTTTTCTGATAGTTACATTCAGTGATTCTCTTTCAAAATTGAACACATCTTCACTGTAAGCCGAGTCTGGGGTTTGTCATTCTCAGTTGCCTTGAGAAAGCCATTTCTTGATTTTAGTTTTTGGGCAGCCAGTCAAATGCCATGTGGTAGGTGTTCTTTGGACATGAAGAATTTACTGAAAAATTTCAACTGAATTATACATAATAAGTTTTGGTGTACCACCCAGAAAAATCAGGTATGATCTGCGAATTTCATGCCTAATTAGTATCTGTTCATAGTTGTTTTACATAAACTTTGAGGATGTTGAAGTCGTAACATTACGGGCACTCAAACCGTAGTTTATTATTTCGTACTCAATGTAAACACTATGTGGTGAGCCACAGGAACTAGACTATACTTCTAGAACACTGCATAAAAAAGTTACAGCTGTTTCTCTTGGAAAATTCTATTAATGAATGACCACCATCATTCTGGTATCACATCCAAAGTCTCTGTTTGAAGAATAAATCTTTCCTTTTTGTTCTATATCTGTACTAAAACTTCCCATTGCCATCTTCATATGAGATTTGTTGTCACACATCAGTTTCAGTAACTCTTCATAATGCCTATAACATCCGCATACTAACATACTATAGCCTATACAATAGATCTAGTACTGTTTTGTGATTTACACATCTAAAGGAACTTTACATAAACAATTAGATTCATGAATTTATATTTCCCTAAATTTACGTCATATCAGAGGAAACTGAATTATCAGAATATTGTGCAGGAACGGGTAAATAACGATACAGCAGGCAACTTCATCACCACAACACTCCAGCTCAACTGATTTGATTTGGACACAGTTTGCAAAACATTTCAGACATTCGCCAAGTTCCCTACTCTCCAGACAAAGTTCTTAGCAACATCTGGTTGTGTCCAAATTTAAAGAGGTCAGAACCAGGAATAGACAACATTCCCTCTGATTTAGTGAGATCCTTGAGTGAACATACAACGGCAGAGATATACAAGACAGGTGAAATACCTTCAACTCCAAGAAGTGTCTAATAATTCCGATTCTAAAGACGGCAAGTGCTGACAGGTGCGAAAATGTGAAACATCACTTTAATAAGTCACGGTTGCAAAGTGCTATCACCAATTATTTACAGAAAAATGAAAAGACTGGTAGATGCCGTTCTCAAAGAAAATCATTTTTGTTGCCAGAGAAATGTAGGAACATGCGAGGCAAATCTGGTCCTATGACTTAAATTAGAATATAGGTTACAGGAATGCAAACCATGCGTATAGCATTTGTAGACCTAGAGAAAGCTTTTAACAATGCTGACTGCAATACAATTTACAAAATTTTGAAGGAAACAGGGATAAAATGTTATCCACAGAAACCTGACTGCAGTTGTACGAGTCTACAGACATGAAAGACAGACAGCAATCAAAAGGGAGTGAGGCAACATTGTAGGGCTATCCTCCACCAATATTATTCAGTCCATACGATGAATAAGCAATACAGGAAACCAATCAGAAATTTGAAAATGGAAATAAAGTTCAGGGAGAAGACCTAAAAGCTTTTGGATTAGCTGCTAACATTGTGATTGTGTCAGAGGACAAAGGAATTGGAAGAGCAGCTGCACAAGAATCGATAGAGTCTTGAGTGAAATATGGGATCAAGAGCAATGTCCGATGCAAGTCATTGGCTTTGGCTGGTGAAGTAATGTATGGCTGCTGTGATGTCACTTCTTGGTGCATAAATTCAGTTTTGTTGTTAGCTGGTGAATCCAATGCATATGAAAGCATAAAAAACTAGTTTGGTGACAGATTGATCTGTAGCTTTGCCCAAGGTCTAGGTTCGGTTGAAATGTGTCAGTCTGGTTGGGAGTTTGCAAATGTGATATTAAAATCTCCTGGTTGTGGTGACAGACATCACATTGTTTACGGCATTTGCTGCCTGCTTCCTGTGTCACCGATTACAGCTGACACTCGTATCAAACATTCCTCTGTACCTGAAATATGGGCAATAAACAGCTGCGACAAGAAAATAAATAAGCTATTGAAATTTGGTGCTGTAAAAGAATGCCGGAAACTAGACGGATAGATCGAGTACCTAAGGAAAAGCTACGGAATCAAATGGAGTGTAAAATAATTTAATGGCAAAGTTTGAATTAAAAGAAAGGATCAGTTGGTAGGACACATCCTGAAGCATCAAGGAATTGTTCACATTTCATAATGTGAAGAAAGAGAAGGGGGCGGTGGGTGGAGATACTCTATAGGGAGACACAGGATGGAGTACAGCAAACAAGTTAAAGTGGATGTATGTTTCAGTAGTTACGCAGACAGGAAGAGCTAGGAAAGGTAACACCTATAATGGAAACTGTATCAATGGTGTATGGTTCTCCTGGTCAACAAAGACAGGATTGGCCGATGCCTGATGACTGACCTAAGAGTGTGGAGGTGGCCATGTGCCCAACACACAACTTTGGCTTCCACTTTCAGGTGTTCATCTAGAAGGTGGGACAGTCATATTTTGAGGCAGTACCAGTAACATTTATGGGTGTTTGGCACCTGTCACAGCTACCAAGGGTCATTTAACGAAAACGCAGTATCAGGACAGAATCCAAGAACTTATTTTGGTGATGGATTCATTTTTCTAGAGAACAAATGCATGAGCACACCTCGCCCACCTTGTCAAAACCTTCCTTCAGGAAGGAAGAATCAACCCAATGGAATAGTCTTCAATACCTGCTGTGCATGCTTGTGAATCAGATGAAATGTGCACTGTGTCATCGCAGGAACCCAACTCACACAATGGGCAACTTCCGGTGGAGGTGCCATTGAAAAGTGAGACAAGCTTGAGTAGCCATGTTTCAACAATCTTGTTAACAGTATGCACAAAAGATCAATGCACCTTACAATGCAAGGGGTGGTGCAATACTATACTGAAAGTTATCTCGCGGCAGATTTTGATTTCACCCACATGTGCACTTTCGAGACAACTGCCTTTATCTCAGTTATTGATTTGTTTTTATTTCACAGTACTGTAATTCTTTTTAGTTTCATTCCATTATCCATCTAAATTGAAGCCCACAGCTTTTGCTGATACACAGGCTCAGAATGTTTCTGAACAGTATATCTAGCTGCATTTCAGTCCTTCCAATTTGATGAAATTGTTCCTTGTCATGATTTGGAGACTTTTTTTGTCTCCACTTTTCTTTCTGTATTACACAGTGGAAGCTGATCGTATGGCCTTTACGTGTCGTTTCTTTAGATTTTGTTGAGGTTTGTCTGCTTTGCAAATGCAATAAGTGCCTGTGTCAATGTTAAGCTATTTTCTTTTATGGCAGTCTTAATGTAGTTTAGTACAATACCTATTATCCAGAACATGAAGCTCAGTGAGACAATAATGCTATCATCTGAGTCCTACAATTATTCCACCACAGCAGAGAAGGAAGAAGTTACCGTAAAATTCCAACTAAAACACATCTTATTGACAAGTGGAACACAGGGATGTTTGCTGTCCATTCGGCATCTCAAAACAGAAAAGTTTTGTGCAATTAAACGGCCAGTATTTCCAATTAGGGCTGTAACAGTGTTTAACATAAACAACAAATTTACAAGAGTTGTAATGAATAATGGCTCAGTGAACGAACATAGGCAGTAAAGAATGCATATTGAGAGATTTGACATGACGTATGTTGTTCACCCTCTGCATATACTCAATAGTCTAGCACTCAGCGACCAAAACCAAACATTCAGCAATATATATTGAGACCTATAGTTTACATTATTAAATAATTGTGAATCACAAAACCAGCGATCATTTCATGGAGTACAGCACACTTGAATAAAAATGTATTTTTTCAGCAACGGCTGTTTATGAAATCCGTTCACTGCATACCTCATTTTGCTTTTCGGCTAGTTCTCCGAAACCTGACGTTAGATTCTTCAGAGTTGGCTGTGTGACGCTGTTTAAAGAAGGTACGGCCATTATTTCTTATCATGAGTTTGTTTCGGGGTCTAAAGATGAATTTCCTTAGTCAACTCTCTCTACTACGACAGGTAAACAATAAACATGCTTCCAGCCCACATGAGCATACCCGCATCAAACATTGCGCGCCGCATGTTATTGTTTTATTTTCCGCGAATTAGCTCTTTGGCAATCCAAAGCTATTCGTAAGTAGAAATAAAACGTAAAGTCGTAAAGTAGCAACCTCGTGATATAAAATGAGAAAGAAGAGGAACGTGAAATCAAACGATTAAATTACAGCCCCATACTGTGGTACAGTACCAAATCTCGAAATGGAACAACCTCTTATAATTTCATTAATTGTAAGTCTGAAAGTTTCCTTAGAGTAAAAAATGTTTTGTGATGAACATGTTGGCAGAAAGTAACCGGCTTGCGTTCGACGAAGAACATTGTGTGTACTACTGTAAATGTAAAATAAAAACTCTCATTCGTGTTCGAAATCAAAGTTACCTGCAGTACAAATTAATAAACATGAAGCAGCGAATGTTCAACTGCCAAACCATCTCCCATTTCCTGTAAAACATTTTATGTACATGCTATTCAGGAGAGGGATCTTAATTTATCTATTTCCTTTCGCTAGTGGTAGATGGCAATCGAAAAAAAGAAAAAGAAATTCAACGTGAACGGTGCAACTACAGCTTCATTGCCCGCCCTTGCAGATGTTCCTCCAAATTATGACGGCTATGTAATGTAACGTTGTAGAGGCACTGTAGGGTCAATTTAACCAATATGTGCGTTCATGCTCAGTGTGAGATCCATGGCAAACATAAATCCGTTTTACCCACAATTAAAATTCTTTATTGATTAAAACTGCAGACATAACATAGCAGTATGGCACTGTTAACTAACAGGACTAGTGTTCAAGGGAGGGCAATGCAGATCCCATTCCAGAGAAACACACCAAACGCCATTAATTATTTATTGGATGTATTTCAGTCTATGCCTTCCCCTACAGTTTTTACGACCTGTGTCAGTAATTGATATTATCTAATCTAATCTAGCATGGAACTTATTCATGACGCCTTAACACATGTTCAGTAATCCTGTTCTTCTAGTAAATGTTTTCTATGTATTTTTTTTTCCTTGTCCATTCTGTAGAGAACTAACTCATTTCTTAAAAATCAGCATAATTTTCATCATTTTGTAACATGCCATTTCAAGTCTTTGATTCTGTCATTTTCTAGTTTTCTCTCAGTCTATATTTAACTTGAACCATAGAATGCTGTGTTCCTGGAACATGTTCTCAGCTGCTGGCAAGAATAATCCAATCACTGAACTATTCAGAGCAATTCACTCTTTGCCCTCCCCTCTTATTCATAATGAATCTTACACTGTTGTAGCGTGTCAGTTTCTGCTGCTCATATTACCTGTACTGATCTGACTAGAAACGCTTATCTTCTTTTCACATCACTTCATTGGCTCCTGCTATATCTGTTCCTTTGCATTTTCATATTCAGATTTTCCTGTATTCTTACCAAACCTAGATTTCTGACTCATAGTATGTTACCGTTTCATCATGTCCCCCATGGCACCCCCATCCCAGAGATCTGAATTATGGATTAAACTGGCATTTTTTGCCTATGGAGAGGTGGTAATGGCACTTTTTCGATTACATGCTATGTTTCTTGTGAAGACACATCATGTTTCCATTGACTTTTGCATCCTCATGCTATTGATCATCACTGATTCTTCAGATGTTACAGACAGGTTTCCACTTCAAGGGCAAAAGGATATCCAGAAATTCTATCCGCCCTAAGACCATTGGCAGAACGTGGGTCGCTCATTATGCCAGAGGTCATTGGCTACCATTGCTGATAAATGTTATTCAAAATTTTAGCAGTGGCTCTCTGTGTGTGTGTGTGTGTGTGTGTGTGTGTGTGTGTGTGTGTGCGCGCGCGCGCACAGATATTATAAAAGACTGTAAAGAAAATTAAATGGAGATGGTCAGGGCATATAGCCATACATATGCATATTAGATGGTCCAAGGAAGCACTTTTGTAGGATTCACACTCAAGAGTAGCATAGAAGTTATAGTTGAAGACCAAAGTGCATGATATACTTCCAAATATGCTGTAATTCCCCCACCCCCACCCTCTCCCTCCCTCCCTCCCTCCCTCCCACCCTCCCACCCTCCCTCCCCCCCCTCCCACCTCCCCCCCCCCCCCATGGTTCAGAAACTACTGCTCAGAATTATTGTTGATACTGACACTGAATTTCTGTAGATATTGTCACATTAGCCAAAAAGTTGTTTTGTATTTATACACGTGCAATGTTTTTGGTCGAATATATGACTTGATATGTCATATAGGAATCTCTTAAGCAGTCTGGCCTGCAGTTTAATTGCATTTTTTTTCTTTTTGTCAGGTAATCAAAAACTAATTATCAGCTGGATTAATAGTGAAGTTTCAGTATTCCACCCATTACATGGGAACAAAGTTTTTTCGCGATGGCAGTTATATGTAAAATATTCTCGGTATTCTTGCCGCGTCACTTCTTGATAAAATCTCGAGCTTTCGATGATTACCTTCATCATCATCGTCAACTCCTAACGATGACGATGGAGGTAATCATTGAAAGCTCAAGATTTTATCCAGAACTGACGCGGCCCTCCTGACGATGACGATGGAGGTAATCATTGAAAGCTCTAGATTTTATCCAGAACTGACTCGGCCACCCATTACATGTTTATTTTATGGTTCTAAAAGGAATGAGAGAAGCAGTTGAGTAGCAAGTTGTGACAATACAAGGGAGGGGTAAAAGCCTTGTCTTACAAGGGTATTGCAGTTTTTATCCTTCTATATCGCAACAAAAATTTTAATAGGAATAAGCAGCTCATCATTAGAATAATACCTGCTTAGCTGAGTGGTAACGTGTTTGCCTACCATGTAGTGGGCTCAGGTTTATTTCCCGTATAGATTGAAGATTTTTTCCACTCATGGACTGGGTGCTATGTTGTCATCATCATCATCATCATTGTCACCAACATGCAAGTCGCCCAGTGTGGCTTCACCTGAAGTAAGATGTGCAACTCGGTGGTCGAACTTCCCCAGACAGGGCCTCTCAGCCACCAACGCCACACTATCATTTCATTTCATTAAAATAATAGAGTAAATGACTAAGCTGATATGATTATTATAAATTTTTTGAAGATATTTGAAAATTTATTTTACAGAAGAGAGCTCCTAATCATAGGGTAGCTCTTATGTTGTACACATGGCTTATAATATTATAAAAACAAGACTTTAAGTAGCAGTTTGTTGTATGAATGAAGATAAAAGAGGGAAGAGTTCAAGATATGAAAACATGATAACGCAACATTTTCATGTGTTCACCATAGCTGTAGCTGCTGACCTATTTTTGTTACACACAAATAGAATATATTTGGCTAATGGAAATGATATATTTTCAGGCAGGTGGCTTGGCTGGATTAGCTGTAGATATAACATTATTTCCCCTCGATACTCTGAAGACAAGACTTCAGAGTGCTAATGGATTTTGGAGAAGTGGTGGGTTTCGTCATGTGTATAAAGGTTTGGGACCAACAATGATTGGTTCCGCACCAACAGGTGAGAGCAATGGACATGAACTGTGGTACCAGCATTCTTATAATTGTAAACTATTTGTAATATCGAGTAACTTTTTGTGATCTACTCTTCCCTTCGCACCAAGATGCATGCAGTGATAGCGGAGTATAGTGTGAATCATACACTATCCTTCCATTTATTACTGCAAGTCAGTTTTAAGTATTTAATGCACACTTAAAGTTTTAAACTGCAAGAAAGGATAGTTTGGATTTATCCATAAAACAGCAGGGCATCGAGGAATGCACAAAGTGTGGTCTACTTAAGGTGCAACCAAAATTTAATCTTGTAAATCATAATGAAAGCATGAATTGAAAAAGAATTCACCAGATAAGCTCTAAATGGACATCATATACTTTTCCATGAACACACTAAGCACTAGATAATGGTACTGCTGCTCCAGTTTGGTCTCTCTAAGAAGACTAATATTCACATGAAGCACAACATAACACAGTGTATAAACAGCTTCAGAACAAAGGCAAAAATTACAGACTTTACATGCTCTTCATACAGATAGCATTAATAACACCCTACTTTTAAATAGAGTTGACATAGTGAAGACAAAGTACCAAATTGACAATAACAAATGTTCATAAATCATAATCACTGGAGTGAAAACAGGATAATACCAGAAATAGTAAAGCTCAAGCTCTGTTACTAAGCTATTCTTTTCGTATGAGGGTCATCCCTGTACGGAAGGGGGTGTGTAATTTGGGGGACAAGACCAAACAATGAGGTCATCAGTCCCATTGGATTAGGGAAGGATGCAGAAGAAAGTCGGCCATGCCCTTTCAAAGGAACCGTCCTGGCATTTGCCTGAAGCAATTTAAGTAAATCTAAACCAGAATGGCCAGACACGGGTTTGAACCGTCGTCTGCCAGAATGTGAGTCCAGTGTGCTAACCACTGCACCATCTCACTCGGTGGTCCCCGTGAAATCAGCCAATGGTCTAGTTCTTTACATTGCAGATTTTGATAATTTTTGGTATATCATAGTAGGAGTTGTTCAGATGAAGCGTCTCAAATTAAAATGTTTTGAACCATTCATTTTTAATTTATTAATTTTTGACATTTCCAAAGTTCTGCAATTTTTGTCGCCTTTTGGATCCTTAAAATGGCTGTATCTCAAAAACTACATGACTTACAGACCTAAAATTTGTACCATTTTATTCAATTTCTTATAAGGTTTAAAATTATATGCTACTTTACTACATTCATAAAAAATCTGAATTTTCAAAACAATTTTTTTAATTCATAGAATTTTGAAATCAGAATTTATTTTTTCTTTTGAAAAAAAATGTTACTTATACACTATTTGTAAATGTGTGTGCCAGATTTCGTGATGGTATTCCAATGGGAAAATATTAAAATAAATTTTATTTTGCTGGTAAGCCCAACTTCCGGCACTTATTACAAAGTTGTAATGGAAACCTTAAATGGCAAAAATCATATAAGGTTGTAAAATGATTGTTATTTATCATTTAGTGATAATGTTGTTGTTGTGGTCTTCAGTCCTGAGACTGGTTTGATGCAGCTCTCCATGCTACTCTATCCTGTGCAAGCTTCTTCATTTCTAAGTACCTACTGCAGCCTACATCCTTCTGAATCTGCTTAGTGCATTCATCTCTTGGTCTCCCTCTACGATTTTTACCCTCCACGCTGCCCTCCAGTACTAAATTGGTGATCCCTTGATGTCTCAGAACATGTCCTACCAACCGATCCCTTCTTCTAGTCAAGTTGTGCCACAAGCTCCTCTTCTCCCCAACTCTATTCAATACCTCCTCATTAGTTATGTGATCTACCCATCTAATCTTCAGCATTCTTCTGTAGCACCACATTTCGAAAGCTTCTATTCTCTTCTTGTCTAAACTATTTATCGTCCATGTTTCACTTCCATACATGGCTACACTCCATACAAATACTTTCAGAAATGACTTCCTGACACTTAAATCCATACTCGATGTTAACAAATTTCTCTTCTTCAGAAACGCTTTCCTTGCCGTTGCCAGTCTACATTTTATATCCTCTCTACTTCGACCATCATCAGTTATTTTGCTCCCCAAATAGCAAAACTCCTTTACTACTTTAAGTGTCTCATTTCCTAATCTAAGTCCCTCAGCATCACCCGACTTAATTAGACTACATTCCATTATCCTTGTTTTGCTTTTGTTGATGTTCATCTTATATCCTCCTTTCAAGACACTGTCCATTCCATTCAACTGCTCTTCCAAGTCCTTTGCTGTCTCTGACAGAATTACAATGTCATCGGCGAACCTCAAAGTTTTTACTTCTTCTCCATGAATTTTAATACCTACTCCGAATTTTTCTTTTGTTTCCTTTACTGCTTGCTCAATATACAGATTGAATAACATCGGGGAGAGGCTACAACCCTGTCTCACTCCTTTCCCAACCACTGCTTCCCTTTCATGCCCCTCGACTCTTATAACTGCCATCTGGTTTCTGTACAAATTGTAAATAGCCTTTCGCTCCCTGTATTTTACCCCTGCCACCTTTAGAATTTGAAAGAGAGTATTCCAGTCAACATTGTCAAAAGCTTTCTCTAAGTCTACAAATGCTAGAAACGTAGGTTTGCCTTTCCTTAATCTTTCTTCTAAGATAAGTTGTAAGGTCAGTATTGCCTCACGTGTTCCAGTGTTTCTACGGAATCCAAACTGATCTTCCCCGAGGTTGGCTTCTACTAGTTTTTCCATTCGTCTGTAAAGAATTCGTGTTAGTATTTTGCAGCTGTGACTTATTAAACTGATAGTTCGGTAATTTTCACATCTGTCAACACCTGCTTTCTTTGGGATTGAATTATTATATTCTTCTTGAAGTCTGAGGGTATTTCGCCTGTTTCATACTTCTTGCTCACCAGATGGTAGAGTTTTGTCATGACTGGCTCTCCCAAGGCCGTTAGTAGTTCCAATGGAATGTTGTCTACTCCGGGGGCCTTGTTTCGACTCAGGTCTTTCAGTGCTCTGTCAAACTCTTCACGCAGTATCATATCTCCCATTTCATCTTCATCTACATCCTCTTCCATTTCCATAATATTGTCCTCAAGTACATCGCCCTTGTGTAAACCCTCTATATACTCCTTCCACCTGCTTAGCCATTTTGCACTTCCTGTCGATCTCATTTTTGAGACGTTTGTATTCCTTTTTGCCTGCTTCATTTACTGCATTTTTATATTTTCTCCTTTCATCAATTAAATTCAATATTTCTTCTGTTACCCAAGGATTTCTACTAGCCCTCGTCTTTTTACCTACTTGATCCTCTGCTGCCTTCGCTACTTCATCCCTCAAAGCTACCCATTCTTCTTCTACTGTAGTTCTTTCCCCCATTCCTGTCAATTGTTCCCTTATGCTCTCCCTGAAACTCTGTACAGGTCCCATCTCCTTAAATTCCCACCTTTTTGCAGTTTCTTCAGTTTTAATCTACAGGTCATAACCAATAGATTGTGGTCACAGTCCACATCTGCCCCTGGAAATGTCTTACAATTTAAAACCTGGTTCCTAAATCTCTGTCTTACCATTATATAGTCTATCTGATACCTTTTAGTATCTCCAGGGTTCTTCCATGTATACAACCTTCTTTCATGATTCTTAAACCAAGTGTTAGCTATGATTATGTTGTGCTCTGTGCAAAATTCTACCAGGCGGCTTCCTCTTTCATTTCTTAGCCCCAATCCATATTCACCTACTATGTTTCCTTCTCTCCCTTTTCCTACACTCAAATTCCAGTCACCCATGACTGTTAAATTTTCGTCTCCCTTCACAATCTGAATAATTTCTTTTATTTCATCATACATTTCTTCAATTGCTTCGTCATCTGCAGAGCTAGTTGGCATATAAATTTGTAACACTGTAGTAGGTGTGGGCTTCGTATCTATCTTGGCCACAATAATGCGTTCACTATGCTGTTTGTAGTAGCTTACCCGCATTCCTATTTTCCTATTCATTATTAAACCTACTCCTGCATTACCCCTATTTGATTTTGTGTTTATAACCCTGTAGTCACCTGACCAGAAGTCTTGTTCCTCCTGCCACCGAACTTCACTAATTCCCACTATATCTAACTTCAACCTATCCATTTCCCTTTTTAAATTTTCTAACCTACCTGCCCAATTAAGGGATCTGACATTCCACGCTCCGATCCGTAGAACGCCAGTTTTCTTTCTCCTGATAATGACATCCTCTTGAGTAGTCCCCGCCCGGAGATCCGAATGGGGGACTATTTTACCTCCGGAATATTTTACCCAAGAGGACACCATCATCATTTAATCATACAGTAAAGCTGCATGCCCTCGGGAAAAATTACAGCTGTAGTTTCCCCTTGCTTTCAGCTGTTCGCAGTACCAACACAGCAAGGCCGTTTTGGTTATTGTTACAAGGCCACATCAGTTAATCATCCAGACTGTTGCCCTTGCAACTACTGAAAAGGCTGCTGCCCCTCTTCAGGAACCACACGTTTGTCTGGCCTCTCAACAGATACCCCTCCGTTGTGGTTGCACCTACGGTACGGCTATCTGTATCGCTGAGGCACACAAGCCTCCCCACCAACGGCAAGGTCCATGGTTCAATGGGTTCATGGTTCATGGTGATAATATATTATATTATTAGAATGTAAAGTCAGTGTTGGCCTTCTCAGGCTAATTAAAAAAAATATATGAACACACAACGTAACACTGCATGCTCAAGAAAGACTGCAAATAATTTACTTAACTGTACCTGCCTTTTACAGATATATCTGTATTAATTAATATTAGTAACTAAACATTGGTGTAGCTGTTACTATTTAACAATGAGTTGTTTACATGCCCTTTCGTGAAAAGTTTTCTATTCATCTTCAACAAGAAAAGCATTTATAAACGTAGGCTTCCGCTGCCATTGTCACAGTGAATAAAATTTTTCTGAGTATGTGACTACAGTGTCAGTATTTGAAACTACTGATGTTTCCATCACTGTTGCAAGTGACCTCCTTCGGGGTGCTTTTGTTTACTGCTGAATGAGAAAACTTTGTTTCTTATACACCTGCAGTTACTGGCTGAATGGGGAGCATTTATACTTCCTCTGGCCAGGTGCATTGTGACAAGTGGTAAGCTCTCGTCATGTACTTAACTGTGGAAATTGCTGCGTTGTGTTACTCAATGTGGCAACACAATAAGCCACTGAGGGCAGCAAACCACATTGCAGGGTGTCGTGTCATCGCTGTTGTGATGTCCAGCTACAGAGTTATGTCAGTGGCTGGCCCACAAAACAAGCAGCTGATTGTGAAAGCCTGCCTGAAGCTCCTCTACACTTGTGAGAATTATGCCCTTCGAATTCTGGGCTGCTTCTGAAACTGTGAACTACTAAAATAACACAATACTTCTGTGTCTGTAGTTTTTCACCTGCAGTTGTGGTGCAATCTTTCTGACACCATTATTCACACTTCATGCATTTTCTGTTTTTCTTCCCAATACACTTCGTCACATGGCATACAAGGACTAGTACACCTAGAATGTCCCTACAGTTTGATTAAACTCTGTGGTCGACACAGTGGTTTGGTAAGTAAAGGACTGGGAGATCAGGTGGGTGTATTGCTCTTTGCCAATAATGAATTAGGCTGCACTAACAATGACAAGATTAAAAAAGTTTTCAAGGTCAAAATTGCCATTACCATGACTCAGTACTGGTACCCACTGCATTATTGTGGAATGCTGGAAAAACTGATAGTATGTGTTAATGCACCCAATCTGTGCTGCTAACAGCTCATAAAGGAAATTAAGTTTGGCAGGATTGAGGGTAGCATTCTTATATGTGTTTTTCACTTGCAAAATTTTGAAAGGATTATTGGGCAGATGCAGCAGAGGATATGTAGGTTCAGAGCTGTAGTCCTTGTTATTGTCACTGGTAGCCAAAATGTCACTCCCAAGACCTCACATTGAGTACCATTTTGCAGTATTCCACCGTTGTGTAATTCCAGATGTTCTCTCCCCCTTGAGTGTCCCTGCTCATGACAGCTGGTGATAGCTACGACTGAGCCATACACTAAGTACACACAATGAGGTCCTAATTTGTGAAATATGGGCTAGTGAATATCAGGATATCCATCCACATCTGTTCACTTGATGAGCTGTTCCAGTTTGCTTGTCCCAATGACAGACTGGACCACCAAGGAGAGGTATACCTTAACCTGTTGTTGTCATCAGTACAGCTCGACTACTGCCATCAACATGTGAGTCATCCTGTCCACCTAACTAAGAGAATCTCCTTTTCTAAAGTCACCCACTTCATTGATACAAGTGTATCACAAAGCATTTCTAAATCTGCTGTGACTGCCTCCTACAGGTAATTGCACTGCTACATCATTCAGGCATGGTCAGCATTAACCTCCGCTGTTGCAAGATGATAATACAACAACAGTCTATTTTCCACTGGAGACTGGATTAGGTTCAGTATTGTTGGTAGTTCAGCCTGAGCCTGGTGTAGTTCTCCAAGAAAATGTCCTAAAAGAAATATATTTGAAGTTAGTTGCCACAGACTGCAAGATGCAAGGCTTCCTGTAATTTTACTACTTCTATTTAAGCATTGCCATTATTATCAGCGAGGGCGCACAGAAGTCTTGCCAGCCAACTGTATGTGTAACAAGTCTAATTATGTTTGTATAATACTTTATTGTATGCAGCCTTAAAGTAGCTAGTCAGCTCACCAATTAACTGTTATAGTAATCAAATATTAATCAACACTCCCTGTTCCAGATTATTCAACTGGTTTGTACACCATTCAGCCAGAACTCCGTGGCCCTCCACTTCCACTTGCACATGTCCTAATGTATCTTTCACTTGCCTCATATTGTCGGTGTCAGCTGTCCTGAAGACAGTCTTCAACAATCTTTCTCCTACATGTATCCATCCCCATTTATACCTTCTCAGGATGAGCAGCACTAGATCCATGGCCTACTGTAACTTTCCCTGTGGGTTGTCATGAATGGCCCACAATACCTGGTATTTACCACACTTCATTCAGGACCTTTAAATCCTTCCTGATGTATTTCTTCCAGGTGAACAGGACTCCACCTTGTAGCTGTCACACCTGCAGGCATCCACCTCCTGTGGCTGCAGTTGTGCAGCCGTTTCCATAGGCAATGTTGCATAGTGCAAGGAAACTGCAATCAAACACCTCTCCTCTCTACATCATCATATCTCTAGATATTGGTGCATATGGCAAAGTACACACTGATTGCATGAGAACAGTTTGCTCAATCTGCCATGTCACTTTCCCTTCTTACTCCCCGCCTATTTTTGTGACCAATGCCAATAATGGTGGTAAAGCTTCCATTGTATCCTGAAAGGGTCCTATATATGCGGTGTGGATGATATGGTATGAGCAGGAAGCTGTAAGTTTACATTAACTGACAAGGTCATCTTTACAAACTGGTACAAAAGTAGGTAACAAGTACAATTTTTTTTCTTAGTTTTTTCCTTGGGAGTGTAAGGACTTGTCAACATCACCCATTTGCAACACAGTGTTTAGGCAACTTTGCTCTCTGTCACATCATTGGCTCCTACCACTCTGTCTTCTGCTATTTTTTCCTTTGTATTTATGCATGGAGCCCACCATCAGAATTTCAAAAGTCCATACATTCCATAACTCCTAGTGTCTGCTTGTGTCTGTATATGTGTGGATGGATATGTGTGTGTGTGCGAGTGTATACCCGTCCTTTTTTCCCCCTAAGGTAAGTCTTTCCGCTCCCGGGATTGGAATGACTCCTTACCCTCTCCCCTAAAACCCACATCCTTTCGTCTTTCCCTCTCCTTCCCTCTTTCCTGATGAGGCAACAGTTTGTTGCGAAAGCTTGAATTTTGTGTGTGTGTTTGTGTTTGTTTGTGTGTCTATCGACCTGCCAGGGAAACATTCCACGTAGGAAAAATATATCTAAAAACAAAGATGATGTGACTTACCAAATGAAAGTGCTGGCAGGTCGACAGACACACAAACAAACACAAACATACACACATACACACAAAATTCAAGCTTTTGCAACAAACTGTTGCCTCATCAGGAAAGAGGGAAGGAGAGGGAAAGACGAAAGGATGTGGGTTTTAAGGGAGAGGGTAAGGAGTCATTCCAATCCCGGGAGCGGAAAGACTTACCTTAGGGGGAAAAAAGGACGGGTATACACTCGCACACACACACATATCCATCCACACATATACAGACACAAGCAGACATATTTAAAGACAAAGATATATATATATGTCAGTCGAGGCATCTCTGCCCAAACTCTTTGTCTTGCTGTTTAGCTTATTTTTCGCTTTGCTAATGTTATTTATCTTAGTTTTGCTATTTATTTGTTACTTTCACTGTCAAGTAAGCTGTGCTAATTTTTTTTGTTATTCATGTTATAGGTTAATGTCACTACTTGTGAAAAAAAAATGTGCTGCTTGTTAGTTGAGAAAACATGTTACTAGTGATAGACTTTATAAAATATGTGTGTGTGTAAAAGGTGGAGGGAAATATGTTTTGCTGAAGTCACAATTTTGTTTGAGTACAATTTCAACATCGAATTTTTTCATTGTGAAAGGGTTTTCATTTGTTTGTTACAGCTTCATTGTTTTTTGGTACCTACAATACATTCAAATCAATTTGTAGGCCGTATGCCAGTGAAGCTTATTATCCATTGGTACATATGGGTGCAGCATCAGTTGCAGAAGTGGTATGTTTTTCTGTATTAAATCATTTCCAAATGACAATTAATCAGTTAACATTTTTTATAAACTTCTTTTGTTCAAATGCCTGAAGGTATGCTGTTGCGTGTTACAAAATGATGACAGATGGTTGCATGAAGTTCCTTTGTAATGCTGCCGCAAATTTTGTGGCAATGTTCTGAGATAGCTACTTCCTGTTCAACAGCAGTTAGTAAGGGGAGTGGCACAGATGGCATCCAAGCTGTGTGTCAACAGTATCCAATACCTTTATTAATAAAATTGCTTTTGGCTTCTACAATGATCCTGTTGTGAAAGCTTAACATGAACATCAAAATTTCATTTTCCAGCTAACCTGAGCCAAAAATGTTAATGTAATTATACAAAACCCTTCGTGAACAGAGAACCTGTAAATTCTCTCTGCATGAGGTCTAGTTTTAGTGAGCACACTCAACTTGCTGCTTTTTTTTTGTAATTTTGCTAACTTTATTTGGGTTGTTGCTAATATAAGGAATGCATGTGAATTTCCTCAGTGTTTAGCTATATTCATGATCTTGTATAATGACAGACTTCTCATAAAAAAAACCTTGATCTGATCAGATATTTAGAATGTCCATTTTGTCTAAATATGAACAGCCATCAGATGATTGAATTAGAACTGCAAGATAAACATGTCAGTCAATGGATAATAGAATGAGTTCTGGAACATTGTATTACATTCACCTGTACTCTGAATGTCAGAGTTTTTTAATACTGTTGAGGAAGAAATTCAATTTCTACTTACTGATGCAGTGGAGACTATTATAATAGATGTTTGTGAGACACTGACCAAGGTTTCCCATCACAGAACATAATATATATTGATAGGATCACCTTAAATAATATTTACATTTGTGTATTGGTTCATTCTCTGAAAAAGAGAATGTTAATGTTCCTGTTGTGTAAATTGATAAAATGCATTACTTCCTTCAAGATTTGATTTGTAAGGCTAAAGCCTAATAAAATTGGCAGAATGTATAGAAGAATTGCTGTATTTTCAAATAAAGTACCAAGCAAGGCAGTACAGTTGTTGATGCACTGGACATACACGTGTATCCTCATTCAACCAACAATTTTAGATTTCCTATCGTTTCTCTAAAACACTTACAAAGGCTGCTGAGACAGATTAGTTGAAAATTTCATGGCCAATATTCATATCCACCTTTTCCAGTCCCATCGCGTGCTCCATCTTTAGTGGCATTGTCATCAGTGAGATGTTACCATTGTAAACTTTCCTTTCCTTCTGTCCCCAATAGTGATTCATGTAAAGAAACTTCACAGAAAAATTAGAAGCTCCAGCCCTTGTTACATCTAGATTTTGTGGTTTCCAGAAGACTCAAAAAACAGTGTGCCTCTGAGCCTATTATGAATAATATTGTAGCTTCAACTAATCCTTTAGATAGTTTTCAGGGTTGCTTGCTCCATCTACTAGTAAGAAAATGTGGCTCTCTTACACTGCTTAACAAAAATAAGTGAAGCACTTGGAAGGGGAGAAGTAGATGAAACTTCGTGGGTTAAGATGGTATGTGATGTTGTTCAGTGATTATAATATCGAGTCAGATTTACAAAGAACTTGGCAGTATGAGCTTGCTTATCAGTACGACATTGCACTGCTTCTGGCCTGGATGCAGCAGTTCTATCAGGGACAAATCTGGCATTATTACTAGCCACAGAAGTACGTCAGTGTCATGTAGACAGCTCATGGACATGTGCCATGTGTGGACAAACATTGTCCTGTTGAAAATTACTCAACAATACTGATGCATGAGAGAGGATGCATGAGGACACAGTGTCATACTATTGTCTCCTCAGGGTTCCCCTAATTACTACCAGCTGTTACCTGAAGTCATACTCAGTGGCTCCACATATCATGGCACCAGGAGTAACACCACTGTGCCTCTCCAAAACATTTGAGGAATGGGACCTCTCTCACGGTCTGTGCCATGCCTGCTGCTGATGGGTCATCTGGGGTAGTGAGGACCCCGATTCATCATTGAGCACGGTGTGATACCATTCATCAACAGTCTGTGCTTCCAGGTCCTTGTTTTAACAGCAGTGTACACATGTGACAGTAATTCTCCAGGGTGGCTGTTGTGGTACGGGATCAGACAGTGTGTTGCACATAGTCCATTTTTTGCTCTCAGATGACAAATGAAAATGTGAAGGGGCTACAATGTTTGTAGTGCAGAATACGGCATGCCTGCTGCTGATGGGTCATCTGGGGTAGTGAGGACCCCGATTCATCATTGAGCACGGTGTGATACCATTCATCAACAGTCTGTGCTTCCAGGTCCTTGTTTTAACAGCAGTGTACACATGTGACAGTAATTCTCCAGGGTGGCTGTTGTGGTACGGGATCAGACAGTGTGTTGCACATAGTCCATTTTTTGCTCTCAGATGACAAATGAAAATGTGAAGGGGCTACAATGTTTGTAGTGCAGAATACGGCATTCTTCCCTGTGATAGTCATTTGTTCAACTGACATCTTGATGAGGAATATGCCTGCCCATAAATTCCCATGCAGTCCAACATCATGCCACTGTCACATCTGAATGCTCCACAAATCTGGATATTGCATGACTTGACCTGCCAGCCAAATGGAGATGAGCAATGAGGCCCTATCAAACTTTGTCAGGTGCTGATAACATTGTCTCACATAAGTACACAGCATCTCTGTGTCCTTAACAGTGATCGCTCAGCATCTGACACTGTTCACTTCCCTTATGTACCCTACCAGGCCTGATAACAACACTAAACATGAAAACATTGATGCACTCTGGTGGCCATTCTACAAACTCTGTAGAATATTTTACATACCCTCCAATAGTGTGTATGTGTATGTGTATGCCTTTACATTGACATCTTATCATGTCTTCAGGGTGCTTCACGTGTGATTTTTTTTCCCCCCCAGGCGGTGTATTTGTAATTCCCTTTCAGGTAGTGTATTTTTAATTCTCTGAATTCCATCTGGTGCACAATGGTTTTTTCATTAGTGAAAAATTACAGAAGCTTGTGACAGGGACTCTTATCTGATGTAATGTTTTGTGTGTGTGTCTCTCTCTCTCTTTTGGTTCTGCTTCTGTATGCAAGTTTGCTATTGCAAGTCTACTTTAGCTGTTGTCAGTAATTTTGCTTCTTAAACAGCAAAACTTGTCTGCTGCTTATTATATCTATTTCCTAATATAATCCCTTCATCTTACCTGATTTAATTTGACTGTACTCCATTAGCTTTGTTCACTTTTTTTGGTGTTCATCTTATAACCACTTTTCAAGACACCATCTGTTCTAGGGTCGGCCATGGTGCCAAAACTGCAGAATGTGCTGCATGCATGTGGTCCGAGGCTCAGCACTATTCATAACATCTCAGCTTTGCTCATTTCTTCTTGGAACTGATCACAACTGTGCGATATTTCATTTTGCAGTGCAATGCAGCACTGTTTCTTCTGGCATTTGGTGTGCACGTTTTGATCAGCACAACTTTCTCCAGTTTGGCAGAATGGTGCTGTCAGCATTTTGTTTGTGATATAAAGAAAATTCACAGCTCAAGTGGCTGTTTGCACAAAAAGAGGCAGTCTAGTGATCTATCATTATAAATCTTTAAAAATTACTGGGTATCACAGAAGAGAAGGATGAGAATTCTCAGTATCTATTATGCAGCTGCTTAATCAACAGATACTGAAAATTTTCTATGGAACAGCATTACAAAACAATGAAAGAGCAAAAAATTATAACAGTTGATGGATGGCTGGTATGGGATTTGTTGTTTTGTACATCAAGAGGCAGTCTGTGCTAATTTGTAGATCGAGCGCCTGGTATGAATAGTAAATATTCTGAAGTCGCAAACATTATTATCCAGTCAGTTACAACAGTTTTTGAAGGAAATGCATTAAGAGAATGGAGATGTTAAATATTACTGCAAAGTATGTTGGTTAAGTCAAGGAACATACCTGGAATGAAGTTTTGAATCAAGTTCCACTATTGTATAATTTATGAAGGAAAAAGGAAAACAGAAATAAAAATTAGAAAGTCTGGAATAGATTGCAGTCCCTGAATTTTAAGTAGACACTGCCCTCAGAAAGACATTGCAAGAGGAGAAACAACTTATTTCTGATTTGGCAGAGATGCATTTAAAAAGAAAATCACATTGTGGACAGGACAACTTTTGACAAAAAACACTGGCCATGTCCCTAAGCTCCCGGGGTGGTGTGGAAAGAATTAGAAGAATAGTTTTCAAACTGTATTATGGGCACTGCCAATCTTACATCTATTTTTGAGCTGTGTTTGAGACCATTTGCCATTTCGGTTGAGACCACCCCTGTCAAGTGCAGATGGAACTGACTGATCTGCAGTGTACAAGCGCCATCCAATAAGTAAGTCCCTATTTTATAAAGAAACATTACACACTGTACATAGTGCTGAAATAATATTATTGACATTGTATAGTGCTTCTGTTTCTTTTCTACATAGTTGCCATATTTTTCCAAGCATTTTTGGTAATGTGACACAAATTTTTCCAAACGAGTGTTGTGCCAGGTCGAGTCCTGTGCACATAACCACCTGTTCACTGTTGATATACCTTTATCGTCAGTGTTGAAGTGGTTACCTCCAAGATGACCTTTCAGTTGAGGAAACATTTGAAAATCACTTTGGGTAAGGCCTGGTGAACGTGGAGTATGCGGGAAAACTTCCCAGTTGAATCTTCTGAGCTCTGTATAAGTCATTCAAGCTGTATGATACTGAGATTGTCATGAAGGAAGAGAACTTTGCAAGACAAAAGTCCTGGACATTTTCTTTTAATGGCGGCTCACAGATTCCTCAAAACAAGCACAGGATCTGATACAACACTGTTTTGGATAAAACATGTGTCACATTACCAAAAATGCTTTGAAAAACATGGTGACTATGCAGAAAAGAAACAGAAGCATTTACAATCTCAAAAAAAATATTTCAACATGATAAATTTTATGTAACGTTTTTTTATAAAATAAAGAAACTTACTTATTGAACAGCTCTCATAATTCTTGTTTAAAAGAGAAATTCTTTTACGTTAAAACTGTCCAGAAGCTCTACATTGTTTTCCTCAGGAAGAGTTTCTATGTCTCGATAATGAGGTTGCAAATATGATTAAACATGTCGATCAACATATGTGCATGAGTGGCTTTTTTCGATTATGAAACTAAAAACTCACAATTATGTGGCAGCCTGAGTGACGAAAATCTGGGAACTGTCTGTATCTGTCCATAGGGCAGTTTTCTGTACTACATATAATTTCAGCACATCAAATATGTATTTAGACAATGGAATCTCCAGGTCAGAATATAAACAGAATAAGGAAAAGGTAAGTTTCTACTTACTGTAAAGATGGCATGTTAAGTTGCAGACAGGTACAACTAAAAGACAGTTATACATTAGCTCTCATCCACAGTGTTTGTCAGAAAAAGAAACACACACACATTCATTCACAGAAGCAAGCACACCTCACACACGCAACCGCCATCTCTGGCAGCTTGTACCGGAATTGGCAATCTGGTCTGACCTGCTGGAAACAGCGATCATGTATGCGTGAGGTGTGCTTTCTTGTCTGAATGAATGTGCGTGTGTGTGTGTGTTTTTTTTTTCTGATGTAGGCTTTGGCCAAAAGCTTATATATAAGTATCTTTTAGTTGCAACTTAATATCTCTCTTAATGATAAGTAACAATCTATCTCCTCTTTACACTGCAAATATATTTAAATAATACTGAAAATATGTTTTGTTTGTGATCTATGTTCTTGAGAAATATGAAGGTAAGCTACATGCAAGCCATTCAGTGTCCTTTACACAACTGTGTTACCATGCAACACATTCCAGTTTCCATCTCACTTTTCCCTTTCATCCTTTTTCCTGCTGAGGTAGTGTGCAAGTGCTTTCTGGTGACAGAAATCTGCACATATGCAAGAGATCCACAGCCATGCGAAATTCTTGGCCTTCCTTTATCTATTTTGTTCAACTGATCTTCCAAGTCCTCTGCCACTTCAGGCAGATCCCTTTCCGAATTTCTCCTTGGTTTCCTTTATTGTTTGTGCAGTGTAGACATTGAATGACAAGGAGAGAGGCTACAGTACTGCCTCAGTCTGTTTTGATTACTGCCTCCTTTCATAATCTTAAGACTCTTATAGCTGAGTGGTAGATAGCATTTGCTCCCTGTATGTTATCTACAGCATTTGCTCCCTGTATGTTATCTACATCTACATATGCACTCCCCCAGTTAGCTTTGTCAAAAGCTCTCTCTCTAATTCTACAAATGCTATAAACGTAGGTTTTCCTGTTGACATTCTATGTTCTACGAGAAGTCAGGGGGTCAGTATTGCCTCTCATATTCCTGCAGTTCTCTCCTCCAGTTGGCTTTTAGTGGTTTTTACAGTCTTCTGTAAATAATTGTGGTTACTATCCTGCAAAAAAGGTTTATTAAACTGATCATGTGGTATTATTCATATTCTGTCTTCAGCGGCATCCCCGATAGAGTACTTAAGCGCCTGCCTCTCGCTCAGCCAGCCAGTCTAACATTGCATACGTATCAGGACATATCGCCTCGCCTTAGATAGCGTATTTACTTTCGTGTTTTGTTTACGAGTGGACATGGTTGTCTAGTTAGGTTTTCTTGACTCTGTTGTCTCATTCTTGTTGTTGTCATAAGGTCCTTTGTTGGTCGTGTCCATCCTCTCCTTTGTGTAGTTGTTTGCGGGCCGCTCCGCGGGTCCTGCTGCGTTTTCCGTCACTTCAACCCGACGACCGTTCCGGTCGCCGTTACAACATTTTAGCGACGAGGTAAATGGTGGTCATTGTTGGTATGGAGGCAAAGTTGGTCTGTCTGCTGGAGCAACAGCAGCAGCTCATGCAGCAGCAGCAGCTCCAGTTCGACATTTTACAAAAGTCGCTGCACTTGCTAACGGACAAAGTCGATGCCCGGGACGCGTTACCACACCAGCTTCAGAGTCCTCGGGTGTCTGATGCTTTCCCATGTCCGCCATCGTTTCCACCCTTTAATGACGCTAACGAGGACTGGGAAACCTACTTACATTGGCTGAAACAACATTTCACGGCTTTTCAAGTCACGGACGATTCCTTGCAGCGGTCGTTTTTGTCTTGGGCCTCCCCAGACACGTTCTTTCTTCTCCTCAAGTTGGCACTGTTATCCAATCCCGGCTCTCTCTTTCCAGGAGATCTGCATTTTGCTGACAAACTATTATTCCCAACACCACCATGTGGTCGCCTCTCAGTTGGAGTTCCACCAGTACCATAAACAGCCTGGTCAATCGTATCGTTCCTGGGTCATGGACTTGCAGGATCTCAGCAGTCGATGCAATTTTACGTGCACCAATCAGCAGTGTAAGGCTTTGTATGCAGACTCCCTGATCCGGGATGTGGTGGTTCAGCTGGCTCCTGATCCTGAGGTCCGTACCGCAGCGTTGAAACTCGACAACCCCTCCTTGGAACAGATTCTCCGCATTGCCCACTCCTTTGAAATTGCTCAAGCGGCTAATGAGCATCTTACGGCGCGACCACAGGTGGCGGCGATCGCGGCGTCATGGCGGGTTCCGCCCTCGCGGCGTCGACGTGGCCCGGCTGAGAAAGGCCAGCACCGTCGGGACTCCTCATTGTCCAACGTCTCTATGGCATAGGCGCCTTCAGTTGCCCCTCGTCGCCGGTCACGTGGCCCACTTCCATCTTGCCCACAGTGCTTTACTGCACATTCGCGGGCTGATTGTCCCCACTGCTGGAAAACGTGCATGCTGTGTAACAAGGAGGGCCACATCTGATCGGTTTGTCGTAGTCGCTCAACTCACTCCAGTCCTGCCCCTCCTGGGCCTCAAGATACAATCCGTGCTGTGCAATTGGTCGTCCCACAGGATGACCCATCAGCATGGAAGCTTTTCCTCACACTCCGCATTTTCACTGAGGATGTCAGTTTTCAGGTTGAGACTGGCGCCACCGTCTTCCTGATTAATATGGCAACATATACCCGGTTGGGCTCTCCTGCGTTGTCGCCTCCCTCTCTGTTTGGTCACCTACAGAGACAGTTCCATTCCCCTTTGTGGACAGTTCGTCGTCCAGGCGACGACAAGCGTGCTCCCCAGCTCCTTACCCTCTTTGTTGTCGACCATCTGTCGGTTTCGAACATTTTTGGCCTGGATGCGTTTCAACTGTTTGGCTTTTCAATTTCCGATGAAGTTAAGGTCGTTTCCACGGCTGTTCCCTTTCAGGACTTAGATGATCCGTGCTCCGCTTTTGTGTCATTGTTTGCACCGGATCTCGGATGTGCTTCTGGCTTTCAGGCGCACATCACCCTACGGCCGGATGCACAGCCTCCGTTTTTCTGGGCCCGGCCCCTTCCGGTGGCCTTATGGCCAGCGGTAAAGCAGGAACTTGATCAGCATCAGGCCGCTGGTCTGCTGGAGCCTGTAACTTACAGTGCAGACCGAGCGAGGTGGCGCAGTGGTTAGCACACTGGACTCGCATTCGGGAGGACGACGGTTCAATCCCGTCTCCGGCCATCCTGATTTAGGTTTTCCGTGATTTCCCTAAATCGCTTCAGGCAAATGCCGGGATGGTTCCTTTGAAAGGGCACGGCCGATTTCCTTCTCCATCCTTCCCTCACCCGAGCTTGCGCTCCGTCTCTAATGACCTCGTTGTCGACGGGACGTTAAACACTAATCTCCTCCTCCTCCTTACAGTGCATGGGCGACACCACTGGTGGTCATACGGAAACTCAATGGGTCCCTTTGGCTGTGTGGGGACTTTGGCACTCCAGTCAATGCTCAGTCCCTCGTTGACACTTACCCCATTCCCCAACAGGAAGACCTTCTTGCCAAGCTTGCCAGGGAAGAGTATTTTTCCAAGAACGACCTGGCTGAGGCATACCACCACTTGCCCTTGAATGCCAAATTTCAGAACATCATGGTTATCAACACGCCTTTCGGATTGTATAAGTACAAGCACCTTCCCTTGTGTGTCTCTTCGGCACCGGCCATTTTCCAGCAATTCCTGGAGCAGCTTATGCAGCCTATCCCTGCCTGTGTGAATTATCTGGTTGACATCTTGGTCATCGGGCGTTCCCGCCAGGAACATTTGCAAAACCTCAGCGCCTTATTTCATGCTCTACAGTCTGCTCGTTTATGTGTTCGGCTGGACAAGTGTTGTTTTTTTCCAACAGGAGGTGGAATACTTAGGCCAATGGCTTAGCAAAGATGGATTTCGCCCTTCAGGTCAGGTCGTAATGTCGCGGCCATTGAGGCCCTTCCTCGTCCCAAAGACTTACCTGAATTCCAGGTGTTTTTGGGCAAGGTTACTTATTACTTAAAGTTCTTGCCCCAGGCTGCCTCCATTGCTCAAGCCCTCAATCACTTGCATCGCAAAGGGGTACCTTTTGATTGGACTCCTGCCTGTGACCAGGCTTTTCTCCGTTTAAAGGTGATGCTGAAGTCCTCCCCTTGCCTTACTTTCTTTTCTCTGGACTGCCCCTTGGCTGTGGTGGCTGATGCGTCGGCTTACAGCATTGGGGCCGTCCTTGCGCAGTGGGATGCCGATGGCTCCGAACAGCCCATCGCTTATGCCTCTAAGATGTTGACCCCAGCACAATGGAACTACTCCCAGATTGACAAGGAGGCTCTGGCGATCGTGTTCACTGTCCAAAAATTTCACGCCTATCTCTTTGGGGCAAAGTTCACCCTCCTGACGGACCATAAACCCTTGGTTACACTTTTTGGACCCCATTTTCACCTTCCAGAGTGGACGGCTCAACGTCTCCAGAGCTGGGCATTGTTTTTACATAATTACGCTTACACCATCCGGTAAAGCCCACCGCCCACCATGCTAACACGGACACTTTGTCACGTCTCCCAGCAGGCCCCAACCCTGCCTTTGACCAACAGGATGTACTCTGCTTTCACATTGATTCTGCCCGCTGGGATGTGCTGCACGGTCTGCCTCTTATGGTTGCTCACATTGCTGCAGCTACCCGCCGCGACCCTGTCTTGCGGCAGGTTCTCAACTACGTGGTCCACGGGTGGCCATCCTACGTTACTCGTCGGATGCAGTCCAATTTCAGCCCCTGGCGCCACCTGTCCCACAGGCTCTCCATAGTTGATGATGTCCTTCTGTTGGCCACGGAGTCAGATGCCCGTCGGGTGGTCATCACTCCAGAATTGTGGCTTCGGTGCTCGGTTTGTTACACTGTGGGCACTGGGGTATGTCCCATATGAAACTTTTGGCTCGCCGGCATGTGTATTGGCCCAGCATCAATGGCGATATCGAGCGCCTGGTCCGTGGGTGCACTGTCGGTGAGCGTCACCAGGTGAGTCCCCCTCAGTCATTTGCACCCTGGCCTGTGCCTCGCTGGCCCTGGGATCACATCCATATCAATTTTGCGGTCCCGTTTTTGGGGTCCATGTCGTTACTCATCGTTGATGCCTACTCCAAATACTCATTTGTTGTCAGAATGACATCCACCACCACGGAGGCTACACTCACGGCCCTCGCCCAGGTTCTCACAATCGAGGGTCTGCCACACACATTGGTCTCCGATAATGGTCCCCAATTCACGGCATCCTCCTTCCACGACTTCTGTCAGGCCAACGGTATCAAACATATCCATAGCCCCCCTTTCTACCCTTTGTCCAATGGCACGGCAGAGAGGCTTGTCCGCTATTCTAAACAACAGTTGACTGAGGCAGTCGACACTTCTCCAACCACGTTGGCCCTCACCCTATTTTTGAGCATCTATTGCACTGCGCCAATTGACAGGCCCAGTCCGGCAGAGCTCCTTCATGGGTGACAGCCACGGACCCTGCTCCATTTGCTGATGCCATCCTCCTCCTACCCCCACTCGTAGCCCTCGCAGCAGTATGCCCCTGGCACGGCCGTGTGGGCCCGCGCGTATGGGCTCAAGGTGGGTTGGACACCCACCACAACCGTCGCGGCCCATGAGCGGCATGTGACGTCAGTGCAGACGTGGAAAGGGTTGGAGCACCGCCATCATAATCAGCTCCGCCCGTGTGCCACCATGGGACTCGCGCCGCCGCCTCTTTCCCTACCTCCTTCAGGTACAGACGTGGTCCTCGAGTCATCATTCCTGCCCCCAGTTGATGTCTCCCCAAGGGCCTGCTGCCAGCCCTCTCCGCCTCAGGGTGGGTTGGCGGCTCCCTCCCCTGCCCTGGACTCTGGATCGGCTGTCATGGATACCTCAGGCATCCCTTCCTCCCTGCCAATTGCGGTTGATGAGCCCGGCTCCTCTTCCTACTGGCGCCCACCTCGGCACTGTCCAGGGCGTTTCCGCCCCTACATGCAAGTTTCAGGGGGGAGGAATCTGGTACCGCGCACTGCGGTATTTGAATCTCCGCCAGACATCATGGACGTTGAAGACCCCTAGAGGTCTCTGCACCATCACGCCATAAGCTGTGGTGGCATGTGCCTCCTGGCCCACATTTAGTGTGAGGGCGCCACAGTGGAACACGTGGTTGCAGCGGCCAATAGCGGCATCCCCAAGTACTTAAGCACCTGCCTCTCACTCAGCCAGCCAGTGTAACATTGCATACCTGTCAGGACATATCGCCTCGCCTTAGACAACGTATTTACTTTCGTGTTTTGTTTACGAGTGGACATGGTTGTCTAGTTAGGTTTTCTTGACTCTGTTGTCTTGTTCTTGTTGTTGTCATAAGGTCCTTCGTTGGTCTTGTCCGTCATCTCCATTGTGTTGTCGTTCGCCGGACGCTCCGCGGGTCCCACCGCGTTTTCCGTCACTTCAACCTTCTATGCACTGTTTAGTCTGAGATACAAATCCCTGTTGTTCGAAAGAAGTCATTTCCAATATATCTGGCAGTTGATGTCGGGTGCCTGTGTGCCAACAGTTGGAGGAAACAATCCTGCATTGGCGTTGTCATACAAGGACGTCCACTGTGAGGTCTATTATTCACATTCCTCATCTTTCTGTACTTACTCCACACCTTAGATACACCACTTTGAGTGACATATAACCGATCAGCAGCATCTTGTTGTGTATGACCTGCTGAAAGTAAAGCCACTATCCTTATTCTATCAAAGTGTTGTATTTCTCTACATGGCATGTTACTGCAGTGCTGAACACAAACTGAACAAAGCTGTTGTTGATACTGGACTGTTCGCAGTATGCCACTGCGACAAGGCATTTAAGATGACTAGGAAATGGCCAGTAATAAACATCATCCAGTATATGGGCTCTAACTGGATAATGCATGGTCAGTGAGACCTCATGTATCATAGACTACATTTTACGATAATATTCCAAACTTCTACATCTACATCTACATTAATACTCCACAAGCCACCCAACGGTGTGTGGCGGAGGGCACTTTACGTGCCACTGTCATTACCTCCCTTTCCTGTTCCAGTCGCGTATGGTTCGCGGGAAGAACGACTGTCTGAAAGCCTCCGTGCGCGCTCTAATCTCTCTAATTTTACATTCGTGATCTCCTTGGGAGGTATAAGCAGGGGGAAGCAATATATTCGATACCTCATCCAGAAACGCACCCTCTCGAAACCTGGCGAGTAAGCTACACCGCAATGCAGAGCGCCTCTCTTGCAGAGTCTGCCACTTGAGTTTGCTAAACATCTCCGTAACGCTATCACGGTTACCAAATAACCCTGTGACAAAATGCGCCGCTCTTCTTTGGATCTTCTCTATCTCCTCCATCAACCCAATCTGGTACGGATCCCACACTGATGAGCAATACTCAAGTATAGGTCGAACGAGTGTTTTGTAAGCCACCTCCTTTGTTGATGGACTACATTTTCTAAGGACTCTCCCAATGAATCTCAACCTGGTACCCGACTTACCAACAATTAATTTTATATGATCATTCCACTTCAAATCGTTCCGCACGCATACTCCCAGATGTTTTCCAGAAGTAACTGCTACCAGTGTTTGTTCCGCTATCATATAATCATACAATAAATGATCCTTCTTTCTATGTATTTGCAATACATTACATTTGTCTATGTTAAGGGTCAGTTGCCACTCCCTGCACCAAGTGCCTATCTGCTGCACATCTTCCTGCATTTCGCTACAATTTTCTAATGCTGCAACTTCTCTGTATACTACAGCATCATCCACGAAAAGCCGCATGGAACTTCCGACACTATCTACTAGGTCATTTGTATATATTGTGAAAAGCAATGGTCCCATAACATTCCTACGCCAGAGGTTACTTTAACGTTTGTAGACATCTCTCCATTGATAACAACATGCTGTGTTCTGTTTGCTAAAAACTCTTCAATCCAGCCACACAGCTGGTCTGATATTCCGTAGGCTCTTACTTTGTTTATCAGGCGACAGTGCGGAACTGTATCGAACGCCTTCCAGAAGTCGAGGAAAATAGCATCTACCTGGGAGCCTGTATCTAATATTTTCTGGGTCTCAAGAACAAATAAAGCGAGTTGTGTCTCACACGATCGCTGTTTCCGGAATCCATGTTGATTCCTACAGAGTAGATTCTGGGTTTCCAAAAACGAGATGATACGCGAGCAAAAAACATGTTCTAAAATTCTACAACAGATCGACGTCAGAGATATAGGTCTATAGTTTTGTGCATCTGCTCAATGACCCTTCTTGAAGACTGGGACTACCAGTGCTCTTGTCCAATCATTTGGAACCTTCCGTTGCTCTAGAGACTTGCAGTACACAGCTGTCAGAAGGGGGGCAAGTTCTTTCGCGTACTCTGTGTAGAAACGAATTGGTATCCCGTCAGGTCCAGTGGACTTTCCTCTGTTGAGTGATTCCAGTTGCTTTTCTATTCCTTGGACACTTATTTCGATGTCAGCCATTTTTTTGTTTGTGCGAGGATTTAGAGAAGTAACTGCAGTGCGGTCTTCCTCTGTGAAACAGCTTTGGAAAAAGGTGTTTAGTATTTCAACTTTACACGTGTCATCCTCTGTTTCAGTGCCATCATCATCCCGGAGTGTCTGGATATGCTGTTTCGAGCCACTTACTGATTTAACGTAAGACCAGAACTTCCTAGGATTTTCTGTCAAGTCAGTACATAGAATTTTACTTTCGAATTCACTGAACGCTTCACGCATAGCCCTCCTTACGCTAACTTTGACATCATTTAGCTTCTGTTTGTCTGAGAGGTTTTGGCTGCATTTAAACATGGAGTGAAGCTCTCTTTGCTTTCGCAGTAGTTTCCTAACTTTGTTGTTGAACCACGGTGCGTTTTTCCCGTCCCTCACAGTTTTACTCGGCACGTACCTGTCTAAAACGCATTTTACAATTGCCTTGATCTTTTTCCATAAACACTCAACATTGTCAGTGTTGGAACAGAAATTTTCGTTTTAATATCTGTTAGGCAGTCAGAAATCTGCCTTCTATTACTCTTGCTAAACCTATAAACCTTCCTCCCTTTTTTATATTCCTATTAACTTCCATATTCAGGGATGCTGCAGCGGCCTTATGATCACTGATTCCCTGTTCTGCACTTACAGATTCGAAAAGTTCGGGTCTGTTTATTATCAGTAGGTCCAAGATGTTATCTCCACGAGTCGGTTCTCTGTTTAATTGCTCGAGGTAATTTTCGGATAGTGCACTCAGTATAATGTCACTTGATGCTCTGTCCCTACCACCCGTCCTAAACATCTGAGTGTCCCAGTCTATATCTGTTAAATTGAAATCTCCACCTAAGACTATAACATGCTGAGAAAATGTATGTGAAATGTTTTCCAAATTTCCTCTCAGTTGTTCTGCCACTAATGCTGCTGAGACGGGAGGTCGGTAAAAGGAGCCAACTATTAACCTTGCTCGGTTGTTGAGTGTAACCTCCACCCATAATAATTCACAGAAACTATCCATTTCTACTTCACTACAGGATAAACTATTACTAACAGTGACAAACACGCCACGACCGGTTTCATGCAATCTATCCTTTCTAAACACCGTCTGTGCCTTTGTAAAAATTTCGGCAGAATTTATCTCTGGCTTCAGCCAGCTTTCTGTACCTGTAATGATTTCAGCTTCGGTGTTTTCTATCAGCGCTTGAAGTTCCGGTACTTTACCAATGCAGCTTCCACAGTTTACAATTACAATACCGATTGCTGCTTGGTCCCCGCATGTCCTGACTTTGCCCCGCACCCTTTGAGGCTGTTGCTCTTTCTGTACTTGCCCGAGGCCATCTAACCTAAAAAACTGCCCAGTCCATGCCACACAACCCCTGCTACCCGTGTAGCCGCTTGCTGCATGTAGTGGACTCCTGATCTATCCAGCGGAACCCGAAACCCCACCACCCTTTTGTTGAGCAGTGTATCTTATCCAGATTAGTACATGATGGAAGTTCAGAAACTACCTATACAATAAAAACACATGTTCAAACTTCAGAATGGCTAAATGAAAATAATATAGTTGAATTAAATTTAACAGTAATAAAACTAGTTCAGTTGTTACTTATATGATTAGCATTCTTTATAAAATTCAACAGAGTAGAAAGACTGACCTAATAAAAAATCATAGTTTAGTTTCAGAAAGAGATTGATTGATATCTGAGCTTTTAAGCGCTCTCTGAAATATGTTGAATGTTTTAACAGTATTGTACTTGGCATCTCTTTGAGCAAAAAACATGTCTTTTTAGTGCCAGTGGATATTATTCTGTAGTCTAGTGTCATGATTGTGGACAGCTGAGTTCCTATCATGGCGAGCATTGTTACAATAAAGCACATGAGCTAAAATAAGTATTGAGAAGTAGTAAGTATTCGCAGTTACCTGAACAGTTTATGAAAGAAGTTTATGGGACTCATTTTAAAATGACTCTAATTCCTCTTTTCAGAGCAAAACAATCCCTTTCAAAAAGAGAATAAAATCAGCTGCTGTTGACTGGTAAATGCATGTAAATACTTACAAAACAGGAACACTACAGGAAACCAACTTAAAGCTCATTGTATGACTACTTCTGATCACTCCGTAGCCACAGCTGTACTTCACAAGCACCTTTATGACAGGTGCGTGCATGCTAAGAAACCAGTAAAAAGTGCTTCAGTGGTCGTAGTAAATCCTCTCTACAAATGAGTACTATTTTTTTTTTATTTTTAGGTAATGATATTCAACACGTATTTATCTGTAGAGAACCTAGAACATTACTATTCATTCAGTATTGCTAAAAGAGATTTAAATAAGCTAACCAGATATTGGAGTAGCACACAAATATAATATGAAGTGGCCAGAATTTTCTCCCGTCTCAGTTAAGCATGGTTGACTGCAATCAACCCTATAAGAGTGATAAAATGCATACAACTAAGAACTTATGTGGTCCAGTTCCTTTTTAACAGCATAGTTTCACCACTAGTCTTATACTAGTGTTAGTGGTGTCATATTCCAGTTTATAGATAGACTGAAACATGTCTTATTCAACTTTTGAAGAGATTTGTTAAGAAGCAACAGTCATAACATTGTCATTTCAACAACATATGGTTTATCCATAACTCTTGTCCACTTGTTAGTTATCAATGCACATTACAACTTCTTATTTCTTAAAGTAAACTTCTGTTTCTAAGTTGATAGCAAGTTTCGTTGTTTGTCATGCATCAATTTAAGGTGAACCATCTTATACCTCTTGCTTCATAAATTCTTGCCAATATTCATATCAAATTATTCAATACTGTACTGTCACTAATGGGTATAAAATATGTAAATTCCTAAGTTTTCCATCTAAACAAAGGATATTTCAGGCCGGCCAGAGTGGCCGTGCAGTTCTAGGCGCTACAGTCTGGATCCGAGCAACCGCTACGGTCGCAGGTTCGAATCCTGCCTCGGGCATGGATGTGTGTGATGTCCTTAGGTTAGTTAGGTTTAATTAGTTCTAAGTTCTAGGCAACTGATGACCTCAGAAGCTAAGTTGCATAGTGCTCAGAGCCATTTGAACCAAAGGATATTTCATATTTAAGAGACCCTATTTGTGGCTCATTGAATCTGTGTCAGGTATCGTATTTGTATCTCAATCTGTGACAGTTATCTTCAAAAAGATTTTTTTTCCTTGTAAAAAAAATTAAAATAAGCCAGCAACTTCACAGTAAATAACATTTTGTATACACTCTATTTGCAGGTCTCTTGCCTTGTTAAAGTGCCAACTGAAATTTTCAAGCAACGACAACAAGCTTCTACACAAAATTCATCCTTGTTGTCCATGTGGCGCCACATCTATGCCAAGGAAGGCTTTATGGGATTCTACAGAGGCTTTACTAGTACAGTTGTCCGGGAGATTCCATTCTCCGTTGTGCAGTTCCCTATCTGGGAATTTTTTAAGCTGAGTCTCAGAGAAATAAAGGGTGATGAACTTAACCCTGCAGAAAAGGCACTCTGTGGAGCATTTGCAGGTAAACTGTTAATTAATTACTGAATACTGTAAGGTTGCATGGATCTAAAGACTAACTATGTTTTCTAATCTTGAAGTCTAAAACAATTCAAGTTGTCATTATTTACTTTGGGGCATGAGCCCACCCTGTTTCTTCACAATTACTCTTGCCCATTTTATCTCTCTCTCTCTGTCTGTCTGTCTGTCTGTTTGGGGGGGGGGGGGGGGGGGGTAGTTCGTCTCGTATTTGTCGTTTGATCTCCATGTTCTTTCACCATCTCTGGTATTGTTTTATCACTTAAATTAAATGCTGATTTTTGAGTTCTGTAAAAAGTCTTCATTTATTTTCTTATCCGTGTAGCTGTGTCTCGCTAACATCACAAAAATCATTCCATTAGTAGTAGTTCTCACTACCATGCTGCAAACCCAGTAATGTTACTACTTTATAACATTTAATCAGGGTTTCTTTGAGAACTTTCTTTCCCAGTGTTTGCTGTAGACTACTGCAGAAATAATTATTAGCATTCAATATACTCTCTTTTTCTTTGTTTGAACCTTGTGTGATCTCCAAGTATTTGAAAGTTAACTTGTTTAATTACATTACTTATTTTGATTCTAACCCTTAGTGGTTCAGGTCCTAAAAAGCCATAATCTTTTTCTCAGTATCAGAGATCTAAACATTTTGTTATTTTATTGTAATCATCATCATCTCCATCTCTTACCTTCAATAAAGATAAAGGGCACACTGTCCACTCAATTACATGAGGGTCAGCCAAATGAAAACCTTAAATATTTTTTAAAATATTATTTATTGTGCAGAAGTGGTAGAAAGCTGTATCACATTTCAACATAATCTCCCCCACACTCAATGCAAGTCCTCCAGCGATTACAAAGTGCATAAATTCCTTTAAAAAAATTCTTTCGGTAGTCCACACAACCACTCATGCACCGTCTTTGAGTGGTCCAAACATATGGAAATCACTTGGGGGCAAGGTCTGGTGAGTATGGTGGATGAGGAAGACAGTCAAAATGCAGGTCTGTGATTGTTGCAACTGTTGTATGGGCAGTGTGGGGCCTTGCATTGTCATGTTAAAAAAGACACCTGCTGACAGCAATCCATGTCACTTTGATTTGATTGCAGGCCCGATATGATTTTTTAGGAGATCTGTGTATGATGCACTGGTGACAGTGGTTCCTCTAGGCACATAATGCTCCAAAATGATGCCTTTTTCGTCCCAAAAGAGAGTCAGTATAACCTTCCCGGTTGATGGTTCTGTCCGAAACTTCTTTGGTTTTGGTGATGAGGAATGGCGCCATTCCTTGCTTGCTCTCTTCGTTTCCGGTTGGTGGAAGTGAACCCAGGTTCCGTCCCCAGTAGCGATTCTTGCAAGCAAGTCATCACCTTCTCGTTCAAAGGGCCAAAGAAGTTCTTCACAAGCATCAACACGTCATTCTCTCATTTCAGAAGTCAGCTGCCATGGCACCCACCTTGCAGACACTTTGTGAAACTGGAGCACATGATACACAATGTGGTGTGCTGATCCGTGACTAATCTGTAAACATGCTGCAATGTCATTCAGTGTCACTCGGCAGTTTTCCTTCACTATGGCTTCAACTGCTGAAATGTTCTGTGGAGTCAGAACTCGATGCTGACCTGGATGAGGAGCATCTTCCACTGAAGTCATACCATTTGCGAACTTCCTACTCCATTCGTAGACTTGCTGCTGTGACAAACATGCATCACTGTACTGAACCTTCATTCGTTGATGAACTTCAATAGGTTTCACACCTTCACTACGCAAAAACCGAATAACAGAACACTGTTCTTCCTTGGACCAAGTCACAAGTGGGGCGGCCATCTTTATACTGATACTGCTACGGTATGTGTGCATCTGCACTATGCTGCCACCTACAGGCCTTTCTGCACGCAGTTTGTAGCATGCTTACCAACTTACAGGATAACAGCACAAAATTTCGATTTGTTATTAGAAATTTAAGGTTTTCTTTTGACTCACCCTCGTATATTTTATATTAGTCATTGCTGAACTCAGACTAGATGCTTTTCAGATCAAAGCAGCCTCATCCAAGTAGTTGGCTTTGGAATTGCCTGCTCCTATCGACAATCTGTTTAAGATTTTCCTGTAGCACTTTTCAGTGGACAGATGGTAAGCAATCTATAATTGTCATCTATCCTGGGATGTCGGGAACTCTGGCTTCAAATGACTGGACTTAAGTTATATCATGTATTTATGCAGTGAATGGGTTCTGGCTTCAAGTATAGAAGCAAATAATATTAATGTGACTAAAAGTTTTAGGTGTGTAGTAACAAATGGTGTTTGCAATAACTGTAAAGGTGAAATCGAGAAGTTAAACAAATGATTAAAAAGTGTACAGCTAGCTGTTAATGTTCTGAGTAAAATATCACTGACCTTAGAAACAAAAGTTGTAAGCTACAAAGAAAAGTTTCAAGCAATATCTTAAGCAATTTGCGCGGAGAAATTTGATACAGAAAACTCATGTGCACATACACCAGTGAAAAGTAACAGTAAACAGTGCATAAACAATTCAGAGACTCTTACCAGTGAAAACAATGGCTAAAAGTGTGTAAACTGTTCAAACGTGCTTTCCAGTCTAAATAATTGGCGAAAGTGCATAAATAATTCAAAAATTGTTTCCGTTTAACTTGAAATACCCAACAAAGTTATTAAAAATTGCCCCATTCTCAGGAATACTCATTAAATAAACCTTATCTTGTGGGCACAAAGAGCTTCAGTGTGCTATCAGAAAGTATCACTAGGAAGGTTGTAAATGTTGTGTTGGCAGAAGAGCCTACACCGTGTTACTAATGGAGGCCGAAATGCACGTGTTTTAGCTCATGCAGGCTGGCATGAGGAGGGAAGAACTATACTGACGTGAGGTCTGGAACATGACAAGGAATTAGAATTCAGAAAGCGGACTTAATTAGTTAGATACTTAACTTTAATCCATTAATGATGAACGTCGCTCTTGACGGTACATGATTCACAATATTATCTGTTCAGAATACATTATAGTAACTGAATATGGCGCCTTGCTAGGTCGTAGCAAATGACGTAGCTGAAGGCTATGCTAAACTGTCGTCTCTGCAAATGAGAACGTATGTAGACAGTGAACCATCGCTAGCAAAGTCGGCTGTACAACTGGGGCGAGTGCTAGGGAGTCTCTCTAGACTAGACCTGCCGTGTGGCGGCGCTCGGTCTGCAATCACTGATAGTGGCGACACGCGGGTCCGACGTATACTAACGGACCACGGTGGATTTAAAGGCTACCACCTAGCAAGTGTGGTGTCTGGCGGTGACACCACAGTAAATGTTGAAGTGAACATTCCAGGGAGTGTGAAGTTCAAAACAAAATGGAAAATTTGTAAAACTGATTTCAGGAGCAGTCATAAATAATGGGCAACCCTGATAGAAAGCTAAGTAGCAGTTTTCAGAACATGAACATGGATCTTCATGCAACTAGCATAGTGAAATCCAGCTTAAAAGATGAAAAAGACTGTTGTTGTGATAATACCTTATTGATATGACTTGATCTTTAATTTATTGTTAACAAATACATCCATAAAACAAATATTACAATCAAACAATTAAGCTTCACTTATGCAAAATGCAGTACAGTGGATATTAGTAGACTAGACAAAAATTTGTATATTGAATATGGTGAGCTTCTAAATTGCATGGAAAAGAAATAATGTGTTTGGAGAAAAAATAAGTTATAACTGAATAGTAAGAAAAATTCTTGCTGAAAGGGAATAGTTAAAGAGTAAAGGAGACTACCCACCGAATAGCAAAAGGGTGGAGTCGTCGAGAGGCACACACAAAAGACAATGAAAACTTTGCTAACTTTCAGAAGGAATCCTTTGACAAGCAGGAAAACAAGTGCATGCCCCCCCCCCCCCCCCCCACACACACACGCACACACACACACACACACACACACACACACACACACACACACACACACACGTATCTCTGCCTGTGCATCTACCAAGCGTGTGTGTGTGTGTGTGTGTGTGTGTCACAATCTCTTTGTGCATGCTTATACGCCTCCTTTTTCTTTTTTAGAGAGAAAGCAGAGGAAAGGAGGCAAAAATTCCTCAAACTTAAAGTGTGATTCTCACACACATAGAGGATTTAAGGCACAATAATTGGATGTAATAGAAAAAGTGAATTTGAGTGCTGTTAATAACAGTTTTATTTGTGACAGTAACTAGCTGCACATCTGCCTTGTTGTGGAATGAAGTTGCAGATTGAGTAAATCAAATGTAAGCGGTAAAATAACCATATATTATTGTCATGGTATGGCAGTTGATGGCATAGAAAATTTAATTTTGTCACTAGAACAATGTGACAGACAGTCTTTGCACAGCTAAGTTAACAGCCATAATGAATGTGACAATGGTTTGTTGAAACCAACCACATACAATTCTGGGCACTGCAGATGAGAACATACCTCAAGGTGTTTTTGGTTCCCATTTTCAGCACTGGTATAACTTATAGAAAGATCTTTAATTTTATTTTTGCCCCTTTTCATCTCTTCCTGCTTAAATGCCATCATGAATTTTCCAGTTCCCACCCTTGTCTCTGTTTTTCAGTCATAAATCTTTTCATTGTTGCTTAAGATGCATTTCTCATACCTTCCCCAATTCATTATCTCATTCATAATTTTTCTAGATGATTATTTTTTCTATATTATAACTTGATGTACCATAAGGTCCACAACACTGTTCTTAAATTGGATTCTTAGTTGTTACATTTCATTTTTTACATTATGCTTCGTATGTATTGTCAGTTTTGAATGATTTGTCCATATTTAACTACTTCAGCAATTTCTCAGTTGTCCAAATACATCCACATCTGAAAAAATGCAACTTCAGCTATGAAAGCCAGTTATGAGTGAAAAATTGAGCTAGAATCATTGTTCTAAATGTTATTTTATACACATAATTCGTATAAAGGCACTTTGTAGGTTGCATTGCTGCTGCAGTAACTACTCCACTTGATGTAGTGAAAACCAGAATTATGCTGGCAGACAAAGAACTTCAGGTTCCAGAGGACTACAAGAAACTGAAAATATCAAGAGTATTAAGAAATGTGTATTCTGAAAGAGGATTTAAAGGGTATGTATCACATGGATGTCTTGTGGAAGCAACATTTTTTAATTTTGAACTTTCTGTTAATTTTCGTCTGTAAATTGAGTGTCCCTTTCCACACATTCCGTTTGTGCGGTTTTGAACATTGTGTGGTGTTGCATGGGTTTAAGTATTCCAAATAAAAACAGAATGAATGGTGAAAAATTGAACTAGTAGAGCAGCTTAAAGACTTGCATGTACACAACTGCGCGCACACACACACACACAAACACACTCTCTCTCTCTCTCTCTCTCTCTCTCTCTCTCTCTCTCCTCTTTCTTTTCATTGACATCACTGTGTGAGAGGTAGGTGTCCATACATATTCTGTTTTTGATGTTAACTCCAGGATATTCCAATAAAATAAAAAAGTAACTTGAATAATTTCACCTGTAACTACTTAGCTATAAACAGGGTTCTTTTAGTACCAAACTGTTCCATAACTTTTGTTTTTAGCTGTTTAGTTCGTTAGTACAGTCACACATTTTTATTGTCTGCTTTGAAATCAACTGTATCCCAACAGTAATTTGTAGCGAATTGTGTATATTAAATAATTTACAGTGACCCAACTGCTTGAGTTAAATATTATCATAATACTATTTTAACTACACATATTAGCATAAGACAGAAGAGGAGCACCTAAATACCAGATTTAATAAGGAGGTATGTAGAGTAGAAGAGGAGATGTGAGAGTCCTTGAAAGTTGATGATGGAGTATAATTAATACTGTTATTATTAAAATATTCAAAGAATATTAGTATTAAAATACTCCTGGTTGTTATGCAGTGGTCAAATGAATTTCTTGGAGAAATGGTCAAATGAATTTCTTGGAGAAAGCCCTCCTCTGAAGAGGACAACTTCAAGGTAAGTTGTAGCCTCTATGAAGGTCAAATTTACATCCTGGCTCACTACTGTCAGTAGTGAGCTAGGGTGTGAATCAGACTTCCAACCCTCCTTGAATAAACCCTCCACAGATAAAGGCAAAGCGTTGAGTTTCTGTGAGAAATTCATTTGGCCTGAGCATAACAGTCAGGCGCTTTTTAGTAATTGTGACATATCTGGACCTAAAAGTTTACATTTTTCAGTATCAGAATAAGACACTATGAGCACAAGGAGAAAAGTTTTTCAGCTCTAACAGCAAATTACAGTGGTTTTTAGATAAAAAATTTATGTAATTTTTGTGTAGTTCCCTTTTAGGTCAGTGCACTGCAAGAACTAAGTTCAGAACCTTTTGTTGTTCATAAAATTGCTGGTTTTGTAAACCAAAAAAATCAAGATATTAATACATTTTTATATTTGTTAATGTCTTATAGCATAATTTTCCAAGGTATTTTAGTGTGTAGAAAAAAGTATTGATTGCAAATAAATTAAGCACTGAGAATAAGAAGTGGAATTAAACAGAATGATCTTTTAGACGGCTCTTCAGTGTGATGGGCATTTTAACTGTTTCTTCACAATATGTATTTTCACAAATGAAATTTGTCATACATAATCCATTGCAATTTGAGAAGAACAGTGGCGTTCAATGCTACAAAATGTAATACATCACACCTCCCCTGGTTGCAACATATCTCTTTCTGTGTAGATCCACAGTTTTATGTAATGTTTTCATATTTATTTTTCATGTCACGTGCCTTTTACTATCGATTAGGTACTTATTTAATTTTTTTTATGTTTCTGATAAAATAAAAATTGCGCGTTAAGTCACATCAATATGGACTGCGTTATCAACCTGTTCAGTTATATGTATGTTAACAGAAGGACTAAGAGCGCGTTAGCCACCTAAGCAAGGAAGAGATTTATTCCATCAGTCAGGTTGAAGCAGTTATATGAGAAACACTAGGAGAAAAACTGACCTTTACTACTCATTACTAAAGCTGTCTGTTGCTTAGAATGAAGTTCAATATGCGGTCACAAAAATCTTTGTCCAGTAACATAAAATGACTGACAAGTTGGATGTTAGTGTTACCACGGATGGTAAATAAGGTGGCTGTTCCAACAGACTATACTTAATACCCCTCACTTTTCCCATTACCAAAGTACCTTTATGGGCAGGAGTGTAGTCCTGATAAAAGTTGATTATCTTCTTTCGCAATCCAGGCTTATTCTTGAGTACTGTTTCATCCATTTGTCCCACAAAACAAGCTTAGTATTCACCAGTTACTAGTTTCCCTTTTTCAAGAAGAATCGTTTCTGTGTCCCAGTGTTTTCTGACTATGACCTTACCAGCAGTTTTAACTCCACTTTTTGGCACCAACTGAAGTAGAGCAGTGGTTAATACATTGAACTCATATTTTGGAGGACAGTGCTTTAAATCCCTATCTGGCCATCCATATTTAGGTTTTTTGTTTATTTCCCTAAGTTGCTTGAAATGCTAGGTTCCTTTCCAGTGCTAGGCTCCTTTCCAATTTCCTTTCTCAGTCCAAGCTTATGTCACATTTAATGTCTTTATCATCAATGTGATTTAAAAATCTGCTGTGAGCTTTCATCCACTGTTTTGATTACTGTTTCGACAGGTAAGACACCCGCACAAAACTATCTTGTAGTAATTCTCAATGTCAAATGTATTGCAGTCTTTATTCTGATACATCATGGTTCATATGTATTTATTTGCCAAAGACCCAATATTGCATTCTGCATTTTCTCAGTGTTTTCATTTGAAATATTTTTTCTTATTGATCATATTCAAGAGAAGTCTAGCATTTTTGAATTCAGCCTCTCGTTTTTTAAATGTCGAATATGAATGAAGAGCATCTTAAACCTTCACTATCTTTGGATGTACTTCTGTTGGTAACAGAATCACTCAAAAAGAATGAATTTGAAGTGTGATAAAGACATGATGTCATAAGTGCTGCAATGTTATTGGTAATGTCCGTATATTCTCTGATCATGTATTTAGTCTTTGCCTTTTAATGTTCTTTTGTTTCAATCTTTAATTGTTTCATGCTATCACTTTTATGTATTAAATGTTGTTAATAAAGTATTCATACTAAAACAGCAACATGTTTTATCACCACCAACACTTCAACCCATACCACATCACAAACAAATATGAAACAACAGCATCAAACATGCTGCACATCTTCTGCATATCAAATCTTAATTATCTACACTGCAGAATCCAACATAAACTGTACCTGTGAACATACTTGTGAACCATAAAACAGTTAAACCTGCAACCATTCTGACTAGAAAATCCTGTTGTATGGTTTGCGAGAACAAGTTTGTGTTAGCCCACTATTCTCAATAAGGACACGGGCACAAAAGTTCAGGATATTTTGGCTTGACTACAAAGCACTGATAAATACACTGCCATTAAAAATGCTCTAATTGATCAATTGTTCAAGTCTGAGGCCAAATGATAAGAGAAGTTTATTTGCACAGTCACCTATGAACCTCACTAGCAATACTGTTAATGAATATATTCTACGAAACATCTGGCTGTCGTGATTACCACTTGATGCCCAGAAGATACTCGGCATATGCATTGACGACCACAACACTGTAACGTGAACAGTGGACTTTATTGACAAGATGTGCTGTCCACATTTGTTACAGCTGAGTGCCAACAGGCAGGCATTTCCTTGAGCTCATTACAAGCACAAATTGCTGAGCTTATCATACAACTCAGCATTCTTCAAACACAACATTCCAGTCACTGGTCGCAGCTCTGGTGCTCGCTGAAGAAATGCCACAATCACCTACAGCTGAAACGATGTGCTGGTACCACAAATGATTTGGCTTAGTGCGGCATATAGGCATATTCTACAACCCAGAAAGTTGCACTAGCTTTTGAGTGAACTATTGCATTTTTCTTCTTCTTCTTCCATTTTTTTGGTTTAAGTGCACACTCTTTCACTGAAAAGCACAGACACCCAAATTGACACTTCTACATCCACAGTAGCACTGACCATTGCCGAGCAGTTGCTCTGAAGGTAAGTGTTAGGAAAGAAAAAACACGTGACAACGGGTATGATGCTGGGACACAAACACTAATTATGAAGATCTGTAATGGCTGCCTAGTACTAGATCAAAGAGTACTGTTACACTAAGCTCACTGTCAATTACATTTTGTACAAGAAGCGGGAAATCCAGGTTCAAATTCTGGTCTGACAAAAATTTTCATTTATCACCACTGAATGAGGAATTCCTGGGCCAGCAGTGAGGAATTGCTGGGCCAGCAGCCTTATCATGGCTAAGGCACCAGAGGAACTGGCCCCTGCTGATGTGATGCCATATTGCTGAGCACCTGGCTCACCATGTAACAGGATTTATGCTCACCATGACGTCACTGTTCACTGTTGAATCAACAGTGCCCATCATGCCATAGTTGTTCAGCAGGGATACAAATTCTCTCCTGCCACTAATCAGCCTGTTGAGCTCATAATTGCAAAGGTGTAGTATGGTCAAGCAACAGAAGGGGGCTGGATATGACGGGATCCTTATCAAAAGTTAGAGCTTCTAGGAGATGGTCACATCAGCCTCATTTAGTTCTGGCAACAACGGCGGTGTGGTCATCTCTAGTGTCTGTGATTCCTTGTCAGGCAAAGGAGGTGAAACTGATTCCACATCCCTTGGAAGATCCAAAGATTGAACACTGATCTCCAAAAGCTGCAGTTGAGGGTCATATTGGTGCATGGGCTGAGGAATATGTGCACCTACTTATATTTAGCAGACCACTCTGAAATGCAAAGTCAAGGATACCACTCATTAGGGTTTCTTCCTGTTCCATTGGTGTATGGAGCACATGAAAGATTTATTCCTTAAATGCTTTTGAGCCTTCTGTAATTAGTGAGATCATAATAAAATTTTCTTGGGCTTCCAGCCATGTCAGGTGGTTAAAAAACCAACAGCTTTCGACCAAGCTCTTCTCAACCAATGGTAAGTGTTTAATGATTGCTTTGTTGACACGGTTTCACCATTATGTAGCTGCACTGCTGGCTGTGATGTCACTGTTGATGGCTTCCTAGTCAAACAACATAATGTTTTCATCCCGTATCCCATCGCGCCCACTTCTAGCTTGCAATGCCCAGGTCCCAAACTGTGCTAAGATGCAAACCACCATCCTTATTAATGTTGTTTTCAGATATTTTTATTTTTATAGCTTCTTTTTTAATGCTGTTCCAACATCCATTCATCATCATAATGACAGATGTTTCAGTGAACACAACCTGGTGTTGATTTTCTGCCATGGCTGGTTTTTCAGGATAGCATAGTCATAAGCACCTCTCGTGATCCATCCTGAATTGTTCCACAATGCATACTGTTTGCCCGACGTAGAAGCAGTCACAGTAACATGGTATCTAGTACATTCCAGGTGTTCTGAGCCCTATCATCCTTCACGGGCCTCATGAGCTACGTATTTTTGCTGGGGGTCTGAATGCAAATGAAATGTTGTCTCTTGAGGAGGCAGCTAATCTTTCTCAACACTGTGCCACAGAAAGGCAAGAATGCAAGTTTCTACCTCTCTTCTTCCCACTAGAAATGGGCTGTGATATCTGCTGGTAATTGTAGCCATTTTACGAGAAAGCTCTTCGGAGTTGGCTTAATTCCAGTGGCAGGCATTCACCTGAGACAACTTTAAGATGATGGATGAGGCTGTTCGGAATGCAACGTTTTCGTGTCAGATGGTGGTGGCTGAATTTTGCAGATACTGGTCCATAGGTTGGTTTCCTGTAGATGCTGTGGCTGAGGTGCCCACAGGATTTGTGGCGAATGAGAACACCAAGGAAAGGCAATGCACCATCCATCTCTACTTACATCATAAATCTAATGTGATTGCGAATGCTGGCCAGTTTTTCACGCCCGATGATAAATGTGTCATTGACGTAATGATAAAAACAACTGGGCTTACCAGGAACTGTGCCCAAGGCGATGTTTTCAAGTTTCTCCATAAAAAGGTTGGCTATGGATGGAGCCAACAGACTTCCCATTGTCACGCCATCCATCTGGTCAAAATACTGGCCGCCATATAGGAAATATAATGATGTCAACATGTAATTAAAAAACCCACAACTGTACAGTAGAGTTCCGCTATGTGGAACTAATTGTGACTGAACACTGTTCTGTTTAGCAGGAATTCAGAATAGGTGGATTCCATGAATAATATCAATGTATTGACATCTTAAGTCATAAATTAAGTGTGACGAAATCTGTGAGTGACCTTCGACAACTCATAGCACAGACTCCCTACCTATCCCCCCCTCTTCCTCCCTTATTCCAAACACATTATTGTAAATTTATTGTTAAGTTTTGTTCCGTGAGTGTTGAGTTACTTTACTGAGTCACTGTGTCTTTTTTATTTATGTTCACAGTACTTGATGTCAAACATTAAACATGGCAAGTAAACAAGGTCGTTCTTTGTATACTTTAAAACAAAAATTTGAAATGTTAAAAAGACTGGAGAAGGGAGAATGTGCTACTAAATCATCACTCATATATGGTGTCGGAAAGGCAAAAATTACTGAATTGAAAAAAATCACGTTAAAATTGAGCAGTTTTGTTCTGGATCAAGTGAAATAACTCTTGAAAAGTGGTAAAAAAACAACTGTGTCTTCATATGAAAAACCTGACAAGGCCTTATTCTCGTGGTTCACTCAAGTAAGACAGAAAGGAATCCCCATTTCTGGTCCTGTGGTAAAAGAAAAGGTGCTTCAATGAACAAGCTTATGGATGGTGACCCATCATTTTCAGCTAGAAAAAACACAGAATTGGACACCTCAAAATTGCTGGAGAGAATCTGTTAGCTGACAGCGAAACAGCTGCCGATTACCTATAAGAATTTAAAGATCATGTTTCTTCTCAAAACTGCTCACTGCAGCAAGTTTACAACACAGATTAAACCGGACTGAATTTGAAGGATTTGCCTACCAAAAGTCTTGCTTTGCAATAAGAGAAATCTGCCCCAGGGTTTATAATGGACAAACAACATCTAACTATCTTAGCTCACAGCAACTACCCAGCCACAAACTAACTTCCGCTGAGGGTAGTAGGCAAATCGGTAAAAGTATGAGCATTCAAAAACTATAACATCTACTCACTTCCTGTGTATTACAACAATCAAAAAAATGCTTGGATGGAGCACAACTTGTTCAAGGAACGGTTGGAACACCAATTTGTCCCTAAAGTGATTGCGTTCATTAGAGAAAATGGAATGCCTAATTGTGCCCTGCTGTTTACAGACAATGCTCCATCTCACTCTGAAGAAACGAAACTTGTTTGTGAAGACATCAAAGCAGTTTTTCTACCACTGAATGCAGCTTCAGTTCTTCAGCGTACGGACCATGGTGTTATGCAGGCCATTAAACAAAAATTCAAAATAATGCTGCTTCACACCTCACTCGAAGAGGATGAAAATGAAATCACAATCCTGCAAAAACTTAAGAAAATTACAATAAAAGATGTAATTTACTTGTTGGCTGGAGCATGGAATAACACCAGTAATGGTGCATTACAAAAATCATGGAAAAATCTCTAGCTTGCATTGGAATTTGTTGAAACACCTTTTACACCAGTGAAAGACTGTGATCTTCCACTAGTCAAGAAAATCCCTGGCTTTGAAGACATAGAAGAAAGCTATGATGAGGTTTGGGCTGCTGTTGATGACAATGGTCACCAGGGGTATCGGGATGAAGACCTCTTACAATGGTGCAGGACTCATCAGCTGAGATTGACTCAGAGGAAAGTGAGGAGGTGGTTAACGCTCAAACTGACCTCATACCACACATAGATATGGTAAATGCTCTTGACCTCACCTTACACTATGTTGAATAGCATGCTTCATCAACACCAAATGATGTTATATTCATGCAGTGATGGCGGAACATTGCATCCTCAAGTCAATTCAGTGCTCTTTGTCAGAAAAAAATTACCTGACTTTACTTCTGAAGTATGTGTAAATTGGTAATTTTTTGTGCTTATCAGTGATTAAAAATTATTCCACAGAATTGTATAAATGGAGCCAACATGTACTGTAACACACTTTCATTCCTATACGTTTTCAGGTGTTTTCCTCAAGCTTAGGCTCTATGTATGTCTCTCTTTAAATTCTTTGTCTAATAGTAAATGTACATTTTTTCACAATGTCTTTTTTAATTTCTACTGTTTTTAAGTTAAAAAATCTGTATTTTTTTATGAACTTTGTTCTGAATAGGCGGATTTTGGGAGTAGCGGGGTTCATAATACTGGAACTCTACTGCACTATCAAATAACAGATTTTCAGAATAGATGGTTTCGTAATAACGGGACTCTACTGTACTATCAAATAACTGGGAGAGAAGATCCATACAGGAACATGCATAAATATGGAGACCTCATTAAAGCTGACCATTGTGTAATCTCCCCCAACACAAAAATGCTCAATTCAGTTGATAAAATCATTGGTATTTTAGATGAGATGTACACACAACCCACATTTGGCTGGCTGGATATTTTGCTAATATCTATGTTGGTTTCCCATTTTTGTTCACAGTGTGGCAAAGAGGTGAATTCATTTCATGGATCTTTAATAGCTCATAAAGTGTATTTGGTCTCAGCACCTGTGGGGTGAGATTGGTAATAACAGCCTCTTCCAATGATTACTGTTTTAGGAGCTTTAATGTTTCCCCAACTGATTGTTCTTGACATCAGGTGGGTCCCATGGTAATTTTCAGTTGGTATCCTCCTCAAGAATCACCTGAAGTTTTGCATCATAGTGAGCTTATTCAGAATGACAGATGCATTGCCCTTGTCAGCAGGCAGAACCATGATGAGAGGATTGTTGCAGTGTGTGCAAAGTCTGTTGTATTCAGTCCCAGTCAAGTTAGATGGTGATGGTTTCAATTTTGAAATAATTCACCATATTTCACAATAAATTTAGTCTGCAATCTCTTAGTCATCTTGCAGATTGCATGTTTGACCTCACTTATAATATTGCAGATAGGGATACTCTGAGTGGCCGATGTGATGTTAAGACTTTTCTTAAGTGCTGTTATGACACCTATGTTGATATCTCTCTGTGTCATATTGATGACAGTTCGTTCCGTTGACTTTCATTCTGCACCTTGTTACTGTTGAGAGATCCAACTGAATCTTTCTGTTCCTCTGTGTCCTTTTCTGTGATGACACCTGTTGTACTACAGTGGCCACATTGATCCACTTCCAGTCTAGTTCCTAGAGTACCTCTGCCAATCAGACAGTCAGTAGCTCATGACTTATTTGAATCCGGCTGTCTCCTAATGAAATGTATGCTCTCCCATAGCACGGCAGAACTGGCATGATGATGATGTAAAAGAAGCTATAAAAATAGAAGCATCTAAACAAAATTTCAATAACTATGGCAGTTTGCAGCTCAGCAAAGCACAGCCTGGGAGCCAGCCATCACAAGTTTTTGAAGCAGGGGTAATCAAAATGGGATGAAAACATTACCAAATCTGATGATGAAGTGAGCACCAGTGATAACAGTGAGGCAACAGTAACATGGCAGTCATTTACAATTTGACAGTGGCCAATGACAGCTCTGTTTAAAGCTTGTGGAAGTTTAATTGTTTGTCAGATCTTGTGTTCATGGTTCCTACAAGAGCAATGCTTAGCAGGCTGTAGGATATTCCAAGACTCCTCACTTAGTTCTAGTTCTTGAAACTTTGTAAGTATGTTTTTGTGGTTTAGTTTCCATCTAACTTCAAGGGTCAGCTAATTCTGGTTTTTCAGATCTTTATGATGCACCTTATGTGTGAAATCAACCTGTGGCTATTCGTACTGCCTGTCTGTATACATTCAAATCCATCTTTAGTCCTGTGTGGTATGGGTCCCCACTCTTAAGTAATATTCTGGGATGGAATCCACAGGAGTTTTGTAAGCAATCTGCTTTGCTGACTGGATGCATTTTCTCAGCATTTTGTCGGTGAACTGAAATCTGACACCTGCTTTGCCTATGACTTACCCTACAGGATCATTCAATTTCATATTCCTACAAAATGTTACACCAAAGTATGTTAATGAGTTGGCAGATTCCAACTACAACTTATTGAGAAGGTAGTCATAGGATAGTACATTTTTAGATTTTGTGAAGTGTACACTTTTACATTTATGAACATTTAAAACAAATTGTCTGTGAACACCACTTTCAACTCTTATTGAGATCTGACATTATTTATATAGCATTTGTCTCACAGTACTTCATTATAGATAGCTGCATTGTCTGCAAAAACTCTGGGGTTACTTTTAAAATTGTCTGCTAGTTTATTAATAATGAACACGAACAGCAAGGATCCCAGAGCACTTCTTAGGGCACACCTGAAGTTACTTCTACACATGTCAATGTTTCCCCATCCAAAATAACATACTGCATCCTCCCTACCAAGAAATCCTCAATCCAGTTACAAATTTCACCTGATACCCATATGTTTGTACTTTTGATAATAGGTGTTTTTGTACTTTTGATAATAGGTGTTGGTATAATACTGAGTCCAGTGGCTTTTGAAAGTTAAGAAATACTGCAGCTACCTGGATGCCTTGATTCATGGCTGGCAGGATGTCTAGGTGGAAATCACTGGATTGATGTTTTTGGAATCCATGCTTGTTGGCAGATAGGACATTCTGTCCAAAGGAAGGAAGATTAAAAGTTTATCATCCCATTGACAACAAGATCATTAGTAACGAAGCACAAGTTTAGATTACAGAAGGAAATCATTTGTGCCCTTTCAAAGGAACCATCCCATCACTTGCCTTAAGTGATTTAGGGCTATCATGGAAAACTAAATCTGGATGGCTGGACAGGGATTTGAATCATCCTGCTGAATGCAAGTCCAGGGTGCTAACCTCTGCGCCACCTCAGTCAGTCATTCTGTTTGAGATATATCATTATGTTTGAGCTTAGAAAACTGCTATTTTCTAAGATTCTATAACTGATAGATGTCAAAGACTCTGGTAGATAGTTTTGTGCATCACTTTTGCTAAGCTTGTTATAAATGGGTCTGACCTGTGCTTACTTCCAACTACTGGGCAAAGTTTTTTGTTCAAAATATCTATAGTTTATTATGGTTGAAAGACCATCTAATTTAGCCACAAACTCTTTATACACTCTGATAGGGATCCAAGTAGGCCCTCGCCTTATTCAGTTATAATGATTGCAACTGTTTCTCAATGCCACTGACACTAATATCTACAACAGTAATATTTGCAAGATTTATACTGGGGCAATACTCTTCGACTTTCATTTGCAAAGGAACACTTGCAAACAGAATTCAGCATTACTGCTCTTGCGTTATCATTCTCAATTTCAGTTTCTGTGACATCCACGTGGTGTGGACATTAACTTTGGTGCCACTGACAGGCTTTACATATGACTGGCATGTTCCTGATTTTGTGAGAGGTCATTCGATTACGTTCTACCATTGTATTCATATAGAAGACTTCACACACTGTCTTTCTGACAGCCAAATGCATCTCATTTAGCATCTCTCCAACTATATTACTATGCTTTATTTTTACAGTTACTGTGCAGTAGTCACTGTTTCTTTAGAGAGGCTGTACACCTTGGAGGGTCTCTTTCATCATGTGCTCTTCTACTAAATTCATACACTATGTGATCAAAAGTATCCGGACACCCCCAAAAACATACGTTTTTCGTATTAGGTGCGTTGTGCTGCCAAGCGACCTCAGTAGTCTTTAGACATGGTGAGAGAGCAGAATGGGGCGCTCCATGGAACTCATGGACTTCGAACGTGGTCAGCTAACTGAATGTCACTTGTGTTACACGTTTGTAGGCGAGATTTCCACACTGCTAAACATCCCTAGGTCCACTGTTTCTGATGTGATAGTGAAGTGGAAACGTGAAGGTACACGTATAGCACAAAAGCATACAGGCCGACCTCGTCTTGACTGACAGAGACTACCGGCAGTTGAAGAAGGTCATAATGTGTAATAATCAGACCTCTAACCAAACCATCACACAGGAATTCCTAACTACATCAGGATCCACTTCAAGTACTATGATGGTTAGTCAGGAGGTGAGAAAACTTGGATTTCAAGGTCGAGCGGCTATTCATAAGCCACACATCACGCCAGCAAATGCCAAACAATGCCTCACTTAGTGTAAGGAGCATAAACATCAGACGATTGAACAGTGGAAAAACATTTTGTGGAGTGACAAAAGTATAATACACAATGAGGCGATCCGATGGCAGGGTGTGGGTATGGCGAGTGCCTGGTGAACATCATCTGTCAGCGTGTGTAGTGCCAACAGTAAAATTCAGAGGTGGTGGTGTTATGGTGTGGTTGTTTTTCATGGAGGGGGCTTGCACCCTTGTTGTTTTGCGTGGCACTAGCACAGCACAGGCCTTCATTGCTGTTTCAAGAACCTTCTTGCTTCCCACTGTTGAAGAGCAATTCGGTGATGGCGATTGCATCTTTCAACATGATCAAGCACCTGTTCATATTGCCCGGTCTGTGTCGGAGTGGTTACATAACAATAACATCCTTGTAATGGACTGGCCTGCACAGAGTCCTGACCTGAATCCTATAGCACACCTTTGGGATGTTTTGGAATGCTAACTTTGAGCCAGGCATCACCAGCCAACATCGATACCTCTCCTCAGTGCAGCACTCTGTGAAGAATGGCCTGCCATTCCCCAAGAAACCTTCCAGCACCTGATTGAACATTTTCCTGTGAAAGTGGAGGGTGCCGCGAACTTGTAAGTCATTTTCAGCCAGGTGTCCAGATACTTTTGATCACATGGTGTATTTATCCAGTGCTTTGTCAACTACTCTTCTGATTTTGAGCCACAGTTCCCCTAAATACACCTGCCTAGAGCTAAATGTTTCATGTTCCTCTATGAGATATCACACTGTAATTCTTGTTCTCCCGACTAGCTTGATGCTGCCAGCCATGAATTCCTCATGTGCCAACTTCTTTGTCTCATAGTAGCACTAGCAACATACATCATCTTCATCATCAGCTATTCAACACTTTACTTGAGGTAGTTTTGGAAGCCCAGTAGTAAGTAACCTTAATGTAATGATAACCTAATGACAACATCCTGACTTAGAGAATTGGCTCAGTAGTCTTTCGGTTTTACATTCTTTCCACAGAAAATTGTGCTGGTGACCAAGATCTTGTAAGCTAGCTTCCCATGACTGTCTTACTTGTTTGGAGATGAAAACTACAATTTTAACTGAACTTTGGCTAGTAATATGCTTTCTCACAAGGTATTTATTTGATTACATTCTTCTGTGTAGTGGAACAGTTTCATGAGGAATGTGATTTGAGGCTTCACTTCATTGTACCATATATTTCTCTTCATTGACAAACATTTAAAATAACAAAAATGCTTATTGGTAGTGTTGTAATTCTGACATGTTAACTTATAGCTGTACCTCAAAGTGAATACCAATCTACTTCAATACATTTTCTCCACAAACAAAAACTATTTTTCTGTAATGTGCACAAATCTACTCAATGCTTCCGAATGCCAATGATTGATTATCTCCATCATCTCACCATTGTTTGTGTTCAACCAATAATTTTCCATAATCTTATTGATTTATGTGATCATAACTACTTTTTCATATAATGTAACAGTTAATTTAAAATATATTTTTCTCTTTTTACAGGTTATTTGCTGGATTTCTGCCCAGAATCACATGGATAACACTTGGTGGTGCTGTATTCTTTGGCAGTTATGAAGTTGCAGTTGATGTTTCCTCTTATATGTTGAAACAAAATGAGGTTATAGATTGAGTAGTGTATGTGTGTTAACAGTTTGTATAACATACAGAAGCGATGTGCTCTCAGAAGCTTTAAGGTGCTAAAGAAGCCTAGCCGAAGCTAGCATTGCAACTTGTGGGGAGCTGCAGGCTCATTTTCGTTAACAGTTGAGACAGTGCAATTGTCTTGACAAGATCACCTGAATATGTATTAAGGAATGGGCCATTGCACATGCACTCATCCACACTGTGCACTTCTTTATTATGGGGTCATACTTCAGTTGTGTGCAGTATTGCTGAAGTGATTATGGATATATGAAAAATATACGCTACATTCACTGCACAGCAGGAGTTTGGATTGCAGCAATATGCAGATAACAAAGAAGTCTGATCATCTGGAACCAGGGACTTTTTCTTTAGGAGCTACATGGAAAAAAGAAATGGCAACACATGCTGCTGAAGAAAGTTGTTCATATACAACACCATAAAATGTTCAGCTCCAAAAGCTTGATGTTTGCTAATTCTGAATCGCAATAAAAATAAATAAAATTAGATTGCAAAGTTGTGCCAGAGAAGTGTATGAAATATATTCAGCATCCACTGGCACAATCACTGTTGCTCAGGTTGATAGCTTGTTACTCACTCTCATGTCTACAAACTTGGGCTACAAGATATTTCAGGTGATTTTCCACTGAACATAACTTTTTTTTTCCATTCTAATTGAATAAAACAAATTGCAGAAGTATACATCACACATGAAAACATATAGCTCAAGTGCACAAATTTTTCTTTTTTTTGGGTGGGGGTGGGGTGGGGGGGGGGATATCTTTATCCAGCAGTAAATGTTAAATAGCTGATGATAATATTTTACAAAACAAAGGAAATTAAGTCTCCAAAAACCAACAACAGTTGCTAATTGTTAATTAAACAGAGAATTTGCAGGGGATTGTACTTCTAAATGTCAATGTTAATCACATCCCCCAAAGAGCCACCTATGTGATATTAATTGTATCAAAAGGAAATTTTACTAGTGAAGACTGTATAATTGTAAGACAAGATTGCTGGCCATTACTTTCCCTTATGAGGCAAAATTTCGGTTCTGCTGATAAATAAGTAAAAAAGTACATTACTATTCCAGTTTTCAGAACTAATAGTTCCTCCCTCAGGGAAGTGATGGGTCCTGAGTTCTGAGTAACCTGCCCCCTCCCCCCCCCCTTTTTTAACCTTCCCCAACTGATCCCTGTCTCCTCCCAGATGGCCAGCTGCTGTGGCCGAGCAGTTCTAGGCGCTTCAGTCTGGAACCGCGCTGCTGCTATGGTCACAGGTTCGAATCCTGCCTCGGCCATGGATGTGTGTGATGTCCTTATGTTAGTTAGGTTTAAGTAGTTCTAAGTCTAGGGGACTGATGACCTCAAATGTTAAGTCCCATAGTGCTTAGAGCCATTTGAGCCTTTTTTCGCCCTCTCCCTGATGAAGGAACTATTGTTTCAAAAGTTAGGATAGTGTATATACTTTGCTGTGTGTTTATTGGCAGCACTGAAATGTTGTCTCCTGGTTGTAAGCACTGGCTAACAATACTGTCTCATAATTTTATAGCTCCCTGATATTAATAGATCCTGTGCCATGATGGCCTTGAAAGAATTATATTCAGTACTAGACTGATACCAGTTTCTTGTAATTTGATACATTACACTAAATAATAGTTCTATGCTGCAAATGTGGTGTCAGTATTAAGTAGATCACTTTATGCTCTCACATGTAAAATACACAATGATTCTGTAAAACATTGACAAAGCTGTGGCACAAGCTAGCAGATTATAAACAGAAAATAATTGTTAACTTCTCATGATTGCAGTTCACAGTCATGTAGCATTTTTAAAAGGACATCATACTTGCTGTTGACTGCAGAAATTGTGAAATAAATAATTTCTACAGTCAGCAGTAAATATGATGTCCTTTAGAAAACATTTATGTACTGTCTGGATACGTATGTTTAACATAATATATAACTGAAAATCATACGCTGCATTATGCAACAGCAACTGCATTAGTGGTGATTCCTGAATAAAGAACATGTAGAAAACGGTACTGTTGCAGTTCTGTAAATTATAGAATATTCTTATTGAAAATAGTCTTCGTTGCTTAGCATTTTCCAACAGAAATGATATATATCTGAACCTCTTCTTTATTTAATTCTGCCTTCTCCAAGACAATAAGCTGATGTCAGCCAAAACCAGCATGGCGAGTTATACTTCAGTTGATATACCAAAGCAGTGGCAATAAACAGCTATACGCTGGTGAGGAGAATGGAGATAATCCTTCAAATGTTTCCTATCATCTAGATGGCACTAGATTACCCAGAGAGTTATATACAATGGTGTCAGTGCAGAGGGATTTATGTGAAAAGTATTCTTGTTAAAGACAACAGTTGTGTATAACAGCAATCAGATTGTGGTAATGATAGCTTTGGAATCATATATGCCTTCTTTGTGGCATGCTTGAAGTGAGGCAGAAACTGTTTTTCTATCATTCACGAACTGCAGAAGCGCTAATAAATGATTCTCAGACAAAAGTGTTTCATTTAATTTTGAACACATGAATGTGCCATGAATTTTCTATAACAAAAGAACAATCTTTTGTACCATTCAATGATGTTAGTCAAATTGTAATGAATCTCTTCTACTGTTAGCATTAATTTAACAATATTAAGAAAAGGATGGGCTCCTACTCACCTTAAAGATGACACATTTAGTAACAGATGAGCACAACGAAACAACTGTTACAAATTTATCATTCAGCCAAAACCTTCTGGCAGCTCGGAGCAGAATTCTGCACCGAGCTGCTGGAGATAATTGTCATGGGTATGTGAAGTGTGCTTGCCTGAGTGAATGTGTATGTTTTACCAAGAAGGCTTTGGCCAAAAGATAAATATGTAACACACCTTTCACTGTGCCTATCTGCAATTCAATGTGTTACCTTTCTGGTGAGTAGCAATCTATCCTTTTCCTATTATTGTTGATATTCCAACTTGGAGATTCCATTGTTTGTGACTATTAATTTTCTACAAAGATGACTACAGTTGAACCTCTCATAATAAGCAAAATTTGTTCCAGAAACTTACTTATAGTGCAAAACACTCATTAAGCAAAACAATTTATCTCATATAAATTAATATAAAATATGACAATGCGTTCCACGCAGAAAAAGTATTAAAAGTTTTATCTTATTCTTGTCATGTATTCAAAGAAAATTATATGTACAATATTATGTACTTTGAATATAATAGAGGGAAACATTCCATGTGGGAAAAATATATCTAAAAACAAAGATGATGTAACTTACCAAATGAAAGCGTTGGTATATTGATAGACACACAAACAAACACAAACACACACACAAAATTCAAGCTTTCGCAACCCCTGGTTGCTTCATCAGGAAATACGGAAGGAGAGTGAAAGACAAAAGGATGTGGGTTTTAAGGGAGAGGGTAAGGAGTCATTCCAATCCCGGGACCGGAACGACTTACCTTATGGGGAAAAAAGGACAGGTATACACTCGCACACACACACATATCCATCCGCACATATACAGACACAAGCAGACATATGTACTTTATTTTTCACAACACACAACTAATTCTTTTTTACTAGGAAGCTATCTATAGTCATTTGTTTGTGCTGACACTTCAACACTTGGCAAAACTGCGACACAACATTATCATCAAATAAATTTGTAGCATCTGTAGCCACTGCTTCATTGGTGTGATGATTTTCAATGTACAATGCAACCGATTCCTGTGCTTCCAGCATTTCTGTTATTGCGCCAGAAGATTGCTGCTTTGCTGTTGCCACCTCCACCTCCTCCTCCTCCTCCTCCTCCTCCTCCTCCTCCTCCTCCCTCCCTCCTCCTCCGATGAACTCCTCTCCACAACTTCCTGCTGTGAAACACACTGCAGCTCCATAAGCTCTTTGGTGGTAATTTCTTGGCTGTGACCTTCCACAAGCTCATTGATATCATTATTATCCACTTCTAGTCCTACGCCTCAGAGTCACATCCAAGAATTAACTCCAGCCAAAGCCTCTTTCAAGCAGAAGTGAGAGTTCTCTTGGTAACCCCTTCCCACACTTTTTCAGTCATCTTGACGCAGACAACGATGTTGAAGTGATATTTCCAAACTCACTGAGAGTGAGATTGGTAGCTTCAGTCAACTCAAAGCAATGCTCAAAGAGTGCTTTAGTGTGGAGCTTCTTAAAGTTAGAAATAATCTGCTGGTCTATAGGCTGGAGTAACAGAGCGGTGTTGGGAGACAGAAATTGGATCTTGATTAATTGAAATACTTCAAGGAGGTTGTCTTGTAAGCCTGGAGAATGGGCAGGAGCATTCTCCATAACAAGCAAGACATGGAGTGGCAGATTCACCTCGAGCAAATATTTTTTCACCAAAGGACCAGAGACTTCATTGATCCAATCGCACAAAAGATCACATGTACCGAAACCTTGTTGTTGGACCATCACAACACATTTAACACACTCTTCTGGACTTTACACTTCTTAAAGGCTCATGGAGTTTCAAAATGGTAAACAAGCAGCAGTTTCATTTTCAAATCACCGCTTGCATACACAGAATAGCAGTGTGAAACAGTCTTTCATTGTCTTGTGACTGGGAATGCTTTCTCATAAGCTATTATGAACGTACACTTCGGCATCTTTTTCCAGAATAGACCCATCTCGTCACCATTAAAAACCAGCTGCAGCAGATAACCCTACAGTATCGAACCTGTTCGATCAATCACATGACATTTAACTTATGGCCAGCATTGCCAATTTGTGGGGAATTTCAATTTGATTGGGGATTTTATGGGGATTGGCATTACATAGGTAATATGACGGGGATTTTAACGTTTTACTGTTTATTAATATACTGTAGCTTTTACTTTGACAATTTGACGGTTGGTGAGTTTGTTGCTGGTATTGATTCCAATGATTTTCAAAACATTAAGCTCAGAATTAGTTTCATAGTGAAGATTTCAAGCAAAATCTTGTACACAGGGTAGATAAATGCTATTTTATGTACGTATAGTGCTTAAACAATATTGAACATAACAATGGGTGAGTGCATGTGTAGGGCACAGTATTGTTTCCCTTCCACATTGTGTTTGCTGGGTGCTACTGTCTCACCACTCTTCAGTTCATATTGAGTGCATTCTAATACATTTGACTGCTTATGTTTTGTTTCTTTTCCGTGGGAAACGATAACGATTTTCTGCAAAAATGGACAAATAGTTGCCAATAGGTGTGGTGGAAGAGCTCCCGAGAGTCGTGTACCGGAGGTATGTTGAGTACTATCCTCTCCTGTGTATCCTGTCTCCTCTGCAGAAAGTACAGGACCTGTCATTACTGATGCACTTGGCTATGAGAGGCACGCCAATGGTAGAACTAGGCATCCTGTATAGGGTGAACAGGGACCAGAAAGGACTCAGGGTTTTTTACCAAGCCCCCTAACCAACAAGTCTCAGGGGCTGTCTTTCACTGAAACTGAAACTAAGCCAGTGAGATCCACTTCACCTGTTTTGGAGAAACCTGTTTTCTTTGATGTCAGTAGGATGAAAATGCAAAAACGGTAGGGGTCTATTAATCATCAGCAGTTCAAACATACAGTAAATGATGACACCCCTTAGGGAAATGGCTGCAAGGGACAGGAAAGGACACCATATGCACTCAGTGTGTATGCCTGGGGGCCTCATTTGCATGTTGAAGAGGCTATTCCAGCAGCCATTGAAGAAACAGGTGCAACCAACTGCAGATTGTGGCACATGCTGGAACAAATGATGCCTGTTGTCTAGGCTCCAAAGTCATTCTTGGTTCATTCCTGGGACTGGCAGAAAAGGTTGAGAAGACCAGCCCTGCGTGTGGAGTTTCGCCTAAGCTCACAATTTGCAGCATTGTCCCCAGAACTGATTGTGGCCCTTTGGCTCTGAGTCGAGTGGCAGGACTGAACCAGAGACTTCAAATGTTCTGTGACAAGCTAGGCTGTGACTTCCTGGACTTGCATCATGGGTTGAGAATTGTAAGGTCCCTCTAAATACACTATGTGATCAAAAGTATCCAGACACCTACCTGAAAATGACTTACAAGTTCGTGACACCCTCCATAGGTAATGCTGGAATTCAATATGGTGTTGGCCCACCCTTAGCCTTGATAACAGCTTCCACTCTTGCAGGCATATGTTCAGTCACGTGCTGGAAGGTTTCTTGGGGAATGGCAGCCCATTCTTCACAGTGTGCTGCACTCAGGAGAGGTATCGATGTCGGTCAGTGAGACCTGGCACGAAGTTGGCATTCCAAAACATCTCAAAGGTGTTATATAGGATACAGGTCAGGACTCTGTGCAGGCCAGTCCATTACAGGGATGTTACTGTCGTGGAACCTCTCCGCCATAGGCCGTGCATTATAAACAGGTGTCCGATCATGTTGAAAGATGCAATTGCCATCCCCAAAATGCTCTTCAACAGTGGGAAGCAAGAAGGTGCTTAAAACTTCAGTGTAGGCCTGTGCTGTGATAGTGCCACGCAAAACAACAAGGGGTGCAAGCCCCCTCCATGAAAAACGACCACACCATAACAACACCACCGCCTCTGAATTTTACTGTTGGCACTACACACGCTGACAGATGACTTTCACCAGGCACTCGCCATACCCACACCCTGCCATCAGATCACCGCGTTGTGTATCATAATTCGTCACTCCACACAACATTTTTCCACTGTTCAATTGTCCAATGTTTATGCTCCTTACACCAAGTAAGGCGTCATTTGGCATTTATTGGCGTGATGTGTGGCTTATGAGCAGCCGCTCGACTATGAAATCCAAGTTTTCTCACCTTCCGCCTAACTGTCGTAATACTTGCAGTGGATCCTGATACAGTTTCAGTTTGAAATTCCTAGGTGATGGTCTGGATAGATGTCTGCCTTTACACATTATGACCCACTACAACTGTCAGCGGTCTCCGTCACTCAACAGACACGGTCAACCTGTACGTCTTTGTGCTGTATATGTCCCTTCACGTTTACAATTCACTATCACATCGGGAACAGTGGACCTAGGGATGTTTAGCAGTGTGGAAATCTCGCCTACAGATGTATAACTCAAGTGATATCCAATCAGCTGACCACGTTCGAAGTTCATGAGTTCTGGGGAGCGCCCCATTCTGCTCTGTCATGATGCCTAACAACTACTGAGGTCACTGATATGAAATACCTGGCAGTAGGTGGCAGCACAATGCACCTAATATGAAAAACATATGTTTTTGGGGGTGTCAGGATACTTTTGATCACATAGTGTACGTCAGGTGTGCAATACACATCAGAGGCTGCTACTCAGGTAGGTGACTATGTGTGGGGTTCACACAAGGGTTTTTTAGATTAGGCAACTCTCCATACCATCCAGATAATGATAGCAGTAGGAAACTCAGAAGTATCAGTGTAAGATCGAAAGAAATGCCTCCCACAGGTGAGAGTCTAAAATCCTATTAGTAAACTGCCAAAGCACTCTCGCCACAGTGTGAGACATTGAAGTGCTCATGAAAAGCAGTGATGCTCACACAATGCTATGTACACAAAACTGGTTGAAACCTGAATTTGGTAACAGTGAGATTTTTGGGGAAAATCGTGTTATCGAAAGGACAGGCAAATGGGAAATGGAGGTGGTGTGTTTGTCGCAGTATCAAAGAAACTGAAATCCACTGAGATAGCAATAGAAGCTGCATGTGAGATTCTTTGGGTACGACTCAGTATCAAGGGTGCACCTAAAATGACAATGGGCTCCTGTTGCCCACCAGACTCATCTCCTGATGTAACCAAAAACTTTAGAGAAAACCTCAGTTCCCTTGTACGTAAGTTCCCCAATCATACTTAAATCATCGGTGGAGACTTTAATCATTCAACAATTAATTGAGAAAATTACAGTTAGTGGTGGGCATGATAAGACATCCTGTGAAACAGTACTAAATGCCTTCTGTGTAATCTACCTACAACAGATAGCTAGGAACCCCACTCACGATAGAAACATGTTGGATCTAATAGCAACAAACAGCCTGACCTCTTTGAGCACATCCACATCGAAACAGGTGTCATTGACCATTACACAGTTGTGGCTACAATGATTACCAAAGTACAAAAGTCAGCCAAATCAAGCACTAGATAAAAAATCAGTAGTGTCATGTCTTAGTGACGAACTTGAAACTTTCTGCACAAGCGGGAGCATGTAGAGGAACTATGGCTGAAGTTTAAAAAAATAGTTGATAACACATGTACCCAATAGAATGGACCATAATGGGAGAAAACCTCTATGGTATACAGCCACTGTACAGAAATTTTTAAAGAAACAGAGATTACTGCATAATAGGTGTAAAACAAAGCGTAGGGCTATAGGTAGAAATATGCTGAATGAACTGCATTTGAATGTCAAGAGAGCAACATGGGATGCCTTCAGTGATAGCCGTAGCTGAATATTGTCAAATGACATTGCACAAAATCCAAAGAAATTCTGGTCATACATAAAAGCTTTAAGTGGCACCAAAGTAGTGTCCAGCCCTTAGCGAATGACACAGGAACTGAAACTGAGGGTAGCAAACCAAAAGCTGAAGTGCTTAACTCCATTTTCAAATATTCCTTTACAAAGGAAAACCCATGAAATTGTTAAAAATAAACAAAGCTCCAGGCCTCAATGGAATCCTTGTCAGATTCTATACCGAATTTATGGCAGTTTGCCCTCCTCTAACCATAATCTATTGTAGATCCCTTGACTAAAAAACCATGCCCAGTTCTTGAAAAAGGCACAGGTCACACCTGTCTATAAGAAGGGTAGTAGGTATGATCCACAAAACTACCGTCCAATGTCCTTGACATCGAATTGTTGTAGCATATTAGAAAATATTCTGAGCTCAAACACAATGAGTTATCTTGAACAGAATGACCTCCTCAACCCCAATCAACATGGATTTCGAGAACATCGATCATGTGAAACCCAACTCTTACTTTTCTCACAGCTTTGGATCAAGGCAACCAGATAGATGCAGTGTTTCTTGATTTCTGAAAAGCATTTGACTCACTACCTACATTTTACTGTCAAAAGTATGATCATATGAGTATCAAGTGAATTCTGTGACTGGGATGAGGACATTTTGCTAAGGAGGACACAGCATGTTATCGTGGATGGAGAGTCATTGACAGATGTAGAAGTAACTTCGGGTTGCCCTGGGATGTGTGTTGGCACTCTTGCTGTTCACATTGTATAGTAACGACCTTGAAAACAATATTAATAGAAAAATAATGCTTTCTGCAGATGATGCAGTTGTCTATAATTAAGTAGACTATTGTCTGAGAGAAGTATGTAAAATATACAGTGAACAAATATATAGATGATGATGACAATGATGATTTATGGCGGAGGGCGCTAAACAGCTAGGTTGTCAGCGCCGTTGCGTTAATGTTATACCGAAGAAGATTTTCATAATCTATGGAAGGAGATCAATAAACTGGAAAACTACATTTGACCCCACCACAGGAAACGTAAAGCAACCCCAAGAAGGTGAAGTTCAGAAAAGCCCATAATAAAACCCCAGTGAGACACAGCAGGATAACTAAATGAATTCATGGAGAAAATATGTTGTCAAAAAAGTGACAAATAAGCTTGGCTGGATGATGACTTAGAAATAATACCTGACCCAGCCCCTCTGTGACACATTAAGATCGCACACCAAGTATTTTGGGATGAATTCTGGACACCACACAAAATTTTAAGACACAAACAATGCTCGCCTTGTTATCAGTTAAAATAGAGCAAAGATCCTGTGGGAGACCAAGTTTAACCCCCAGGTTGTCATATAAAACACACTCTGTTAAAAGATGCCGTACTGACAGCTGTATCCCGCATCTCTGACATACTGGGGGCTTCTCCCAATGTAAGAGGAAGCCATGTGTCAATGGACAATGTCCCACTTTAAGCCGAGTAAGGGCTACTTCTTCACACTGTCGCAAGCAGAAGGAGGTGATCCATGGTCGCACTGAAGTCTTGAGGGAACATAGTTTATTATTCCTCAGTTCCAGCCACTGGGACTCCCACCAACATATGGACTTCCTGGTCGAAAATGAAGTGGCAGCCCGCAGAGGGACTGAACAGCAGGCAGGAGGTGGAGTGGAGCAAGCCTCCTTAGCAGCAGCAGCAGCGAGTCCATTTCCCTGTGTGCCCTGAAACCCAGCAAAAATTGATTTCCTTGTTTTGCCTGTGCAAGAGAAGGTGAGCATCCTGTACCTGTTGCACCATCCGAGCTGCTGGGTACATCTGTCCAACAGCGAGAAGGGGACTTTGAGAATCAGAGAAGATGATAAATTTTTTGTCACGACACCTTCTCATCTGCTCCATTCCCTCATGATAGCAAACAGTTATGCGTAATAAACTGAAAACTGCCCTGGGAGCCCTATCCTGAGGACAATGTCGGGGAACATGAGAGAACAACTGAAAACATCTCCCTGCGTAGAACCATCCATGTAGACAGTAATAAAATTGGGGTAGCTACTTAAAATTTGATTAAATTTAATTTTAGAAACATAGTCTGGGGTACAATGGTTCTTGTATGCAGTCAGTGCTAAAAGCAATCTGGGCCTTGGTAGTAGCCAGGGGGGAGGGAGGGGGCCTACTCCACCCCTGGCTTAGGACCTTAATGACACCCACCTGTAATAACTCAAGGCTTTCCCTTGCACGTATTCCAAATGGTAGTGTTTCATGTGGTCGATGATCAAACAGCTGTTCCAGTGACGGCTAAAGAATTTAACTGGATGCTGGCGATGTAGGAACGGACAATGCCCTATATGCTTGGCATACCACGAGAAGAAGATGTCGAATAAACAGCAGAGGCTTACCAGCCCCGGCACACAAACTAACATCAGAGCTTGTGCAACAGGCCCCTATTGACAGCCCAATATCCTCAAGATGAACTGCATCCAAAATTTTAAGGTGTTAAGGCCTTGTTGATCCCTAAATCTGGCATCCGTATTCAAGCCGGGGTCACACAAAAGCCTTATAAAGTTAGAGCAGACGCGCTCTGTCAGCTCCCCAAGGCCTATAACTGATTCATTTAAGGATGTTTAAGACCTTGAGACATCTCAGTTTTAGTTCTTTAAGGTGTGGTAACCATGTTAACTTCTTATCAAAGATAAGACCCAGATACTTCACCTTTTCCTTAAAAGTAAGAACAGTGTCACACAGTTTTCAAAACAAGCAAATTAAACAGAGAGTGGGAACAATTAAAAACAACATAAACTGTTTTCTCTAATGAGAATCTAAAACCTGTGGTGCAAGACCATTCCTCCAACCACCTGATCATCAGTTGCAATTGCTGAGTAGCTGTGGTGAGTCTGGAGGATGCACAGAAGATGGAGAAGTCATCCACAAACAATGAACATAGTACTGGACGTCGCACTGTGGTTGTAATACTATTGATTGTGATGGCGAAAGCCTTGACACTTAAAACATTTCCTTGAAGGACACCATTATCCTGCTTAAAACGGTCAGACAGAGCATTCCCAACACTGTATCTAAAATGTCTGTCCGGGAGAAAGGACCGTATGAAGGTTGGTAGATGTCCACCGAATCCCCATTGATGGAGCTGCGACAAAATATTATGCCTCCAGGTAGTGTCACAGGCCTTTTCCAAATCGAAGAAAACAACAATAAGGTATTGCTTACAAAGGAAAGCTTGTTGAATAGCAGCTTTGAGCAGGGTCAGGTTATCGAGAGTGGAGCAATACCTCTTGAACCCACACTGGGAGTGACTGAAGAGGGACCTGGTTTCAAGAACCCGCAGTAGACGCCTATTGACCATATGCTCCAGTGTATTTCATATGTAGTTTGTCAGGCTAATACTATGGTAACTACCAGGGTCTGTCCGATCCTTTCCTGGTTTTAAAATTGGGATTAAAATAGATCTTTCCATGAGTTGGGAAAGTCGCCAGTTATCCAAATTTTATTGGAGAGCAGAAGGAGGACTTCCTGAGACCATCGGTCCAACTGTTGCAACATGCTGCAGGTTATCAGGTCGTTTCCAGGGGTCATATCACAAGCAACCGACAATGCAGAATTCAGCTCCCACAGAGAGAAAGGCTGGTTGTATTCTTTCATGTTGATGGAATGGAAATAAAAATCAGCCTTCTCCTGGACCTCCCGATATCGATGGAAGGTGGAATTCTGGCTGGAATCAGCCGTAATGGATTTATACGATTCAGCCGTTGTCTGAGCTACATCCCTCATCAATGTTACAAGAGACCCCTATATTCGTACACCTCCTATTGGTGGTCAATAATTGTGCCTTGAGATCCTCCTGATAGCTTCCCATAATTTACTTGCAGATGTGGACTTACTGATGGAGTTCAGGAACTCTTGCCAAGACCTCTGCTTACTCTCAGTAATTATTCTCCTCACCTTTGCACATGCCATTCGAAAGTTTGCGAGATTCGCATCTGTAGGGCATCGATTGAATCTGTGCATAGCTGCCCTCCTGTGCCTGATTGCAAAATGACACTCATCGTTCCACCAAGGGAAAAGTCAATTCCTAGGCACTTCCACAGATTTTGGGATGGATGCATCAGCAACATGGTGAATCACAGCTGCATGTGATCCACTCAGTCTTGGACACCATCACATTGCTCGAAAACAGTTAACTGCCTGTAAAGCATCCAGTTAGCCTTCAAGAATAACCATCTCAGTGACTTACTTTCAGAATTTGCTCCATCAGGCAGATGGATCCAGATAGGGAAATGATCACTACCATGAAAGTCATCGTCCACTGCCCACTGAGCAGTGTCCCCAAGAGCAGGCAAGCAGAAGGAGAGGTTTATGGCTGTAGACGACACTGTAGCGGTGCTAAAGTGTGTGGCTTGACACGTGTTCAGCAGTATAAGATCTGTTGTGTGTATCTTATCCTCAAGTACCCGACCCTTGGGGCATGTGGTGTTAGAACCCCATAGTGCACTGTGTGCATTGAAGTCCCCTAAAAAGAGAAAGGGTCAAGGTAGTTCATCAAGAAGATGAGTGAGGACCCCACTATCAAGAGGCTCATGGGGTGGTAAGTACACAGAGAACACTGTGATGTCAACATGGGCCACTATCCAAAAAGCAATCGCTTGTAGTGGTGTAGTTAAGGGAATAGAGTGTAAAAAGTGTCCTTTGCGAACACTGCAACCCCACCTTTTGCCCTGTCACCAGTTAGGTCGTCGTTTCTATAAAGGTAATAATCTCCAAGTACAGATGTGTCAGTCTCTTTACAATGAGTCTCTTGAAGGCAGAGGCAAAAGAGTCTGTCCTGTACGGGAGTCTCAGTTCCGCCACATGAGTCCTGTATCCATTTATATTCCATTGAAGTATAGGAGCCATTTAGTCAATGTGGTCTCGATTTACCCCTGTCTTTGCACTGGGGTGGTGAGACACTTGTAGAGTGAGGCGGGGTTTTGGGGCTGACTGGGTCTGGTGAAGAGGCAGCAAAATCCATGACGTTCTCATCATCAGATGTGCCAGAATGATGTCTGATGGCGCCCAGGTCAGCTTTTGACCCGAATTTTAGGATCCTTTCCCAGCAAGGATGAGGGGGAAAGGGGGCGGTGAGAGCCACTTCTCTTCCAATAAACTTGGCATTGGGGGACACACTGCTTTTGGGGTGCCTTTGGGCTGTGCACTGTGGAAGCATTACTAGTCTCTTTCATCATAGCAGTTTGAATCGCTATGTCTTTCACTTTACTTTGGCACATACAGGTGCAAGTACATGTGCTAGAGGTAGATAATGGACCACTGGATGTCGTCTGAGTCGAAGTGTCGACCTTAATAATAGGTTTCTGCACCAACGAAGCATAAGAAGTGGCAAAGACGGTGGGTTTCATCCCCTGATCGTCCTTTTTAGCTTCTGCATAGGGGATCCACTTGGTCACTTTGATTTCCTGAATTTAGTGTTCCTCTGCAAAAACAGGGCAGGCTCGGCTCCAGATTGGGTGGCTTCCAGAGCAGTTAATACAGACTGCTGGAGATGGACAGTCCATCATAGCTTCATGGGCTGCCTTTCCACACTTCCCACAAGTCGCTTCGCCTCTGCAACTCAGCATTGTATGGCCAAAACGCCGGCATTTGAAGCATCACATAGGCTTAGGTACATAGGGCTGAACCCTAAGTTGGAGGAAACCTCCCATGATGTGTTCAGGTAGCGTTGGAGAATTTAAGGTCACAGTGGCAGTCTTCTCAGTGTCTCCATTGTTCTTGCGAGTCCTTTGTTCGACATCTATGATCCCCTGTGGTGTCCATTCTTGTTTGTGTTCAGCAATGTCTATATTCATAATATCAAAGCAGGTTGCCACACCTTTGGTGGAGTTAAGGGCGTTATGCAACTTAACAATGATGTCGTACTCACCCAGTTTCTGTGACTTCTCAAGGAGTTCCACCTGCTTTGTCCGGTTAGTCCCAACAAGCAAGGACCCATTGTGCGACCAGTTAATAGACTTTAGGGTGCCAGCCACCCCTTCTAAGCCTTTATGGATATAGAAGGGGGACACTTTTTCAAACGTCCCCTCCTTCCTCTTGATCACTACAAAGACATTATGATTCATGAGTCCTTGAGCTAGCCTCCATCATTCTTTTGGATGAATGGGTGTGAATACTCCCAGGCAGTACACCCTTCTTGCTGGGAAGAGAAGAAGAAGATTTCGAGGGTTCCATCTCGGTCCCACGATCAGCTAGGGAAATAGGGTACACTCAGATAGAGCCCCCTGTGTCTGAGTAAGCCTTCTACTACTGAGGTGCGGCAGGTTCCCCAGAGGTTGTCCGCTAACGACTGTTCCATGCATCTCATCAGCGCGCGGTGCACCTTGAGATTGAGGGTCTTTTTTTTTTTTTTTTTATATAGAGGTTTATTCCATCCTCGCAATCCAGGCGGTCAAGCCAAGATTCCAATTCCATGTGACATCCAAAGTTCCACCGCCGCGCCGCACGGTGGTCGCTGAAGTATGTCCAGAGCTTACCCTGGCAGGGGATTGGCGGCGCTTACCAGTCCTCAGTTCAGGAACACTGGGGTCGCCAAGCCCGTACTCAGCAAACAAGTTCTGAGCCCCTGAGGCAACAAATACAGGGTTATTACAGATGATTGAAGCGATTTCACAGCTCTACAGTAACTTTATTATTTGAGATGGTGGTGGTGGTTAGTGTTTAACGTCCCGTCGACAACGAGGTCATTAGAGACGGAGCGCAAGCTCGGTTAGGGAAGGATTGGGAAGGAAATCGGCCGTGCCCTTTCAAAGGAACCATCCCGGCATTTGCCGGAAACGATTTAGGGAAATCACGGAAAACCTAAATCAGGATGGCCGGAGACGGGATTGAACCGTCGTCCTCCCGAATGCGAGTCCAGTGTGCTAACCACTGCGCCACCTCGCTCGGTTATTATTTGAGATATTTTCACAATGCTTTGCACACACATACAAAAACTCAAAAAGTTTTTTTTAAGCATTCACAAATGTTCGATTTGTGCCCCTTTAGTAATTCGGCAGACTTCAAGCCGATAATCAAGTTCCTCCCACACTCGGCGCAGCATGTCCCCATCAATGAGTTCGAAAGCATCGTTGATGCGAGCTCGCAGTTCTGGCACGTTTCTTGGTAGAGGAGGTTTAAACACTGAATCTTTCACATAACCCCACAGGAAGAAATCGCATGGGGTTAAGTCGGGAGAGCGTGGAGGCCATGACATGAAATGCTGATTATGATCTCCACCACGACCGATACATCGGTTTTCCAATCTCCTGTTTAAGAAATGCCGAACATCATGATGGAAGTGTGGTGGAGCACCATCCTGTTGAAAGATGAAGTCGGCGCTGTCGGTCTCCAGTTGGGGAATGAGCCAATTTCCGCGGGCTACGCGTGAAACTTTCCCGCACGCGTTCAACCGTTTCTTCGCTCACTGCAGGCCGACCCGTTGATTTCCCCTTACAGAGGCATCCAGAAGCTTTAAACTGCGCATATCATCGCCGAATGGAGTTAGCAGTTGGTGGATCTTTGTTGAACTTCGTCCTGAAGTGTCGTTGCACTGTTATGATTGACTGATGTGAGTGCATTTCAAGCACGACATACGCTTTCTCGGCTCCTGTCGCCATTTTGTCTCACTGCGCTCTCCAGCGCTATGGCGGCAGAAACCTGAAGTGCGGCTTCAGCCGAACAAAACTTTATGAGTTTTTCTAAGTATCTGTAGTGTGTCGTGACCATATGTCAATGAATGGAGCTACAGTGAATTTATGAAATAGCTTCAATCATTTGTAATAGCCCTGTACATAATACTGTACAGGAAAACTGTATCTGATAGAAGCTGCATAAATATTCAGTCATCTTGAGAAAATTTCGACGTGGTGCAGAGATTGGCAACGTGCGCTAAATGTTCAGAAATGTAAAATCTGGCACTTCACAAAACGAAAAAACATAGTATCCTATGAATATAATATCACTGTCATTGTTGGAATCGGCCGACTCATACAAATACCTGGGTGTAACACTTTGTTAGGATATGAAATGGAGTGATCATATTTGTTCATTCATGAGTAAAGGTGGTAGATTTCGGTTTATTGGTAGAATACTGGGGAAGTGCAGTTAGTCTACAAAAGAGATTGCTTACAAATCACAAGTGCGACCGGTTCTAGAATATTGCTCAAGTGTATGGGATCCGTACCAGATAGAACTAACAGAGGATATTAAACGTATACAGAGAAGTGTAGCATGGAAGGTCACAGGTTTGTTTAATCTGTGGGAGAGTGTCACAGAGAACTGGCAGATTTTTGAAGGCAGATGTAAACTATCCCGAGAAAAATATATTAACAAAGTTTCGAGAACCGGCTTTGAATGATTATTCTACGGACATACTACAACCCCCTACGTATCGTTCACATCGGGATCGTGAGGATAATGTTGCAGTAATTACTGCACGCACAAACGCATTCGAAGAATCATTCTTCCCGCGCTCCATAAGTGAATGTAACAAAGAAATCCTGGTAACTGCGACAATGGCCTGATTCTCAAGTGCCAAGTAGTTTTAATCGCACAGTAGTCTGATATAAAGTATCGACAATATCAAAATAATTTTCACAGTAACAGTAATAATTTCGTGAGGCTCAGGAGCCTGGTTCAAGTCTTTCAGTTGGACGCTACGTTGGCAATTTGCATGCCCCATTCTCACAGTAAAAACAACGAAAATACACAAGAAATTAGGCAAAACACTTGCTAGAACAATTAAGAAGCGAAAATTATACTCCTGAGTCATGACATCACTAAAGCCTAAGCCAATACACTATTTCCGTCACGTGATAAACATTGAAATTTAATGATTTTCAACTTTAATTGTAGAAAATTAACAGGATAAGTGGGAACATTGTCCAAAAGTCTTTCAAGATACATTCCGAACCACATTTTTAACACCGAAAAATACTCTATTATCTCCAGGGGGAAAAAAATCAAATTTCAATTAAATACCAATAATATTTACGGAGTTATTTTTATTCAGGAGTTGTCTTCTGCCATATCTTTGTAGTTAACATTTTCTTTGATGGGTTGAACTTTAATTTACCGTACCCCTGTTTTTAATCCCTTCTCTAGCAGCCATTAACAATATTACAGCATCAGCGCCCAAGCGATTTCGGTTTTCCGTTTTTATATTTTTAGATCACTGAATTTTTTTTCGACAGATGCATTTTAAAGTGTCAGCACAAGCAATAAGCAGATGCCGATTTTTAAATTTGGAAACATGCATTGTCTCGCGCCGTTTTTGCAACTGAACACTTTAACACAATAATTTACATCATCATCTATCAAGATCACGTTGAGCAAAATCTAGCATAGCGTAACTCGCCACTCGCCCTTCAGTTTTTCCATTTCCGCATACTTTTCGAGCACAGGAAATCGCTTCACTAAAGTTATCGGTGACCTATTTTTGAATTGTTGAGCTTCCGTCTACAATAGATATAATAGAAAATAGAGGATCTCTGAAATCAAATCTATTAGAAATTTTCGACGTTAACTCAATATAAAAATCTTGGCATGTTTTATAGAAATCTAAATGCTGAACGGGATAAATTTTCATCTTTTTTTTTCAAATTTTCTATACTCTCTACAGCCTTCACACCACTATATACGAGGGTTGGCTCTTTAATAGTGGCAACTATTTATTTACAGTTCGTACAAAATAGATACGTGTTTCAAAGTAGTCACCAGCATTGTGTTTAACCCGTAGCCTGCGATGTGGAAGTCGTAGGATACTCTTTAGCAGTGCCAGTTGTGTTGGCTGTACGAGCGGCGCGGTCTATTGCCTGACGAATTTGTAGCAGTTCTGAAACGAATGCTGTGAAGTGTTTTCTTCAGTTTGGAAATCGAGTTGAACTCACGAGGGCTTAAGTCAGGGGAGTGCAGTAGGTGGTACAGCACTTGACAGCCCCATCAGTCAAACAAATCAGTAAAAGCTTGCACTGTACGTGCTTGAGCATTGGCCTGCAAAACGATGATCAGGTCCTGCAGAAAGTGTCATCACTTCTGTCTCTAAGCTGTTCATTTTTGAACACAACCTACGACCCCAAATCTCGGAACATTTCATCAGTTTGATTGGAAGTTTACCTTCTACAATACGGTTAATATTTTTGTATTCATACCGCGACAAAAAATTGGAACAACTCCCATTTTAAGTTTTAATTTTAATTATTCCGTTATTCACACAGATAGTCCAATTTACTATGCAAACTTGTTACAGCAATAGAAGTATCTCCATTAAAATGCGTTAAAATACGTTTTTCCTGTTTTCTGTACAGGTTTACAATGAAAAGTCCGAAATACGTTTCAAATCGCTCGAAAAAAATTGTAACCTCCACACTCTCACAAGATTTCTTTGAAGAATCCGACTCGGAAGTGGATCAGATGAGTCGTACATTCCGAATGAGTACCTTATAATTCTAGATCCTCATAATGAAACAGATAATGACGATGACTTTCCCGATTGTGATGATCGCGGCGATGAAACTATTCGATAAATATTTGAAGTAGAAAATACCCCATTCCGCGAAGAAATCGGAGAACAACGACAGCCTGACACAAGGTCTAGATGAAGCAGATTTATTAATCCACAGCTGCCTACTGATGTTTCTAGCTCATCTACACGTTCAGACCATGACAATCAAGATGAGAGTTGTCTTCCAGTTTCTTACTACGGAAGAAATAAGTGTTTCACATGGTCATCAGTTCCATTACACTCTAGGTCGCGAACAGCAGCATTCAACTTCATAAAAGTACGGCTATCCAAGGTACAAGGTCCTGCCCTCACTGTGGCAAAAAACCCAATGCCAGGAGAAGCTGGACACATTTTCTTCACTGACGACATGATTCAGACGACTGTAATTCTTACCAATGAAAAGTTGCCGAAATTGCGTTCTGCTATTGAACTAAATTCATTTATTGAAAAACTCAAGGCAATTACAATTATTTTTACACATAGTCTCCTGCTTTGGAAATGCGTTTGTCCCGGGGTATGGGCAGCTTTTTGATGCCCTCATCATAAAAAGAAATGGGTCGTGTCGCCAGCCAGTTGCGCACGAAGTCTTCTACACTCTCGTCATCTTCAAATCATCGCCCTCCTAGAACTTCTTTAAGCGGTCCGAATAAATGGAAATCGCGGAGCGATAAGTCCGGGCTGTAAGGAGGATCAAGTGCATGCCAGTGCATTTCCTGCAGCTTGGAGACAGAGCTGCAGGGTGGGGTCATGGAGGAAGATGATCTGTCGAATCGATTGGTCTCGTCTTTGGCGGCGATATGCAACTCTCGCCTTGTTCAACATTTCGCAGTAGTAAGTAGTATTGATTATGAATCGCAAAAGAAATCAATCAGCAAAATGCCTCGCTGATAAAAAACGGTTGAAAGAACCTTGCCAGCTGACGTTCGAGTCTTGGCTTTCACTGGTGCTGCCTCCCCTTTCCTCCGCCACTCCTTACTGGCTTGTTTGACTCCTAGAGTGTAGTGGTGAACCCATGTTCCGTCGCAGGTGACGGTCCGACTCAAAAATGCATGACCTTTTTCCGCAAACCTTGCTGTAAGCCCCTGACAGACCTCAACTTCAAATTTTCGGTCAGAAATTTAGTGACCCATCTGGAACACATTTTACGGAACTGTAGATCGTTTGTGATGGTTGCTTGACAGCTCTCATAACTGATTCCGACTTTTTGTGCAATTTCTGATACTCTCGCCCGTCGATCGTCGTCAGTAATAACTTTAATCGCACGAATGTTTTTGTCTGTAATGCTGGTCCGAGGACGGCGATTGTGTTGCTGATTTTCCACATGTTCTTGTCCTTCTTTGAACTTTTTATGCCAGGCAAGCACACGCGTCCTTGATAATGTTTTATCACCGAACTGTGCAGTCAATCTTAAGCAAATTTCCGCCGCTGTAACTCCTCCACGAGCAAGAAATTTGTTAATTATGCATTGCACAATGGAGTGGTGCACCTGTTCTCAGACATCGTGAGCGTTACTGACGAAACGGCGGTAAATATATAACAGCACGCTCTCCTCACTTCTAACGGTCCCACCTGAGTAACAGAAGCGCGGGGCCAGTCCTACCAACTGTTGATGTTCAGGAACAAAAATCCCGTTTATATTTGATCCCCCCTAGTACAAAAACACTAATGTGAATGAAGTGAACGCTGTGACTGGACTCACAGTTCTTTCATCATATTTAAATCTGCGAGGGAGGCTATGACCTCTCTGTTTTCCACTTCGGTCTTGGGAAGGCCAATTCTTCGATGAATTATAACAGAAAAGCGATTAGGAATATTGCTTAGAGCATTTCGATTCAATGAATTGGACACGAGAAAACAGAGGGAGAAAAATGACCCAACTCCTGCTATTACAGACACATTTAACAAATTTATTTGGAACTGTCAGCAAATTTATAGTCCTGGAGCGCATTTGACAGTTGATGAAACTTTCGTGTCTTTCAGAGGACGCGTTAAATTTCGTATGTATATATATGCCCAAAAACCCGCAAAATATGGCATCAAAGTCATCGGCCTGGCAGATGCACATAATGCATATAGTTACAACGTCTGCATCTACTCCGCCAAAGGATGAGATGGAGCCACACTTTCTGTAGCAGAAAAAAAGTATCATTCCCACTCAATCTGTAATCCGCCTCTCTAAAGGGCTGTACTACGGCATAAACAGAAATATCAGTTGTGACTACTGGTTTGTTGTTTAGAACTTGCTCAGGAGCTACTAGATCACAATTAGACATTAGTTGGGACAGTAAAAAGGAACAAACCCTAGATACCAGCCGAATTTCAAGCAACAAGCGCTCATGAAACTGGATCTAGCCTATATGGCTTTACAAAAGACATGACTCTGCTTTCTTATGTCCCCCCGCCCAAAAAAAGGCAGTCCTACTTCTATCGATAGTGCATCATTCCAATTACACTGACGTTGCTAATGGTAAATTGAAATCATATATTTTTATAACGCCACAAAAAGTGGAATAGACACTCTAGATATGAAGTGCAGTGTTTACTTTGCTAATCGTAAAACAAGAAGCTGGCCGTTGGCAATTTTTTACCACATGGTGGCCATATCTGGATCAAACGCAAGTATTCTATATGGACTTTTTGAAGAAACAAAAACCATATCACGTTTTGATTTCCTGAAAATAGTTTCTCTATATTTGGTCCACGATTTCGTGAAATCCCGACTGGCAACCCCCAACCTGCCTCAAAAGCTACGAAATATTATTTCATCTATAGAGGAAGAGGGAGCAAAATAAAAACAAAACGTTAGCCAACGCAATACATTTTTAGCTCGAGTTGATAACACTTCATGTCCAACGGACGAGCTTGATAGAAGAAAAACTTGTCGATTTTGTCCAGAAAAAAAGAGGAAAACTGCATACAAGTGGCTTTGTTGAAAAGAGCCAACGTGCTTTGAGTGTTCACGAAAAGTGTGCAAAACTTGTGCCATGAAAAATGAACATTAAATTTTGTTATTGCATTACTTGTGAGTATTCAGTTTCTTTACATGTAATTGTCATAATCTAAAAACAAAAAAATTCTAAACGAGTGAAATGTAAACAACCAAATACTGCAGATTGAAGTTTTTTCTAGTGATAATTTTGTATTTCTTGGTAATATAACTAAGGTTATGGTTTAAAAACTTAGTATTATGTTTATTTGTACCTTAAAGACTGATAACAACTATGTGGAATAGCGAAAAAGTAAAAAATGTAGTTTATAAGTCCTAGCGGTCTAGGAGACCGATGTTCCATCCAACTGTCGAATAAAACTTGTTCTGGTTAGAGGGTTAAGCGCCTGGTAGTTTTAGTTCAGCTCTTCTGCCTTTTTTCTGTATCTGTCGCTGGTAAATAAGACGACATGTTTGGAACACCCTTTGTTTTTAACTGCTTTTTCTTGTGGCGATCTCAATTCTTGTGACAAATTAAGTCACTTTTATGTGCTGTAAGACACGGAACAGAGTAAATAGCCTGCTAATTCATTTCTATCTTTCATATTTGAATCTTTCTGTAGCCAACTTACGAAGTCCAGTTCTTTGAGCCACAAACAATTAAATTCATTCTGGCGTTTTACCTATGTAATACAAGCCGGCACTAACAACTTCACCATTAATGTATCATTAGAATTTTAATTTAACAAAATGGACTGAAGCCTTAATCTCTTCGATAGCTTATTCACTTTTCAATGATTCCTGTGATGAGGGTTGTGGAAGCGTGAGCAATGCCGATGCATAAATAACGAGGAACGGAGCAGGGTGAATACCTTCCGCCGTGTTGCTCACTGCTGACAAAACATACACGGCTTTCGTGCCGATCAGATGCTATGGTATCTGTAACTATTATAAGAAACGCGCGAAGGAAACGCGTTTTCCTTTTTTTGTTTCTGTGCACATGACATCTTTTAGGTACATGCGACGCCCACGAGAAATGCGGGCCGCGGCGAGTACGTCACAAAGGTAGGTAGGTCGAGCTCGCTCAACTCAGCAGCTAACCTGCGCTTCAACATCTGTTAGCATGGAATTAGACGTCTACGTACAAACGAGAATTGCATCTTCCACTGGAGCCATGGTGTTATCCGTCCTACGATGATACGGAGTCCACAAGCCTGCTGATAATTTATTACGGCTGTACTGGGGTATAATAAAATTAAAATCATGCCAAATGATTATCTGTTGCATAAGACGCCACATCTTGTATGACATGAGGAATGTTAATCAGAAAAGACTAAATGCCATAAACAAGCCGTTATGCCATGTATGTCGAGAATTAATCTTAAATTTTGTTGTACGACTAATAAACATTATAACCTCATAATAGCAGATTACAGTAAAAGATGCAATTCTCGTTAGGACGTACACACCCAGTTACAAGTTAACAGATTTAAAAACGCATTTTGTCTGCTGAGTTGGGCGAGCGGGCGCGTGACGTACGCGCTGCGGCCTGCCTTTCTCGTAGGCCTCGCGCCAGCCAACGGCATAGCAAAATAGTTATTTGTCCAACCTTATATGGATGTAGAAGAAGATGGGAGACGGCATTATGTTACAAACTTGAATCCGATGTCCGCCATCTTAACCAGCCCAAAACATTAGGTTCACCGCATTCATGCCCCCATAGTTCACCGTGGTGACACTTCCCCGTGACGACACTGACAGTGTCGTATTCCTAGAGCAAATACGCATTCAAGAACAGAAAAACGTTCGAAATTGCCTTCCAAACACGTCGTTATTCATGTAAGCGCTATAATTTTTAGTATTTAAAACAGTTATTGGGAGCACACGGCAAAAATAATGAACAAGAAGCACTTGTAATCAGTAGTCTGCTAATGTTTTGGACAACTTAAAATGGCTCATACTCTGACTTCAAAACAACGTACAGCGAAAGTCTATAATGCTACCTCCCTAATTTTTAACCTCCATGCCACACTTATTTCTAAGATCCTTGCTACAGTAGAAATTTATGTAACCACAGAAGTAAGAACTAAGATGCTTTTGTGGATGCTCACATTTGGTGCTTGTTTGCAACATAGATTATGATGATAATTAAGCCGATTCCAAAACAAATATTCAATGAGTAAGATAGATATGATATTTAATTTATTTACAAAACATTTACAGTCGGATTACTCTATTCCACAACTCATCAGTTGTTTCGACAGCAATAACACACGGATGTAACAATGTATTGTCAAAGTTTGTTAGAGAGACATTCATGTTCAAATGTGATACTGAACTGTGTGTGTTGGTACGAAAATGAAGTGAAATTAAGCCTCTTGTAATAGTCACAATAACTGATAGATTGCTAAGGATGTCAGCAGTGGAAAATGATAGGTGACAGTCACGAAGCAAACGATTCGTATACCTACCAATGTGTCTTGAGCAGAACTGGGGGAGAAAACGCCAACTCTCCGCTCAAATAATTGTAAATATTGTTCGTTGTTATTCATTTACGGTTATGTAGTTGCACTCCTTGACGAGCTAACACTACCACTTAAAAAAAAAAACTTTAAAGCTGCGTTTCCGAGACGCTGCGCTCGCGAATGACTGATAATCGCAGACTTATTTACTACGCTGCAGGAAAGCTAAATGTGTGAATTATGGTTGACATGACGTCATATTGTTCTCGGCTGCGAGGAGAGCAGAGTGGTACATTACTTGCCAATGCAATGTGAGCGGAGGGGGATTACGAGATTACACGCTACACTGTCTGCTGACAAATCATGTCGCTCGGTTTATGTCCTTGTTTCTGAAATTCTGCGCGAATGTCTCGAGTTATACTAAAGCCACGTTGCCTGACTTACACGTTTATATGGGGTATTTATTTGTAACAACCGTACCGTAACAATGGATATCAAGATATTGTATTGTGTCTAACAGTAAATATTAATTGAAATAATCCAGTGCTGACACACTTATTCAATGAGCAGGTGAAGAACGGGTGTAGATGGATCGGTATTGCTTTTATCAGTTATCGCTACAAAATGTTCTGCTGCAGAGATCAAACAGTAAGTACTTCATTGCGAAATCGCTACTGCAGCTCCAATCTGCGGAAATCACATACATTGGCAGCGCTTGCAACCGTCACGACAACTTCCGAATACTTTCAACGAGCTGCAAACAGTACTCAATGTGACATTGAACAACAATAGTGCATCTAGTCTACGTATTTCGTATATTTCTTTTTCCTTGGAAGCACTGAATAAACTTTCCTGGATTTCAGTTGTTCCATACCGGTACTCTAAGGGCTTTTGAAACTTCGCTTTTGAGACAATCATTGGCCTGGCATTACGGAAAGTGTTACTTCGGTAAACTACATATAAATTGTACCTGTCAATTATACTCAAACGAATTATGCAAGTTTGTCGCAGTGCGAACTGATACTTCCAGCGATGTTGACTATACCAGGTATGCCGGTATGAAATGAACGTTAAGATACTAATGTGTCGATAGGCAACATTTGTTGTGAACGAGCCTAATTTTTTTTTTGTTTGGTTGGTATGAGATCTGTCAAAGATATTTAGTATACATTAAATCACGGAATAAACAACATCGTATGTTTTCATCGTGTTAACAATGTCGAATTTTGTACCAGAAAGTGATAATTTACGGAAAGCATTAATTTTTTGTTTTAATTTGAAAAAAAGTGCTGCAGAGTCGCATCGAATGCTTGTCGAGGCATATGGTGATCATGCTCTATCAGAAGCAACATGCAAAAGATGGTTTCAACGGTTCAGAAATAATGATTTTGATGTAAGAAATGAAGAACGTGGAAGACCACCAAAAAAGTTCGAAGACGCCGAATTGCAAGCAATATTAGATACAGATGATACTTTGAGTCAGAAGCAAGTGGCAACAATGCTAAATGCTGCTCAACAAACAATTTCTGACCGTTTGAAAGCTATGGGGAAGATCCAAAAGTGTGGAAAATGGGTGCCACATGAATTGAATGAAAGACAGATGGAAAACCGAAAAACCATGTTAAATTTTGCTTCAAAGACATGAAAGAAAATCAATTTTGCATCGAATTGTTGCTGCCCATGAAAAATGGATTTGTTTCAAGAATCCTAAACGGGTAAAATCATGGGTTAATCCGAGACAACCATCAACATCGACTGCAAAGCCAGATCGATTCGGCAGGAAGACAATGCTCTGTGTTTGGTGGGATCAGAAAGCTGTGGTGTATCATGAGCTTCTAAAACCCGGTGAAACTGTGAATACTAATCGCTACAGACAACAACTGATCAATTTGAATTATGCATTGATCGAAAAAAGACCAGAATGGGCCAAAAGACATGGAAAAGTAATTTTTTTACACGACAATGCACCTGCACACAAAGCAAAACTGGTTCAGGATACAATCAAAACACTTGGCTGGGAGCTGCTACCCCACCCGCCGTATTCACCAGACTTGGTCCCTTCCGACTACCATTTGTTTCCATCAGTGGGACACGCAATGGCTGAGGAACACTTCGATTCCTACGAAGAAGTCGAAAATTGGGTGTCTGATTGGCCTTGGAGCTGTACTGGCCCATTTAACAACCAAAAACAAAGAAATAGTGGTTGCTGGTGATTTTAATGTAGATTTCCTTAAAGACTCTCCCAATAAGAACTTATTTGAGTTAGTAACACTATCATTCAACTTAATTCCCACTGTAAAGTTCCCCACTAGGATAGCCACTTGCTCACAAACAGCCATTGATAATATCTTTATAGAAAAGTCCAATGAACAAAATTATATTACAAAACCAATAGTCAATGGTCTCTCAGACCATGACATGCAGTTCCTTCTGTTAAATGTTAATACTGAACAGGATATAAAATCTGTTAAATCTGAGCTCAAGAGGTAATCAGTAAGCCAAAAATTGATTATTTTAGGACACTCCTCAGAGACATTCACTGGACTGATGTTTACAGTGCTCATGGCATGAATGAAAAATATAACATTTTTGCTAATAAAGTGCTTACCTTATTCGAACACTGCTTTCCCCCAAAACTGACCAAGGTTAGAGCAAAGTCTACAAAGAAGCCATGGATTACTCGAGGGATAGGGGTATCTTGTAAAACAAAAAGAAAACTGTATCTGTCAATCCGAAACATTTCCAATGTTGATGCTATAGCACATTATAAGAAATACTGCAAAATATTAAAGACTGTAATACGGATGTCAAAGCAAATATATTACAAGGAAAAGATAGTCATATCAGATAACAAAATAAAGACAATATGGGATATAGTGAAGGAGGAGACCGGTAGAACCAGACATGAAGAAGAACAAATAGCATTAAGAGTAAATGATACATTGGTGACAGATGTGTATAGTGTTGCAGAACTTTTTAACAAACATTTTATAACTGTTACTGAAAAGATGGGTTTGTCAGGTTCGGTAGATGCTGCTATGGATTACCTCAGACCAGACATTTCAAGTAACTTCCATAATATGAATTTGACCCTCACTACCCCAACAGAAATATGTGTATATCAATGACCTTTCATCAGTAACAGTACCAGATGCCAAGTTTGTTTTGTTTGCTGATGATACAAACATTGCAATAAATAGCAAATCAAGTGTAGTCTTAGAAAGATCAGCCAATAAAATATTTATGGACATTAATCACTGGTTCCTAGCCAATTCTTTGTCACTAAACTTTGAAAAAACACACTACATGCAGTTCAGAACTTGTAAGGGGTGTCCCAAGAGTATATGTCTAACATACGATGACAAGAAGATAGAAGAAGTGGACAGTGTTAAATTCTTGGGATTACAGCTTGATAATAAATTCAACTGGGAGGATCACACCACAGAACTGCTGAAGCGTCTTAACAAATCTCTGTTTGCAATGCGAATTTTGTCAGACATAGGGCATATAAAAATGAAAAAGCTGGCGTACTATGCTTACTTTCATTCCATAATGTCATATGGGATTATTTTTTGGGGTAATTCATCAAGCCAAGCTAAAGTTTTCTGGGCACAAAAACGTGCAGTGAGAGTTATATGTGGTGTGAACTCAAGAACATCCTGCAGAAGCCTGTTTAGGGAACTAGGGATACTAACTACTGCTTCCCAATATATTTATTCCTTAATGAAATTTGTCATTAAAAATATATCACTTTTTCAAACCAACAGCTCAATTCATGGAATTAATACTAGAAATAAGAATAATCTTCACAAGGATGTAAAGTCACTTAGTCTTGTACAAAAAGGTGTGCATTATTCAGGAACACACATTTTCAATAACTTGCCAGCAGCCGTAAAAAGCTTAACAACCAATGAAATTCAGTTTAAGAGAAGCCTAAAGGATTTATTGGTGGCCAACTCCTTCTACTCCATTGATGAATTTCTTAGTAAAACCAACTGATTTGTATATAAGTACAACATAACTTCTGCACCATTTCAGTGCAGTAATGTGTTCATTGTAAATAAGTATTACAGTAGTTGTATTACCTTATAAATAAATAAAAAACTTTATTTTAAAGTCAGTGCATTAGTATTTGTAAAATGACTCTCCGTGTTCATTAAAAAATGACTATCATTCCACTTGGGACCTGTGGAATGGTACATTAGCTTATTTGTTTTAGTTGTAAATATTTCTCATGTATTGTTGTTTTTCTGACATGTTCCATATCCTGGAGGACCTCCTCACTACGGATCAATTGGAATGAAAGTAAATCTAATCTAATCTAATCTAATCTGCTTCAAAAGACGTGGTGTCCACAAATTGCCAGGAAGGTGGTCAAAATGTGTAGAAAGCAATGATCAGTACTTTGAATAAAAGGTTTTTACTTTTCAATTCAAAATTAGTGTTTCATTTTCACAAAAAAACGCTCATTTCATACCGGTACACCTGGTACACTGTATATTCACCAAGTGCTCTCGATAATGCGTTTCTTTTATTGATTTTAGATTGTAGTTGTCATACCAAATCTAGAACAGTTACTTTGCCTATGTAAACCTAACCACTAACACCTGTACATAATCAAGTATTAAATGTCTGTAACAGACCAGCACATTTGCCTATTGAGAACTAATAGTAGTGTATATACCATATACAGGGTGTTTCAAAAATGACCAGTATATTTGAAACGGCAATAAAAACTAAACGAGCAGCGATAGAAATACACCGTTTGTTGCAATATGCTTGGGACAACAGTACATCCATACACCATGCATCTCAGTGGGGGACTGTTCAAGTTAGTGGAGTCTCTGTAATGGTGTGAAGTGTGTGCAGTTGGAGTGATATGGGGCCCCTGATACGTCTAGATACGACCCTGACAGGTGACACATACGTAAGCATCCTGTCTGATCATCTGAATCCTTTCATGTCCATTGGGCATTCCGACGGACTTCCAGCAGGACATTGGGACACCTCAAACGTCCAGAATTGCTACAGAGTGGCTCCAGGAACACTCTTCTGAGTTCAAACACTTTCGCTGGTCACCAAATTCCCGAGACATGAACATTATTGAGCATATCTGGGACGCTTTGCAATGTGCTGTTCAGAAGCACTTACTGTTACGGATTTATGGACAGCCAGTTTCCTCCGTCAGTACTTTGAACATTAGTTGAGTCCATGCCACGTCGTGCTGCGGCACTTCTGCATGCTCCAGGGCGCCCTACACGATGTTAGGCAGGTGTACCGGTTTCTTTGGCTCTTCAGTGTAGAAACGATTGGTAACTCCATAATGAGTTTTCAATCTGCAGCAGAGTGTGCACTGATCTCAAACTTACTAGCAGATTATAACTGTATGCCAGGGCAAGACTCGATCCTGGAACCTTTGCCTTTCACATCGGTATGTTCTCTACAAACTGACCTAGCCAAGCATGACTCATGACCAGCCCTCATAGCACTACTTCCACCAGTACCTCATGATATTCTTTACTTACTTATACAGAAAAGATCCTCCAAGAAGAAGATACTTGACGTCACAACTATTCTTTCGGATCTTTACGAGAGAGCTGCAAAAACATTTTAAGCATCTTCTCACTTTTGTAACATTCAAACACAATTTTCTGGAGTCGTTATAGATTTACTTCTACAACATGAAACTACACATCACTCATTTTCATATCATAAATTCCAAAACAGTATCCTCCTTGAAGCGACTTCATGACTATAGTGAGAGCTTACTTATTTATTTTATTGTTTTATTTACGCGTCAAGTTCCGTAGGAGCAAATCTCCGAAGGTCGTGGAATGTGTCAGTACATGACATTACAACATAAAAGTGATAACAGATAAAAATAAAATGTTTATGTACCCAAAAAAGTCAGTCCATAGGTTTAAGTTATCGCAATCCACAATACAACAAGAACCATCTTAATTTTTGAAGGAACTCCTCGAGAGAATAGGAGGAGTGACCCATGAGAAAACTCTTCAGTTTCGATTTTAAAGCGCGGGGATTACTGCTAAGATTTTTGAATTTGAGTGGTAACTTATTGAAAATGGATGCAGCAGTATTCTGCACAAGAGTTAAGGAAATCCGAGCCAAATGCAGGTTTGATTTCTGCCGAGTATCAACTGAGTGAAAGCTGCTTATTCTTGGAAATAAGCTAATATTATTAACAAGAAATGATAGTAAGGAATATACACTCCTGGAAATGGAAAAAAGAACACATTGACACCGGTGTGTCAGACCCACCATACTTGCACCGGACACTGCGAGATTGCTGTACAAGCAATGATCACACGCACGGCACAGCGGACACACCAGGAACCGCGGTGTTGGCCGTCGAATGGCGCTAGCTGCGCAGCATTTGTGCACCGCCGCCGTCAGTGTCAGCCAGTTTGCCGTGGCATACGGAGCTCCATCGCAGTCTTTAACACTGGTAGCATGCCGCGACAGCGTGGACGTGAACCGTATGTGCAGTTGACGGACTTTGAGCGAGGGCGTATAGTGGGCATGCGGGAGGCCGGGTGGACGTACCGCCGAATTGCTCAACACGTGGGGCGTGAGGTCTCCACAGTACATCGATGTTGTCGCCAGTGGTCGGCGGAAGGTGCACGTGCCCGCCGACCTGGGACCGGACCGCAGCGACGCACGGATGCACGCCAAGACCGTAGGATCCTACGCAGTGCCGTAGGGGACCGCACCGCCACTTCCCAGCAAATTAGGGACACTGTTGCTCCTGGGGTATCGGCGAGGGCCATTCGCAACCGTCTCCATGAAGCTGGGCTACGGTCCCGCACACCGTTAGGCCGTCTTCCGCTCACGCCCCAACATCGTGCAGCCCGCCTCCAGTGGTGTCGCGACAGGCGTGGATGGAGGGACGAATGGAGACGTGTCGTCTTCAGCGATGAGAGTCGCTTCTGCCTTGGTGCCAATGATGGTCGTATGCGTGTTTGGCGCCGTGCAGGTGAGCGCCACAATCAGGACTGCATACGACCGAGGCACACAGGGCCAACACCCGGCATCTTGGTGTGGGGAGCGATCTCCTACACTGGCCGTACACCACTGGTGATCATCGAGGGGACACTGAATAGTGCACGGTACATCCAAACCATCATCGAACCCATCGTTCTACCATTCCTAGACCGGCAAGGGAACTTGCTGTTCCAACAGGACAATGCACGTCCGCATGTATCCCGTGCCACCCAACGTGCTCTAGAAGGTGTACGTCAACTACCCTGGCCAGCAAGATCTCCGGATCTGTCCCCCATTGAGCATGTTTGGGACTGGATGAAGCGTCGTCTCACGCGGTCTGCACGTCCAGCACGAACGCTGGTCCAACTGAGGCGCCAGGTGGAAATGGCATGGCAAGCCGTTCCACAGGACTACATCCAGCATCTCTACGATCGTCTCCATGGGAGAATAGCAGCCTGCATTGCTGCGAAAGGTGGATATATACTGTACTAGTGCCGACATTGTGCATGCTCTGTTGCCTGTGTCTATGTGCCTGTGGTTCTGTCAGTGTGATCATGTGATGTATCTGACCCCAGGAATGTGTCAATAAAGTTTCCCCTTCCTGGGACAATGAATTCACGGTGTTCTTATTTCAATTTCCAGGAGTGTATAAATTGAGAGGCCAGTGTCAAAATACCCAGACTCGCGAACAGGGGTCGACAAGAGGTTTGTAAACTTACACCACTTATTGCCCAAACCGCCCATTTCTGAGCCAAAAATATCCTTTTAGAATGGGAAGAGTTACCCCAAAATATAATACCATAAGACATAAGCGAATAAAATTAAGCAAAGTAGACTAATTTTTGTTTCAAACGTTCACTCACTTCAGATACTGTTCGAATAGTAAAAATGGTAGCGTTAAGTCTTTGAACAAGATCCTGAACGTGGGCTTACCACGACAGTTTACTATCTATCTGAACACCTATAAATTTGAACTGTTCATTTTCACTAATCATATGCCCGTTTTGTGAAATTAAAACGTCAGGTTTGGTTGAACGGTCCGTTAGAAACTGTAAAAACTGAGTCTTACTGTGATTTAGTGTTAGTTTATTTTCTACAAACCACGAACTAAGGGTCATGAACCGCACTATTTGAAACTGAGCCAATGTTGCAAAATAATCCTTTACTACCAAGCTAGTGTCATCCGCAAACAAATATTTAAGAGTTACCCGTAAAACTAGAGGGCATCGCATTTATATAAATAGGGAACAGGACTGGCCCCAACACTGATCCCTGGGGCACACCCCACTTGACCAAACCCCACATCACAACCATTCTCGCCATTGTGAATAATCACCTTTTGCTGTCTGGTGTTAAAGGAAGAGGTGAACCAATTGTGAGCTACTCCCTGTATTCCGTAATGGTCCAACTTCTGGAGCAATATTTTGTGATCAACACAATCAGACGCCTTAGTTAAATAAAAAATATACCTAGCGTTCGAAATCTTTTGTTTAAGCCATCCAGTACCCCACAGTTGCTAAACGACTTCTAAGGCCGAACTGTACATTTGATAGCAAATCGTGTGATATAAAATGATCAATTATCCTTACATATACAGCCTTTTCATTAACTTTAGCAAGCACTGATGGCATAGAATAGGTAGGGGGAAGGATAGCAGAGTAGAGTTGCAAATGAGGGAGGGGGAAGCAGAAAAGAAGTAGAAAGAATGGATGCATTGCTGTAATAGAGGGCTGTGTAGTGCTTGAATGGGAACACAGAAGAGGCTAGATGGATAAGGACAATTACTAACAAAGGTTGAGGCCAGGAGCGTTACGGCAACGTACGATATATTGCAGAGAGCGTTTCCATCTGCGCAATTCAGAAAAGTTGGTGTTGGTGTGAAGGATCCAGATAGCACAGGCTGTGAAGCATTCATTGAAATGAAAAACATGTTGGGCGGCGTGCTCAGCAACAAGGTCATCCACTCGCTTCTTGGCCAAAGCTTCTCAGTGGCCACTCATGCTGTAGTATCACGTCGAGATATTTCATTGTATTCTCTGTCTTACTAAACGTATGCGAAAGTGGTGAAAGTGTCAACGTGGTGGAAATGTTTTTTATTTTGTTAAAAGTTGGTAGTGGCCAAATGTTTAACTCACATATGTTTTGAAGTGAAATGCATATATTTTTTTATCGTCCAATCTGGATAGACTAAAGAAGCTATACATTGCTTTATATGTTAAAAACTATGACGGAATTAGTGACACTCAAAGGTATAGTGTAGTGCTTCGAGAATATCTGCATAAAGTCTAGAACCACTCGTCCTTCTACCACCTCGACACATGATATTTTAAAAATAAGTGTGAGAGAACATACATACTGCACGACACATGTTTGTGTGCACAGGCTGGAAAGGAGTCACGAGCACAAGGTAGACGCGATGGTCCAGCAGCATCGACAAGTGTTTGCTGTTCGCGCCACAGAAGTCATATTGGAAGAACAAGGACTGTTTATGTATCTTATGGTGTTTTATGTCGTTGATTATCGTAATGAGAAAAAAGAACAACAGTTGAAAAATTGTTAATTATACTTCATGTGTTGGACTTGCTAGAAGCAAGACATGTTCATAAATTATTTGGTTGTAAAAACTACACTATTGCAAACGTATTTAATCGAGTCTAATGCTAGACGAATCAGATGACTTGCAAACATTGAAATATTTATGTGAGAAGTGGTGAATTTGTTCTTTGTGGAAGTTGAAATATACCAAGACTAAACTAAAAGTATTCTGTGAGTATCCACTTATTTCGTGAGTAGAGAGAGAAAGAGAGAGTCCGATAAATTCTATTAACCAGCAATATTCTTCGGAGAAGAAGTTTTTGGAGATCAATGTAGCCTGATATCCGGAGACGAAGATCGGCTGTGCATACCACATAAATCAACAGATGTGAGGGAGGTGCGAATTTTGCATGCAATCCAATTTCGAATCACACTTCAGGTCTTCTAAAGCATTAGAATGTGGCAACCAGTGAAAATGACCTGGGAGGAAAAAACACGGGAATTTTGAGAGGATATCGAAGCAGAAGATACGATGTGTTTCCATAGCAACCAGGTATAACAAGACAAGATAACTGTTTCATGGAATTGGATTCGGCCTAAAAGTTCAAATGGTGAAAATTAATAAATGTAATAAAAGAGAAGACGTAAGAAAGGTATTACATTAAAAGAAAAGAGAGAAGATTCCGACATATTAGACTAAGAAAAAATACAATGACAATATTTCATTGAAGAAGATCCGGTGTGAGGAGTAATCAGCTCTCACCCACTTCGTGGGGACAGACGTGGAAACCAGCCTAAGTCCGATGACGCCGGCATCTGTCGCTGATCACTGATGCTGATTCCACATACGCTCGCCGACGCCGATTCTGAAACCAACATCCCACGGTGCCGGCGCCAGTACAAGTTCACCGGTGCTGATTACGCATCTGCTCATCAATGCAACTAGAACTCTATGCCGGGCGAGTGCAAAACAAAAATTCTTTGAGTGTAAAGTTAAAGAAACTGTTGAATAATAGACTGCTAGTATAGTTGTTATACTCAGTATAGATTTTTTTTATGGTTACGAGATCTAAATGTAAGAAGAATATGGATAATACACAGGGACTTGGGGAACATCAGAACCAGCCATGGCAATGAAAGTGAGTAAGGAGGTGCCACATTGGTCTGAGGTAGTAAATTTAATCAAAGCCCGAAGTGCAGATTCAGTGGCTTTAAGAAAGGAACTAAGTCTTAAATTAATCTCAATAAATACTCAATTAAATGATAAAATACACTCCTGGAAATGGAAAAAGAACACATTGACACCGGTGTGTCAGACCCACCATACTTGCTCCGGACACTGCGAGAGGGCTGTACAAGCAATGATCACACGCACGGCACAGCGGACACACCAGGAACCGCGGTGTTGGCCGTCGAATGGCGCTAGCTGCGCAGCATTTGTGCACCGCCGCCGTCAGTGTCAGCCAGTTTGCCGTGGCATACGGAGCTCCATCGCAGTCTTTAACACTGGTAGCATGCCGCGACAGCGTGGACGTGAACCGTATGTGCAGTTGACGGACTTTGAGCGAGGGCGTATAGTGGGCATGCGGGAGGCCGGGTTGACGTACCGCCGAATTGCTCAACACGTGGGGCATGAGGTCTCCACAGTACATCGATGTTGTCGCCAGTGGTCGGCGGAAGGTGCACGTGCCCGTCGACCTGGGACCGGACCGGACCGCAGCGACGCACGGATGCACGCCAAGACCGTAGGATCCTACGCAGTGCCGTAGGGGACCGCACCGCCACTTCCCAGCAAATTAGGGACACTGTTGCTCCTGGGGTATCGGCGAGGACCATTCGCAACCGTCTCCATGAAGCTGGGCTACGGTCCCGCACACCGTTAGGCCGTCTTCCGCTCACGCCCCAACATCGTGCAGCCCGCCTCCAGTGGTGTCGCGACAGGCGTGAATGGAGGGACGAATGGAGACGTGTCGTCTTCAGCGATGAGAGTCGCTTCTGCCTTGGTGCCAATGATGGTCGTATGCGTGTTTGGCGCTGTGCAGGTGAGCGCCACAATCAGGACTGCATACGACCGAGGCACACAGGGCCAACACCCGGCATCATGGTGTGGGGAGCGATCTCCTACACTGGCCGTACACCACTGGTGATCGTCGAGGGGACACTGAATAGTGCACGGTACATCCAAACCATCATCGAACCCATCGTTCTACCATTCCTAGACCGGCAAGGGAACTTGCTGTCCCAACAGGACAATGCACGTCCGCATGTATCCCGTGCCACCCAACGTGCTCTAGAAGGTGTAAGTCAACTACCCTGGCCAGCAAGATCTCCGGATCTGTCCCCCATTGAGCATGTTTGGGACTGGATGAAGCGTCGTCTCACGCGGTCTGCACGTCCAGCACGAACGCTGGTCCAACTGAGGCGCCAGGTGGAAATGGCATGGCAAGCCGTTCCACAGGACTACATCCAGCATCTCTACGATCGTCTCCATGGGAGAATAGCAGCCTGCATTGCTGCGAAAGGTGGATATACACTGTACTAGTGCCGACATTGTGCATGCTCTGTTGCCTGTGTCTATGTGCCTGTGGTTCTGTCAGTGTGATCATGTGATGTATCTGACCCCAGGAATGTGTCAATAAAGTTTCCCCTTCCTGGGACAATGAATTCACGGTGTTCTTATTTCAATTTCCAGGAGTGTAGAAGACCAGGGTGCTTCTTTGGGGAATGAAATAAGTGCTACTTTAAATGCCAAACTAGAAGCCCCGAGATTACAGTTAAATGAAACTTTAAATTCTCAATTGGATGATCAAAATACAACTTTAAATGCTCAAAGTTTAAATTCGATTCAGTAAATACTCAACTAAATAATAAATTGTATGTTCAGAATGAAACTTTAGGATTGTTAAGTGCTAAGGTAGATTCACAAAGTAAAGACTTTCAGTAATTTATGTGAAGGTATGGGAAATTTGAAGACAGAATTTGACGGATTAACTACAAAAGTAGAAAATTTTAAAATAGATTTGAAAGAGGAATTAACTAGTTCATTAAGCAGTCATGTAAACCAACTGTTCACTGACTTTAGTCAGACACAGAGTAACCAATTTCAGGACATAGCTAAAAAGTTAGATGTGGATACTGAAGATAAAAGTAATAATGTAGAAACAGAACCTATTGAAAACTTAGAATTGTTAAAAGACATGTACAATAATGTAAGACAAGGTTTAAGTACTTCGAAAGAGAGTGTAGATCAGTCTAAGCAATTAATGCAGGACAGAATTTCAAAGAGAATATATCCAACTTTGATATTATAAATGTATGTAGTTTGGCAGAAGCATTTGAAGAAATGATAGATAGAAGAGTTGCCGCTAGAGTAACCTCCAGAAACGTTTCGACTATTGTTTCTTCCAAACTTAATAATACCAGCAAGGTTATAGACGACTTGTCAGAAGAAATTCAAATTTATTCAGGGTAGAGTAGAAAATAGAATAACTTTACCTAATGTTGTGTTACCAAGTGAAGTGGTGATTGTTTCGCTATGGGGAGACTTTCTCACAAAATTTAACGAGAAGTATTGGTCTGTGCTTGCTCAAGTGAAGTTAATATTTGATCCATGGGATCCAGGTGGAGTCATCTGTTCCCACTGGGATGTTAACATTCTGAGTTAATGGGTGGAGTGACGACCGTCGGATACAGAGTTGTTTTCGGTGTTTCTTCCAGGATAGTTTTCCTGCACCGAATTCTCTTCAAATCTTAAACTGTTCTATAATCTATTCCTGACACCTTAAACTATCCTATACTTTTAGTATGTAGGAAACTGGATATGACAGACAAGTAGTAGACTTAAGAAAATCACGAATGAACAATGATCTCTAGACATGACACGAAATGAAATGAATAGAACGTTATATTAGCGAAAAATATAATATGATGGTATTATTTAAACAGAGTGATGTCGAGACAACATAAACTGAATAGAGGATTTTATATGTGTATAAAAGATAATATAAAGTGACTAATTGGACAACTATTTATAGTAGTGTATAATTTTCTATTTGGTATAGAGTATTTTATACCTCTTATAAAATGTGATGTAAATGGGAGGGTTTGTATAATTTTTGGAATGGGTGGGTATTGTAGATTAAAACATGATTTACACCAACATATAAATCATGGCTAACACAAAACACACACCACACCTTTCAAACAACCCTCGCAAACAAGTGTGACTGATTCTTCTCCATTTGCCATTCCATAGGGATTGCTAAGATGTTCTTCGGGGACCTCAAGGGTGAAGGTGAGAATGTCCATTCTGTAGGAGACTATTTAACACCATACCTCCTCCAGCTTCTCACTCAAGTACTGGCGAGATAAGGATCCTGGAGAAGGGGGGTGGGAAGGATTTCCTGTCTTTGGGCTGTCTTCTTTCTCTTCTTCGATCTTAGCAACCATTTCTATTTTTTCCTTTCTTACTCCTCTTTTGAGTACCTGCCTATTTTTCCCCTCTTTTCATATTCATCTACTTCTATCACAGAAGTCCTTCATATTCTTTATGGTTTCCAACAACCAACAACTTATCTTCAGATAAGAAGGCCGAAGAATCAGGCTGCACAAACACACATCATCATACACACAAAGACAAACGAGTATGCAAACAATGGAACTATTAACTAGAAACCTGTCGAGAGGTATGAACCGTCAAGTGTTGTAGGGGGAAGGTATGTGTACATCGGGAAATATGCACACATTGTTGTTTATTGTGACGGTTCTATGGGGGTGGTCCATTGATCGTGACCGGGCCAAATATCTCACGAAATAAACATCAAATGAAAAAACTACAAAGAACGAAACTTGTCTAGCGTATAGGGGGAAACCAGATGGCGCTCCCATAGGTCAAACGGATATCAACTGCTTTTTTTTTTTTTTAAATTGGAAGCCCGATTTTTTATTACATATTCATGTAGTACGTAAAGAAATATGAAAGTTTTAGTTGGACCACTTTTTTCGCTTTGTGATATGTGGCGCTGTAATAGCCACAAACATATGGCTCACAATTTTAGACGAACGGTTGGTAACAGGTAGGTTTTTTAAATTAAAATACAGAACGTAGGTATGTGTGAACATTTTATTTCGGTTGTTCCAATGTGATACATCTACCTTTGTCAACTTACCATTTCTGAGAACGCATGCTGTTACAATGTCATTACCTGTAAACACCACATTAATGCAATAAATGCTCAAAATGATGTCCGTCAACCTCAATGCATTTGGCAATATGTGTAACGACATTCCTCTCAACAGCGAGTAGTTCGCCTTCCGTAATGTTCACACATGCATTGACAATGCGCTGACGCATGTTGTCAGGCGTTGTCGGTGGATCATGATAGCAAATACCCTTCAACTTTCCCCACAGAAAGAAATCCAGGGACATCAGATCCGGTGAATGTGCGGGCCATGGTATGGTGCTTCGACGACCAATCCACCTGTCATGAAATATGCTACTCAATACCGCTTCAACCGCACGCGAGTTATGTGGGGACATCTATCATGTTGGAAGTACATCACCATTCTGTCATGCAGTGAAACGTCTTGTAGTAATATCGGTAGAACATTACGTAGGAAATCAGTATGCACTGCACCATTTAGATTGCCATCGATAAAATGGGGGCCAATTATCCTTCCTCCTATAATGCCGCACCATATATTAACCCGCCAAGATTGCTGATGTTCCACTTGTCGCAGCCATCATGGGTTTTCCGTTGCCCAATAGCGTATATTATGCCGGTTTACGTTACCGCTGTTGGTGAATGACGCTTCGTCGCTAAACAGAACGCGTGCAAAAAATCTGTTATCGTCCCGTAATTTCTTGTGTGCCCAGTGGCAGAACTGTATATGACATTCAAAGTCGTTGCCATGCAATTTCTGGTGCATAGAAATATTGTATGGGAGCAATCGATGTTGATGTAGCATTCTGAACACCGATGTTTTTGAGATTCCCGATTCTTGCACAATTTGTCTGCAACTGATGTGCGGATTAGCCGCTACAGCAGCTAAAACACCTACTTGGGCATCACCATTTGTTGCAGGTCATGGTTGACGTTTCACATATGGCTGAACACTTCCTGTTTCCTTAAATAACGTAACTATCCGGCGAATGATCCGGACACTTGGATGATGTCATCCAGGATACCGAGCAGCATACATAGCACACGCCCGTTGGGCATTTTGATCACAATAGCCATACATCAACACAATATTGACCTTTTCCACAATTGGTAAACGGTCCATTTTAACACGGGTAATGTATCACGAAGCAAATACCGTCCACACTGCTGGAATGTTACGTGATACCACATACTTATACGTTTGTGACTATTAAAGCGCCATCACAAAGCGAAAAAAGTGGTCCAACTAACACATTCACATTTCTTTACGTACTACACAAATATGTAATAAAAAATGGGGGTTCCTATTTTTAAAAAATGCAGTTTATATCCGTTTGACCAATGGCAGCGCCATCCAGCGGGCCAACCATAGCACCAACTGGTTTCCCCCCTCAAGCTAGATGAGTTTCGTTCTTTGTAGTTTTATCGTTTGATGCTTATTTCGTGAGATATTTGGCCCGGTCACTGTAAATGGACCACCCTATATATAATCAGGTATACATAAGAAGGAAGCGTGAGTAATTAAGGAAAACATAGGCCAGAGAGGAATTGATTGTAATAATTATTAAGGAATGTCAGCCTAACAAATATTCTGATGATTTGTACGATAGTGGGAATCTTATAACCTAAGTAAACATATTATATATTGAATAGTATATAGAGACATAGTATATACCAAGTATGTATAAGTTGAAAAGTAGGGGAGGACTCCAGGGACCAAAGGAAGTATTAAGAAGGACATATGAAGTGAAATAGATTTTTATTTTTACCAGAAAATATTTAATTATAGTGTACATAAAGGTGTATACTAGGGCAATGAACCATGAGGCCCACTCATAAAGGATAAGGGGGATTTGCTAAGGATATAGGGCAGGCGTACCTACCTGGAGATAGGACAACCTGTGGCCTGATGAATATGGATGTTTTAAAAAGGGGGCGTACCTACCAAAATGGAAGGAGTCAGTGCACTCATAGGGTCAACCCACATGTAAGGTATAGGTACTGATCGTAGGGGAAAAGGACAGTATCATGACACAAGTCATACTTTTAATAGGAATTATTCTGGTGAGTTTGAATTCTATATTCCACTAGCATTATTATGTTTTATGTGAGTTTACAAGTGTCACAAAGAACACTTTCATTTGCCCATAGTTCCTCCAGCCTACAAACAGTCTATAACTAATGAGGCTGTTACGTACTAAAGAAGCAGTAGAAAGACTTAGAATAACGAGCAAAATACGCAACTGTCATGAACATCTGGAGCTTACAATTGGAAACCCAAAGGTTTAGGCCCCACAACTCCTTGATATAAAAGAATTGACTCCAACATTGAGTGAAATACTCCCGTTTTAAAATCAAAGTAAAATGAAAACAGAAAAGCTAAATAGTAAATAAAAGGGTTATGCACGGTTAATAAAAAAATGTGGAGTGCATACTTTTGAAATATGAATTTTTATTATACGTAATACTAATGTACATAATGAGTATGTACACTGCTGGCCACGGTAAATGCAACACCCTGAAGGAAGCATCCGAATCAAGTGAAATTTACACCATGAGTTTGCAGCGACGAGATATGCAACTGATTAGAATTTCAGCGCAGACGCACATCACGCGCGCCTGTGGCGCCACCTCATAGCGCCATTTACGGTTTGGCGATTTCGACGAGTGTACGTTCGACACGTGTGTTTACCTTGTGGTTGTTTCACAAGACGATCAGTTATGCCTCGTAGACAACAGCGAACATCTTTTGATCAAGTATCCGGTTTCGACAGAGGAAGGATAGTGGCTTACCGAGATTGTGGATTATCATACAGAGAAATCGCTAGTCGTGTTGGACGAAACCAAACAACTGTAATGCGGATATGTGACCGATGGATGCAGGAGGGTACGACGGACCGACGTGGTCGATTGCATTCACCTCGGTGCACCACTGCACGTGCTGATAGGCAAATTGTGCGCATGGCAGTGACGGATCGCTCAGTGACATCCCGAACCATAGCACAGCACATTGCGTCTGTAACGCATCATCCAGTGTCTGCGCGTACCATTCGACGCCGTTTACAGCAGAGTGGTCTGTCCGCAAGACGTCCATTGCTTCGTCTACCATTGACGCAGAACCACAGACGTCTCCATCGCCAATGGTGTGATGACAGATGGATGTGGACGGCAGAATGGAATGACGTTGTCTTTACTGACGAGGCACGCTTCTGTCTGCAGCACCACGGTGGTCGGATTCGAGTGTGGAGACACCGTGGAGAGAGGATGCTGGACAGCTGCATTATGCACCGCCACACTGGTCTTGCACCGGGTATTATGGTATGGGGCGGTATTGGATATTACTCTCGCACGCCTCTAGTACGCATTGCCGGTACTTTAAATAGCCGGCGCTACATATCCGAGGTGCTGGAGCCAGTTGTCCTTCCTTACCTTCAGGGCTCGACCACAGCCATATTTCAACAGGATAATGCGCGACCACACGTGGCACGCATTGTCCAAAGGTTCTTCGTCAATAACCAGATTGAATTGCTTCCCTGGCTGGCTCGCTCTCTGGATCTTTCGCCGATAGAAACCATGTGGTCCATGGTTGCTCAACGAGTGACCCAGATTACATCCCCAGCTGCCACACCAGTTGATCTTTGGCAACGTGTGGAAGCTGCTTGGGCTGCTGTACCCCAGGAACACATCCAATGTCTCTTTGACTCAATACCGAGACGTGTGGCAGCGGTGATCTCCAACAATGGCGGCTACTCTGGCTACTGATTCTGGCAGGAACCACATGTCACAGACGTCTGTAAACGTAATCATTTGATACTTGGTCAACATGTTATCTACACAATAAATTTTGTTGTGCTACCTCTTGTCTTTCTTGGTGTTGCATTTACGGTGGCCAGCAGTGTATAAAATATTGCGTGTTCGAGCTGAGGGGAGAGATGTGTAGTGCTTCGAGAATTTCCGCGTAAATTCTAGAACCACTCGTCCTTCTACCGCCTCGAACACACAATATTTTAAAAATAAGTGTGAGAGAACATACATACTGCACGACACATGTTTGTGTGTGCAGGCTGGAAAGGAGTCACGAGCACAAGGTAGACGCGATGGTCCAACAGCATCGACAAGTGTTTGCTGTTCGTGCCACAGAAGTCGTATTGGAAGAACAAGGACCGTTTATGTATCTTATGGTGTTTTCTATTGTTGATTATCGTAATGAGAAAAAAGAACAACAGTTGAAAAATTGTTAATTATACTTCATGTGTTGGACTTGCTAGAAGCAAGACATGTTCATAAATTATTTGGTTGTAAAAACTACACTACTGCAAACATATTTAATCGAGTCTAATGCTAGACGAATCAGATGACTTGCAAACATTCAAATATTTATGTGAGAAGTGGTGAATTTGTTCTTTGTGGAAGTTGAAATATACCAAGACTAAACTAAAAGTATTCTGTGAGTATCCACTTATTTCTTGAGTAGAGGATGTGAATTTTGCATGCAATCCAGTTTCGCACCACACTCCAGGTCATCTACAACGTTAGAATAGTGCCTGTGAGTGCCAACAGTGATGTTAAAAAGAGACTGTTGTACATTGTATCTCTGGCTTTGTTGGATGTAATTTCCAATTTTTTTGTTTTTGCTCCTAGCAGCAGGAGAGAGAGGTATATATTGTTGTATGAAAGGGATAGTCCGCCATTGCAATCAGAATTGTGGCTTTAATGTTTGGTGCCTATATAGAAAAAGTGGAAGGATTAAAAACCACTGTAATTCAAAAGAGCTCAACTGGATGAATAAATGGCGAATAATAATCATCTTCAAAGACAACAAAATAGGATAAGGTAATTCATTCCTTTAAAAACCCGACACTTCACATTGGGCATTATATATGTTTAGGTTTTACCAGCAAGATTTACATCCTGTGGCAAAAATAATTTCAAGGGCCTGCATCGAATTTACAATAACACGGATCAAAACCAGTGACGAGCAACAATGCCGTCCTTTCTCAAAAGTAACATTGAATAGCCCACACATGGATTTATTCTCGTTACAATGATTAAGGATCTGCTGCTATTTTCACTCCCTTCCCGTTTTTCTTTGAGATTGTGCAGAACCATCAATACTAAATCGTCGATCGCCGCAGCCATGGAGTCCTGGGAGGACTCTTCCTCCAGCGAATCTCTATTGCTGGAGATACAATAATAATAATAATAATAATAATAATAATAATTATTATTATTATTATTTTCAGGGAATCTTCAAGATTTTTGTTAGGAAAAGTCCTGCAATTAACTTCACTAACATTCATAATTCCCCCCCCCCCCCCCCCCCCCCTACACAGTCGCCCAGTACAGTAGAAATTCATTCAAGAGAGAATTAGTTCATTATTGCAATTAACTTAGGGAAGGGATATTATAATGCGGACAAACAGCTTCTTGGCTGTCTAGCCCACTTACAGTGCAGCACAGTGGTTACCGCTTAGCTTGCAGATCACATGAATGGTTTCAAAGGTAACTTTGCCTTTGATGGGATAGGTGATGTTTGTGACCACACTGGAGTAGGTGGTGGTGATGGTGGTGGTGGTGGTGGTGGTGGTGGTGGTGGTTGGAGGATGCATGGGACAGATCTTGCATCTATGTCTATTACAGGGATATGAGGCAAGGGGTTGGGAGCAGGGGTTGCATAGGGATGGAAAAGAATACTGTGTAGGTTCGATGGGCAGCGGAATACCACTGTGTGAAGGGTGGGAAGGATAGTGGGTAGGACATTTCTCATTTCAGATCACGATGAAAGGTAGTCAAAATTCTGATGAAGAATGTGATTCAGTTGCTCCAGTTCTGGGTGGCACTGAGTCATGAAGGGAATGTTCCTCTGTGGCTGGACAGTGGGACTTTGAGAGGTGATGGGCAACTGGGGAGATATGGCATTTTGTACAAGGATGGGACGGTAATTGCAATCTGTAAGGGCCTTAGAGAGACCGTCAGTATATTTTGAAAGGGGCCACTCATCACTACAGATGTGATGGTCACAGGTGGCTAGGGTGTATTGAAGGGACTTTTTGGTATGGAATGGGTGGCAACTGTCTAAGTGGAGGTATTGCAGGTTGTTGGAAGGTTTGATATGGACGGAGGTGCTGATATAGCTATCTTTGGGGTGGTGGTAAACATCGAGGAAGGTGGGTTGGTGAGTTAAGTAGGATCAGGGGAAGCAAATGGGGTAGAAGGTGTTGAGGTTCTGGAGGAATGTGGGTAGGGTGTCCTCACCCTCGATCCAGATCAGGAAGATGTCATCACTGAACCTGAATCAGATGAGGGGTTTGGAATTCCGGCTTTTAAAGAAGGATTCCTCTAGATGTCCCATGAATAGGTTGGCGTAGAATGATGCCACATGGGTGCCCAAGGCTGTATCCTGGGTGAGAGTATAGTTAGCCATGGCCACTAGGAAGGTGATGATTGCTTTGGAATCCATCAGGCATTGGGAAAGGTAGTATTCAATAGCAGTAAGGCCATGGGCACTAAGGATGTTGGTATAAAGGGAGGTGACATCAATAGTGACGAGTGACGCACTGTGTGGTAAAGGAACTGGAATTGGTGAGAGTCGGTGGAGGAAATGATCGGTATCTTTTACATAGGAGTGTAGGTTGCAGGTAATAGGCTGAAGGTGTTTGTCTACGAACACAGACATTCTCTCAGAGGCAGCACAGTAACCAGCCACAATGGGGCATCCTAGATGATTGGGTTTATGGGCTTTAAGAAGTATGTAGAAGGGAGGAGTGTGGAGTCCGGGGAATGGTAGGGGAGAGGAGAGCGATGGACGCCAGGGAGAGGTTCTGCAATGGTCCTACCAATTTGAGGAGAGACTGGAGATTCTGCTGGATTTCTGGAATGAGGTCACTGTGGCAGGGTTTGTAGGTGGATGAATCTGACAGCTGGCAGAGTCATTCTGCCAGGTAATCCTTGCAGTTCAAAACAACAGTGGTGGAGCCTTTGTCAGCAAGGAGGATTATAATGGGTTAGTTTTTAGGTGGTGGATTGTGCATTTTTCTGTGGGTGTAATGTTAGTTTGTATATTGAGGAATTTGGGGAATGATGGTAAAGCAAGGTTCTAGGTTAAGAAATCCTGGAAAGTTAACAGAAGGTGATTTGGAGGCAATGGGGGTGGATCATGGTTGGATAGAGGAGTGAACAGAGTAAGGCAGGGTTCAACATTGATCTTTGGTTGAATCTGACTGGTAGCGAAAAAGTTTTTCCACTGTAGAGACCAGGAGAAGGAGAGAAGATCTTTAACAAGTCCTACACAATTGATTTTGGGTTTTGGGCAAAAGCTGAGGCCATTGGAAAAGACTGATACTTCTGCAGGGCTAAGGCTTTTGGAGAGAAAGTTCATGACTGTGTTTTGTGTCTATTTAGGTTGTGGATTCTGTGTGGTGGTCGGAGGGAGTTTTGGACAGCGGGGTAAATGTAGTAGATCTGCGAAACAGGGTTTGTCGGCTATGAAGGGATGTGGGGAAGGTTTGGAGGTTATTGTAGAGGTGGTGGACAATGACAGTCCAAGGCAGGGGTAGGTAGTGAGCAGGTTGAAGAGTTTTTTGAGGTGGCATTGTGCACGTTGCTCTAGTTCCTGGAAGGTAAGAGTTTCAATTTGTTTTATGGGAACAGAAATTTGGGATTGCATAGCAGGAGAATTTTATTGATGGGGAGAAGGTGTCGCAAGGAGGTTCGGGCCTGAGTGATATGGTTTAGCAGGACAGAGTGTGTGTGTGTGTGTGTGTGTGTGTGTGAATTCCTAAGGGACCAAACTGCTGAGGTCATCATTCCCTAGACTTGCACACGACTTAAAATAACTTATGCTAAGAACAACACACACACCCACGCCCAAGGGAGGACTCGTACCAACGACAGGAGTGGCTGCACAATCTGTGACATGGCGTCTCTAACCGCATGGCTGCAGGACAATGTTGGTAGGGCTAAGGATTGGCAGAATCTGAACAAATGGAGGTCACTGTGGAAGGAAGGGTGGCAGCCAGAGATGGGTAATTTTATGGTAAGGCCATTTGGGGGGATTCCATGAACCAATCAACAACACAGGTACAGTATGGGGGACTGGGTTACGGCTAGGGTTAAGGAAACTTTTCTGTATTGATGCAGATGGAAGGAGAATTTTTTCCATCATGTCTCCTTGTTCTTCCCCTACCCTGCTACCCCTCCCCCTCCCTGCCCCAGCCTCCTCCTTACCCCCATTCCGTTGCATCTCTCATAATGCGCTGCTGCTCGTAGTCTGTCTCCAGCTGCCAGAGACTGTGGTCACTTGTGTGTGTGTGTGTGTGTGTGTGTGTGTGTTTATATTGTCTACTTTTGACAAAGGCCTTGTTAGGCGAACGCTAACTTTCTGACAGTCCTTTTGTTGTGCCTTTCTGTGATTCAGCATCTCTGCTATATGGTGAGTAGCAACTATCCTTTTCATAATATTGTTACATTCCATCCTAGATTTTCCACTGTTTGCTTTTACAAGACACTTTATGTTTGACTGTGGTAGCAAGCAGTACCTTTAACCTCCAAATGTGTTACTACCAGGGCAGTGATTGTAAGCTCACTTTTAGTGATAAACTTTATCTGATGTTGCTGAATACTGTAATTTTCACAGATATTATGATATCCACATCTGACTAACGAAACTTGTTACAGTAAGTCAAATTCTGAACGACATGTGGCAGTTTTATCTCAACATTAAATTTTAATTGTCATTATGTCCCTCAGAGGTCATGTCTGATTGCTAATGGGTGATTTTTAGAATGTCCCCCACAATTATCTGCAACCACAAAACAGAAGAACCCTCACCATGCTTCAATGTAAGCCACTGATGTTCCATTTGTACCTGCTTTTTTATTAGCAATCATGGAACCCACTTATCACATACTAGAGACAGCACAAAAACTAGTGAATGAAATATTGTAGTAAATATTCAGTGCCTCTGCTAATGCATCCAATATTATTTATCAGTCTTTCCTTACAATGACAATCATATAGATTTTGATGTAAATCATTGGAACACTTGGGCTATTTTCTGTTTTGAAGGTAGAGCCATTCAACTCATTGCTGTAATAGTGCATACTGCTGTGGTGAGTCCACGATATAAAGAATTAAATTTGGAAACCACATTATGCTTTCTACAAACCAACTCAATATTACACAGACAATTGTTGAACCATAATGCTTTGTTCTGGCATTAATGGTGCATTGACAAAAACACTTATTTCATTCTGTGACTGCCAACTGAAAGTCGCTGTTGTCACAAGAAATTGTTCTGCTGCTGCATATGTTATGCACAGGAGTCACGTCCTCTGCAAATGGACCAATGCTGCCTGCTAAATTAAAGAAAGGGAGGAAGATTATACTTTTAAAGTATGATCATTTACAGTAATCATTAGAGACTGAGCATAAGCTTCATCTATAGAAGGACGGGGAGAGAAATGACTACGGTCATCAACTCACATGATTTAGAGAAGCTGCAAAAGATGTACAACACAGGTTGAGATCCAAACCCCACTCTTCGTTGAATTACAATTGCTGCCTGCTAATTCCTGATACAGAAAATAAATAATTCTGATCTTATTACACCTGGAGTCATATCACTGAACATGCAAGATAGCAAGCTGTACTTGGACAATTGTGAAATTTAACAGAATAATTCAGCTGCACATTTTGAAAATACAATTTAATCAATATATACTATTTGTCTCTACAAAAAACCACATTTTTCAGCAATATTCTCTAGTGTATTCACTATATAATCCATACTTGGCCTCAATCTTTTTTCTTCCAGGCATTTAATGGCAATAACATAAAGTTCTTCACATATCTTCTGTCCATTTTCTGCTGACCAACTGCCAGCCTTGGTATCAAGAAGTGGTTCAATGGATCCTTCACAAATGTCATCAACATGTGTTACCTGAAGAGAAAAAAAGTTCTTTTGGTGTAGACTGCTAAGAGAAATATCCAAGTGAATGAAAATTTACACTTTTTTTTTAATCGACTTACTACTTACTGTTATAGCATAGGAAATTACTGTGAATTTTCATTATCTTAAACTTACAAGCAATTTACATAATAACTAAGTAAAAATGACATTTCATGTATGCACTATCAAATTCATGAGTAAAGATTATTTTCTACATAAGTTATGGAAGACAGAATATCCATTTGGTATATAAATGATATAGATTTATTTTGTCACTGATAAAGTATATTTAGTAGGAAACATGAACTTCTTCGTGTGCCCTGCATTTTCTCTTTAGTGTATTATTATGTACATGATTAATGAAGTACACACAGCTCACAAGCTGTTCACTCACACCTGCCACCATTTTCAATGGTATGTTATAATTTTCATTCCCACTGTGTCAGACACATGTGGTTTAACAATTTTTGAGAACAACATTTCTGAATGTTCAAGATCAGTTTCTGTTTTTTTCCAGAGCATATATCTGACCGAAGAGACCAAAATTTCAAAAGGTAAATAGGGGATTAGGAGAGACTCTAGTTTCTGGAAGAGTTGGTCCACTTTATGCTAACTAATTAACAACAGCCGTGGTAGTATTGTAAGAGCCACTATCGATCATTGTATAAGGCACTCACGGAAGTTGAATTATTGTTTGTAATGTAAACACCACTCATGAATTAGGCCTTGACCTGTTCTGACTGGCTGACTGCTGCCTTCAAGGCAGTACAGCGTGTGACCTATGATTGTGGGACCTGGGATCAGCATGTCACCAATCATTCTATCTGTTATTGGCACTGCTGATGCTGCTGATTTTTTTATTCATGCAATTCCTGAGTATTTGTTCCATGAGGTTGAATGGATCTCTTTCCAAACTTCTCTACCTCAGAATAAATGTGAGAGGGTACCGGGAATTGAACCCGGGTCCCTCCCCACCAAACGCAGTGAAATTAACCACTGGCAGATGTGGTCAGTTGGAAATGAAGATGCAAAATTACGATACTGTAGAGCATAGCAAAAGGTTTTTTTCTCCTCTTCAGGAATAAAATGTACAAAATTAATGGTTTTTATTCTCTGAAACAGTGTGTTACAATGATACAGAAATATTTTCATGCTCACTTTGGTATGTGGAAAAATACCTTTGTTTGTTTTTTTATGTTTATGCTTTGGATTTCTTTTTTCATAATGCTACACTATGTGATCAAAAGTATCCAGACACCCTCAAAAACATATGTTATTTCGTATTAGGTGCATTGTGCTGCCACCTACTGCAGGTACTCCATATCAGTGACCTCAGTAGTCATTAGACATCTTGAGAGAGCAGAAAAGGGGCACTCTGCAGAACTCACGGACATCGAACGTAGTCAGGTGATTGGGTGTCACTTGTGTCATACACCTGTACGCGAGATTTCCACACTCCTAAACATCCCTACGTACTCTGTTTCCAATGTGATACTGAAGTGGAAACATGAAGGGACTCGTACAGCATAAAAGTGTACAAGCCGACCTCGTCTGTTGACTGACAGAGACCACCAACAGTTGAAGAGGGACGTAATGTGTAATAGGCATACATCTGTCCAGATCATCACACAGGAATTCCAAGCTGCATCAGGATCCACTGCAACTACTATGACAGTTAGGCGGGAGGTGAGAAAACTTTGATTTCATGGTTGAGCGGCTGCCCATAAGCGACGGGTTACGCCGGTAAATGCCAAATGATGCCTCACTTGGTGTAAGGAGCGCAAACTTTGGACAATTGAATTGTGGAAAAACGTTGTATGGAGTGACGAATCTTGGTACACAATGTGGCGATCCGATTGCAGGGTGTGGGTATGGTGAATGCCCAGTGAACATCATCTGTCAGCGTGTCTTGTGTCAACAGTAAAATTCGGAGGCAGTAGTGTTATGGTGTGGTCATCTTTTTCAAGGAGGGGGTTTGCATCCCATGCTGTTTTGCGTGGCACTATCACAACACAGGCCTACATTGCTGTTTCAAGCACCTTCTTGCTTCCCACTGTTGAAGAGCAATTCAGGGATGGTAACTGCATCTTTCAACACAATCGAGCACCTGTTCATAATGCATGGCCTGTGGCGGAGTGGTTACATAACAATAACATCCCTGTAATGGACTGGCCTGCACATAGTCCTGACCTGAATCCTACAGAACACCTTTAGGATGTTTTGGAATGCCGACTTTGTGTCAGGCCTCACCGACCGACGTCGATACCTCTCCTCAGTGTAGCACTCTGTGAAGAATGGGCTGCCATTCCTCAAGAAACCTTTCAGCACCTGATTGAATGTATGCCTGCGAGAGTGGAAGCTGCCATCAAGTTGGCTAAGGGTGGGCTAACACCATACTGAATTCCAGCATTATCAATAGAGGGCGCCACGAACTTTTAAGTCATTTTCAGCCAAGTGTCCAGGTACTTTTGATCACATAGTGTATATACAGAACTCCAATAGGACTGGTGATACTATTTTACAAAAAAAAGGGTTAAGAAAAATAATGTCCACATCCACATGACCCTTACCTGCATCCGCAAGTTCCATATATGCCAATTTTTGAATGTAGCCACAACAAAAAGCTCATCAATTGTCAACAAAATCCTTTTATCTCCCTAAGTTGCAAGTGGAAATGGATTTCTCGACAAGATGTGGTTCCTTATTGATATGGCGGCTAAGTAACATACAGTGAGTGTCAAGGAGCAGGCGCTCTCTAGAGCACTCTCTGCAGTAGCTCGGATATAGTGTGGTGTAGGTACTGTGAGTATGAGATCGGCAAACGTGTAGAGCATAGGTGACAGTGCTGCTGTCCATTGTCTTGGTCCATTTGGTTGTTTACAGCATGTGCCAATGCTCCAAGGTGAGCCTGATCATTTCATTATTCACAGACAGCAACAATGCTCCTTATGCTGGAAAAGCCTGTTTTAGAATAAGTGTCTATTACTGTCATACATATGAAAAGCTGAGATAACACTTAACAGATCATCATTATTTAGTCCCATAATATTTCACAAATCTGATTTTGAAGTTAAATGTTCTTGTTTGGAATGGTAAAGAATACTACAAATGTCGTAATGGAGGCGTTTTTAAATGTCAGAAAGCTTATTATATTCTAAACTTTTTTTTTTCAACAGGATCAATTAAAATGTCTTGATTTATCTTGGGTCAAATTGCTAAAACTTCAAACCACTGCAAGTTAATTGACTCAAACATGTCTAGTTTGCTTCTCACGGTGTATTCAAATTTCTTTATGACCACTTCTGCGGGCAGTTCTGATGGTCAAAAATATTTAAAATAGTTGTGACAGCTCAAGAAAAGTTTATTTATCGCTGTACATCATTCTTCTTATCATTGGTATCCCCTACAGTTATGTGCTCCAACATAGTGTACTGAGGATGTGTGCTGAGGATAAGGGTCTCTTATACTGATTATGTGCTGCTGCAGTGTTTGGACCTCTGTCAGCTGCATTGTGCTGAATAAATTTAACAACCATAATATCTTTATCAGTAAATTAATGTTGTTTTCAATTTTTTTAATCTCACTTTCGAGACCTCTGGTGCACAACACTAAGTTTCCCTTCTTCATTGTTAAGATGATATTCAGCCACTCCCACATAGCTTATTTTTCAATATGAATCACTCCATAGATCAACTATTAATGCCTCTCCTACACACCTAAAATATTCCTCACCTCTCTAGTACCAGCTTCCGCATAAGATCGGCAGTTTTCTTTAACTTTCTCAAAATGTTAGTTGGATGAGATAGCAATTCTTTGATACTCACTGCACTATACATAGCACCCACATCAATAAGGCACTGAGCTGTTTCAAGAAATCCTGGTTTAACAAATCTGAAGTCCCAGCTTACACAACATTTGTCTGCCCTATTCTAGAGTACTGCCGTGCGGTGTGGGATACGCATCAGGTGGGACTGACGGATGACATCGAAAAAGTTCAAAGAAGGGCGGCTCATTTTGTATTATCATGAAATAGGGGAGATAGCGCCATGGGCATGATATGGGAGTTGCAGTGGCTATCATTAAAAGAAAGGCGTTTTTCATTGTGACAGGATCTTCTCATGAAATTTCAATCACCAATTTTCTCCTCCGATTGCGAAAACATTCTGTTGGCACCCACCTACATAGGGAGAAATGGTCATCACGACAAAATAAGAGAAATCAGGGCTCACACAGAAAAATTTAAGTGCTCGTTTTTCTCGTGCGCTGTTCAAGATTGGAACAGTAGAGAGACAGCTTGAAGGTGGTTCACTGAACCCTCTGCCAGGCACTTAGTTGTGAATAGCAGAGGAATCACGTAGATGTAGACATGTCCAGTGAAAGGATGCACTTTTTATATGCAAAACAAGCCACTATTTCTTCAATTTTCTCATTACTATCAAGTAAATATCTTCCAAATCAACTATTTCAATTTGGCATCTCACAATAATGTGACATAACCTTGTTTCATCTTACATGAACTTATGTACATGGTGTGCATTATATTAAAGCATTATCACTAATGTTTTCTTCAATGCAATCAGTACATGATCATTCAATTACTACAAAGTGTAACTGAAGTCAGCAGAAATGTGGTAACTCGCACCTCTCAGGTACCTGGTGGCTAGATTTGTCATCCAGAACATGCTTCACAGACTGCATGAAAGATAAGTTCGTGGTAACGGGCAGTCACGAGGTGCAGCTCCCTTGGGTGCTGCTAAATTGGTCATAGGCAGAACACAAGAACGAAAACAGACTTCTGCTTTACCTGGGCCCACAGCATTCAAGTTTCCAGCACACATTATGACAGCTTGCAGTATTATTAGTAGTTGGGTAACTGTTTAAGGTTTTCATTGTAGTTTTATAGTATCAGAAGTAGTTGTATTTTAAAAACTAAGAATCAGAAATAAATAGTTAATACATAATTTATTACTAACCAAGAAAATATGATTTTTATGGCCTATTTTAGCTTTTCAGATGTTGCTGTTGTGGTCTTCAGTCCAGAGACTGGTTTGATGCAGCTCTCAATACTACTCTATACTGTGCAAGCTCTTCTTCTCCAAGTAACTACTGCAACCTGCATCCTTCTGAATCTGCTTAGTGTATTCATCTCTTGGTCTCCCTCTACGATTTTTACCCTCCACGCTGCCCTCCAATACTAAACTGGTGATCCCTTGATGCCTCAGAACATGTCCTACCAACCGATCCCTTCTAGTCAAGTTGTGTCACAAATTCCTCTTCTCTCGAATTCTATTCAGTACCTCCTCATTAGTTACATGATCTACCCATCTAATCTTCAGCATTCCTTTGTTAACACCACATTTCGAAAGCTTATACTCTCTTCTTGCCTAAACTATTGATTGTCCATGTTTCACTTCCATACAGGGCTACACTCCACACAAATACTTTCCAAAAAGACTTCCTGACACTTACATCTATACTCGATGTTAAATTTCTCTGCCATTGCTAGTCTACATTTTATATCCTGTCTACTTTTACCATCATCAGTTATTTTGCTCCCCAAACAGCAAAACTCATCTACTACTTTAAGTGTTTCATTTCCTAATCTAATTCCCTCAACATAACCTGATTTAATTTGACTACATTCCATTCCATTATCCTCATTTTTCTTTTGTTCATGTTCATCTTATATCCTCCTTTCAAGACACTGTCTATTCCGTTCAACTGCTCTTCCAGGTCCTTTGCTGTCTCTGACAGAATTACAATGTCATCGGCAAACCTCAAAGTTTTTATTTCTTCTCCATGGATTTTAATTCCTACCACAAAGATTTCTTTTATTTCCTTTACTGCTTGCTCAATATAGAATTGAACAACAGTGTGGGGGGGGGGGGGGGGTGTAGGCTACACTCACTCCCTTCCCAACCACTGCTTCCCTTTCATGCCCCTCTAGTTTCTGTGCAAATTGTAAATAGTCTTTCGCTCCCTGTATTTGACCTCTGCCACCTTCAGAATTTCAAAGAGAGTATTCCAGTCAACACTGTCAAAAGCTTTCTCTAAGTCTACAAATGCTAGAAACCTAGGTTTGGCTTTTCTTAATCTATCTTCTAAGGTAAGTCGTAGTGTCAGTATTGCCTCATGTGTTCCAGCATTTCTAAGGAATCCAAACTGATCTTCCTCAAGGTCAGCTTCTATCATTTTTTTCCATTCGTCTGTAAAGAATTTGTGTTAGCTTTTCAGATAATAGGCTGTAATTATGAAGAATAAATAAAAGAAAAACATTATAACAGATGTGCAGTGGTGATACAACATTGTTGACTGACACACAATTTTACAAAAAATGTATAATAAGACTGATACATTCCCTTAATTTTTAACTACAAAACAAATATTATTGCAGATACCCACAGATAACCCACTGATATCCACAACACATGCTTTTATCTGAAAGGTAACAGTTTGAATTACTGTGAATATCTGCATCCGAGCAGACCTCTAGCCACAGGAAACTTACTTGTATGAATAAATTACTGTAGTATGTAATTTCAGGTGTCAAGTTTTGGCACTGACGATTTCCCAAAGCTTACAACATCTACACAAGTGTTGATGAAATAATGGGTGGTTTGATAGATGACTCCTTACTTCATTATTAAAGTTGTGGAATACCCCCCTCACTGAATGACTAATCTCTTTGCCGTTATAATTTCAAAGTAAGATTATTTGCATTTATTATCCTCCCTACACTGGCTGGTTGTTCCTGACCTGCTAACATATATACAAGGTCTCTGTCTCTGTCTCTCTCTCTCTCTCTCTCTCTCTCTCTCTCTCACACACACACACACACACACACACACACACACACACACATTTTTATGGAAGTTTGAGGTTCTAAATATGAAGGAAAAAGGACTAACAAACATAGTAAGTCTTACCAAGTCACAACCTTCTCTGTTTTCATCATAGGGTGACAGGCTTGTCAGAAGTTCCAGTATCACCTATAACAACAACAACAAAATTATACATATAAATTAAAAAAGTGTCACTAATCTAAAATGCTTTATTGGTGTGAAATCCCCACTTAATTGTTACTCAACTGTGACACTCACTTGTTGAAAGTATTTTGAAATTATCAAATACAAATGGAATTGTCCCAGCACATCCTCTATTCCCACCCCTGTTAGTCTCCATCCTTTGAAATTCCTTTCCTACTACCCTGTTTCATTACAGAACTTGTCACACCCACAGCTTCTGCTTTGTCGTTATGTTCCTCTTCCCACCCTGGCTTTCACCTTCTTTTTTCAAACTGCTTTTGTGCTTCCACTTTTTAACTGTAATAAATTCACTCTCTCTTTCAAGGCAATATTAGACTGTATAAGATCTTTTTTTAGAAAACACACACATTCGACACTCTCCCACCTACTAATGGTAGTGGTCCATGTTTTGTCACTGCATTTGAGAGCCATATTTATTCTCCTCTCTTGCTCTCACTTTAAACCATGTCATGCCACATCCCTTTTTTTCTGACTGGATGACCACACACAAATAAAACCTAATTGAGACTGATTAGATAAGAATCTACATTATAACTGAAGATTCATCATACCAAACAATGGAAACTCCAGGTGGGAATATCAACAATGTAGGAAAAGACAGATTGCTTCTTACCATAAACAAGACACACAGCAGACAGGCACAATTAAAAGACACTTACACAAAGCTTTTGGCCTCAGCCTTCATGCACACAAGCAAGGACACACACACACACACACACACACACACACACACACACACACAACTGCCAACTCCAGCAGCTCAGGCCAGAATGCATCTATCACATGGGATGGAAGCAACAGTCAGTTGGGGCAGAGAACAGAAAGGGTAGTAGTGAATCAGTGGGGGGAGAGAGGAACACTGTCTGGTAGAGTGGGCAGGGGCTAGAATTCCAACAGGTGCAGCAACTGGAGGCTGTGGGGCAGGGAGGTGAGGAAAAGAGAAGCGAAAAAGGGGAGGAGAGGGGAAAGATGGGTGGGTGAGTTGGCAGAGGTTGGCAAACAAAAAGGGTGGGAGGTAAGAATGGGGAGGAGAAGATAGGACAGAGGGGTTGGAAACTGTTGGGAGGAGGGTGTGAGGACACTATGTTACTGTATGTTGAGGCAGGGATAATTACAGGAGCAGAAAATGCGTTGTAAGGATAACTTCTATCTGTGCAGTTCAGAAAAGCTGTTTGTGGAGGGGAGGATTTAGATGGCACAGGGTGTGAAGCAGCCATTGAAATGAAGCATTTTATGTTCAGCTGCATGCTGTGCAACAGCATGGTCCAGTTTGCTCATGGTCACCATTTGGCAGTGGCCATTCATCCAGGTGGATAGCTGGCTGGTAGTAATAACAATACAAAAAGCTGGGCAGTGATTACTCAACTTTTTATTCTGGCATGCCTACCGAGCAGCTATCCACCAGGATGAATGGCCACTGCCAAATTTTGGCCAAGAGCAAAGTGGATCACCCTGTTGCACAACATGCAACTGAATATAACATGCGTAATTTAATGGTCTGCTCTCTTTTTTCCCTTCCTTCCCTCCCCCACAGCCTCCCGATGTTGCACCAGGTAGCTTTGTCTGCCACCTCTAGTCCCTGCATGCTCGACCATGCAACATTGTTTCTCCTTCTCCCACCTGTACCTTGCTATCCCTCTCCCTTTCCCACTCCACTATGTGTCGTTGCTCCCGTTCCACGTGTTTCAGTTTCAAACTGGCCAGAGCAGCCAGAGAGAGCAGTCATTTGTGTGAAGTGTGCTTGCTTGAATGAATGCATGCATGTTTCCCTTTTCTGATGAAGGCTTTGGCCAAAAGCTTAATGTGTAACAATCTTTTCCTTATGTCTGTGTGCAAAGGAACGTGTCATCTTTATGATGAATAGCAATCTATCCTTTCCATACTATTGATTTTATTCCACATCCTGTTCTTTCGGACAAATCAGACATGGCCGAAAGAACAGACACCACACATTCATACCACTGATTTGCCTTCAGGGGCCATGAATCCACAACCTTCACAGTGGATGCATAGTTATTTTCATTCTCCTGTGAAAATATTAAAGTAGGGAGCATGGAGGACATGGATTGGGGCTGATGATAGGTGGCACTCGGTGGGAATGTGGGTCAGCCAGGAGGTGTACTGAGACAGTCTACGCAATTGCGATAAACATTGTGTCTGGAGGGCATAGTGGTAAATGCATTTTCTCAGTACGCAAGAGATCCTGGGTACGAGTCGCCGCTGATTCCGCATAAATCCTCGATGCAGCTGACATCAATCATTCCTTCCCTTTGTTTTCTTTCTCTCCCCATACACCTTCAATTTACATAATATGTTACTTATTTGTTTAGCTTCCCTTTTTTGCTTTATTTTTCATTTGATATCTTTTTACTTATTATCTTTTTAGTCTCTTCACCGAATTTTTCACATTGTGCATACTGCTATTTTTCTTTTGTTTGCCACACCACCTTCGTCATCTTCCAGATTGCATACATTGGCATGTAGGCTCTCACAGCAAGCACGATCCTCAATAAGGTCTTCACTTTATTTTCTAAGTCCTACAAACCTCAACATCAGAGATTTGTTGTTGCCATCAACACACTAATCATCCACATACTTCATTCAGTTGTAAGAAATGTGCAAAAAATCTTTATTGGCCTTTTACGGTATGCCCTGATTTCAATCTGCTCCCTAATTTATGATATTTATGAGTACAAAGGAACATTTCTTGACCTAGTGCAGATATGACGCTGACATCAATGAAATTTTGGTTTTATGTTGGTACAATATTGTGTAATAACCTACGTGAAATGTCAACTTATGCAGAATAATTTTGTTTATACAGTTTTTTAAAAAATAACTCAGTTGTTTGGAATTCTGTTTTCAACAGATTATTGGCTTTTGATAGTTTTATCAGATAGTTTTATCATCAATGAATATTTATCCAAATGTGGTTAAGTTTTATATTTTGTCAGCTCATTCATTGTCAACAGTTCTTGAGTGGTTACATACAAACATGCTGTACTTCTCTAATATATGATACACCAGTATCCCAACTGTTAGTCTTTAAAGAATCGAACTCCCATTTACAACACAGTTTCAAACATCTGATTACTTTACAAATAAGTTAATACATTAACTAACTGGTGTTACAGATGGAAAACCTTGGCATGATGCTGAAGTTCTATCACACAAGCAACAAACATTTAGTTAGTGACTAGCCATTTTCCTTCTGAGGCTGTAAGAGAGGAAAACTTTAGAAAATATTTGAAATTATGTTTAAAGTTTGTTAGAAATCATTAAGTTCTCTCATTATCAAACACTGGATGAGTATAGGCAGGGTAATTTGCACCCTATTTCAAGAAAAGCTGGTTTTTCATGCATTTCAATGTTTATGGTGTCATATCTCTGAACTATGTGTCACATAATGATATAATGTTGCAGGTACATTCACTGCACACAGTGTCCAAATATATTGTCTGCAAATGCTTTGTGAATAGAGTTAGCAGTAAAGAAGTACAATATGGGAGTCAAATGAAAATTTTAAAACCGTAATTAACAACCCCAATACCGGTTCAAAATGCCCCACTTGCAACATGCATCAAGGAAGAACAGTGTTTTGTCATACATTTTCTGAGCATTGGAGGTATGAACCTATTGAAATCCATCAACAAGTGAAGGTTCAGTATGGTGATGCATGCCTATCACTGCAGCAAGTGTGCGAGTGGAGTAGAAAGTTCGGAAATGGCGGGACTTTGTGACAGATGCACAGTGCCCGGGTCAGGCACAATGGGTTGTGACACCACAGTCTACTGCATTGTGATGGAAAATCGGCCACATGAAGATAGATAAAATAGACACAAATCTGGACATTAGCCATGGCTCAGAACATCACATTATTCATGAAATGCTTAAAGTTTCACAAAGTGTCTGCAAGAAGCATCTCACAGTAGCTCACTTCAAAGCTGAAAAAGCGATGTGTTGATGTCTGTGAAGAACTTTTGTGGCACTCTGAAGCAGAAGGTGATGGTTCCTTTATGAGAATCATTACAGACGATGAAACCTGGGTACACTACCACCAACCGAAAACAGAGAGAGCAAATAAGGAATACCGCCATTCCTCATCACCAAAACTTCCGGACGCAGCCATCTGCTGACACTCTCTTGGGATGAATGAGATGTTGTCTTGGAACACTACACAACTAGGGGAAACAGTGTTCGCCAGTGAATCACACTCCAATACGTTTAAAAAAAAAATCAGCTTTAGCCTGCAATGAGACCAAAGCAATATGGGCTTGTGGACTTCTGATTGCAGGTGTCACTTTGCAACATGACAATGACCGGCCTCATACTGTCTGCGCAACACATGCAATCACCTATGACCTACCCTCTGATACTTGGCCACTTCCACCATACTCACTAGACATTACACTAAGTTATTACCACATGTTTGGACCACTCAAAAGGTAATGGGAGGAAAGAAATTTTGTTCTGACAAAGAGATGCAGCAGGTGGTGCACAAGTGGCTGTGCATATGGCCAAAAGAATTTTTGTTTTCCTTTCTTTTTTTCCTTTAACCACTGAGTCGTTGACAGCACACAAAACAAGAATAAAAGCCAGTTGTCTACTTTAGTCAAAATTATTTACATTCTACCACAACTTACCATCATATCTAAAAGGTAACTGTTGAGAAATATTCCACCTTGCCTTCCCACTGTCTACTATCTACTTTCTCTTGGTTACTTAAAAATATTTCTAGTTTTGCTTCATTACTATTGGTCAAATAAAATATTGTGAAAATCTGTGGCTACTGTGGATTTTAAATTTTTCTTGATTTTTAATTATTTTTCTTATTACTTTTGTTTGGCATTATAGCTCTTCTTATTTGTTCTTGTCCATGTTTGGAGTAATTCAAGATGAGGCAGATTAACATACTAACTGAGAATGATCGTGGAAAAAAAAAAAAAAAAAAAAAAAAAAAAAAAATTGTTACTGGTAATAAGTGTAAAGTGTATGTAAAAGGAGCTGTAAAAGACATTTGGTGCACCACGTGTAGTTTTCAGTTCCATGAGAAGTGATCAGAGGTGTCTATAAAATTTATAACAAATGATTTCTTGTTGTCTTGTCAGGAGTGCACTACAAGAACATGCAAATGAGAAACTAAAAAGGTTTTGAAGGACAAAGACAAGTTAACAAAAAGATTGCAAAATGAAGTAGACATCTTAAAAAATATGTACAATGCTCCGAGTGAAAAATGTGCAAATTTAGAGAAGCAACTGCCTAAATGTTGTGCAAAACAAAACTAAAAGTGTTCTTGGGCTCTAAAACAAATGCAGAGAAATGAACAATGATAAAAGTGCTTTTCCTGCACTAGAAGTTAAAAAATAATGAAAACATGACATATGAACAGTACCATAACAGATACTACAAATATCTCTACAAAAAATTACAGACGTACAAAAAGTGTAAATAAAAATTAACTATGCACTGGGAAGAAGAAAGAAACAAAAATCAATGTACATGGAGGCAACCAAATGAAAAGACACTCTCAAGAACTTAGAAGCATTAGTAAAACACTGGCAGTGACAGGCGTGATTAAGCCGGGTACTGATTTCAAAGAAGCGATGAGAAAAATTGTGAAAAATGACTATATTACACAGGACAATGTAATGACTTGTGCTAGAGCAAATGACATATGCAAAAATAGAACAGAGGACCGTTATTTGGCTGTAAGGGGACAACAGTACTGCCTTAGTACTGCATGGCAGCTGGCATGTGTGCTCGCAGCATCCACTGGACATGTAGTATCGAGGCAAACATTGTGCAGGAGGCTTCGGCAGTGGACTTATTGTAGGAGACCTACTGTATGTGTAACTCTGACGCGTATTCACAGAAGGGAACATCTAGAGTGGAGTCATTAACCTGGGTGGCCAAACAATGGGACAATGTTGCTTTCACAGATGAGTCCCAGTTTAGTCTGGAAAGTGGTTCTCAAGGGATTCACATCCAGAGGGAATGTGAAACACAATTTCAGGACACAAACATCACTCAGACCCCTCTTCAATTTCAAGTATCTGGGCTTGACAGTTACGCATCTAAATGATACCTCCTTTGAAATTAAGCAGAGATTAATATTGGCCAACAGAGCCTTTTTTGCCCTAACAAGACTTCTATCCTCAAGGCTCCTGACTCGTACCACGAAGTTAATTATGTATAAATCACTTATACGACCTTACGTATGCCTCTAAAATCTGGACATTAACAACTGTTGTTGTTGTTGTTGTTGTTGTGGTCTTCAGTCCTGAGACTGGTTTGATGCAGCTCTCCATGCTACTCTATCCTGTGCAAGCTTCTTCATCTCCCAGTACCTACTGCAACCTACATCCTTCTGAATCTGCTTAGTGTATTGATCTCTTGGTCTCCCTCTACGATTTTTACCCTCCACGCTGCCCTCCAATGCTAAATTTGTGATCCCTTGATGCCTCAAAACATGTCCTACCAACCGATCCCTTCTTCTAGTCAAGTTGTGCCACAAACTTCTCTTCTCCCCAATTCTATTCAATACCTCCTCATTAGTTACGTGATCTACCCAACTTATCTTCAGCATTCTTCTGTAGCACCATATTTCGAAAGCTTCTATTCTCTTCTTGTCCAAACTGGTTATCGTCCATGTTTCACTTCCATACATGGCTACACTCCATACAAATACTTTCAGAAACGACTTCCTGATACTTAAATCTATACTCGATGTTGACAAATTTCTCTTCTTCAGAAACGATTTCCTTGCCATTGCCAGTCTACATTTTATATCCTCTCTACTTCGACCATCATCAGTTATTTTACTCCCTAAATAGCAAAACTCCTTTACTACTTTAAGTGTCTCATTTCCTAATCTAATCCCCTCAGCATCACCCGATTTAATTTGACTACATTCCATTATCCTCGTTTTGCTTTTGTTGATGTTCATCTTATATCCTCCTTTCAAGACACTGTCCATTCCGTTCAACTGCTCTTCCAAGTCCTTTGCTGTCTCCGACAGAATTACAATGTCATCGGCGAACCTCAAAGTTTTTACTTCTTCTCCATGAATTTTAATACCTACTCCGTATTTTCCTTTTGTTTCCTTTACTGCTTGCTCAATATACAGATTGAATAACATCGGGGAGAGGCTACAACCCTGTCTCACTCCTTTCCCAACCACTGCTTCCCTTTCATGCCCCTCGACTCTTAAAACTGCCATCTGGTTTCTGTACAAATTGTAAATAGCCTTTTGCTCCCTGTATTTTACCCCTGCCACCTTTAGAATTTGAAAGAGAGTATTCCAGTTAACGTTGTCAAAAGCTTTCTCTAAGTCTACAAATGCTAGAAACGTAGGTTTGCCTTTTCTTAATCTTTCTTCTAAGATAAGTCGTAAGGTTAGTATTGCCTCACGTGTTCCAACATTTCTATGGAATCCAAACTGATCTTCCCCGAGGTCCGCTTCTACCAGTTTTTCCATTCGTCTGTAAAGAATTCGCGTTAGTATTTTGCAGCTGTGACTTACTAAACTGATAGTTCGGTAATTTTCACATCTGTCAACACCTGCTTTCTTTTGGATTGGAACAACTAAAGATATTGAAACACTGGATGCATTTGAAAGAAAGGTACTTAGACGAATTATTGGCCCAATCTGTGAAAGAGGAAGATGGAGGAGGAGAGACAACCATGAGATGTATACCATATACAAAGACCAACCCATCAGAAGGATAGTGAAATCATCCAGACTGAGGTGGGCAGGACATGTGACTCGCATGAATAATACAGAAGTATCAAAAAGAATATTACAAGGAAAGCCAGGAGGGCAGAGAGAATGTGGTCGACCAAGAGTCAGATGGGAAGATGGAGTAACTGAAGATCTTAGGAAGATGGGCTATAGAAACTGAAGAGTATTGGCAAAGTACCGAGAGACATGGAAGGAAATTGTAGAAGAGCCCAAGGCTCATCATGAGCTGTAGAGCCAAGAAAGAAGAAGATTTCAAATTCTAAATGTATAGACTGCTGTTGGTTCTTGAATTATATAATTAAAAAGACAAAACACTCAATCTCTAAACCATTAGCTTTTATCTTTAATAAATGTGTAGAATTTGGAGTATTTCCAGAATCGCTCAAGATATCAAAAGTTATCCTACTTTTTAAAAAATGGGACAAACAATTTCCCCAAAACTACACAGCAGTCACAACTATGCCAATATTTTGAAAGATATTTGAGGCACTGCTACACACAAATAAGCAGCTATAGTGGAACCTCGGATAGCCTGCATAATTTGTTCCAGAATCTTACTCGTAGTGTGAGACACTCGTTAAGCGAAACAATTTATCCCACATAAATTAATGTAAAATACGATAATCTTGTTCATGCCATTTGTTCAAAGAAAATCGTACATACAGTAGTACGTACTTTATTATTCGTGATACATAACTAATTATTTTTTACTAGGAAGCTATCTATAGTCATTTGTTTCTGCCGACAACACATGGTGAAAATGCGACACAGCATTATCATCAAATAAATTGTAACGTGCGTAGTCACTACTTTATTTGGGTGATGATTTTCAATGTACAATGCAACTGATTCGCATACTTTCAGCATTTCTCTTATTGTGGCAGAAGATTGCTGCTTTGCTGTTACCACTACCACCACCTCCTCCTCCTCCTCCTCCTCCTTCTCCTCTGAAGAACTCCTCTCTACAACTTCCTGCAGTGAAACACATTGTAGCTCCGTAAGTTCTTCAGTGGTCATTTCTTGGTTGTGATCTTCCACAAGCTCATCAGTATCTTGCCAAAGACACAATCTCATTGACTACAGGCTCCATAGGTACCGACTGAAGCGCCTCTGAGTCACCTTTGACAACACACTCTGGCCAAAGCTCCTTGCACGAAAACGTTAGGGTTCTCTTGGTAGTCCCTTCCCACACCTTTTCGATCATCTTGATGCAGGCTATGATGTTGAAGTCATTTCCCAAACTCTCTGAGAGTGAGATTGGTAGCTTCAGTCAACTCAAAGCAATGCTCGAAGAGTGCTTTAGTGTAGAGCTTGTTAAAGTTAGAAACAATCTGCTAGTCCATAGGCTGGAGTAACGGAGTGATGTTGGGAGGCAGAAATTGGATCGTGATAAACTGAAAGTGTTCAAGGAGGTGGTCTTGTTGGCCTGGAGAATGGGCAGGAGCATTGTCCATAACAAGCAAAACAAGGAAGGGCAGATTCATCTCAAGCAAATATTTTTTCACTGAAGTACCAAACACTCATTGATCCAATCACAAAAAAGATCACAAGTCACCCAAGACCTGTTGTTGGACCTCCACAAAACATTTAACCTGCTGTTCTGGAATTTACATTTCTTGAAGGCTCGTGGAGTTTCTGTATGATAACCAAGCAGTGGTTTAATTTTCAAATCACTGCATATATTGGTACAGAATAGTAGTGTGAGATGGTCTTTCGTTGACTTGTGACCAGGCAATGCATTCTCCTCTGCTGTTATAAAGGTATGCTTCAGCATCTTTTTCCAGAACAGTCCCATCTTGTCACACTTAAAAAAACTGTTGTGGCAAGTAGTCCTCAGAATCTACAGGCATCTTGAAGTTGCCGCTGAGTTCTCTGCTACCTTTGTGTTGGAGATGGCTGCTTTGCTGTGCCTCACAATGCTGTGGATGCCAGTAATTCTCTTAAACTTCTTGATCCACGCACATCCCTTAAACACTTCTTCAACCACTGATGAACATCATGTCTTCTTAATGAGGTTGGCAAAAATCATTCTCACATTCCTGTAAATGATGTTCTCATTAATAGTATTGCCCTGCAATTGCTTTTCATTTTTCCATATAAGGAGCAACCTTACGACATCGTTCACAAATGAAACCGTTGTTTAAATACTCTTGTCACTCCCTTTGAAGCATCTATTTCCTTAATCTCTTCCTCGTTCTTGAAGATAGTGCAAATAGTTGAGGCAGACCAATTGTCTGACACTCTCACCACATTTGTGTTTTTCAATGATTTTACATTTCATTTCAAAGGTCATTTTCTTTCTCTTGGTATTGCTGCTGTTAGGTGGCCAAAGCAAAGCATTTGATTGCATTCCTGTTGACATATTAATAAGGAAGATGGAGTTTTGTAGAGTGTGTGGGAGCACATTAACTATGATGTATTTTTATTTAATCAACAGAAAACAGTTCGTCTCGGTCAGAAACGTAAATTCCTCCTTAAAGGAAATCAGCACAGGTGTTCCACAAAGGTCTATTCTCAGACCCTTCTTCTTCATTGCAGCAATCAATGTTTTGCCTAATAACATAGCTCATTCTGTCTTATGTTATGCAGCTAATATAACACTACTTACCACACATTGGAGAATCTCAGATCTGAATAGGATAACAAAGGAAAATCTTGATACACCTTTGGACTGGTTTGGGGCTAATTAACTCCTGTGTAATCTTGATAAAATCCAACGACTCCTAATGGGAATGTCCAATGAAACAGAAAATAAGTCAGTAAAATTTTTAAGTTTTACATTGACTCCAAACTCCACTGGGAGGAACATACCAATCATATATGTGAAAAAATCTCGGGTGTCATACCTGACTTTGAAGCTAAGGGATTTAGTGAGCTTGGATTTCTTAGGGTGACATATTTTGGACTATTCGTCACATATGTCATATATTCTCATTGTATGGTGACACTCCCATCACATTGAGACTGTTTTTAAAAATACAGAGGAAAGTCCTACGTATGATATGTAAAACAGGACACATGGAGCACTGTCACCATCCTTTTTCCAGGCTCAGAATACCCACAATTATACACTTATATGTACAAGTGTCTGTGCTTGTATGTTAAAAATAATATTTCAGAATCTTCTGCTAGATGAGAAACTCATGAACACAGCATAAGTGCTAAGGATAATTCAGATACCAAGGCACAAGTTAGCAATTACTGGAAATTCTTACAAAGTGAACCCACTCAAAATTTTCAACAACTTACCAATCTATGTTTGATCTATGGACCTAAAAATTTTTAAAATTAAATGGTGCATGTGGCTTTCAGATCACCCATTTTACAATATTAAAGATTTTTTTGAGGTGCCTGAGGAGGATATTAGTGTAACAAATTTTCCTATAGTCTACTGCATCATTATGCTTCTGTCTTTTGTACAATTAAGTACTTTATATTCCAATTATTATTGCACAGTGTTCGTACCATACTACATCACAGTATAACTTATGGTCACTAGCTATTAGAGATCTTCCTGTAGCTTAATATGTACACTACAGTTAACGGATATTATTTTATTACTGCCTACCCATATGTATTACTATATTCCTGCATTATACAATAACAACAAAGCCTATTTCACTGTAAAATGAGAAATCAAATGAGGAACTTACCACACCAAAACTGAAGGCATCTAATTTGACTGACACATCTCCTCTAAAAGCTTCCGGTGCCATATATGCTGATGTGCCAAATACTGTACTTGTCAGAAGAGCGCTCTGAGTCTGTTGTGAACCTGCACCCAGATGGACAAGTCCAAAATCACCCAACTGTCAACAAACAAAAAAATATTTTAAATTTCTTAAGCATCATGACAACTATGGTGTGCTGAAGAAATTAAAGTAACACAGCAAAGCACATTTGAGTTCTGATAACAATAATTGAAATTCCTTCATGGATTAAGATGTAAAATAACGGAAAGGCAATCAATCACCTATAGTGAACTTATTTGTGCCACTCAGACACACATAAGGAAACAGTATTCACACAATTTTTTTAACTCTTTGTCCTTTTATGTTTTCTGTTACACATGTGTATGCACCACACACTTCAGTCTGCTATAGGTGAATGGTTGCCTTTTCCTTATTTTACATCCAAATTCTGATATGGAATTGATACTAAACATGCTGCAGAAATTCATCAGTGCAAGTATACAACAGAGAACCCAGTAACACATGGAAAAAATAGTTTAAGAAAAACAAATGTGATGATATGAAGCACAAGTTCAGAGAACTAATTTTTTGAAATCAACAGAATTTTGTTAATTTCTGAAGTTATTTATTTCCATTACTATTTAGCTTTGTACAAAAAAACTAAAATAGACTCTAATCCTCATTTCTCCATAAAAAGGTCAATTCCTTTGGAAGGGAAAGAATTAAACCCATACGATTTGCTCAAAAATGCAAATGCACATCTTCTATCTGAACATATCCATAGTGAAAACAAATATGATGTGAAACTTCCTGGCAGATTAAAACTGTGTGCCTGACCGAGACTCGAACTCAGGACCTTTGCCTTTCGCGGGCAAGTGCTCTACCAACTGAGCTACCGAAGCACGACTCACGCCCGGTACTCACAGCTTTACTTCTGCCAGTACCTCGCCTCCTACCTTCCAAACTTTACAGAAGCTCTCCTGTGAACCATGCAGAACTAGCACTCCTGAAAGAAAGGATATTGCGGAGACATGGCTTAGCCATGTCTCCGCAATATCCTTTCTTTCAGGAGTGCTAGTTCTGCATGGTTCGTAGGAGAGCTTCTGTAAAGTTTGGAAGGTAGGAGGCGAGGTACTGGCAGAAGTAAAGCTGTGAGTACCGGGTGTGAGTCGTGCTTCGGTAGCTCAGTTGGTAGAGCACTTGCCCGCGAAAGGCAAAGGTCCCGAGTTCGAGTCTCGGTCGGGCACACAGTTTTAATCTGCCAGGAAGTTTCATGTCAGCGCACACTCCGCTGCAGAGTGAAAATCTCATTCTAAAGATGATGTGACTTACCAAACGAAAGCGCTGGCAGGTCTATACACACACAAACGAACACAAACATACACACAAAATTCTAGCTTTCGCAACCAACGGTTGCTTCATCAGGAAAGAGGGAAGGAGAGGGAAAGACAAAAGGATGTGGGTTTTAAGGGAGAGGGTAAGGAGTCATTCCAAACCCGGGAGCGGAAAGACTTACCTTAGGGGGGAAAAAGGACAGGTATACACTCGCGCACACACACACACACACACACACACATCCATCCACACATATACAGACACAAGCAGACATATTCAAAAACAAAGAGTTTGGGCAGAGACGTCAGTCGAGGCGGAAGTGCAGAGGGAAAGATGTTGTTGAATGACAGGTGTGGTATGAGTGGCGGCAACTTGAAATTAGCGGAGATTGAGGCCTGGTGGGTAACGGGAAGAGAGGATATATTGAAGAGCAAGTTCCCATCTCCGGAGTTCGGATAGGTTGGTGTTAGTGGGAAGTATCCAGATAACCCGGACGGTGTAACACTGTGCCAAGATGTGCTGGCCGTGTACCAAGGCATGTTTAGCCACAGGGTGATCCTCATTACCAACAAACACTGTCTGCCTGTGTCCATTCATGCGAATGGACAGTTTGTTGCTGGTCATTCCCACATAGATTGCATCACAGTGTAGGCAGGTCAGTTGGTAAATCACGTGGGTGCTTCCACACGTGGCTCTGCCTTTGATCGTGTACCCTCTCCTTCCCTCTTTCCTGATGAAGCAACTGTTGGTTGCGAAAGCCAGAATTTTGTGTGTATGTTTGTGTTTGTTTGTGTGTCTATAGACCTGCCAGCGCTTTCGTTTGGTAAGTCACATCATCTTTGTTTTTACACATATTTTTCCCATGTGGAATGTTTCCCTCTATTATATTCATATACATAGTGAAACAGACTAGAATTTGGAGCATGCAGGTTCAATTCAGAGCACCCCTTGAGATTTGTGAGAGTGTAGAAGGTTGGAACACATGTACTTTAGGTCTTGTGTGGCCAACTTTAAAAGGACATGAATACAGAAACAACAGCACTATGATTAATATATGAAAATAACATGCTGAACACGTGCAACCCTAAATAGGATGCTAAGAGACTGCATCATTATTCAGAGCAGGACATCTGAAATGTGGATAAGCTGACAAGACAAAAAATTTATACAAAAAAGAGCTTAAAAATGAACGGTAATTGAGACGGACAAAAAACCTGGGGTAAATGCATATAGCTGAAGCTTGAGGGGGGAAGGGGATGAGCAATCTAAAGACAATGTAAAGTACTTCAAAAATGGGAGAGGGGAGGGGGCATGAAAAGAAACCCACTGAAGGCTGGAATGTACTTACATGTTCACATTTCCTGACTACTACAATTCTTCGAACTCTCATTCTTTTGTAACATCTTTATTATAATTCCCACATGCTTACTCAGCCCTTTATTCACAGATTTCCTCTTGTTGTTCCCACTCACTTCCCACTTCTTCATTAGCACTTTCACTACATCTCATGTTCTAACTTTTTTTCATCCACACTCTAGTAAAATTTCTACTCACATCTAGCAGAAAGGGAATGACAGCTAAGACAGTTATTAAATTCTTTCAGTTTGTGGAATTTTGTACTGGGACCACAGCAGAACATGACTGATTTATGACACAGCTAGTAGAGGGCACATATTGAGTATCAAGGCTGATTCACTATCAGTTGTAAGATAGCTGGACTGGCATAAATATAGTGAGTAGAGTTTTGATATATTCATGTTGATTTGTGTGGCTTTGGCACACACAGTTCAGTAACAGCAGGGCAAAAGTGTATAATGAACAGCTATGTGGTCAGCCAAGGACATCCATGGCAGATGACAATGCCTGTCATATCTTTTTCAGGATGATTATGACATTCAACTGGTGCCTTAAAGATCTCCAAGGACAGTGCACACAACACCAGTCAGGACAAATTCCATTACAGACACATATGATCATAACCAATTCCCACGAGAGCACATCCATTTCATGAGGAAGAAGTATTGTTCATGCTCCATGTCACTGCAATGGATAAAAGAAGGACAATGCAAACCAGGCATGCACAGTATGGAAACATACACGGGCCATTTTTTTTTCCAACCTCCGATCGTTTAGTATAGAAGATACATGACCGGCAGAAAGTGGACGTGCGCTGTAGGGTACCGCGCAACTCTCACACTACCCATTCCGCCATTGCTGACCTCAAGGCATCAGTCTGTGTTGCACTACAGCCACGTAAACATGGCTGCCTTCATTGTTGCCTCCACCAAGTGTGAATTACCAAGTGTAATTCAGTTTCTGTAAGCATAAGAGAATAGTGCAGCAGAAATTCATCGGAGAATGAGCTGAGTGTACGGTGATAACTTTATGACTGATGGTGTTGTACGTGAATGGTGCCGAAAGTTTTAAGATGGACAAAATGCCATGCATGATGAAGGGGGTCAAGGATGCAAGTCATTCGTTACAGCTGAACTTGTTGCACAAGTTTACAGAATGGTACAGTCCTGACCTGCCACACAGTGACTTTCACCTTTTCTCTGAACTGAAGATGTGGCTATAAGGGCAGCACTTTCAATCCAACGATGACCTTCAAAACGTCAATGCTCATTTTAAATCATTGGCGGCAACATTTTTTGAAGAGGGTATTGCAAAGCTGGTCCACAGGTACGATAAATGTCTCAATTGTTTCATGTAGAAAAGTAACCATAAGTGTACAAAACTTTTGGTAATAAAATAATTGTTTTCTATGAAATTGTCTATTGTCTTTTATTTATAACCTACTGGAGGTTGGGGGGGGGGGGGGGGGGGGCTCGCCTATTATTCCAGCCGCCACATATATTTAAAATGTTCTATCCCGTACTGGATGAAATACTGCAAGAAGTGTCTACCCGTCATGACTAAGTGGTATGTAGAAACAGACCTCAGTAGCTACTGAGGTATACCTGAGAGCCACTACAGAGCTTTGAACGATGGAAGTTCAATAAAACTATGAAACCATTCTCAAATGGCTCAAGCTATTAACCTGCTGCACATAAACAGCAAACCTTGAGGTTTAATTTGTCATACAATTATACAATGCAGGCTTTAACAGGCAGTGGTATTTCCTTAATGGCTTTTAATTGTTGACTAAAGGTACATTTTCTGCTGTGGAAGACATTGTCAGGGGCTTGGAGATAGCTGTCTAGCTTCTCTTACTTGTACTAGTTCCAAAAGCAAAAACTTCACTTTCCAGTGTAAATAGTACAAAACTTTGCCACAGCTCAGGAATCTTTAACAGTGTTTTGATGATGACATGAGACAATGATTAAAAATAAATAGGTTGGCGCCTCAACTATCAGAAGTTCTAAAGATTCGAGAAACAGTAATTGCCAGACAATCTAATTAAATGCCTCCACAGACTCTGATGATGTCTGCTGCAGTAGGAGACAAAGTATTAGACAGAAGAATGAGCCATAAACAATGATCAATAACCTAGAAACACTGTGTCTCTTAGGAAACTGTAAAAATGTTGAAATTAAACTAAGTAGCCTTAAAAAGACCACTGTGGAATGGGAATTATTACCTTGGAACACCGAAAATATTACCAATGCAGGAGGTACTAAATTTAACTAGCAATCAGGAGATACATTACTATCATTTATATGGTAATGGCAAATGCTTGGTGGACTGTAAATAATTTACGGAGTAGAGATGACAGCACATCAGCCATCAACAGGCACATATACTGAAGCGCCAAAGAAACTGGTATAGGAATTTGTATTCAAATACAGAAATATGTAAACAGGCAGAATAAGGCGCTGCGGTCAGCAACATCTATGTAAGACAACAAGTATCTGGTACAGTTGTTGGATTGGTTACTGCTGCTACAATGGCAGCTTATCAAGATTTAAGTGAGTTTGAATGTGGTGTTATAGTTGGTGCAAGAGCGATGGGACACAGCATTTCCAAGGTAGCGATGAAGTGGGGATTTTCCCGTACGACCATTTCACGAGTGTAATGTGAATATCAGGAATCCAGTAAAACATAAAATCTCTGACATCACTGCAGCTGGAAAAATATGCTCCAAGAATGGGACCAACAATAACTGAAGAGAATTGTTCAGCGTGACAGAAGTGCAACCCTTCTGCAAATTGCTGCAGATTTCAGTGCTGGGCCATCAACAAGTGCCAGCGTGTGAACCATTCAACGAAACATCATTGATATGGGCTTTTGTAGATAAAGGCCCATTTGTGTGCCCTCAATCACCGCACGGCACAAAGCTTTATGCCTCACCTGGGCCTGTCAACACTGACATTGGATTGTTGATGACTGGAAACATGTTGCTTGGTCGGACGAGTCTCATTTCAAATTGTATTGAGTGGACGGACCTGTATGGGTATGGAGACAACCTCATGAACCATGGACGCTGCATGCCTGCAGGGGACTATTCAAGCTGGTGGAGGCTCTGTAATAGTGTGGGGCGTGTGCAGTTGGAGTGATAAGGGACCCCTGATTCATGTAGATATGACTCTGACAGGTGACACGTACGTAAGCATCCTGTCTGATCACCTGCATCCATTCATGTCCGCTGTGCATTCCAATGGACTTGGGCAATTCCAGCAGGACAATGCAACACCTCAAACATCCAGAATTGTTACAGAGTGGCTCCAGGAACACTCTTCTGAGTTTAAACATGTTCGCTGGCCACCAAAACCCCAGACTTGAAAATTATTGAGCATATCTGGGATGCCTTTGAACGTGCTGTCCAGAATAGATCTCCATCCCCTCGTACTCTTACAGATTTGTGGACAGCCTTGCAGGATTCATGGTGTTAATTTCCTCCAGCACTACTTCAGACATTAATTGAGTCCATGCCAAGTCATGATGCGGTGCTTCGGCATGCTTGCTGCGAGGCCCTACAGAATATTAGGCAGGTGTACCAGGTTCTTTGGCTCTTCAGTGTAGAAAAGACTGGTAACTCCATGATCAGTTTTCAATTTGCAGCAGAGTGTGTGCTGATCTGAAACTTACTAGCAGGTTATAACTGTATGCCAGGGCAAGATTCGAACCTGGAATCTTTGCCTTTCACATGGGCATGTTCTCTACTAACTGACCTAACTAGGCATGAATCATGACCAGCCCTCACAGCACTACTTCCAACAGTACCTCGTCTTATACCTCCCAGACTTCACAGTAATTCTCCTGCATACCTTGCTGGACTAGCATTCTTAGAAGAAAGGATATTGCACAGACATGGCTTAGCCACAGCCTTGAGGTGTTTCTAGAAGGTAGGAGATGAGATATTTGCAGAAGTAAAGCTGTGAGGGCAGGTCATGAGTTGTGCTTCAATAGCTCAGTCAGTAGAGCACTTGCTCCCAAAAGGAAAAAGTTTCAGGTTCAAGTCCTGCTGCAGCATGCAGCTGTAATCTGCCAGGAAGTTTCAAATCAGCACACAGTCTGCTACTAGTGAAAATTCGTTTGGGAATCATACCCCAAGCTGCAGCTAAGCTGTATCTGCAATATCCTTTCTTCCAGGAGTGCTAGTTCTGTAACGTATGCAGGCGAGCTTCTGTAATGTCTGGAAAGTGGGAGATGAGGTACTGGCAGAAATAAAGCTGTGAGGCTGCATTGCCTCAACTGACTATATTGTGCTGACACTGCAGCTTGACTGGGCTACATTCTTATCCCATGAGCTTGCTGCCTCTACCTCCCAGCCATCAGTCATCCTCCCTCCTGCTCCCCAACTCTTAGATATTAATGAAATTTCCATTGAACCATAGAAATTTCTTTTCAGCTGTGCATCATATTTGAACTTAATCTCTCACTGAGGACAATGTGTGGAGTAAAAGCTTGCACTGAATGAAGACGTGGAAGAAAACGGAGAGGGCTACAGTGTGCATTTCTTATTTGTAGCTAGCAGACTGTCAGCAACTACCAACTTTATCCAGTTCATTTAAAACTATTAAATCTTTCCAATTTCTCTAATGATGTTGATGAAAATATTCAATTTTTTAAAATATAATGTAACTGGATGGATAAAAAATCTATTCACCAAGCTGCAGCAGAAGAACACACATAAAAAGTTATTACAATTTGCAAGCTTTCATGGCTTCTTCTAGCAGAAGGGTAGAAGAGGAAGGAAGAGGAATGAAGGAAAAGGACTGGCAGACCTCACCAGTCCTTTTCCTTCACCCTTCTTCTTTCCCCTTCACTCCCTTCAGAAAAAGGAACCACTGGCTCTGAAAGGTTGCTAATTTTAACACCTCTATATGTGTGTTCTCCTGCTGCCACTTCGTGAGTAGATTTTTTTTAATCTTGCCAGTTGCATTATAATTTCCCTAATGAGTCACAGCAGGGAACCTAAATACTTAAAAATGTCTAAAGATCTGTAGTTTAAGTGGTCTGGGAATGCAACTCAACAACTACTAGGGAATTTCCATTCACTTACTTTGGCTTGCAAACTGTCGTTCAGCAAAATATTTGCACTTTTTATATCCCTGTGAACCAGAGGCTTCTCAAATGCAGTATGCAGATACAAGATTCCTCTTGATGTACCAAGAGCAATGTCCAATCTTGTTTGCCAGTTCAGTACAGGAGTTGAGCCCTAAAATCAATGTGATAGTAGAAAATTTATACAACATGAATCCAAACTGGCCAAAAGCTCTGATTTAAATAATATAATCAAATTATACAAGCAAATCTCCCACTGAAAACAAAATAAAATCTTTTATTTAAAGTAATGCTACAATAACACAAAATATTTACAGTTGCGAACATAGAAAGACCTGGATGTAATACAAAAAAATGGAAAGAGTAAAGGTAACATTCCACCATATAGTAGAAGCATTGGATTGTCTGTAGGCATATAAACAAATCAGAAAATACTGATAATCTTTTGGTCTGATGTCCTTCCAACTGTACCTGTGAACCAGTTGCAAAGGAGCATCCTCTTCAGTACCCTGTTCCATCATGGACTGGAACAACTTAACTATATCCTTTCCCAGAACCTAAAATATCTGTCACAATGCCCATGAGGAACATCATATTTTGAATCCTTCGGACCTATCCAGAAGCGGTATTCCACTGCCTACACAATCTAAGAAACATCCTGGTCCATCTATGCTTACTCCTAATCCCTCACCACACTGACCATACCCCTGTGGTGGACCTGGATGCAAAACATGTTCTTTGCACTTACATACCAGATCCTACTCCAGTCCTATCAAAGGCATACCCTCAGCAGGAGAAGTTGTGTGTTGCATAGTGTACAGTGAGGGAATGGATTGGGAGAGGCAGGCAGGACAGAGAATGGGAGAGAAAGCAGAGAAGGAAGTGTGAATGTAGACTGATAGAATTAAGTGGTGGTCATGGGGACAGGAGTGGAGGTAACTGTGTGACAGGGACTAGAGGGACTAAGACCACTAGGATAGCAGGATTGAATTCCATGCACCCATCCACTACATCATATTTTCACTCACGTCGCAAGTGTACTGTACCCTATCAGAATTAGGGCCACAAGTGAAACCAATCATTGATATATTTGTTCCGTTGTATTTTTGCATGTGTGCATGACTACCTACTAGGTGTACTCCAAGATGAATGGTCATCAACAAATTGTGGCCAAGAGCAGAGTTGTCCACTCATTTGTGCAATATGCTGCTAAGCACAATGTGCTTGACTGCTCTGCAGTCTATGCCATCTGGATCTTCTACCCCAATAGCACCTTCTCTGAGCTATGTATGTCTGGTACTGCGACAGTTTACACCTTGTGAGCATAATTTGTTAGCACCATACCATGACAGCCCCAACAAACAGCATCACCTCGATGGTTGTGTCTTCACTTTTTTTGCCAGTCATGACTCCATAATGATACAACCACGATTCTCTAGTGGCGATTATGTGGCTAAAGAAGGTATCTGGAGTGACCTTACACAGCTGCAACATTTCCACTGCTACCTCAATTTGGTGGGCAATCTGAAAGGGTGGAACACAGTGGGTGTCAATCTTTGTCATGTTGAAAGTTTCATGCAAGAAGCTGAAAACTGCTGCATGACTGATTTTCACTTTTTACATTTCAACTTTTCTATTTGATTGCGATAGTGTGAAATAAATGATTATTAAAAAATACAGTCAAATGCTGGAAATTTCATTCAAAAACTACTATGTGGCTGAGGTGCCCAAAGAAGGAAAAATCAGCATGGATTGTTGCAGTGCCGTTCCCCATCAAATAAAGAAAACAAATTACTGCATGATATTCCATTTTATCAATGGACAGCATACTATGGAACTGTGGCTCTGAGATTTCAGTGTGTATCAGGGTTGCAGACGTGTATCTACAACGAAAAATAAATAAATAAATAAATAATAAAAATAAAATAAAATTAAATCCAGCCAAATGTGCTTCTCACAGGCCACAAAAAGGCAAATACGCTCCTCTTTAAAAGGCTGACGGAAGGGGAAAGAGCTCCATCAATCCTCATTCTTCACCAAAAATTTTGGAATGCAAACCTTTTTAATGCAGAACATCCTAAATTATTTTATCCAGTCTCTCTCTTTGTAGTGAAGCCCTCATACTCACAAGGGAATCTCCCCATCGCACCCCCCTCAGATTTAGTTATAAGTTGGCACAGTGGATAGGCCTTGAAAAACTGAACACAGATCTATCGAGAAAATAGGAAGAAGTTGTGTGGAACTATGAAAGAAATAAGCAAAATATACAAACTGAGTATCCATGGGCAAGATAAGCAACATCAAGGAGAGCCTAAAAGCTCCGTGGTCCCGTGGTCAGCGTGAGCACCTGCGGAACGAGAGGTCCTTGGTTCAAGTCTTCCCTCGAGTGAAAATTTTAATTTCTTTATTTTCGAAAAATTATGATCTGTCCGTTCGTTCATTGACGTCTCTGTTGACTGTATTAAGTTTAGTGTCTGTGTTTTGCGACCGCACCACAAAACGGTGCGATTAGTAGACGAAAGGACGTGCCTCTCCAATGGGAACCGAAAACATTTGATCGCAAGGTCGTAGGTCAACCGATTCCTCCACAGGAAAACACGTTTGATATATTCTATACGACACTGGTGACAGATAATAACTGTCTGAAAATAAAAAATTAAATTCTTCACTCAAGGGCAGACTTGAACCCATGACCTTTCGTTCCACAGCTGCTCACGCTAACCACGGGACCACGGCGTTTCTGATCTCGCACCCTCCTTGATGTTGCTTATCTTCCACATGGACTTCTCAGTTTGTTTATTTTGCTTATTTTTTTCATAGTTCCACACAACTTCTTCCTGTTTTCTCGATAGATCTGTGTTCAGTTTTTCAAGGCCTATCCACTGCCCAACTTATAACTAAATCTGAGGGGGGTGCGATGGGGAGGTTCCCTTGTCAGCATCTCACTGTCACTGTCTATAGATGTCTCTCTGCCACTGTCTCCTTTACCTCCCATTGGCACTTCTCCTGCCCGTCTCCCAATGTTACAGTCCTCATCCCTTTCTCCTCTGACTCCTTCTTATCACTGTCTCCTCTACCATTTTCTCTGTCCAACTGTCACTGTGTTTGTCCCATTATTTTTCCTCCCATTGCCAATGTCTGTCCAGGCACACCCCCCCCCCCCCCCCCAGGCCTATGTATGGTCTCCACTCACCTCTCTTTTTCATTTCCACTGTCTCTTTGGCTCCCACTGCTATTGCCTTCATTCATCTCTCTCTTTCTCTTCTACTGTCACTGTTTCTAACTGACAATCACTGTTGCTTCTCTCTTTGGGTCCCACTGCTACTGTAGTTATCTCTCTCTTTTTCACTGGCACTTTCTCACTGTCTCCTCTCTCTTTCTCTCCCACTGGCACTTTCTCACAAGGATGGATCGTGGGCCTAAATTCTTGGGAAGCTAGGAAACATACTGAAATATCACAATTCCTTCCCTTTTAACATAAGCATACATAGTGTTCCTAATGAGAATGATGACCACCACCAACACCACCACAAGGACTACTGCTGCTAATAACAATAACAGTAATAATAATAATAATAATACCACTCATTTTTATTTACAAACAAACCGGTAGACTGGGCATTTGAGGGACGTTACTTGTAAAACCAGTTCATTCAATGATCGTTCTTCTTTGTGAATCTTTCCACGACATCGTACCATGTGTCTCAGCTTTCAAGTATTTGCAGTAATGATTTTTCAGTTTGGGTACAAGTAAGAGCCCGAGTTCTAAAAGCAGCTGCAAGTGACTGAAGGATGTGCCACACATTTGTAATAATGAATCATCACTGTTTACAAGGAAATGCTCTACATTACTGGTGAACTGAGTAGTACTGCATAATTTTAGGATGAGCAGTTTATCACCATCCCCTGTCCATGACATCGACTTGTTGTAGAATCTTAGAACGTATTCTGAGCTCAAACTTAACGAGGTTCTTCATACAGAATGACATCCTCCATGCAAACCAGTATGGATTCCAAAAACAACGATCATGTGAAACCTAATTTGCACTTTGCTCACATGATATACTGAAGCCTTTGGATGAATGCAGTGAGGCAGATGCAGTATTTCTTGGTTTCTGAAAAGCATTAGACACAGTACCAAACTTATGCTTATTGTCAAAAGTAGAATAATATGGGGTTTCAAGTGAAATTTGAGACTGGACTGAGGACTTTTTGCTAGGGAGGATACAGCATGTTATCTTGGATGAAGAGTCATCATTAGATATAGAAGTAAATTTATGTGTGCCCCACAGAAGTGCATTGGGGCCCTTGCTGCTCATGCTGTATATTAATGACCTTGAGGCAGTATCAAAAGTAATCTAAGACTTTTTGCAAATGAAGCAGTTACCTACAATGAAGTACTATGTGAAAGAAGCTGGATAAATATTAGTTAGATCTTGATAAAGTTTCAAAGTGGTGCAAAGACTGGCAACTTGCTTTAAATGTTCGAAAATGTAAAATTGTGCACTTAATAAAAACAGTATCCTATGACTACAATATCAATGAATCATAGGTAGAATTGGCCAACTCATATAAATACCTGGGTGTAACACTTTGTAGGGATATGAAGTGGAATGATCACCTAGGCTCAGTCATGAGTAAAGCAGGAGGTAGTCTTCAGTTTATTGGTAGAATACTGGGGATGTGGAATTAATCTACAAAGGAGATTGCTTACAAATTGCCTGTGTGACCAGTTCTTAAATACTGCTCACATGTGTGGGACCTGTACCAAGTAGCACTAACAGGGGATATTGAACATACACAGAGAAGGACAGGATGAATGTTTGCACGTTTGTTTGGGAGAATGTCACAGAGATACAGAAGAAACTGAACTGGCAGATACCTGAAGATAGATGTAAACTTTCCTGAGAAAGTCTATTAGCAAAATTTTCAGGAACTGACTTTCAATGACGACTCTAGGAATATTAGTATACTAAACCCATATGTATCGCTCATATAGGGAGTGTGAGGATAAGATTAGAATAATTACATCATACACAGAGAGGCATTCAGACAATCATTCTTCCTTAGCTCCATATGTAAATGGGATGGGAAGAAACCCTGATAACTGGTACAATGGGATGTACACTCTGCCATGCACTTCATGATGGTTTGCAAGTATAGACACAGATGCAAATGTAGATATCAAATGTGAAAATCTTGTTTCCAGTTGTGTTACAATATTATCCAGTACCTTGATGTACAGCTATTTGTCTTTTGACATCAATGGGTTACCACTTCATGCATCCACCATTTCAACTCTATTCATGGAAGCTTCAAGTTATGAATTAGTCGAGTGTTTTGTGGAATTTAAAAAGTCAATCAATTTCTAAGCTTTTCATGTGAGCCAAGAATCCTAAGACAGCATTGTTGCAGAACTGGTATTTTCCTGAAGAATATTGAGAAACAGTTCAGTCTTTAAAAATATAGAAAAGAAAAACAAAGACAAAGAGGCTATTTTTTAAACCACGTGCTTCCCTTGTAATCGTTATACTAGAGCCTGGACTGTCAATTATTCCATTTGAAACCTCAGTTAGGCCTGAACAGTTTTCATGAATGGCAAATATTATTCTACAATATTATGGAAAGGACAGATCATTACTCACCACATGGAGGAGACAATGAGTCACAGACAGGCACAACAAAAAAGCTGCTACACATTAGAGTTTTCAACCAAAAGGTCTTCTTCTAGCGCACGCGCTCCCCCCCCCCCCCCCCCCCCCCCCCACACACACACAAACCACTGCCTCTGGCCACTGAGGCTGGAAGTGTACAGCAACTGTGCCTGGTGGAAGGAACAATCAGTGGGTGGTGGGGCTAAGGAGGAGGATGGGACAGGGAAAAGGGAAGGAAAGCAGGGTAGGGGTGGGAGAAGGTGTATGCTGCTTGTGGGAGTGTGCAGGAATGTGGTGGCAACAGGGTAGACCACTAGGAAAAGGAGGGGAAGGAAAATAGACTAATGGGTGAGCTGGTGGAATAGAAGGCTGTGCAGTGCTGGAGTTGGAGCAGGAAGGGGGACAGGTAGGGATTAGCAAAGGTTGATGTCAGGGAGGTTATGGGAACATAAGGTATACTGAAGGCAGAGTTCTGACCAGCACAATTCAGAAAAGCTGGTATTAGTAGGAAGGATCCAGATGGCACAGGCTATGAAGCAATCACTGAAGTGAAGCACATTGTGCTGGGCAGCATGTCCAGCAAGTGGGTGATACAGCTTTCTCTTGGCTACAGTTTGCTGGTGGCCATTCACGTGGACAGACAGCTTATCATGTCCATGCAGAAAATCGCGAAGTGGTTGTAGTTTAGTTTGTAGATCACAGGTAGCCTGGCCTTTGATGGGATAGGTGATGACTGTGACTGGACTGGAGTAGGTGGTGGTGGGAGGATGTATGGGACAGGTCTTGCCTCGAGGTCTATTGCAGGTATAAGAGCAAAGGCTTTGGGAGCAGGGATGGAGTAGGGATATACAAGAATACTGTGTCGTTTGTTGGGTGGCAATATATCACTCGGGGAGCAGTGGGAAGGATAGTGGGTAGGATATTCCTCATTTCAGGGTGTGACGAGAGGTAGTTGAAGCCCTAGCAGAGAACATGATTGCTCCAGCCCTGAGTGGTACTGAGGGATGAGGAGAGTGCTCCTTTGTGGCCACAGTGTGTATGTGGGAGGTGGTAGATAACTGGAGAGACAAGGCACAGAAGTTCTCTTCCTATACAACACTGGGGTGGTAATTTCAGTCTATGGAGCCCTCAGTGAGACCTTTGTTATATTTAGACAGGGGTTGATTGTCGCTACAGATGTGACGGCCACAAGTGGCTAGGCTGTACGGAAGGGACATCTTAGAATGGAAGAGGTGGCAACTGTCAAGATGGAAGTATTTCTTGTGGTTGGTACATTTAGTATGGAGGAAGGGTACTGATGTATCCATTCTTGAGGAAGAAGTCAACGTTAAGGAAGGATGTGCATGCAGGGGGGGCAAAAAAAAAAAAAAAGAGAGAGAGAGAGAGAGAGAGAGAAACCCTGTTAAAAATACACTTTTTCCTGGGTGAAAACAAACTATACCCTGGGTGAAGGTACATATTTTTCTGTGTTAAGTCACAATATAATTTCCCTCAGAGCTGTAAAACTTATCAATCCTTTTAATGTTAAAAGTCTTATGTGACAGTGTAGAGCTTCCCGGCACTTTACGCAAGAAAAATCAGCAAAAAACAACATGTTTCGTAAAGATCTTTGATGCATGGCAACAAGTACACTGCATATTTTTTCTATTATGAAAGTATAAATACAAATTCCACCACATACAGCACAGTAGCATCTGAAGCACTGAAGCACTGAAACCTCTTGTGAAGCGCTTTTTTCAGCCAATCGTAGCTTATGTCATATGATCTCACTAGCCATTGACAGCAGATATTCAGAACACGACATGTGATGTTGTCAGCCAAGAACATTACTGTTAAGTATCAGGAACACAAATAGGAGAAGTTAATGGGTTTAAATTAATATACATTGATCACCCAGAACATTATGACCACCTACCTAACAGCCTGTACTTACAGTTTTGGCGAGTATAACAGAGGTGATACATTGTGGCAGGAAAGCAATGAGGCCTTGGTATGTCACTGGATGGATATGGCACCACATCTACACACAGAAGTCACCTAATTATTGTATATTCTGGGGAGGGGAGTGATGAGCTCTGACGCCATGTTTAATCACATCCCAAATTGTATGATTAGGTTGAGATCTGGCATGCTGGGGGGGGGGGGAGGGGGCAGGATATCAACTGGAACTTGCCACTGTGTTCCCCAGACCAATCTTCACACTCCTGGCCTTGTGACATGGCACATTTTCTTCTTGAAGAATGCCACTACCGTCAAGAAACATGATCACAATGAAGGGGTGTACATCAGGGTGCCTTGCAGGATCTTCACTGGAGCCACGGATGCCCACATGAATGTTCCCCAGAGCATAAATGAGCTGCCACCAGATTGTCTCTGTCCCACAGCACAAGTGTTAAGGCACTGCTCCCCTGGAAGATGACAGATTCGCACCCTCCGATAGACACGATGAAGAAGGTACTGGGATTCATCAGTCCATGCAATGCTCTGCCACTGTGCAGAAGTACAGTGGCAATAGTTAAATGCCCACTTCAGACGTAGCTGCCGACGTCGTGCTGTTAACACTGGCACATACACAAGTCGTTGGCTGCGGAAACCCATCTTCAGAAGTGTTCAGTGCACAGTGTTTTCAATTACACTTGTATACTGCCAGCATAAAAGTCTGATGTTACTTCTGCCACAGTTCACTGCCCATCCTGTTTTACCAATCTGCCCAGCTTGCAACATCCAACATCTGTAATGAGGAGAGGCCACCCAACCCCACGAGGTCAGGACGTGATTTCACTTTGGTTTCGCCACATGTTGAAGACACTCACCTCAGCACTCCTCAAATACAAAACAACTTGTGCAGTATTGCTGAGCCTCTGGGCCATCATAATCTGCCCTCTGTCAAACTCAGATAGATCCTGCACTTTCCACATTCTACACATGGGACAGCACATTCACTGATACTACATGCACCAAGCGTGTATCTGACTAGCAGTCATTCCCTGCCAAGTGATGCTATTATTGCTGGATGGGTTTAAATGGACAGTAGGTCAGTGATCATATTGTTCTGACTGATCAGTATATATACAGTATAGCTACAAGAAGAGCAAAGATTTCACATATAACATTGGTTGCCAATTTTTTTCTTCTTTTTTTTCTGAATGTGTGGTTAGGCAGGGTCCTAAGAGTACTGCTTCAATTGCAGCAGCTGCACATTTTTCACAAGCTTGCACGATTATAAATTTCATTGCTGAGCAACAAACATTTTGTGGGTTACCTGGCTGAGTACATGTTCTGGCGAGCACTTCAACTTTTTCCTAGAAAAGCCAATTATGTGACAAATTGTTCAAGAACTCACCTTGCGACCCCCTTGACCCCGTTTTTCTAAGGATAATTGTACTTTTTGCCATAATTATTCCTAAATTTGTAATCAACGAAAGAACTAAAATAAAACTAACATTGAAGATTGGTCTGTTTTAGCACATATAGATATATCAAAAACAGATCTGCCAGTAAAATTTTGAATAATGACTTAAATGGCTGGTCTTCTGGGCCCGGAATTTTCTAAGTGGCTGCTCTGCAAAGTGTTAAGTTTTGAATGAGAGCCCAACACTCTCACACGTAACATAATTCGTCTCGAGTAAAAAGAAACTTACTTTAAAAATAACTTCTCAAACCACCATTCACAATATTTTCCTGTGACCTGTTAGAAATGTAAACAGTTGTGACATCACACTCGTCAAAAGCAGTTTGTTGTTACAAAGCATTGCATGGTTTTTGTCCTAAAGCCTTCGACACATCTTGCTGTCGGCAGACATTTGGGTGTGCACTGTGTTTTTTATTTATTTTATTTTATTTTATTTTTGTAAATGGTGCATTTTCTTTGCAACTTAAGTTTTACTTTGGTATTATTCTCTTGTTTATGTTTTACTGCTACAGTATTTTTCTGCCAAAGTAAAATTCTTCATTAGAGTGTCAGTCCTTACCAGTGAATATTACAAAAATTTAATTGGAAACTAAAACAGAGGAAACCTGGAATTCTAAAAAATTCCCAGGTTTTTCCTGAATGAAAAAATTATAGTGTTCTTCCCATATTTCCCAGCTGTCCCAGTCATATGTACCTTGTGTTGTTGGATTGATGAGTACCAGGTAAAGCAAAGGGAGAGAAGGTGATGAGGCTCTGGAGTTCTGGAGGAATGTGAATAGGATATTCTCACCCTCATTTCAGATCACGAAAATGTCATCAATGAATATGAAACAGATGAGGGGTTGGGACCCTCAATAATTCCTTTACATGACCCATGAACAGACTGGCACAAGATAGTTCAGTGTGGGTGCCCATTGCTGTACCACGGATTTGTTTGAAGGTGATGCCTTCAAAGGAGAAGTAATTGTGGGTGAGGATATAATTGGACATAGTGACCAGGAAGGACATTGTCGGTTTGGAGTCACATGGGGAAAATAGTGTTCAATAGCAGCAAAGCCATGGTCATCAGGGATCTTGTTTAGAGGGAGGTGGCATCAATAGTGACAAGCAGAGCACTATATGGTGTAGCAACAGGAACTGTGGAGACTTGTTGGAGGAAATGGTTGGCCTCTTTTACATAAGAGGGTAGGTTATGAAAGAGCAGAGATTATCTCAGTGGTGGCACAGTAACCAGCCACAATGGGGCACTCAGCATAGTTTGGTTTATGAACTTTATGAAGCATGTAGAAGGTAGTTGTGCAGGGATTGGTAGGGGTGAGGAGAGAGAGACTCAGGGGAGAGGTTCCAGGATGGGCCTATAGATTTAAGGAGGGACTGGAGATCCTGCTGGATTTCTGAAATGTGGTCACAGTGACAGGGTTTGTTTGTGGACAAATGTGACAGCTGGTGGAGTCCCTCCACCAGATGATGCCTGCACTTCAAAAGCACAGTGGGGGAGTCTTTGTTTGCAGGTAAGATTATAAGGTCGGGATCAGTTTTTAGGTGTTGGATTGCAGTTCTTTCTGTGGATATAAGGTTAGATTCCATGTTAAGGATGTTGGGAATGATGGTGAGGCAAGGTTTAAGGATAAGAAATTCTGGAATGTTAACAGGGGGTTAATTGGCGGCAGTGGGGGTGTATCATAGTTGGATGGAGGAGTGATTGGGTTAAGCAGGTTTCAACATTGGCTTTGGGTTGAGTCTGATTGGGAGGGTTGGTAGTGACTGAATTTTGAGAACGGAGCAGAATGTAAGGCCCACTGGAAAGCACTGATACTTCTGTAGGATTAACACTTTTAGAGGAAAGGCCCATACTGTGTTTTCGGTCTGTTTAGGTTCTGGATTCTGTATGGCAGTGGAAGAGAGTTTCTGAGGATGTGGAAAATGTAGTAAGTCTGGGAGGCAGGTTTGTTGGGTGTGATGGGATGTGGGGGAGGTCTGGAGGCTGCTGTAGAGGTGGTGGACAGTTGAAGTCCAAGGTGGGAGTAGGAGGTGAACAGGTTGGAGAGATTTTTAAGGTGGCAATGTGCATGCTGCTCTACTTTTTGGACGGCACAAGTTTCAATGTGAGAGATTGAATGCAGGAATAATATTGTCATTACTTCATCCTCTATCTTCCATTGTTTGATTTCACCTAACTGTGGCTTTTCTTCCATCCTGAAATCCAGTGCTATTTTTCTTTCTTCCTATTCTCTAGCACATTACTTTACTCAGCGTCCATCTTTTCTTGGTCTTCTTCCCTATGTTTTACCTGTTGCCTCCAAACAATACAAGCTCTGACTTGTTAGCCACAATGTATAAACCATTTTGTCCATTCACGACATGCGGCTATTGTGACCGCACTGACTGCTGGCATAGCATCCATCGCATGTCTGGCATTATTCCCCCCCCCCCCCCCCCTCCCCAAGTCCCTTTCTCTTCCCTTATTCCATCACTCACATACCAACCTCACCTAACTCATCTGCATGTGCTGTCCCCTCTATTCACACTTCACTCATATTCAACCACTGACCTGCATCGCATATTATTGTCTTTTTATTTTTATTTTTTTTTCTCCTTGATCTCATTTTGTTATCACATAAATTTTATTTCATCTTCACCTTTCATTATCAGCTCTACACCATCAAGTTTCACTTACATTCCACATACTTCATCCTTTCTGCTCTTTTAGTGAATTTTCCTGGGTATTTTTATGTATTTTGCATATTTTCATGAGCCCCAATCCAGTAAAGTTTCCTTATCACTAGCCAGAACCCAGTCCTACATACTGTTTCTGCACTGTTGCCTAGCCCATGGAATCTCCCAAATGACCTCCCCATTAAATTATCCATCTCTGGCTGCAACCCCTTCTTCCACCTCTAACACAAGTAGAAAATATGTCTGCTTGTGTCTGTATATGTGTGGATGGATATGTGTGTGTGCGCGCGAGTGTATACCCGTCCTTTTTTCCCCCTAAGGTAAGTCTTTCCGCTCCCGGGATTGGAATGACTCCTTACCCTCTCCCTTAAAACCCACATCCTTTCGTCTTTCCCTCTACTTCCCTCTTTCCTGATGAGGCAACAGTTTGTTGCGAAAGCTTGAATTTTGTGTGTATGTTTGTGTTTGTTTGTGTGTCTATCACAATTTTTTTTTTATTTATACATTCAATCAGTTTATTCTGTATATGGAAATAGCCCATTTTCTTCCAGTGTGCTTTCAAAGACCAAGTTTAAAAATGGCTTTGAAATTTCTGGGATGCTGTGAATTTTCTGTCTCATCATGATCTGAGAAAACTAGTCCTGCTTACACTAAAGACTTACGACATCAATTAGAATTTTCATGTTTTTTCTGTTAGCTTTCATTTCATTGTTGTGTCTGATTTTCAACAGTTCGAGATGTTCCAAAATACTAAACACTTGTTCTAAACACTTGTTTGGATAGTTCTTTAAATGAAATAAACTACTTAGATGATCTTTAGAAGAAGCATACCATATTGAATCTCTAGACAAGATTCTTCAGATCGTCAAAAACCTCAGCACACAAGAAAACTAATGTAAGAGAAACGTAGAAAGGCATCGCCACAGCAACTGGCCTCCTGTATCGTGGAAGTACACAGCACGGCATGGCTAAGACAGCCTGCACCTTCTCTTCTGTTTCTAGCAATGATATACTGGTTATGATGGTAACCGAGCATTTACAAGTGACCTGGCATGTATCTGGCCTCCTCGCGATATGCTTCGCTCCTCCATCTTAGGTTAAGATCATGCTTTTCACTTTGACTAGCACTCTAATCTGATAGTTTAGAAGAAATAACACTAGCTAACATCTTTCACACTCTCTGACAAAAGTGCATAAATGTTTATTGTAAAAATAATTATTGCCGCTGCTGCTAGGGCGGAGGCCTGGCCTCCCTTGTCTACTTTGATAAGTTGCCACTGCTGTCTCCTCTCTCCTACCATTACTGTCTAATCTCGCTTTATCTCCCATTGGCACTGTCTCCTCTCTGTTCCAACATCACTGTCTCTCTGCTACTCTCTATCAGTGCAAAAAAGAGTGAACATGTTCACAAGACACTATTTTTGGTGAGGAAGATGGAATGAGGATTGAGGCAGCTGGTTCCCCACTTTTCTGTCAGAGTATTTAAAGAGGGGCATATTTGCCTTTTTTTGTGCTCTGACAGGAGCACTTCTCAGCTGGTTCTCTTCCTTTCCCTGTTACAGCAGATTGTGCTGCTTATATAAAATGAGTCCTTTACATCAGTAAAGTTTTGACGGTTTTTTTTTTATATACTTCAACACATTTACGCACTTTGACATAGATAAGCAACAAATAAGTACATGCAATAAGAGGTTAAAACAAAATCACCTCCCATCTAATGTTAAGTTCACTTGACATTGCTTTACAAAAAATGCGCAACATATTATCATAATTTTACATTAATGGAATTTGATGATTTTTTTACTTATTGTGTTATGCACACTTCTTGGGCCACGTCAAAATTGAAGTGCCCGTTATGCAAGACAGAATGTCAAAGTTTTATTGGTAAAAAAATAGCAACTAAAAACACAGTTTGGCGACCTCAGAACTCTTATGATGAGACCAGAATCGTTGTGTTGTGCCAGTTGAAACTACATTTAGACCTCAGACTGGATATTACATCAGGGTTGCCACAAGTTTCCCCAAGTGAAATTCCCTGATATTTCCCTGATTTCCAGACAAGTTTTAGTATTTTTTCCCTGACAAATTTTGAGATCACACCAATACATAAGGACATCTGGTAAAAATTTCAATGACTTGCCATTAAGAGGAATTACAAAAATAGCCATCCCCACAATTGGTACTTTTGGTACCCAAAAATCTTGGTTTTTTGGGATTTTTTCAGGAACTGCCCATGAACACATGGTGCTTTTATAAGCCATCTATAACCCACTCTTGACCACACATAATGCAAAAGAACCAACTGATTTGCACAATTTGTCTGGGTCAAAGGAAGCAAGTAATGTTTAAAATATTGACCCTGTTTTTTTGGTTGTTCTTCGAGAATGTTCAACAAACATATTACATGTATCTCCTGTCTGTGTGACAAACTGAGAAACATGCTGGATCTTCTTACAGACGATCTTTTTCTCAGGGAATGAGGCACGTATTGTGACTGAGATTTGGCAGAAACTCGGAAACGACTAACGCAACCCGCTGAGGCTGGACTGACCAGCCAGGGGTCGTCAACAGTGGTTCTTCAACAACAACCAGAAAAATGGGCAACAGAGATGGCACAGCAGGGTAACGCAGACCAAGCAAGGTTCCCAAGAGCAAAAACCCAAGATGCAGTGAATCGGAGACCAAACCCAACAGTATGCAATGAGAATAATACAATAGCACAGCGAATGCACAACTGAAAATGGAGCCATGGTATGGCTAGTTTTTTAGTGTTGCAGTGAGCATTAATTAGCCAGTGAGATAGGCATGATCTTGCAGTAATTCGAGGTCAGTGCTGTGGATGATGATACCAGTGCTTGTAGCTTTAACAGTGCCACCTGCAGGCAAACATTGAATTCTGTGGCTTCTGGCGGGCTTTCAAGATCACCAGGCCAGGATACCAGGTCCCTCACCCCCTGAAACAGATGTGTAGTGCCAGAAGCATCCTGGACGATCTTCGGAAAGTGAACTGGCAGAAACGTTGGTGTCCTGGCACCAAAGCCCACTGGATGGTGAGAGGAACTGGGATCATCTGGCAATAAGCTAAGATGACAACATGGTGGCCAAGGTTGTGGAGACTGCTTGGAGACCTACACCTCCATGGCTGTGTCTATGGGAAATACTGCTGGTGTTCTGGAGAGCAAGTTATACTTGTACAGTTGTGGGACTGGCAAAGATGGGCTTTCAACGTCTGGTTGGACCACTGGCAGAGATGTAGTTGGTAGACGGGGACAGAGTTGATAGGTATGATGGCACTCCGAACCCCTTGGAATGACAGTGGTTAAGGTGCTGTCCATAGTTGGTAACAGCTGTAGCTGGCATCCACATATGTTCCATGTTAATAGTAGTGTCACGGTTGCCAAGCTCAACACTTATGGGTAATAAGTATCCACAACAATGAGCTGGCAGATGGGCCAGGGGGTGAAAGACTGAGATGGAGCAATCTGTTGCTGGGCGCAAGTGGAACAATGGCACATCATGGCTTCCGTGTCCTTAGCACTGGCCAGTAGGTTGTCACTGTGCAAGAACTTTCATCTATGACATAAGCAGACGACCGTGATATAAAAATTATAACACCTGATACCACACAGCAGTCAGAATGATGACATAATGAGTTTCTGCCTCAGTGTCAATCAGAAAAACATCAGTGATGATCAGCAGACAGTGGAAGAGGCAAGCCCAGATCTAGAGCGTCAGAGCACGTAGACAGGGTCACGGCGCAGGTCTGAAGTGATTCGAGCAGCTGCAATGGGAAATCCATCCATAGGTTGTTGCCATTCCACATCAATGCGGAAACAAGAGGATTCCTTCTGATCAAAGCCAGTCTGCTCCCATGGTTAGGCAAGATAGTGTCTCTACATTTGTGTGTTGTTCTTTGGGCTTGTACTTAATTGTATAATTGCAGGAGCAAAGGAAAAGTACGCAATGCTGTTGTCTGTTCAGGAAAATGGGAGTACAGCCCAAATAATGCCACCAGTGGTTTGTGGCCCATAATGAGTGTAAACTTAGTTCCAAAAAGGTAAACATGGAACTTTTTAATAGCAAAGACAATAGCTAAAGCTCCTTTTTTATCTGTGAGTAGTTCTTTTGACTGAGTGTGAGCATATTTGATGCACAGGCAATTGATTGCTCAGTACCATTGTATGAAGCAGCACTGGATCAAAGCCATGTGGGGAGGCATCCATAGCCAGAACCAATCATGGTGAAAAGGGTATAAGACAGAGTGCCAACTGCAGCATATGCTTCAGCTGTTTGAAAGCACACTCGCAGGTTGCTGTCCACCTGTACTGAATGCCTTTCTTCCCCAAGTGTTTTACCGGATGCATGGTATGGGCCACTTGGGGAATGAACTTAGACTAATAATTTACCTTTCCCAAAAACGCTTGCAGCTCCTGTAAATTTGAGGGGTGTGGTGGAGAGTCAATAGCTGTGACATTGCTGTCAGTGGGCTGGATCCATTCCACTTACTCTTGAAGAAACTGGCATTTGTCTAAATGGCACTTTAGCACTATGCCATGCAATATAAAAGGTGCAAAGACTTCGCTGGTGGTCCTGATGCCTAGTGTCGATGATAATTAAGTCATCAAGATAGTTAGTGCAAGAAGGTATGGACATGGTAAGTGTTACAGGCATCTGCAGAATGAATTGACCTTGGAGGGGAATGGAACTGTCACCATAAGTGACCAATGAACAGGAGGGCAGAGCTAGTTCTGGGGAACCTAGATGAGCTTGCTTTCTGACTCCTACCCTAGCATGATCTGTAAACAACGTGTCAGAAGGTCTATCTTAGAAAAATTTTCTCCACAACATGCTCTGTAATGATATCATCAAGATATGCTACATGGTAAGTGTTCATTTGTGCCTTGATGTTGACTGTCAATTGAAGGTCTCTGTTAGCCATAAGGAACCACTCGGATTCTTGATAACTATAAGAGGTGTAGCCCAAGTGCTGGTTACACCCATCAGAAACAGGGCACTATGCCTGGATGCAAGGAGATATGAGCCTGGAACTCTATGGCAAACCTCAGACCAGGTTCGAATATTGGTGAAAAAGTGGCACAAAGGTTGTCAAGTTGCTGGAAAGGAACCGAGTCAGATATGACCTGAACCTCCTCACTGATGGAGAGTCCAAACAACATGAAGGCATCCAGACCGAAACTGTTGCTGATGGAGTAACTATCAACAACAAACAGCATGACCAGCCACGTGACTGTTTTGAAGGTGGCAATTGTAAATTACCCAGAGGGGTATGGAATTGTCATCATAGGTGATCAACGTACAGTAGGGCAGGGCTAGGTTGGGAAAACCTAGGTATGTATGGAGGTTCATCAGGGAAACAGCAGTTTCAGTGTCTACCTAAAAATGGACGCCGGCATTCACAGTTGTGAGACTGATAAACAACTTGGTAGTGAAAGAATCACCCTGGTGAACAATTACCTGAAGTTCGTCTACTATTCCTTGAAGTCACTGCCCATACCAACGGGTTGTCTCAGTCAGGTCTGAGGCCATGGACACACCTGAAATCGAGGAATCATGAAGACTTCACCTGGGAAACAGTTTACGAGTATCCCCCCCCCCCCCTGCCCCCGCCTCATCCTCCACATTTCCCCCAGGGTACAATGCTGTGTCTGTATTGCTAGTACTTGTGGTTGGGCCATGAGATGCTCATTTGCTGCCTGTGGGATTCAAAATATAATACAAAGAAGTGATGTCCAGCTTGAGGGTTGCTGTGCTCTCGAATTAAAGAGTTGGCATATGAGGTGTTGCAAGCTAGATTCGCACAAGTGAAATCACGTCAGCAATTCAATCCTTGTAAATTGCAATACGACCGACTTGGTTGCTTATGATATTGATGTAACAGCATGGAATCATTGTGAAAAATAATTTGAAAGCAACAAGCACATCTCGTCGAATGTGAGCACAACCTGATTCTTGACAGGAGCCAACTTCTTTGTTAAGGGAAATGTTTGCAGGGAAGCCCAAGAAAGGAAGGGCAACCATTGGAGAGCATCAGCATAGATCCAAAAGGCAGCGAAGTGCTATTTCAGTCACAGTAAATACTTGTCCCATTCTTCTTAGGCGACATTAGAAGGTGGAAATATGGGTGGGCAGCTATCCACAATTGCTGCACAATGGCAGCTGTTGCTGTTTTCACAAGTTGCACAGGCTTAGTGTGCATGGGATGCTGCCAACCTTTTACTTAGTCACCAATTATTGTGCCTAAGTCTTGGCAGAAAGTAAAAAATGACTACTGAAACCCCCTGAGGCTGGACCGACTGACCAGAGGTCATCAACAGCGATTCACTGAGTGTGAACAGGAAGACATCAACAAGAGGAAAACTCGACAGCAGAGAACAGAAAAATCAGAATGAGAATCTAAAGAGTGAAAACCTAAGACATAGAGAATATGAGTGCAAAACCAACAGTGAGTAATGACAACAGTGTGAGGGCACAATGAAAATAAAACTGAAAATGGAGCCATGGCACAGCAAGCGTTATAGTGCTGCATCGAGCATTAAGTGGCCAATGAGATGAGCCTGGTATTCGGCACATTGAGACCAGTGCCACAGAGATTGATACTAGTGTTTGTATCTTTAAGAGTGTCGACTGTGGGCCAAGATTGAGTTCCATGCCTTCTGGCAGGCTTTCAAGATTGCTATGCCAGGATAGCAAGACATATGAGAGTCAGCAAACATGTGGAATGCCATATACTGGTCAGATGTGTTACGCAGTGCAGACTGTTGTGATGAATACATTGTCAAATGTGCTCGTACCAGCAAGTTAAATCTGCAGTAGCACAACAGTGGCTGAGCCCAGGACATCACAAGATGAAGAAGAAAGATCAGGAGTATAGTCTCAGTTTCTTTCTTCTGTACCATGAAGAAGCTAATACATATCTGCATGACAGAAAAGCTCATCAACAGTGATTCTGAATTGCATTTCAGCACAGTCTGGCACCCTGCAGTTTCCACCATCTGAAGGCGACAACCAAGACAAGTATTTCCAGCAATGGCCCTATAGTAACACAGCAGTGGACCTAAACAGCAACCAATTCGGCATAACTCGCCAGCATAGGAACATGTAGCAGCAGGAGGAGTTATACTGTCCATGCACAGAAGTACACATCAGTTTCCAGTAAGAAGACTCTCAATGTACTGTAGTCACCCATCTGGTTTGCCACACCACTGTACTTGTGCAACTTCTGGACGCAATCTGCATAAGAAAACTTCTGCAGCACAGACAATGATTATCACTATTTTCAGCCCTCACCAGAAGTCAGCATCAGAAGATGTTTGGGCTGTTGCCTTGGTGAAATACTATGCAGTTTACAGAATGGGGTCCAGTAGCAGACCTGAGAATGATACATTTACCTAGTGCATTGGGAAAACCCAAAGTATTAAAATATTTTTGCGTGCCTTTCACAGAATCTGCAGCATATAAAATTGCAAATCTACTTTATGTACTAAAGTGAAAATGAATTTATTCACAAATAACACACTGTAGAAGAAATGAAAATGTAATATCAATGTGGGCAGTCATATACACAGTGAATAATGGCTGTACATGCTTCATTACGATTCTTGCTCCCATTTTACAGTCACAAAACAGACTCCTTTCAGGCCAGACTCAGTTCTCGGAACAAGGAAACAGTATGCCAAAACCATGTGAGGGCTGTAGGGGAACTGGAGCAGCAATCTAACTCAATGGTTTGTTTTCATGAAATCATGAACATTAAACACATTTGTATCACTTTTATTGGTTGATGGCCATCCAGAGCAGGATTCATCATACAACTCCTCCAGGCCCTCATTACACTACGTCAGCCTCTCATAAACTTGAGAATATGATAGAGTCCGCATAAGTTTGCCAAATCATTTGGTAAGTGTCAGGAAGACTTTTGTAGAGTTTAGCAGAGAACTTTATCTCTTAAGCAGCTCACACCAACAGCTACCTGCTGCTCCCAGAGCTCGAATTAGACTGAGCTATGCAACACTGGAAAGCTTAGTCACGCCCCCACACTCATATAAACTGACAATTCCAAAGCCACTGGTACAATTAGGAGCACTGGGAGTGCAAGAGAGGGGAATGTGTTACTTTCTAAATACACCTCATCCTTTACGTACATTTTCTAATATGGGTAGAAACTGCAGTGTAACTGGATCAAAAGTAACCTATTGATATATATTATTTGTCAGTAATATAAAAAAAACTATTGAAACATCTGGTTTCTATTCATTAAAGATTGCTGTTGTGACAACGCAAGTCAGTTTGCAAACCGTGTGTAGGATGCATTCTGCTATGATTTCTGTAGACACACTGATAGGAAGAAAGATGAAGATTCACGTAATGAGAGTAAACATCAAGGTTCTAATTTGTTTTATGTACTGTTGATCTAAATACATATGTTCGGTAAGTGGGTAAGAAAATACCAGAACCTGATCACGGATAGTTAAATTAATTTGAAAATCTAAATAGTGACTGGCTGCTGGTGATCTTTTGTCATTTAATTCTTCAGAATGTTTTATAACAACACAATAATTACTTGGAACAATATGTCTACATACTGTTTTTGAATACACAATTCTCAAGTGATTTCCCCTATCAGTATATCTCCATAATAGCTGTTTGGCATAACTATCCTTGAGGTCAAAATTCACAACAGACCAAGAACAAGAAGCCTATTGTTACAGGATTATCAATATACAAGGGTCACTCCAAAAGAAATGCACACTATTTTTGTAAAAGTACAGTTTTCATTCTGCATGTGTGAAAGATACATCCTTCCCACTTGTTTTCAAACTTAGTTCAACCTGTTCCAGTAAGTGGCTCCGTCACAGCATGTCTTCAAGATGGCTGCTACACTCGACGTTCGTCAGAAGCAATGTGCTGTCATAGAATTCCTATGCTGTGAAAGCAAGACAGTGGGAGAAATCCACAAGAGGTTGAAAAAGGTGTATGGAGATGCTGCTGTCGATCGAAGTACAGTTAGTTGGTGGGCAAGCAGGTTACGTGATGAAAGTGGGTACGGCAATATTGAGGATTGTCCTCACAGCGGCAGGCCTTGTACTGCACAACTCCAGACAATGTGCAGAGAGTTAACGAATTGGTGACTGCTGACAGACGCATCACAGTGAACGAATTGTCACGCTATGTTGGGATAGGGGAAGGAAGTGTTTGCAGAATACTGAAAGTGTTGGCGTTAAAAAAGGTTTGTGCCAGGTGGATTCCCAGGATGTTGACAGAGGCTCACAAAGAAACAAGAAAAATGGTATGCAGCGAACTTTTGGAACAGTACGAGAATGGTGGAGATGAATTTCTTGGAAGAATTGTGACAGGTGGTGAAATATGGCTCCATCATTTTTCACCAGAGACAAAGAGGCAATCAATGGAGTGGCATCATGCAAATTCACCCAAGGAAAAAAAAATTCAAAAACACACCTTCTGCTGGAAAAGTTATGGCTACAGTGTTTTTCAATTCCGAAGGACTCTTGCTTGTGGACATCATGCCAAGTGGAACCACCATAAATTCCGGTGCATATGTGACGACACTGAAGAAACTTCAAGCTCGGCTGAGTTGTGCTCAACCACATCGGCAAAAGCAGAATGTTTTGCTGTTGCACGACAATGCACGGCCACATGTCAGTCAAAAAACCATGGAAGCAATCACAAAAATCAGATGGACAACACTGAAACACCCACCTTACAGTCCTGACCTGGCTCCATGTGACTATCATCTCTTCGTGGAACAAGGTTTGAAGATGATGACTCCCTTGTGCATGCCGCCAAACAGTGGCTCCAACAGGTTGGTCCAGAATTTTACTGTGCGGGTATACAACCGCTGGTTCCAAGATGGCATAAGGCAGTTGTGAGGAATGGAAATTATGTGGAGAAATTAAAATATTGTTCCTAAAGGATGTATCTACACACTGTAAAACTTTCAAACATATAGAATAAAAGATGGATTTAAAAAAATATGGTGTGCGTTTCTTTTGGGGTGACCCTCGTACTTGTCTCTGCTGGTTAAAGTTACAAATACATGAACAAAATGGGTAATGTTAATGTTAATCTGCTCAACTATCAGTTCCCAATTTAAAATCACACAAGCTCTTAATCATTATTTTTAATATGGTATCTATTTTTAAAAATATTGGTTTTATTATTACTCTTGATAAGTTCAAAATGATGACACATTTCCCTTCTTTAACAGGAAATGTATGTCTTCTTCAGCATTCTTACATTACAACCCATCAAACAGCTCTTCAGGCCAGTTATTTCGAGTGTGTGGTAGGTAATGAAACAGCAGGTGGAAAACATAAATCTAAATAAGCAGCTTCAAGGTTACAATGTTATTGTAGACAATAAATTTTTAAACAGCACAATAATGTTTTATTCTGCGTCTTAATTTAAGAAATTTATAAACACATGTTGCTCAACATTTAAAAATCACAGAAAATTCAAATACTGAGTATCAGTTAAAGATGTGAATATAAAAATGAATGATCTTTTTCACTGACCTGGCAAGCTAGCCTTTCTTGCAGTGATCCATTACTCATATACTCATAAACCAAACAGTAATTGGGGCCATCACATGAATAACCCACCAAAGGTAATAGGTTCTCATGTCTAAACCTGTGTAGGAAATGCAGTAAATACAGAACATAAATATTCAGACTTTTCTTTCCTTGTTGTAATTAATCTTACTATTTTGAGTTATTAGCAAAGAGTTGAGAAATTCTGTTAACACCAATAGAAAATAAAATATAGACATCTCTAAATACATAACACAAACACCATATATGTATACCATAAAGCAGTAAAGGCAAAGATGCGAAGTGGCATATTGTGAACAGAGCATGAACCACTTACTAAACATGAAATTACTGAGCCACAACAACTGTACTGAGATGCTGAAAAAGTAGCCTGTTATTTTGAGAATTACATGGGATTAATGAACTTAATAGAAGAGCCAGTACTAATAGAATTACAGCGATATATTATAGGTCTGAACTGGCTGAAGGGCCCTGAATAATAATCACTCACACCGGATTGAAGAAGTCAGCTGCTTACCAAAGCTGCTGTTTAAGATTAAGGGAAGATGCACATGCTTAGCATCATCATTCCAGATTGCAATATACAGATTTCCTCCTGGTAGTCATTGCTGAATGCCAGGAAACTGTGGTACAAATTAAGGTCACCGTTGTCAGCTGCAATCATCTGACAATGACTGCTGAAACCTGGACTACAAGAAAGAGTACCACATCTCAAGCTGCTTCTCACATATCGTCAACCAACTGTAATGGTGTAATAAAATACAAACCTGGAGATATGTTTGGTTGTTATAGTGTTCAGTCGGAAAACTACTTTGAAGAAGCTCCCCACCCAAGTCTATCCTGTGCAAGTTTCTTCATATCTGCGTTGCTTCTGTAGTTTATGTCCATTTGAGTCCATTAACTGTAAATACACATTTGTCTCTCTCCCCAATTTTTCTTCCAATACTGCCCATCATAATCAAATTAACTATCCCTTCATAAATGAATCCCATCACCCTACCTCTTCTTTTAATCAAGTGTGTAATAAAGTTCTCCTCCCTTCAAATCAATTCAGTACTACTTCAATAATTATAAAATTCACCCATATAATCTTAATGAGAAAATAATCTTGGGGGAGCGGGCATAGGTTTGGAAAAGTGGATAGATTGGGAAATAAGTGGACAATGGAAATCAAAATGAGCATATGGCAACATTGGCTGGGAGGCCCCACCCGGGGAATGCGCCAGTAATGAGTATGAAATGATGATGAGGACAACACAACAACCAATCCCCGAGCGGAGAAAATCTCCAACCCAACCGGGAATCGAACCCGGGCCCCCTTGCATGGAAGGCAAGTGTGTTCCACCCAGCTAAGCAGGCGGACAGTAAGTGGACAAAATCCACCTAAAACAAATCATGCAGGTGTGGAAAAAGTGGTAATAGAGAGTAACAACAGAAATGAAAGGTATGAAATAAGAGAATATTACGAATTTCCAAATACGGTCGTAGAGAAAGGTATATGCTCAATAATGTAAAGACAGAATGGCAGTAGGATATGTACTACAATGACAAGGACAACGATGTAGTTATGTTGACTGCAACAGAAGTGTTGGGAGGGATCTAATAGGATGAATCCCAAATGTGACTGCAGAAAGTGTGCTGCAAAACAAGTTGTTTTTGAGGCACAGGTACTGTCACATCGACATGGTAGGAATGCAACGATAAGTACCCACTTGCAAGTCCTTCACTACTCCAAAACTATTCAAATGTCTTTCACCACTGAATGTAGCTGTCCTCCTCAGATGCCATACTATCATTTAAGCATACTATTCTAGTCAAAATGCTTGTATAATGTACCTGGTACCTTCACTCAAAACATGTTAGCCCCCTTTTCACTTATAGACCCATCCATAGCTCTTAACGATTAGTTTCAATCTATTCTTATGAGCTACTAAATCCTAATAGCTGCCAGCATGAGTACAGTACGACTTCATACATATTTTTGTCTTTGCAGTTCTTGTTTCTAAATAATACTCATAACTCTCTTAATCCATCAGTCTATGACACCTACCCATTAAATGCCATTTCCAGCATTTAAGCTGAGTAGCAAAACTTTTCAAAACAGCTATCTCCTCTCAAAGCATAATATCCTGGAATTTTTAAAGTACGTCTCGTGTAACTAAATGTGGCCTCCATCTTTCTAAAATGTAATCAGCAAACCAACGGGAATACCAATTGTGGTACGCTTATGGGCCAGCATCTCCAGCCCTGATTACCCTCTCATCCACCACAGATATCAGTCACTCACTAAACCAGCTAATTTTCATTCACGTTTCTCTACCAGTAATCATCTTTTGAAATTAGAAGCTTTTTTTTCATTAATATAATATTCTTGGGTTTTAAGCCACGTCAAGTGGTTGGCTGCCCACAAGTGTTTGGCAGAGATCTCCTCTGCCATTGTCAAGGTATTGACTGTTGTATGGATGGTGCTGTCATGCTTATATATCCACACTGTCATCAGTGACATCACTGGCACTCAGTCCTGCACCATATAATGGTAATGTTTTGTGGCATGACTGCTGCACCCACTTCGACACCCAATCACAGGATCCCACGCCATACTTTGTCGCAATCCACCATCTTCACTGAGGGTGTTGTCCTAAAGTTTCATCTCTACTTCTTCATTTATTATGCATGTTCCACTAGAGCCAATTTTTGCTGATGGCGTAGGCAGAAACACCTTTCATGTTCTGTATGACACTGTTAAATAGTGCAGACAGTCTGATCGACATAAAACTGCCCATACTGTATATTCCAGGTGTTCTGAGGCCTACACCATCTTTCACAGCCTTCATTAGTTGCCGGGCTGGGGATCTGAAGATTGCGTAAATTTTATATCTCTTTTGGAGCCAGCTAACATGTCACTGAGCCACAAAACAGTAAAAACACAATGTTCTTTGTGCCTTCTTCAGAGGCCTTCTGCTTTCATGGCTTAGATGAAACTTCTTGTGAAATTTGTATGTTGTTGTAACTTTTTTCGTTGAAAACTTTATGTAAGTGGCTCAGTTGGTTTGGCAGGTTTTTTGTGTCCAAGACAGTTTCAGCTCAAAGTACAAGGGTACTCAGAACACACTGTTTCTGTGCTGGGTGGTGGCGTACAGATACTGATGAGTGTGGGTGGACCTACAGTAAACACTGTCACTGAGACACCCACTGGGTTTACGGTGAACAAGGACATCCAGTAACAGCAAGGAACCATTCTTCTCTACTTCTATCATAAACTTTATGTGGTCATGGATGTTGTTGACGTGTTCCACGAACTCTTCCAGCTTTTCATGTCCATGAGACCATATAACAAAGCTATCATCGACATAGCGATAAAAACAACTAGGCTTTGCAGGGTCCATGCCCAAGACAATGTCCTTGAAATGCTCCATAAAGAGGCTGGCTACAATGAGTTCCCCACTGTGACACCATCCATCTGGTTGAAATATTCTCCATCATGTGACCACCTGACATGGTGCGAAACCCAAGAATATTTTACAAATGCATATTGCCGCAAGAGCATGCATTCGTACATATTTTTTTCATGTTTGCAAAATCAATAGCTTTTGTAACCTTGTCTTTTGTAAAACACCAATGATTCTCTTTCCTAGATTTATTTATTATTTCAGCACTTATGTACCATGCTCAGTGGGCCTCTCTTTATTTCCTCAAGTGAATCATTTATGACTTGGTTAACATTGTGGCATTTTGTTCCATGTGTTATGACCTGACAGCATGTCATGTTTTTTTGCCATATCGTGCTTCCTTGATGTATTATCTGACACAATCTTGGACATTAATGATATCACACCTCTTATGAGTGCACCATTACCTTGTTCATTAGTTTGCAACAACAAAGCCAATGGCGAAAAGCAATAGGCAACATACCCAGAGTGTATGCAAGCAATCTTCTTTACTGCCATTTCCTTTACTGTGCCTTATTCTATATCAAAATTTTTGCTATAAAGCATTTTCTTCCCAGTACTCTCGTGAAAAAAGCTGGATTACCATAACCTACTTTCTATTCCTTCACATTTCCATCATCTTTGATGCCTCCATGAAAAATAAAATTCAGGAACAATTATGGGAATGGGATGGTCTCCATCAACTACCACCCTTCACAGAATAGTTGTGTAGTATCAGGGAACAACAGACCACTATTTTATTGGCACTGTATAAAATAATCTCAGTCCTACCCATACTCTGCAAAGCACTGTGGAGTGCATCATGGCAGAGGGTAATTCCCTTTGTACCAAGCATATTACGATTTCTTCCGGTTCCATTCGTGTAAGGAGTGCAACAAGAATGACAGCTTAATGCCTGTGTAATCTTGTTTGTGCTAATCTTGTCTTACTTTACTAAATGAGCAATATATGATGTAGTATTTTCTTAGATCCCTCTCTTAATACTGGTTATTGAAACATTTTATAAGAAGTCTTCTACAGGATAGCTGGCTTCAAAATGCCTGCAAATTCAAGTTTTTCAGCATTTCCATGGCACTCTCCAATGAGTCAAACAAATCTGTGACCATTTGTGTTGCTTTGTGTTGTATACATTCAATATTCCCTTTAAGTTCTATCATATTTGAATAGTTTTCTATGATAGGTCGCAGAAGAGTTTTGTAAGCAATCTCCTTTGTAAACTGACTGCATTTCAAAATGTCCTAATCATGAAGACTGTATCTACAATAGAGTCTTTGTGATCACTCCATTTCATATCCCCAAATATTCTGAGACCCAGGTATTTATACGAGACAACTGATTCCAATTGTGACTCACTGATACTGTAGTCACAGGATACTACTTTCCCCATTTTGTGAAGTGCAAAATTTACTTCTCCTAACTTTTGATGCATGGTGCCAAATTTTGCACCATTTTGAAACCTTACCAAGCTCTGACTGGATAATTTACAGCTTGTTTCAGATAGTACGTCATTATAAATAACCACATAATCTGCAAACAGTTTGAGGTTACTGTTAATATTATCTCCCAGGTCATTAATACAACAAGAACAGCATGTGTCCCAATATACTTGTTTGGATCACACTTGAATTACTTCGATACCTGTGAACGACACTCCAACTGATATTAGATGTAGTGCCCTCCTCCCCAAAAAATTCTCAAAGCAGTCACAAATTTCGATAGATAGCCATATGATCAAGCTTTCATTACTAAACATTGGTGTATCATACTCTAATTTTACACTGTCTCTCTGCACTTGGAGAAAAATAATAATGAATTAAAGACGGGTCTGCCTTTCTCCAAGTACACAATTACTGCTTTGCTTTGATAACCATTTTCCTATTTAAATAACACATACACTTCATCCCTTCTCTGAATTTTTCATTTAGAAATACATCTTTTAAAATACATTTTCTAGTGAAATCATATCATATGCCACTTGTTTTTAGCCTTACCACTGCCATATTTGGTTTTCCTGCACTGTGGCTGGTTTTTATTTGCCTGCTAAATATATTTTTTTCTGTTGACATTTTTTTTTCACTTTCTGAACTATTTGGTGTGGTTTAAACATTGGAAAATCCAGATGGAATGATGACAGTATTATAGAAAGGACAGACTTCTACTCATCATATAGTGGAGATGCTGAGTCACACATAGACACAACAAAAAGGCTGTCAAACAAGTAAGCTTTCATCAGTCAAAAAGGCCTTCATCAGAATTAGGCAACATAAACATGTGCACTCATGCAAATGCAACTCAAACACACACACACACACACACACACACACACACACACACACGACCACAGTCTCTGGCTACCGAGGCCAGAGACTGTGGTCGTGTGTGTGTGTGTGTGTGTGTGTGTGTGTGTGTGTGTGTGAGCACGTGCGCGCTGTCTAAGTCTGATGATGGCCTTTTTGGCTGAAATCTTACTTGTTTGACAGTCTTTTTGAGGTGCCTATCTGTGACTCAGCATCTCTGCTCTGTTGAGCAGCCATCTATCCTTTTCCTATTATTTGGTGTGGTTTATTATTTACGATTATGTTTCATATTTTAACAAAATGTTTACTCGTGTTTTCTCCTGTTCATTGGTGTATTATGTGTCTTGATACCTTGTTGCGAATTAGACAGATTTCTGATGTGCTTCTGACAGTTTTTTGTTTCACTGTTTTGTTTTTCATTGACGGCTGTGAAATTTGAGTTTGTTCTGTTTATGTGTGGGTGGGGGCGGGAGGGGGTGGAGTATTATTCTGTGTTGTTTGATAGTTTGTTTAGAGTGTTGAATAATGTTTTTTGCAGATTACTGTTTTGCCATTGATGGCTTTCCTGCTCTATGCAATAGTTTTTTGGATGTGATAATTTCCCTCTATTGTTAGCAAATGAAACAGGTGATTACTGTGTTTCAGAATATGGAGGTCTGCTTCTATGCCACTGGGGTGGTGGTTGTTTTTAATGAGGTGGTCTACAAATGTGGAGTGCATGTTGTCACTTTTCAGAGCACTTAAATGTTTCAAGTATCTCATCCTGAAATTTCTGTATGTCTGCACAAAGTCTTTGAAGTTAGTTGGTATAGAGCTGCTTTGTTGTACTTATCTGTGGTGATGTTGGGTATTTTTAATTTTTTATGCAGTTTACTGTTTGTTCTATGTGCCACATTTATACTTTGTTTTCTCACAACGTTTCCTATGTTATATGTTATCTTGTTGTCAAATGTTAGTGTGTGCAATTTTTTCTTGATGATTGTGTCTTCTTCATCTTGTTTTCTTGGTGTGTTCTCTGTTCAGTGGCTGTTACTGGTGTGTTGTGCTGTAATGTTGTTATGTGTTTGGTGTCAGCTGTGTTATTTTATGGTTTAGCTTGTCTACAGTGTTTGATTATGTTTAGTTCTCGCACACAGCTCTCTTTGTGCACTGGAATTCTGCTCAGTCTGTGTAAAATTTATTTTTGTCTGTTTTGGTTTCAAGGCTGATATGGATTTTTGGATGAGCAGTACTGATGTATCTATGTAACTGTAGTTTCTGGTCAGGTGTTTCATCTACCACACAAATTATGTCATCAGCTTAGTGGTACCAATATATTACTTTGTACTGTTTTGGCTTTATTATTTCTTCAAAGATTTTGTTTTCCAGATGATTAAGGATGATGTCTGCCAGCAAGCTTCTTATGGGTAATCCCATAGGATTTCCTTCCTGTTGGATGTAGAATTCATCTTTAAATTTGAAATAATTTTGTCCTTTGATTATTTTCCAACTAGTTGAGACTTCTTCTGTCCCTGGTTCTGGGATATATTTGTCCGCCTTAGTTATTTTCAATTATCTTGACTATTTCTTCAGTTATTGTATGGGTATGCACTGAATGATGTCACGTTCCCCAGACATGACCCCCGAGCCCTGCGACTTCTTTCTATTCCCAAGGCTGAAGAGAACTATGAAAAGATGTCATTTTGCCACCACTGATGAGATAAAAACAAAATCACTTAAGGAGCTAAACACCATTACAAAGAGCGAATTCCATAAGTGCTTCCAAGATTGAAAAAAGTGCTGGCATGAGTGTATTAAACTGAGGGGGATTACTTTGAAGGTGACATAGTTGATGTTGAAGAATAAATAAAAATTCTTTAAGAAAAACAAAAATTCTTATTCTTTTTGATCACACCTCATATGTGTAGTGCTTTTGCAAGAAAGTTTGGAAGTGTGTGGTTAAATGAGACGCTGGTGCAGTTCTGAAATCTATCACAGGTCCAGTCCAAGCACTGGGCTTGTAAATATTTGGAAATATTTGGTAGACTACGAAGGTGGGCACTCTTTGTTTTTTTTTTATGTTGTTCTCTTTATTTTGGCTTTGTGAGATGGTGGACTTGATGTTTTTTAATAGTTTTTGTATGTCTCTTTGAATGGGATCACTTTTTAGGATTGTTATTTGGTATCTGTTAAGAGCCTTAGTTTTTTCTTAGTGCAGTCCCTTTCAAGCAGGACTACCATTGTGTTCCCTTCATCTGTCCTTGTGACCATTGCACTATATTCCTCCAGTTATTTATGTATATCCTTGGCTGTTTTCACCTCTGTGGTTGTCTTGGTGTCATTGATGATAGTTTTATTCTTTCTAATAATCTGTCTGATTTCTCCTGCCATCCTTTCTCTGGTTAGTCCTGCACTGAAATTTCCTCTATCTTTCCTTTCTTCCTGTTTCACTGTAGATTCACTTTTCTTTTCTAATGTTCCTTGTGTGATGTGGGTGTTTAGATTGTGTTTGGGTGGCTTTTGGAATAGTGTGTCTTCCTGAATTGAGAACTTCATTTCTGTTAAATCAGCAACTTTTTCATACAATGTATGTTTTCTGTGCTGGTGTATGTTGTTCCTATTGTGTGGGTTTATGTTCAATAGTTTCTTCAGTTTCGAGTCTTGTCTTTGTATCTGCTTTTCTATTACTGTTTCTATATGATATTACACCAGTTCAGTAATGTTATAAAGTATGCAGATTGTCTGATGTGATCGCTTAATTCTAATGGTGTTTTGTACAGTGTGATGTTAAGCAGCCATTTCTTTGAGTACAATTCTTGGATTTCCTTCCTAAGCCATGCAAATGCTACTTATTTTACTGTATTAATCTTCAAATTTTTCTTGGTTTTATGATATAGTTTTTGATCATAGACACAGCACATCTTCTAGTACTGAGATTGATGCTTTCATAACATAATCTCTGCAGTGAAACACTAATGACAACAGTTTATGTACCAGAGACTGCTTACCTTGAAAGTGTATGTATTTCATTTTGGAACTGCTTCTCAACATTTATAGCATCTCTCTTTAATCTTTTAACAGCAACTTTCTCTGTTGGTAAAATTCCAAGATAGACAGAACCAAATGCTCCAGTGCCCAATTTTCGACCACTTCTTAAATCCTGCCCTGCTACAACAGGTGTTTCACAGAAATGGTTAGTAATATCATCCAACAATGAATATGGAAAATTTGGCACTGATGTACTTATATTAGGATGCACATCTGAAGGTGAATCAGCTCTGAAATGAAAACAAAAACAAAAAACCATATAATGAGACACTTTCAGTGACAGATAAATAATATTCCCCATGGGAGTGACAACACAGGTTCCAACAGAAACATTTTACAAAATCGTCATTCAGATGAAAAAAGGAAAATCACTGCAACTACCTTTCAAATATCTTTTATATTACACTGGAGTAAGAAAGAACTTTTCCTACAGAAAAAAAACATCACTCCTAAATACATATTAATTAATGTAAATTGATTACTTAATAATTACTTAAAAATGAAAATTAATCTGTGAAAAACAGTATTGTTATGCTTGTCTGCTGAGCAGTGGCTTTTATGGTTTTTGTTTCACCTCCCCCCTCCCATTGGATTTATGTTTTTAATGTTACCCAATTTGGAGTTTAGTACCTTTTGGCAGTGGTCATTATCTTCCACTTCTTAACTTTCATACCATCTCTCACTGCTCTATCTTCTTCCTGAAGCCGCCTTGCATTCATCGAATCTTTAACATTCTGCATCCATCTTCTAGGTGGTCCTCCACATTTCTTCACTCTGCTGGTGTACATTCATATATTCTTTTTGGCCATACGTTATCATCCTTTCGTTGTTATCTTCAGTATTGAGAATAGTGCCTTTTTCTCCTGTAATTTCCCATATTCTTTCATTGCTGTCATGTTCCAGTCAATTTATTTTTCTCCTTTTTGTTTCACTCCCATTTGTCAGTGCCATATGTAGTGATACTCTCTATGACTAACTTGTACAGCAAGATCTTAATTTCCTTTTTAATTTTGTCACTCAATAGCAAGGAATTAAGATGTCACCGATTCTTTTCACTTGCCCAATTTTATTTGTGGTGCCTCGTGCACTTGTCCCATTTTTGCAAGTGTTCCCCAAGCATTTAAATGTACAGATAATTTTAATTTTGCAGAATTCTACATTCAGATCTTCTTGTTCATCTTTCCCCTCTACCGTGGATTCTATTATTTTTTTATTTATTGTCAGGCCACACTTTTTTTGTATTCTTTGTGTAGTTTCCTGAACATGTGACAGTAGTCATCTTTGTCTCCTGCTATCAGGACCTACTCATTGGTAAAGAGTAAAGCATACAGTATTTTTTTGTAAAATTTCTTCTCGGTGTACGTACTTTAAGTAAAGTCAATAGTAATGAGCATCATTGTCTTAAACCCTTATTTTTACGATTTGAAAATATTTCATTCACAAGTTGGCAAAGCTCAAAAACTTTATGGAAAAACAAATGAATAAACATAAAACACTATACTGAGTGAGAACACATGTAACTGCAGTTCAGTTTCTGTTAAGATCCAGAAAGTGAGTTGAAGTGGAAATAATGCCACTGTAGCATAAGAAAGAGTGGTTTCAAAACAGATGAAAAACTGCCAAGAATGAATGTACAGCCATGTTTGTTTTGACCTCAACTTCCACTAACAATAAAGGAAAGAAACAGTGGTATGCTGAATATTTAAACAAGAGGCAGAAACACCAAAAGTACACTGCCTGCCAGCTTTATAAAGAAATACCATTTTAATCTATAAAAATAAAAATATACAAACATACTATTTATCCATATATCCAGAATGACCACAGAAGGTGCTTCATAAATAAAAGCAAAATGTGTCTGTTGGCACAGTCCATTCCAAGTGGTCCATCACTGGTTGCTTGACCATCTCAGTAAACATTGATATTCACTGTGTAAGTCCCTCATGTTTGAGGGACTTTCACATTTAGGCTACAAGCATCTGCAGTTTTCAAATTATTCAGTAATGGGTTGTCCTAGACCTTTCAAATAAAAAGCATTTAGTTCAACAACGCTGGACTATAAATTAAAACCATGATAACCTAGCTGAATGTATTCCTTAATATATTTTTAATAGTGTGAAGTTATTGGTTGCATATTCCAAAAAAACATTTTTTGAACAGTATTTTTCCAAAGAAAGTAATTTATCAGACTTTATATTTTTTGTGCTGTTACACTACACAGTATAGTTACTTTTTATAGAGTATCAATAGTGAGAAGCTTGCACTTACAAAAATACACTATTTTATAAAACATTTCATTCTTTGGCCTGCAATATCTGTGTTAGGAGACCAGATAAAAATCTGAAAATTACACACTTAATAGGTCCTTATGTATCAAACTTTAACATAAATTTTAACTTTGAGATTCAATGGGAAGTTATAAAAAATAAAAGATTACAAATACATGTCAAAAACACAATTCTTAATATCTGCAATATCTGGAGTAATGGATATAGAGTGTCAGTTACATAATTTAAACATATCTATGATCACTTTAAAAAAAATGAACCCACTAATTACACTGTCTTGTTCACACCTCATTTGTTTTTACAACCTTGTTCACTGAACAACAGGGTTTGGTTGTTAGGTTAAAATTTCACCCAGTCACAGTTGTAAATTCCAGGGAAGACAGCTTCTTCCGTACATTTTTAACAGGCATCCAGACTTAATCCCTTTCAACTTTTTTAAACGAGGTGTGATAAAATTTAACACAGTGCACATCCTGGTTTTGATAGTCAATAATATCAACTTCGGTAATCCACCACTGCTTGCCATAAACACTTTTGATGTGTCAGTGGCACAAGTTTTCCATGCTGATGATGTCCACTATCAGAGGATGTTGATGTGAACTTACACTTGTGCAAGTCGTGTGACTGAGGTATAAAACAAAGAAGAGATCAGCTGCCTTTAATCTTCTTACAAGTGTTGAATCTTTCCTCCAAGACATTGGTGTAGAGTTCTTGTATTTCCATACATTTTAAAAAAAAACACAGGTAATCCCTATTACATGTTCTTTATAAAATTTAAACATTTCTTGAGGTGTCCAGACCTGGTTCTCATGGGTCTGCTGCAGACTACCTTTTGTGACATCTAGTGTTTTTGCACCCCCAACACCATCACATGCTTTCTTCCCATGGCATGATGCAAAAAAGTGCCATTCTGCATCAAATTCATAGTCTTTTCTCTGAAGGCAGATGTTAATTTTTTTATTGGCTTGCAGCACCATCTGAGAAACAGATCAGTTTGTTTATGGAAGTGTGGTGCTGTTTTATGTAGTTTGTTAATTGCAGTTGAAAAGCATGCACTGCTGTGATGTTGTGTTCAGGCAGTCACTTTTGGCACAAAAATTGTCAGTCTTTAGTTTATCCTGATCTTTATAATAATGCAAATTGATGAACTTTGGCCTGTTTTTTTACCCAGTGGTGCCCTTGTACTTCATCTTAAACAACAAAAGAATAGTTTTCAGAAAAGTCGGCAAGACCTAAGCATTCGTCAACTGCCAAGGTTTGCTTTTTGTCTTTCAGAAATTTACCCTGAACTTTGGCAACAAAATGATGCATTTTCGGGTTTTCAAGGTTGGCTACCAACACTTCAAAAAAAAAACTCTTTTCGTGGTGTTGTAATTGTCACCATTTCCATTCCGTCTTAGGTCACCCACTGTTTGTATTCTATACTGTCAGGTATCAAATCATCTTATTCTCAAGTAAAGCTTGTGTGCCTGGGCAGTTTCCACATTTCCCAATGATCATACAATTGTAGCTGTCAATACTACAAACCAGAACTTCAAAAAGGTCTTTATAGTCAGCTCTAAGATTGGCCCCATCTATCATTAACTTTGCATTCTGGTGATAGAAACAACTGCAAATATTATGGGTGCCAGATGCCCTTGCAACAATACACTTGCAAAATTTTGAACTTCCAATTTCAATGTCAGGTTTTTCTTTTTTGAATTGAGTGAATTTTTCATTTAAAATAAACAAGATTAACTTTTTTGTCTCTGGACATTAGTACCATTTTCTTTCACAGGAACACAATCTTTCTTGCCAGCTAACAAACAGCTGTTATTGTCATCAATTGTGTTTTCATCCATGAGATTTGATGCATTTTTCTTTCGTAATATTTAGTTTTTAGCTTTTCTGTCAAATCATCATATGTGGTCAGAGAATTATTCGAACTTCCATCTGGTTCAGTGCAACTTTTTTTTTTTTAAATGGATCTTCGAAATTCTTTTTGACAGTAGTTGACATTTCTCAATTTTTGCATTCAATACAACAGGTCTGTTTTCTTTCTTCATATAGTTTTCTAATTTTACTAGCAGAATTTCCTAGGATTCCACAAGCTACGTACAATTGCTCATGAATCACAATATTCTTTATCTGAAATATTACCATCACTTTCTCTGTTAATGACTAATATCTTAGAATAAATGCTAGACACAATGACTTTCCTTGTATTATACAGATAAAAGGACTTTTACTTTCAGAATAATGATCAAACATTATTTCTCTCAGAGCTTTTGTTATGGGCTTCTTATATGTCTTCAAAGAGTCCAAAAAAGACTGGCTGAAAAGTGATTACATTACTTTCAGTATTTAGTTTCATGGTACTTGCAAGTTGAGTTAATTCTGAGCCAACTCGTAGGTAAAATAACAGTTTTTCTTTTTCACTGTAATCTTCAATTAAAGTAATATCTTTAGGAAACACTCCATACACACTTTTGTGGCAAGCTTCATTACTAAGAACACCAACAGAACACAGACACCATTGTTTAAGTGCACATTTCAAGAGCTCACTGTTAACTGAGCGTCAATCAACAGATGTTGGTGAAAGGGGAAAGACAACACACAGATTGTACAGGCGTGATTGTGAACCTCTACAGACTTGCAGATGCTGTCTGCTAGCAGAAACTTTCTGCAGAGGACTGTTTCAACAACTAATCATTCATTACTTTATTTCATGTGTTTAAATAACGTATCTGATATACTTTATTCCATTAGTCCAGGTATTGCAGATATTAAGACATGTGTTTTTGACTCATGTCTGTAACTTTTTTCCCTTAACTTCTCATTGAATCTCAAAGTTGAAACTTATACTGAAGTTTGATACATTAAATGTGTAAGTTTCAGATTTCTATCTGGCCTCTTAACAAAGATACTGCAGGCCAAAGAGGAAAAAATTCACAAAATCCGTTGTTTAAATAGTGTATTGTTGCAAGTGTAAGTTTCTCACCATTTATACTCTACAGAAAGAGAAGTTTGTGGCACAACTTGACTAGAAGAAGGGATCGGTTGGTAGGACATGTTTTGAGGCATCAAGGGATCACAAATTTAGCATTGGAGGGCAGCGTGGAGGGTAAAAATCGTAGAGGGAGACCAAGAGATCAATACACTAAGCAGATTCAGAAGGATGTAGGTTGCAGTAGGTACTGGGAGATGAAGAAGCTTGCACAGGATAGAGTAGCATGGAGAGCTGCATCAAACCAGTCTCAGGACTGAAGACCACAACAACAACAACAACAACAACAACAGAAAGTAACTATACTGTAATAGCACAAAAAATATCAAGACTTAGTAATTACTCCTTCTTTGGCAAAATACTGTTCAAAAATTGAGTTTTTTTTTAAATTGTAACCAATAAATTTGAACCACTGAAAATACATTAAGGAATACATTCAGATAGGTGATCATGGTTTTTATTTATAGTCCAGCATGCACTGAACTAAATGCTGCTTCTCTCAAAGGTTTGGGGCAACCCATTAGTGACTTATTTTTAAAAAACGCAGATGCTTGTACATGCAAAAAAAGTTGACAATCTGTAACAAAAAGAACCAGTGTTTCTAAACAATGAAGAATAAAAAAAATTTAAAATGTTTTTGAGCCCACTATACGTTAGGGAATGCATCTAGCAAATACAAAATTTTTCTGAGATGATCAAGCAACCTTTTTTTTTTTTTTGTACAGCTTGGTATGGAATGACCATGATGTAAAATACTCTTCGATTAACTGCAGTAAGCTAAAGATAGAGAGATCAATAACAACTAGTTGTCTTTTCTTAATTTACCAGTAGTCATGATAGTCAGATAGTATTAACTATGGAAAAATTTTGCCATTAAAAAAACATCACAAAATTCTTCATAGGAATGTTGAAACATGAACTGTGAAGAAGACTCATGCCTCAGTCATTTCTCTAGAAGTTATCACATTATCAAAAACTAGACCTTCACTTCATCAACATGATCATCTTAAATTGGTGTTAATGACATTCCACTTTTCATTAACTCAGGCACATTTTGCACTTCATAAAATCTTCCAGAGTCACGGGGCCATGGTGTGTTCCCCTAGACTTAGTTGTTGTTATTTTCAAACAGAAGTTCTTGCTATAATATTTCCCAGTTATGGCACACATATTGTTGTAAGTGAAGTGTGTGAGAGGAGGAAAAAGGGGGGGGGGGGGGGGGAGCCATGGAAGAAGACCACATATAAGAATAAAGGTAAGTAGACAGGCACATAAGCAAGATCAAAAATACTGCTGAATTTTCATACAATGCCCTTCATCAGACTTAACTAACACAAGAAACAAAGCACGCATGCACGGCTACATTATTCCGGCCAACTAAATCGAACCGGTAGTGCAACTTAACTGGGGTCAGGGGTTGTATGGAATGAGGTGAGTGAAAAGGAAAAGGAGGAAAGTGAAGAAGGAAAAGAAGGGGTGCAGGGTGGCTGTGACCTGGGAAGGAGGGACTGCAAGGGAACGGGATAGGAATGTGGCGCCAGTGAGTTCGCCCTGGCATTGGCAGGAGAAGTTGTGTGTGGCGCACAATGAGATGGAGGACTGGATTATCAAGGGAAAACAGAACAGAAGCAGAGGAAGATTATGCAGTAGAAAGTGTACAAGTAGATCGAAGGGGTGGATTTGGAGAATGCGGATAGGGATGGTGGTGGATGTGAGACAGAGGTTAGGGGAGTTTGAGGCCAGTTGGAACGTGGTGCTGAATGCTACGCACCCACCGACCACATCAAATTTCACTCTTGCCACAGACATATCCTACCCCCTCAGAGGCAGGGCCACATATGAAAACAGTAATGTCATACACGAGCTCTGCTGTGTTGGTAACCTACGCAATCAGGATACCCCTCCCCAAAACCAGCTTCTCTGAATTAAATAAAAGAGAATCGTTCTTCCAATACATTCTTTGTTCCTGCAATCCTCTTAGCCTCCTCTTACCCACCTCCACCCCCATCCTCGGCCACCACTTCACCCTATACTCTACACTTTTTCTTTCCTCTCCACGATCTCCCCCTCGATGTGTGTGGCACACGTATCTGCACCTGCCTGTACCAGGGTGAACTCACTGGGTCCACATTCCTATCCCATTCCACAGCTGCCTCTCCTTCCCAGCCTTCAGCCATTCCTCATTGCAGCATTCCCTCCCCTACCCCTACACCACCTCATTCTCCCTCACTCAATATTAATGTTCACTAACAAATACTTTAACAAAAATTACTATATCACAAAAAGGAAACATATCAACAAGAATGTCCAACTAGAATCCAAGTGGAATGCTGTGATGTCTTTTAAACAGATATTGTACATGAACAATAGTCTAAAAATAAGTCCTCAGAGCCTCACGTAAATTACATGAAACAGACATGAAATGCATTTACTAATGGTGGTGATAACCATTTGTTATAACCATTTTTAAACATCAAACAGACATAATTGAACAGTTAACATCCAATAACAAAAATGTTGTGACAATTAACAAAAGTTAAGTGCATAAAACATTTGATGTTTATATACCTGTATTCATTTCTTTCATTACTGATCGCAGGTGCATCAATACTATCCACTCTCCTTGTTGGCATTTCATTTATAGTTTCATTGCTTTCATTTACACCAACATGTCCTCTCTCAGTATTATTCGTGTGTACATTACCAGCGCCTCCAGGAGACTCATGAGCTCCATCAAACAATGTCAACCGTTCCAATGGCTTAGGCAATGAATCTATCAAACCATTGACATCAGCCAGAGGTTTAACATGGTTTTTTGATTGGAGAAGTTTCTGCAAAGCTTCATCAGACAAATCAACAGCAGCAGCAGGCCCAGACTCTGGTCTTTCAGGCAGTTTGTCTGTAATTTGAAACACCACTTTCAGTACAGTACATAAAATAAAATTTAAAAAACGAATCGATGACAACAGAGAAACCCTATAACAGCCCCCCACCACACTCTTCCCCACCCCCTACACACACAAGGGGATGGTAGGAGGGAGAGAAAGCGGAAGGAAAGAAAATCATACTGTTGGGTGGTGGTAGTGAGAAAGAGATGTGAGATTATGTGCAGATCTCTTTGAGATGGTTACCAGGTAACGAGCATTTTTATACCAAGTTGAGGGCTCAGTGACATCAGCTTTCATTTAAGCTCTTTGAAAAAGTATCTCTAGTGTGAAGAATATATTACTCTTTGAGTCGTACAATTAGCTGTGGATGGAGCATTCTGTGCAATATGTTAATGCGTAACTTGGAGAATCGCTCAAGGCAGAAGTATGTTTCCATATGGATCTCACCGATGCATTGCCCCTTACATGGCCACATCATATGTAGTATGGGTTGGAACTAAATGTTTCTGGTAAGAAATAAAAAAAATGCTGCAGAATTAATGTAATTACAGCTGAAAAAGCTAACAGCAAAACAAAATACTGCAGCGTAGAAAAAGGCATAGATCTTGAACAACTCCATTTTGTGTCTTTGATGAAAACATCGGCTGCATCATTAATGAAAAAGGGTTAAGTTATAATACTAAACAATGGAAAATCAAAGTTGGAATATCAACACTATTAGGAAAAGGACAGATTTATATTCACTGTAAAGATGACACTTTGAGTTGCATACAGGCACAATGGAAGAACTATTACACATTTAGCTTTCAGCAAAGCCTTCTTCACAAAAGGAAACACACACACACACACACACACACACACACACACAGAGAAGCAAGCAATCTGCTGCTTTCATCCAAAGTGACAGTTGCATTCCACGCTGAGCTGTCGGAGAAGATGGTCATGTGTGCATGACGTGCTTGCTTGTGTGAAAGTGTGTGTGTGTGTGTGTGTGTGTGTGTGTGTGTGTGTGTTTTGTCTTTTCTGAAGAAGGCTTTGGCCAAAAGTTAAAATGTAACAGTCTTTTTGTTGTGTTTGTTTGCAACTCTAAGTATCATCTTTATGGTGAATAACAGTCTATCCTTTCCCTAACATTGTTATCTTGTAGTACCCATACAGCAAAATGAAATGACAAGTAGAATGTCAGAATATATGTTGTGCTTGCTAGAACATCACATGGAAATTACTGACATTGAACAGATATATAAGTCAACCACATCACCTTTACCTAGAAGAGCTTCAAGTGATATATGTATAATTTCACCAAACTGGATAGAAAAAAGGAAAATGCCATATCTGTCAACAGATAACTTCCTGTTCTTCTGATACCTCATCAAACCTCAAGAGACGTCCAGAAGTACCTGTGGGCTGGTGCGGATCACGAAGTCTCCTTCCATGAAATCAAAGTGAGTCTCAATCTCTATCTAACATTGCAATTGGTCTCCCGATTTATTTTCTTTTGTAACACCGTCACATGCAATCTATTTTCGTTTGCAATAAGACATAAGTAAATCTATCAAAGTTATAATTAAATAAAATTATGCCATTAGAGACACAACATTTTAAAAAATCATAAATGTGTTTTGTCCAAATTATGATTCACAAATATGAAAATTCTATTAAACTCTCTAATGCCCAGTCATTTGATCAAATTAAAACATTTAGACCAGTACATGTTTTAATTTGATCAAATGACTGGGCATTAGAGAGTTTGGTAGAATTAATTAAAACATTTAAACCAGTACACCCCCCATGAACCATGGACCTTGCGTTGGTGGGGAGGCTTGCGTGCCTCAACGATACAGATAGCCGTACCATAGGTGCAACCACAACGGAGGGGTATCTGTTGAGAGGCCAGACAAACGCGTGGTTCCTGAAGAGGGGCAGCAGCCTTTTCAGTAGTTGCAGGTGCAACAGTCTGGATGATTGACTGACCTGGCCTTGTAACACTACCCAATATGGCCTTCCTGTTCTGGTACTGCGAACGGCTGAAAGCAAGGGGAAACTACGGCCGTAATTTTTCCCGAGGGCATGCAGCTTTACTGTATGGTTAAATGATGATGGCGTCCTCTTGGGTAAAATATTCCGGAGGTAAAATAGTCCCCCATTCAGATCTCCGGGCAGGGACTACTCAAGAGGACATCGTTATCAGGAGAAAGAAAACTGGCGTTCTAAGGATCGGAGTGTGGAATGTCAGATCCCTTAATCGGGCAGGTAGGTTAGAAAATTTAAAAAGGGAAATGGATAGGTTAAAGTTAGATATAGGGGAATTTGTGAAGTGCGGTGGCAGGAGGAACAAGACTTCTGGTCAGGTGAATACAGGGTTATAAATACAAAATAAAATAGGTGTAATGCAGGAGTAGGTTTAATAATGCATAAAAAAATAGGAGTACGGGTAAGTTACTACAAACAGCATAGTGGATGCATTATTGTGGCCAAGATAGACATGAAGCCCACGCCTACTACAGTAGTACAAGTTTATATGCCAACTAGCTCTGCAGATGATGAAGAAATTGATTAAATGTACGATGAGATAAAAGAAATTATTCAGGTAGTGAAGGGAGATGAAAATTTAATAGTCATGGGTGACTGGAAATCGAGAGTAGGAAAAGGGAGAGAAGGAAACATAGTAGGTGAATATGGATTGGGGCTAAGAAACTAAAGAGGAAGCCGCCTGGTAGAATTTTGTGCAGAGCATAACTTAATCATAGCTAACACTTGGTTCAAGAATCGTGAAAGAAGGTTGTACACATGGAAGAACCCTGGAGATACTAAAAGGTATCAGATAGATTATATAATGGTAAGAGAGAGATTTAGGAACCAGGTTTTAAATTGTAAGACATTTCCAGGTGCAGATGTGGACTCTGACCACAATCTATTTGTTATGAACTGCAGATTAAAACTGAAGAAACTGCAAAAAGGTGGGAATTTAAGGAGATGGGACCTGGATAAACTAAAAGAACCAGAGGTTGTAGAGAGTTTCAGGGAGAGCAAAGGGAACAATTGACAGGAATGGGGGAAAGAAATACAGTAGAAGAAGAATGGGTAGCTTTGAGGGATGAAATAGTGAAGGCAGCAGAGGATCAAATAGGTAAAAAGACGAGGGCTAGTAGAAACCCTTGGGTAACAGAAGAAATATTAAATTTAATTGATGAAAGGAGAAAATATAAAAATGCAGTAAATGAAGCAAGCAAAAAGGAATACAAATGTCTCAAAAATGAGATCGACAGGAAGTGCAAAATGGCTAAGCAGGGATGGCTAGAGGACAAATGTAAGGATGTAGAGGCTTATCTCACTAGGGGTAAGACAGATACTGCCTACAGGGAAATTAAAGATACCTTTGCTGAAAAAAGACCCACTTGCATGAATATCAGGAGCTCAGATGGAAACCCAGTTCTAAGCAAGGAAGGGAAAGCAGAAAGGTGGAAGGAGTATATAAAGGGTCTATACAAGAGCAATGTACTTGAACACAATATTATGGAAATGGAAGAGGATGTAGATGAAAATGAAATGGGAGATATGATACTGAGTGAAGAGTTTGACAGAGCACTGAAAGACCTGAGTCGAAACAAGGCCCCGGGAGTAGACAACATTCCATTAGAACTACTGACGGCCTTGGGAGAGCCAGTCCTGACAGAACTCTACCATCTGGTGAGCAAGATGTATGAGACAGGCGAAATACCCTCAGACTTCAAGAAGAATATAATAATTCCAATCCCAAGGAAATCAGGTGTTGACAGATGTGAAAATTACTGAACTATCAGTTTAATAACTCACGCAAATTCTTTAAAGGCGAATGGAAAAACTGATAGAATCTGACCTCGGGGAAGACCAGTTTGGATTCCGTAGAAATATTGGAACACGTGAGGCAATACTGACCCTACGACTTATCTTAGAAGCTAGATTAAGGAAAGGCAAACTTTTGTTTCTAGCATTTGTAGACTTAGAGACAGCTTTTGACAATGTTGATTGGAATACTCTCTTTCAAATTCTGAAGGTGGCAGGGGTAAAATACAGAGAGCGAAAGGCTATTTACAATTTGTACAGAAAGCAGATGGTAGTTATAAGAGTTGAGGGGTATGAAAGGGAAGCAGTGGTTGGGAAGGGAGAGAGACAGGGTTGTAGCCTCTCCCCGATGTTATTCAATCTGTATATTGAGCAAGCAATAAAGGAAACAAAAGAAAAGTTCAGAGGAGGTATTAAAATCCATGGAGAAGAAATAAAAACTTTGAGGTTTGCCGATGACATTGTAATTCTTTCAGAGACAGCAAAGGGCTTGGAAGAGCAGTTGAACGGAATGGACAGTGTCTTGAAAGGAGGGTATAAGATGAACATCAACAAAAGCAAAACGAGGGTAATGGAATGTAGTCGAATTAAGTCGGGTGATGCTGGGGGAATTAGATTAGGAAATGAGACACTTAAAGTAGTAAAGGAGTTTTGCTATTTGGGGAGCAAAATAACTGATGATGGTCGAAGTAGAGAGGATATAAAATGTAGACTGGCAAAGGCAAGGAAAACATTTCTGAAGAAGAGAAATTTGTTAACATCGAGTGTAGATTTAAGTGCCAACAAGTCGTTTCAGAATGTATTTGTATGGAGTGTATCCATGTATGGAAGTGAAACATGGACAATAAATAGTTTAGACAAGAAGAGAATAGAAGATTTCAAAATGTGGTGCTACAGAAGAGTGCTGAAGATTAGATGGGTAGATCACATAACTAATGAGGAGGTATTGAATAGAATTGGGGAGAAGAGGAGCTTGTGGCACAACTTGACTAGAAGAAGGGATCTTTTGGTAGGACATGTTCTGAGGCCCAAGGGATCACCAATTTAGTACTGCAGGGCAGCGTGGAGGGTAAAAATCGTAGCGGGAGACCAAGAGATGAATACACTAAGCAGATTCAGAAGGATGTAGGCTGCAGTAGGTATTGGGAGATGAAGAAGCTTGCACAGGAGAGAGTAGCATGGAGAGCTGCATCAAACCAGTCTCAGGACTGAAGACCACAACAACAACAGACCAGTACAAAGCAACAACAGCAGGATAACTATAAATAATATTACTTTATATGTACTCATGGAAAATGGGAAGACTACTGATCATACTTTCTAGAGGGCTTCCAATCTGAAGGAAGACCCAATTGCAGAAAGTATTTCAAACTGGCTAACAGTGCTTCAACAATGAAATTGGCTGTCAAACTTTTGAACCTTCCACGTGTTCTATGATTTGCTATGATTTGCACTTCCTTTAAATTTTGTTGTTTAACACACAATATGAAAAGTGAATACAGAAAACTTGATGATGTTAAAAGAGTGGTTATGTTTTTCAGTGTGTGTTGATTTGCCTTCGACTTGCTAAAATACAAGGATTTATTTATTGTTTTAAGATCAATCAGCAACTAATAACAGCCATAACTTGTGCAAATGCTTCATTTTGGGAGGATTTTGCTGATACCAAAAGTCAGATTCAACAAAGCCACGGCCCTGGACCAACAGTGATTGTTGAATTAGATCTACAGTGTCACTCTGACCACAAATGACAACTGTAGATAATTTTTGAAAGTAGAAAATTAGTTCAATTATATTGTAGTTTTCATATTATATATTGTTTCCAGTAAAACTATAAAAAAGAGCAAGAATGAGTTTTATTGTTATAATTTCACAACTTGATAAAAAAAAATATTCGGAATTTTGTTGAGATATTTTTTTTATTTTTACTGAAGATGAAATGCACGACTTTTCAGAAATCTGAAAACTACGACAGATGTAATGGAAAACTGTTAATCCTCTTTTTGAAATAAAGTATAAACTCAGATACAGTGACTGTGAATTAAAAAGGCAAGGTACCTTCCTTTCATCTGCTTTACTAAGCGAAAGTAGAGTGACGAGTTATGACAAAGAGTTAATTCATTCCAGTGAGACAGTAGTTTTGATCCAGTCCCTGAAAAGAATGGTTTTGTCCATGTCTAGTTGTAACCTATCCCTGATAACTTTCCTTCTGTAAATGGCGCAAACAGTAAAGCAACTGACAAGAAATTTGGAAAAGGAATTAAAAGTTCACAGAGAATAAATAAAAACTTCGAGTTCTGCCAATGATATTTAATTCTATCACACGGCAAAGGACTTGGAAAGGCAGTTGAACGGAATGGATAGTGTCTTGAAAAGATTTTATAAGATGAACATCAACACAAGTAAATTAAGGATACTGGAAAGCAGTCAAATTAAATCAGTTGGAGAATTAGATTAGAAAATGAGACTCTAAAAGTAGTAGGTGCGTTTAGCTATTTGAGCAGCAAAATAACTGATAATGGTCGAATAGAGAGGATATAAAAGGAAGACTAGCAATAGCAAATAAAGCATTTCCGAAAAACAGGAATTTATTAACATCTAACATAAATTTAAGTGTTTGAAAGTCTTTTCTGAAGATATTTGTGTGGAGTATAGCCTTGTATGGAAATGAAAAGTGGACAATAACCAATTCGCAAAATATAAGTACAGAAGCTATTATATTAGGTGCTTTAGAATAATGTTTAACATTGATGGGTAAAGCAAATAACAAATGAGGATGTAATGAATCACATTAGGGAGAAAAGAAATTTACGCCACAACTTGACTAAATGAAGGGATCAGTTGATAGGACACATCCCGAGGCATCAACAAATGGTCAATTTGGTAATGGAGGGAAGACCAGGTGTGTAAAAATTGTAGATGGCATGAATACAGCAAGCCAGTTCAAATGAATGTAGACTGTGACAGTTATGCACAAATGAAGATGCTTGCACAGGTTAGACTAATATGGAGAGCTGCAGCATACCTCTCTGTGGAATGGAGACCACCACCACCACCACCACCACCACCACTAACAACAACAACAAGCTTGATATTTGTGTGTTTGATGGTCATTGCTTGATTGCATCTGCTCAGGAACGAACTGATCCGACTGTTGCACAGGCCTCAGATATCACACATTTCGAACCTTGACAGCAGAATCTGATGAACCAGCATGTCAAGAGCTTTCATCAACAGGTCAATAAATACTTGTGCTGATTCCCGTCTCATGTCCGTCAGATTTAGTATAAACTTTACGCACTCGTAAATGGCCGTTATTGTTGACCTCTTTTTTTCTGAATCTGTATTTTTCTTTACGAAGTATTTTGTTTTCGTTTATAAATTTCATAAGTTTCTCACACATAAATTTTCCAATATTTTTGAAATGCAGAGGAAATTATGATGAGCCTATAGTTATTTACATTATCTCACCTGTCTTTTTTCTTGACATACAGGGATTGGACAAAAATATGGAAACACCAAAAATACATGTTATCATGTATACTACAAAGCAGGAAACCCACTGGCATTCAAAACAGATTCCAGTCATCTTGAAATGGGCAAATACACATCCTGTATAATTTTCGAGGGAATCTTATACTATTCTTCCTGCATAACAGTGGCACATTCAGGTAAAGATGATGGAGGTGGATAGCGATCACGCACCCTTTGTTCCAAAGCACACCACAAAAGCTTAATAATATTGAGATCTGAAGACTGTGGTGGCTCACTAAACCAGTAATGGACGATCCAAGCTGTGTGAATAGGTGGCCTGTCATCTTGGAAAACATCACCACCATTGGGTGACAAACATTGTACTACGGGATGGACCTGATCAGCCCAAATGGTCACCATTGAGCCCTTGGAATACCACAATATGGCTGCCCAAATTGACACTCAATCCCCATCATGTTTCACTCACTGGAAGTAAACTCGGCCAGGAATTGGAAACTGTGTGAATCAAGACACATCCGACCAAATGACTTTCTTCCATTGCTACACAGTCTCAGTTTGCCCTACAATTCCTTGCTTATGGAGCTCCTTCCATGTTGTTTTGGTGCTGACAGAGTTCACAAGTGTGATTTTCAGTATCACAATGGCTTTTGCAGATGTCATCCTCTTGTTTTTGGTCACAATCCTCTTCAATGAGACTCTGTCATGATCATTTAACAAGCACTGTCATCCACATTGTGACTTAGCAGATGACTTTTTCCACTTTCCCTGTATGCAGCATAAATCTTCAATACATTGCCCAAGCAGTTTAGCTCCTTTGGTTATGGAAGCACACACCATATGAGCATGAACAATTTGCCCCTGTTCAAATTCATTTACCTCCAACATAATGCATTCCCAAGTTCACAGAACACAGTTCTAACCATGACTGAGACTTGTAACATATGGAGGACATTGCACAGGTGCAGTTCATGGTCCAATGCAACAGTGCAACCTGCAGGCTTGGCTAGCATCTGCATTTATGTTCAAGTAAGCATTTCTCACAGTGTTTCCATACTTCTGTCCAACCCCTGTAGAGAGATACTGTTGATAATGTAAATACAATGCTTTGTCTTAGTTCAAGCCAAAACAGACCTTTCAATAAATCACCAGCGACAAATTCTGCAGCTCTGTACAGTTCAGCTTTAACCAAAAGTTCTAGCAGGAATGCTAAATTTGGTCTAATCCTTCCACTAGTGCTCCACTCCTCCAAAAAGATTTCTGCACAAGGTCGCTTCTGCAGATTTGCATGATGTTCAATCAGTCTGTATAAAGAAACAAGAGAAGACATAACTTCATGCCTATTATGCATAAAAAACTATAAGATCGGTAAAAGCACTGACAAAAGCATTACTCAGCTTAAGCGAAACTAAAGTAAAAATACCAACAAACTACACATAATAAAAATGAAAGACTCAATGTTAGATTTTGTACACCTTTGCAATGTTTATCAGGATTTTTGCTGAAATAGCTTAAGCTGTCAATGAATAAAACAAACAATGGAAAACCAGGATGGAATCTAACAATATTATGAAAAAGACAGTTGCTATTCACCATATAGTGGAGATACTGAGTCACAGATAGGTACAACAAAAAGACTGTCAGAAAGCGAGCTTTCGGCCAACAAGACCTTCATCGGAAATTGACAAAACACACACACACACACACACACAAATACAGTCTGTGTGTGTGTGTGTGTGTGTGTTTGTTTTTCTGACGAAGGCCTTGTTGGCCGAAAGCTCACTTTCTGACAGTCTTTTTCTGCACCTATCTGTGACTCAGCATCTCTGCTATATAGTGTGTAGCAACTGTCCTTTTCGTAACATTGAAGTCAGTAAATAAATTTTCAACAACCACTTTTAGGATTTTTTTGGTCACATGACTGGCATCTACATTTCCTGTGTCGCTCTGAAATGATTAGTGTGATACAAGCAAAAATTAGATACCAGTGATACGGTGCAAGTGAAAATGGTTTTTGTTTCTCATTTATTGTCTTCATAACATCTATCACACCATACCCCCCCCCCCCCCACACACACACACACAAAAGTTGCCTGCGGTTCTAATATGTCAACTTTGCGCAAAAATATACCTCCAACAATGAGCCATTCTTTAATCACTATAACAGATTTCTGCACACCTGGTATGCATTACAAAACTTTGTGTACACAAAATGGATACAATTTTCACTCTCTTAGTCATGATGAAAACACTTTGAGACAAAGTAAGTGTCATTTTACCAGAAAGAATTCTCTTCTGAAATGATCCTCATGATTGGCTGCATGCAGCCTTCGTAGTGATTGGTGTTTTTGGCTCCAGACAGCACATCTGCTAGAGGCCATTTTGTTTCCACTAGAAGTTGGGGAAAAGTTGAGTCTTATGGTGATCCATACAGTTGGGCAAAAGTAATATAACTGACGTGCCACCAGTTTACCTGAGGTTGTTAGTTAATATTTACCATCCTTGCAATTTTGTTGGTAAGAAAACATCCCTATTCCTTGTAAGACACAAAATTCCGCCATTGTGCCACTTGGTGGTTCCTGAAACATGCACAGGAATACAATTACAGAGGACTGGTGGTGTAAAATTCATAATCTCAGTAACCAAGAGCTTATCAAACATATGTTCAGCCAAAAGTGACCAGTCAGAGACTGGGAGCTTCCTGGTCAGCCTGCAGTGGCAGGACATGAGGAGCAGATCATTCATAATGACTGATGTGTGACAATTTGTGACATAACACATGCGACAGGGTGTTCACATGGAACCACTTACATCATCATCCATGAGCAGCAGAAGTTGCATTGTCCTGCATGCTGACTAAAGAACATAAAATGAACAGAATGGGTCTGTCTTTGCAGCACCTCATTTGTTACTGTGAGGAAAGAAAGGACTTCTTGACAGTAACTGTTACAAGGAATAAGTCTTGGTTGACTATTTTCAACCAGAAACCTAGTGCAAGTCTTGGTCAGGTGATAGAGGATGTAAGTTCACTTTGCAAAGACTTCACAAAGGAAGAGACCTTGGTAATAATGGGTGGGGTGGGCAACAGCATAAATAGGAATCCTAATTACTCAATGGAGAGTGACCTGGTAAAGATAGCTTAGGCAACGAGACATACTGGTGTTGGGCTTGTGTCTGTTCTGAGGTGCCATAATCGGCCTCATTTACTTTCTTTTGTTATGAGTGTTAATTTAGAGGTGGAACGGTTGCTTGAATCAGATATGGGGTCTCATATCAGTGTGGTTCCTGTTGATTCTATCAGCAGGTGGGACTATACCAGGCATGGCTTTCACCTCAACAGGAAAGGGAAGGGAAAACTGTCTGGGCTAATAGCAAATAACTTAAGGGGGGAGGGGGGGGGCACTGTCACAAGTAGTAAAGTACCAGTGGTTACAAGTGACGGATCGGAAGTTTTTTTAGGGTAGGGAGGGCAGAAACAAAAGATGCTCTGAGACAAGCTGAAAATGACATTCACATTGATAAAACAGGCAGCCAGAAAGCAAATTTTAATGTACACAATTCAAGCAGACAGCCTCTGATTGAAACTAGAGATACTCAAAAATTGGCACGAAAATTAGGTTCATTCAGTTGCAATTCAGCCAGTGCACAAAATCAATTATCGTTATTGCATCAGAATATCTGAGGACTAAGGGAGAGCTTAATGAACTGCTTATTTGTGTTGAAGAATAGAGTTGAGAAAACCAGTTGATATAATCTGCCTCTCTGAGCATCACGTGACCACTGGTGTAGATACGTTAATGTTACAGGATTCAAATTAGCTTCTTACTTCTGTAGAGAAAATATGGAGAAAGGAGTAGTTGCCACATTTGTCAAAAACTGATTTGATTTCAAGAATATTGATATTAATAAGTTTTGCTCAGAGCAGTTGATATTGATAAGTTTTGCTCAGAGCAGCACTTAGAAGCTTGTGCAACAGAAGTAGTATTTCATAATAAGTCCTTTATAATAGTAGGTATATACAGATCACATTCATAAAAAATCTGAAAGCTCTACTGTCCCATCTCATGGTAAAGAAAAAGGAAATAGTGCTTGCTGGTGATTTGAATGTGGGTTTATTGAAAAGGTCTGTCAGTGAACAACTATTGCAGCCAGTAACACTATCATTCAATTTAGTTCCTACTGTGGACTTCGCTACTAGGATATGTAAATGCTCCGAGACTGCTATTGATAATATCTTTGTAGACAAAACTAGGGATAAAAGTCATATCACAAAACCAACAGTAAATGGGCTGTCTGATCATGACATTCAGCATCTTGTGTTACATTTTGAAACTTGTCATGATTAAAAATCTATTAAATCTCAGTACAGGAGAGTAATAAATAAGTCAAAAATTGAGAAATTCAGGAAATTGTTCAAATACATGAACTGGATAGATGTTTACAATACTTCTGACTCAAATGGAAAATACAAAGCATTCATTAATAAAGTTACCTTCACTTTTGTTTTCCCCTAAAGGTAACTCATATCACACAGAAGTCAAAAAACAAACCATGGATTACACAAGAATAAAGATATCTTGTGGGACAAAAAGGAGACTGTAACTACTATCTAGGAACAGCTCTGAAATTAGAATTGTAATGCATTACAAAGAATACGGCAAAATATTGGAGCAAGTAATCCAGAAATTGAAGCAGCTTTATTATGAGAAAAAGATAATTACATCAGGCAACAAAATAAAAACTGTATGGGATATAGTGAAGAAAGCGACAGGTGGGGCCAAAAAGGATGAGGATCAGATACCTCTAAAAGTAAATTAGACTTTGGTAACAAGTACATGTAGTGTTGCAAACCTCTTGAACAATTACTTCATTTCTGTTACTGACAGCTTGGGGTTATCAGGTTCGGTGAACAGGGCAATAGAGTCTTCAAAAAAAAAAACTTCAGTAAAAGGGAAATGACACTGATGTCTCCCAAAGAAGTATAATAACATATCAATGAAGTTAATCAAAGAGTGCTCATGCGAGTTGACTTCTATCTCAAGTTACTTGTGTAATCAATCTCTTATCAGCAGAACATTTCCATATTGGTTAAAATATGCTGAAGTTAAGTCTCTTTATAGGAAGGGGGATAAAGAGATACCATAAAACTATTGACCAATTTCACTTTTGCCAGCTTTCTAAAAAATATTTGAAAAATTTGTGTTCAAGTGTCTCCTTAAGCATCTGACTGCAAATAATATATTGTCCAAGTCACAGTCTGGATTTCTTAAGGGTTCTGATATAGAGAAAGCTATTTACACTTACAGTGAGAATGTACTTAATTCATTAGATAATACATTAGAGGCTACTGGCATTTTCTGTGTCCTGTCAAAAGCCTTTGATTGTGTGAACCACAGCATTCTCTTAAGTAAATTAGAATATTATGGTGTCATCAGCAATGCTGTGAAATGGTTCGAGTCTTATCTATCTAACAGGAAACAACGGGTGTCATTGAGAAATACCTGTTCAATAAGCTGTCAGTCTTCATCTGACTGGGAATTAATTACATGTGGTGTTCTTCAAGGTTCCATCTTGGGTCCATTGCTTTAGCTTGTCTACATTAATGACCTCTCATCTGTTACAGTGCCAGATGCTATGTGTGTTTTGTTTGCAGATGATACAAACATTGCAATAAGTAGCAAGTCGAATGCAGATTTAGAAATAACTGCTAATCTAATTTTCAATGACATTAATAAATGTTTTAAAGCTAATTCACTGTCATTAATCTTTGAGAATGCAGTTCAGAACCTGTAAGAGATTTCCTTCCAGCAAGTGTATTACATATGAAGACATGCAGATCGAAGAGGTTGACAGTGTTAAATTTCTGGGATTACAACTCGATAATAAATTCAATTGGGAAGAGCTACCACAGAATTGCTGAAGTGCCTAAACAAGTCTGTATTTGCAGTGACAATGATGTCAGATGTACGAGATATAAATATAAAAAACTTGCATACTTTGCTTACTTTAAGTCTATTATGTCATATGGGATCATATTCTGGGACAGCTCATCAAACCGAGCAAAAGTTTTCAGGGTGCAAAAGCAAGTGAGAAGAATCATTTGTGGTGTAATTTCAAGATCATCATGTAGAAACCTGTTCAAGGAACTTTGTATTCTAACAATTGCTTCTCAGTATATTTATTCCTTAATGAAGTTTGTTGCAAGTAATACATCTCTATTTCCAACCAATAGCTCAATACATAGTATCAATACTAGGAATAAGAACACTCTACATAAAAACCTAAAATCACTTCCCTTGGTCCAAAAACAGGGGCCAATATTCAGGAACACACATTTTCAATAAATTTCCAGCAACCATCAAAAACTTGGTTTCAGATAAAGCACAGCCGGCCGCTGGTGGCCGAGCGGTTCTGGCGCTACAGTCCGGAACCGCGCGACCGCTACGGTCGCAGGTTCGAATCCTGCCTCGGGCATGGATGTGTGTGTTGTCCTTAGGTTAGTTAGGTTTAAGTAGTTCTAAGTTCTAGGGGACTTATGACCTCAGCAGTTGAGTCCCATAGTGCTCAGAGCCATTTGAACCATTCAGATAAAGCACAGTTTAAACCGAGTTTGAAAGACTTTTTGATAGGCAACTCCTTCTACTCTATAGATGAATATCTTAGCAGAGACTGTTAAGGGGCTCCGGAAAGGCTCAAAATCATGAAAAGTTCAATTTTTACTTTTTTTGCGTTTTCTGAATCTGCGGACTATTACCTTTTAATAGATATATAATTTATTCAATTCCGAAGACTACAACTATTTTTAAATTTTTTTTTTGAAATGTGTTCTACATGGGCGTGACCCACTGTGGCGCTGTTAAACTGCTGTCAAATGGTGTTATTATTAACGTCCGTGTTCATCAGGTACATTTTAGTGATGTGAGATAAAGTATGTGTTGTGGCTAACCTGTGATGGTTCAATATATATCGCTGGTGTGATTGTCGATTGTTTCATGTTTATTTACTCTGTCGTTATCTCGAAAATATTCGTAATTAATTCTGTTTCTTGAGTCTCTGTTTTGTTGAAGTATAATAATGAGTAAAAGTAAAGTTATTAGAAATCCTCTGAAGGCTTTTAAGAAAAGGAGAAATGTTGGAAAGCTAAAGGTATGTGTTATTACTGTAAACAATAAAGACGATGAAAATCCCCAACATAGCTTGTGTCCCAAAGAAGAAGACAATTGGTGCAAATATAACAAAGGATTGCTAACTGGTGAAGTGTACACTCATAAGCATAGTCTGCCTCATGCAATAATGGAGGTGATAAAACCTATTTTCAGAGACTTAGCAGCACCTGAACTGTTGAAAAAGTGTATTCACGGAAAAACTCAAAACCCCAATGAAAGTGTAAATAGTGTTATATGGTCGAGAATCCCCAAGACTGTATTTGTTGGAATAGAAACACTTCACTTTGGTGTGTATGATGCTGTTGCGACTTTCAATGATGACAACATTGTAAGGTGCAAGGTATTTAGAAATATGGGAATGATGATAGGTTCTAACATGGTACGAGCAATGCTTGCTTTAGACAAGGTACGCCTTCGGGCTGCAGACAGGGCTGTAAAGAGTCTAGAAATACAAGCAAGAGTAAACAGGAGGAGGAACAAGAGGAAGCTGGAGGAGGAGTTTGCAGAGGATGAAGATAATCCATCCTATGGACCTGGAATGCACTAAAAAGTTAATCCAATCTTTGTCGCTCGATTCCCAAAACTTTTATTTTCTCATACTAATTACATGTTTTCTAAGGAGCTTCAAAACATATTTGTTTCAAACTTTCAGTAAATGTTACACAGTACCTTCTGCATAATTTAACACAGCCTTTTTCCAAAAAACTGTATATTTTTTAATATATAAATAAAAAATTGCAAAAAAATGTTGTGAATTTTCATTACAATTGAAAAAAAAATCATCTTTAATAACTGAACTAAAATTTTGTAAAATCCCTGTGTTTAGTTGTAGCCCATATTCCAATAAATAATCTGTAAAAAGTTCAACTTCCTACCTCAAATACTTTGTGAGGAAAGATGTAATTTATAAGCGTTATTTTAACATTGCAAGTATAGGGCGTTCCGGAGCCCCTTAAGCCAGTTTAAGTAAAAATGTCTGTTAGATTTCAGTTTTGACAGCACTTGATCACAACAATCAAGATTAGGTATTTTGTGCATGATAAATTTATTGATAGTGGATAACAATGTTTCATTCTGACAGCGTTAATTCTGTAAAGATTAGCTGTTCCAGTTTACCGCACTGTATTCACCTATTTCGACAATTTCCTGACAAATGATCAGGGTAGTAAGTGTTATATTCAAATTTTTATTTTTTTATGTTATTTTCTCTGACATGTTACACACCCACAAGAATCATCTCATTTTTTTGGTCTATGGGATGAAAACCGAATCTAATATAATCGCTAAAGATTATCCATGGATTGGAAATATTCCACCTCCTCAGCAACTATAAAGTACAAGACTATTCTGTCAGTCATGATGGTCAACGCCCACTGTGTTTTGGGACATGCAAGGGATCATACTGATGAAATTCTAGCCTCACAGTGAGGCTGTGAATGCCACATCACATTGCACCACTCTGTGGGAACTCTAACAACCCATTCACTACAAACAACATGGCCTCCTGACAAATGGAATAATTCTTCTGGATGACAATGCCCATCATCAGACAGTCAGACAAATGCAGGAGCTGTTACAAACATTTCATCTGGAACACTTGGAACACCCACCCTACTGTCTTGACTTGCCCCATCCCCTTCCCCCCACTGAATTTCACCTTTTCGTGCCCCTCAAATCTCATTTGGGTGGCCGACATTTTGAAAATGATCAGGCAACATGATGGTCTATCAATTAGAAACAATATTATTATTTTGAACAATGGAAAATCCAGGATGGAATGTAACAATACCAGAGAAGGGAAGTTGCTCCTCACCATACAGCGGAGATACTGAGTCGCAATACGCACAACAGAAAGATTCACACAATTGTAGCTTTCAGCCATTAAGGCCTTTGTCAGCAGTAGACGTACATACACAATTCTCTGAGACTGCAGATGTGTGTGCAAGTTGCGTTTGCACGAGTGTGTGCGTGCGCGTGTGTGTATGTATGTCTACTGCTGACGAAGGCCTTAATGGCCGAAAGCTACAATTGTGTGAATCCTTTTGTTGTGCCTATCACGACTCAGCATCTCCGCTGTATGGTGAGTAGCAACTTTCCTTCTCTGGTATTGTCTTATTATTTTGAGATACGTTATAATAGTGTCTAATGTCAGGCTTACCGTATCTCTGGGGATATCATTTCATGACAGTATCAAAAATGTATCTTACTCCTACTGAAATGACAGAACAGGTACCTGCCATATCAAAAGAACAGGTGGGTCCCTCTCATACAGAGGTCTGAGTGGCCTGCCCTTACTCCTAATGTGCCTTCTCTTTTCAACATGAGCTCCAAAAGACAGAATAGTTTCTTATACTTATGTACATGCCTATTGTCAGTACTAAGAATTTTGCTTCCTGAAGTAAGTCGTGGCCAGCTATCCTGTCTCTAATTTTAGGCAACACATACCTTGTTAGTGAATAAGCATGGCTATAACAGCAGTATAAAACTAATATAATCTGTGCAGCACTTACAGTTTAACCATTTCATAACTCAAATTCACTAGGTCATTTTCCGAATCCAAAGTCATCTTCCTTGACACTGAACTCCACCTCACTGGAGCCCATATCCAAGCCTGAGCCCAAATAAAATCAACTAATACCAAAGCTTGACAGCTGCCACCCCTTTCATATAAAATGCTCCTTTCCCTACACCCTAGACATTCATGGCAAAAGAATCTATTCCTTCATCAAATCCCTCAACACTATCAACAATCCCTCACGGACTTTCTTCTCCTGCAACTACCCCATAGGCCTTATCCACAAACAAATCTCCAAGGCAGTACCTTTTCACACCCTATAATCACACAGCTTGAACTTCCAAACAAAACTTTGGTGCATTGCTGCCTCCCCCCTTTCCCTGATATCCTACCCACACCATTCATTGATGTCTTCTGTAACATCAGTAACATCATTCACAGACCACTAATATTACACTGCAATTAATCCTGCTGTAAAATCTGCCCCCAAGAACCCACTTACTGCCACCTGCTCTGGCGCCATGTTTGGATGTACAGGGTGAATATGTAGTGAAATAAATTTCAGTAAGTTACATTGATTATTCTTCCTCAGGGGACACTGCCTTACAGTAGCACAGTCCATGCGGGCGAGTCAGTTTTACCCCTGACGGAGATGATGGAGGTAGTCATCGAAAGCTCGGGATTTTATCCAAATTTGACGCGGCAAGTAAACTGAGAACTTTTTATGCAAGGATTCCATCGCGAAAGACTTCATAGTCATATTTTTACCTCTGGCTGCAAGCACGAGGAGATGGGAGCTTGCCCTGCAACATATCCTTTTATCCCGAAATCCTCCTCAAGTTAACCTCCATTAACATACTAACATATAATTCCCGTCCATTGTTTTTAATAATTTTCATCACATTATTTTTATTTATTATGTCTTATTTAATTATTCTCTTTACTGCTTGTTGCTTCTTCACCTTCTTGCTCACCTCCCCCACACAAGTCACATTTTCTTCTTAGTTCTTACTTGCCCTATTAATTTCATTTTTCATCCTTTTATTCCATCTTTACTTCTCACTCTGTTCTCATAATCACCGGATTGAAGCTGGCACAGTGTGTGCCAAGATACTTGCTCTGACCTCCTACTCTCTCTGATATCTCTTCCTCCTCCATTTTCCCAATCCTTCTCTCTTTCCTCCCAGAGGAAGAAACTAACACATCCAAAAGATAGTGTGTTTTCTGGTACTTTTGTAAATATCTATTGGCACTGGCCAGCCATACTGTCTCATAATTTTAGCGAACTTATACCTAGTTAATCAGTGGGTAAAAATGCCAACACATTAGACAGCAATACACAAGTATACAGACAGTGGTAGTATCGTGTACACAAGTTGTAAAAGAGCAGTGCATTGGCAGAGTTGTCATTTGAAAGAGGTGATTCATGTGAAAAGATTTCTGAAATGATTATAGCCACATGACATGAATTAACAGACTTTTACCACAAAATGGTAGTCATATAACGTATACATTGAAGAGCCAAAGAAACTGGTACACCCCCCCCTAGTACCGTGCAACGCCCACTTGAGCACACAGAAGTGCTGCAACATGATGTGGCGTGGACTCGATTAATGCCTGAAGTAGTACTGGAGGGAACTGACACCATGAATCCTGCAAGGCTGTCCATAAATCATAAGAGTACGAGTGAGTGGAGTTCACTTCTGAACAGCACTTTGCAAGGCATCCCACATATGCTCAATAATGTTCATGTCTGGGGAGTTTGGTGGCCAGCAAAAGTGTTTAAACTCAGAAGAGTGTTTCTGGAGCCATTCTGGATGTGTGGGGTGTTGCTTTGTCCTGCTGGAATTGCTCAAGTCCATCAAAATGCACAATGGACCTGAATGGATGCAGGTGATCAGACAAGATGTTTACATATGTGTCACTTGTTGGAGTCATATCTAGGCATGTTATGGGCCCCGTATCACTGCAACTGCACACGCCCCACACCTTTACAGAGTCTCCACCAGCTTGAACAGCTCCTTGCTGACATGCACGATCCATGGGTTCATGAAGTTGTCTCCATACCCGTACACATCCATTCACTCGATGCAATTTGAAATGAGAGTTGTCCAACAGGCAATGTGTTTCCAGTCATCCACAGTCCAATGTCAGTACTGACAGGTTCAGGTGAGGCATAAACCTTTGTGTTGTGCAGTCATCAAGGATATACGAGTGGGCTTTCGGCTTTGAGAGCCCATATCGAGGATGTTTCGTTGAATGGTTCACACGCTGACATTTGTTGATGGCCCAGCATTGAAATCTGCAGCAGTTTATGAAAGGGTTTTATTTCTGTCATGTTGAACGATTCTCTTCAGTCACCATTGGTCCCATTCTTGCAGGATCATTTTCAGGCTATAGCAATGTCGGAAATTTTATGTTTTACCCGATTCCTGATATTAACGGTACACTTGTGAAACGTTCGTAAGGGAAAATCCCCACGTCCCCTCAGAGATGCTGTGTCCCATCACTCGTGCACCAACTATAGCACCACACTCAAACTCATCTAAATCTTGATAACCTGCCGTTGTAGCAGCAGTAACTGATCTAACAACTGCACCAGACACTTGTCTTATATAGGCACTGCCGAATGCATCCCCGTATTCTGCTGTTTACATTATCTCTCTATTTGAATATGCATGCCTATACCAGTTTCTTTGGCACTTCAGTGTGTCCTAACACATATGTTATGACAGTATGGCAAAATTTGGCGTTAGTGGGCTATGGCAGCAGACGAATGACGCGAGTGCCTTTGCTAACTGCATGACATTGCCTGCAGTGCCTCTCCTGGGCTCGTGACCATATCAGTTGGACTCTAGATGACTGGAAAACCATGGCCTGGTCAGATGAGCACCAATTTCAGTAGGTAAGAGCTGATGGCTGGGTTCAAGTGTAATGAAGACCCTATGAAGCCATGGACCAAATCTGTCAACAAGGCACTGTGCAAGCTGGCAGTGGCTCCATAATGGTGTGGGCTGTGTTTACATGGAATGGACTACATCCTCTGGTACAAATGAACTGACTACTGACTGGAAATTGTTATGTTAGCCTACCTTGAGACCTTCTGCAGCCATTCATGGACCATATTCCCAAACAATGGAAATTTTATGGATGACAATGCATCATGTTACTGGGTCACAATTTTTTGTATCTGGTTTGAAAAACATTCTGGACAATTCAAGTGAATGACTTTGCCATCCAGATTGACTGACATAAATCATGCCAAAAATCATTTATGGGACATACTCGAGAGGTCAGTTTGTGCATGAGCTCCTGGACCGGTAATACTGTCCCAGTTATGGATGGCTATAGTGGTATTATGGCTCAATATTTATGCAGGGGACTTCCAATGACTTGTTGAGTCTATGCCACATTGAGTTCCTGCACTATGTCAGGCAAAAGAAGGTCTGACACAATATTAGGATGTCTCCCATGACTTTTGTTACTTCAGTGTAAAATAATCTTACATCAGTACTGACATAAGCCACTGTAGAGTGTCAAAGGACAGTAATATGAGAAACAAAGTAAAGCAGGTGACATCAAAATCAGAAATGCATACCCAGCACGAAATAAATAGACAGAGGGAGGGAGGAAGGAAAGGAGGGAGGATAAACAAGAAAGCAGCAGCTCAGTACTAACTGCCAAAAAGTATGGCCATAATCTTTAGATTCCTTATCTGCAACTTCTGACTGAGCAAGGCATTGAGAGGTACGTAATAAAGAAAGGGGATAGGGGATTCATGTGTAAGAACTCTATGCTGACACACAGCAGACTGGCAACAAAGAGTAATCTCATATCCTCAAAACAATTACTGACATAAAATAGTACTAAGATTACAACTGCCTTGGTGGCATTACAGAAATGAGGCTGATTAATAATGGCACCTGTAAGATATAATAAGAAGAAAAACAAAGACAAGCAAATAAATGAACTTGGACCAATAATAAGAGAACAGGAGGTAACAAAAAAGAAATACTGAAGGTTTTCAAAAAATACCTTGACTTATGATACCATATTAGTTTTCTTTTCTGAAGCAAGGAGTTCACGGAACAGGAACAAATATCTGTTGTTATTTCACTGAACTCTCTGATTTACAAAGTTTCTATAATGTTTTTAATAAAATTGAAAATAAAACTGACATAAATAAATGCTTTCCTATATGGAAGTGTACATGAAGAATCCTTGCAAAGAGATTGAAACTCCTGAACTTCCAGTCATCTCCTTTCCACAATACAAAGACTTAAATAGATGAATCAGTTATACCATTTGCTGTGCAACAAATTACTCACTTTACATGTTCCACTTTGTATTTCATCTCAGATGTATCAGATCCAGTTTTAGGAATAATGGCCATGAGCTGCTTCCATGCTTCGCCATATTCGAGTATCTGAACAAGACGAAATAAAGCTTGAGGAGGCAACTTTCTGATTTCCAGTTCAGCAGGTAGAGATCTGAAATATAAGATACGGTCATTCTTTATTTATTTATTTGAGGAAACAATTTAATTTTTGGCTATGTGGACAATAGCTAAAAGATCAGTTCAACTAACATCTTCCTAAATATCCACAGTTGTCAGAAAGTTAAATGTACAAGAGCTGTAGACAATACTGCCAACACCATTACATGATCTTGTGTTACTTTCAATGTACTAATATTGTCTTTTGGTTTGCCATTGCACTTAAACATTCCTGGAAGTGCTTCGGTTCATCAATGTGCCTGTGACTGTTGTAGCAATGAGGCAATCTGTCATCACAATGAAGATTATAATCTTACAAAAACCACAAACTGCCCCCAACACCGCAGATGGTGTATGTGGACAGTAGGTGCAAATGAGCCAGGGTACATAGAACAGGTGTTTCTATTGTCATGACAAGGTATGTTGTTCACAGGAAACCTTCCACATGAGTAGAAGAAAATACAATTTACTGATAAAGGTGAAAGGGTAGTAAAGAGTAAATGAAGATCATTAGCAGAAAAATGACTATTGAATTTAATAATAGTCTTGTGAACTCAGTGCCAAAGAAATCAATGCAAAGGGAACTGCATAAACAAACTTTTGAGAGTAGAAGTGCAGTTTTCAAACTTTTGTAAACTGAAGTAATGAAAAGCCGCAGCTTCAGTGGTGTAAGGAGCTCTAAATCTCAACCACTGACTGAAGTAAACCTTTCTTGTAGTTGCCTGGTTCTAGTTTTAGGTTGTTATTCATTTAAAGATTAAAAGCAGTCTTGATCACAACTTTTTATTTTTATTGGAGTGACCGGTTTCGATTCTATTTAAGAACCATCTTCAGACTCCAGAACGGTGAGTGGACTCCGTGGAGCAAGTTATGCCGACCTTCGACGCTGGAGCAGTTATTCCAATCGAAACCGGTCACTCCAATAAAAATAAAAAGTTGCGATCAAGACTGTTTTTAATCTTTAAATTTTAATTTTAAAAGATCGCTCATAATGTTTTCAAAAATTTTATGTTACTCATTGTTAACTTGTTTACGTATCTGTTCCCTAGTGCAAACATGTTTGTTTATGAAGAACAGAATCTTGAACAGAATTACCTCCTCAATACCAACCAGCAAGTTTTTCGAAAACATTGATCATATGATACCCAACTTGCACTTTTCTCACATGACATACTGAAAGCTTTGCATCAAGGCACCCAAGTAGATGCAATAGTTCTTGATTTCCACAAAGCATTTGACTCAATACCGCACCTATGCTTATTGTCGAAAGTACGATCATATGAGGTACTGAGTGAAATTTGTGACCGGATTAAGGACTTTTTGGTAGGAAGGACACAGCATCTTGGGAGAGTCATCATCAGATGTAGAAGTAACCCAGGGAAGTGTGTTAGGACCCATGCTGTTCATGTTGTTTATTAATAAACTTGCAGACAATATTAATAGTAAAATCAGGCTTTTTGCAGATGATGCAGTTATCTATATCTGAGAAAAGCTGCATAAATATTCAGACAGATCTTGATAAGAATTCAACATGATGCAGAGATTGGCAACTTGCTCTAAATGTTCAGAAATGTAAAATTTTGCACTTCACAAAATGAAAAAACATAGTATCTTAGGACTATTATATTAATGAGTCACTGCTGGAAGTGGCCAACTCATGTAAGTACCTGGGTGTGACACACTGTAGGGATATGAAATGGAATGATCACATTGGTACAGTCATAGATAAAGCAGGTGGTAGACTTCAGTTTATTGGTAGAATACTGGGAAAGAGCAATCAGTCTACAAGAGATTGCTTACAAATTACTCATGCGGCCCATCCTAGAATATTGCTCAAGTGTGCGGGACCCCTAACGGATAAGATTAACAGGGGATATGGAACATATACAGAGAAGGGCAGCATGAATGGTCACAGGTTTGTTTAATTCATGGGATACTGAAGGAATTGAAATGGCAGACTCTTGAAGACAGATGTAAACTATCTTGAGAAAGTCTATTAACAAAGTTTCAAGAACCAGCTTTAAATGATTACTCTAGGGATATACTATAGCTCCCTTCATATCGCTCACACAGGGATCATGAGATTAAGGTTAGAATAATTACTGCATGCACTGAGACATTCAAACAATCATTCTTCCCACGCTCTATACGTGACTGGAACAAGAAGAAACCCTAATAACTGGTACAATGGGATGTACCTTCTGCCATGCACCTCATGGTGGTTTGCAGAGTATAGATATAGATGTAGCTGTACATTAATTACAAAATCTGGAAGTCTTCTTAAGATGGCAGAACAAGGTGGGAGTTTGATAGTGATTTGGCCAGACATACAGTGATTTTCGGTGGATACAAAGTCACAATGGAAGGAAAGGTAACTGGTACAATCTTTCAAGATTTTTGATGACTTTTTAATCAAATGCATTGTTCCAGAAGGGAACAGCATTTTTCCAGATGACTAAGCACCAGCTGACACAGAAATGTTGTTGACTGGTTTAAAAATATGAAAATGAAATGACATTTCCCCTGGTCACAACAACCACCAGGTAAGTGTGTTAATAAGCTACTGTGGCTATAGTAGAGAAATTAAGGACTTATTACTCTCATCTAACATTTCTTAAGGAATTAAAATGTTTCCTTTGCAGTGAATGCTGTAAAATCGCATGACCTCTGTTCAGGGTTTATAAATATCAAATTCCACCAGGTTTAAAGTTACTTTGGGTGATAAAGGTGGCTTTCCATGGCATTAGAAGTATGTACACATCATTCTGTCCAGTCCTTGAACCCACTATCATCACTCCAAAAATAAATTCTCTTTTACACAACTTTATTAAGACGCACTAAATAAATTCTCAGTAAACAATAGCTACATCAAGGGCGTACTATATTAATAAGTGTGACTAAGGATTGCGTTTGCATTATTATGGATTAGTACAGACTGCATCAGAGATGGGCTTAACTATATGAAATGTTCATGTTATTCTCAGATAACAAGGAGACATTGACACATCTTTGTAGTGAAGAAAACTACAAATTCTGGCCCGCAATGAGGCATGGATTTATCACCACATGTCAGAAAACTAGGGTATGAAGCTGAGGAAAAGAAGACACAGTGCCCTTGTCAAGACTATAACTCGCCTGTTAGTAGAGAAAGTGGTAGTGACAGGCTTTTGTGATTCAAAAGGTGCACTGCTCATTGAATTCCCTCCTTATAGAAAAACAAGGAATTTGACACACTATTGAAAGCTGTTGGTAAAGTGAAAGCTGTTTACTTCAACAACCAAGGTCAGCAACTGATTCATAACATTACATGTTTTCATGACAAATGAGAAGGAGCAGTTATAATGACTGACAACTCCAGGAAATACGCTTGACGCATCTCGAAAATCCTCCTCACAATTCTGATTTAATCCACATTTGGGCAAAAAGTGTTAGGAAATAAAAATTTACTGAGAACAAAGCATTTGAGCGAATGGTATGTAATTCACTGTGAGTGCCCTCCTCTTATTTTTCTGGTGGAAAGCATCAAGAAATTGTCTACTCAGTTGCTATTGGATTCCGGGATGCTATGTAGATCATAATAACTGTTTGTGTACAAGCATCTGCAAATATTTTTCTGTGTTATACCAGTTCCAGTAGCAAGTTATACAGTATGCAACTTTTAATGCTGTCCCAATGTTTCATACTTTCAGGTTACCACTTTGTAAGGAGTGACAACACAATTTTATTTCTACCTGTGGAAACACACTCATAAGCAACTGAAATGTAGAGAGTTGTTTTGATGGCATGAGAAAACAAACAAACGAAAACACACAAATCCTTTTAGTATCATGCCCCAAGGAAAAGTGTGAAGCTTGTATCAGAGATGGGTGACCACAATAGACAGCATGGTAAAGTGAACATGGATACTCTTAACTTCATGAAGTAGCACAGCCTGATACTCACATGACATGGATGGAAACTGATATCCACAACAGTAGATAGCACAGCATGAGACAGTGACACTTTACTTCATATTCTGATCTCTTTGCATCTCTTACTCAGCAAACTGCACAGTTCGCTTTTGCTAGATACAGAAGGTTACTGTTTGATGGTGTAGTTTTTTTAAGGACTTGGCATTTCTTTCTGATTACTGATAATTCTCTCATTGGACTGTCACACATTAAGGTTATGACCACCAGCCATGTGAAGGAATAGGAAATGATTATTTTGTGATCATCTACTGTAATAGCACTCTATATGTGTCAGTGAATACACAATGGCCAGAAAAGTAGCAATGATGTCCTTGAGAGTACAACCTTCAAGCTACGGAACAAGCCTTATTAACGCTATTGGATCAGTAGACAGAGTAGACAAACTCACTTTACCAGTAGCTCAGACAGCCATCTCAATCGCTGAAACATCTGCATATTTTGGCCAGCCCACCCAGCATCATTCCAGTCATTTATTAACATGAAGTGAAGACTGGGATACATATGTTCACTGCCTCCATCAACATTAGGCCACATGCAAGGTATCAGACATCAAGTACAAGCAAACTTTGTTTATCAGCTGGGTTAAGTCCAAAATACCCCAGTTGTATACTTTGTTTGTACGGAAAGATGTCCGCCCCCGGTAGCTGAGTGGTCAGCGCGACAGAATATCAATCCTAAGGGCACAGATTCGATTCCTGGCTGGGCCGGAGATTTTCTCTGCTCAGGGACTGGGTGTTGTGTTGTCCTAATCATCATCATTTCATCCCCATCGACGCGCAAGTCGCCGAAGTGGCGTCAAATCGAAAGACTTGCACCAGGCGAACGGTCTGCCCGACGGGAGGCCCTAGTCAAACGACATCAATAATAATTATTATGGAAAGATGTTGTCACCATGTCATTTGAGGAACTTACAACAGTCAAAGAATTCTTATAGTGTCAGCCTGTTTGAAATTTCAACAATACCAAAAGCTATGCAATCAGTCATATGCAGCATGAGTTGCTGATGTTGACAGCCTTAAGCAAAGATAGTTAACATTTGATAACATAACACGGAAGCACATGCCAAAACATTTATTTGGGCAGTAGACATTTGCATCTCACCATATGACCAAGTTCAATGCGCTTCATTAAAGCTTTTAGATTTCACAGGGGAAGAAGTGTTACAAGTCATACAATCATTCAAAATTCTGCAGACTGACGAATGCAAATGCTGCTCTCTCAGAAGTAGCTCATATCACTTGACAGCAACAGTGTTGTTTGCTTAGACCGTATGAAAACTGTTTAAATTACATGAAGAGTTAAACTGTTTCCACTGAAAATAAAAACGTTGAAACTGCAGACAAGGACAAGTTGCTATTATTTGTCTCCACTCTTGGCCACTGAAAGCACAACTAAGTACATAAATATCATTAGACCATGGAAACTAGAGCCATATGCACCATTATAACAATTTTTAAATCTAACCATAGGTTCACACTTTGTACAGTGTGACAATTATTGAAATATATGAAAAAAGGGGTAAATCAGTTACAAACGATGGCCTGCACACACTTTATTCAACATTTTAACGTCACTACACATATTCAGATTTAGGTTGTGACATGTTCGATATGCATGCCATCATTGGCGATGATGTGGCACAGATGAAAAGCAAAATTCTGCCTGACCCCCAGAAGTATCGGAACATCGATGTTGTTCATGACCTCCTGAATGGCTGTTTTCAGTTCAGCAATGGTTTTGGGGTTATTCCTGTGTATTTTGTCATTAATATAGCCCCACAAAAGGAGTCACATGTGTTCAGAGCCGGAGAATATGGCGGTCAATTGAGGGCCAGGCCAGTGGCCTCTGGGTACCCCGGAGCCAGAATGCGGTGTCCAAAGTGCTTCTCTAGGACATCAAAACACTCTCCTGTTGCAATGGGGCCAGCTCCATTTTGCATGAACAATATCTTGTTGAAATCAGTGTCATTTTGGATAATGGAGAAGAAATCACCTTCCAAAACCTTCTTGTACTGTTCGGTAGTCACCATGCCATCAAGGAATATTGTCCCTTTTTGCTGTCAGACACAACTGAGCAAAATCTTGATAGTGAGTACGCCTGCCCTCATGTTTCCATGCAATCCATCATCATACCATTGTCACATCCGAATGCTCCATAGATCTGGATATAGCATGATTCGATCACCTGGCAAACGGAAACCTGTAATGAAGCCCCTTTCAAACTGTCTGGTACTGACACTTTATATCGCACGGGGATGTGTCATCTCCGTGTCCTTCACAGTGATCACACAACATCTGACTGTTCATAACCCTTACATACCATGCCATGCCTGGTAACAACACTAACAACACTAATGCACTCTGGTGGTTGTTTTACCTGTCACACAGAATTGCAACTCTAAAGCTCCAATCATTTACATACCTGCTGATGGTATGTTCATGTACTAAGTTACATTGACACCGACCACAACATCTGTGACAGACAGCGAGAGAGAGAAAGGGAGAGGGGGAGGGGGGGGGAGAGAGAGAGAGAGAGAGAGAGAGAGAGAGAGAGAGAGAGAGAGAGAAAGGGGGGGGGGCATTGTGGACAACTGTTAATAAAATTGAATCTTCACTAATGTATGGCCTAATCACAGTCTGGAAGTGTGTCCCTATTGCCATTCAGCAATGATGCAGTATGACATTCAGGGAAGATTAAATCATATTGGCTGGGGTTAGTAGGAGGAGATAAGCTGAATGCTTCAAAAAACTGGGCTGCCTTAAGATGTGATGCACACTACAGCCGTGGTCAACATAGCATTTGGTCTCTTATATTACAAATGAATCCCCTTCAGGTTTGCAATAACACCAATGTTCTTCCAATAATATTTATAATTGACAAGCTCAGTACCATCAAGTGTCAACAACTTGAAGCAATATTGTTATTACATGTACTTATCAACTGGAGTACCTAGTGAACTCGTGCCTTTTGTATCAAAAACTAAGAGCAGAGTCATGGTCTAACCTTTAAAGAGGTAAATTCTTCAATGCAAAGCTGATACATTTGCAATAGTGAAAACTGCTCAGAAGAACTGACTAATTCCTAGTGCCTAAGATTGAAAAGAGTTACAATATTTAATAGAGAATAAATTACTAGGCAACAGTAATTTCCAACATGACATCAATTTCTCGTCCGCTAAATCATTTCCAAAAGAAAGAGATGTAGTCTTACAATAACAGACCATGACTTGCAACAAAGTAAGAACATCTCTGAACAGCTCAACACCTCACGTAGTTCATGCCTAGTCGGCCATTCAATTTTGCCTGCAGACACATTATCTAACAGTTTAGGTACCAAATCACCACAGTAGAACTCAGTTGATGTTAAATACCAGTTTCTTACTTATCTAAAAGAGTTTGAATAAAATAGAGGGAAACATTCCACGTGGGAAAAATATATCTAAAAACACAGATGATGTGACTTACCGAACGAAAGTGCTGGCAGGTCGATAGACACACAAACAAAAAAAACATACACACAAAATTCAAGCTTTCGCAACAAACTGTTGCCTCATCAGGAAAGAGGGAAGGAGAGGGAAAGACGAAACGATGTGGGTTTTAAGGGAGAGTGTAAGGAGTCATTCCAATCCCGGGAGCGGAAAGACTTACCTCTCCCGGGATTCGAATGACTCCTTACACTCTCCCTTAAAACCCACATCCTTTCGTCTTTCCCTCTCCCTCCCTATTTCCTGATGAGGCAACAGTTTGTTGCGAAAGCTTGAATTTTGTGTGTATGTTTGTGTGTCTACCGACCTGCCAGCACTTTCGTTCGGTAAGTCACATCATCTGTGTTTTTAGAGCTTGAATAAAGTATGATATATAATGATGCAGTCACATCTGTATATCCTGAGACACTAATTCACTGGTGGTCCATGGAAAAATTGCTCTAAGCAGCTTGGTTTTCATTGCAAATGTATCATCAGCAAATGTAACTATAAAAATATCTAAATAAACATCCTTTTCATGCAATGAAAACCAAACAAGTTAGCAAATTTTGCCCTAGGTCACTAGTGAAGCAGATTCTCATAATATACAGGTATAACTGGTTCACCAAATAATAACTGAAAGCCTCATCTGAACTTTGAGAACCCTGACATTGGTGCTTCCACTCCAAAATACTTATTGGAAATAAGAAACTGAAATATGGAAAGCCAACAGACTTATTTATAAAATATGCATCATTCACTGTTACTGTGTAAGATGTGAAACCATTCTGAATTTGTAAAAATAGAACTAGTGTATTAAGTAATTTAAGTACTCTTATACTCACAAATGTCCTCAGTTTCAAAAAAACGAGATGACACACCAGAAAAAATTGTGTTTTCCTGATTTAGTCCCACTGTCTTTTCTGTCACCTTAGTGTCATAATAACATATAGTATATTCATATAAAAACGACAAATTATGGCATTTAGACTGCAAAGACAGTGTAAGAAGCAATGTAAGCAAGCAAAACACTTGTCTTTGTACAGGGAAATTCCACAAAACCAAAAAATTACTGTACCTAAAATAAAAAGAAAGAGCCTTAGTTACAAATGCAAAAAACGAAGTTATATCTGTGGATTGCTGCTGTTTCCTGGCCACCAGATAAATAGAGTATGTATAAGATTGAGTATTTGTTTCCTTAACATCACTATGAAAACAATCAATTTTTCCCAAATAATTAAACTGGACAGATTAAAAATCTACTCACCAAGTGGCAGCAGAACACACACATAAAAGGGGGTGTGGCCCCTTCTTCAGGCAGACGGGTTGAAGGGGAAGGAAGAGGGGTGAATGAAAAGGGCTGGAGAGGTCTACGAAAAGGGGTAGATTCCGGGGAGCTGTTCTAGATGTGGTGAGCGAGATTTCAGACAGAATGGATCACATTTCAGGGCATGATTTTATGAAGTCATGACCCTGCGAAGTAGCTGATTAATACATTCCAGACCAGAATAATACTAGGAAGTTGTTTTTTGGAGAGATCAGCAGTATCAGGACAGCTTTTTGTCGCCCTCCCAATCTCTGCGAAGTTCTTGTCAGGCCCTATGCTCCTTCTGCACCCATCTCCCTTCTCTATCGCTCCTACCCCCTGTGACCATCCCTGCTGCAAGACTTGCCCTAAGCACCCTCCTACCACCACCTATAGCAGCCCTGTAACTGGCAAAACATACACTATTAAAGGGAGAGCCACCTGTGAAACGACATGTCATATACCGCCTGTAGTGTAAACGCTGTTCGGCCTTTTACATTAGCATGACTACCATCAAATTATCAATTAGGATGAATGGGCATAGGCAGAAGGTGTATATAGCAAGACGCAATATCCTGTTGCAGAGCATCCAACTTGATAATCACAACATTGGTGCCTGTTTCACCACACGCACCATCTGGAGTCTTCCCCCAGACAGCAGTTTCTCAGAACTCTGCAGGTGGGAAGTAGTGCTACAACATGTCCTTGGTTCTCGCCACCCACCAGGCCTTAATTTATGTTAATTTCTTCCGTTTCAGCATTGTTTCACAGTAACTAGTCTTTCTTCACTCCGTTTTAGTTTCTACATCTTTCAATTTCTTACCCACCTATTTTTCACCACCTCTGTTATGTGCAATGCACTCAGCTTTTCACTCTTATTAACTAATGTATGATGTTTAAACAGTAATCTTTGTCCGGCATATTACCCTGTCTTCCACCTTTAAACTCTCTGGTTTTCAAATCTGGTCCGATTCATTCCCCAAAAATCCCAAGCAGTAAGTCTCCCCTGACCTGCAGTTCTGGGCGACTTTCCCGAAATCTACCCTTTTCCTAGACCTCTCCAGTACTTTTCATTCACCCGTCTTCCTTCCCCTTCAACCCTTCTGCCTGAAGAAGGAGCCACTCTGAAAGCGGGGGGTGGGGGGAGGTTACATATGGTTTTTGTCCAATACCATGGTGGTGCGGCCTATACTTTGAAAGCTTGCTGTTTGTACCTCCAGACTCAGTACTAACATTGTTTTGCTGGAGCTCATATTGCGCAATGAGAGCTTGTTCCTGAATTTTGGTACGTTCCATCATAACACAGAATATTTTTGTTGAGGCTGCACACCACATAATAAGTTTTTTTCATTTATTTTCACTTTATTTGAGATGAACCACTACTTGTTCTTTCTGAATAGCAAATCTGATTCCAGGATTGCCTGTGTGTAATTATTATTTTCTTTGGCAATTTGAGTAGTGTCGGCAGCAAATTGTAGTGTGTGACCATCCTGGCTTAGATCAAGAAATCTAGCATGACTTCTGCGGACAAGCAATTGTTTATTGCTGCAGCTAATGGCTAAGCTATTTCAGTGCTCTACATCTGCTCACAAACGCCACAAGCCACCATATACTGCATGGCGATTGGTAACTTGTATCACTGCTAGTCACTCCCTTTCCTGCTCCACTCCCAAATAGAGTGAGGGGAAAACTGAGTGTCTATATGCTTCTACACCAGAGATACCAGTGGCATGGCGAGGATTTTGTCAGAAAGACTTTTGGCTGTAAACAGAGAAGTTCGTGCTTGTTTTATTGACTGGCAGAAGGCTTTTGATAGAGCCAACTGGACAAAATTGATGAGCATCCTTAAGGAGATAAGAATCACCTGGAGAGACCAAGGACTGATTCTCAACTTGTACCTGCGACAAAGAGACAGAACCCGTGACAGAACTAGGGAGGAAATAACAATGTAGAAAAACGAACAAGAGGCAGACAAGAATGTTGTCTATCATGGAATCTCTTCAACTTGTATGGTGAATGGCTGGCAAGAGAAGCTTTGAAATGATAGGATGACTCATCAAAACCACCAAGTCTGCAAACAACCTGTTACTGCTAACCAAACATCAAAGACAACTGCAACACATGATGAACCAGCTGTTGGAAACTGGGAGGAAATGTGGCATGCAAATTAACATCAAGAAATTAAAAGTTATGAAGATATCAAAATGGGAGAAACCTTTGACAATAACTGTCCACAACAAAGAACTGGAGAATGTGATGCAATTCAAATACTTGGGGAAAGCTTTCTTACAAAGCATGCCCACTACACAAATGAAATTCGAGCAAAAAACTGCCACGGCCAAAGCTGTGTTAAACAAGAATAGGACTCTGCTGACCAGCAAGTTGAGCTTAGAATTAAGGAGGAAAATAGCAAAGTGCTACATCTGGAGATTGCACTGTATAGAGACATGGACCATGAGAAAAATTCAGCAAAAAATATCTGCAAAGTTTTCAAATCTGGTGCTGGAGAAAAATAGAGAAGATCAAGTGGACAGACCAGGTGACAAAAGACTATGTACTGAGAAGAACACGAAAAAAAACTATTATAGATACAACTCTTCAGTGGAAGTATAACGGGATCAAACACATACTTAGACATGAGGGGCTCATACACGATGTCATCACATGGAAAATCAAAGGAACTACAGGACAAGGATGATGAAGAAGAATTCAGCATCTGGATAAAATGAAAGATGGCTGGAGAGACAGAAAACTAAAGGAAAAAATTGAAGACAGTGAAAATCGGCATCAGAAATTCTCCAAATGAAGACATGGACCTGCCACTACACAGAATACTACATAATAATAACAATAATAATAATGAGCCACAATTTCTCTTACCTTGCATTCTGTCTGCAGATGATGTGGTTGTCTATAAGAAAGCAGCAATATGAGAAGATATTATCAATCTGTAAAATGACCTGCAGAGGATTCATGAATGGTGCAGGCTCTAGCATTTACCCTGAACGGGAATAAATGACAAACTATTGGTGGCAAACTGCTGGAAACTGTGTACTGTAAAATATCTAGTAGTAACTATCCAGAGTGACCTTAAGTGGAATGACTACATAAAACAAATAGTGGCAAAAGCAGATGCCAGACAGTTTCATATGCGGAATCTTACGGAATTTTAACTCATTCTTGAAGGAAGAGGCTTATAAGATGCTTGTTTGGCCAATTCTTGAGTACTGTTTGTCAATACAGGATTCTTACCAGACTGACGGAAGAGATAGAGAAGATCCAATGAAGAACAGCATGTTTCATCACAGGATCGCTCAGTCAGAATGAATGCATTACAGAGATGCTCAACAAACTCCAGTAGCAGATATTACAAGAGACGCATTGTGCATCAAGGAGAGATTTACTATAGAAATTTTGGGGAGGAGGAGGAGGAGATTAGTGTTTAACGTCCCGTCGACAACGAGGTCATTAGAGACGGAGCGCAAGCTCGGGTGAGGGAAGGATGGGGAAGGAAATCGGCCGTGCCCTTTCAAAGGAACCATCCCGGCATTTGCCTGAAGCGATTTAGGGAAATCACGGAAAACCTAAATCAGGATGGCCGGAGACGGGATTGAACCATCGACCTCCCGAATGCGAGTCCAGTGTGCTAACCACTGCGCCACCTCGCTCGGTAGAAATTTTGAGACAACTCTTTCCGGGAAGAGTCTGACATATTAATTCATCCCACACACACCTGACGAAATGACCATGACAAGAAAATTTGAGAAATTAGAACTAATACAGGGGCTTACAAACAATCATCCTTCACATATGCCATTTGCAAGTGGAGCAGGGTGGGGGGGATTAGTTAGTGTATCAGAACTACCATCTGCCACACTTGTGGAGTATGGTGTAGATGTGATGATGATGATGATTATGATTGGTTTCTGGGGCGCTCAACTGCGCAGGTATCAGCGCCCATACAAATTCCCAACTTTTGCTAAGTCCAATCCCGCCGCTTTCATGAATAATGATGAAATAATAAGGACAACACAAACACCCAGTCATCTCGAGGCAGGTGAAAATCCCTGACCCCGCCGGGAATCGAACCAGGGACCCTGTGCTCAGGAAGTGAGAACACAACAGTGAGATCACGAGCTGTGGACATGGTGTAATTGTGGTCCTTACATGAGATGTACATTGGTGTCAGAGGAATTGTTGTGCAGTCTGTAGCAAATACTGCTTCTCCAAATGTTATTGATAGTATTTCATGAAAAGAACATCTTTTTCCCTCTTCTCCATTTGAGTTTACAGAGCATTTACATAATATGTTCGTTGAACCCTCATGATGTTGTCTTAAGGATAGTACTGGACACCCCATAAATATTTGCATTCTCTGGTCTGCAAGCTTTCACTATGCCATCAGGTTGCACTTTCTTACAATTTTCCATTATGCAGAGGATTTTATTTGTTATGGTAGCAACAGAATATACACTGAAGTCTGGGATTTCACCTACAACGTTTCTAAACTTTAATACAGAAGGCATTAAAATCTTTGGGGTTGCAAGCAATTAAAGATGTGGTAAGGTTTTTTCTTGTGCTTTTTCACAACTGTCCAGGTCACTTTGCATGGATTACAGGTTTTTTGTACAAATATACATTTACTACATCTACATAAATACTCTGCAATTCACACTGAACTATTTCGAAGTTGATGATTAGAGTGCTGACACCTAAATCTTCAGATATTCGAGTATCCAGTTATGCTGGCCACTGATGCGATATATACAGGGATCGTATCAATCGCTTCCACGTCAACTACAGCCTGAAGATGGTACATTGAAGCGCCACAAATGGTTGCGACAAAATAAATAAAATCATGACGACGACTGTACATGTTTTATTTTCTCACAATAGTAAATGGCCATAGTCCCAAAAACCTCCTGCCACAAGGATGGACATACAAAAATTTGGCAGAGAGTTTGTAGACCACTTTCAGACTGTCTCTCAACAACTACACTTTTGAATAGCATTTGGGAAAAAGTAGTAATTGGCATTCCTACTCTGCAGCTGCCCAATGGTGGACTGTTTCTGCCAACATTTAGAGATTGGAGCTCTTGCACCGAATGGCCTGAACGCACACTGTGTGTTACCAAATACAATAATTTCATACACACGATGATGGGATTTTAAAATCCTGAAACGGGTCGTGCTTTGAATAAGTAATTAGTACAACTGAAAAGGACCTCTCTAACTTCAGTATCAAATTTATATGGGTTATCACGTGACTGACATTTAATGGATTTTTTTAAATACACATATGGAGGATCTGAGTGTTTTTATTGTTTAGGGCCAACTGGCATATTTTATATGATTCAGATATCTTTTGCAATTCGTTTTGATCCTCTGATGACTTTACTATATGGTAAATGACAGTATCATCTGTAAACAAACCAAACCCAAAATATCACTTCCATTTGGCTAGATGACTTCTCACTAATTACTGCAAACTGTGCTTTTTCTGACAGGAAATCACAAGCCCAGTAACACAATTTAGATGATATTCTAATGGCAGGGAATTCAATCAGAAGCCACTTGTTAGCAACAATGTTACAAGCCTTCTGGAGATATAATAATATGGAATAAACTCAATATCACCTGTCAATAGCATTCATTACTTTGTGTGAAAAAAGAGCTAGTTATGTTTCCAAGAACGATATTTTCTGAACTAGTGCACATCATGTGTAGATCTTTTTCAATTGACTTAATAATTTTGTAACACAGCATATGTTCCAAAATCCTGCTACAAATGACAATTAATGACATGGGGCAGTAATTCTGTGGATTACTTCTATTTTTTTCCATGTGTGCTGCTGTGACCAGTACATCTTTCCAGACTTTACATACGGATCTGATGTCGAGCGACAAGTAGTACATGATTGCAAGAAATAGATATCTATTTTATAAGGGTACTCCAAAAGTAACCTAACTTGTATACAGCCTGGACTTCTAGTCCAGTGACTTCCAGTTGCTTTGCTACACTGATGGTATCTTACTTCTAAATTACTACTGTTGGCAACCGTTCTTGATTTCAATTCTGGTGTATTTGTTGCACTTTCTTTGGAGAAGGAATCTATCATTACTATGATATTGAAGTGACTGTGTGATTCTGTTTACATTGCAAAGTTCCTTTGGACATGCATGCATGTTGTGTGCATCATGTTTACCTGCTGATACCGGGCAAGTGACTTTCAAGAACAATGTCTGACCTGTACAGGTATATACATAATGGATGTACAAGTTTGGATCGTAGACGCATGATTGAAAACATATGGAAGTTTGAGTCTGGCCGTGAGTTGTGCAGGGATAGCTGAATGGTAAGGCGACCTCTCGTGACAAGCAGAAAATCCAGGTTCGAGTCCCAGTCTGACACAAATTTCACGGTCGTCATTCCTGATAGTAGTCCTTATTCACAATTGCGAATTCATTTGATGGGAATCTGTCATTGTTCTTCTTATCTTCATCTACTCTCTTTACACATACTGTTTTGGCCTTTAAGTAATTACACTGAAGCATGTATTTTGTTTCCAAGTCTATGGCTGCGTTTGAACAGTCATTCAAGACTAGAACAACACTTTTACATCAGCTAGTTCAGATGTGTACCACATCTTTTCTCAGACAATTGCTTTTCCTGTCTTTTGAGCTGAATATAATTTTTATTAGGCATCACTATGAACATGTCATCCAACTTGGTTAACATTGTATGGAATAGACAGTTTAATGTGTCAATGCCAGAGAATACCAGTCACAGCAGCTTTGACTGCATTTAGTTTTCCCTTTGCAATAACTCATCTGTGAAATGTAAAATCTGTTTGTCATGTATTTGACTGCTGATTTCTCATGGTCCTCATACGCAACTCCATAATGTAGTGTGACTAGGACCTCCCGTCGGGTAGACCATTCGCCGGGTGCAAGTCTTTCGATTTGACGCCACTTCGGCGATTATCGGGTCAATGGGGATGAAATGATGATGAGTAGAGTAGGACAACACAACACCCAGTCCCTGAGCAGAGAAAATCTACAACACAGCCAGAAATCGAACCAGGGTCCTTAGGATTGACATTCTGTCGCGCTGACCACTCAGCTACCAGGGGCGGACAGCTCCATAATTAATGAACTATAATCAAATACACTTATTTTGTAATCACAACAATATATGTTTGGGATAATGATGTCCAGACAGCTATCACCCCTTGCTGGAAGTCTGTTTGCTACAAAGGGCCCGTATCTTTAACACTAAATTTAAGAGAGCTCTATTTTTTCCACTTCCATCATCTATGTGTACATTCAAATCACAACTCACTCCTACAGTTGATTTAAGACGTGTCAAATGAAAAAGAACATTACATTTTCATGATAGAAGTTTTCAACAGTCCCATTAGGTAAAAGGTACACAGAAAAAAATAACCATATTTATATCTACTAACTCTAAAGCAACCACTTATAAATCCAATTCTAAGTAGGAATTCTTTAGGTTATTTCCCTCATATTGAGATGTGCTGTGACATATGCGCACACATCCCCATGGATGGTAGTTGATCGGTATCAAGAAAGAATCATCTCAAGATATTCAACAGATCTGTAGCACTTTCATCCTTTAGCCAACCAGGCTCCACATACACTACATCTGGTTTCAAGCCTCCTATAAATTCTGAAAACAGATCACATTTGCAATAAATGTTCAAGGGTTTCTTGCCTTGTAAGATTGCAGTTGAGCACAGCATTTTGCTCATACTGTGATCTCATGCGGTAAGTAAGAAATACATCAATACTTTTATTACACTGACGGATTGCAAATATCTTTGTAGATACGTATCACACCTGGCTTGCAGGCAATGTCCATTAACATTTGGTATAATTATGGCCACATTATTTGGGTACAAGTTCTGTTGCTCTCTTGTAGTAATGGTTGAGTTTATTCTACTGTACCACGCTCTCAATCAGAAAACTGTGCTATACCTCACTGAAACAATTGTTCAGTGCAATGGCCTCACAATAAAAAGTCTTTAGTTACAAAACTTAAAATGCAGATATCTACTACTTCTGTAACACTAAGAAACACATCAATTATTCACTCAGACATGTGGTCAGTGCAATGGCCTCTTAAGTTACAACAGTTAAAATGTAGGTATCAAGTACTTCTGTAAAATTTAGAAAGACATCAATTATTCACACAGAGAAATACAGTATTCACACATACACGTGTCAGACAGATAAATTGGCAAGTAATCAGCATTTTTTCTGTACATCTTTCATATTTTTCTTTTTTTATTTGTTTCATTTCAGTCGGAAATATACTTAAAACTGGAAATATCATGTACTTGAACTTTCAATGTAACATTTCAGCTGGTTTTTCTGTGTAGAATGTCCTGATGACAAATAAATAAATAGTTTACTTTCAAGTGCCTAGTAGCACATTATAGAAAAATGGCAATTACAGTAACAGATGATTAAATGAGAGAAATTTTCATTTTCCACACTTTTTGGAGAACGACTAAAACACAAATAAAAATACTACTTTTGTGGGGATAGTTTTGGTCAAATCTTTATTTATAGGTGTATTCGGTGGCAAAATTCGATGTGTGTGGCTTGCTTTGCGACTGTACTGTAACCGAGAAAGAAGTTCCTCCGGACACAACTGTCGGAGATTACGGTGTAACACTAAAAAATATACCATCATGAGCAAACACGGACGCTGTCGTTTGTAGTGCACGGTGGCATCATTTTCAAACCACGTATATTTGATGAAAACAGCGCTACCGATCACTTACAAACATTAGGCAAACACGAAGTTAATCACGCTACTCTAACCAGAACATCCAAGCCAACCACTCAATAAATGAAAACGTAAAATGATAATATTCGAACAATACTTTCAGTCTTTTATTTCACTCTCCGTACGAACTTTGCTTGTTGCCAGTACAAAAAGGGTAATGACAAATTTAATGAGGAGGAAACAGCAAATCAGGTAAGTGCAACATTCCGTACAACTCTCATGAAATCTGATCATAGTTTATCCACTTCCCCTATTGTCAAGTTCGCAAACACACAACAGGTGTCAGTTGGTATTGTTGACATACAAATACTTTGTCGTTTCATATATTATTCACAGGAAACTGCATTGCACGCAAATATAGTATTTATACATCACCTGCTTGGCTCGCTATGAGTCATTTATAATTTCGCAAACGGCTGACAAATTTGCTGTGACTCCTAATCAACAAATTTACTAAGCAAATAGCAGAAATTTCGGATACCACTTTAATAAATAACATCTGTGGAACCACTATGCCGCAGAGCTAAGACGACGTGGAGGGGATAGTGCTAAACGCTGCGTCGCTTCCATTCTCGCGTAGTATAAAACCGAAATCTCACTTGTTGATATTTAGACCCTTTTGCAGAAGAAAACTGACTCGAAAAAATCCCAAGTGTTGCGTAAACAAAGCGAGCAACAAAATAAAGATTAAGAACACTCGAAAGCACAAAGTGAATGAGTGCAGCGATGATAGGTCAACTTCTTATGTTAAGCTCGGTTTACACTAGCAAGTTATTGCAGCAATTTACTTGCGCGGAGGAACTTGCCGCGCGATCTGCGAGTGTAGTAATATCGCCAAGTAGACTTGCGATCATAGCAATTTATTGCGGAAGTGACTTGCTGCACGTTTTCCGCTTCCAGTGTGAACACCACGCAAGAAGTATCTGCAAGTAACTTGCAGCTTTTAGGATTTATTTCTATTTCCTGCAAGTAGGAAGCGCAAGTTATAGTAAGTATGTCGTCTGCATAACACTTACATTTAACATTTTACTTAAAGTGGTGGCTTAATTTTATGCAATCATCTTACGTATTATATGCAAACAAATTTCAGAAATGGAGGAGAAACGGGAATGGATGAAGCAGGATACAGAACATTTTACTGAAGCCGTGGAGAGCTACTCCGAAATATGGAACGTGCATAACCGGGACTTTAAGGATAGAGTGAAGAAGATGATCGCATTAAACGGAAACTCGTCGATATTCGACACATCCGTGAAAGAAGTACAGAGAAAGTAGCATATTTTCAAGACACAACCCCTTTGCACCTGTATCCACTCGCTTGCGGTTTTAGGAGTCTGGAAAAAGAAGATGTGTAATTATTACATGTTCTATTTAATTAGCTTGTCACTTTTTATTTTATGAGCATTAGAAAAAAACATTTTTATAAGCATATCATTCTGTAAAATGCAGTTTATTTCAATAAAAATGTAATTTCATTCTTATGTTTCCACATACCTTCAAATAATTTTCTCTTTTCAAGACGTCAGAAATGGCTCTACATACGTCGGGTACGATTAGAGAAATCATGCTGACGGGAATGTGAAACAGGTACATTAGGGACTTGTATGGGTCTCCTACAACGAAAAGATTTCAAAATTCAAACTTTTTTTTGGTTGTATGTTTCACATAAATAAATGAAATGCCTATTTTATTCGTAGCTCTCCCCTGTAGCTATAAATCATAGAGTGACTAGCAAACGATCCTTTGCTGAAATAACAGTACGGGAGTTTGTGTCTCGTTTTGATATGATGGTCGCTATTAACATAAACAAATACTCCATATCATTTGAGGACATTCTGCAAAAGTTTTCAAAAGTATCCATGCTCTCGATACCCAGTTCTTGCAAAAGGTTATTATAGGCACCATTTTGCGATCTTCTCATTATCCACTCTCTAACCCAAATACTTTTCTTTTTCACGTTTTTCATTACAATTACAAGAGCTGCAGCATATCTCACCCGCCTACTTGTGATGTTATACTTCGGCTGACACTCGTAGTGGTACTGAAAGCGTATGTAAACAGTATCAACAAGTTGTTGACGCAAGTTTCTTGCCACAGAACTTGCGGAAGAATCTTGCTTAATTCTTGCGCTGCTGTGTAAACACAGCTGCAAGCGGCTCGCAATAACTTGCAGCAAAAACTTCTGCAAGCGACTTGCTTGTGTAAACCCAGCTTTAGCTGATGATACCACCCTCACGCCATCCATGTCAACATCAATACCTTCTTACAGAGAACTTTCATGTTCCGTTCTTTTCACGACCTGTTCCAGTACCACCATTTGAAATGGGTTCTGTTTTAACGTTAAGGCCTGTCCACACGCAACGATTTGTTTGCGGTAATATCTAAGTACAACGCATCTGGGCAGATCGATTGTTGCGCGTGGACAGGAGATTTGTGCATTTATAAGATGTTGCGCAAAACTAGAAGTCGCAGTTCGAGATTTGAGCGAAATTGATCAAGCCTGTGAGTTCAAATCACATCTGTGCGGACACGCTGGGTTTGTGGACAGGAGTGCACCGCAAATCTGGCCCTTAAACGTGTTTGAGTCACTTGTTTGTTCACTCAGCTGTTTCACGTCATGCCTGCAGAGTGAATTTTAAAATGGCAGATACACGTCAGTGTTCTAGATTGCTCATTGCTGAATCTATCGAGATGTATAGGAGTCACACAAGTTTGTGGAAATTTAAAAACAGGGAATACAGCAATAGGGGTAAGAAGGCAGCTGCTTATAATTCTTTAACAGAGGAAGTTACGAGCGGTTGATCCTGCAGCAAACAGGGAAACGGTACTTAATTTTTTTGAAAAAATCGTTGCATGCTGTTTACCGCAAAGAGCTAAGCAAAGTAACGGAATCTGCTCGATCTAGTGCTGGGGGTTTGCTAGCACACTTTCAGTCAGTACTGTCCTATTCCATAAACTAACGTGAGTTGTGACAGGGTGGCAAAAAAAAGTGAAGCCCTATTTGTTCTAAAGAAGAGTGTAGTAAGGATATTGTGTTAAATTGGTAATTGTAAATCTTGGAACAGTGCCTTCTGGGACATAGTTATTATTACACTTCTTTACTTCCTACTATAATTTGCAGTTTAAGTGATGGAACCATTTTAACCTCTGTAGGCTCTCAGTTTTATTCCTTTAATGCACCATGCATACAAATGTGAGACACACATCACCAGTGACATACATATGATAACGACTTAAAAACGAACTGGACTACAGCTCACTGGCAACATATATAACTTCTAAGATGTCAAACATGTCTCCAACTGTAAAAATTTGATATGTCACTTTTCAGAACTGAGATACAGCAATTTACTTGCCATCACGAAATCATCCTTCATGACGGCGTAAACAGTTCATATATGTTGTATATGATTTCACACAACACTTGTTTTGAAACTGCAGTAGCAAATTTCAGATCCGTGTTGCTCCTATTGCCAGGAATCTTAACGCCACTGTCAGCTAACACTGTGGAGAAATTGCTTTCTTCATACAAGTTTTTTCCATATGATGCTAGGAGTTATGAGTCTCAGAAGATAATTATAAAATTCTAAATCCATGCTCAAATAATTACCCCAGTCATCCAGCTTGCTCTTCAATTCGTGAAGTAAATTTATGAGCGAAAACTGTATTTTATTTGCTTTTTATTTTTTGCAACACAAGTTGCGAACACAGAGCGTAATGGAATTTGCCCTTATTTCTAAATAAATGAAATAAACTTTTAGGTTTGCCTAGTTTAATAATATTGCACCATACGAGAGTGCAGTCATTGGGCACTGAAATTTTTTTCCAATTCAGACAGACGGCAGGCGATCAGTAGATTGGAACTTCTGTCTCATAAAGATAGCATATTTGTAGAGGTCTGCGCGGATAAGAAAAGTGCAATCCGCATCCGCACCACATCCGCAAGGTCCTAATCCGCAACCGCATCCGCAGCAATTAATCCGCATCCGCAAGTTTCTTATCCGCATCCGCATATATTTCAGTTTTCAATGAGTAATTAATAGTAATAGACAGTAGTACTTAGAATTATGGTATTTAATGACATAGTTATTGTTAGGGTGCCATTTCTGCGACAACTTACCTACTTTTGACTTCTTAAATCACAGGAAATGCTCTATACCTACTCTAAAGCAGACCATTCCAAACAGAAAAGCATTGGCACTCCGGAGCACACACAGTAGCGGCTCGGATCCCGTGAGATTGGAAACGCTATTTAAAAAAAATAAAATTCAGTGTAATAGTATTAAATGATGAAAATACATGCATAGAAACAATTATATTTCGCCGCTCTCGTGCCAAGGCAGCTGAAAATGTCGATGGTTTTAAACTGTTACTAGCACATTCCATTATTTACCGACAGATTTTTTGTACTCACTGCTTGGATGTGTCAAATTTTGAAGCCATTCATGTCAGCTGATGATTATATTATAGCTTACGCGTTCAGTCCTCGTCATTTTCAGGTGAAAATATTTACAGTATCAGGCCTACAATCCAAAACGCTGGCGCACCTGTGAAAAAGTTAAGGGGATACGGAATCACCTATCCCCGCAATGTTAATATATGCCTACTATAGGGAACATTTTCTCACAAACTACTGGAGACAGAGAGGTAAAAATTTTACTGTATGTGCATTCATATGTTACAACAATACTGAAACAACAGTTTATTGTCAAAGTATTTTCTTACAGAGATATTGTACATTTATTTTTAAGTAAATTTTTTCCATCGCTTTTTACTAGACTATCACCCCTAAGTCTTTTGTAAATCAAGTAATTAAAAAATCGTTGTTTCAGTATGTAATAGGGACCTATGTCACTACGTCATAAAAATTTCAGACTTCTAGGTTGACCAGTACCTGAGATAATGTTCCTAGATGAAGTAAAAAGTAAACTTACGGGAAACGGAGAAAGAAGATTAAAACATTCCTGATCCGTAGCTAATACCCCCTTCACAGTCTTCATAATCATCTTCAAGTCTTCTTTTGGCACCCCTCTGCACCTGTCTTGCTTTTTTCACTAATGTCTTGATTATATTATCAGCATGCCTTATTCTGTGCTGATCTAAAAAGAACATAGCACGTACCGTACGGGAACCAACACACATACCCAACTTTTGAAGGACCTGGCATTTAGTTATATTTCCAAGATTGAAGGTTGCCACAGCATCATACACACCAAAATGTAGTGTATTAATTCCGACAAACACTGTTTTTGGGAGACGATGCCATATCACACTATTCAAGCACTCGTTGGGGTTCTGCGTTTTTCCGTGAAGACATTTCATCAGAAGACTTCTGTCAGCCAGATCTCTGAAAATGGGCTTTATTTCTGCCATGATGGCTGATGGTAGACTGTGGTGGTGAATGTATTTCTCTCCTGTTGTTAGTCCCCTATTGTATTTACACCAGCTGTTTTCACCTTTGGGGCACAAACCATGTTGTGGATGCTCATCCGTGGATGCGGTGTGGAAATATAAAGCCCATATAGCTCTCCTCATTTCTTCAAGATTGCCTGTATTTTGCCTGATTGCAAGGCCATAGCAGTTCTGAATGTGGTCTATTATGGAATCAGTCAATCTTCCTCTGCCATCCAAGGTTTTCCCATCATCTAGTTTTTTCCCTTTCATAACTGATTTTAACCTTCTCAGCCTGGCACCCATTCTCTTCTGCACATGTCCTATACATTCAAGTTTGCTTATATTTACACTGTTCCCATATGGTTTGCTTTCCAAAACTTCTTTGAATGCTTTAGAGTCACCATCTCCCAGATATTTGACATAGCGAACATTATACCACTGTGAAGAGCGATGAAAAATTTTCTTCACCCCAGCAACCTCCATGCCACCACTACTACCATAATAATTAGCAATACAGTCATCACTGTGTTCATTTTTCAGCCTGCCTGTGCACCTACAGTATTTAGACATTATTGCAACATCAATAACCTTGCCAGTATCAACACTAGTTGCTGTTACAACACCATTGTTGGAGGTGTGGCCCCTTTTCTGCCACGTGCCATCAAACGCCACTGTGAGGTCACGACTGCCGTCATTTTCTTCCACTGCTTCTTCCACAGCAACCTGCATTGACTTCTGTGCTACATCTTCAACTGCAGATCCTAGTACATAATTGTAAGCTTCAAACTTTGAAGGTGCACTTGGAAGATTTAGAACACCACATAGCATATCACCAGCTGCTTTGCCCTTACCAATTGCTCGCAATCCATAAACTAACCTAATATTTACACTATAAAGTTCAGTTTTCTTGTATCCATTATTTACAGTTACTGAAACCGAACTTGGAAACTTACAGCTGTATTTACAAACACTGCATATTAAATTAAACTGGGCAGCCAGGCCAACATGGGATTCTACTTTCAGAGAAACGTTTCCATGACATTTTTTGCAGCACAAACTGTTTTCAAGAGCTTCACACAATATATTCGTATCAATGAGTTCAAAAACTTCATTCCCTCTATCAAGTAAATTATATTTCTCTTCCAAATCTCTTAGTTTTTTATGAGAAGCACTGTTTTCATTTGGTGTAAGTTCGTTCGGCAAATCAGTAATAAGTGGATTCACATTTTCCAACAGTGATGATGATGAACTGCTTTGCTTTGCTAATGAATCATTATTTCTTTTCTTTTGCCAGTTCACACGCTTTTTAAATACTTTTGCTTTAGCTCTAGGCATTTTCACTGCGAAAAATGAAGCACTAAATACGAAATAACTCAACAACAACTACTTTCTTATATCACACTGTTTACAAAACAGTCCCGCCACAAAGTCAAAGAGTAACTTGAGGAAACCAGAGAGAAACATTTTCGGGCAACTAGTGTATAAATAGTCGCTGGAAACCGGGATATTTGAATTCATGTCACTTTAAAGGTACTGCCAAAAAGTTCATGGTCAGCCACGAGAGACGTGTATAACTAAAGCGCAATACCCGATCTCACAAATATATAAAAATAAAATAGTTATAATTGTAGTAGAGCTATGTATGATACGTCATTTTAAAGAGGAAACATGGCAGAATATAATACGCCAATAAAAAAAAATTCGATTTTTTAACCCAAAATCCGATTCCGTATCCCCTTAAACTGCCAGCAATAATTGACGTTGTCTGGAAGAAATAACTCGTCTTCCGAAGAGTGACAACAAAATCAGTGGTTATAGAAATTAGGAGTCCATTTAGCTTTAGCTAAAAATACGATTGAAATCTCAAAGCTCACCTTTTGGCTGATTTATCGAATTAAGACCTAGCGATAGATGAAATGTCTGTTTCATTCTCAACTAAACAAACTTTTTCACACTTTAAGACATCCTCAACACTGGTCTAAATTACTAAGTCAAAATTTGCAGTAGATTTCGCAGTTAATACTTTCAATGTTAAAAAATAATTTTTTTCAGAGTTTAATGGAACTGCAAACGATTTCAAGATGTCTATATAAAAACCACTGTCCCATAACTTCAAATGTTAGGCACTGTTCCCTGTTAAGCAATACCGAGTTATAGTTAAACTGTTCAATTTTGTTACGAATTTCAGCCCTTATCTTTACTAATTGGCTGGTAAACTAAAAGACACATTATTATTTTGGATGATTTGAATATTTGGCAAGTTCTCAATGAGATCAGAATAATCTATCACGGGCTATCGCAGTCACAGCTTGTTGGTGGTCGTGAGCCGTAGATTGAAGTCCAACTTGTAATTAATTACAAGACCCGCCATGCCACCGTTCCGGCCGGGCTGTTTCACTGTTCACAAAGAGCGACAAAGCTCGGGGGCTGCAAATGTTACTGTAGTGCACGCTAAAATTTAGGTAGGCAATTATGAGATCATCATTGCCTAGTTTAATAATATTGACTTGTTAGCTGTAGAAATGTTCTTGTTGCGAAGAGTAAAAACTTAAAATTGAGCTCTTTAATATGAAAATTACAACAAAACAAATTGCTTGTTAAATATTTCCTTCTTTTACCTAATGCTACTTAAATGTTCTTGTTGTTGTTGTTGTTGTGGTCTTCAGTCCTGAGACTGGTTTGATGCAGCTCTCCATGTTACTCTATCCTGTGCAAGCTTCTTCATCTCCCAGTACTTACTACAGCTTACATCCTTCTGAATCTTAGTGTATTCATCTCTTGGTCTCCCTCTATGATTTTTTCCCTCCACACTGCCCCCCAATGCTAAATTTGTGATCCCTTGATGCCTCAGAACATGTCCTACCAAATGGTCCCTTCTTCTTGTCAAGTTGTGCCACAAACTCCTCTTCTCCCCAATTCTATTCAATACCTCCTCATTAGTTATGTGATCTACCCATCTAATCTTCAGCATTCTTCTGTAGCACCACATTTCGAAAGCTTCTATTCTCTTCTTGTCCAAACTATATATCGTCCATGTTTCATTTCCATACATGGCTACACTCCATACAAACACTTTCAGAAACGACTTCCTGACATTTAAATCTATACTCGATGTTAACAAATTGCTCTTCTTCAGAAACGCTTTTCTTGCCATTGCCAGTCTACATTTTATATCCTCTCTACTTCGATCATGATCAGTTATTTTGCTCCCCAAATAACAAAACTCCTTTACTACTTTAAGTGCCTCATTTCCTAATCTAATTCCCTCACCATCACCCGACTTAATTCGACTACATTCCATTATCCTCGTTCTTTCAAGACACTGTCCATTCCATTCAACTGTTCTTCCAAGTCCTTTGCTGTCTCTGACAGAATTACAATGTCATCGGCGAAACTCAACGTTTTTATTTCTTCTCCATGGATTTTAATACCTACTCCGAATTTTTCTTTTGTTTCCTTTACTGCTTGCTCAATATACAGATTGAATAACATCGGGGAGAGGCTACAACCCAGTCTCACTCCCTTCCCAACCGCTGCTTCCCTTTCATGTCTTCGACTGTTATAACTGCCATCTGGTTTCTGTACAAACTGTAAATAGCGTTTCGCTCCCTGTATTTTACCCCTGCCACCTTTAAAATTTGAAAGAGAGTATTCCAGACAACATTGTCAAATCCTTTCTCTAAGTCTACAAATGCTAGAAACGAAGGTTTGCCTTTTCTTAATCTTTCTTCTACGATAAGTCATAAGGTCAGTATTGCCTCACGTGTTCCAACATTTCTACGGAACCCAAACTGATTTTCCCCAAGGTTGGCTTCTACTAGTTTTTCCATTCGTCTGTAAAGAATTCGTGTCAGTATTTGGCAGCTGTGGCTTATTAAAGTGATTGTTCGGTAATTTTCACATCTGTCAACACCTGCTTTCTTTGGGATTGGAATTATTATATTCTTCTTGAAGTCTGAGGGTATTTCGCCTGTTTCATACATCTTGCTCACCAGATGGTAGAGTTTAGTCAGGACTGGCTCTCCCAAGGCCATCAGTAGTCAGTAGTTCTAATGGAATGTTGTCTACTCCCGGGGCCTTGTTTCGACTCAGGTCTTTCAGTGCTCTGTCAAACTCTTCACGCAGTATCATATCTCCCATTTCGTCTTCATCTACATTCTCTTCCATTTCCATAATATTGTCCTCAAGTACATCGCCCTTGTGTAAACCCTCTATATACTCCTTCCACCTTTCTGCTTTCCCTTCTTTGCTTAGAACTGGGTTTCCATCTGAGCTCTTGATATTCATACAAGTCGTTCTCTTATCTCCAAAGGTCTCTTTAATTTACCTGTAGGCAGTATCTATCTTACCCCTAGTGAGATAGGCCTCTACATCCTTACATTTGTCCTCTAGCCATCCCTGCTTAGCCATTTTGCACTTCCTGTCGATCTCATTTTTGAGACGTTTGTATTCCTTTTTGCCTGCTTCATTTATTGCATTTTTATATTTTCTCCTTTCATCAATTAAGTTCAATATTTCTTCTGTTACCCAAGGATTTCTACTACCCCTCGTCTTTTTACCTACTTGATCCTCTGCTGCCTTCGCTACTTCATCCCTCAAAGCTACCCATTCTTCTTCTACTGTAGTTCTTTCCCCCATTCCTGTCAATTGTTCCCTTATGCTCTCCCTGAAACTCTGTACAACCTCTGGTTCTTTCAGTTTATCCAGGTCCCATCTCCTTAAATTCCCACCTTTTTGCAGTTTCTTCAGTTTTAATCTACAGCTCATAACCAACAGATTGTGGTCAGAGTCCACATCTGCCCCTGGAAATGTCTTACAATTTAAAACCTGGTTCCTAAATCTCTGTCTTACCATTATATAATCTATCTGATACCTTATAGTATCTCCAGGGTTCTTCCATGTGTACAACCTTCTTTTATGATTCTTGAACCAAGTGTTAGCTATGATTAAGTTATGAGAGCTTCTGTAAAGTTTGGAAGGTAGGAGACGAGATACTGGCAGAAGTAAAGCTGTGGGTACCGGGCGTGAGTCGTGCTTCGGTAGCTCAGATGGTAGAGCACTTGCCCGCGAAAGGCAAAGGTCCCAAGTTCGAGTCTCGGTCGGGCACACAGTTTTAATCTGCCAGGAAGTTTCGTATCAGCGCACACTCCGCTGCAGAGTGAAAATCTCATTCTGGAAACATCCCCCAGGCTGTGGCTAAGCCATGTCTCCGCTATATCCTTTCTTCCGCAGGAGAGCTTCTGTAAAGTTTGGAAGGCAGGAGACGAGATACTGGCAGAAGTAAAGCTGTGGGTACCGGGCGTGAGTCGTGCTTCGGTAGCTCAGATGGTAGAGCACTTGCCCGCGAAAGGCAAAGGTCCCGAGTTCGAGTCTCGGTCGGGCCCACAGTTTTAATCTGCCAGGAAGTTTCGTATCAGCGCACACTCCGCTGCAGAGTGAAAATCTCATTCTGGAAACAATCCTTTTAGTATTTTGACTGATACAGGAGTTTCAGTAAACATTATATTAGCTAACTTTATTCACACGACTTTCGTGAAAACAAAACTGTTAGTCTTCCCAGTCACTAATCACAGAATTATACGGCCCCTATTCAAGAGATCCAGGAATGTGTGGATCCAGACATGCATAATAATTAAACTAGGAAATGGGAAAATGTAGCATAAGAACGCACGTTCCTAGTGGTTGACTACGTTTTGGGCTGGAGTTTATCCAAGAAAGGGAAGTGAAATCGACTTTTCTATGGGCCCTGCCTCCTTCTGTACCATAGATTGAATTACTACAACAAGAGGGAAGTCATAGATGAAACTGTCGCCATAGGCCGATATTTCCTGTATTTAAGCAAACTCGGTAGTACCGAAAGTATCCAGTATGTGCTATGCAAGTACTTGGCGCAGAAGCACGAGTGCAGCAGAAGTTACAAGAACCCAAGAACTTCACTTCTCCACAGATAACAGCAGCTAGTTGACTTACTTACACAATATTCAGAGGTACTCGAAAAAATATAAGGCTTTATAAGGGGATATTACATATCACATCGAGGTGTTCCCACATCAGCTCTTCTGTCACAGTTTTTGTCTTGTTCCCTGGTCCAAAGTAAGGCTGTCAATGAAAAAATAAAGAGGATGTTAGCCTGGGGTCTGACAGAACTGTCTACGAATCCTTATTTCAGTCTACTTTTGGTTGTACCAGAACCTGGAGGCGAAGTTCTCCTTGTGCTTGATGTTATACTTGTTAGAACTCACCCAGGGAATCTGGGGAAATGAGAGTATGATTTAGGTAAAGTAATTTTGTTAAGAGGCAGTTAATTTCACATTTTTGGATTTTCAAAATTTATTTATGTTAACTTGCTGTTCTGATTAAGTGATAAATTTTGATTGGTTCTGCAAATACGCTCGGGATTGAGCGGGTTTGAAGCTGCGTTCAGTTTGGCTGTGATGTTTCTCTGTCAATCAGAAATAAGCACATTCAGCCGTATTTGGGGAACTAGGAAGTACTTTTGGGTAGAGAGATGAATAGAGTCAGGGCTTGGATCTTATGTGATCAGACCTATTGATAAGTGCTCTGATGAAAATTATTAATATTGTGATATTTCGGTACCAAAATGTTTGAGAAGTTCAAATGGTTCAAATGGCTCTGAGCATTATGGGACTTAACATCTGAGGTCATCAGTCCCCTAAAACTTAGAACTACTTAAACCTAACTAGCCTAAGGACATCACCCACATCCATGCATGAGGCAGGATTCGAACCCGCGAACGTAGCAGCAGCGTGGTTCGGGACTGAAGCACCTAGAACCGCTAGGACACGGTGGCCGGCAAAGGTTTGAGAAGTCCTGTGAAGTGTGGAAGAGAGTTTGATTTAATGCATGATGTGAAATTCAGAACATTTGGTGACATTTTAAATAGATAAATTCTGTGTTAGGTGTTGCTTACTCATGAACATGAACATTTTGTTGTATAAGACTGATTACAGCAAAATTTGAGCGAACTATTCTAAAAGTAATAATCCCTTTGTAAACTTTCTGTGATAGATAATCAATAATTACCATAAACTGGTTACAGTTATGAATGATGTGTGTGTGTGTGTGTGTGTGTGTGTGTGTGTGTGTGTGTGTGTGTGTGTGTGTGTGTGTGGACTTTTCAGACTTTGTATGGCTTAGAGTATGGCTTGGTAGTAACTGGTGTATGCAAGCTAACCGAAATAGAAATTTTATGCACACAAATACTTCCATTTAGCTATTTTTAATCTTCCACTAACGAAATAATGTTTTAGTGCGACTTATGGTTATGAGGTATACCGCTGATTTTTCTATAGCTTTTTCCATCTGAGTTTTAGTAACTTCAAGAAGGCCTGCATGTGATAACAGATTCATTACAAGGTGAGCAAAACATTATTCGCAGCAGCATAGTTCCGCGCCACCGGACACCCAGAGAAGAATTTCAGTGGGAGGAAACAGTTTGCGATGCATTAGCTAGTCTAACAGACAGGGTTTTACAATTAAAACGATGACATGATCAATAGCTCGAGTGAATGCAAGAATATTTATTGTGGTCACACCCTCAGTCATCTTTGTTAAAAACCCAAAATAAAAAATGGCAATTATTACATATGGAACCATCTGTCATATTAAGGATACCAAACACCAGAGCTTGTTTACAAATCCATCAGAAATAGAGGCTATACCGACTTCAAAACCTGAAGAAATACTGTGACTGCAGCATTAAGAGTGCTTTGAATTTTAAATATAACATGTCAAATGACTTAGCAACTTCTATTTTTTCCATGTTAGGTATGAAATGACGGTGTGTTATGTAACCAGTTACATTTGTTTCACAGTTTTTAAACAGTGCATACATACTAAAGTATTATGTTGTATTAATCTATTTTTTACTCCTAAAGTTTAGGAATAATGCGTAAGATGATTTTAATAAGCTTATTATTGTTTCTTTTTTTTAAATTCAATTTCTTTTCGTTGTCTAATTTAAATGACTTAAGCTCCACATGTATAGCCAGTTTTAAAATTCAGAGTCATAATTAAATGTTCGCAATCATAAATTCTTTTACACATAAAACATCGTGTAGCCTGGCATTGTACAGAGGACGTAGTTACATTGGTTAGTGTGTATCAAGTCCCACTCTGTTTAAGATCCTTCTACAAAGCCACCTACTCAGTTTCGACTGTCAGTTCTCAGTATGGTTGACTAGAATCAATAGTACTGACCTGATCTAGATTTGATTTGAAGTGGTATGAAACCGGGTAGTCAAGGGAAGGCAGAATTCGGTTACGACTGTGGATGGGCCCATAATCAGTTACTATTGGTTGGCCGGCCGGCGTGGCCGTGTGGTTCTAGGCGCTCCAGCCTGGAACGGCATGACCGCTATGGTCACAGGTTCGAATCCTGCCTCGGGCATGGATGTGTGTGATGTCCTTAGGTTATTTAGGTTTAATTAGTTCTAAGTTCTAGATGACTGATGACCTCAGAAGTTAAGTCGCATAGTGCTCAGAGCCATTTTTGAACTATTGGTTGCCTTTTACAGTTATACACAATTTATTTTAAATCAGTAATTCCAGACTCAATAATAAATAAAAATACCACACGTTATTAATGAGGGAATAAACAACTGTGTAAATAATCATGTTTTCAGTGAGTGAGCAAATTGCCATTAAATACAGATACAGCAGATAATGTTTTAAAGCATGGCACTGTGATCTGGGCAGGAAACCTTACACCCAGGAATGGCAATGAACTACGAACTGTTTGAAACTCGCAAGAATTTACAAATTACAGGTATTGAAATATTAAAGGCAAGTCACCACAGACACAGCAGAAGGTATCAGATACCAGGAATTGCAGTAAATAAGATTTTAAATGGTTATTGCGTAAATACAAATACCAAATTAGAATTTTAAAGTAAGTGACCACAATCACAGCTGAAGGCCTTACACGCCAGGAACTGCAATATCATAAAACATTTAGAAACCTGCTGTAAAATAGCAAATACAATAGCAAAGATTAAAAACAAAAAACTGATCACCAAATGGGCGAAATACGGTAAACTTTTTAACACAACCCTTGACATCCACTAACACTACAATGCTAGATTTATTCCAGAAGGCGACCAAACTATTAAGTAGACATATATAACCTTTAATGTAGGCATTACAATTGTAATAAATAATTACAATTGTAATAAATAATACAATAATGAAACACAAGGACCAGTACATAAGTTCCTTAATGGGTACTGAGGAAGATTATACCTGTAGAAGGCGTGGGCTGATTGAGCCTTACACTGAACTACTGGCCATTAGACCTCCTTTTAGGACACACATCTTCCAAGAACCAAGGGGCCACAGACGGTGTTGCAGGAATCGACCTCTGAGAAGGTCTGGCAACAAACACTTTCGCGAGCGATGAGATAGGCAGCCAAGAGTTGCATTCACTTCACAAGATGGTAACTCAGACTAGTGGCAGTCTAATGAATGACTAATGATAATCTTGCTGAAGGTACTCGATGTCCGATAAACTAACCGCAACGATGTTGTTGCCGGAATCGGCGGTCTGTGCTACGTCCCCAGAATAATGTGTTAAGAGCGCGCGAAACGAGAAAGGAATCTCTATCACCAGAGTCCGGCCTACAATCAAAAAAACTGTCAAAACTACACGCCTTACCGGACAGCAGAGGCAAGACGATGAAACATACACTACCATTAGATACACTAACCCCCAGGGCAGGTAACTGGGGTGTCAGCGGCCACTAGGCAAGAAAAATTACCACTGGTTGAACTTAGCAAATTGTAACAAGTTGAACGAAGTAAATAGTAATAAAAAGTCGAGGAAAGCTAATCAGACCGCCTTCCTCAAGCACTCCACTCGCTGCTCTTCACCTCGGCGAGACTATGAGCAGTAACATGAACGCAAATCACTGGAGAATCCGGAGATACCACAATGGTGGAAGTTTCGCTGCTTGGATTGAAATGGACTGTTCTTAAAGCTTGCTGGATCCGGTTTACGACGAGGTTGTACACCCTCGTGATCACAGCCCTTCCCTCTGGCAGTCCATGCGTGCCGGATGCGGTGGACGTGCGGTTCTAGGCGCTGCAGTCCGGAACTGCGGGACTGCTACGGTCACAGGTTCGAAGTTAGGTTTATGTAGTTCTAAGTTCTAGGGGACTGGTGACCTAAGATGTTAAATCCCATAATCCTCAGAGCCATTTGAACCATTTAGTCCATGCGTGGCACCAGCGATCCCAACGTGTTCTGGCACTGCACGAACCAGGCACCTCCTGAGTCCCCAACCGAACTGGCTCCCTCCCACGACCCGGAAAAACAACGACGTCGCCCCAAAGATAGGGCAACAGTTACTACATATCGATAACCGCCGCTGCTGCTACTAGCGGACAGGCAACGCTTGCGAAACCGAGTGGCGCCAGTCAACAAGAGAAGAAGACAAACAACCACAACCATGCCAACCAAACGATGCCGTCTGGCCTCCAACAGAGGGCGGAAACCTACAAACAGCACCAACGCGAACCGCAGCACGGCTCTTGGTAACTTTAAATCAGTGCAAAGCTCTGTTATTGCAAATAACACTTCTCGTAAATGAACTACACAAAAAGTGAATATTGAGTGGTAAGTACCAGGCAATAAACAGGGATTGTTTTGTTGTGGTCTGTGACGTTTTAAGGATTGGCTGGACGAGTGATAGGTCACAAATTTAATAACTTTTGGTAAGCATGAGGAGTGCAAATTCTGACAATGAAAAGCAGTGATAAGTGGCACGCACAGACTTGATCGTTGCTGCTTCTCATGGTTGTGAACTGATCCAGTTACTTTGAGTAAGGAAAATTGCTTTGAATGGTGGATACTAAGTGAACGTGCCATATGTTCATCCAACAACTCAAATATGGAATGACTTACTGGATAATTTATTTTAATTGTCCTATCTGAATAAAATGCAGTCAGACCAGTCTAAGTAACACTTAATAGATACATGTGTCAATCCTGTTTATTTCTGGTTCCACGCTTTTAAGACATTACGAAATCCTTCTAATTTTGTTTTAGTGTACATTTGTCATCAAAATGGGCCTGGCGCCAAAAGAACCAAACTTCCACATCGATGATCAACTTGATACCTTACCATTCCAATCCTGCCAATATCCTGAAGGACGACCATCACCTGCACCACGCCACTTTCTCCATCAAAATCCAGTTCACTCCATTCTCAGCTTCAAGCCGATGTTTTGTGATGTCCTACTGTAACAAATATATAATATTAATTGTTTTGGCTATAACACCTTCCTGTTCACCAACAGATCTCATGTATTTATAGCAACACATACAAACCAGGAGCTCAGAAACAACTGGCACTCTTTAATGATCCAAGATATAGAATTCAACTATGATGTACACTTTAGCAAGATCTCTTGTATATTCACAATTGCTTGGAACACATCCCTGTTTTCCTTTTATTGTTTAAAATACCAGTTGATAATTTCCATTAATTATTTGAAAAGCATTGGGTCAATCAAGAAATGTAAACCAATGTTGACTGAGCTTTGGTCAAGGTTTTCTCTGGTTCCTCTTTGATGTATTGAAGAATGGGAAGCACAGAATCTGTCAATAATATCCATAGATACACTGTGAACACATGAAGTACAGGTGTGCCAGTCATAAAAGTTCTATTTATTGCAGAATTGTAAGCACAGAATCTGTCAGTAATATCCATGGCTACACTGTCAACACATGAAGTACAAGTGAGCTAGTCATAAAAGTTCTATTTATCAAACTTGGTAAAACTTGGGTAGCCCATGGCAATTCTCTACTAAAAGTCACAATGGTCTTATGATAAGTTGCCAATTTACACATAAACAGCTGCCCATTCATAACAAATATAAATTGCCTAATTGATAAATAATAGTTGGATGTCATTCACAGTTTATGAACATTGACTTAAAGGGAAATTGCAATTCGTGTGATACACAAAATTGAATGAACTTATGTGATAAATATTGATTTATTTATAAACGAAACTCTGTCATTGTAAACTGAACAAATAGCTAACGAACTTGGGAACAGTCGTAAGAGTGATGTAACAAACCTATTAATATGTTAATCCTTTGCTACTAGGAAAGAAGGGGGGATGTGCTATTTCCCTTTCCTTACTATCCCCTACTTCTTTCGCTATTGTCAAGTGAAATGTAATGACCAAAGTGAGGCTGTAATATTGGCAAGAGACTGGAAACTGTATTACGTAATGTAAATGCTACACACTAGGTAAGCAATGCAACCATATAACAATGAATGACAAGTAGCAGTGCCAAGCGCTCTATGAAAACAGAGATAAATCATTCCTTGTATTGATTTTGTGGAAGGGAGAGGAGGATATGTACAAAGCTTCTGTGAAAATAATGAATGTGAATGGACCAGAGGATATTTGATCCATCATAATCATTGGAGGTTGCAGATGTTATTATATAAAACTTCCTCAACAGTGAATAAAAATATCCGCCTGTAGACGAGCCTAATAATTATTCTTGTACCACTTATTAGGAAGCATTTATATGTACTTAATAATTCAAAGAATATAGTCCAGAGATATAATTCAGACTGGGGAGAAATCACATACTGGGTTCCCCAAGTTTGAATCTTAGGTCCACTACTGTTCCTCATATATATAAACGATTTTCTATCTAGTATACAAGCAGAATTAGTTCTTTTTGCAAATGACACTAGTGCTATAATCACCCCAAGCAAACATACAAAAATGGAAGAGATAATAAACAAAATTCTTAAAAGTATCATTGACTGGTTTTCTGTGATCAGTCTTACCCTCAATTTTAAAGAGACACAACATATTCAGTTTTGCACATGTAGAGGTACTACACCAATGATATCTGTAACACATGCTGAAGAAATAATAAATAGTATGGAAACTTCAAAACTCTTAGGTGTTCACAATAACGATAGTTTAATTTGGAAAAAAACACATTATGGAACTCCTAAACCAACTTAGTTGATCCACATTTGCGCTTAGAAAAATTGTAAATCTGTAAGCTGATGTATTTTGTATATTTTCATTTGATAATGTCATGTGGAATAATGTTCTGGTGTAACTCATGTTTAAGAACGAAAGTCTTCATTGAGCATAAATGAACTGTGCGAATAATATTTGGTGCTCACCCACATTGGTTGAATTCAAAATACGCATTGTTGCAGTGCCGACATTTCCACCTATCTTCAAGTTGGAACTCTGTCGGTCACTTGTACTGTTGCTGCGTTTGTATCACTCACACATTGACAACAACTGCAGCTTATTTTAGTCTCTGTTCTGTTTGGTGTACAGAGCTAACGAAGCGAGCTGTGACGTAAGTTTTTTTATGATAATTGTGAATACTGTCTTTATTTTGGATTAAAGTCTTTCACTAGCAACTATGTTTTACTTTTATTTATGTTTTGAGGGCCTTTTTCAAAAAAAGGGTTATCAGAGGAGGAGGCTGAAAAGTTTCTAAATGAAGATTCGGATGACAGCAAGTGTTCTGAATTGGACTGGTCTGATGGGAAAGAAGAAGTAAATGTTAGTGATCACAACAGTGAATCAGAAATAGAATTAGTTCCTTTAGATGGAGGAGGACACACGCATATTGAAGAGGAAATGCAATGTCATGAAGATGAAGAAGATGGTGAAGATAATTTTGATTTTATTTGTGGATGTTTTGTTAGTAAAGATGGCAAAACTATATAGGCTAAGGAAAGTGTAAGAGCCAAAACTGCGAAAACACCCTCATAAAATATAATAAAATTTCTATCTGGTCCGAAGAGATCTGCTAATACTATTACACAAAAAATGGCAGCATTCAATAAGATTGTTAGTGCAGATATGATTGATTCACTTGTGGAATACACCAATTTATATATCAGAAACATGGTATCACAGAACACCTATTCTAGAGAGAGAGATATGTAGGAAACTTTATGGAAGAGATATATGCTCTCTTTGGAATTCTTATATTGATTGGCTTGAATGGTGGAAATAAAACAAATGTTGAAGAACTTTGGAGTAAAGATGGCTCTGGTATGAAGATCAATAGAGCTTGCATGCTATACAGACGGTTCTTATTTTTCCTCAGAAGCATGAAATTTGACAAAAAATTGACAAGAACACAAAAGTTCTTGCAAACCATGGATGAAGGGTATCAGACAGATGCCATATTCCTTGACTTCCGGAAAGCGTTTGACTCGGTGCCCCACTGCAGACTCTTAACGAAGGTATGAGCATATGGGGTTGGCTCCCAAATATGTGAGTGGCTCGAAGACTTCTTAAGTAATAGAACCCAGTACATTGTCCTCGATGGTGAGTGTTCATTGGAGGTGAGGGTATCATCTGGAGTGCCCCAGGGAAGTGTAGTAGGTCTGCTGTTGTTTTCTATCTACATAAATGATCTTTTGGATAATGTGGATAGCAATGTGTGGCTGTTTGCTGATGATGCTCTGGTGTAAGGGAAGGTGTCGTCGTTGAGTGACTGTAGGAGGATACAAGATGAATTGGACAGGATTTGTGATTGGTGTAAAGAATGGCAGCTAACTCTAAATATAGATAAATGTAAATTAATGCAGATGAATAGGAAAAAGAATCCCGTAATATTTGAATACTGCATTAGTAGTGTAGTGCTTGACACAGTCACGTCGATTAAATATTTGGGCGTAACATTGCAGAACGATATGAAGTGTGACAAACATGTAATGGCAGTTGTGGGAAAGGTGGATAGTCGTCTTCGGTTCAGTGGTAGAATTTTGGGAAGATGTGGTTCATCTGTAAAGGAGACCGCTTATAAAACACTAATACGACCTATTCTTGAGTACTGCTCGAGCGTTTGAGATCCCTATCAGGTCGGATTGAAGGAGGACATAGATGCAATTCAGAGGCGGTCTGCTAGATTTCTTACTGGTAGATTTGATCATAACGCAAGTTTACGGAAATGCTTCAGGAACTCGGGTGGGAGTCTCTGGAGGAAAGGAGGCGTTATTTTCGTGAATCGCTACTGAGGAAATTTGGAGACCAGCATTTGAGGATGACTGCAGTACAATTTTACTGCCGTCAACTTATATTTCGCGGAAAGACCACGAAGATAAGGTAAGAGAGATTAGGGCTCGGACAGAGGCATATAAGCAGTCATTTTTCCCTCGTTCTCTTTGGGAGTGGAACAGGGAGAGAAGATGCTCGTTGTGGTACGAGCTACCCTCTGCCACGCACCGTATGGTGGATTGCGGAGTATGTATGTAGATGTAGATGTAGAAGGCGCGCTAGAAACAAATTAGCAGCAATCAGGTCATATTTAGATAAATTTGTCACCAATTGTAAGGAAAGCTATAGTTTGGGAGAGTTAGTAACCTTAGAGGAGATGCTGACACCTTTTAGAGGGAGATGTTCGTTTGTTCAGTACATACCGAACAAACCAACAAAGTATGGTTTGTAATTCTTTGCTATTTGCGATGGCAAAACATTCTATACAGCATCTGTTGAGCTGTACTATGAAACACAATCAGATGGCCCTTACAAGGTGCCAAATTAACCGTATGATATTGTGCATCGGCTGGCAGAACCTCTGTTCGGATCAAATCGAAATATTACTTTTGCTAATTGGTATACCAGTTATCCACTGGCAGTCTCACTTTTGCAGAGAAACGTCACATGCATTGGTCCCCTGAAGAAAAATAAAACGGAAATCCCTCCAGAATTCCTGCCTCTGAAATCCAGGAACATTGGGTCTTTACTGTTTGGATACCAGAAAGATAACACACTGGTGTCATAGGTGCCTAAAAGAAACAAATGTGTTAATCTGCTTAGCACCATGCACAGTGAACGCACAGTTGATGAGAATACCAATAAACCACACATTATCATGGACTAAAACATGACAAATGGAGGGGTTGACAACAAGTGTGCAGTAAATATTCTGTTGCAATAGTAACAAGGAGGTGGACGATGGCTGTATGGTTCGCTTTACTAAACATTGCTGGTATCAGTGCTCAAATACTGTTTCACTGCAACACAGAAAACCCCCAAAAAAATCAAGGAGGCTATTTTTGAAACAACAACTTATGAAAGATCATTTACTTACAAGATCCCACATTTCGATGTTTCGAAATGATCTCTAAATATTTTTGGCCCGTCTTAAATTGCAAGAACCAGAAGAACCTCCAAACAGAAAGAAGAGTCGCTGTGTTATGTGTGGCAGAAAAAACAGTGTTGTCAGCACAATTCGATGTAATCAGTGTAACACGTTTGTATGCAAGAAGCATTCCGCAGTTGTGTGTGACAAATGTGCATATACCATTGTCGATGAGGTAGGGGAACAGGATGAGTAAACTCTGTTTTTACATAGAAACAATGTTCAATAAAGAGAGTATTATCCAATACATGCTGTATGAGTAACATTGAAAGGGTACTCGCTTGGCAGACCACTCATCTTGCAGGCCTGACTGCTTGATGCCACAGTATGAGCAAGGCATGTGGGTGCCTCTCATAATTTCGACCCTGCCAGGATTTTGCTGTTAGGGTTTGCTGTTAAGAAATTTTTTGATGGAATATATTGTGATAGCGCTAAGAAGTAAAATTTTTTTTGTTTGCAATTTCTTTCTGGATTGGTGTGGATCTTTTATTTTTTTTATGTAATTAATTGCTATATCGTCCAAGGCTGGAAGATCGTTGCATAATTTTTTTTGCGTAATGTCCATAGTAACTAGGTCACAGTCGAAAAGTGTAGTCACCATGGAGAATAGTGATTCTGGGGTGAAAGTAGCAGTGCAGCAGGAAGTAGGTGTCGACCTGGGGTTAATGAGCGAGAACGGCAAACACTCGGAAGGGGCTGAATTGTTCAGCGGACTGCGGCTAGGTGATCCTTTAAGCGGCGGGCTTTGTCCACAACCGGGGGCTTTTCCCGACGACGCGGGCGAGCCGGGACTATGTCAGGTATGCAGAGAAAGTGTAACTACCCTTAGCGAAGCTACAGTTTCTCAGGCGAACGAGGTGAGCGCACCGAAAGTAGCAAATGACAATGTGCTACTGCAGTTTTTACAGAGGATGGATAGAGATAATAAGGAGAGAGATAGGGAGAATAAGGAAAGATTGGAAGCGATGGATAGGGATAATAAGGAAAGATTGGAAGCGATGGATAAAGATAATAAGGAAAGATGGGAAGCGTATGAGGAAAGATTGGAAGCGATGGATAAAGATAATAAGGAAAGTTTGGAAGCGATGGATAAAGATAATATGGAAAGATTGGCGGCGATGGATAAAGATAGTAAGGAAAGATTGGAGGCAATGGATAAGGGAAATAAAGAGGCAATGAGGAAGCTACTCCCAGTTATCGATGAGCGTCTGTCCGCAGTTAATAATCAGTTAGACGAGGGGGAGAAGAATCTGGATGCGTTGAAGCAAGTATGTGATGCCGTGAAAGAAAAAGCCAATAATTTGGAGGTACGAATAAGTGCAATAGAGAGTGATATTACAGAACGTAGGGACGTGTTGCCGGATGAGCGAATCAAAGAGGTAGTGGAGGACTTACTTGCAGATAAACAAAGGGCATTAGACAGCGTGGAAGCTCAAGTCACCTGGCAGGAAGTGGCGCTAAATAAACACACGGATGAAGTTGCGGAGGTAGTGGTAGAGAATGAATACGATTAGCGCAGATGTAGAAAAGATCAGTATAAGAGGCGAAACCGGCTCTGACAGTACGCAGCGAGAGGTTTATTCCGACCAGGAGGAGATACAATCACTATTACTGATTAAAGAGGCACAATTAGAAACAAATAGGAAACATAGGGAAGAACGAGCACAGTTGCAGTTAGCGTGCTGAAGTGAAGGTGAAACACCACCAGGTAGACTGCAGAGGGAGAGTGAGATAAATTCAAAAATCGAAAACAGGCAGAAAGAGGAAGACGAACACAGAGGGTTAGAAGAACGGTTGTGTCAGATAAAACAGGTGGCAAACCCAACTGGGTATAGTCCAAGGTCGGAAAACATAAATGCGGAAGAAGAATGTAGGAGACACTTCGTGTCGGTACAAACGTACACTTGTTTTCCGGATCCTGATAATTACCAACATCCATGCCTGTGGCTGTCTCAATTTCAAGATTCATTACCTTCATCATGGCGACCGCTCCTCAAAATGAAGTTTGTGTGTAACCATTTGAGGGATGAGGCTAAAGCGAAAATGCAGGAAGTTATTAAAGACTGTAGTAGCTATTTAAATGAATTCTGGTCAAAAGGTAAGCAGGACCAGGATACACAAAGCATATTGATGATGCCAAATTGTAATGAAGGTGGTATAAGAGATACAGTGTCGTGCTATCAGGAAATGCTGAGATGAAATAGGTATTTGGATGTGCCATACGAACCTGGGGAGTTCATTAGGATTTGTATAACGAAGTTGCCAGTGAAATTGCACAGAGATATAGCGATAGCAGGCAGAGGCTTAGACGATTCTGCGTCATTTCAGCACTTGTTACAAGAATTGGGTAATGAGAGCAACATCGTGAACGGAGACACGACTCATAGGTCAGACAGTGTCGGGGATAGGAATGGCAGAAACTATCAGAATGACAGGAGAGCAAGGAATCCTGGCATTTCATTCTTGTCATAATGGATTGATGTATAGGAGAAACTAATCCAACATATCAGCCCTTAGCATCTTGCCTTAAAACACATGCCGCTAGCACTGAGAATTGTCTAGGTAGGAGACATACTCTACTGATATGTAGGAATGCAAATACCTTACTTCTGATCATAGAATAAAACACCAGTAAGGGAATCTGTTAGGCTGGTCTCTCAGAGCAAAATTTGCAAATTTTATTTCGAACACTAAAGTAAAAGGACTGTTTCCTCAAAACAAACCAGTTGCTAAAAAAAATGTTATGTAATAGTGCCAATGAGTCCAGTTTAATTAGTGCGATTTGACTATTGCAGGTACTTAACACGTAATGTAAAAAGGCAACATTGTGATCGAAGTTTTTAAATTAGATGCCATCTGATCTATAGTATGTCATTGTCGTGGTGACAGTTATAATGAAGTGCTGTGTATAGTTGTTCGGAATCTGGTGTTAGAGAAAGAGGCCACTAGCACCAAAGTTTCTAACACTTGTGCCGTACATTTCTCCCAGCTTGTATATTCTCTGCACACATTTAATTTTCATGTAAGCACAGATTACTAACTAGCAAATTATTTACTGTGTACAGTGGATTAAATGGAAATCGAAAAACTGCATTACCACATGAACACAGGCAAAGAAGTAAGCCCATTTACTTCGCCAACAAAACAGGAAAACGTACCACAACTTCAAAACTATGACGTGTTGTATATTGTGTAGCATAACAGCTACCAAAACAAGAGGACAATAATATAATGTAAGTTAAAAATAAAAAAAAAAAATAGACTCCACTGATGATAGCACAAAAGTGCTGAAACATGTATGGGTGAAACAAAAGAAAAAAGGTGTCTTGCATAAGGCGGAACTTCTCATCCAATTTTCTTAGCAAGCACGGAGACAACAAGAAGAACTGCACCACAAGATGATTACTGTTATATACTCTTTGCGATTCTGATTGAATATAGGGAATTGCTTATGAAGACATTTAATGCGTGGTGGGAGTCCATTTAACAGTTTATGATGGAGTAATAAGCTCTATTTTGAACTAGAGTAAGACTTATAACATCACTGCGCAGGCTGTTTTTGATTCTTGCACTGAAGTCGTGTTATTTCTGGGCAGTGATAAGGATGTCCATCCTTGAAAACAGGTACCTGGAAGAATCCCTATGATGGACACCACTCATTATTCTAATGGCTTCTTTTGTTCTGTTAAAATTTTTTGTGAGTAGTTTCTTCCCCCAGAAAGCAAAAGTAGGAAGCCTTGATGACACGAAGTGCAAATGTTGCTAATGTAAGTGTTTTATAAAGATGAAGAATGTGGAACTTCCTGGCAGATTAAAACTGTGTGCCCGACCGAGACTCGAACTCGGGACCTTTGCCTTTCGCGGGCAAGTGCTCTACCACCGAGCTACCCAAGCACGACTCACGCCCGGTACTCACAGCTTTACTTCTGCCAGTACCTCGTCTCCTACCTTCCAAACTTTACAGAAGCTCTCCTGCGAACCTTGCAGGACTAGCACTCCTGAAAGAAAGGATATTGCGGAGACATGGCTTAGCCACAGCCTGGGGGATGTTTCCAGAATGAGATTCTATGAAGAATGTGGGTTTACCTATTACGTTTGGTAAGCACCCATGAATTTTGTATCTTTAACTTTCTAAATGAGTTAATCTTTACATTTACTTCAAGGATTGTTTGTGGTTAATGGCACTTTATATAATGATTTTATTTGTATTAAGCGAGAGACCATATGAAGAAAACCAATTTAAGATTTCAGAAAAAACTTGTGTTAGGATATATATATATATATATATATATATATATATATATATATATATATATATATATATATCCAACCTCTAACTGATTGTGCAAAGATTTATTAAAGTGCCAGAACTTAATGTAAGATCAACAACAGAATAACTATATATTTTTTTTAGAACTTCACAGATCTCTAAAACAAAGGAAAAAGATATCCAAGATGCTTGCACACATCTAACAGAAACAAATATGAACTTGTGATATTATTTACAAAAACGGTTCAAATGGCTCTGAGCACTATGCATCACACACGTTCATGCTTGAGGCAGGATTCGAACCTGCGACAGTAGCTGTCGCGCGGTTCCTGACTGTAGTGCCTAGAACCACTCGGCCACCCCAGCTGGCTATTATTTACAATCCTTTAACACTCTCCTGCAATTTCATATTTCATCACCAAATCAAGAATTTAATTTAATTTAATTTACTTCCATCCCCATCAAAGTTTTGATTCTTGATAGCTTCTTTGCTGATGAACCCTTAGCAAGAATGTCAGCTGCCTGATCTTGTGTTAAACGTAATTGATCTTCTTCTTATTGAGTAACTGTCGTACATACTGGTAGTTTGTTTCAATATGCTTAGAGCGTTCATAGCATCCTGCGCCTTTGATATATTTAATAGCACTTTGATTGTCAATGTGTAAAGTAGGAATTGAACTCTTTTCAACAATGTCAATTTCTTTCAATAAAAGATAAAGCCATACTAGAGATTAACTAGCCTCACTGGCAGCAACAAATTCAGCTTCCATTGATGATTATGAGACACATTTCTGTAGTTTACTTTTCCATATTACTGGTCCACCACAAAACTTCATTAAAACTCCACTTGTTGAACGTCAGGTCAATTTTTCACCGGCATAATCAGCATCGCTGTAACCTTATATAGCAGAATTGTTCGTTTTCCTGAACTAAATTCCATCATTTATTGTACCCTTCAAATAGCGAAGAATTCGTTTAATTAATTTTAGGTGTGCTTCAGTAATTGAATCTTGTGCTCTTGAAGCAACATTTACAGCATAAGCAAGATCTGGACGTGTCCCCAGTGTTAAATATGTGAGAATGCCTATAATTTTTCGGAAATTGTCGGTATCAGTAGCTGGTGGTGAATTTCCAGGTATCTATCCAGGCTCAATTGGTAATGATATTGGCTTTGCATCAGTCATATGATACCTGGCTAGCACTCTTTTCACATATGCAGTCTGATTAATCTTCATACAATCATTAAATCTTTGCACTTGCAAGACAAGATAACAATCCACTTCACTAACACCATATCAAACTCTTCATATAATTGTTTTGTGTAATTATGAACTGTTTCACCAGGTCCCATTATCAATCTATCATCCACATGAAATGAAATGATTAAATTTTTATTAAAATACATACAAGGATCAGCACTGCTCTCCCGCAAATTTGATTTCTTAAGGTATAACTTTAAACACTCATACAAACATTTTGCTGCTTGCTTCAATCCATGCAAGCTTCGAAGCAATCTGCAAACATGGCCTGTGCCATCATCATAACCTTGTGGTTGTTACATGTAAATTTCTTCCTCCAGTTTACCATTCAAGAATGCTATTTTAATGTCAAATTTTTTGATGTTCCAATTTCTTTGAACAGCAACACACAATAGGGCTCTCAGAGTACCAAACCTAATCGCAGGACTGAAAGTTTCCTAATAATCAAGCCCTGGCCTTTGACTAATCTCTTTTGCAACTAGCTTTGCTTTGTACCATACAATGTCATTTTTATTATCCAATTTCATTGAAAACACCAATCGATTTCCAATAGCCTTCCTTCCAGCTGGTAAATCAACTAATTTGCAAGTACTAACCTTTTGGTGTGAGTCCATTTCTTCATCCATTGCAGCTTTCCAATTTTCTACATCTGAGGATTTCACTGCTTCATCATAGTTCCTTGGAACTTCTCTCAGCATCATCATCTTGGGTCGCTAAGGTTCATCTAGGTAACGTATCGGCCCTAATTGTTTGTCTGTTCCTCAAAACTCGATGACCATCTGTATTTTAAGTCACTTCTACATGATCTTGATGATTCAGTCTTGTAATATTTTCTTTTGATATTTTGTGAGCGTCAGAATCCAATGATTCTATATCATTCATAGTCGATATGTCAACTAATTTGGTAACATAGCTCTTCGATGATTGTTTCAATATTTCATCCTTGAATTTTACATCTCAAGTAACAATAACGGAATGCCTATCTGGAAGTTATACACGATAGCCACAGTCATCATAACCAACTATATAACCTTTCAGAGATCTGGCATCAAACTTTCTCTGTTTCTGTGCTGGAATATAGACAAAACATTCTGTCCCAAACACTTTTTGATCTTCCTTCTCAAAAATAATTCTATTGGTGTCTTTCCTTTTATCTTCATTGGCCCAGTTCGGTTTCAAGCTGCAAGTACAGCTTCTCCCCATAAAGCTTCTGGAATATCCTTTGCTGACTGACGCCATGAACGTACCATTTTTCAGATTATCCTGTTTTCACGCTGAGTAACTCCATTTTGCTGTGGTGTATATGGCACAGTCAAAGAATGTCTCAATTCAATTTACACAGCATATCTTCTCATATCATTATTGTCAAACTCCTTGCCACCATCAGTCCACATTTCTTTAATGGTACATTGAGCTTGTGTTTTCACTAACACAATAAATATTGGCAACTTCTCCTTTACCTCATCCTTTTTCTGTTAAAGTTATGTCACTCTGAAGCTTGAGAAGTCATCTTTTAAAAACAAGAAAATATCAATGGCCAGCTAAATCGTTTTCTTCCATTGGATCATAGATGACCACAAACATCAGCCAAGATTAATTCACCTGGGTTAGTTGACTTGTCAACTCATGAACCAAAAACTAACCTATGATGTTTACCTAGCATACAACCTTCACATAGTTCATTGTCTAACCTTACATTGATATCATGAGCAGTCAAAAATGATTGTACATGTCGTTTGTTCTGATGCCCAAACCTTTCATGACACAATTGAAGAGCATCAGAAGCTTCCTATACTACACAGGACTTTCCTTGCTTAATCACTTTCACTGCCAAGTGCTAAAGTTCATTTTTGTTTTTAGATAGAGCAATACCAATTGGAATATTGTCTTTATAAAATGAACATATTTTACCATTATTTTTGATACTTTGATCAATACCTTTTTGTCCAGCCTTTTTAACAGAAAATAAATTACATGCACCATCTGGACAATACCATACATCTTCAAAATATCGTCTAGTCCAATCTCTTCCATTAACAGTTTCAACATCAATACAACCACTCCCAAATGCTTCGATATGCACATTATTTTTAGCACTGTACATTTTCTGTGGTACATCAAAAGGAGTGTATAAAACATAGCAGTCTTGACAATTTGTAACGTGATGTGTCGTGCCAATATCAATATTACCACTCGTCACATTTTGATACATCTAAATTTGTAGGTAAATTACATACTTTCACCAAAGTTTTCTGTGGAATTTTTCGTAACAATGTTTTCACAGCTGATAACATTGTAGAACCACCACCACCACTAGGATAGTTCCTGGAGATATGACCTTTGCTTTTGCATTTAAAATACACTATGCTTGTTTTGCAATCTTTCGAAATGTGTCCAATCTTACCACATGAAAAACATTTCTTCACATCACGGTTGCTTGAATTTTGCACCTTTTTCACATTACGCAATTTAATTTTGCTTCGTTGCTGTGTAAATAAAATTCCCTTGGTTCTTGAAAACATTGCAGCAGCTACATTTGTTTTTTCTCTGTCTTGAATTCGCAGCTCATAATTCAAACACCTTTTCTGTAGTTTATGCCATGTTTTGTCAGCTTACGTAAATGTGATCAAATTCTTTTGGCAGTGTCTGAAGCAAACATGCACACAAATCAGCTTGCTCTATTGGTTTATTTAGCATAGACATCTTTATTTGTACTTTGACAAATTTTGCTAAATGACCTTGCATACCGCATGACAATTCCCATTCGATATTGTGAAACTTATGTCGCAACAAGTCGATATTTTCAGCAGACTGAATATCATAAATGTGGTGTAATTTATCCCAAACAACTTTTTCAGTTTCACATGTAGGTACTCGAAGTAGCGGTTTTCTTTCTAGTGACAAAACAAGACGTTTCTTTACTTTTGAATTCGCTTTCGTCCAAGCACTTAATTTCGTTATATAATTTTCGACATTTGTTTCCGGTTTCACAAAAGATCCGTATACCACATCGTAGAGAGCGTTACATTCCAAGACAGCCTTCCGAGAATACGCCAGGTAGCCCAATTTTCTTCGCCATTTAATTTTTAAACCTGTTGTTTTTCTTCAGTCATGATGTTTTGCCTCTATTTTTGTGTCTACGCTTACAAACACGTCGAATAATCTCGTAAACTGTCTGCAAAAAGGGTGATCTCGTCACAAGCTGTCTGCTTGAATTAGTCGATTCTGACACTATTAAACACATCTCAATTATTTATCAAATCAGTGAAAAATTGGAACCACGCGCCTCTGCTATCATGTCAGGATATATATATATATATATATATATATATATATATATATATATATATATATATATATATATATATATCCAACCTCTTAATGATTGCGCAAAGATTTATTAAACTGCCAGAACTTAACGTAAGATCATCAACAGAACAACTGTATTTTTTTAAGGCTTCACAGATCTCTAATACATAGAACAAAGACATCAAAAAAACTTGCACAGATGTAAAAGAAACAAATATGAACTTGTAATATTATTTACAATCTTTAACAACTTCGATCGCATTTTCTTCAAGATTATCTCACAATTTGTGAATGAGAATTGTTGCATCATCAGTGAAAGGATGAGTTTACTCTCTGTACTGGAACAAAGTGGAGGATTTCTGTATTTCGTTGTGTGGTAGTACGTTAAAAAAAAGACAGCTACTAGTTTCATCAGTGTAATTAAACATTTCTAAATTGAATTTAACTATCAAATTTCGTATTGTTTACTAGTTAGATAGACACGATCTAGATCTAAATTTTCTGAACTATAAATGTATAGAAACCTGACCAAACACGTTTGATAACGTAAATTTTCTAAAAGTGAAGTAATTACTAATTCATTACTCTGTTATTGTATCTCTAAATCAGTACAAAAACGACAACAACAACCGCACATAAGACCTTTGTGTAGTTTTTTGTTTACATATAGCCGATCTCTCGTCCATGACAAATTTAAAACATTCTTTAAACTTAATTATTCTTGCGAAACTGACCATGAGTGAGAAATGTGGAAGCTGTTATAGGGTAGTGAGTAGAGGGATTTGTTGCCAATCTTTAGGAAATATTTTCACTGGGAGTGGGGGGAGGATGCAGTGGGAAGAATGTTGGGAGAATGGAAGAGACTCTCTCCTGGAACTGCAGGGCTTTGATTGGGTAACATGAAAGGAAAATCTATGCCCTGCAGCGACAGTTGGAGGAAGCAAGGAAGGAACTGATAAGGATCAAGGGAGATAGGGGGCAGGAGGGTGGTTGGGAACTGGCAGCTGGTAGGAGGATAGGAAGAAAGAGAACGCGATCTGACAGTTTTATCATCAACAGGTATCTATCACTGCCAGAGTTAAGAGGAGAAGAGGCTCAGGTAGAATGAGGAGCTGGAAATGTGCAGCACACTTGAAATGAGGCTAAGCAGCCTAGGAGTATACTAAGTGTTAGGCAGAAGAAAGTGCTGCTGCTGAGTATTGGCCATGGAGGAGGTTTAGGCCCCCAGTTACAGGAAAGTTTAGGGGCAGTGTACCAGGCCACCAATATCATCAAGCCAATTACAGGGCTAAATCATGTAATAGACGACGTAGGGTCTTTACATAAGGAATTTAGAAAAGAGGACCATGTAGTGATAGTGGGTGGGGTGGGAAACCATTTGGACAGGAATGGTGCATATGACATAGGTGGTGACCTGGACAAGATAGCTTCCCTGACTCATGGCACCAACATACACTTTGTTGAGCTGTTCAGGTGTCATGATCGACCACACCTTCATGGAGCTGTGAGGGGAATCAATGTGGGGTTAGGGATGGCTCTGAAGGCAGCCAATTTTACTCATGTTTCTCTGGTGCCTGTCGGGACTATCAACAGAGGGGGTTTCACTAGGCATTGCCTACACCTAAACGGGACTGCAAAGGGTAGATTGGTTCAGCTGATTCATGAAAGTATAGGGAGAGGATCTCAGGCCACACATGGTTCAAATACCCTGTTGTCATGGGTAGGAAAAGTAAGTCTTTTCTAGGATAAATCCACACAACAGGTTCCCCTGCCTAAAGAGTATATCCAGCAGTTTAAAAAAATACTGAAATAATCACTCACAAGATTGATTTTAACACTCCAAATATGACAAATGCCAGATGTCACAAAGTAAAACAAACCATTGGACCGAGTAACATGGGGCATTTCACAGACATGACAATCATCCATCGAAACATGCAACCAATAAAAAATAAGATACAACTATGATTATGTGTGGGGACATAAAGATCAACACTAATATCATAAATGAAATCAGTAGCACCCTCATAAATATCCTTCAATGTTTTGGCATGTCCCTGTTAGTCAATAGTGTAACAAGGGTTACTACAATGACTGCATCAGTAACTGAGCATGTGGTCACAAATATGGTCAGAGAAAAATGTGAGGCAACTGTAAAAGATCTCAGGTTATCAGACCATCTCTGTCAAATAACAACAGTAAAATCAGACATGAATCATTTCTTAAACTACAAGCCTACAAATGACATCTATCAGAAATCAAAATAAAAGATTTTTCAAATGGACTAGCAAAACTAAGCTGTGATGAAGTATATAGGGAAATCAATATGAACATGAAATTCTGTAAATTTTCCACATTATTTAAATTGAACTTTGAAAAGGCATTTACAAAATTATGCATGTCTGTATCAACATCTCACAACAACAGATGGTTAACAGCTGGTATTAACAAGTCCTCCCAAACACTTAAATACCTCAATTTCATGAAAAAGATTCGCAATGTTCCAGAATTCTTAAATTTCTATCGTAGACACTTAAAGGTCTATAGGAAGGCGCTGATTTCTGCAAAAAAGTCATTTAATGACAAAATAATATATAATGCAGAGAATAAAAGAAAAGCAGTCTGGGATGTTATAAAAAAAGAAACAGGGAGAGGCAAACAAATGCAGAATAACATACTGTTAAGGGAGGGGGATAAGGTAATAAACGGACCACAACACTTAGCAAATTACGTAAATGAGCATTTTTCGAGTATTGCAGAAAAGTTACAAAAAATTCCCCAGAACAAATATAACATCTGTAAATAATGTTACACTAAATACAATGATGTTACTTCCAACCACAGAGAATGAAGTCAATAAAACTTTTCAAAAGCTGAAAAATAAAAGTCAGTAGGCACAAATGAAGTATCAATTTGCGTACTGAAACAATGTATAGACATTATAAAAGGCCCCTTAACAAATATAATAAATGAATCCTTCACATCAGGGACATTTCCAGAGCAGTTAAAACAGGCAAGAGTAGTACCTTTGCTTAAGAAAGGTAATGCAGGAGGTGTAGAAAATTACTGGCCCATTTCCATACTGACACCATTCTCCAAAATAATAGAAGCAATTATGAAAGACAGATTAATGAATTACCTGAATAAATACAATCTTCTAATCGAATCACAGTTTGGTTTCTGTAGTGGCAAAAATATGGAGATTGCCATAGTAAAATTCACAAAAGTTGTACTAGATGCTCTCAACAAAGATCATTGTGTCACAGGCATATTTTTGGATCTCTCTAAGGCCTTTGGTAAAGTTGACCACAAGAGTCTATTAAATAAATTAGAGGCATTAGGAATAAGAGGGGTAGCTAATGACTGGTTTCGATCATACCTAGCAGTTAGGGTACAAAGAGTAGAGGTCACACATACTTCAAATAGATCGAAACATTTAGTAAAATACTTATTAGAACCAAAATACCTTAATATAGGGGTTCCACAAGGTAGCATATTAGGACTAACACTATTCCTGATATGCACCAATGACTTCCCCACTAGTGTTACTCATGGTGAAAAACTTCTCTTCGCTGATGACAGCAATTTTACAGTCGCTGAGAAAACAAGAGAACTCCTTGCAGAGAAAGCAAATGAAACTCTCAAGGAAGTTTACGATTGGTCAGTAAGCAATAAAGTGACATTGAACATCAAGAAAACTAATGCCATGAATTTAAATTTGAAGAAGGAAAATTACAATGTTAAATTAAATGTAGATGGCACCTGTATAGACAGTGTAACAAATGCAAAATTTCTGGGAATTGATTCTCAGTTGAAGTAGTGTGACCACACAAATGTACTTGAAAACTGAATGTCATTAGCATGTTATGAGCTTAGAATCCTGTCATCAGTGTGTAATATCCAGTATCTTTCAGTTACATGCTATTCATATGTACACTCAGTTCTTAGCCATGGAATTCTGTTTTGGGGAACATATGCACAAAATATGTTGACATTTTTCAAACTTCAGAAAAGAGCCATAAGAATAATAACGAAAAATTGTAGTCGAGGTCATTTTAAAGATCTGTTCAAAACACTGGGGATTTTAAATGCTCTGTGTGAATACTTTGTACAAATCAGAAACAATAATTGTAATTATTGCACAAACAGCTGTGTCCTTGACCATGGAACAAGACCTAGACTCAACTTACATTTACCAAGAAAAAATAAACGTAAAACTCAAAACAGCTATTTCTACCAATTTCTGTACAATAAATTACCAAAAGAGATTAGAGAAATTCCAAAAATACACTTATTTGGGAAGGCAGCTGAAATTTACCTGTTGTGGAATACATTTTATACATTGAAGAATTACTAAGATAAAATAGAGCTGGGGTTTGGTTAAAAAAAGTTATACAAATAAATAATAATAATGATTATTAAACATCCAACATTCCACATAACACTTTCAGATTGTTTTTTAACTTCGTTTTTCCTTTTCTAGAAGAACTTACCCCCAAGCTATTCATTGCACAATACTAACACCTCTTCCTCTTTCTGAGTTCAACATCTCACTCATTATAGAGGGATGCTGACTCAGTTTTTCAAGATAGCAAATGGGAAGTTGCGGTACAGAAAATGGCCTAGTGTCTGTGTGTGTGTTTGTTAGTGTAGTGTTATGAAACAACGTGTGTATAGTGCGTGCAGTGACCGATAGTGAGATATGAGTGAACAGTGTGGCTTTAAATTATTTAATAAGTTATTTGTAAATAAAGTATTGTATACCAGGAGTAAATCTAATGATTGTCTCTAACTACTAGTCTGTAAATGGGTTTTTATACGAATTAGCTTATTTAAAATTTGTCTAAACTTTCAAATTCTTTTACATGTCCTATATCCTTGTAAAAAGGGATCCACGGATGAATAAAACTACTACAACAACTACATTATATACAGAATCATATTTGGCACTTGTCGCTGATGTCTTGAGTGAATCGATCTCGAATATAGTTCGATCGTATTGCGAGTCGATCTCTGTACTCAGAGATCAAGTTCTAAACGAATGTTGATAAACGTCAGAGGGGCTGTTTTGTATTGATTACGGATGGGTTGAACATTTTTAGAATACGATGTAAAGTAAAAGTAGGAATAATATTGACAACAGAGAAATAAGAACGATCTTTTCTTTCACAACTTCAAGATGTAGAAACGAATAGCGTCTAATTTCGACCGCAGTACGTACTTTCAATGTTTCCTTTGTTGCAATGTCACTGTATGCTGGCTGATAAGTAACCGATTTAACTTGACAGTTGTGTTATGTATATTTTTCACATATTTTACATAACCGCGCTTGTTGCCAACACTTGTTCAACCAGTACATGTTTCATTTTGTGATGAATGGATCCTCCATATCAAGTAGGAACGCAAATCTTTATGCCGGAACTGCGTACATTAGTATCGTTAATGACGTTCTTAAATGTGTACCTATTCTCTTTTTGTTTTGTTGCAGTAGATGAGTGGTAGCAACTGACTGAATAGTTTGTAAAACATTTGAAGTAGTTTGTGTTATGTACATGTGAGAATCATATTGTCAATCAGGAACGGTGTCAAGTTATATGAAACTTGGAACTATAGATAAATATTACGCTTTTTGAAAGGAATGCTAAGGAAACTCCCACATATTGTTTTTTTAATTATTACATTGTTTCTCATGCCTATTACTCAGAAGTCCATTTAATAATGTATTTAAAAGCAGTGGCAACTGTCACATTCTTGTTGATGGGTGGATGTATTACACGACTAACCTTGAAAAATGACCTATTTTGCACATGATTCATCCCATTTCTGCTATTCTGTAGTGTGGCTCTGTATGATGACTCTTATCAATATGATTTACAGATTGGCCCAAGTTTGGCTACAGTTACATATTGCACCCCCCGCCCCCCTCCGCTCCTTGAATATCTTGGTTGTGGTGGCAGACTGGTCTGTAGTGTAGCCTGAGGACTAGGTGAGGTTGGAAGGTGGAGATGGGTTGAGAGTTAGCAAAGCCAACACATGTGAAAGAAAAAAATCTGGTTGTGCTAATAACAATTTTACTGGTAGAGAAGCCAAATGTGAGAGGGGATCCGGTACATAACTTTTACCCAGTGTGTTGAATTATAGTTGCAAGTATTTATAGTAAATCTCACACCCATTACCAAATGTATTGTTCTTGGTCGTTACCACGCAGTCCCAAGCGACTAGTAAACAGTGCAGGTGACTCCTGTATATAAAAAGGGTAATGGAATGGACCTGCTAAATTACAGACCAATATCCTGAACCTCCATTTGCTTCAGAGTTCTTGAGCATATTCAGAATTTGAATATAATAAGTTTCCTTGTGATTGAGAAGCTATGTCCATGAGTCAGTATGAATTAGAAAGCATTGCTATGGAAACTCAGCTTTCCCTTTTCTCAAACGTTATACCATGTACTGTGGATGAAGAACAACATGCAGATTCCTTAACACGGAAGTGTGTGACACAATGCCTCGCTGCCAACTGTTAACAAAGATACAAGCGTATGGAATAGGTTCCCACCTGTGTGCGTGGCTCGAAGACTCCTTAAGTAATAGTACCCAGCATGTTGTCATCAATAGTGAGTGTTCATCAGACATAAGGATGTCGCCAGGTGTGCACTAGGAATGTATGATAGGACTGGTATTATTTTCTATATACATAAATGATCTGGTGGACAGGGCGGGCAGCAGTCAGAGTTGTTTGCTGATAATTCTGTTGTGTATGGGAAGATGCCGAAGTTGAGTGGTTGTAGGCGCATACGAGATGAGAAGGGAGAACCGATAGAGGTGCTCAGGGTACCCTCTGCCACACACCGTCAGGTGGTTTGCGGAGCATGGATGTAGATGTAGACTTGGACAAAATTTCAGGTCGACAGAAGCGTCTGATCCCATGCGTCGGCTTTGGGGTGTTGTCGTGTGTGACGTTATGACGGCGCGGAGTTTGGTTTGTGAGTGTGGCCTGTTTGTAGATGTCATCGTGTTGTGGTGTGTTGTGCTCTCTGGTGGTATGTTCAGGGTTTTCGTTTGTGTGGTGTAATGGGCTCAGTTTGCTTTTGCTCATTATCCAGAATTGTTAGAGTGTTGGCTGTGTTTGTAGTGGAATTCATTTCAGTGAGTTAACGACTTTGTGTGAAGGTTATTTAGTGTTGTTCGCTGTACGTCATGTAATTTTAGTAAAATTAATCGGTTGTTGTTTTTCTTCAGGAATGGATATGACGGATAAAATTAACAGTTCGCAGGTCAAGGGAAGTGTTCGATCCCAATGTGTGGCTGTGTATGTTGGTATTGGTATCGGGAGATGTTTTTGAGCTATATAGGCCAAGGGAAGTATTTGATCCTAATTTATGGGTTTGGGAGCTGCTGTTGAGTATATAGGTCAAGGGAAGTGTCCGATTCCAGATGATTGTGTTTATTGGTATTTGGGGAGTTTTGTGATGTCGTTTTTTTTCATGTTTGTATGTGGTTTTGTATGGGGATGGGTGTCTAAATTTGTTTATATTTAGATTGCCCCCCCCACCCAAAAACACCCCATTTCCCGCACTTGTCCCGTTAGTGTCATTAGGCTTTTTGTGGAAAGTGTGTGTGTTTGTTTTTCGATGTATTTTCGTCCTCATAATGTGTACATAACCACTTTATATGCGCCATATTGGTATCGTGATTTATGGTAGTTTCCGCCATATTTGTGACGTCGTGGGTCAAAGCAGACGGGTGGGATCGGACGCTTCCGTAATTCCAAAATTTCTACTTGGTGTGATGATTGGCGTAGAAAAATGCAAGTTAATGTGGATGAGTAATGTCTGCTGCTTGTGGTCTAGTGGTTAGCATTTCAGTCTGTGGATCATGGGGTCTCAGGTTCGATTCCTGGCCGGGTCATGGATTTTCTCCACCCTGGGTCTGGGTGTTTGTGTTGTCCTCATCATTTTGACATCATTTGGAAAAATGGTGAGACTGGGCTGTGTACAGATTGGGAATTTTGTACGGGTGTTGATAACCATGCTGTAGAGTACCCCACAAACAAAAAGTCATCACCACCTGGATGAGTAGGAAACACAGACCTGTAATGCTCAGTTATAGCATTAGTAGTGCCCTACTTGAAACATTTACATTTTTTAAATATCTGGATGTAATGTTGAAAAGTGGTGGGAAATGGAACAAGCATCTGAGTAATGTGGTAAGCAAGGTGAATGTTGACTTTGGTAGTAGTGCTTGAGTGTTTTCAGAGACGGGTTGCTAGATTTGTTACATGTAGATTAAGACAAAATGCAAGTATTGTGGAGGTGCTTGCCAGGAGGACGGTACATTCTTTTTGAGGAACACTGTTAAGAAAATTCAGAGAACAGGAATTTCAAGGTGACTGCAGAATGATTGTACTGCTGCCAACATACATTCTGTGTAAGGACTACGAAGATATGAGAAACTAGGGCTTGTACTGACGCATATAGAGTGTTATTTTTCCCTTGCTCTGTTTGCAGTTGGAACAGGAAAGGAAATGACTAGTAGTTATGCAGGATTTCCTCCACCACACACAGTATGGGAGTATGTAAGTAGGTGTGGATTTAATTCAGCATTACACTATGCAGTTTCCTGAATGGTTCGCAGAAGAGCTTCTGTGAAGTTTGGGAGGTAGGAGACCTGGTACTGACAGAATTGAAGCTGTGAGGATGGGTCGTGAGTCGTGCTTGGGTAGCTCAGGTGGTAGAGTACTTGCCCGCGAAAGGCAAAGGTCCTGAGTTTGAGTCTCTGTCTGGCACACAGCTTTACTCAGTAACTGCTCTGCTTGGGTCAGCAGTCTTAGACATTCGTTTGTGCAGTTGCCACAACTCAGGGACTATATTTGAGAGATGGAAGATTTTTTGTTAGTTTCACAGTCTGGTTTTGCTTTGTGTGTTTAGAAAAGTATGAATGAAATCTTACACTGTTGTGGTGGGCTTGTCTATTTGTGACCTTTGTAAAATATCTTATTAGACTACGTACAAATGTCCTTTGTGCCATTGAAGTGAAAGCTAATGCAATTAAACTATATAATAAAAGAAAGAATGTTTCGCATTTATTTTTTTCTGTGTGTATAATATGCCAGTATGTGTACCATATTTCATTTTAATTGATGGTTCCCTCCCTAATAACCAGTTGTGGAATGTTGTCTGTTCATTGGCTATAAAGTCACTTATAAATGCCTGAATTAAATTAATTGCTTATAGTGTGTTTTCATTCTCAGTTGTGTGTGATTAGCTAGGCCAGAACAATTCATGTTACGCTCAGTATGCTTCCAATTCTGCATTGCAAATGTGAACATTCATTTCTGTGGCATAATATTGTTTGTTACCTCATGGAGAAAAATATTGTCTGAATTATGTATACAATGGAAATTATTTGATCTGACATCATTTCTCCTCAGAGGTCAGAAAATTCAGTTATTGTATGCATATTTGCTTATTACACTTTTACTTCCTTATTAAGTAAAAATGATGTGTTAAGAATTATTTGATGATCATATGAATCTTAGATGTACATGTTCCCAGTGCGAGATCTTTCCATTACAATAAACATAGCTTTTATGGGCAAAGATGATAGCAGTGCAGGATGAAGGGTGATTTCCAATATCCATTGCAAGCCGTACATATTGAGCATGCAGCTGTCATGGTGTGAGAAATCAGTTTTGTGTACAGCATTATTGACAGCATAACATCTTCTAATGTCACTTACATGAAAGTCATATTATTTCAGAAAAGTACTGCAAGGGAAACAGCAATAGTAAAATAAAAAGATAGTGAATCTAAAAAGAAATCAACATACTCAGCTATTTTCCATCATATAAGGCAGAGCTATTTGTGATTCCATAATCTGCAAATAACAGCGACTGAAAACCTTTTTTATTTCTGTATCTGTGTAGCAGATATCTTTTTCTTCTTCTGGTATTACATAATTTACCAGAAAATCCATGTCATTTCTCAAGTTGTCATCGTGATTATTGAAGTAGCTGGTTAACAGTAATAAACACATCAAATAAACACGTCATAATAAAGCTTCAGTTATTGCTGCTCCACTCAAACTAATAAAAGTAGTACTAGAAACTTCTGTGAATGAAAGAAGAGAAAAGAGACTGGAGCATTTAACAATCAGGAGGAGCACTATGCAATCTTTAGCAATTTGTCTTCCCACCAGTCTTCTCATGTCCAATTATATTTGCTTACTTCTCCTCAATGCACAGCCCCTTTCTTACAGTATCACCTGTTAGAGTTGGAGTATTTCTGTAATAGCAGCTCTTGGAATCTTTTTTTCCATTAGCCTGTCTTGGGAAGGACTCAGACTGATGAATTATGACAATTATTCAACAAAAAGTGTGAACCTGTCCATGGCACAGACTTATCAGAGTGACAGTAAAGGTGATAATGTGGACAGGAAGCCAGGTATCAAAGATTGGTTATTGGTAAAATAAGAAGAGGTAAAAGTGTTGCTTTGGTTTTTTTTCCTGTGCAGGCCAAAGCTTTTCCATCAACTTTCACTGTTTTTATTTTTGTCTACAATTTGCACAAGAGACTTCTCAATGCTTCACTTGTTGAGGGCTCTAGATAGATCATCAGTGTAGGACTTAAGGTGACAGTAGGCCTAAGCCCACTCACATCAGCTACAGTTTGCTTGGTATCTTTTTGATTGTCTGAAGAAGCCCCAGTACATTCCACAGGGACATGTGATTGTCAGTGCCCTATCAGGTACAAAAGAGTTCAGAAATTCGTCATCAGTGAGAATATTTTCATACAGGGCGAAAATATCGCTTAACTTTAAAGCCTTTGCAAGTATTCACGCTCATGAAAGCTAGCATATAAAGTTTACCTACAAACACATTATGCTATTAAATAATTTGTAATTGCCTAAAGGCTTTTATAAACATGTTTTTGTAATAGTTAAAACTGTTTATGTTAAAAAAACTTCCTGTCTACATAATGTACCTGTGAATGTATTTTTTGCATTGGGATAGTTGAGTCATGGCTCAATTATTCCCAACCTGAGTGTCACAAGTATCCCTATCTCAACCATTTTTGTTCAAGTGGATATTTCTAGGTTAAAATGCAACTCTTCAAATTGTTGTTGTTGTTTTGTGGTCTTCAGTCCAGAGATTGGTTTGATGCAGCTCTCCATGCTACTCTATCCTGTGCAAGGTTCTTCATCTCCCAGTACCTTCTGCAACCTACATCCTTCTGAATCTGTTTAGTGTATTCATCTCTTGGTCTCCCTCTACAATTTTTACCCTCCACGCTGTCCTCCAATACTAAATTGGTGACCCCTTGATGCCTCAGAATGTGCCCTACCAATCAATCCCTTCTTGTAGTCAAGTTGTGCCACAAACTCCTCTTCTCTCCAATTCTGTCCAATACCTCCTCATTAGTTATGTGATCTACCCATCTAATCTTCAGCATTCTTCTGTAGCACAAAGTTTCGAAAGCTTCTATTCTCTTCTTGTCGAAACTATTTATCGTCCATGTTTCACTTCCATACACGGCTATACTCCACACAAATACTTTCAGAAACGACTTCCTGACACTTAAATCTATACTCGATGTTAACAAATTTCTCTTCTTCGGAAATGCTTTCCTTGCCATTGCCAGTCAACATTTTATATCCTCTCTACTTTGATCATCATCAGTTATTTTGCTCCCCAAATAGCAAAACTCATTTACTACTTGAAGCGTCTCATTTCCTAATCTAATTCCCGCAGCATCACCCGATTTAATTCGACTACATTCCATTATTCTCGTTTTACTTTTGTTGATGTTCATCTTATATCCTCCTTTCAAGACACTGTCCATTCCATAAAGCTGCTCTTCCAGGTCCTTTGCTATCTCTGACAGAATTACAATGTCATCAGCAAACCTCAAAGTTTTTATTTCTTCTCCATGGATTTTAATTCCTACTCCAAATTTTTCTTTTGATTCCTTTACTGCTTGCTCAATATACAATTTGAATAACATCGGGGAGAGGCTACAACCCTGTCTCACTCCTTTCCCAACCACTGCTTCCCTTTCATGCCCCTCGACTCTTGAAACTGCCATCTGGTTTCTGTACAAACTGTAAATAGCCTTTTGCTCCCTTTATTTTACCCCTGTCACCTTCAGAATTTGAAAGAGAGTATTCCAGTCAATTCAAATTGTTATATCACAAAAATAAAGTTCAAACTGCTGTGATTTCTGCCACTAATTTGCTTTTGGTTAAACTTGAAAAAATGTGCTAAGCAAAAATTGGAAATCGTTTACCAAATTATTTACTGCAGAGATGTCAAAAACAATGAGCAGACACTACAACTTCTGTCTTGTTCCAAACCAGCTGATGATTTTTCACTTTTAAAATGTTAATGAAAACTAAACTGTGACTACCACCTATGGAAAAATAAATTGACCTACAGATGAGAAAACATGAGTGACTGAAGTATCCCACATGCTCAGGTATACCTACCCTCCCCTAGGAAACCTCCACCAACTAGAACTACTACTACTACGAGTTTTTTTTTCCCCCGCCGTACTAATGAATGCTCTTTCTCAATCAAAGGGCAGGTAATAAATATAAAGAATATGCATTTTGTCAAGTGTGGGATGCCTCATAGTACAGTTATTAGTCATTGGCCCTCATTTTATCTATATTAATGTAAAAACAGTGCATATGCCAACTTTCTCTCTTAAGTCCTTCCTCGTGTTCTGGACAAAGCACTGCCAGAATGCTTATGCTTTTTGTGCTCACAATGGAGTAGAGTACAGCAAACTGGTATTAAAGATCACCATTTCTCTTTCTTATTAAGTAGAATGTAATAAATACTTGAATAGATGACATGTTTTTGAACAGGTCTTGTGGAGAAGTGGATCACCGAATAAAGAATATAGGTTACTTTTAAGAAAAATATGTTCTACTATTTGTATCTTCTTGAGAAGCAAGTTATAATAAAGGCAATCACACCATTTAATGTTCCTCTGGTAACCAAACAATATTTTCTTGATGCATTTTTTATTTTGCTGCTGGAAAAAAAGGTATTTGGGCTGGTCAAAATGAATTGGTCACCTTTATATTGCGAACAGAAGTGTCTGCCTGAGGAAAATTCACTTCTATTTGTCTCCTCATTGAAAATTGTGTACAGAATACTGTTGACTAGTAACTCTTTACTGCAGTCCCTTATCTGTTCTGACATTTTGTAAACACATATTATTTTGTTTAACAAGGAGCAGTGAGGAACTGCATGGAAGACTTTCTGTAATTGTAGAATTATGGCATCAACCTGTGCCGCCCGTCAGTTCTCTGGTCCTTACTAAACTGTGGAATGACTTTTGTTTCTTTCCATCATGCATCCTGTTTTATTGTTCTGTGGCCTACAACATACTGTTATGAGAAATATAAAATCTTTTCGGTCCTCCCGTTTCGAATTAAATTCTTGACCTTTCAACAGCTGTGTTTGTTGGCGGAGTCTTCGGCTATAATACTACTGACTGTAGGAGTTCTGAAATGGTGCATGCATGAGACGAGGGGCTGGGCAGCTTCTGGCGGTCCAGTCCACTAGATGACTCAATGGTATCACCTTTAGCAAGGGACTGCTGCATTTGATACTGCTGTTCCTGCCTTCCTATAGCCATCAAACTTTCCTCTTTGTTTTTATTTGCAGTCCAAAGACTACCACATGCCCCATCAAGTATGTCTCCCTGATCCTTATCAAAACTATTACAATTTATTCTAATCCCAGTCCCCGCTTTAAAAAAAGAAATCAGAATGATTACACTTGGGCCAAAAAAGTTGACTTTACAAATTGTGTTGTATGCATGTTCCCTAGCCGCTTTTCAGAAGAGGGCATTGGAGGTATTTGATACAGACAAGTTAGAAAACACAGAAGATAGGAAAATGCATTAAGAAAATTCTCAAAGCAAATTACCCAAATTACTAGGTATGTCAGTAGTTTGTAATAGAAGGTGGTTTAATATAAAAATCTGCATACTGAAAGCAGATGAAAAACAGTTGAATTTAATGCTATGAACAAACTAAACACGTAATTGTTTATTGTAAATGTGTTCATTGAAGCATTGAGAGATTGAGTGACAGACAGACAAAAAATGTTGCTGAGTTTTTGGACAGTGTTCTCCTTTAGAACTAATTAACAAGAAAAACACATCCACAACTACCTTGTCCTGGCTGATTGTGTTGTCCTGAGGCTACTGTGTCTTACTTTTGTTGATAAATCCCTTGAAACAGTAAGGCTTGGTTCACACTGAGACAGTATAACTGCGATATTACACATTGAGTAAAGGTCACGTGACACTTGTGCTCAACATATGTTACCTGATGTGGCTTGCCATACGACAAGCAAAAAAGACAGCACGGATCACATTTCTGTTTCAGTTCCATTTGCAATCATCAGCTCTTCTGAAGAGAATGTTATTCTAGCGCATCACTATTTAAAGCTCAAGAAACTGAAAAAGAGAAGGAAGTACTGGGTGCGCCTGTACAATGCTGTGAATATCAAATATAGTTTAGCGGTGGTCTCTTGTGCTCCCCCAACCCGAACACAAATTACATCAATTCTACAAAATGAGTCCGTATAGTTTCCACATTTTGGAGCAACTAGTATCAGATACTCTGACAAAGGACAAAAATTTCTGATTTGATACTTCTTCTACTGAGAAACTGTTCATTACAATAAGGTAAGTAAGTGCAAGTGTTTTGAGTGACATTAAAAACACCGTTATGAAAAGTTAATTTTTGTAAGTTGGCCTAATATGCTGATGGGAAAGAAATGCAATACCAAAAAATAATTAATGTAGAAAATGACATTTCAGGAACATATTTGTCTAGGTAACATATTTAAGCGATTAATATGCAAGATCATAGGTTAGTGTAAGTGCGAGATAAGCCATTGGAAATGTGAATTGCTGGTACATTAATAACCTGTGTAACCATCAGAATGTTGAATGCAAGCATGGAAACATACAAGCAGTATGTTGCACAGGTATCAGATGTCAGTTTGTGAGATGGAGCTCCATACATGCTGCAGCACTTAGTTGGCCAATGCAGGGATGGTTAAGGCTGTTTGTGAATGACACTGGAGTTGTCATCTGATGATGTCCTGTATGTGATCAGTTGGAAACAGTTGGCAGTCTAGCAAGCCAAGGCAACATGTCACTGTAGAGTACATCGGGTTACGACAGCGGTATGTGGATGAGCCCCTCTGGAATGCTGTTTGTGAATGGCAGCACAACAGGTCGAATCACCAGATAGATGTGCTTTGCAGTCAAGATGCGTGGGATAACCACAAGAGTGGTCCTGCTGTCATGTGAAATCAAACTTCAGACCATAATTCCAGGTGTAGGTCCATGGTGTCTAGCATGCAGACAGGTTGGTTGCAGATTTTCATCTGGCAGCCTCCTAACCAACCCGCAGCCATCACTGGCACTGTGGCAGAATAAGCTTTTATTAGAAAACACAACAGATATCCACTCAGTTCTCCTGTGAGCTCTCGCTTGACATCACTGAAGGTGCAAATGGCGGTGGGTTGAGGACAGCAAAATGCGCACTACAGAGCATCTGGCTTGGAACTGTCCTCGAAGTAACAATTTGTAACAGTTCATTGTGTCACTGTGGTGTCAACTGCTACTCAGATTGTTGCTGCAGATGCAGTACGGTGTGTCAGAGCCATATGCCAAACAAGATGATCTTCCCTCTCAGCAGTGCCACATGGCCACATGGAGGCGATGCTTCCTGCAACTATACATTCTTTTGGCCACAGATGTAGCAATCATGTACAGTGACTATATTCTTGCCAAGTCTTTCTGCAATATCGCAGAAGGAACATCCAGCTTCCCATAGTCCTATTACGTGACTGTGTTCAAACTCAAGTGAGATGTTGATAATGACATCTGGAGTGTTGATAAGTGCATCTTTGTCACCTTAAGGCATTCTTGACTAACATCAACTCACCACGTCCAGTCTCAAAGGTAACAGAAGTTCACAACCATTACGGTATGTATTTAAAGCAAACATGATTTGCATCCTCGTAGTGGTGCTTATGCAACTGGTGCAAAATTTGAATAGACATCATGTTTCAGATGTAGAAACATGATACCAACTTTTGTTTATGTTGCACAACTCCTCCTTGGTGTTGTGATTTTTTTTTCTTTCTGTGTGATACTTTATTAGGTGTGGTACATAAATAAATAATAGTTACAAATTAATAAAGCTAGGATAGTATTTCTACAACAATTTAGCAAAATGGTTTATAAATCAGCTTGAGAAGTATTTAGAAGAAACATTGCTGGATTTAGAGAGAGATGAGTGACCAAAAATGGTCTACAGGGGCTAGTAAACTCTGCAAGAGATTAGACAGTGTGTTTGAAGAAACGGATGAAGCCTGTGACTATAAAGGTAATCCCGACGTGTCCTTGGCATAGTCCAGCTGCTCATTTGGGAAGGTACCCTATATAACTGGTACAGTGGGACATGCCATTTATCATTCAGGTCACAATGGTTTGGCGTAATCCATATCACTTCAGGCAGGGGGGTTACCATCATAGTCTCGGATGTTATTGAATTTAGCATATGTTAAAATTCAGGAGTAAGTAAGAAACACATTTTTTTTTGTTTTCTCCAAAAAAATTCCTGCCTTGAGTTACAAGCCTCCAAAGATGACACTGCGAACACCATTTTGAAGATGTGAAATTCGGAAAAAATTTTAAAATGCTGTATCTGTAACGGTTCTAGATATTTTGTTAAGAGTTTTTAATCGAAAGATAATTGCTTTATGATTACGATGGTATCCTCCATTTGGACATATCTGTCAAAGTTCTTTTAATGTCACATTTGAAATTTTTTTATAATTTGCAGTTTTTTTTTTCAAAAATCCCAAGCCAGAAAAGCTTCTTTTTTTTTTAAATTAGTACCATGTAGTACTACACTCCTGGAAATGGAAAAAAGAACACATTGACACCGGTGTGTCAGACCCACCATACTTGCTCCGGACACTGCGAGAGGGCTGTACAAGCAATGATCACACGCACGGCACAGCGGACACACCAGGAACCGCGGTGTTGGCCGTCGAATGGCGCTAGCTGCGCAGCATTTGTGCACCGCCGCCGTCAGTGTCAGCCAGTTTGCCGTGGCATACGGAGCTCCATCGCAGTCTTTAACACTGGTAGCATGCCGCGACAGCGTGGACGTGAACCGTATGTGCAGTTGACGGACTTTGAGCGAGGGCGTATAGTGGGCATGCAGGAGGCCGGGTGGACGTACCGCCGAATTGCTCAACACGTGGGGCGTGAGGTCTCCACAGTACATCGATGTTGTCGCCAGTGGTCGGCGGATGGTACACGTGCCCGTCGACCTGGGACCGGACCGCAGCGACGCACGGATGCACGCCAAGACCGTAGGATCCTACGCAGTGCCGTAGGGGACCGCACCGCCACTTCCCAGCAAATTAGGGACACTGTTGCTCCTGGGGTATCAGCGAGGACCATTCGCAACCGTCTCCATGAAGCTGGGCTACGGTCCCGCACACCGTTAGGCCGTCTTCCGCTCACGCCCCAACATCGTGCAGCCCGCCTCCAGTGGTGTCGCGACAGGCGTGAATGGAGGGACGTATGGAGACGTGTCGTCTTCAGCGATGAGAGTCGCTTCTGCCTTGGTGCCAATGATGGTCGTATGCGTGTTTGGCGCCGTGCAGGTGAGCACCACAATCAGGACTGCATACGACCGAGGCACACAGGGCCAACACCCGGCATCATGGTGTGGGGAGCGATCTCCTACACTGGCCGTGCACCACTGGTGATCGTCGAGGGGACACTGAATAGTGCACGGTACATCCAAACCGTCATCGAACCCATCGTTCTACCATTCCTAGACCGGCAAGGGAACTTGCTGTTCCAACAGGACAATGCACGTCCGTATGTATCCCGTGCCACCCAACGTGCTCTAGAAGGTGTAAGTCAACTACCCTGGCCAGCAAGATCTCCGGATCTGTCCCCCATTGAGCATGTTTGGGACTGGATGAAGCGTCGTCTCACGCGGTCTGCACGTCCGGCACGAACGCTGGTCGAACTGAGGCGCCAGGTGGAAATGGCATGGCAAGCCGTTCCACAGGACTACATCCAGCATCTCTACGATCGTCTCCATGGGAGAATAGCAGCCTGCATTGCTGCGAAAGGTGGATATACACTGTACTAGCGCCGACATTGTGCATGCTCTGTTGCCTCTGTCTACGTGCCTGTGGTTCTGTCAGTGTGATCATGTGATGTATCTGACCCCAGGAATGTGTCAATAAAGTTTCCCCTTCCTGGGACAATGAATTCACGGTGTTCTTATTTCAATTTCCAGGAGTGTATATTCTCTGTAAAGGAGAGCTTCCAGTTTTAAGTTGGACAGGTTTTATTTTTTACAGCTTAGTCCATAGAAATTCTATCTTCAGAATAAAATGAACCAAAGCACTCTTGCACCTCCTGCCAAGGATTTTTCATGAATATCAATTCATCTGTTGAATATTGAGCATCCTACAGTGAAAAGGTGCAAGTTTTAACTATTATTTCAGAGACATTTTCAAGGAAAACAATTCTGAACCACGTTCCATCAGTATCAAAGTACATGGTAGACAAATCAAGAAATGTGAGGCCTGTAAAAGCATTCTTTGGAAGACCAGATCCCTATTATGGCCATCCTGTAGAATCAGCTCAAGTTCAAATAGTGCAGTCATTTTATTTGGAAGATAAATGGAACTCTTCTCGCCAGAGTGCCAAAAGCTGTGAAAGTGAATAGGTACATGACTCACAGTAGTAAAGAAACTTTTGCAATTTATAAGAGCAACTATACAACTTCACATATTGGAAGATCAAATTTTATGCACTACGACCTTACTGGGTAGTTCCACACCCACCTAGAGATGTCTGTTTATGTGTGTACCGTGCGAATTTTGAACTTCGTTGGTAACTTTGAAGAACATACTGGAGTTTGTTTCAAGAATGTGGTGACTGACCTGGAAACGGAGGTCTGTCTTGACAGACACTTGGCCTGGAAGACATAGAAGATAACTCTGCAGAAATCACATATGCGACATGGGAGGAAAATAAACTAATTAAGAAGACTGTTGCCTTTGACAGTTGCATTGATAAACTTGGTAAATGGTCAGTGAAAGCAGTAACACACCAGCATCTGAAGAAATTGCAACAACAACACATTGCAGAAGTGAAAGGGTGTGTACAGGCTGAAGAATTATGTTTAGTATTTCACTGTGATTTTGCTAATATCTGGCCTGTAATTCTCCCACAAGAAGTACAAGGGTATCATTGGAGTAATTACCAGGTTTTAATTTTTACAGGAGTGACATATTTTCAAAATAAGACCATAAGTGTTGCAGTTATATGATGACACAGGACATGACTCAGCACATGGTTTGCTAGCAGTGTGCAAAATTCTTCAACTGAAAACAGGGGCACAGAAGATCATCATTATTTCTGATGGTGCTCCTAGTCATTTTAAAAATCGTTTCCAGCTGTTTGAATTGTGTAAGTCGCTTGTGCAAAGCTGACTGATTATACAGTGCTACTGGTCATGGGAAGGGGCCTTGTGATGGTGTAAGAGATCTGCTGAGGCACCATGCTACAAAACATAATCTTTCCACACCAAATAAAGCTGTGATTCAGAATGCTGAGGATTTTACGAGAGTCGTGAAATCTTACACATCCACAGCCCTCATTATTAGGCCAAAGAGGAAATTGAATTCCATGAGCAGAAGAAAGAAGAATGGTCCAAACAAACCACTCCTGTGAAAGGAATTCAGAAGACACATTTTTCGACTCAAAGGGCTGGGAGAACTCATGTTGCACACACTAACAAGAAAGAAGAAATTTTCTTCATTCGGCCAACACCTCAGAAACAACAGGATATTATTTAGATTCACAACATGAGAAGGGGGATGTTTGTGGCGTTGCTTGTATGACTATGACTGGTGGATTGCAGAGATTTTAGACACCAGTTATGAGTTGAACGGAATTGTAGTGAACTTTATGCTACCACATGGACCAGCTGCTGGATATAGGTTTCCAGCTGAAGGACAGCAACAATGCCATCAGTGCTCACTTCCTGTTCACAATGTTTTGAAGATTGTAAGAGCTCCTGTTCCTATTGGTTCAACAGGAAGGCATCACTGTATATCAAAGGAAGATACTGAAGCATTGGAACACATTTTTAGTTCATTGACTGGCTAATTTCAGTACAAAACAGAGTACATGGAAGTTGTATAAATTGAAACCTTTAAGTCTTTGGACCTTTCACATACATTTTGGAACCATTAAAAATGAGTCTCTTCTCATCTTTCAAAACTAAAATTATGTTAAATAAGGCTAGGTTTTGATTTTTATGAGCCTGTTATGTAATAATGTTGTAATAAAACAGGTTTTACATGTGGCAAAAATTTCAATTGTTTATAAAAACCAGTTTGACCTGAAAGTGGAAGTTCTCCTTTTCAGGGAATGTAGAACTATATGGTACTAATCAACAGATAAAAAATCAAAATTTTATGGATTGGCATTTCTAAAAAAAAAAAATTCCGTAAGTTATTAAAAAAGTTCAGAATGCTATAGTAAAAAAACTTTGACAGAAGTCCAAATGGAGGATTTCTTTGTAATCATAAACCAATTATCTTTCAAATAAAGAAACCAACAAAATATCTAGAACTGTTCCAGAGATACAGCATTTTAAAATTTTTTCCAAAATTCACATCTTCAAAATGGTATACGCAATGTCATCTTTGGATGGCTGTATCTCGGAGCAGAAATTTTTTTTGTATCATCAGCACATGAAAAAGAGAAACATGAGGCAGCTCTGCACTCCTTTTGGCAGGTCATAACAGGCAGACAATAGTCTGCGTGTGGTGTATACTTGTCAACCTTGTCATGGACAAAAATATATCTAACGTATTATTTTGAGGATGAAAAAGAAGTATATCTTTCCCTTGACAGTTAAAAACAGTTTTGATATGTTAATTGCACAGCAGTGTATGCTATAAAATGCACCAAATGTGAGCTGGCCAACGACTGCGTGCCTGTCTGTGACTCAGCAACCATTTTCACGGTGAGGTGCTAGTTGTCCTCATTATTACTGATTCTCAGAGTATTTGAACAAGTTATCGGTTGCATGGATTGATCACTGTGGCCTCATTTCAGCAGCATGCTGTCTGTGGCTTGTGAATAGCTGGCCACACAAGTGGACTTCCACGATGGGCCATAACCTCAGGCTGTTTCTGCTGATATCTGTAATGGATCTGGCCTGCTGGTCTGAAGCCATTCATTTCCCACTAATATGCTGGCCCTGCCCATTGGTTCTAATCTTACTGATCTGCCTGCAGGCTGGATCTGTTTGTATGTGGCGTAATGCAGTGGATTTTCATAGTTTATCCATGGACCCAGGACTGCGTTGATCCTTGGCAGGCCAGAAGCCATGGGTGATGGATTTAAGGAATTCTGACTGTCTCGCTGCAAGTACGTTGTACAGTGTGGCTTTTTATAGACTTTTTATTGGTTCTAGTACATTTTGGCACTTGAAAGAGTAGTTTATATGTTAGAAAGTATGGAAATTAGAACAAGAAAATTGTGTCAGTTTCTGGCAGTTTATACGCTATGTACTCATATATTTCTCAAAAGAAAAGTTACAAAATACCTGTAAAACAATAGATATAACACAGTGGGTAATAACCAACAATAACGAACACAGCAGAACCAACATTTTATTGGTGGTCGCCTACAGTGTTGGTTTACACAATTCTTCCCCACCTTATACACTTGTTTCAAGAGGCTTACTTTTTCCTGAGGTTATTTCTGAAATCAGTGGAGGTATTTTAAATCTGTCTTGCGAGAAATGCTTATTTTTGTCACCAAATGTGTTTCATTTTATTGGAATAAAATAAAATAGTTGTCTTAATGAAACATTGGCTTGGCTTGCTTTCTCCACCTACAAACAGTTCATTACAGAAGATGTTGGTGTTAGCATGTAAGATTTTTGCTCACATCAGGAAATGCCATCTGCTTGCTAGGTTTTTTTGCCCCCTCATTTGCATTATTGTTTCTTGTACCGTAGCTGCAAAGACAGATACGTCTTAACTTACTCTTGAGGTGTCAGAATTTGTCTGGGGAAAATGCTAAAACTTGTCTGAAAATCAGAGAAATATCAAGGACTTCCACTTGGAGAAACTTGTGGCAACCCTGCTCTTGTTTTCGAGAAAGTTAACTGGACGGGGTTGTGTACCTGTTGACATATTACACTGACATCTGTTAGTAGCATAATTATAGAATGGTGCACATAAAACATTTGTCAATGCCAAAACTAATATCTCCACTAATATTGAGGGGATTTCAGCAGAGAAGGAAGCACTACTGTCTGACATTTGCATGAATTAACTGTGATATATTAACGGTCCAGGAAACTTACAGAGGACCAAACAAGTCTTGACTGAGGGTGAATGGAGTAAACTTGCCTTAGAGACACCTAATAAGTGATATGAGAGTGCAATTTTCACAAATCTGGGCACTGATAGATGCAGATATGAAATGTGTAGACCTAAGGTTGCCCCATTACATTAACAGTGGACAATGGAGGAGGGATAATATTTTTGCCTCCAAACATACTGCTCATCGAATCAAGAAGTATATTGTAGAACCATTCTCAAAAGCACAACACAGAGCTCCTATATGTACTGTAGAAGCTGTTGTTAAACCAGAAAAAGTTGTATTCAGGAGACAGCTCAACTTCAGAAAAAAAAGCTCAGCTGGGATCAGTTTCCTCAGAACTTGGAAGAAGAAGTTGTAAAAATCAGGCCTGATCGAGATAATTATGGAGATTTTGTGGAGTTAGTGAAGAGCAGCTCTTGTAATCACATTGCAAGAGGCTGTGGAATAGTGTGTAGTGGACTTGATAAAGACTCAAAAGTGCTCTTTAAGGGGTATGAACAGCTCATCAGAAATGACCCACTCTCAGAAGAGCCAGAAAGTGCAGGAGAACAACTTATCCGAGCCATATCAACATCACGAACAGAAAAATGGCATAGTCTCCTCGAGAGATTGGACATGAAACTTAGTTATTTATCAAGGAAGATGACCAAAAAGCCATACATATTTGAGAAGTTATTTTATTTTGACTACCAGTTTCAACATTTCAGTATGCCACTTCAGGCCCCATATGCACTTCGCATGTAGGTATTGAGATGTATTGATATTGGCATACTGGAGCCATCAATGTCTGGATATCGTGATTTCGTTATTCAGATGCTTCCTTCAAAGACTTGACAGCAAGTGTTCAAAGGAAGCACTTGAATAATGAATTCACGATATCCAAACACTGATGGCTCCAGTATGGGGTCTGGAGATAACATACTGAAATGCCGAAACTGGTAGTGAAAATAAAATAAAATAGCTTTTCGAATACATACGGCCCTTTGGCAATCTTCCTTTATAAATATTTCACTAGCTGCTGTTCTGAATCCTCAATCAGTCAACAGTGAATGGAATGTAGTCGACAAGCCTGTAAATTCCAGAATGAGATTTTCACTCTGCAGCGGAGTGTGCGCTGATATGAAACGAGATACTGGCAGAAGTAAAGCTGTGAGTACCGGGCGTGAGTCTTGCTTCGGTAGCTCAGATTGTAGAGCACTTGCCCGCAAAAGGCAAAGGTCCCGAGTTCGAGTCTCGGTCGGGCACACAGTTTTAATCTGCCAGGAAGTTTCAAGCCTGTAAATTGTTGAGAAACCTTGAAGGTGATGCTGCAGTTTCACTCTCAGCTGTGCGCAAGGTCACCCCTGACCAGATAGCATACCAAGTGCTGTTGAATGATGGAGCCACAAAAAGAACAAACGTAATTAAACTCAGATGAGGTGAAGTGGAGAATGATCATCTTGGCAATCCATTCACAGAGGAAGAAATGAGAACTGCTGTTCATAGGATGAAAAGTAACAAAGCTGCGGGCTTGAATGACATGAGATGAAAGCAGATAAAGAACTTTGGCCCTGTAACTATCAATTGTATCCTGAACATGATGTGCAGTTGTGTTGCTAGAATGATAATCCCAAGGATCTGGCACAAGGAAAAAGTCATGTCACTCAAACCAGGCAAAGTACTGAATACCCCAAGAACTTCAGACCTGTATCACTTCTGTGCTATCTATTTAAAGTTCTAGAGAGAATAGTTTTGAATCGAATTTGTCTGTCAGCAGGAAGATCAGTAAAGAACAGTCAGGTTTCAAATATGGAAAGTCATGTACTAGCCATATGCTGCTTAGCCCAGAAAATCGAGGAATGGTATAAAAGAAAGCCTTTACCAATCTTACAACTGCTTATGATTGTTTAAATGTGGTGGTGGGGAGTCATAGTACGTAGTATTTTCTTAGAATCATCATTTAAGCCAGTCCACAAAACTTTGCAAGTAGGGTTTCTCCAGATAGTTTACGTCTAAGTGGTACACAACAACCAAGGACTACTGATTGACGCAGTTTATTCAGTGTTTGCTGCGGAACAGAAGATTTTTTTTTGTCACTGTAAGTGACAAAGATAGTTTACACAGAATGCAGAAAAATGTTCTTCCCTTGGGAATGTGCTGGCTCCAATATTATACACTACTGGCCATTAAAATTGCTACACCACAAAGATGATGTGCTACAGACGCGAAATTTAACCAACAGAAAGAAGATGCTGTGATATGCAAATGATTAGCTTTGCAGAGCATTCACACAAGTTGGCACCGGTGGCGACACCTACAACGTCCTGACTTGAGGAAAGTTACCAACCGATTTCTCATACACAAACGACAGTTGACCGGCGTTGCCTGGTGAAACGTTGTTGTGATGCCTTGTGTAAGGAGGAGAAATGCGTGCCATCACATTTCCGACTTTGATAAAGGTCGGATTGTAGCCTATCGCGATTTCGTTTTATCGTATCGCGACATTGCTGCTCACGTTGGTTGAGAGCCAATGACTGTTAGCAGAATATGGAATCGGTGGGTTCAGGAGGGTAATACGGAACGCCGTGCTGGATCCCAACGGCCACGTATCACTAGCAGTCGAGATGACAGGCATCTTATCCGCATGGCTGTAATGGATCGTGCAGCCACGTCTCGATCCCTGAGTCAACAGATGGAGACGTTTGCAAGACAACAACCATCTGCAAGAACAGTTCGATGACGTTTGCAGCAACATGGACTATCAGCTCAGAGACCATGGCTGCGGTTACCCTTGACGCTGCATCATGGACAGGAGCGCCTGCGATGGTGTACTCAACGCCGAATCTGGGTGCACGAATGGCAAAACGTCATTTTTTTGGATGAATCCAGGTTCTGTTTACAGCATCATGATGGTCGCATCCGTGTTTGGCGAAATCGCGGTGAACGCACATTGGAAGTGTGTATTCGTCATCGCCATACTGGCGTATCACCTGGTGTGATGGTATGGGATGCCATTGGTTACACGTCTCGGTCATCTCTTGTTCACATTGACGGCACTTTGAACAGTGGACGTTACATTTCAGATGTGTTACAACCTGTGGTAGAGCCACAGGTTGTCCTGTGATCCCTGCGAAACCCTACATTTCAGCAGGATAATCCACGACCGCATGTTGCAGGTGCCGTACAGGCCTTTCTGGATACAGAAAATGTTTGACTCCTGCCCTGGCCAGCACATTCTCCAGATCTCTCACCAATTGAAAACGTATGGTCAATGATGGCCGAGCAACTGGCTCATCACAATACGCCAGTCACTACTCTTGATGAACTGTGGTATCGTGTTGCAGCTGCATGGGCAGCTGTAACTATACACGCCATCCAAGCTCTGTTTGACTCAATGCCCAGGCGTATCAAGGCCATTATTATGGCCATAGGTGGTTGTTCTGGTTACTGATTTCTCAGGATCTATGCACCCAAATTGCCTGAAAATGTAATCCCAAGTCAGTTCTAGTATAATATATTTGTCCAATGAGTACCCATTTATCATCTGCATTTCTTCTTGGTGTGGCAGTATTAATGGCCAGTAGTGTATAATCTATACAACAATGATCAGCCATTAGAACACTGGCACCTGATTCTTCACTTATGCAGAGGACACAGCTTTTGCTGCTCAGTGATCAACATTTGAGGAAGGAGAATCCAGGCTAACATCTGCCCTCAAAGAACTTGCTGTCTGCTATGATGACAACCACTTGAATCACAATCCAGATAAAACGCTTTTTTTTTAAGTGTGTGCATTCCACCTACACAACAATGAGGCAAGAAGAAAGCTGAATGTCATATGGAAAGGACACCGTCCAAACCACTGTGTACACCTCCAATGCCAAGAGTTAAAAAAGTTGGATCGTGTCTTGACCTACTAACAACACTGTGTAGACACCAGACAGAAAGTGTGCAGCAGGAACAGTCTTATGTACAAACTGACGAACACCCAATTAGGGGTGCAACCCACCATCCCCCACATATCAGCACTTGCTTTGTGTCTTTGAGTAAACACATGCCAACCAAGAACTCTGCACATGCTAACCAAGAAGAGCGATATCATGAAGAGCTGCATCAGTGGCCCTTCATGAGACTCAGTTCATATAGTCACCAGGTGCCTAAGACCAACACTAATCAATAAGATCTTTTCACTCTTGGGGTAGCACCTCCAGATGTAAGAAGACAAGTAGCAACAGAGAAAGAAAGGAAGTAGCGAGAAACAGATCCAAGGCATCCATTGATCAGAACTCATGCGTATCTGGCATGATTGATATCCAGAAAAAACTTCGTACCTACAAAAGCACCAGTTTCAACTTCAATAGAAGCCTGCTGAAATGGACTGTGGAGGACAAAGTCTCCTGGATAATTATGGACAGCAAAAGTGAAGTTACTATCAGGCTGCCACCTCCAGTATGGGTACTGGAAGACCCTCAACAGGTTGAGAATGGGTGACAAGGTGCAAGAGTAATTTGAAGAATGTGGTACCGATGATGATGATGATGATGATGAATTTTGTGAATGATGGGCAAGGCGGGACTCTTAAACAGATGTTGATTTGCAGTAATTGAGTGAACCCTGTGACATAAAGACTTGCTTGCAGGGAATGACCGTGCTGTTCTGGCTGCTGGACATTCGCCTCATAAAGTTTGATATTCCCTATATTTAATATTGTAATGTAGTTTTAGATTATAATGTATTAGGTAAAAACAGAAAGCATTTTATTCTCATGCTTATGACCTCGCTGGAAACCTAAAACTGCTTTTTCGGGATCAATATAGGTACTGCAGGCACCTCAATTTATTCATTTATGAGACACCTAATGGATCAAGTAGTGGTCCCAAATTGATGCTGTGTTCCATTATTTTCATTTCAAAATTACGACCCTGGGAATAAAGTGTGAATGTACAGGATATCGGAGCAGCTTTGAATTGAAGAATTCATAGCAGACAAAGCAGTGTATGTTGCTCTCGATAAGATGCAAAAGGAACTTTGTTCATAACCTGGGAAATACAGAAATTTTACTAGTATAGAAAGGCAGCATTTTGTCATTGAATATGTGGTTTGTTGTATTATATAATGATGCTTTGAATGAGGTCAAAATCTCCAGGTTGATATTTGCAGATGATGCTGTTGTGAACAAAGAAGTTGCAACATGAGAAAGATGTAACAAAATGCCCGTAAACCTGCAGAGAATTGATTGATGCTTGTGCTAGGACTTTCAGCTGGGACTCAGATTAAACAGTTGTAACATATTTTAAGTATCTGCACAGATATGGCAACTCTGATACTCCAGACTGTTGGCATGGGTACTTCACGGTCTGTTGGCGGCTCAATAATAACAGCGAACAGAACCCTGTGAGAGAGGAAAAGAAATTTCACAAAGTCAGTCAATGGGAACAGAAGGTCCAAAACCTCATAGATACATAGATGGGAATAAACTCGACATGCGACTGGTGCAGGCGGCTGTTGACTGAGCTCCACAACAATACTTGGCATTTAAGCACTGGCCTCTCTGATTTACTGCTGCTGACATATAAACACCTCCGTCATTCCACATTGTACATACCACATACACCCTGCTGGTTTCCACACATTTCCACTGCATTACCACACCATTTCGTCTGCTTCCATTGCAATGTCTGCTTTCAGGGATACTTAACATATTGTATGTAAATGGACAGAAATATCCGTTATTCTTTAGTTACACCATTGGCAGCCTGTCACTGAAAAGTCATGACTAAAATATCTGGTGTTATGTATCTCAAATATTTTAATGTTGAACTGTCATTTCAAAGTAGTTATAGCAAAGGCCAATAGCAGACTGAGAATCAGTGGAAGAATGCTAAAGAAGTAGTGAGGAGACATATTATAAAACTGTTGTTCAATTGATTCTTGATAGTTTCTTGTCAGTATGGTAACCGTACCAGGTTAGACTAATGGCCGAGGTATAGAAGATTCAAGGAATAGTTCACATTTAATTAAAAATTTGTTTAGGTATTATTGTAGTCTTTAGTCCGAAGACTGGCAAGATGCAGCTCTCCACAATGGTCTATCCTGTGCAAATCTCTTCATCTCTGCATAACTGCAGCAACGTTCATCCATTCAAACCTGGTTACTTTATTCTAACTTTGGTCTGCCGCTACAGTTTTTATTACCCATGCTTCTCTCCTTCATTACATTGATGAGTCTTTGAGAGCCTTCAGGATGTGTACTATCAACTGACTCCTTCTTTTAGTTACATTGTGCCATAAATTTAATTTCATCTCAGTTCAATTCAGTGCGTCCCCATTCGTTATTTGCTCTACACATCTTCAGCATTCTTCTGTAGCACCACTTTTAAAAAGCTATATTCTCCTTCTGGCTGAACTGTTTTATTGTCCATGCTTCAGTTCCTTACAAGGCTACACTCCAGCCAAATGCCTTCAGAAAAGACGTACAAACATTTAAATTTATATTTGATACTATCAGATTTCTCTTTTACACAAATACTTCACTTGCTATTGCCAGTCTGCATTTTGTATAATCTCTGCTTCAGCTATCATCAGTTATTTTGCTAGCATAGGAGACTCATGAAGATACAAACCAAGTTCAATGGCTGTTGCTACAAGAAAGGAATTGTGTTTCATGGGGACACTTGCTGTTAAATTCGATGATGCATGTTCCAACAATTGACATAGTTCAACCCTGCCATTTGTATATCAAGCAATCACCATAGTGATAAAACAAAACAAAAATCTACTTTTACAGGGTGGCAGTCTTTTTTTGCCCAGCATTTGTGAATGAAACTTCTGGGCAAGGGAAACTTGTAATGTCATGTACCCTCCACTGCACAACATACAGTTGCCTTTAAAATAAAAATGTAGGTGTATGGCATTCTTAACAGTTTGGAAGTTTCTAAATGTATAAGTTTTCTCCTGTGTTGGTACAATGAATACTGACATAACACACCTGAAGGGAAGTGGAAAAACCAGCAGATGCTCAGAACTGTCTAAATACAAGACAGATCATGGAGTGAGAAATTAACAGTTCTTGCTACTAGTTCCTCTTCCTGTGGCAGTCTTATCAAAAGCCTTATACCATTCAACGTTAAATGACAAAGACACAGGCTATCATCTCAGTAGGTCATGGAATCGTGAATCCAGTGCTGGAATACTATAGACCAGAGTATAATGTAACAAGGTAACTAAGTCACCTACTGTGCACGTTTGCTTTGAGAACTCCATGTGATGGACTTAGGCCATTTACCTATTTTCGTTTGCTTTGATTTCCTCACAGTATTTTGCTAAAACAAAAAATAGTCTACATCAGTTTCCTGACTATTCACATTGAGGAGTGTCTGCGTTGTCAACAATTTTAACAACACATCATCGTATAAAAGTAAAGTATCACAAATAAATATAATATGTAAGGTATTAAATACGAGGGTTGACTGAAAAGTAATGCCTCCATCTTCATAACTCTTCAACATTTGGCAGTGTTGGTACGCTGCAGGTAGTGGCTTGTTCCGTAGCCTCTTCTCTACAGTTCCAGTTGGCGGGAAGGCTTAGCATTGAACGATTGTGGTGTTACAATGTAAAGTATGGAACCCTGTGCAGACAGTTGGACAATGCAATCTAAGCAACGTGCAGTCATTGAATTCTTGACAGCAGAAGGTATCACCCCAAAGGAGATTCATCAGGAATGAAAGCAGTTTATGGCGATTGTGTTGATGTGCGTACTTTGCATTGTTGGGCGAGTAAGTTTAAAGATGTTGAGGTGGGAACATCTGATCTGCGTGACAAACAAAGAGTTGTATGTCCTGTAACAGCAACCACCGAGTTTCACAAGCAAAATGTTGACAGATTGATTCAGGATGATCATCGCATCACTCAGAGAGAAATTGCAATCAGAATCGGCATTTCGCAATAACATGTGGGTCACATTATTGCTTTTCTTGGCTATCGGAGGATCTGTGCACGATGGGTGCCCCGTATGCTGACTCCTGAAATGAAAGCACACAGACTTGAAATTTTGCCAGGAACTCCACTCGCGTTATGAGGATTGAAGGTGATGCCTTTCTCCATTCAGTTGTGACAGGAGACGAAACATGGGTACAACATTATGACCTGGAGACAAAATGTCAGTCTATGGAATATCGACACAAAGACACGTCCCAGAAAAAGAAATTCAAGATGCAGCCCTCAGCTGGAAAAATCATGGCCGCAGTGTTCTGGGATGCAGATGGTGTTATCCATGTTGATTTCCTTGATAGTGGAACAGCAATAAATTCAGTGTTACATCCCAACGCTGCGAACTCTGAAACGACAGCCTAACAAGGGTCTGAAAGGAAAAGATGAAAATTTTTTCCTGCAGTATGACAATGCCAAACCACACACTTCACGTGCCACCACAGCAGAACTTCAAAGACTGAATCTTACCACCGTACGGCACCCTCCATACAGTCCAGATTTAGCACACTGTGACTTCCATCAGTTCCCAATAATGAAAGACGATCTGCGGGGACATCATTATGCTTCTAATGAAGAAGAGGGAACTGTGAGGCTGTGGTTGCGGAAACAGTGTCGACTTCTTCCATGACGGCTTCAGAAAACTTGTTCATCGTTGGCAGAAACATATCCAATTGGCTGGTGATTATGTGGAAAAGTGAATATTGGTAATTAGAGATCACATTCTAGGGATTATTTCTGCGTTTGATTTATTAAAATATTCCCATCCAAACCCAGTTAATGGAGGTGGAGGCATTACTTTTCATTCAACCCTCGTAGATTGTAATTTCCTTTTCTTCAGTGCATTGTTTAATGTATTATTCATTTCTTGCTACAAGAATTTTGCTGCAGTGTTTATGACTGCAAGTAAAAGAAAATGAGGGTTTGAGGTTGTAACTTTGAGGCACTTATCTCATTACACCGACCTTCCACCTTCTCTTCCCACTTTCCCTTTCCATCTCTGTGTCCATTCTCTGCTTAATTGTCGGTAAAGAACCTTAGGTTTCCAATGGTGAAAGTATTACATGTACAAACTATGAAATGTTTGCTGTACTTCCATTAAATTGTAACTTATGTAACATCACCAAAAACATGAAATGTCATAAATAATGTAGAAAGAAGAGGAAGAGTGAATTTCGAATAGATATTATAAAAAATGTCATGCCGACAGTCAAAGGAAACAATGATACCCATATGAGTTCAAACCATTTATTCAGGCAGCCATAAGAGGAGGTAATTACTTTAAAGTCAGAAATGTTTGTGCTACCTTATAAGGAAAGGTAGGAACATAGAACAGTTACTTATTAGTGTTAAAAATTAACAGTATTTACTGGGGAAGAAAAACTAAAGATAATAAACAAACTTATGATTTGATAAAATCTAGGAGTTGATCAAAATGTGCAGAGAGCTGAATAATTAAGTGCTTCTGTTTTGGCTACAGATAGTGGTCACTATAAAAAGGGGAAACTATCAGAAAGTTCACTGTTGATTTTGTTTTAGTTTTTGAGTCACTATTGATTGCATCTGAGCTTCAGCTGGACTACCTTTCATAACTGTCCTATTTGATTTAATTTGTTGCTTGTGTGGGACGACTGGTTTTTCTTTGTTTGACCCAGATATCTGAAATTGTTGTCCCTGTTCATCCTGCTGCTTATTGATCAAAATAAGAGAAAAATTATCAGATTTTGTTAATACTCTTCAGAAAGCAATACATGGCATTACTGAGGGTTGTAATGAAATGGTTGGAAACTAAAATCTCATTGGAAATAAGACTTTAAGGCAAGAGATTGACTTCTTGTAACCAAAAGTTTGATTTTTTGTTAACTAAAAGATTGACTGTTTGAACCTGCTCTATATGAACCTTAATTTCCATATCCTGGGTTGCTTCCAGTAACAAATCTGCACTAATAATGTAACTGTGAACCTGCTCTATATGAACCTTAATTTCAGTATCATGGGGTGCTTCCAGTAACAAATCTGCACTAATAATGTAACTGTAAAAACTGTTGTGTCTGAACACACTTACCTCCAAACTGCTAGATGAATTTTCATTGTGTTTTTACAGGTAACTGTGGCCTAGCTTGAGTTAATGTATAGGCTTTATTTAATCAAAATCAGATTACGGGAACAAAAAGAGATTGTAATTTAAAGTTTTATGAGTCTGCTCTGCTTAGTAGTTTGAATGTGTACCTTAGTGGTGATGCAGTACACCAAAGAACCAATAGGTGGCGCTCTTACTTTTTATATCTTAGGGACAGAAGTGTTTTTGGAAGTTTATGTTAGTGACAGAAGTAAGTGCTCTTTATGAAGACAAACTTACATTGAGTTAACTTGACTAGGAGATACAGATTTACTGATTTCGCTTTGTGTATAAAAACTTAATGAGATTGCTTTGCTTCTTTTGATATGTTTCATGTATATTTGACTTTTGCTAGGAAAAAAAACTAACTTATTGACAAAGCAGTCCCATAAGGGCTGCATTTCCTCTGATTGAGTTATGGAACCCTAAAAAGTAATGGAATGCAAAGGCCCTTCTTTAATTTCAATTTCAAAGCATGGGTGTATAGCTAATCACATAATAAAACATGTAGAAGAAAAAGACTTTCAGAATGAAATTACTATCAAATAAATATAAAAAGCTCTGTCAACCAGATGGTGGTAGATATACACATAACCAAAATATGTCAAAATATTACTTATGAAACCCGAGTTTCTTTCATTTTTGAAAAGAAGAGAAAATGCTGGAAAAAGATATTATCATTCAGGAATTCAATTGGAAAGCCATGGCAGGTAAATAAAGGCAACAGTTGATATAAATATAAGGGGGGGAGGCAGAGTGGGGGAGGGGTAGGTAGATAGCAGAGTGACAAGACTGGTTTTTGGCACTGATGCATCCACTGCGATGCTAGTGGGAGGGGAATTACATTTGACACACAATCAAGTGAAGTAGTGACTTGGGAGAGGGAGGGTTTGTAGAACATGGGAAGAGGGAGACAGCTGAGAGAAGATTGTGAGTGTAGAATGAGTGAAATGAGGGGCATGGTGTCAGGAGTAGGTGTGGTGGTGGAATTGAGTGTACCAGAGAGTGTAGCAAGGATGATTGCAGAACAATGTGTGGTACAGAGAATTCTCCATGCAGAGTTTTGCTCAACAGAAGACATGTTGTGAATCATACCATTATTGCCTGCTTTGTGAAGAATGGGCATTTTTTATATTAGCCATTAAGGGCAAACTTATTTTGTGCAAATTAACTCACAGTTTTTGCCAATAGTTAGGTCACCAGACGTGATACAATTCTGAATTGACATATAACATGATAAATAGTATTAAGGTAACAATATTGTAATCACAGACCATCTGATTGTATAAAACAACCCTGACTCAGAAGCATTCTAAACAGTATGATATTCACTCATAACATACTGTATTCATAAAGTGATTATCACTTTTTGGAAAAATTATCTTCATAACTTCCCAACATACAGTCCTTCAGATTGTGTGCCGGTGCATCTTCTCCGAACATTTCATTTGCAGTGTACTGGTTCCTACTCTCTACCTCAACACACTGCTTGAGTGGGCTAGATGCAGGAATCATACTCTACAGGAAGGAATTCTCATCTTGGCATTCTGATAAAGGTTTTCAGCAATTTGCCGTAAACATATTAGGTTGGTTGTTTCAAGAAAGTATGTGATGAACTTGCTTCTCCATCTTTATTCAATCTGAGCTTCTGCCAGTCTTAAACGACGTTGACTGTAGTGATATATTAAACCCTAAGCTTTCTTATCCAGGAACCTAGAGAACAGTGTTTACAGACAAATGCCATATTACATTTCTTCCCTTGGATTAATGTGACACTGTGGTGTTTGGGAGTCCACCTTGCTGCAGAAACAACTGCTGAATTTTCAAGAGCAGTTTCTTTCATCAGGTAATGACTTACCAATGACAATGTGATAACTCCATAAAGGAGTAGTTTATGAAAACTTTGAAAATAGGCATGGTCACTTTAGAAGATTTGAAGCAGATTATATGGATGGATCCTTTCGCTTTTTGGGAACTTCTTAAGCCACTGTCAACAACACATTGAACAGTTAACTTTCTTCTAGAAGCATGATTAGTTTGGTATCCACCAACAGCAGCTACTTCTGTGAGAAAGACTCCCACATAAGGTGATGAGAAGTAAATCAGTACCTCAAGAAATCTTGTGTTTCTACAGGGAGATTCACTTTTCTTCAGTCGGTGTCTGGAGATTTAATCTGGTCTCTTTTCTAGTAATGTTGGCAGGAACAAAAGAAACACCTACACGAATACTCCAAAAGCCACTGTATAATACAAGCGGAGGAGACTTCCTACCATTGTTAACAGTTTTCTTTCCTATTTTGTCTGTGTATTGAGCAAGGGAAAAATGTCTGTCTAACTGCCACTGTATACACCCTGATATCTTATATTTTTAACATGATCCCTACGTGAGATATGTATTGGACTTTGCAGCATAATGGTTATAGTCGTCTTTGTATATGAGATCTCTAAATTTATCCAGCATAGTTTCGCAAGAACAATGTTGTCCTTGGGTCAAGGCTTCCCGTTACATCTGAATGTTTCTGTTATACTTTCATATGGGCTATACTAACTATTACAGTCCTAGCAGTGCTTCTCTGAATTCATTCGATGCCCGATACATTTCCTAATTAGTTGTTAACTTTCTTATAAAAGTACATATTTATGTAAGAGAGAAGGCAGCAGACTGTAAAATTCTTGAGAATGCATCTTGAAAGCCTGTCATGATTTATCACATAATACACATTTGCAAATAAATTGCATAGTTTGGCATGTACTGTGATAATCTTAGCTGACAAAACAAACACGTTCACAAGAAAAATTGTATACCATAACAATTTTGAATCTGTGGTGACGATGACATTATTTCTTGGGGGAAAAACAGGAAAAATGAAAAAATATTGATCTCATAAGAAAAGCACCTGTGAGCAATTTGCAAAGAGAGACCATGAGCGCATTGTCATCCATTGTTAAAGAGATGTGAATATTTTAAGTGTTTTGTCCCTCCACATGTATATAAACTAATCTTAACCATGTAAAAAGATAAAACGTCTGCAAATATCTTCTGCCAGTGAGTTATGATTTGATATATTTTGTCTAATAATAAAAATAGCTGCACAAATTGATTTTATTCATTATGACTCATGTTCTTTGGATAAACATGATCAATTCAATATAAATTTATATGATAGCTTTTTGGCCTTATTTAGAGCTATTATTTTAATTTTATACCATTATTCTAATTACAAAAAAATACCATGTGCATTATTTGTAGCCACTAACAGTAATACATTTTTTTTCTTCATAGGCTACACCCGAGTCTTTTTGTAACTACAATGGTACTATTCAACATAGACACCATGGAGATCGAGCCCCGCCCAGCATTTTTGAACCAAACTACCAAATTGGATGAAATTGCAATGGATAAAAATTTCTTTTGGCTTTTGTGTTCACTTCTGTCATCTGTTGTTTGGGTTGTTTATATCACATATTATAATTCAAGAGTAATTGGTTATTTCATCACACGACTCTTGAATCGCTTTATCACAGATGGATACATGCATGTGGGTATGTAAAACATAATTTGTTATAATGTAACTGATAAGTGAGGCACATATTTACTCATTTTGAATTGATGTATTATGTTTCTAACAAAAGGAAAATATGTGAATATAAATAAATTAGTGTGTTCCTTTGTGGGCTTGTATTTTATTATTTGTAGAGATTTAACAGATTAAATAATAGTTTTTCGACAGTATTACTGCTCACCGTCATTGAGTTGCAGAGAGGCACTGCGAAAAGACTTACAAAGCTGAGCTTTCAGCTAAAGCCTTCTTCAGAAAGGAAAACACCCCCCCCTCCCCCCCCCCCCCCCACACACACACATTCACATTTGCAGAAGTAAGTGCACCTCGCACCCATGTGACCGCTAGCTCTGGAGGCCTGCCTGAAGCTGATGCTATTACATTTCTTCTTCCCTTGGGAGAATTTGTCCTCTGAATTTTCAGATACTTCTGAAACTTTGAATTACTAAAACAACATGGAGCTACTATACCTGCAGCTTCCCAGCTGCACGTGCAGTGCACTCTTTCCCATACCACTGTTTACACTTTATACACTGTCTGCCCTTCTTCCCTGTACACTTGATCACATTGTATATGCCAGCTGGTGTAAACCCAGAAAGTTCCATCACTTTGGTTAAACATTGTTTTTGATTGTTGGGATGGTAGATAATGGAGTGGCTATCAAGTGGGCAGATGGCTGTCCACCAATGTTGGATGTAGGTAATGCTGACACCCACTCTGATGCTGCTGATTACACTGAAACAACTGTTATGGCTAATTGCCCATCCTTTGTTGCTTATATGTTGTTGAAAAAACTAAGTATGGTTGACTCAATGGTACCATTCAGGTAGATTGTGTTCTTTGTTGATGTTGTTGTTGTTGTTGTTGTTGTTGTGGTCTTCAGTCCTGAGACTGGTTTGATGCAGCTCTCCATGCTACTCTATCCTGTGCAAGCTTCTTCATCTCCCAGTACCTACTGCAACCTACATCCTTCTGAATCTGCTTAGTGTATTGATCTCTTGGTCTCCCTCTACGATTTTTACCCACCACGCTGCCCTCCAATGCTAAATTTGTGATCCCTTGATGCCTCAAAACATGTCCTACCAACCGATCCCTTCTTCTAGTCAAGTTGTGCCACAAACTTCTCCCCAATCCTATTCAGTATCTCCTCATTAGTTACGTGATCTACCCACCTTATCTTCAGCATTCTTCTGTAGCACCACATTTCGAAAGCTTCTATTCTCTTCTTGTCCAAACTGGTTATCGTCCACGTTTCACTTCCATACATGGCTACACTCCATACAAATACTTTCAGAAACGACTTCCTGACACTTAAATCTACACTCGATGTTAACAAATTTCTCTTCTTCAGAAACGATTTCCTTGCCATTGCCAGTCTACATTTTATATCCTCTCTACTTCGACCATCATCAGTTATTTTGCTCCCCAAATAGCAAAACTCATTTACTACTTTAAGTGTCTCATTTCCTAATCTAATCCCCTCAGCATCACTCGATTTAATTTGACTACATTCCATTATCCTCGTTTTGCTTTTGTTGATGTTCATCTTATATCCTCCTTTCAAGACACTGTCTATTCCGTTCAACTGCTCTTCCAAGTCCTTTGCTGTCTCTTTGTTGATAGGATTTCAAAAGGATTGTTAGGTAGGTACAGCAGAGCATATGTGAAGTCCAGAGCCAAAGTCCTTGTCATTGTAGCTGGTAGCTGAGAAGTCAATCCCAAGATGTCACATTGAGTCCCTTTTAACAGTCTCCCACAATTCAGTAATTCCAATCACTCTGTTCCCCCTGAGTGCCTTTGCTTGAAGCAAATTGTGACAGCTTCTACTGAGTCATACACTGAGTACACCTAGTGAGCTCCTACTTTCTGAAAATATAAATGGGCTGCAAGGATGTTCTGTGGGCATTACCCGCATACGCTGAGGAATAGCTCCATTTAGCATGTACCAATGAAAGTTTGTACCACCACGGAGGAGCATACTGTAACCTGCTCCTTGTGACATCGACCCAGCTCTCCATCTTTAATCGACACCTGAGTCTTCCTATACTCTCCTTTACTCTCATATGTACTACAGATTTCCATAAAGTCCCTTGTCCCTCATTTCACCAGATATGGGTGTGCCACATAACATTCATATTTCCTGTTCTTACCTACTATTCCAATCGAACTCTTCTCTGCACTGGCCTTCCTCTTGATCTTTCATGTATATGACAAGCGGCATGCAGGCAGGCTGTGTGGGTACCACTTGCTCACCTTGTCATGCCACTTTTTCTGTCTTACTCCCTTCTTCCTTTTTTGGTACTGAGACCAGTAGTGGTGGTAAAGCTTCGGGCATGCCCTGAAAGGGTCAGATGTGTCCAATGTGGGCAACAGTTGTATGAGTAAGGAAGGAGTTGTAACTTCACATTTTCCAGCAAGATCATCTCAGTCACTTAGCACAGAGTATCTCTTTGGTTTGTAAGTGCTCATCATCACCACCCACTGCCCTTCACGGTATTAGGTTAACTTGCCATTGTGTTTTCCTATTCAGTCCTTCATTGCGTTGTCCCATTTAGTGCTGCTGTTCTAGGGCCTTTGTGTTCATTTTTTGCACTTGGTGCTATGCTATGGTAAAGTTTTCACAAATTCTGCACTGATCCACTGTTTTCCCCCACTCTAGGTTTCACTATTTCAGATGGTGATGGCATCTTCCATCCATACACCATTTTGTAATGTGATAAATCCCTATTGAATTCTGCACTTTAGAACTTATGCTGTCCCTACTATGTAGGTAATAGCATTATGATGATTGTTGACATAGTGACACAACATCGTCCCTCTCATTCCTAAAACCTTTTCCATTCTGTCATTTGCTTGTAGGTGTAATGCACTTTTTCTTATTTTGATTTTGTAGCAAAGTTGCTTTATCAGTTGTAACTGGAAGTTAGTACCTTGATCTGTAATCACCATCCGTGGGGTACCAAACTTTAATAAACAGTTATTGCATGCTTGTGCCAATGGCTTGCTGTTTTGGAATAGCCATAATTTCTACAAAGTGTGAAGAGTAATCTATTATCATTAACACAATGATTCCCTCCTGACGTCTGCCCAAAAGGACGTAAGATGTCCAAACCAATCATCTCAAATGGTTTTCTGTCTTTGGTAACCTCCGCAACAGAATAAGCTGATGACTTAATTTAGCTTGATGTGTGCATGGTACGGAGTTCCTTGTGCTCTGTTATACATCTTGCATTCGTGTCTGCCTCCAGTATTTTTTGGCTGTGCATTATTTTATTCTGTCACTTTAGAAACTCTGTGCACTGCTAATACATGATTCACTCCACAAAGTAACTGTACCTTTTGTAACATTTCATTTCACAAAGTAACTGGTACCATAATATTATTTGTTTACATAACACTGTTGTGCACAATTATGTAAGGTTGCATAACAAGTAGCTTTCAGCCTGAGTCAGCTGCTTGTGCCTTCTGCTGTTCTAAAGAGGCGAAACACACTCAGTTTATCATACATTCTTTCTGACTCAGGCGATCAGCATTTCCATGTGATTTGCCAAATCACTGAATCACCTCAAAATCAAAATCAGTGAGTTTTAGTGCAAAATATATTAACTGACTCCATGGATCTTTTAATCATAGTAACCATGTCAAAGTTGCTGATTTATTATGACCTAGAATTTTCTCCTGTACAAATAACTTTGAAAATATGGTATGCTGTGTATGAGACTCGGCATCTCTTTCTCTTTTGCAGAGTAATTATTTTCTGCCCTGTCCAACTGTTGTGAGGCAAAGGTGACCAAGCACAAAGCCAAGAATGGTTCCTCAGTTTTATTTATTATTCAGTACTTCCACACTATATGTCACCCTGCTGATGATTGTAGTGGATGGGCAGCACGTGTCATGCTGAGACAGTGAGAGCTGTCGGTGGGTGGCACTCTCGCTGGTGCGAGTCAGGTGTCAGCTCTGCAGTGCACCGAGGCTGGGGTGCTGGCCTGGCAAGCATCGTCTGCAGCCTGAGGCAGCTGGGAGGAAGCCTGTAGGCTTCTGCCCGACGCAGGCCCGTGTAAGACTGTGGGGGGATCCCGTTCAAAGCCCAGTGAGGCTGTGGCTAATTTGCCTAACCGTCGACCGATGACTTTTGTGGAGACTGCGCCGGTCAGATGAACAGTGATGAAAAGATGCTGCTACAAGATGAGCCCTTCAGGCAGGTGTTTTATCACAGGAGCTAGGCCCAAGTTGCATAGTCGGCTGTGGAAACACCACGGGTGCTGCACTGTACAGCAGTCCACTCTATCACTGATGATGGAATGCTGCAGTGCAGGGTACTGCGTCAGCATTGTTGTAGTGCCCAGTTGCAGAATTACATCAGTGTTTGACCTGTATATCCCTAGTTAGATTGTGAAGGCCTGCATGAAACTGATGCCGCAGCAACACATAACTCTCTAGTAAATGCTGTCACAATTTTTTGTACTATGTTTCAATTTTTTTCATTGATATTCATTCAATATTATTTAGGAACTGAAGGAATATAAAATTTTAAATTGGAATTCTTTATCTTTTTTTGATGTTGTAATTATGTTATGTCTCACTCAAAAAATCATTGGGTAAGTGTCAGATTACAAATCCATAGGTGCATGGTAGAATTGCTGCTGGTTATGGAATCTTCTTTTTTTTCTGTCACCACTTCTTTTCTCTTTATTAGTGTTTTACATATGTGAAACACGCTGAGTTGGACTGTAGATTAGAATACGTGTTAGACTGTGAAGATTTGCCCCACTTGTGAAGACTATCTGCATGTCTTCCATGGTCTGTTTAGATACAGTTAAGGTTAGAGCAAATTTCCCGTGGTCAAATTCAAGGGGTTTCTCCTGCTTGCAGGTCAGTTTTGAACATTGCGGAGGATGGTTTTGTTGTCAATAGAATTTCTATATATGGATGGCACTGAATTCAATATCAATAAAAGATCGTGGCTATGATAAGAATGTGATGTCTTAACTGTAATCTTATTTGTTGCTCAGGAAATATGTCATTCAATATAGGAAGGTAAGGCTATCAGCAGTTGTCTGGTATTTGCATAGTAGTGTGTCAGCTGACAATCCCCGAATAATGCCACAAAGGTTATGGATAATGTTATTTCTGCTCCTGAGCTTAGAAGATCTTACACGATCCCAAGCTCCGAAGGGCTCGGCATTCATTTGCTTGGTAAGGGCTTGGCGACCCCGGGGTTCCTGATCTGGGGACTGGTAAGCGCCGCCAGTCCCCTGTTGCCGTAAGCTCTGGGCATGCTTCAGCGACCACTGTGCGGCACGGCGGTGGAACATTGTGTGTCTCAGGGAATGGGGATCTTGGCTTGACCGCCCCTATCACAAGGATGGAATAAACCTCTCTAAAAACCCCTCAATCTCAAGGTGTGCTGCGCACTGATGAGATGCATGGCTGTTGAACTGGAACAGTCGTTAGTGGGCACCCTCTGAGGAACCTGCCGCACCTCAGTTGTATAAGGCTTACTCAGGCACACAGGGCTCTGTCTGAGTTGACCATTACTTCCCTAGCTGCTTGTGGGACCGAAATGGATCCTCTGAAATCCTCTTTTCCTCATCCCAGCAGAAAGGGTGGGCTGCTGGAATGTTCTAACACCCAGTCTATCAAGAGGGCTCGTGTAGTCAGTCCCCCTGACTCTGGCGCTTCTTTGACAAGTCCAGTTTTTAGTAACAGAATGCATTGTGCTAATCAGAACGTGTTTCTGAAAGTGAAATGGAAGGAGGGTAGTTTCGAGAAGGTTTCTCCCTTCTATATACAAAAGGGTTTGGAGGGAATCTGTGGCTCCTTAAAATTGGTGAAACGCTTGCGCAATGGTACCTTGCTAGTGGAAACTTCCAATTCCCAGCAGGCAGCTAACCTCCAGACTGCTAAATGCCTTTGGGAGTGTGCCAGAGACACTGAACTGCGCAGAACCTTGAATTATAGCAAAGGTGTTTTGACATGCCAGGATGTAGTCGATGTTCCCAAGGAGGAACTGCAATGTGAGTGGGCTCCGGAAGATATAGTTGATGTACAACATATCTTGAAGAGGGTTGATGACAATCTGATCAAATCTGACTCCTTTATTCTGACATTCAGTAGCACAAAACTTCCTGAGCATGTTAGGCTGGCTTCCTTCGCCTTAGTGTGAGACCTTATTTCCCGACCCCAATGCGTTGTTTTAAATGCCAGCATTTTGGGCGTACCACCTTAGGGTGTAAAGGCAACGCGACTTGTGGCAACTGCGGTAAGGCTGCTCATGAAGGAGTTGGTTGCTCATCTCCAGCCAACTGTATCAATTGCTCTGGAAACCACCCTGTTTGGAGTAGGGACTGCCGAATATTTTTAGAGGAACGCATAGACCAGGAAATAAAAACAATCAAGCGTATTCCCTATGGTGAGGCCAAAATGATCTACAAGTCGATGCAGCCTCATAAATTTGCTACATCTTTTGCATCACTGGTTCAGAAGCCTACACCAAAAGCAGATGCCTCTGTGCAGACAGAGGTGGTGAGTGTTGGCACTAACACCTGCAGATGTCAGTGCACTTGCAAGGCAGCCAGTGTTTCAGAGCCTGTAGCCCCTACTTGAACGGCAGACAAAGGTACAGTGGTGAACGTGGGCCAGCCTCTGGCACCTCCAACAGCTGAGGCTGTTCAGAAGCCCAGTATGGCCATTATCACTCCCACGTCGGCTCCACCAAAGCCTAACAAACCACAATAAGCTCATATAAAGCAGCAAAGCAGGTTAAATCATGTGGTAAACTGTTTGACAGTTTTGATGTCGTTTTACATGATGCTTCATCTGACTCTTCCCCAGAGCTGATGGAGTATGACGTACGTGTGGGGCCATCATCTCGCCCCACAACTGCCCCTCCACCTGCTGCAGTCTCCCCACCCCGTCGGAGAGACAGGATGAAGGTGCTACCCCCATCATAGATGGCTCCCATACTTCAGTGGAACTTGGAGGGGTTCAGGACACATGTGGAGGAACTTCGTCTACTCTCTCAGTGTAGACCACTGTGTCTGTGTCTTCAGGAGACTTATTTCCATCCATCATACTCTCCTGAGCTATGAGGCTATACACTCCACAAAAAGGACGGCCTGCATAGAGAGAGAGCTAGAGGAGGAGTAGGTATTTTTGTTAGGATGGACTACAATTCTTCGCCTCTCTCACTTACGATGAACTTAAAAGCCGTTGCTGTATCCGTGCATGTGCAACATCCGTTGACTATATGTACCTTTACCTGCCCCCACATGATGCACTTGATGAAGAGACCCTCACCAACCTTCTTACACAGCTCCCCCAGCCGTTCATCATCTATGGTGATTTTAATGCCCACAATGTGCTTTGGAGCTCTGCAATTACCTGTCCCAGCGGTAGAGCAATTGTGAGAGGCTTCTCCTGTCATCCTATGCCTACTTGCTCAATGTGGGACAGAGCACTCACTTCTGCACAGCGACTGGGTTGTTCTCTGCCATTGATCTCTCGCCTTGCTCTCCAGCTCTCGCCCCCAGTGCTCAATGAGAAGTGGTTGCTGACTTGCACGGAAGTGATCACTTCCCGATCTGGATTCACTTGCCAGAGGGCGTGGGCCTCGAAAGGAAACCGCCATGATGGGTGCTCAGTAGGGCCGACTGGACACTTTATAGCCAATTGGCCCAGTTTGAACACTGTGCCAATGTTGAGGCATGGGTGGATCATATTACCAAAATGGTTCACCATGCCGCTGCAGCTTCCATTCCACAGGCCACCAGGAAAGGCAACCCATCCCTTGGTGGAGTGCTGAATGCTGCTCTGCAATCAGGACCAGGCATGTGGCTGTGCATAGGTTCCGGTGTCGGCCAACTACTGAGAATCTTGCAGCCTTTCGGGTGCTGAAGGCAAAATATCGCCGAATTATTCGAGAGAGTGAGAAGAGGTCGTGGCAACAGTTCCTGAACACCATTAATCATTCCACCAACAGTTCCATTGTGTGGGAGACCATCAGGAGAATTTCTGGGAGAGGAAGGAGGTGCCCCATGGCTGCTGTAATGAATAACAGCACTCTCCACATGGATGCGCGAGACATTGCCCAGACTATGGCAGCGTATTTTGCCACGGTTACTGCAACAGCTAGTCAGGATCCGGGTTTCTGGCGCCATAGAGCAGTTGCTGAGAGGTGTAGTCTGGACTTCCAGTCCATCTCTAATGAAGTCTACAAATGCCCATTTTCCATGTGGGAGCTGGATTCTGCATTGTCTGCAGCTTGTGACACATCCCCTGTTAATGACAGGATCCATTACAGTATGCTACGGCACCTTACAAAGCACAACAAAGAAATTCTCCTCACACTTTTTAATGCCATTTGGGCATCAGGCCACTTTCCTGACTTGTGACGTGAGACAGTTTTAATTCCTCTTTTAAAACCTGAGAAAGACCGCACTTGCACAAGTAGGTACCATAGTGTTGCCCTCACTAGTTGCATGGGAAAGTCCTTGGAGTGGATGGTCAACCACCACCTTGTCTGCATGTTTGAATCCCGGCAACTCCTTAGTCGCTTTCAGTGTGGGTTCAGGAGCTTTCGTTCCGCCTTCAATAACCTTGCCCTCCTGGAGGCGGCTATACCACAAGCTTTTGTACACCGTCATAATCTTCTAGATGTATTTTTTGTCATCGAGAAGGCGTATGATATTAATTGGAGGCGTCTCATTCTGGAGCAGCTTCATGGATGGGGTTTTCGTGGTTGTCTTCCTCTTTTTATTCAGTCTTTCCTCTCGCCACGATATTTTAGATACCGAATTAGTGACATCCTGTTTGATCACTTTGAGCAGGAGAATGGTGTCCCTCAAGGTAGCGTTTTAAGTGTGACTGTCTTTTTCATAGCTATTAATAGCATTACCTCCATAGTGAAAAGTACTGTCCAGTGTTCCTTGTTTGTGGATGATTTCTCTGTTTTGCTCTTCTTTAAGCCTTGCAACAACAACACGTCAGTTGCAACTTACTCTTAGACGTTTGGATGAATGGGTGCAGAAGAGTGGTTTTAAGTTTTCCACTGAGAAGTCTGTGTGTTCTTTTTCACCGTTCTTGTTCAATTTTAGCCTTTCCTGAGTTGAGGATGAGGGACACTGTCCTTGCTTTTAAAGACACAGTGAGATTTCTGGGCCTAATTTTTGACTTGAAGCTTACGTGATTACCTCATTATAGAGACCTGAAACAACGGCCACTTAAGACCATTATAGAGACCTGAAACAACGGCCACTTAAGACTTTAAGTATTTTAAAATGTTATAGCCACAGTACATGGGGAGCAGCCAGGACTTGTCTGCTCCAGTTTTACAGGGCATTTGTGTGATCTTGGCTCGATTATGGGTGCACAGTGTGTGGGTCTGCAAGGCCTTCCTATTTAAAGATGTTGGACATTGTGCACCAGGAAGGGATTAGGTTACCCACTGGGGCATTCAGAACTAGCCCCATACCAAGCCTCTATGCACAGGCTGGTGAACCACCACTTCATATGTGGCGATGGCTACATACGGTGTGCCAGATGTATCAAACTATGTCCACACCATACACACCTGCATACCATACCGTTGTGCATCCTCCTCTGGCACGGAGTTTTCATAACTGGCAACAAGCAATGAGGCCCTTTGGGATTTGCACACAGGATTGCCTCTCTGCAATGGATGTGGCTGGTCTTCATGTTTTCTGCCGCGGTTGGAACAGATTTCCAGCTTGGCTCCTCCAGAGACCCAGACTTATTTTAGATTTGACTAATTTTAAGAAAGATAGTACGCCAGATTTTACATTCCAATTTCTGTTTTTTAAAATTTTAGATGTGCATCCCGGTTTTACCATCGTTTACTTTGATGGCTCCAAACAAGAGAATTTCCTTGGCTGTTCTGTTGTGTTCCCTGATCATGTTACCAGGATTCGCCTCCCTGATGAATATACCGTTTTCGCAGCAGATGAATCGTATTGGGGGCAATCGGTTTCTCATCTGCTCCGACTCTCTTAGTGCCTTACAATCATTGCAGAATCTGTACCCAACTGAGGAGATGGTCCAGCTGATATATGACCAACTGTACTTGCTCCAACGGCGTGGTAAGCAGGTGTTATTCTGCTGGGTGCCAGGTCATGTCAGAATATGGGGCAATGAACAGGCTGGTTGGGCTGCCAAGGAGGCCTACAGAGAGCAGTATGTGGTTCAGTGTCCTATTTCCTTGCAGTCTGTTATCTCTGCACTCCACAAGAAGTGCATGGAGTTGTGGGAGGAAGAATGGCTGGCGGTGACAGCCAGTAAACTGCGGTTGGTGAAGTCAACAACTCGGCCATGGTGTTCCTCCTGTCCCAAGGGCTCAGGCAGGAAGAAGTGACCCCTACGCGTCTTCAGATTGGGCATGTCCTCTCACACATAGCTTTATATTACAGCAGGAGGATCCCTCATTTTGTTATGCTTGTGGTGTGCACACGTCTGTCCACCACATTTTAACAGACTGCATTTTATACCATGATGCAAGGGTAGCAGTACAAATTAATGGGGATCTGCCCTGTATTTTAGCTAATGACGAGACAAGTGTATCTAGGCTTTTAAAGTGTTGTGATGTGTCTGGACTCTGGCCTAAACTTTTAGGCTGGAGGTTTTAGTATATTGCAGAGTGGCTGGCTCCTCTCTTTTTTCCTTTTGGTCAGCCAGCCACTTCCTTCTGCTATGTTGTTTTAGCTCCTTCTCCCACTTTCTTCCTGTGTTGTCCATGTTGTACGGTGATGGCATGCTTCGTCCCATGCTTCGGTGTGGGTAGGCACATATTTTTCCAGCCTTGTTACCTGTGTTTTACATTCTGTTGTATCTTCCTGTTCTGAGTATTTTCTTGACACCCGTCTCAATCTGTTATTGAGAGGGCGCCGAAGGCCATGCTGTCGTGCGCCCATACCAACCTCTCCATCCATCCATCCATCCATCCATCACAAGATTGCAAGGTATTTTGGATGCATGTTATGATAAAGTTTGTCTCGATCCAAATAGACATCAAGGGCTCTCTCTGCCAGTCCATCAGAGAAATGAAAACATACAAATTCTGTTGTATTTGAATTAGGTTGTAACCACCATTTATGGAAGTACTGGCTGAAAATTATTACATATCCAAGGCAAATCTCTAATTACAGGGAACATAAATCCTAAAAGAGAAGAGATTGATAACACACACATACGTAGATATAAAAGTATTATAATGAGATTTCTGAAACAGAAAGGTGTTTAAATTTCAACGCAAAACAGTTGATAATGCAGCTTTGTATTCGATTTTGTTACAAGAAGTATTGTAATTAGAGCTTACTCTTTTTCATTTCTCCTTATTTTAGTGTTTTACTATAATGACCCGCAAATTAAGGAAACAGTAGTCTTTCATGCTACAATTTTATTGTGTTAGTGTACACTGCTCCTACTTTAACGATGAATTTTGAGAATCAATGTAGTTAATTTGGTTTTTCTACCACATATAAACTGTTTATTATTTTGTTTCATTATTTCTAGCACTATTTCACATTCACTTGCAAACTAATTTGTTGTTAAGTGAATTCCAGAACAATTTTCTTTGTATAATAGGGATATGGGAGATACTAATTTCATTATGATGATGGCTGACTAATTTAGGGATTGTGGTGTTGTGGCAGTTTTTATTTTTATTTTGCAAGCTTTTGTTGGTTTTCTGCATACAATGTAATGTTTCTGTATATTTTTAGGATCATTTACCTGTAATGCTTTGGCTGGAAAAATAATGTTCAGAGACATTGTGTACATAACACATGATTATACTGTAAGAGTCCAAGATGGCTGGCTTATATTCCGCTGGTGGAGATCATATGTGCCAAAAGATGTATCTGAAGGTATGCAATAATTTCTTATTTTTAATGCTTACAATGATATGATGATTAGAGATACAGTATTTCATAATTGTTGTGTTAGATGTGTGATTATCAGAACTGAAGTTCTCTATGCCATAACAGCAGGCTGTAGTGCTTTTTGGTTCAAAAGATGTAATCAGTGTTGTTCATCCAATCAGTGGCATTACCAATTTTCTCTGCAGTTCCTTCCTCAACACACTTCTTCAGTTCTGTTCCAACTTCATCCCATCTTGCTGAAACTTTTGCACACATTCATGGTTGTCTTTATCACACACACCTTCACAACTTGTAATAAAAAGAAAAGTAATCTTTTCAGCTAGGCCTACTCCTTTTTTTCATATACCTATGAATATAAACCTGTGCTCAGGTACTGAATCTGTCTGAAAGAAATTCATTATTTCTTGTTACTGCTTTTTACACTAATAATATTGCAATAATGTGATTGTTTTCCCAGTACTGGGTGACACTCTTGACATGACTGTAGCATATTTCATTGAGCAAGTAAGTTTATAAACTGTGTTTTATTTCATCATCGGATCCATGAAACTCTTCTGTGCCAAAGAATGTACTTTGCGATCTGCTGATTCAGGGAAGTTATCACTAAAAAGAGGAAAATGCTCCTTTGTTACGATGGAACTTGTTATCAGCCGATAAAACTGCTTGCCTGATTTGTATTCTCTGCTAGTCCTGTGGTCTTTGCAAGGAGTTCTATGTTAAATGAACGCACAGCATAAACTAACTGGAATGTAGTGTGATACCAAAAATAATTGCTTCAGAATGTATGCTTAGCCAGTGGCAGAGCTATTTCCTTCACTGTCCGTTCTCCTAGAGGTGGCATTTACTCAATATTATAGGAGAATCTAATAACAGTTTATGAAACTGACCTATATTAATGTCAATACTTTAGGAGTAAAGGAAAGCGCTTACTGAAAAGTGGAAGTATTGAGTTATTGACGAGCACACACAAAAAAGAAAGAATACTTGATAGCTTTTGGAATGAGACCATTCTTGAGCTAGAGTACAGATACACACACACACACACACACACACACACACACACACACACACACACACACACTTGAGGCCTACAGGGTGCCAACTGGATGCACAAGCTGACACCATAGTTGTCTCCTTTACTCCTAAAGTATTTATATTCTACCAGATTTTTCTCTGCTATATTTATGTTAATGTCACAGGCACAAGCAACATTCGTAATTGATTCAGTGCCAAGTCCAGTCACAAATCCAACAACAAGAAATCAAATCAACTTTTTGTTGGTGCTTTATTTACTGTGCATTTGTAAAAAAGAACGTGATGCTTGCTACTTGGAAGGTTTGTCCTCTGACTTTCAGAACAAAGAAACCACTATTGTTTTCTGAGAGAGTTATTGTATCCTTTCCAAATAATTATTTGTTGTCATTTAAAAGAAAAACTCCTTTAGTATGCTGCAAATTAAGTGACAAAGCACCTTCAGTGAACATCCGGACATGTTATACAATTTTTTCCATTTGCACATGTGTGTGTTATTGGTCTAAAACAGTTCATTGAAGTTTTTGTAATAAAATGATAAGTACTGACAGATCAGCATCTGATTCATTGCACATTCTTTTTTATTTGAATATTGGAAAGAAGACAATGTATTGACTGAAATCAGATTTTACTTTTAAAAAAAAAAAATCATACTAGATGTGTTCAAACCAAAAATCATACAAACATGGAATGCTCAGCAGCTGTTTCTGTGTGTCAGGTTACAAAAGATGCTGCAGCTGAACACTGGTAGCACTGTAGACCGTAAACATGCTGTATCGGAACAAAATCTGCTTAAATCTTTCTTGTAAACCTCAGTGGGCCTTACGTATTCACAATAACATAAAATAAAAGTAAGTCTCATTATCATTATTATGATATGATGAAGACATCAGTTCTTTCATTGCACATGTCCGGAATAAATGTCTCAAAAGTGCACTCATGTTTTGTCTTTGGCTCCACAGCATTTCACACAATAAATGATATGATAAATCCTATACCAACCAAATTGTAACTGGACATGCAAATCCAAGTAGCCAGCAGAACCAGAATTATAAATTATGTTCATTGTTTCTGTGTTAGTTACTGAATCGCAAGGCTGAGATCTATTCTCAGATCCCAAGAAGGGGAATTCAAACAGAAAGTTCCATTGTTTCATGGTGTGGACATCTTTAAATATGGAAAAAGAAACCCATCCTCACAAAAACTGTGATGTGAAAATGGTAGTATCTTTTTTCCCAGTGTAAATGATTTCATCAAAAGGTTTGTTTCAGACAGGAAGAGTGTAAATGCAGGATTTTTTGTGTTGTTTGGGACTGAAGGATGAAGATGATTTAATGAATGTGGGCAGCCAAATTTCAATGTATTTGGTAACTTAACATCTCAGGCCACTGCAGTTGCAAAGTATTGTCTGACAATGGTACCTTGGCATCTGCTACCACCAATGTTGGGTAATTGTTCTGTTATAATATTGAAAGACATTGAAGCTGAAGTGGACAGCTACGTAGCAGGTTATCACCATACCAAATTTTTTCCTGCCTGATTTATTTCAGAGCTGATTTTTTTCCTCCCCTCTCCCCTCCCCCCACTCAATGTTTGAACAAAAAAGTTTCAGTCTTTTCATTTAAACAGTAGAAGATCTCATCACTCTCTTGTTTTTGCTTTTGAAAATGCGGATTCAGTATCAGTAACGTATTTGTCCAATTATCATTTTACAATCAAATAGGATCTGTCAGGTTAATACAAGGAAAACATCTCATCATTTGTGCAAACAATGGAAACTCAACAACGTAAGGAAAAGGATAGATTGCTACTCGCCATAAAGATTATACTTTGAGTTACAGACAGGCACAACTAAAAGACAGTTACACATAGGTTTTGGACAAAGCTTTCTTCAGAGAAAGAAATCCACACATACTCATTCAGCCAGCCGAGCACACCTCACATACATATGACTAGCACCTCTGGCACCTTGAAACAAAATGCAGCTGTCACATTGAACGAAAGAGCAATCTGGAGGGGGTGTGGAAGGGGAACAGATAGCAGGGTATGAGGGAGTGAGGGGGAAGACATGAGCACTGTCTGGCAGTGTGTACAGGGACTACATGGAGGCATGAGAAGACTGCCACCAGGCACAGTGTTGGGAGGCTGTCAGACAGGGTGATGTGGAGAGAGGATGAAACGACGAGCAGAAAAGGAGAGCAGGAGGGAAGAGGAGAGATGGTGGGTGCGTTGGCAGAGGGCAGCACACAATGAGGGTGAGGGGACTTGAATAGGCAGGAGGTGACAGGACAGAGCGGTGGAAACTGTTGGGACAGAGGGTATTGGGACAGTAGGTTACTGTAGGTGGAAACCAGAATAATTTCAGGAATAGAGAATGTGTTTAAGGATAACTCTTATCTGTGCACTTCAGAAAAGCTGGTGGCGGAGAGGGGGGATCCAGATGGCTCAGGTTGTGAAACTGCCATTGAGATCAGACATATGTATTTAATGAGGACAGCACATGACAGGATTCATTGACATATTTATGTTCTTACATTGTTGAGTCTCTGCAGTATTTTAAATTAACACCTGACCTGAAACATACTTTCAGACACCTTATATAGATCAATTTTTAACGAATGTATCTGCTCTCATCTATATTGATGGTAGTTTCCAAACTTGTGTTACAGATTTGTCTCACTCGGACACTCGTTTGTCAGTAATGCTGAACGGCTTTGAACTCCATGTTTACAACCGTACCTCATTGTATGCAAATCTTGAAAAAATTTTTGGTTTGGAGTCACAGATATTTCAGCGAAATGAAACCAATGGTTCAGGTACTTTAAATATTTTATTTGGTAATTTAATGTAATATAGCTAAACCATGTAACACTGAATTGATGAATTATTATTATTATTCCAATTTGAATTTTGATGCAGTTACAAATTCAAGAAAGCAAGGGTCTGATCATTTTTTAGTGTATGAACTATTTATTGACAGTAATTACAAATTTGACATCTATTGTGAGTAGGATCAGTTCAACATTTCTGTTTGCTTGTGAAGGTTGTCATTGTGTCGTTTATATGACTAACCTGTGTTACAGATACAGTGGACATTGCAGTTGGGGGATCTGCAGATGAGACCGGTGCTCCAGGGGATAATAATAGCAGACTGCCACATCAAACTGCTGGTTTGTCAAACAGTTGGAGAGATCTTATTCCTGTAATCAAAGTCGATGTTACATGTGTAAGTGTGCACATTGCTTTCATCAGTTTATATTGCAAGGCTATTTTTATTCATTGTAGGTGTTGCCTTTCAACTAACATTGAAATTTAATGCAGAAACATATAAGTACTTTTTGGTGACCTTAGTGCTACTGCCATTAATTGATGAACTTAAAAGTGAACTGATTCAGTTTTGGAGTATGAAAGTAGAAATTATTTGCAGGAGCAAATCACTCAAATTGTGAATTACAATGAAACTCTTGGCTTTTACAGATAACTTGGTTTCATTATGATTTATGATCACCTTGTTTGAAAACTTGTGGGAGATTTTCTAAGAAATGACTTTCTGCAGTTTCTGCTCACTACTTAGGAAAGATTCTTGACAATAAAGCATTTTCATGGACAAGATGAGATAGTACTGATGTGTTGGTTGATCAACAAGTACAACCCTTTACTGCGGACATCTATCCTTTATTCAGAACATGAAGAGCACTTTAAGTTTGATACCTTTGCACCCAATCAACCAATATCGCTTTGTTGCTTCTCATTCGATTCAGACTCGTAAACAGTAGCTTTGTTGTTTGGACCCATGATGAACCTGATCTTGTTATTTTTCTAGAATAATCACTTTCCTTTCTATTATCCTCAAATTCACAATTTGTGGATGGTAACATCCATTTGCCCCATAATCAGTTCTACAACAGGGTTGCCACAAGTTCTGAAAATTAGGGAAATATCAGGGAATTTCAAACGTGTCAGGGAAATCAGGGAAGTATCAAGGAAATTTGAAAAACACTGGAAAAATCTCGTTTTTGTCCCATGAGAGTAAATGGTTTATTAACTGAGATGTCATGCATCATCACTGTCTGGGTGCAGCTGAGAACGTGCGCTGCTTCCCTACTCCCTCATTACTACTGCTTCTCCCCTTCCTACTACTACACTCAGCTTGCAGTCAGATCTACCACCACTTCATGCCACTAACCTAGCAGCTGCCGATGAGAGGCAGGGAGGTGTGAGGAGTGGTTTGTTTGGATCTGATTCTCAGAGATTATTGATGCAGCAGCTGGAAAACTGGAGAAGGCGATCCTGTATGCGTGAGTTGTATCTGAGTGATTGTGTGAATGTGTATGTGCTCTCGTTTTTTGACAAAGGCTATGACCGAAAATTTAGTTGTGGGGGTATGATTGTCTTTTCTACATGCCTTTCTGTGGCTCAGTGATCAACTTTATGGTGAGTTGTTACCTATCCTCATTAGTACTGATTTTCAGAGTGTTTGCGCAAGTTGTCTGTTGCCTGGTATGGTCACCGTGGCCTCATTTCATCAACATGCTCTCTGTGACACATGAATAACTCTGTGACACATGAATAGATGGCCACAAGTGGATTCGTGCGACAGACCAAAACCTCAGGCCATCCCTGTAGGTATCTCTTAAGGTGCCGATCTGAAGCCCATCATTTCCCACTAATGTGCAGTGCGTGGCCGTTGGATCTAGTCTTACTGATCTGCCGGCAGACCGAGTCTGTTTATGTGTGGCATAATGCGGCGGATTTTTGTGGTTTAACCATGGACCCAGGACCGAGGTGCTACTCGGCAGATCCGAGGCCACAGGCAAAAGATTTCAGGAATTGTGATGGTCTCACTGCAAGTACATTATACAGTGCGGTGTTTTATAGACATTTTATTTATTTTAGTACATTTTGGCACTTCGAAAGTCTCTGTTGGTTTGTATGCTTAATACATATACATTTCTCAAAAGAAAAATTGCTCAATAACTGTAAAACAATAGATAATAACAGTCATAGTAGAACCAACATTTTGTTGCCAGTCACCTGTAGTGTTGGTATACACAACTCTTCCCTGCCTTATACACTTCTGTCAAGAGGCCTACTTTTTTCTGAGGTTATTTCTGAAATCAGTGCAAAGGTATTTTAAACCTGTCTTGCGACTCCAAGGAAATGCGTATTTTTGTCAGCAGATGTATTTCATTTTATTGAAATAAAATAACAACAGTGGTCTTAATAAAACACATATACCATTTGGCTTGCTTTCTCCTTATAAAAATGGTTTATTACAAATGATGTTGATGTTAATACTTCAGATTTTTGCTCACATGGGGGAGAAATACAGAAGTGCTAACATTTTCTTTGTCAACTTTACGTCATTACTTACGCTTGAGATGCTATGTTGTTCAGGGAGATATACTAATGAGCCAAAACATTATGACCACATGCTTAATGACATGTTGCTCTGCTTTAAAACACAATACAGCAGTGATATGGTGTGACATGGATGGGATGAGTCCATGTTAAGTCCCTGGAGATGTACAGCTCAAACAATTCCTGTAAAATACAGGTTGGTGGTTTGTGGGTGTGGAGCTCGAACCCTGTAGTGTCCCAGATGTATTCCATTAGGTTCAGATGAGGTAAATTTGGCAGTCAACATGAGTTCACTAGCATGCTTCTCAAGCCACTGTAACATACCGTATTTACTCGAATCTAAGCCGCACTTTTTTTCCGGTTTTTGTAATCCAAAAAACCGCCTGTGGCTTAGAATCGAGTGCAAAGTAAGCGAAGTTCTGAAAAATATTGGTAGGTGCCGCCACAACTAACTTCTGCCGTCGAATATACGTAGCGCTACACAGGCATGCTTCGCAGGCACAAAGATAAATACTGGCGCCAAAACCTCTGCCTCAGTAAATAAATTTAAAAAAAGGTGGAAGACGAGCTTTTTCCTCCGCCTTGAGTTTCGACCACTGCATTTTCATACATTATCCAACGAAGTAAATACAAATTCCATATTGTTCATCTTCGAATGTAGCAGCATTTCAATGTACTACGAAAATCCGACTGAAAAGACTGTTTGGGATGTTTGTCAATATGGCCAACTCTACGTTCTGCATTTTTTCCTACCTGTGAGAAGAGATGGTTGCTAATAGGAACTTTAATGAACTGTGAATCACATGCAGTATTCTCTTCACTATAAGAATAATACGAATATAAACATTTTGCCATGTATTCTTTCGTGTTTGCTGCTATTTCATTTAGATCCTGTCTGCCTAATAAACTGCGAAACTAGTGTGAGACAACAGCAAACGCGGTAGAATATACATATCATGTCATGTTTATATTAGTATTACTCTTATGCCTAATAGTGATACAGTCACAAATGAAGCACGGCAAATGAGTAAATTTTTAAATCTAAGATGACTCCTATTTCTGTACACAAAGATTTTCAAACGGAGAAAAATTTTAGCTAAACTCTTGTTCAGAACATCTTCTATCATACGCAGTGTATTATTTGGTTCTTGTTGATTATTATCAAAGAAAGCAGCAGTGTAAGTAACAACAAATAGCAGTCTCTTGCCATTGTTTCACTAATGAGACAATTCCTCTCTTTTTTTTATTGTAAGCGGCAGTAGCGCGCGCAAAAGCAAGCCATGCCGCGAGCGGCGACAGTTCGTAAACACACGGTATCAGAATGCGACAAACAATGCATGACACAGTACAATAATGCATTTTCAACTTACGTAAACACCTATAACAAAGAAAACAGCACTTGTCAGATCAAAGCAAAATAAGCACTCTATTCAAATCGGATGAAGCTCGTGAAAAAGGAAAGGTACCCGTATAAATACGGATGGAGCACCTGACGCACAGCAAAGGCTACCTGGTAAAGCTTAACTGCTAAGCTTATGACTCGAACCAAAATACTGTACTGTATCGTCATTCATTCGACCTAAATTGTGTTTCATATTACAATGGACCAAATTTGTTTCGATTTGGAGGTGCGGCCTAAAACTTTTCTCTCCCCTTCAATTTCGAGTCTCAAATTTCAGGTGTGGCTTAGATTCGGGAAAATTTTTTTTCCTTGATTTCGAGTCTCATTTTTCAGGTGCGGCTTAGATTCGAGTGCGGCTTAGATTCGAGTAAATACGGTAACTCTGGCTTTGTGACAATGATAATTATCCTGCTGGGAGATGAAATGACTTGTAGTGGTACAGGGTACCCTCTGCCATGTACCGTATAGTGGCTTGTGGAGTATCTATGTAGATGAAGATGTAGATCGTATCACTGTCAGCGAAGACATCAAGTAAGAAGGGATGCAAGTGATCTGCAATAATGTTCAAGCAGTCCACAGCTGTCATAGTGTCATCAATTACTACCACAGGTCCCATGAAAACATAGGTGTGTTCCCTATAGCACAGTACTGCACTCACCTGGCCGCATCTGTGGCATGGTGAATGTTTCGAGCAGCTGTTCACTTGGATGATGGGATATCTGGACACAGCGATTGATCTACTGTAACAAGAAATTTGATTTATTTGACAAAGCTACATGTTGCAATTAATCTATGGTCCAGTCTCAATAATCCCATTCCCACTGCAGTTGTAATTGACAGCGTGGTTCAATCAAACCTGTAGGGGTTATCTCCTGTTGAGCTTCATGTCCAGTAATGTACAATGAGCCATTGCTCTGAAACACTTATGCGTGCATCAGCTTTGTACTCTTGTCATCAAATCTGCCACAGATCACCACCTATCCTGTTTTACATAGCAGACAAACTTCCAAACTCCACATTCTGTGATGAGATGCAGGTGTCCAACACCTTCTTGCCTATTCGTGGTTTCACTCTTCTTCAAGCATTGTCCATAGATGCTCATGGCAGTGGCATGCAAATAGCTGAACAACTTTTCCATTTCAAAGATGTTCTTACCTAAGCATTGGGCCATAACAATCAGACCTTTGTTGAAGTCACCTATGTTAGTGGATTTTCCCATTTGCAGCCCGTATTGTCACTAAAATGATTCCTCATTAATTTCTACTCTACTTATATGCTTTTCTGCCCGCCCGGTTGGCCGTGCGGTCTAATGCATGGCTTTCAGGGCGGGAAGGAGTGCTGGTCCCCAGCACGAATCCGCCTGGTGGATTTGTGTCGAGGCCCAGTGAGCCGGCCAGTTTGTGGATGGTTTTTAGGCGGTTTTCCTCTGCCTCGGCAAATGCGTGCTGGTTCCCCTTATTCCACCTGTTACACTATGTCGCCGATTGCTGCGCAAAAAAGTTATCCATGTATGCGTACACCACCATTACTCTACCACGTAAACATAGGTGTTACACTCATCTGGTGTGAGATGTTCCCTGGGGGCCGACCCGAACAATAACCCTGGGTTCGGTGTGGGGCAGTGGAGGGGTGAAGTGGACTGCAGTAGTCGTCGTGGGGTTGTGGACCACTGCGGCTGTGGCGGGGACGGAGCCTCTCCATCGTTTCTAGGTCCCCGGTTAACATAACATAACATAACATAACATGTATGCTTTTCTTACCTAGTCATGTGCTTGTAATGCCCTCAGGTGGCATTCAGTCTCACAGTGGTCATTGGTCATAAAGTTTTGACTCATCAGTGTGTTTACATTGCACAGTCTTCTTTGAGAAAGAATAAACAGGAGGGCATGGTGCCACAAGGCAGGATCAATCACCATAATTTAAATCCACCACATTAATTTACAACTGTCCCTTGATTACTAAGTCCTGGAAAGGTGATATTGAGATGAAGGTAGTCATCATCCTTAGAATGGCTAGAAAAGGTACATTGTTTAATTATGACTAAAGTTCTATACATTAAAAGGCCAGTGCCCTGCAGGTTCTCAGTCCATTCCTGCTGCATGTAATTCCACCACGTAGGTTGTGTCACATTGTTGGGATGTTATATAAATAGCCAGCTTACCTAAAATTGGGTTTTCTTTCACAGGATTATTGTGTTACACAACTAGATTATAGGTCTGAAAATTTCATCCACAGAAAAAGTGTGTGACATGCCATATCTACATCTACATCTACATCTACATCCGTACTCCGCAAGCCACCTGACGGTGTGTGGCAGAGGGTACCCTGAGTACCTCTATCAGTTCTCCCTTCTATTCCAATCTCGTATTGTTTGTGGAAAGAAGGATTGTCTGTATGCTTCTGTGTGGGCTCTAATCTCTCTGATTTTATCCTCATGGTCTCTTCGCGAGATATACGTAGGAGGGAGCAATATACTGCTGGACTCTTCAGTGAAGGTATGTTCTCGAAACTTTAACAAAAGCCCGTACCGAGCTACTGAGCATCTCTCCTGCAGTCTTCCACTGGAGTTTTATCTATCATCTCCGTAACGCTTTCGCGATTACTAAATGATCCTGTAATGAAGCGCGCTGCTCTCCGTTGGATCTTCTCTATCTCTTTTTATCAACCCTATCTGGTACGGATCCCACACCGCTGAGCAGTATTCAAGCAGTGGGCGAACAAGCGTACTGTAACCTACTTCCTTTGTTTTCAGATTGCATTTCCTTAGGATTCTTCCAATGAATCTCAGTCTGGCATCTGCTTTACCGATGATCATTCCATTTTAAATCACTCCTAATGCGTACTCCCAGATAATTTATGGAATTAACTGCTTTCAGTTGCTGACCTGCTATTTTGTAGCTAAATGATAAGGGATCTATCTTTCTATGTATTCGCAGCACATTACACTTGTCTACATTGAGATTCAATTGCCATTCCCTGCACCATGCGTCAATTCGCTGCAGATCCTCCTGCATTTCAGTACAATTTTCCATTGTTACAACCTCTCGATACACCACAGCATCATCTGCAAAAAGCCTCAGTGAACTTCCGATGTCATCCACCAGGTCATTTATGTATATTGTGAACAGCAACGGTCCCATGACACTCCCCTGTGGCACACCTAAAATCACTCTTACTTCGGAAGACTTCTCTCCATTGAGAATGACATGCTGCGGGCAATTGGTCTGATAGTCCATATGCTCTTACTTTGTTCATTAAACGACTGTGGGGAACTGTATCGAACGCCTTGCGGAAGTCAAGAAACACGGCATCTACTTGTGAACCCGTGTCTATGGCCCTCTGAGTCTCGTGGACGAATAGCGCGAGCTGGGTTTCACATGACCGTCTTTTTCGAAACCCATGCTGATTCCTACAGAGTAGATTTCTGGTCTCCAGGAAAGTCATTATACTCTAACATAATACGTGTTCCAAAATTCTACAACTGATCGACGTTAGAGATATAGGTCTACAGTTCTGCACATCTGTTCGACGTCCCTTCTTGAAAACGGGGATGACCTGTGCCCTTTTCCAATCCTTTGGAACGCTACGCTCTTCTAGAGACCTACGGTACACCGCTGCAAGAAGGGGGGGCAAGTTCCTTCACGTACTCTGTGTAAAATAGAACTGGTATCCCATCAGGTCCAGCGGCCTTTCCTCTTTTGAGCGATTTTAATTGTTTCTCTATCCCTCTGTCGTCTATTTTGATATCTACCATTTTGTCATCTCTGCGACAATCTAGAGAAGGAACTACAGTGCAGTTTTCCTCTGTGAAACAGCTTTGGAAAAAGACATTTAGTATTTCGGCCTTTAGTCTGTCATCCTCTGCTTCAGTACCATTTTGGTCACAGAGTGTCTGGACATTTTGTTTTGATCCACCTACCGCTTTGACATAAGACCAGAATTTCTTAGGATTTTCTGCCAAGTCCGTACGTAGAACTTTACTTTCGAACTCATTGAACGCCTCTCGCATAGCCCTCCTCACACTACATTTCGCTTCATGTAATTTTTGTTTGTCTGCAAGGCTTTGGCTATGTTTATGTTTGCTGTGAAGTTCCCTTTGCTTCCGCAGCAGTTTTCTAACTCGGTTGTTGTACCACGGTGGCTCTTTTCCATCTCTTACGATCTTGCTTGGCACATACTCATCTAACGCATATTGTACGATGGTTTTGAACTTTGTCCACTGATTCTCAACACTATCTGTACTTGAGACAAAACTTTTGTGTTGAGCCGTCAGGTACTCTGTAATCTGCTTTTTGTCACTTTTGCTAAACAGAAAAATCTTCCTACCTTTTTTGATATTTCTATTTACGGCTGAAATCATCGATGCCGTAACCGCTTTATGATCGCTGATTCCCTGTTCTGCGTTAACTGTTTCAAATAGTTCGGGTCTGTTTGTCACCAGAAGGTCTAATATGTTATCGCCACGAGTCGGTTCTCTGTTTAACTGCTCAAGGTAGTTTTCAGATGAAGCACTTAAAAAAATTTCACTGGATTCTTTGTCCCTGCCACCCGTTATGAACGTTTGAGTCTCCCAGTCTATATCCGGCAAATTAAAATCTCCACCCAGAACTATAACATGGTGGGGAAATCTACTCGAAATATTTTCCAAATTATCCTTCAGGTGCTCAGCCACAACAGCTGCTGAGCCAGGGGGCCTATAAAGACATCCAATTACCATGTCTGAGCCTGCTTTAACCTTCACCCAAATCATTTCACATTTTGGATCTCCGTCAATTTCCTTCGATACTATTGCACTTCTTATCGCTATAAACATGCCACCCCCTTCACTGTCCAGCCTGTCTCTGTGGTATACATTCCAATCTGAGTTTAGGATTTCATTACTGTTTACGTCTGGTTTCAGCCAACTTTCTGTCCCTAGTACTATATGGGCGTTGCGACCGTTTATTAATGAGAGCAGTTCTGGGACCTTTCTATAGACGCTCCTGCAGTTTACTATTAGCACATTAATATAGTTATTCCCTGTTGCCTTTTACCTACTCCTACCTTGCCGCGTCTCAGGAGGCGTCTTGTCGGGCCTAGGAGGGAATTCTCTAACCTAAAAAACCCCCATGTGCACTCCACACGTACTCCGCTACCCTTGTAGCCGCTTCCGGCGTGTAGTGCACGCCTGACCTATTCAGGGGGACCCTACATTTCTCCACCCGATAGCGGAGGTCGAGAAATTTGCTCCCCAGATCTCCGCAGAATCGTCTGAGCCTCTGGTTTAAGCCTTCCACTCAGCTCCAAACCAGAGGACCGCGATCGGTTCTGGGAACGATACTACAAATAGTTAGCTCTGATTCCACCCCGCGAGCGAGGCTTTCCGCCTTCACCAATTGCGCCAACCGCCTGTACGAACTGAGGATGACCTCTGAACCCAGACGGCAGGAGTCATTGGCGCCGACATGAGCAACAATTTGCAGTCGGGTGCACCCAGTGCTCTCTATCGCCGCCGGTAGGGCCTCCTCCACATCGCGGATGAGACCCTCCCCGGCAAGCAGACAGAGTGAACACTGGCCTTCTTCCCCGACCTTTTTGCTACTTCCCTAAGGGGCTCCATCACCCGCCTAATGTTGGAGCTCCCAATAACTAATAAATCCCTCCCCCCCGTGTGCCTGCTCGGACCTTGCTGAAGGAGCAGCCACATATCCACTCACAGGCAGAGCGGGCGATGCCACATGGCCAGCCTCCACATTTACCCTCCGCCTCGTGCGCCGCGAACGCCGCTGAACCCTCCACTCCCCTTGGGGAGAGGGTGGCCCAACCGTGCCCGGTACCCGCGAAGATGTCTCGACAGCAGGGACAGTGGGTGAAGCATGTAACACCTGGGGTGTACCTTGCGACGCACCAGACTCCCCACTGCCGCTACACTCCGATGCAGCAGCCTGAAGACGGCTGACCGCGGCCATCAACACGTTCAGCTGTTCGTGAACAGTGGCCAGCTCCTACATCCGTATACAGCAGTCACACATCCTATCCATCCTAAGGAATCAATTTACTGAAGAGAGTTAATCAACTTTTAACTAGACTGCTAATTCACTAAAGGTGGCTGACTATTGACTAAACTGTGATTGCTAGCCACTTCTTGTAGAAAACAAAGAAAATAACACTACCTGTCTCTGGACTGTATTGAAAACAAACACTATCACTACTGGCACTATGGTTGACTAAAGGGACTCTCTCTGACTGTATTCAAAACAAACACGAAATCTATGGAACACTATTAATAGCACTCGACAAATAAAGCTTCCTAAAAGCAAAAACACACGGAAGAAGAAGTGACAAGTAAGAAAAATACAGTTAATACTTAAATTAAGGTAGCTTGCTGCACAGCAGACGTGAAGCAGACGGCGGTTAGGATGACACTGACACTACTGGCACTATGGCTGACTAAAGGGACTCTCTCTGTATTCAAAACAAACACGAAATCTATGGAACACTATTAATAGCACTCGACAAATAAAGCTTCCTAAAAGCAAAAACACACGGAAGAAGAAGTGACAAGTAAGAAAAATACAGTTAATACTTAAATTAAAGTAGCTCGCTGCACAGCAGACGTGAAGCAGACGGCGGTTAGGACGTTGGGGAAGGGGAAGGGGAAGGCGGGGGTGTTGGTTGGAAGAAAGTGAGACTGTTTCTTACATGTTGCTCTTTATATGGTTTTTAATGATGCTCCTTCTCGATGCCTTTGCTGTTAATCACATTTGAGCTAACAAGGAGAGGTCCCCAGGGGTAGGATTGACTTTTGAAACCATATGTACCTACTGTGGTGTAGGTTAGGGAACCAGGTATCACACCCAGCAGACTTTCATCACAATGGGCCCTCATTCCTGAGTAATTGATGAAAAAGAATTTTGCCTGATAGTCTAGAGCCTTAAAAATAATAGTCTAATGCAGAGAGGAGACAGTGTGTAATAGTTAAGGTACATTCCTGATGTACTGAAGGTTGTGGGTTTGAATCCTGTCAGTCCTTAATAATTACTGTTATAAAATCTTTATTGAAGTGGCTTTGTTCATAATTTTTATTCATTTAATTTTTTTTGCTCACATTTTTTCTCTCTTGTCACTTTTTTTTATTTGGAAACCTTGTGCATGTGATTTTAATTATTTTTATTTATCTATGATGATATTTAAACATTTGAAAATGCTGATCTATCAGTTAAATGACAAGATTTGAAATATTTGCTTGTATTGGCTTTGCAAAGGTGTCAAAAAAATTTTTGTTTTGTTACAATGTGTACATTTTTTCAATGATAATCATCATATAAACATTTAAAACATAAATTCTTGTTGCAGCATGGACAGAAGAATGAAGTTGAAGATTTAATTGAAAGGAGGCATTATAAATAAATAAAAAAATCTAGCAGGATAAGGAATAGAAATAAAGAATGCGGTAACATGGTCGAAAATATAAAATTATAAAATGGAATTAATAAAGTCATAGTTAATACATAAAAATAATTAAAATCACATGGATAAAAATTCCTGACAAAAAAGAAAGAAAATATTATAAAGAAAAATGAGAGCAAGTGAAAAAGTTAATACGGTGACTAAAATGATACGACAGTGAATTAGAAGTAAAAAAAAATATATTTAAACCAATTAATTAAATAAAAGTATTGATCAATGTCATTTCAATGACAATTTAAATTAAAAATTTCAAAGAAGCTGACAGGATTCAATCCACAACCTTCAAGCGCATCAGGAACGTGTCTTAACCACTATGCTCTGCTCTGTGTAACACCAATATTTTTAAGGCTCTAGAGCAGTGGTCCTTAAAGTGTGCGCCAGGGCGCACTGGTGCACCCTAGAACATTTACGGGTGTGCCCTGTAAAATTTTAGAAAAACATGTGGCCAAATATAAAAGAACATATAGCTACTTAATTTTATCCACTTCATGACAGGTATCATATGGAACCAGTCCTTAAGTTTTGTCGAATAGTTCAGTATGGTTAAGGGAATAAGGTGGCTTATTCTTCCTGTAGTGTCGACAGTATGTGAAACGTTTCTAGCCGACTGTCTTCTCTCTTCCATTGCTGCTAATCTTAGATGTCTGACAGTAGTGGCTGTTTGGGAACTGGAGAAATGTATTTCAAAATGAGTGATGATAAAGCTGGCCCATTGTGATCATCCCTTACACCACTGAGAAGTGTGAGGAATTCTAGGGAAAGTGTAATTTGCTGTGGAGCGAGAAAAATAATTATTCGGATGACAGAATGCTGGAGAAACAGAATGGTTAGATAATTGTTACATTGCTACAATCATAACAATATGCAGTGGTGAGAGTGATTAATTTATTTAATAATGAATGTAACTGTATTTATAAATGTAACACTATCCGTGGTAAAGTTTGGAGTGGCCATCACGACAACTTATTTGACATGTTGTAAAAAGCTTGCAGTCCAAGACTGCAACCATGGACTGCAAGTTTCTTACAACATAACACTTCATGGTCATTCATAATTAATAAATGCCTCAAATGCCATTTTCTTCAACTACTTGCACTTGAACTGCATTACATCAGCCTTACCTTAATTTCACAATTTTTGATAGAAATAATGCACTTAGGGGAGCCCTTTTTACTTTTGTGTGTAAAATATAACTATCTTAGTCGCTGGTAGAATTTTGCACAGAGCATAACTTAATCATAGCTAACACTTGGTTTAAGAATCATGAAAGAAGGTTGTATACATGGAAGAACCCTGGAGATACTAGAAGGTTTCAGATAGATTATATAATGGTAAGACAGAGATTTAGGAACCAGTATTTAAATTGTAAGACATTTACAGGGGCAGATGTGGACTCTGACCACCATTTATTGGTTATAAACTGTACATTAAAGCTGAAGAAATTTCAAAAAGGTGGGAATTTAAGGAGAGATAAACTGAAAGAAGCAGAGGTTGTACGGAGTTTCAGGGAGAGCAAAGGGAACAATTGACAGGAATGGGGGAAAGAAATACAGTAGAAGAAGAATGGGTAGCTTTGAGGAATGAAATAATGAAGGCAGCAGAGGATCAAGTAGGTAAAAAGACGAGGGCTAGTAGAAATCCTTGGGTAACAGAAGAAATATTGAATTTAATTGATGAAAGGAGAAAGTATAAAAATGCAGTAAATGAAGCAGGCAAAAAGGAATACAAACGTCTCAAAAATGAGATCGACAGGAAGTGCAAAATGGCTAAGCAGGGATGGCTAGAGGACAAATGTAAGGATGTAGAGGCTTATCTCACGAGGGGTAAGATAGATACTGCCTACAGGAAAATTAGAGAGACCTTTGGAGACAAGAGAACCACTTGCATGAATATCAAGAGCTCAGATGGAAACCCAGTTCTAAGCAAAGAAGGGAAAGCAGAAAGGGGGAAGGAGTATATAGAGGGTCTATACAGGGGCGATGTTCTTGAGGACAATATTATGGAAATGGAAGAGGAGGTAGATGAAGATGAAGTGGGAGATATGATACTGCGTGAAGAGTTTGACAGAGCACTGAAAGACCTAAGTCAAAACAAGGCCCCGGGAGTAGACAACATTCCATTAGAACTACTGGCAGCCTTGGGGGAGCCAGTCCTGACGAAACTGTACAATCTGGTGAGCAAGATGTATGAGACAGGAGAAGTTCCCTCAGACTTCAAGAAGAATATAATAATTCCAATCCCAAAGAAAGCAGATGTTGACAGATGTGAAAATTACCGAACTATCAGTCTAATAAGTCACAGCTGCAAAATACTAATGTGAATTCTTTACAGACGAATGGAAAAACTGGTAGAAGCCGACCTTGGGGAAGATCAGTTTGGATTCCATAGAAATGTTGGAACACGTGAGGCAATACTGACCCTACGACTTATCTTAGAAGAAAGATTAAGGAAAGGCAAACCTACGTTTCTAGCATTTGTAGACTTAGAGAAAGCTTTTGACAATGTTGACTGGAATACTCTTTTTCAAATTCTGAAGGTGGCAGGGGTAAAATACAGGGAGCAAAAGGCTATTTACAATTTGTACAGAAAGCAGATGGCAGTTATAAGAGTCGAGGGACATGAAAGGGAAGCAGTGATTGGGAAGGGAGAGAGACAGGGTTGTAGCCTCTCCCCGATGTTATTCAATCTGTATATTGAGCAAGCAGTGAAGGAAACAAAAGAAAAGTTCAGAGTAGGTATTAAAATTCATGGAGAAGAAATAAAAACCTTGAGGTTCGCCGATGACATTGTAATTCTGTCAGAGACAGCAAAGGACTTGGAAGAGCCGTTGAAGGGAATGGACAGTGTCTTGAAAGGAGGATATAAGATGAACATCAACAAAAGCAAAACGAGGATAATGGAATGTAGTCGAATTAAGTCGGGTGATGCTGAGGGAATTAGTTTAGGAAATGACACACTTAAAGTAGTAAAGTAGTTTTGCTATTTGGGGAGCAAAATAACTGATGATGGTTGAAGTAGAGAGGATACAAAATGTAGACTGGCAATGGCAAGGAAAGCGTTTCTGAAGAAGAGAAATTTGTTAACAGCAAGTATTGATTTAAGTGTCTGGAAGTCGTTTCTGAAAGTATTTGTATTGAGTGTAGCCATGTATGGAAGTGAAACATGGACGATAAATAGTTTAGACAAGAAGAGAATAGAAGCTTTCGAAATGTGGTGCTACAGAAGAATGCTGAAGATTAGATGGGTAGATCACATAACTAATAAGGAGGTATTGAATAGAATTGAGGAGAAGAGGAGTTTGTGGCACAACTTGACTAGAAGAGGGGATCTTTTGGTAGGACATGTTCTGAGGCATCAAGGGATCACCGGTTTAGTACTGAAGGGCAGCGTGGAGGGTAAAAATCATAGAGGGAGACCAAGAATGAATACACTAAACAGATTCAGAAGGATGTAGTCTGCAGTAGGTACTGTGAGATGATGAAGCTTGGCACAGGATAGAGTAGCATGGAGAGCTGCATCAAACCAGTCTCAGGACTGAAGACCACAACAACAACAACAACAACAGTTGCTAGTCGGTACCAGGCACACAGGCATTTGTGGATGACTAGCACTGGTCATGAAATTTTTCTAACCATCGCCTCTCTCACCAGCCTTCGCCCTGTAGGCGCCGTGCAAATTATTTTCACACTCCTCTTTCCGTGCCTTCTATCTGTAACCAAACGGTACGACACTTATGTTGCTCTTAAAGTTTGTAAATGAACATAAAGTTAATTCACAGTGTTGTCAAGCATTAATGGATTTCTGATCAGATCCATATGTTCAGAATCAGGAGAAAACGGTGAAAAAATATTTGACGACAGTTGAATTTTTCCAACGGAAACTCTTGCGGATATTGTCTGATCTTGTCGTGCTTTTGTTTCGCAGTTGATTTGCCTATGGACGTTTTTCTTTTATGATGGTAGCTATACTGAAATTGAGCCTTGTGCACTATGCATGTGATCAGAACTTGGCCATAGAATTACGAAGGTTTCGTGTCGTTCCCAGTGATTGCAATCCTATTTCACTCCGAGTGGCACTGCAACAGCACATAGGAATTGATTTGCGTATTATTATTATTGGCCATTATGACCTATTTAGATACCATGACATTGTATCAAAAAATTATAAATAACATCTGCAAACAGTCACGTTTAATAATATTTTATTCCAAATGAATATTGTACATAAACCAGATGGCAGTTATAAGAGTTGAGGGACATGAAAGGGAAGCAGTGGTTGGGAAGGGAGTGAGACAGGGTTGTAGCCTCTCCCCGATGTTATTCAATCAGTATATTGAGCAAGCAGTAAAGGAAACAAAAGAAAAATTCGGAGTAGGTATTAAAATTCATGGAGAAGAAGTAAAAACTTTGAGGTTCGCCGATGACATTGTAATTCTGTCAGAGACAGCAAAGGACTTGGAAGAGCAGTTGAACGGAATGGACAGTGTCCTGAAAGGAGGATATAAGATGAACATCAGCAAAAGCAAAACGAGGATAATGGAATGTAGTCAAATTAAATCGGGTGATGCTGAGGGGATTAGATTAGGAAATGAGACACTTAAAGTAGTAAATGAGTTTTGCTATTTGGGGAGCAAAATAACTGATGATGGTCGAAGTAGAGAGGATATAAAATGTAGACTGGCAATGACAAGGAAATCGTTTCAGAAGAAGAGAAATTTGTTAACATCGAGTATAGATTTAAGTGTCAGGAAGTCGTTTCTGAAAGTATTTGTATGGAGTGTAGCCATGTATGGAAGTGAAACATGGACGATAAATAGTTTGGACAAGAAGAGAATAGAAGCTTTCGAAATGTGGTGCTACAGAAGAATGCTGAAGATTAGGTGGGTAGATCACATAACTAATGAGGAGGTATTGAATAGGATTGGGGAGAAGAGAATTTTGTGGCACAACTTGACTAGAAGAAGGGATCGGTTGGTAGGACATGTTTTGAGGCATCAAGGGATCACAAATTTAGCATTGGAGGGCAGCATGGAGGGTAAAAATCGTAGAGGGAGACCAAGAGATCAATACACTAAGCAGATTCAGAAGGATGTAGGTTGCAGTAGGTACTGGGAGATGAAGAATCTTGCACAGGATAGAGTAGCATGGAGAGCTGCATCAAACCAGTCTCAGGACTGAAGACCACAACAACAACAACAACAACAATGAATATCTTTCTGTTGTCAGTAAAATATTATTGAAAAGAGAAGCTGGGAGAGGAAATTTCCTATGAGAGCTGCGTATTGTTTGACCTTGAGCTGTCCATGACTAAAAGAATTTCATTTCATGTTCTTTGCTTCAGATGAGTAGCGCATGTGACCACCATTGTCATTGTTCATGAAGCTTTGCTACTTCTGAGCGTCATTTCCACTGCAGTTTAGTGATGCAGCGGATTCATGACAGAAGCTTGCAGCAAGGTTAACGGAACATGAAAATTATCGTTGGCTGCACTGTTAATCCATGGACGCACAATAATCCAGGCCCAGAAGTAAAACACGTTTCCATTGTTGTTCGTTTGATGTTATCGCAGAGCTTTCACATCATATGTAAGTGAGGTGTTGTTAATGTACGTGGGGCTCGTGTTTTGAGTACAGCGTACTGCTTATTTTCAAAGTGCTAGAAGTGAATCTTATATGCTAAATACAATCGAATAAAATGGATATATTTCTGAAAAGCAAGCATGCCGTCCAAGTAGAAAAGCAAAACAGCGGCCTATTCGTAAGTACAATGAAAGCTACTTAAGCTATGGTTTCACTTGGACTGGGAGTGAAGATTATCCTTTCCCACTGTGCTTAGTAGGTGGGTATAAAATAGCAAATGAATCTCTGCTTCGTAGTAAACTGAGCAAACATTTTAAAACGATGCATTCACATTTGCTAGATAAACCTGTAAGTTATTTCAAGAGATTGTCTGAAGAGCCAACAAGGGCAGCAAATTCTTTTAGAAGTGTAATGTCTGTTTCTAATAAAGTTCTGATTGCTTCCTACGAAGTCTCTGAATTAACACTATGCCGTCCGGTGACACTACAGTTGTATCATGCGTAAAATAGCGGTCAATGGACAGCGACATCACAGTGGTGTCATGTATACAGTATCCCACAGTGGCCGGCGACACCACAGTGGCATTGTGAGCATAATATCGCGCAGTGGCCAGCGACAGCACTTTAGTATCGTTTACATTCTGTTGGTGTTTTTTATTTATGTAACAATAAGTTACACACATCAACAAGTTTATTGTTTTTATAAGTATTTGTGCCCTTTAATCATGGCAGACGAAAGAGACGATACGGTAATTTACGATGAATGTGCAGACGTCCGACGTTCCGGACAATTTGGCCTATTGGGAAGAAGATGTTGGATATCAAAGAAATGAAAGTGAAGCAGAATCGTTGGAAGGTAGTGAAATACGTCCAAGAAGAATTCAGTGAACACTACAGTTGCCAACTGAGCCAGGTGAATCAGACGAAGAAGACAGTGCACAGTGGTCAGACTTTGATTTACCAAGGACCAATAATAAATTTGAAGGATCTCCGGGTCCAAAGATATTTCCCAAAGATACACAGAGCGTCAAGAATTATATATTGGGAACAATCTATTTGAATATATTAGCAACGAAACCAACAAGTACTACAGTCAAGATTGCAATAGAAGGAAACTGGATGAAAAAAATTCCAAATTTGTTGATGTTACGGGACTTGGAACTTAGAAAATGGTTTGGGCTTACTAACCTTATGGGAATTTTTTTTTAAAAAAAGCAAGGATCAATTATTATTGCTGAATGAATCCTTTGATAGACACACCAATATTTCACAAAATGATGTCCCACAACCGATTCAGACAAATATCATTTTTACATTTTTACGACAACAATAAACTAGATAATGCCGACCAGCTTTTCAGAGTGCAAGTATCTCACATTTTTTTATACAAAAATTATTTGTTCACATTGTGATAATGTATGTTTTGTATTAATATAAGTTGTATTTTCTGTAGTCTTTATGTGAAATTTAAAATAAAATGACTTAATTGTTATTTTATCACAGTATTTATTCCCTGTATTGACTGTTGTAAAATATTCCTCAGAAAAGTGTATATAGTGTGTGCACAATTATTTGCGGCCTTTTAAATGTGCCTGAAGCTCAAAAAGTTTGAGAACCTCTGCTCTAGAGTACCACATAATTTTTTTTAGTCTGTTACTCACAAACGACTCTACTCCTGGAGACCTCCTCATGAGTTATCCCAGTATTAGTATTGGCTTCTGAATGAATGCTGTAGGTTATAATTTAACTCTAGCTCATTTGGTCAGATTGAGTGAAGTGTTTGCTTTTTTCTATAATAATGGCAATAGTATATAAATAATAAATTAACTGACATGTTTGTTTAACAGGGAAGAGTTGTTTTTGGTAACCGACTTGTACCTACTACATTGTCTATTAATGTTGAAGAAGCACACTTCGTTTATTCTACAAAGCCAGCAGCATCCCGTTTGGATCATTTTATGCATTTCATCAAATGTAAAGGAGAAAATTTCAAGGTACTGACAAGTTTATTACATATTTAAAATAATAAATGAACCTGATTTCATTTTTGTCTGTATTTGTAGAGTTTTCTGTATGACACTCCATAAAGAAAGTGATAGTCATTTACTGAAACACAAGGGATGTTCAAAAAGTGTCTGATTGTTATTTATAAAATCAGTCTTTATTCAGGTACAATTATTTGATAATAGTCACCATCAAATTAATCCCATTCAGTTTCTGTTAACCTCTCCTGACACTGCTGCCACTCTTGGGAGCATCCTGGAAAGCCTCTTTTGGTATAGTGTGCAGCTGCTCTTCGAATTGTGCATAATATCTTCCTATTCCGAAATCTGGTCCCTTTCAGAGTTTCTTTCAGCCTGGAGGGCTGCATGTTGCTGAATACGGTGAGTACAAGTGATGATAAGCTGTGTAATGTCCCAATGTATGCCCGGCCAATACACAGGCCAGCTGGTGAAAGATTTGGTACAAGAGGCCCCACAGTGACCAACGTGCAGAAGCCACAGTACATTATGGTGCAAGGAAGCGGGAATCACCACCTGGGGAGCAGCGTCCTCCATAGCTAACAAAAGAACCCCTGCAAACACAGAAGGGTGGTGCTGGAGGGAGGATTACTTACACAAGGGATCCGAGGCATGGCCTTGGGGTTTTTCAGGCCAACCATGCTGCGCAAAAGACAGGATCTGACTAAGTACAGGATTTACGGCGATTGCCGATTTTATCGTGACACTAGTGATGGGAAAATCATTGACCACATTCTTGTTCTCAATATCTAGGTAGAAACAAAGCAACTCATCCTGATCGAATGCCGGATCAATCCAGTCAGAAGGTGAGGCAAGGCATCAGTGTTGGCGTGTAGTGCAGTCCGCCAGTAATGGATCTGATAATGATAACAGGAGAGGAGGAGCGCCCGCCACTGCAAACAGTGTGCTGCCTTGTCCAGCACATAAGCCGCAGGGCTAATAAGAGCCAACAACCATTTGTGATCTGTGATTAAGTGGAACTTACAATCATACAAGATGATGTGAAATTTCTTGAGGGCGAACACAATCCCTAAAGCATCCTTTTCAATCTGGGCATACCGCTGTTGAGTGGGAATTGAAGTCTTAGAAGCATAAGTGAGGGTTGTTCAGACCTATCTGCGTATTTGTGTGTCGACACCGTGCCAAGCACCAGTGGATGCATTGGGTAAAAACTTGTGGTGGTACGCAACTTTACCTAGAAATGCTTGCAGTTCCTTAATGAAGGTTGGCCATGGCAAAGCTGCAATTGCGTCAGCATTGCGACACAACGGCTTGACCCCTTTGCGAGAAATCTCTAAAACTAGGTAACGAATTGATGGCTGAAAAAATTTAGATGTGACAGGATTGTACCCACAGACTGCAAAATATAAAACAACAATCGGAGTTTGCGAAGATGGTCTTCAATGGAAGAACCAGAATACTACTACCGGAGACTTTTAAGGTGGTCATTGGTGGAAGAACTTGAAACAATGATATTATCAAGTTAATCGATGGAGCTGAATACAAAGGCTGTCAGCTATTCTAAAAAACACTGAAAAATTGCAGGTGCACTAGTGGCACCAGAAGGCAAATGTTGATATTGGTAGAGGCCAAAAGGTGCATAAACAATGAGAAGGTGTCCTGTGGCCTCAGTCAAGGGGAACTGTAGGTACGCATCCGACAAATCAATCTTGGAAAAGTAGTCACTGCCTTACAATTTTGTGAGCGACTCATCAGGGTGAGGCAAAGGGTAAGTATCTGTCACAGACTGTGCGTTAATTGTGACATTGAAGTTGCTGCAGAGGAAAAGGTTACCCTTCGGTTTCTGAACCATGACCAGTGGTGTAGCCCATTCACTGGAAGAAATAGGCCAAATGACAATCAGCAATGTCAAATGGCCTAATTCAGCCTTGGCAGAATCATGCAATGTGACAGGCACCTGTCGCACCTGGGGGGAGGGGGAGGGGGAGGGGGAGGGGGGGGGGGAACAAGGAACAAGGCCAATGTAGGCCTGTAAATCAGTAGCAAAACCTAGCCCAGGGGAAAACAGAGCAGAGGGACTCCAGTTGCTGATGCGGAACTTGATCTGACACTAAATTTACCTGAACAGCAATGGAGAAACTGAAAGTGTTAAACACATCTACCCAAAGAGGTCTGCTGTATGGGAATGATGCACAACAAGGGAAGTGAGAGGGCAGATAACAGATTTGTAAGAGACAGGAGCGGAGAATTGAACCTAGGATTGGAATCTGCTGTTTATTGTAGCTAACCAACTTCCACGAAACCTGTGTGAGGGGAGGGTAGCCCAAATCCATGTATGTTTGTGCATTTACTAAAGTCACCATAGCTCCAGTGTCCACCTGCATTTTTAGCAGTTATTAAACACACGCAAGTCAATAAACTATTTGTTTGGGGAAGCAATCATTGTAGAGATACAATTTGTGCCCATTGGTACTTCTGTGTCTGGCACATTTGAAGAGGAGCTATAGACCGATGCAATGTGGCCTTTCTTTTGACATTTGTTGCAAACTGTCCAATGCTTAGGGCACACAGCTTGCTCGTGTTGGACCAAACTGTACAAGCAAGATGGAAGGGGAGCACATGGCCGCTGCTGTGGTGCGGCTTGTTGCTGCTGTGGCTGTACTGCTGCAATGACTTTCCCGTCATCCTGAACACTTGTAGTGTGCCTAACAGTAGTTGACTGAGCAACATCTGGCACCTCCTTCCGTGTGGCAATCTGAACGCCTGCAGCCCATGACACTTCAAAGGACAGTGCTGTATTGAGCACATCCGTAAGTGTTGGATCACATTGAAGTGCTTTTTCACAGACTTTCCTATCTGGGGCCAGATGAATAATATTGTTCACCTTGTGAGGATTTGTGATGGGTACTAGTGAGAGATTTACAACAGCTCAACACTTCTAATTCCCCAGCCCAGCTTTGTAAGATTGGTTTGGGCATTTCTGGTAATGGTAAAATTCTACCTATGTCACAATGACATGCACCCTGTCACAGTAAAATTCGAGAGAAGCTTGCACGTTTCATCAAATGATAAGCTGGCTAGTTCTTGCAAAGGTGCTAGCTGGCGCAACAACTGATAAATGCATGACAAAAGGCAGGAAAGAAAGCAAGCCCTACACAGGTTTGCATTGTCCACGTAAAAAACCTGGAAATGTTGATGTAACCATGTCTCATTGGAGTCCCAATCTTTATCCGATTCATCGTATGCTGGAAAGGGCGACTGTTGCACTGATGGGAGAGTAATATGCCATTGAACACACAGACATCACTTGATTTTAGTGTGGTGGTGAGAGCCTGCTGTTGATCCGCAAAAGTTTGCTGCTGGGCAGTGAGATGTTAAAGTATTTCTTCTATCAGGATGTTGGTCAGGTGACGTAGCACTGACACTGACATGCAGAGAAAATTAAAAAAAAATAATTTTTTTAAAAATGGCATGTACCCTGTAATATTGACTATTGTTTATACGCTGTTATTCAGATATAATCTTTACTCTTCAAAACAAACTTTGGGGCTAACTTTTCATGTAAGATTAAATCAATTGCATCCCTCTTTCTGTAGTTACAAGTGCTTTATTATGCACATTGGATCTGTGCTCCCTCCTTTCCGGGTTGATTGTCAAAACTCAAAATTTGATCATAGATGGATTTTGTAAGCTAATGCAATCATAGGTAAATTTAATTTCCTTGGAATACTTCTACTGAATCCTTGGCAGGCATATGCCTTTCCTACTAATTTTATTGAGACATTCCACTTAAATTTTTCCAGATGCCTACTTAATTAGATATTTAACATTGTGATGGTTTTGAGTTATTGATTCACAGTCATTTACCAAACAGTAAAAGGTGTTTTGGCCCATTTGTGTGCATCTGTTTATGTTGAGGATCATCTGCTAATACTTTTTGTGTTAACAGCCTATGGGACAAAATTGCTGAGGTCATCGGTACCTACTTAATATAACTTAAACTAACTTATGCTAAGGACAACACACACACACCCATGCCCGAGGGAGGACTTGAACCCCTGACAGGGGAAGCTGCGCGGACCATGACAAAGCAACTCAGACCACACGGCTACCCCGCATGGCTCACCTAGTTTTGATTCTCTGCAAGTCTTTGTATGTTTCACTGCAATGTTATGGTGTTGCTTCTCTCTTCAGTACAGGAGCATCATCTGCAAGCATTCTCATGGAACCTCTGACATTATACACTGTAGGTTATGTATGTATCAGCAACTGGAATAATTGTACAATGCATTTTTAGTCTCCTGCTTTTAAGTTATTTGTATGCTTCTCTCTCTTTGTGAAAGCTTTCTTAGCAAGAGTACAGCTCTTACACTTTTTGAAGAAAAGAAATTATGTAGAATGATTTGTATATAGAAATTCTAGACCATTAAATTTATAATTATGGGTGAGGATTATGAGTACTTGTGTGCCATGCTTGAGAAGTTGGGTAAAATATGATGATAGTGGTGATCTTTAGAATACAACACTTTGTAATATTTTGATAGAACTCACATTGCCGTCATTACCATAATCCCTTAATAATCGTATCAGCTTTGCGTGTATCTTTATTGATAATAAGTTACATGTAATCAGTAGCCCAGAGGCCAGTTATTGAATGAACTGTTTGATTATCTTATTTTCCTGGGCAGAGATAGGGGACTAGCCAAGCATTTGCCTAGTTGAATATGGAAAACAGCACAAAAGCTACACACAGGTGTGTTGGTGTACAAACAAATGGTTGTTAAGTTGCTGTGCAGATTCAATCTGGGCTGGCTCACCATCCTGTCTCATAACCTAGTGTGCCACACTTTAATCTATATCAACTGGTCACTGAGAATAACTTAGTAGATACATAAATTACTGAATGTTAGTCAGGCAGTGTTGTTTTTACTGCTGTGTCATCTGTTTTAGGTTATATTGGCACCAAGTCCAAAATATACAGGAATGGTAGATGATCCTCCACGTTACATGGGGGAAGGATTTGTGGTATTATCCTCCAACAATATTGAGCTGTATTTTTACATGGATGAAGCAGGTATGCAAATAAATTTTTATCATTTCAAGTTTAATGAATCATATAATTTAAAGATATAATATTTATTCAGTTACCTCGTGACAATAGTTATTCCAGTAATTTAATCAGTTTCTCTTTCTGAGATACTACAAGAAACCTCCCTGATTTACAAATGCAGTTAAAAAGGCAGGAGGAAAGAGAACCATGTGTGCACAAGTATGTCTGGCATGTTAGAGGCTATTGCATCCACAGTTCTGCCAAGGTCACATACAGGGGAGACATACACAGTGTCTTTCACGTAACCTCAGAGGGAGAAGTCCAGAGGTAGTATGTCTGGAGATCGGAGTGGCCACTGGTTGCTCCATCATGTTCAATCCATCAGTGTGGAAGTATTCTGTCCAGGAAGTCATGGTCTTGTGCACTGTCCTGTTGGAAAATCACGTTTGGCTGAAGGGATCAGCTGAGGGACAGCAAATTGCTCAGAAAAACACTTACTGTTACTGCTCAGTGAATAAAAATGGTTTAGTTATGCTGTCTTTCATTAGCATGCAGGACACATTTAGCTTTTCACTGTCTCTGACATGTTATGGAAAGCTGGGAGCGTGTTTCGAACCCCAGATGTGAATTTTGTGCTCATTAATCTTCCCACCTGTGCTGATAGTTGCTTCATCAGAGAAAACAAAATTGTAAATAAGTTATACAAAACTGCAACCAGTCACTTTTTTGAATAATTATATTTTATTCCATGAACCGGTTTTCGAACCTTTTCAGGTTCATCTTCAGATGGTTTCAGGAAGTTACATCATTATTGCTAGCATAATGCTGGGTGCTGGCTTGCGACAGTATAGGCAGCTTTTTTCGGTTAGTGTCCATCTGTCTGCCTCCATTTTGATGTCCAGTTGTTATATCACTACACACACATCCACACAAACCATATTAATTTACACTGTGACAGCGAGACTTTTCCAGCATCCAGCATGTGCTTTACAACTTGTAAAGCACATGCTGGATGCTGGAAAAGTCTCGCTGTCAGAGTGTTGTTTTTCATCAATTAGTGCTGGACTGTTTAACAACCACACTGACCGATGTTTTCTATGGTTTCCTTCCCTCACTCTGTCAAATCTAGCATTTGACATATTTATAATAATACTGTACGCAGTGACTATTTAACCATAGCAAAATATCTTAAAAACTAGCTTCTACATCTACATCTACATGCATACTCCGCAATCCACCATACGGTGTGTGGCGGAGGGTACCTCGTATCACAACTAGCATCTTCTCTCCCTGTTCCACTCACAAACAGAACGAGGGAAAGATGACTGCCTATATGCCTCTGTACGAGCCCTAATCTCTCGTATCTTATCCTTGTGGTCTTCCCGCGAAATATAAGTTGACGGCTGTAAAATTGTACTGCAGTCAGCCTCAGATGCTGGTTCTCTAAATTTCCTCAGTAGCAATTCACGAAAAGAACGCCTCCTTTCCTCTAGAGACTCCCACCTGAGTTCCTGAAGCATTTCCGTAACATTCGCGTGATGATCAAACCTACCAGTAACAAATCTAGCAGCCCGCCTCTGAATTGCTTCTATGTCCTCCCTCAATCCGACGTGATAGGGATTCCAAACGCTTGAGCAGTACTCAAGAATAGGTCGTATTAGTGTTTTATAAGCGGTCTCCTTTACTGATGATCCACATCTTCCCAAAATTCTACCAATGAACTGAAGACGACTATCCGCCTTCCCAACAACTGCCATTACATGCTTGTCCCACTTCATATCGCTCTGCAATGTTACACCCAAATATTTAATCGACGTGACTGTGTCAAGTGCTACACTACTAATGGAGTATTCAAACATTACGGGATTCTTTTTCCTATTCATCTGCATTAATCTACATTTATCTATATTTGGAGTTAGCTGCCATTCTTTACACCAATCACAGATCCTGTCCAAGTTATCTTGTATCCTCCTACAGTCACTCAACGACGACACCTTCCCGTACACCACAGCATCATCAGCAAACAGCCGCACATTGCTATCCACCCTATCCAAAAGATCATTTATGTAGATAGAAAACAACAGCGGACCTACCACACTTCCCTGGGGCACTCCAGATGATACCCTCACCTCCGATGAACACTCACCATCGAGGACAACGTACTGGGTTCTATTACTTAAGAAGTCTTCGAGCCACTCTCATATTTGGGAACCAATCCCATATGCTCGTACCTCAGTTAGGAGTCTGCAGTGGGGCACCGAGTCAAATGCTTTCCAGAAGTCTAGGAATATGGCATCCATCTGATACCCTTCATCCATGGTTCGCAAGATATCATGTGAAAAATGGGTGAGTTGCATTTCGCAGAAGCGATGCTTTCTAAAGCCGTGCTGATGCATGGACAGCAACTTCTCTGTCTCAAGGAAATTAATTATATTCGAACTGAGAATATGTTTGAGAATCCTGCAACAAACCGATGTTAACGATATTGGTCTGTAATTTTGAGGACCCGTCCTTCTACCCTTCTTATATACAGGCGTCACCTGCGCTTTTTTCCAGTCGCTCGGGATTTTACATTGGGATAGAGATTCGCGATAAATGCAAACTAAGTAATGAGCCAATGCAGTAGAGTACTCTCTTAAAACCGAATTGGAAACCCATCAGGACCTGGCGATTTATTTATTTTCAACCCATTCAGCTGCTTCACAACCCCAGGGATGTCTATCACTATGTCCTCCTTATGGGAATCTGTATGAGACTCAAACGGCGGTATCTTTGTACGATCCTCCTGCATGAAAGATTTCTCAAATGCAGAATACTCAGAAACTAGGGTAGTCCATTTTTGAATGTTTCTTTTGTGTTACCTTAGAGAGTTGTTTCAATAATTTTCTCACACAGTATACAATTTTTGTTTTCCAGTTAATTTTTGCTGTGATCTGTGTTTGAATGTTTTTCTGAATGTTAATGCAACCTTTTACGTGGCTTGACAACTGAGATTCAAATCCTTGAGTACTAATGCTGAGTTTGAGACATTCTTAAGTCAAAGGTGAAATCTAAAATACCAAGAGAAAACGGAGGCCAAGTGATAAAAATAAAATAAGGTGGAATAAAACAGAAGAAAAACTGTCCCACCAACGAAATGCTAGGAAAATTTAATAAAGAAATAAAAGTATGTTAATTGCTGCAAAGAAGGTGGTGATGGATCCATTCATCAAATGCTTGGGATTTTAGGTGATGTCTGCTCATGTATCATTTGCAGTAATTTGATCGGCATTGGGAGAGTGAGGGCATGTTTGAATTTGACATGGCAAGCTAACCGAGAACTCTTTATCCAAGGGAAAGGAGACTAGTGATGTTATGGCCAGATGAATAATGAGAGTCACACATCTGTTGGTGGGGCCTCAGTTTCCATCTCCACAGTTATTAAAACTCTATTATTGGATTAGGGTTCCAAATGGCCTGGATAATGAATCTGTGTGAACTGTCACGATTGTGAAGACTCTGGATTTTGAGCAATAAAAACAGTTTTCAATTCTCTATCGTTGAAGGGTTATCATGATAGTACCTTCAGAAGGGATAAGGCTGCTTTCCTAAGGTGCCTTCCTTCAGTTGATTTACTGATTCACTCTGTATGATCTCAGAGCTGATGGGAAATTGGCCCTTTTAGTTGTATGTATTTCTGCAAGTTCCAGGGAAAAATGCCACAGAATTTTGTATTTAATTGTAGGAGTCTCTAGAAAACGTGCAGTATAATGTGAACTGTCAAGATTTGGGTTCTTTTTCATTTGTAGGTGATACCAACTTCAACTGTTGAAATGAATACTTTTAAAAAAAAGGGGGGGGGGGAGATTAGAATTTTCAGAGGAAGCATGTAAAAGTTAGATGGAAATTCATGTAGAGTGTCATTTAGGTACAAATACTTAAAAATGTTAATTTCATTTGGAAACTACACATTGTGCTCAGTAAAATGACGGGCAAGTATTAGTTTCTGTGTTTTATTTTGAAAAACTCTTGAGAAAAAAATGCCAAGATATGCATGGAGGTTTTAATCATAGGGCACAAAAATGAAGACCCAAAATCTTGTTCACAGTATTGTGCAAATATTGCTCAACACATCTGGCATTCATCAGGTCTCTACAGTGAAATCCCTATTTCACTAAATGCTTCACTACTTAGGATCATATTTTGTACTTTATCTTCTTTATTTCTTTATGCACACTCATCACTTAAAGAGTGAAAGGAAAAACCATTCTTGACACTGTACATTAAAAATTGAATTTACAATCAGTACAGTTAGCCAACTAATCGTCTCTCATACTATCTCTTGAGACTAATGCTGGAGTTGCATGTGTTGAAACAGAACTTCTCCTTTGTGATATCATATAGCTTCCACATGTTACCAGACCAAACAGGGGTATTTGAAAAATGGTGGGCTTCTGGGTATACAGCCGAGTTGTTATTTCCATTTTACGCCCAATATCTCAATGACCAGTCATTATATCCGAGTTGTTATTTCCACCAAACCAGCCATCTTCTTTAGGTGCTGCAAGTTAGGTGCAGTTGTGTGTACTCATTGTCTGAACTCCAACCAGACTGGGAACTGTTGTTGGTCTCTTGCCATTATGTATATTGTGAGTTCGACTTGTCATGCCCATTCCGCTCTTCGATGTTCTTCTGCTTTTCAGAGCCCCTGAACTGCACATTGTCTCTATGTTTTCCAGCTGTGGTAAATGTGATGGCTGCCAAGATCTTAATGAATTGAGTACTGGACCCCAAGTGTTGTTTGGATAGAAATCTCTGTACTGGTTTATTAGATTTTCCGACATCTTTATTTTGCTAAACTCCCTAATTATACTGTCCCAGAAACTTGTTTGCAGCACTATACTGGCTTCGTTGTATTTCATTTCATGGTAATATCTGAGGCGATGCTCAGTGACAGCTGATTTGCTTGGTTATTTTAGTCAGATGTGTCACTGAAGTGCCTTGCAGCTCTTCTCAACTGTGTTTATAGTCTGCCACACATAAAACATGCCACATTAGCACGGAATGCAGTACACACCTGGCTTTTGGAGACCCAGATCATCTTTAGCATTACAAAGAAACTTTTTATCTTTGTTGACCATTGTGAAATACACCAGATGCCATATTCCTGTAGGAGTCCACCGATCTTTCTAGATATTAGGCCAGCACAAGGTAGATAAGTGATTCATAACTTCTCTTTCTCTGTCACAGTATCAACCTATTTTTCAGATGTTCTTGAATTCTACTTCACCACCTGCTCAATTTGACAATCTAAAATGTTTGAAGTACACTGGACCAAAGCCTAATATTACAGGCAGCTAAAGTTCTCCATAGGGCTGTGAATAAAAGGCTATATAGAATTCTAGGAGAAACACTTGGAAAGGAACAATATTGTTTCAGAAGGAGAAAAGGGGCACAAGGTGCCATTGGACCTCCAAGCACTATTGGTGAGAGATAGGTAGAACAGAGTAAGGAAGTATTTGTGGCATTCATAGACCTCAAAAAGACAGTTGACAAATTGCAGTATGGTAAACTGATGTATATCTTCAAAAGAAGATGGATAAGCTGATGGATATCTTTGAGAGAAAGTGACAAATTGCAGTAGGTTAAGCTGATGGACATCTTGAAGAGAAAGGGAGTAAAGTGGAAGGAGAGAAGATTATTGCAAATCTGTCCTTTAATGAAAAGGCAAGGGTATGACTAGGAAATGAAACTTTGGAAGAGCTCAGATATGGCTCTTGTCTCTCTCCAATCCTATTAAACATTTACTTGGAGGAAATAATGATAAGTTACTTGAATGGGAAGAGGTGTCAGGGTAGGTGGATGGAAAATTGAATGCTTAAGATTTGCGTGATCCTTGCAGAAAATGAAGAGCAGTGATTCAAATGCTAAATGACCTGAATGAAGCCTTTACAGCATACAGTAAGAAAATGGAAGGCATAATTATAGGCTTAAAGGAAAGGAGAGAGAATTTAGGATCTGAAACCATAGAACAGATGGGAGCATTCAAGTATTAAGGAATTTGGATTAGCTAAGATACACATTGTGAATGGGACATCAGTCAGAATGGTGCTGGTGAAACAGGTATTTGAAAAGCAGAAAAGATTCTCTTCGAATAGTTCAAACATATAATTAAGAAAGCGACTAGTGAAATATGTAGTATGGAGAACGACCTTGTACAGAGCAGAGACATGCACATTAAGCAAGTAAGATGAGAGGATAATTGAAGCTTGCGAAATGTGGGTGTGAAGCAGAATGGAGAAGATCAGCTGGACTGATAATAAGGAATGAGGAGGTACTGAGAAGAGTTGGAGAAGATCGGGGGAGGTTTCTGACAGTGAAGAACCGGAAGTTAACCTGGATGGGGCATAATTTGAGATGAGATTGTCTTCTAGAAGACTCAGTTGAAGGTGTTATTCTGGGAAAGGGAGGGAAGGGCAGAAGAAGATATCAGATGCTGGATGACATATGTAGACCAAAAGGAAGGTACCAAAGAATGAAAAGGGAAAGCAGAGGAAAGAGAAGTGTGGAGGGCTATGAAGTCTAAACCTGCCACGAGTCAGTTAACCAAATGATGATGATTAGTTATTCCTTTGGAACACTACTTGTAGGTGTAATTCTTTGGTGAGGCTCTTCTTGTTTGATAGGGTTTGAAATTTGTTGACCAGAGTATTTAGCACTGAATTTCTTTTGATGGATGGTAATGTCTCAAGGCATGAAAATAGAGATTAGTGTGTGTGGATTTTTCATGTTCACTGTGTCCCAAGGATCTGCCTGCTTTCTCTTAATTAACATATTGAAGCAAGGCATGTCACACTATTTTCAAAGTTCTATCATGAATTTTACATTAGGATGGATAAAGTTTAAATGTTCTTCGAGAGCCGGTCGGAGTGGCCGTGCGGTTCTAGGCGCTGCAGTCTGGAGCCGAACGACCGCTACGGTCGCAGGTTCGAATCCTGCCTAGGGCATGGATGTGTGTGATGTCCTTAGGTTAGTTAGGTTTAATTAGTTCTAAGTTCTAGGCGACTGATGACCTCAGAAGTTAAGTCGCATAGTGCTCAGAGCCATTTGAACCATTTTGTTCTTCAGGATTTTTCGTTCCATGTGGTCATAACAACAACAACGTGGTCATACGACAACTTTGTCATGCACGTGTTGATGGAAACACGTCACCTCGAACTGTCACCATCTATCACAAAGAAAGGTGGTTCTAAAGACTCTGGTCCATAGAACTCAAACACTATTAGACAGAGAGAACCTTGCTGAAGAATTGCAACGTCTACGAGTAGTGTTCAGTAGGAATGAGTACAGACCAGCAAACTCAGTGGCCGTTCCAGTCTCAGTCAAGAACACCTGAGAAAGGGACTGAAACTGAGTTAGAGAAAAAAAGCCAAGAATTGTGTATACACCTTATGCTGGCCATGTGTCAAGAGAGATCAGCTGACTCCACCAAAACTTGACATCTTATCAACAATAATAAAAATTCATCTTTGTAATGTTAAAGACAATTTAGATGTTTGAAAATATAGCATTCCATGAAAATATAGCATGTCTTACACGGAACAGACTATTAGAATAATTGAGGAGACGCACATGTCATAACAGTGACACATCTGACTAAAACAACTGAGCAAGTAAGCTGCCGCCAAGCACTGTCTCAAGTATAGTCATGAAATGAAATAGAGGAGATTTCGTATCATGGTGCACATAGCACATTTCAGGGAAGCATAAGTAAGGAGTCTATTGAAATAAAGATGTTGGAAAATTTGCTAAGTGGTGCCAGACATTTCAAATTAAACGAGGCTTGGAGAGGGAGAGCAGAGTAGCAGAGTATGGGCGGGGCGAGAGAGGAGCACTGTAGGTGAAGTGTGCAGGGACTAGATGAAGACATGGCAAGACTGCCACGCACAATGTAGGGCAGAGAGAGTTGGGGGGAGGGCGGAATAGGAGTAGAGCAGGAAAGGGGAAGGATTGGCAGATGCATTGGCAGAGGGTGGCACACAGTGAGGGTGAGGGATGTGAATAGGGAGGAGGTGATAGGACAAAGTAGGTGGGAAGTGTTGGACGAAGGTTATGGGGACAGTAGGTCACTGTAGGTTGAGTCTGGGATAATTTTGGGAGTGGAGAATGTGTTGTAAGGATAACTTCCATCTGCGCAGTGCAGAAAAGCTGGCGGTGGAGGGAAGGATCTAGATGGCCTGGGTTTTGAAGCAGCTGTAATAGTACTACAGATTCTAGCAAAAGACCATCAAAATGCATAGTACACCTTATGAGACAAGCTCACAATCATTCATAAATAGCAGTGTGGGACCAGCAGTAGGTCACTGTCTGGATGGAGTCTAGGCAATGAATATACATAACCTGAAGCTAGTCAATGAAATGTTGTGTGTAAAATGGAAAGGAAAACTCGGCTGAATACCTAGAAGCACGCCATTAATCAATCATACTGAGATGACCTAAGAGATCACAGCAATGTTTGAGAAATGTAACAGTTGGCAGTCCAAAAGATCGGAATGACTTTCATTTTATGTAAACAACATTGAGATACTAAAACTTCTATCTTCATTTAAAAGATATAAAAATGATGACTCAACTAAAGCTGGCTCTTTTCATGGAAAATTTGTCTCACGCTGTATTGTATTTGCACTGGTTTTGTTTTCCTCCTTTGAGTAGCAAAACAAGAGCTAAGATCACAAGTACTACGTCTCAGATAATGGTTTTTGACTGGATATTGAGATCACAAGGTGAGGTTAGTTGTTTATTTTTTTTTATTTCCATGGTATGTTCTAGATATTAGGAGTGACCAACTGGAAGTGTAAATATTTTCTGTGTAGCCAGCATGTTGAAATTAATGACGATGAGCCAACGTAAAATTCTGAGAGTATTTTGAATGTTATCTTCCAGGCCTTCAAAATAACATAGTTACTGTGATAGCATTTACCAACCTCGTTTCAATTTATTATGTTTAGTAATTAATTGTGAATCTTTTGTTGTATCCATTATATGGTCCTTATAATACACTACTGGCCATTAAAATTGCTACACCACGAAGATGATGTGCTACAGACGTGAAATTTAACCAACAAGAAGAAGATGCTGTGATATGCAAATGATTAGCTTTTCGAAGCATTCACACAAGGTTGACGCCGGTGGAGACACCTACAACATTCTGACATAAGGAAAGTTTCAAACTGATTTCTCGTACACAAACAGCAGTTGACCGGCGTTGTCTAGTGAAACGTTGTTGTGATGCCTCGTGTATGGAGGAGAAATGCGTACCATCACATGTCCAACTTTGACAAAGGTCAGATTGTAGCCTATCGTGACTGCGGTTTATCGTATTGCGACATTGCTGCTCGCGTTGGTCGAGATCCAGTGACTGTTAGCAGAATATGGAATCTGTGGGTTCAGGAGGGTAATACGGAACGCCATGCTGGATCCCAACGGCCTCGTTTCACTAGCAGTTGAGATGACAGGCATATTATCCGCATGGCTGTAACGGATCGTGCAGCCACGTCTCGATCCCTGAGTCAACAGATGGGGACGTTAGCAAGACAACAACCATCTGCACGAACAGTTCGATGACGTTTGCAGCAGCATGGACTATCAGCTTGTTGACCATGGCTGCAGTTACCCTTGAAGCTGCATCACAGACAGGAGCGCCTGTGATGGTGTACTCAACGACAAACCTGGATGCACGAATGACAAAACGTCATTTTTTCGGATGAATCCAGGTTCTGTTTGACAGCATCATGATGGTCGCATCCGTGTTTGGCGACATCACGGTGAACGCACATTGGAAGCGTGTATTCGTCATCGCCATACTGGCGTATCACCTGGCGTTTTGGTATGGGGTGCCAATGGTTACATGTCTCGGTCACCTCTTTTTCTCATTGACGGCACTTTGAACAGTGGACGTTACATTTCAGATGTGTTACGACCCGTGGCTCTACCCTTCATTCGATCCCTGCAAAACCCTATATTTCAGCAGGATAATGCACGACCGCATGTTGCAGGTGCTGTACAGGCCTTTCTGCATACAGAAAATGTTCGACTGCTGCCCTGGCCAGCACATTCTCCAGATCTCTCACCAATTGAAAACGTCTGGTCAATGGTGGCCGAGGAACTGGCTCGTCACAATACGCCAGTCACTACTCTTGATGAACTGTGATATTGTGTTGAAGCTGCATGGTCAGCTGTACCTGTACACTCCATCCAAGCTCTGACTGAATGCCCAGGCGTATCAAGGCCGTTATTACGGCTAGAGGTGGTTGTTCTGGGTACTGATTTCTCATTATCTGTGCACCCAAATTGCATGAAAATGTAATCACATGTCAGTTCTAGTATAATATATTTGTCCAATGAATACCTGTTTATCATCTGCATTTCTTCTTGGTGTAGCAATTTTAATGGCCAGTAGTGTAATTACATTAGTTATTATGTAGCTATCCACAATGTTGTCACTTGTTCTGTTTCCATCATCTCAGGGCTAAAGTACTTTGTTTTATGGATTTTTATGTCCTTAAGCAATTGACTTTGCATAACACATATTATACAAAAAGAGATAAGAGACATACACAAATTGCACCCCATCAAGAAAAGTGACACAAGTAGAAAAATGGCATCTTAAGTTCGTCACTGAAAAATACATGTGAAGTGCCACAACATGCACAGAAAATATAATGGAATTTTCTACCAAAAATTCTTACTTAAAATTTAAAGAAACTTATACTATATCAGTAGAAGTTTTATAGAATTAATTCTTTAAGTAGAGTTTTCTAAGTATTGCATTTTTGAATTGTGTCACTCTTCTTTCCAGGGTGCAAAATGATCAGAAGTAATTAAATTTTAGTTAGCTTCTCTCACTTCACAGCCATTTGAAATGCTTATGATGTGCATACATAACACTATAAGAGCATTCTCTACCATTCTGCAGGTTTAGTTCCAGAAGAACCAGAAATGCTTCAGTTGGCCAATGGGGATATTGTTGAATCAGCACCACCAATTTGGGGGATGGACATAAAGGTTGGCATTTAATTTGGTAACAGCCACTCAGAAAAAAAAGAGTAATATATTCACTTCATTTTCTCATAGGAATTATAACTTTTTACTAACTAGGCATATTAAAAGTTTTATATTTGATGTGTGTAACAATTCTAGTAGTAAAGGTTGAGAAAGTAAATTGGATAACAAGAAGGGTAATTAATATTGTCCCAGAAGGACTATGGCTCATTTACATACCACAGATTCTCATTTGTACTAGATTCATATTGTATTTAAATTTTGATGTTAGTCCACTGTCATTTTTCTTTATTTTTGAACAAATGCCAACAGTCAGAAATTACCTTATTGAACGTTACAAGTGTCTTTGATTATTTTCTCAATCTGTGTGTCTGATCAATGCCACAGGCATGGGTGACCTTTGTGTGTTAACTGCCATTGGATATTGCTATAATGTGATCATGAATTCTAAAAAAATGTCTTACTTATGCTTACCAGTTGAATCCTGTTGGGGGGAAATTCTGAATATGAGTCATACTGTTGGCAAGCAACTAATATTGTTATGACATCAGAGAGATTCCAGGTCACTTTCATTAATGCCTGGACTTAATGCAAATATCTGAAAAGACAATTATTTTTGTAACATTTCTGTTTGTCTTGTAAATATTACCGTATGAACAATGCTGGACAATTCTGGACAAACAATGTGATGAGGAAAGTGTGGAAGAACTGAGGTATTGAATGGGGATATCAGTGACAAGTGCATCTTGTAACTCAGATCTTCTTCAGAGCATACAGTAAAACCCCATTTTAATGAATCTCTGTGACCCAAATGCCCCCCCCCCCCCCTCCTCCTACTTTCGCCCTTAAAAGGATGTTTTACTGAATGCGGGTTTTGTTAAGAGTGCATGGAAGGAGTGACCAATGTTTAAGTGGTTTAAGTGCTATTAAATTACGAAATTACCAACCTCCTGTTCTACAAATTTAAATGCATTAAATATTTGATTATTACACATTTCACAGAACACTTCTTTTATTTAAAAAAAAAACAATAAAGAAGACTTGTTTGTTTTCCCCTTTCAGTGTATTGTGAAAGAAGTCGCTCCAGCTGGTTGATGTAAGAACTGATTAAAAGAAGAAAAGAAATGCCTAAGATAGCAGGAGTGAAACTTGGTGCAGTGACCTCTCTTCTTCTTCTTCTTCTTCTTCTTCTTCTTCTTCTTCTTCATTGTCATCACCAGCTCCTATCTCACGGTTCTTTCGCACATTTCACTTGTACCAGTCTTGGGTGGGAAGTCAGGACACTGTCCCAGAATGTTACATCTTCAGCTATATCAGTGATCCTACCCCATTCTTCGTCTAGAACAGTGTTGTCTTCAACGGCAAATGATGTACTTCAGCCCGCCTTTGTGAATTGAATTGAATTTAATTTAATTTTATTTGATCCTGTTAGATTACATTGTGTACAGTAAATGTACGTGTAATATAGGACATGTCAAAGTATTAACATTCATTATCACTTAGAAAACAGTTTAACATAGTCTGTTGTGTTACAGAATTCCAGGCAGCAACAAATATATGCGTAGCCTGTAGAAGGCTAGTCCCACTACTTCCTTCCTCAAAAACTGAAATTGATTGCGCAGTTGCTATTCCATATTTGGCTTTAACAGTGTACCATGACCGGGTCCATAGGCTGCAGATGGCTTGTGCTGTTCGGTGGAAGGAACATAACATGTACATTCCTCAGAAATTATGTTTCCTTGGGATTTACTGGACGTAGGCCAATAATAATTACAATTTTATGCATCCACTTTGACATCTAAACATCTGAAAAACCTTGTAAATATTTCTGACATCACAGGCAACACAGTTGTTTTTATGGTTTTCAAACACCTGGGAATTTTAAAATTTCGTGTTATTATTGGTGACAACTTTTTGTGTCCAACACTGTTTACACACTGTAGCATCATCACTTGTTATTTACCTTTTTTAACCTCAGTGGCATTTTTCTCCATTTTTGTGGGAAGTAAATCATAAAAGACACCAGTTTAGACAGCATTGAAGATGTTTATGGTCTCATAACCATGTATCAGTTGTGACAGTGTAATGTTTTTCCAGTACTTTACATTTTCTATGATCACAGCCTCACTTTTTCCACTTACACTTCAGATTATGATGTTTTTGAAAATGTTCCAACCATCCCTTTGATGCACTAAAATTTTTAACGCTGATCTTCAGGAAATTTCATGAGCCTTCTTTTGCAGCATTTCCTACTTACAGGCATGCTTCCCATTCCTTGAAACCACTTTAACGTGTGTGTGTGTGGGGGGGGGGCGTACATGTGAGCTGAAGGAGAATGCCAGTTCATAAGGTGAGCTACTGTATTCACAGGAAACATTATCTTTGGCATTTAAGAACACTTCCTTATTTTTGATTATGCCGTACATGTAGACGGTGTTAAGTTGCATTTCATTGCCATGTAAGCTGTTGTTGATCTGTAAGCTTTCTTCGTATGCAAGCCATAACTCCACAAAAGTAGAGTTGGTAACTTCAACACTTCAGTTAACAAACAACTACACTTTTTGTGTTTGAAGACTCAAAGACTGTGACACCTGATCACGTGACATTCTTATTAGGCAGGGTGGAAATTGAATTCCAATTCTTACAACACATCTACCAGTATCACTATGAAGAAACTCTGAGGTATTGGCTATTATCTATATATGTGTCAACCAACTGAATCAATTACTGCACCACACAACACAAAGTATGCCTGTAGGAAACTGAAAGAAATTCAAAACTAATTGAACATGTTAGGAATTACATAAAAACTAGATTTTAATTTGCAAAAGGCTTCATGTTTATTGCTTAAAAAACAGCTTTTCCTCTTAAAGTGGGATTTGTTAAAAGTGGGAAGGAATAACATTGTTCTTATAGGAGTTTTACTTGGATCAGTGGGAGCATTTCTTAAAAATGGGATTTCTTAGAAGTGGGATTTTGCAGTGGTTTGTAAGAAACCCAGGGCAATGTAGCCTGTGTGTGTTTGAAAGAGAGAGAGAGAGAGAGAGAGAGAGAGAGAGAGAGAGAGAGAGAGAGAGAGCGAGCTGAATAACGATGCTAGTTAATAAGCTGAGCTACTGTATTCCACCTCTTGTTCATGTTCTCATCTGCTGCTCCGTGTTTTCACCACATGATGATTGGTTATTGTTACCCATACAGTTTTTATAACTTTTTTGATATGACCTCCTAAATGCCTTACATTTTATTTTTCCCACCCATTTCTCCTCCATTTTCACTTTCTCCACTTCTGCTCCAAAAAGAGCAATACTTTTTGATGAAAGTTTGAGATTTTAAATTATATTTATGATTCTGTTCTATAACTGCCATTTGATATTTCAGAGAGTGGGGCTGCCAGTTTTAACATTGGTTATTGGTAACAAGTTTATTTTTAGAAGAAAGCATTACAGTTAATTTACTATGTCCTGATCACGAAAGATGTATATGTGTTAGGTTCCTTTTATTGATCTGTGTGAAACAAAAGTTCTTAGCTGTTTTTTCCCCAGTCTGTGTATGTCTGTATCTTTTATCCATCCGTGTTCCATGTAGCTATCCCAAATCTGATATTAAAATTTTGTATTATAAAATAATTTAGTTATTTGTTCAAAAGGAACACTTTTGTAAATTTCAAAAAATAGGTTTTTCTGGCTCACTCTTCTACATATTTTCTATCACTTGAACTTGTATTGCAAATAGTTGCTCTACCCTTGGCGCACAAACATTTATCACCACATATGCATGTTGTTATTTGTACAGAATGGCAAAAATACGGTCACTGTTTCTGTTTATATGTACCTGTCAAACTTAAATGTAGTAGTAACTTACAAAAACTTATTTGCTGCTTACTCAGATTCACCTTCTGGTATTTTTTTTTGTTTTCAGCAAGTTACAACATTTAAATTTTGTAATTTATTGATAGCTGTTTGGGATAACACTCTCATTATATTTTATCTTTGTTCTAGTGTGGCAAGGGAACAGATTTCAGTTATGGTCCATGGGCTGATCGCCAGAGAGAGCATCTGTTTAAATTCTTTTTTCCTGCTGACTACCAGCCTTTGCAGGTTAGTTTTACGTTACTAAATATTTTTCTAAACACACACACACACACACACACACACTCTCTTTCTCATTAAATTTAAACTGTAACATAGTTTCCTACACTGAATATCTGTGGGAATGAGGTGGGTACATATTAATAACTTACTTTAAGCCTTGGAATGCCTCTTTGACTGACCTGTGATATATTTGACCAGAGGAATGGTGACTGTGTATAAAACTGTGATCACTAAAATTTTTACACTGAAATCATTAGTTTAATTTACAAGATTAGGCTATGCCAACAGTGACTTTTGCCTTCTAGCTTCTCTCATCTTTGATAGCACAAATATGAGTCTGCATTATACACACGATTATCACAGGCATCCACATTAGACAATAACTTTTAACAAACCTGAGACACAATCCTTGACTGTGTGCAATTAGATGAGTTTTAGGCCAGGATGTGAGTCACATGAGTAAATAAAAACTACTTGGCTTTAATTTGTAAATGTAACGGAAAGCCTGTCTGTGTAAACTTTCAAGGCATGGTTGGGAACCTCTGAATAGGTGAAAATTGGAAAAATCTAGATCTACATAGTATTAGTTGCACATCAGAAAATAATAATTTTGTGAGGAACATGCTACATCTCATCATGTGGGCACTAGAGATCAGTTGTTTTCAAATTTGTGGTCTCTGTACACTTGGAGACATGGCTTAACTACCCATTTAACTGGAAACTCATAGCTTGAGTCTGTTGCCATGTAGAAGTGGACTATACAGGCATAGAAGGAGAGTGAATACACAGGTTCGCAAGTATAATCAAGGATTCACAGCATTGCTGCTACATATGCATATATCTAATCAGAGACATCTGACAGTTTGACAGTTACATTGACATATGCACACTTTTAGTGTGTTAGGGAGTCTATAACGACAGGACACGAGGATGATCAAATGGTGATTATTTATTGAAATAAATTGACAGTAGTTTTTGAAGTAGTTACAGAAAATAGTCAGTACAGAAATCAATAAGCTAGACAACTGGCTTTTAGCCCATAAACACAATGAATAGCGTTTTTTCAAACAATGTCAACAACAAACACAGATCATCACGGAAAAAGAGTAATGTACTATTACTAACAGACAGTCATGGCAGAAATCTTGCCAGCATGCTCCCTGAGAAAAATCGCGACATAGCAGTGACTAGTGTAGTGAAACCGGGAGCGGGATGTAAAAATGTTGTAGACATTAACTCTCAGACGAAATTAATGCAAGATAATGACTTTATCGTCTGTATAATGGGTTCAAACGATGTGGCAAAAAATGAAGCAGAGGTTTGCGTGAAAACGCTGCAGAATTTTTTACAAGCTAATAAATGCAGAAACACAGTAGTTGCCACACTTCCTCATAGGCATGATCTGATTTATAGTTCGTGTGTGAACAAAGAAATTCGGAAAACAAACATTAAAATAAGGAAACTGTGTTCTCAATACGCTAAGTGCGATGTACTGGACATAAACAAGCTGCATCGAAATCCGCACACAAAGCATGGAATGCATTTGAACTATGAAGGGAAAAGGTTTGTGATCGTGTTAGTGAAATAATTAAAGACAGACTTGTAAGGGATAGAACAATCTATCAGCTTCCTGAATAACAGCGAGGAAAACAAAATAAACAAGAAAGAAGAACGAAAATACAACACTGCTGACGTTCTTAATTTAAACTAGAGGTATGTGATGCTGTAAATATGATTCCCAATTACCAAATCGTGAATACGCTCGAACTAAAAATTTATCACCATAATGTGCAATCCCTGCGTAATAAGATCGATGAAATTAACGTACTATTAACACACGAACTTAGTGATATCTCAGTGTTATGCATTTCTGAGCACTGGCTTAACCCAGAATTAATCCAGAATACGAAAATAAACAAATTTGTCTTGGCTGCTTACTACTGCAGGAAACACAGCAAGCAGGGTGGGGTAGCAATCTACACAAAGGATAATGTAGATTTTATTACACTACCTGACTTAACTAGGGCAAATGTCGAAAAGGATTATGAAATTGCAGCTATAAAAATTACTCAGTTCAACCTGGCTATTGCTACAGTTTACCGATCACCATCCGGGAATTTTGAACTTTTCTTAAACAAAATGGAGTCATTGCTAAATAAAGTAAATGCAATGTATTGTGAATTGATAATCTGTGGTGACTTCAATATTGACTTCCTCACGAATAGTGGAAATAGGGAGACCATTTTGAACCTTGCAACGTCCTACAACTTAAAAGCTGAAGTAAAAGCTGCTACCCGAGTATCAGAAACTTGCCAAACAGCTCTTGACCAGTTTCTAGTCAAGAAGAGTTTACACAACACCTCACTAAAAATTTTCAATGCATGTTTTAGTGATCATCTTGCTCAAATATTAAGCATAAAAGTACAAGGCACCCCCCTGCGGGTTCGGGGGTAAGAATAGGCCCGCGGTATTCCTGCCTGTCGTAAGAGGCGACTAAAAGGAGTCTCAAATGTTTCGGCCTTATGTGATGGTCCCCTCTCGGGTTTGACCTCCATCTTTCTAAATTATTCCGAAGAGCGAGCCAATTGGGGAAGGGCGCCTTACATGGTGCACTGTATCTGTCATGCATTGAGACCTTTAGCCGACTTTTTCGTCGTTGCAATGGTGTCCTGCTCGTTTTCTGTCTCTTGGACGGGGATACGTCACTGGGTGCGATTACCACGCTGCACTCTGCAGTTTAACTGCGACGACGACCTTGGACATTTTTGCACCTAAGATCCAGCACGGTAGCCAGTCCGTTGTGGTGGGGCCGCCATGTACCCTCTTGGTTGTAGCCCCCTGACAACACAGGGATCGCTCTACTGATGCCTGCGCCGTTAACTCCCCACGTATGCCAAGGAGTAGATGCCCATCTCCCTGGGGCATCAGGACTCCCGGCAATGGACATCCTGCCAGATGGCTATTGCTGCGGCTGGGTGGCGCCCGTGGGGAGGGCCCTTGGTCGGAGTAGGTGGCATCAGGGCGGATGACCCGCAGTGAAGCGTGGTACATCATCTCTCGCTGGCGGCCAGCCACCAGCAGTCTCTAAGCTTTCTCGGGCTCAATTTAATGCTCAAAAGTACGATCCGAAAACATTCCCCTCTCTGGCCACGCCGTGGGAGGAGCGTAAGTCTCAGGATGGAGGTAATAGTTATTCTCCCCGATTCTTAGTTTGCACGAGAGCTGATGGGGAGTCTTTTCTATCCACAAAGCCTCAGTTCTTCGTCGAGCATTTAGAGGACAAGTTTGGGGAGGTGGAGGGCTTGTCCAAAATGCGCTCTGGGTCAGTACTGATACAAACGGCATCCTCCGCCCAGTCACGCAGGTTACTTGCTTGTGACAAGTTGGGGGATGTTCACGTTACCATTACACCACATAAGAGTTTAAATATGGTCCAGGGAGTTCCATAGGGACCTACTTTTGCAGTCTGATGACGAGCTGCGCGCCAACTTAGAGCGTAGAGGTGTTCATTTCGTCCGGCGCGTTCATCGGGGTCCGAAGGACAATAAGGTTGCTACCGGTGCCTTTATCTTGGCCTTCGAGGGTGATACAGTACCGGAGAAGGTCAAGGTGATGGTCTACCGTTGTGACGTCAAGCCCTATATCCCTCCCCCGATGCGGTGCTTTAAGTGCTGGAAGTTCGGGCATATGTCTTCCTGCTGCACTTCCAGCCTCAGATGTCGAGATTGCGGACGCACATCACATCCCAATACTCCATGTGCCCCACCTCCCATCTGTGTCAACTGAGGAGAGCGTAATTCCCCTTGCTCGCCTGACTGCAAAGTCTTTCAGAAAGAGTGCAAAATCATGGAATATAAGACCCTGGACCGGCTGACCTATACTGAGGCCAAAAGGAAATATGACAGACTCCATCCTGTGAGAATGACATCTTCTTACGCAGCTGCTACAACAGTTTCAAGACTTCCAGCCAGCTCGATAAGCAGTACGACTCCTCCTGCCCCCTTGCCCGTGGTGGGCTCTACCCCACCGGTTGCTCCTGCACCACCTACCTCAGAAGCAACATCCTCCCACCCGTCGGGGACGTCCGTCCCCGCTTCTCAGCCGGAGAACCGTCGTAACTTCTTCGGCTACTCTCGCCCGTAAGAGTTCTTGGGGCCCTCCCTTCCCAGGGTTCCACCAGCGGGAAGGATGACGGCCGACAGTGGCATAAGTTCTCACCAGCGGCCGGGCGTAGGGCTTCACGATCCTCCTCCGTCCCGGAGACTGAATCGGTGAAGCCTTCCCAGCCGGTGAAACCCAAGGTTCAGCGAGAGAAGTCCAATAGAAAGACCTCTAAGGCCAAAGAACTTGCGGTGGCACCAACCCCACCGCACCCTTCGCGCTCTGCGTCTGAGGATGAGGTCGAGATTCTAGCGTCCGCTGATGACCTTGATCTCGCCAGTCCCTCAGACGCCATGGATGCCACTCGCACGGGTACTGAATCGGTGGCAGTGAGTGAACAAGCGGCGTAAATTGCCTTCCCAGTCCTTTCACGCCTTTCTCAGCCATGGACAATATCATCCTCCAGTGGAACTGCGGCGGTTTTTTCCACCATCTAGCTGAGTTCCAACAACTTATCAGCCTTCACCCTTTCTTCTGCATTGCTCTTCAGGAAACTTGGTTTCCAGCAGTGCGAACCCCCGCCCTCCGTGGCTATCGAGCTTATTATAAGAACGGGGCAGCATATGAAAGGGTGTCTGGTGGCGTCTGCCTCTATGTCCTTCACACTCTGTACAGCGAGTCTGTCCCTCTCCAAACACCTTTAGAGGCTGTCACTGTTCGGGTGTGGACGCCACAGGCTGTTACTGTCTGCAGTCTTTACCTTCCACCGGATGGTGATGTCTCGCAGCATGTCCTGGCTGCGCTGACAGCCCAATTGCCGCCACCTTTCTTGCTATTGGGTGACTTCAACGCCCATAACCCTCTGTGGGGTGGGTCAGTGGCAACAGGTCGAGGTGCCACCGTTGATCATTTATTGTCGCAGCTCGATCTCTCGATTTTAAATGATGGTGCCTTCACACACTTCAGTGTGGCGCATGGCACATACTCAGCCATTGACCTTTCAATCTGTAGCCCTAGCCTCTTACCGTCTGTCCAATGGAGTGTGCATGACGACCTGTGTGGTAGTGACCACTTTCCGATCTTTCTGTCACTACCACAGCGTCACTCTTCTGGGCGCCCTAGCAGATGGGCTATGAATAAGGCTGACTGGGACTTGTTCTCCTCCACCACCGCTATTGAGCCTCTCTCTAATGATGACATTGATGCGGTGGTTCAATCGGTCACCACCGGCATTGTTACTGCCGCCGAATCTGCCATTCCCCGTTCCTCTGGGTCCCCTCGGCGGCGGACTGTGCCTTGGTGGTCGCCTGAGATCGCTGCAGCGATTAAAGATCGCCGGCGGGCACTACAGCGTCACAAGCGACATCCCTGCATTGAACACCTCATCACCTTCAAACGGCTGCATGCACGGGCCCGCCGCCTTATCCGCCAAAGCAAGCAGGAGTGCTGGGAGCGGTATGTGTCCACCATTGGCCTCCTTGTCCCTCCATCGCAGGTCTGGGCCAAGATTCGACGCGTCTATGGCTATCGGCCACCTGTCAGCGTCCCTGCGCTCTCACTGAATGGAGCAGTTTGTACTGACTCCGACGTCATTGCAAACCACTTAGCAGAGCATTTTGCCATGAGTTCCGCTTCTGCGAATTACCCCCAGGCCTTCCGCTCCATTAAAGAGCGGATGGAACGTCGGAGCCTTTCTTTTCGCACCCACACTTCTGAATCCTACAATGCTCCATTCAGTGAGTGGGAATTTCACAGTGCCCTTGCCGCTTGCCCTGATACCTCTCCCGGGCCAGATAGCATCCACTGTCAGATGCTGAAACACCTTTCAGTGGACTGCAAGCGACGCCTCCTCGACCTGTACAACCGTCTCTGGGTCGAGGGTGAGTTTCCGTCGCAATGGCGGGAGAGCATTGTCATCCCATCTGTGTTGCGGGTGCTGGACCCAATTCTCCACAGCGGGATACGCCTTGCCACTGGTGCTTTCTGCACCAGCCCTGTGGACAGCATACTAGTGGAGGCAGGTGTCCCTCCACTGCGGTTATGACGCCAACAATTACTGGCTGCTTATGCTGCCCATGTTTTTAGCTTGCCCGGGCATCCAAATTACTGTGTCCTGTTCCCGCAGTCAGTCGTCCATCTGCCAGAACGTCGGCCCCGGTCGGGTTGTCCGATCGCCGTGCGCGTCAAAGAGCTCCTCTCTGGGCTTGGGTTTTTCCCTGTTCCACCTTCTTTCCGGGCACCTCTGCGCACGCCCCCATGGTGTGTGCCTCGCCCTTGCCTTCGGCTCGACTTGGCACAGGGCCCGAAGGACTCAGTCCTTCCAGAGGCCTTCCGCCGCCGCTTTTATTCCATCCTGGCCACGTATCAGGGCTCTGGAATTGTTTACACTGACGGTTCGATGGTTGCTGGTCGTGTCGGGTATGCGCTAACTCTAGGGGACCATTCCGAACAACGTTCCTCAGCGGCTGGCTGCAGTGTTTACACTGCTGAGCTGGTCGCCATCTTTAGTGCCCTAGAGTATATCCGCTCCTGCTCAGGTGAGTCCTTCGTTATCTGTAGCGATTCCCTGAGCAGTTTACGAGCTCTCGACCAGTGTTTCCCTCGTTCTCGTCTGGTGATGGCTATCCATGAGTCCCTGCATACTCTTGCGCGTTGCGGCCGCTCTGTGGTCTTCGTGTCGACCCCAGGCCATGTTGGGATACCTGGCAATGAGAATGTTGACCGCCTGGCAAAAGAGGCCACTAGTAAATCATCTCTGGATATTGGCCTCCCGGAGACTGATTTGCGGGCAGTCTTACGCCGCAAAGTTCTTTCGGTTTGGGACGCTGAATGGTGCAATCTGCCCACGCCCAACAAACTCCGTCCAATCAAGGCGACGACGACTGTGTGGCGGTCGTCCATGCGGGTCTCCCGCAAGGAGTCTGTTGTACTCTGCCGGCTGCGCATTGGGCACACTCGGCTTACGCACGGCCACTTATTGCGCCGTGAGGACGCACCTCTCTGTCGCTGCGGCTCCGTTTTATCTGTGGTCCATATTTTATTGGAGTGTCCGCTTTTAGCTGTGCCCAGGCAATCGTTCGCACTGCCTGACACGCTCCCTGCCCTTTTAACAGATGACTCTGCTATGGCTGACTTAGTTTTACGTTTTATTCGGGCAGGAGGTTTTTATCATTTAATGTAAGTGTTTCTGTTTTATCTTATTGTTTTGTGTTGATTCTGGCCTTTGGCCTCCAGTTTTAAACTGATTTTTTAATGTGATTTAAGTGGTTGGCTTTTCCTTTTTTTTATTTCTATGGTCGGCCAACCACCGTCACACTCTGTGTGATTTTAGTTCGTTTTGTCTGGTCCTTGTCTCAGTTTCTCTTGTTCTGTGTCGTCTGTGCTCTATTCTGTTAATAGTTTTTCTTCTCTGTGGGTGTTTTTAGTACTTGGAAAGAGGGACCGATGACCGTAGCAGTCTGGTCCCTTTAATCCCACAAACCAACCAACCAAGCACAAGGCAGTATTATTAACAACATGTCTTTCAGAGCAGCATATCGGAGTTATAATCAGCATAATGTAAACTACTTCAACAACTTATTACAGAAAGAAAAATGGCTAGGAGTGTACAAAATGAACGATATAAATGAAAAATTCAACAGTTTCATTGATACTTTAACCCATTTCTTTGAACTTGCATTCCCACTGAAAACATTAACCATATGGGGGAACTCTAGAACAAACAGCTGGATCACAAAGGGAATAAGGGTTTCATGCCAGAAGAAAAGACTACTTCATGAAATATGTAACTCGAAAAATTCCTCACCTGCAGTACGCGCATACTGTAAAAAATACTCCAAAATATTAAGAAAAGTAATAAAAGCAGCAAAAATAATACATAATGATGAAATCATTTATAATTCAGCTAATAAATCAAAGGCTATGTGGAGTGTTATAAAAAAAGAATGTGGAGAATACAGACAACCTTGCAAAAATATAACACTATCACATAAAAATAAAAAAGTAACAAACCCCTTAGAAGTAGCCAACACATTTAACAACTTTTTCACAGGTGTTGCTGATAATATGTTACAATCAAACTTTAAGAGCACCCAGGCAAACAATTATAAAATAAGTGCATGTAGAGGATCAATGTACATCAGTTCTGTTTCACAAGATGAAGTAGCTAAAGCAATAAAAAGACTAAAAAATTCCAAATTGGCAGGTATTGATGGTATACCTGCAACAGTGTTAAAGAAGAGTGCATCAAACCTAATTGAAGTACTCACACACTTATGCGACTGCTCACTTCAGGCAGGCACTTTCCCCGATGTGTTGAAAACATCAAAGGTTATTCCTGTATATAAAAAAGGGGATAAAGGCAATGTAAATAACTACAGACCCATCACAATTTCCTCCTGCATCTCTAAAGTACTGGAAAAAGTTATGTATGAGAAACTTACGAAATTTATAAATAAAAACAGCATCCTATGTAACGAACAACATGGATTCAGAAACAAGAGGTCAACGACAACTGCTGTCTATGAGTGCATCAATTCCATCCTAAACCTGATGGACAAAAAACAGGAAACAATAGGAGTCTTTATTGACTTGTCAAAAGCTTTTGACATGGTGGACCATAAAATTCTGCTATCAAAGCTAGAAAGATATGGTATTCAAGGTCTGTCCAACAAGTGGATCAGTTCCTTTCTGACTAATCGTATGCAGGCATTGTGTATCAAGCACACAAATATTGAACTAAAAACTGTATCTAATCACTTATCTGACTATAAACAAATGTGGTGTACCCCAAGGATCAGTATTGGGACCCCTTCTGTTTCTTCTGTACATAAATGATCTAAACTTAAATCTTGATGCACACAAAACAATCATATTTGCAGATGACACCACGATTCTACTAAAAGGAGACGACAATGAACAGTTACAGCAGACAGTAAACACGGTCACGAAACAACTTAGCAGCTGGGCACAGAGTAATCAGCTTGTAATAAACAGTAAGAAAACCATTGCTCTAAAATTCCACAATGTTCCTAACAAGGACATGTTTATCCCATCAGTCTCTATCAATGACGAACCAGTTGGTAACAATACTGAAACCAAATTTTTAGGACTTTGGCTGCAGAGTAACATCAGATGGAATAAGCATATTGAATATCTCAATGCAGAACTGAACAAAACATGTTACCTTCTTTGTTCATTAAAATCATGCTGTAGTGAGAAAACAGTATTTAATGCATATCATGCGTGCTTTCATTCTCGTCTTAGATATGGGGTCACCTTCTGGGGAAACTCTAAAACAGCTAATAGCACTTTTAAACTACAAAAAAGGGCCATTAGAATCTTGTTTGGGTGCAAGCCTAGAGACTCTTGTAAACTCCTGTTTAAGAAATGTGGTATTCCTCCATTACCATGTGTATACATTATGGAAATCCTTTTGTTCTTTAAATTAAATGTAATAGGCAAGGACCGGAGACTGCAAAAAAACTGTGATATATATGAGCACTTTACCAGACAAAACAGAAACTTACATATGACTCAAATCAGCACAGCACTGTGCCAAAAAGGTACTTTTCACATGGGAGTTAAGCTTTCTAACAAACTTCCTGAAAACATAAAAGCTATCACTGAGGTCAATACATTTGGAAAATCTCTTAAGTCATATTTACAGCATCACTGTTTTTACTCCATTGAACAATATTTAAATTTATGAAATGTGTTATATAAATACTTACGTGTAAAGTGTATTATTGTAACCTTAAATATGTATGCCTTGTAATGACTTTCAGCCTGTATATTTATAACTTGACTTGTCCAATGTCTTATGCATAAGCTACTATGTAGACAACAGGACCAATAAAAAATACAATACAATACAAAAGTTGAGCTGACCAAAAGAAAACACAAACAGTGCAGTTTTTGGTTGCAGGGACATTATAGTGATGTTGTGCTGTGTCCTACTTTCATTTGACAAAGTTACATAGTGTGTGCTGTAATTCAGTTTTTTGCGCAAAAGGATCTACAGGTGCTCAGACTCATCAATAGTTTTACATAGTTCATGAGATTGCAGTGATGAGTGAAAGAAAGGATTGATAGTGCTACTGAACCTTTAAAAGTGGCCATACAAGTGTGCATGATGAAGAGTGGAGTGACAGGACCAGGCAAAGAGAAGATGTTGAATTGCAGATAGGTACAATGAAAAAAATGCTAGAAATATTTCAACTTCGGGCAAAGTCCTTCAGAAGTAACAAATCCACACATGTTCACACAAGCATAACTCACACGGCCATTGTCCCTGGGCACTAAGGCCTTAGAAGCCGAAGACAGTGTCTGTGTGTGTAAGTTGCGCTTTTGTGTGCATGCGTGCCTCGGTGTGTGTGTGTGTGTGTGTGTGTGTGTGTGTGTGTGTGCGCGCGCGCGCGCGCGCGCGCACGCATGCATGCATGCATATGCGCATACACATATACATGTGTGTACGCATGGTAATATATAATCCTTTCCCTGTTGTTGTAATCCCCTAACGATGTAGACATCCCTGTTTCTTTTGTACTGAAATAATATTACTACTGCCATATTGCCAAAAGCGGTCCAGAATATTTGGATTTTGCTATGTATTTTTGGTAGTTCATCTTGGGGAGCAATCTTGTTTTAGTTACAGTACATATCTGATGGTGTCTAGACTATTTATAGTTTTTAGTCAATTCCAGAAAAATAATTTAGGTTTGTGATTACAAGAATATTTTCTTTTTTAAGATTATTAGTCATGATTTACTAAACATTTAGTTGCAAAACTTTGATATTTATGTCTAGGTAACAAAGCCGCCACAACCAGGTGAGAAGAGAAGGGCTCAGTCATTTGACATAAGGCTCAGCACACTTAATGAAGCAACTGTCGATATTCTATTTTCAAAGAACAAGGTATGGAATGTGCATCTTTGTGACACATGTTTATTTTTAAGTATGTTAATTTGCAAATTTCTTTAATTGTGTGTGATACTGGTATCATTTTTTTAAGGGACTTGTTTGGTATCTATATAATGAAAATCTGCCATTTTATTTTTACAGAGTCTCTCAGTTGTCTTATATATCTGTTAGTTGCTAATAATAATGACACATTTACACAGCATCACAAGGTGAATATCCTGAAATATTTGTATGTTGAGGCACCAGATCTTTGTTATTGTTGTATTAAATTTCACTTCAGGAGACCAATGCTGTCCATATCAATGTTGGAGCTGGTTCATATCTTGAGGTGACAATGCCATGGGTTATTCAACCAGATGGCTACACTACAAAAATAATTGGTCAGTTGTTGCACTTAGAAGCTACCACAAGCTTACAGGTAAAGTTGCTGAACAAATTACTAATTAGAGTTACTTTGTCCAAGTGAAATGCAGAACTTGCGAGAAGACAGCAATTTATATGCCTCCAAAATTTTTCGTTTATTTTTATTCTCATTTAGTTCATGATTGAGATTATTATGTACTACGTAATCATTTGTAAATAATCACTGCATTTGTGTAGCAGGCTAGAAGGAATAATGTTCATTGTTATCTTCTGAATGCATGGATAGAATAAGAAAATATCTGTCAATTTGTAGACTTGGCGCATTCTACAATAAAAAAGTGTTGTTTTTTGTGACATTAAGATTTTTCTTCTACCTCTACCCTGTTTTAGTACAGTAACTTGTTTCTAAGTGTCTTTGCAATTAGTAACTTAATTAAAACAGTATGTATATTTGGAGAGATTACTGCTTACCAAATACAGAAGGTGCTGAGAGATGGCAGGTGCTTAGCAAAAGTGGATAATCACATAGCTTTTCTAGTTGTCTGCCAATCGCCCCCACCACACGCACACACGCACGCACGCACACACACACACACACACACACACACACACACACACACACACACTTGCATTTGTGTGCACAAGTGCATTGTTGACCCGACGCTTTCTGATTAATACAGTCAGGTTTAGCTATGAAACGAAGTCCTGTGACAAGCATGTCGGGTGATGAAAGTGGCTCCATGTTTTTATTTTTTAGATCTAATAAAGGATATTGTCCTCAGTTTGGTGAGCAGTGATTTATCCTCTTATACATATGATATTCTATCGTGCATTTTTCATTACTGACTACTTAAAAATAAATCAACAGTCATTGCCTGTTATGAAATTTCCTGATCATATGGTAGAATTTTTTTGAAGATATCTTGGCTATCCCTTCTTCTCCTTCTGTTTTAGTATCGTAGTCTTGTCTTAAGCGAAACATTGGAATTCACTGTGAAGTGCCATTATCCTATCAAGTGGAATGATCATCAAGAATGGATACTGAATTTGACAGGTTGTAAAGCATCAGTGAACCTTATCTATGCACATAAGTGGTTCTTTCAAGGTAGGTGTGCAGTCAGAAAACCTTTGTCTGCTCTGTTAATGATTATATTGAGGGAATTTTAACTGATGTATGCACTGTATTTTATATGCAGACCTTATAAATGACTGGGCAAGCAAGGCAAGGCCTGATCTCTTACATTTTGTGCCATATACGTGGAAGATATCTGTGATGTTGAAAGAGTTTGAGCTTATAACCTTAAGTAATGAATACAATTGGATTGACTGTTCTTCTCAAAATCAGGAAAATGGTAACTCACTTTCCGATATTTTTACGTTTTTACTTATGTGTAATTCTGAATGACATCTTTTACTGATGTTTGGTTGTTTCAGCACACATTGCTTTCTGTGGCGAGTTATTTGACATGTCCTTTGATTTACCATTCAAGGATTTTCTTCCAGCAACAATACCACTCAAGTTCTGGATACAGGTAATTTTTAACAATTTCACTTTCATCAGGTGTATATTACAAATGCCAGAAAGTTTATCTAGTGTTTACTTTAGTTCTACTGTAGAGCATCAATTATCCAAAGTAGTTAGGGAACATGGGTGTTCACAAAACTGGTTTATTTGGATAATTGAACTATATACTTTCCCTTACTAATAAAAACAACATAAATTTGTAATAACACGCATCTCTTTTATTACTACGAAAGCAAATACCGTACAGATGTATGTAGTATAGCCTAGTAAACAAAAAATATGTAATATGTATGCATTTTACATGTACAGTACATATGTATAAAATTAATGTCTACAAATATCCATAATTTTTGTCTGTCTAAGCAAGCGTACCCGTTTACCAGCAGCTAAGTTGTGCACTTTTTTCAGGCCAGATACCTGATGCTGGTTGCTTTCATCTTGAGTGTCAAACCATTGCAAGGCAGTATATAAACACACAAATGCTTCAAAAGCAGCTGGTGTATTTTCATCCTCATTCTGTGGACATCCATTGTCGAAGACTTCTTCATCACGTTCATGGCAACTGAGTTCTTTTAGTGCATTTAGCATTTCAGACATATCATTCTGTTAATAATTTTCAATATTATGAAAAGGATAAATTACTACTCACCGTATAGCGGGAGATGCTGAGTTGTAGATAGGCACAACAAAAATAAGTAACCTTTCGGACAAAAAACACACAAAGACGACCACAGTTCCTGGCTGCCAATGCCTATTTGCGACTCAGCACCTCAACTATATGGTGTGTAGTAATCTATCCTTTCCATAATATTATCATTATTCCATCCTGGATTTTCCATTGTTCACCATTTTCAGTTAGACTTGGAGAACTTTCCACCATACACAAAATTTTATTGCAAACTTTTTCAGATTCTGTTTCCTTATACTATCTCAGGCTGCTCCATTCATGTAGGACACATTTTTCAAATCTGTATTTTTGTGATTTCTTAACAGACTTTCTTTGGCTCCTCTCTTCTTTCTAACAATAACTTACAAAAATATATGTAATTGGATAGATAAAAAAACCTACTCATCAAGCTGTGGCAGGACACACACATGAAAGATATTATGCGTGCAAGCTTTTGGAGTCAGTGGCTCCTCCTCCTGGCAAGAGGGTTGAAAGGGAAGGAAGAGGGGTGCAGTAAAAGGACAATCCCAGGTCAGGGGAGGCTTACTGGATGGGATGAGAAGGAAAGACTGATTGTTGATGACTGCACCGGGCGAGGTTTGAAAAGCTGGGGGCTTGAAGGTGGAAGATAGGATAATATGCAAGACAGAGATTTCTGCTAAAACATCATGCATGAGTTAATAAGAGCGAAAAACTAAGTGCATTGTGTGTGATAAAGGCGGGAGGGGAATGGCGAAAAATAGATAGGTCAGAAAATGAAATGTGTAGAAAACTGAAACTGAGTGAAGAAAGGAATAGTTACTGTGAAGAAATGCTGAGACTGAAGAAATTAATGTAAATTAAGGCCAGGCGGGTGGCAAGAACCAAGGACACGTCGCAGCACCAGTTCCCACCTGCGGAGTTCTGAAAAACTGGTGTCCAGGGGAAGAATCCAGATGATGCGTATGGTGAAACAGGCACTGAAGTCAGGACTGTCATGTTGCATGCACTACAACAGGATATTTTGTGGTGCTGGTACACACCCTAGTTAGGATGCATGGGCATAGGACGAGAGTTTATTTTGCCAACACACAATATCCTGTTGCAGACCAGGCACTGCAACATGACACTTGTGACTTTGGTGCCTGTTTCACCATACCTGCCATCTGGATTCTTTCCCCAGACACTAGTTTCTCAGAACTCCTCAGGTGGGAACTGGCACTACAACATGTCCTTTCTTCATTCTGTTTTAGTTTTGTATATCTTTCATTTAATGATGTATCTATTCTTTGGTGTCCTCCTCGCATCTCTATAATGTACAATGTGCTCTGATTAACCTGTGCATGATATTTTAGCAGTAATCTCTGTCTTGAGTATTACCCTATTTTCCACCTTTAAGCTCTCAGGTTTTCAATCCTCATCTGATGCAGCCCCCAACAACCAGTCTTTCCATCTCATCCCATCTGTTAAGTTTCCCCTGACCTGAGGTTCTGGGCGACTTTTCTAAACTCTAACCCTTTACCTAAACCTTGCCAGTCTTCTTACGAAGGTTATTCGGAAACTAAGGTTACGAGGCATCCAGCTTCAGCAGGGAATGTTCGTTGGGGAAGTTGACACCACTTCCATGTAGCGTGAAGCCAGCGGAAGGAATGAGCATTTCTAACAATCAGTAGCTCGTCAATTGGTGTTGTGGTGGGCTGTTAGAAACGAGTGTTCTCATTCTGGCTCGTTCCAAGGGCGAAGTATGTGCTGTTGTTCGCTACCTAATTGCTAAGGGCATGAACACTGCTGCAATTCATTTCAAAATTGTTTAGTTTATGGAGAGTGCACTATGTCAAGGCAGCAAGTGATGAAATGGGTATGGAATTTTAATTTTGGAAGGACAGAAATTCACAATGATGACAGAAGTGGAAGGCTGTCTGATGTGACTGATGATATGGTGCAGAAATTTGAAGAACATCTCTCTGATTGCCATTTGACAATTGAAGACCTGCATGCAGTTTGTCCAAAACTGAACTATTGTTCATGAATCGTAACTGACAGACTAAATTACCACAAATTGTGTATGCATTGCCCAAGATCCTTACTGAAGCACTTAAAATGAAAAGAGTCAGTGCCGTTCATGAATTTCTTGACCATTTTGAGACTGAAGGCAAGGCTTTTCTCAACTCTGTAGTGACAGGAAATGAAACTTGAGCTTATCACTGTGCTCCAGAGAGCAAGTAACAATCAACAATCAGTTCAGTGGTGTCATATTCATTCTCCTTCAGTCAGAAAATTCAAAACTCAGCAAACAGTGAAGAAAATCATGGTGTCATTGTTTTGGGACAGAAAAGGGGCTCTGCTTGTTGATTTTTTGGAAAGAGGTTAAACAATAAATGCTGCAAGATATTGAGAGACCATGAAGAAACTTCGCAGATGCATAGAAAACAAATGTTCTGGGCTGCTGACAATGGGAGTCTGTCTCCTTCACGATAACACCTGTCCGCACACCACTTGTACAACACAAGAGTTGTTGACTTCATTTGGTTGGGATGTTTTAAGCTACCCCTTTCATGGCTCCGGTGTCGCACCTAGTGACTATTGTGTGTTTACAAAACTGAAGGAACACTGTCATGGAAAACACTTCTCCAATGACGACGAGAAGCAAAGAACTGGCTGAAAAAGGCAGCGGGAGACATCTGTGACAAAGGAATCACAAAACTCGCCCCACAGATGACACAATGTATTGAGGTGAATGCTGATTATGTGGAAAAATAATGCAAGACCTATAATACAATGCATGTAAATTTTATTGAAATAAATTCATTTTTTGTACTTCGAAAAATTCTTGCTACCTTACTTTCCAGATTCGCCTAGGACTTCACCCCTCTTCTTTCCCTGTCAACCCTTCTGCCAGAAAAAGGAACCACTGGATCTGAAAACTTGTATATGAAAGGTCTTTTATATGTGTGTTCTCCTGCCGCTGCTTGGTGAATAGATTTTTTACCTATCCAATTACATTATATTTTCAAAACTTGATCATTTTTCGTTGTTGTGATGATAACTTACACAACATTCCTTTTCTGTAATACTGTTTGAAAGTCTCTACAACGCCTTGATCCGTACACTAAAATGAGGAAGCTATGTTCCATGGAAAGAACACTACTTTTGTCAACATGTCCGTTTTTTTTGAGATATCACTTGATGAATCAGTTGGTGTGTTGTTAAGGACCTGTAATGTTTTCTCCCTTTTGCTTTTCTTTAACTGATGAGCTTTACAGAGGACACAAAAACTTCCAAAATCATTCCATGAAAATCGTACTACCCTTCCATGCATTCTTGTGTGAGGTGTAAACAATAGGCATCGCAGTCATATTAATGCATTTGAAACAATGTGGTTTCTTCCTTTTACCAATGATGAGCATAGGCAGTTGGAGGCTACTAATAGTGTTACCACGCGCTAAAGAAGTAATACGATCCTTGAGGGGATAATTGCTACTCACCTTATAATGGAGATGCTGAGTCACAGATAGACACAACAAAAAGACCATCAGAAAGTGAGCTTTTGGCCAACAGTGCCTTCATCAAAAATAGGCGAAAAACAAACACACACACACAAAATGTAGCTTCAGCTGACAGAGGCTGTGGTCATGTGTGTGAGTTTTGTTTGTGTGATTATGGGTGTGTATGTTGACTATTTTTGATGAAGGCCCTGTTGGAAGAAAGCTCCTTTTCTGACAGCCTTTTTGTTGTGCCTATCTGCGACTCAGTATCTCCACTGTATGGTGAGTAGCAACTATTCTTTTCTTAATATTGTAACATGATCCTTGCTTATTTTAGGACTAGGTGCTGCTAAATCACGACATGAAACAAGAGTTTTTCTTGTTGAGCCCAGTTTCATAATCATTGTTAACATTTTCAAGTGAATAGTATTCTTTTTTTAGTATGATCCTTAGCTTGATTTTGAAAGTATCAGCAGACCTTTTTTCTCCTATTTGAAGCTCACAAATGCCACATCTTGATTTCAAGCATTTAAACCAGCCCATGCTTAAAAATTCGTAGTCATACCATCCTTATACTCTTATGATAATTTCGTTGTGGATTCACCTTCCTCTAACCTTCCATTAATATCATATTTATCTCTCATAAAAAGAAAAGGACAGCATGTTTACATTTAGGCATTTTATAATGCAGGTTTACTTTACACAGCAAAGTTGACACAAGTAGTCATAACAGAGAGTAAATAGTTACTATCGAAGTAGGCAACTTGGCATTGCTTTGTCAGCAACTCGGCATTGGTGGGAGGTGGGGAGGGGGGGGGGGTCACATGTGAGAGAGTAACAGTTCTGTTAAGTGGTCGTTCAGTTGACCGACATTCAGATAATCAACGCTTTGCTGTATAATGTAACATCAACTTTAAAGGAAGGTGTGAAATATTGCCATCGTCGTGTATACATGGCTAAATCTTCTTACTAGTTTTCTTCTGGAATAGCTGTTGACTTAATTGAGAATGTTTCTTCGTGTATGGGATATCATTTAGGCAATGGATGGGACGGGAGCTGACAGTGTGATAGTTGGAAATTTATGTTAAGATTTTAGAAGCAAACACATATATATGTCAGGGATAAAATTCTATGCAAATCTTTCTCCTCTTTTGAGTTTGGAGTGTTATTTGTCCTTATTTCTTCTACTTGGTTCTTCCTTCTAATCACTAGTCAAGAAAACTGTGGTTATAAATGCTGAATATTTTTCTCCACCTGGTTGACATTGCTGTTAAACATTACCCAGTACGTACTGCTTTATAAGGCAGAGAATGGTTGATATATTTTTGGTTGTTTGTGTTATGTTTCTAATTTTTATTTCCTTCTAATGTTTCTCATACTTGCTTCTTTGATGGGGTTCTTTTCTTGCAGGGAGAGAGTGTGGATTTGGCTCTGTATCTTCCTGAGACATCAACCACACGTTACACCCTCTTAGCTCTGGATGCCAATGCTAAAGTTCTTGGGCGCAACGGAACAAACCAGTCCAGTTCAACTGTTATACCTCGCAAATGGAGAAATTTGTGCCAGAAAGTGTGAGTAGTTATTTCTTATGCTCATTCAATAACCCGCAAAAAAAAAATAAAAATAAAAAAAATATCAAAAAATATCGTAGGAGTTGTATGACGTAAACGGAAGTTGGTAGACATGTTTCTTCATCTGAAAAATGGTATCTCTTCTAGTTTTTTGCCAGTCCCATAAGAGTGATCCTAGTGGTGCCACTATGAAGGTGCAAATCAGTTTTGCTTTAAAGACATGCTGTAACTGTCGTGAGCGTTAGTTACCTTTGAGACTTAATGTGATGAGTCCTTGTTATACTCTGTTCATCATAAGAATAAATCTGATGTAAACATTATGCCATGTTTTCTTCCACGTTTGCTCGAATCTCATTGGATTTTGCTTCGCGTGAAGTGGAAGGCAAGCTGTGACCAGTAAAGTCAAGTACGATCATAAGGATATTTTTTATGCTGTGTTACATGCACATAGACTGAGCGATAATGCGAGACAACAGCTTTACCGGTGCATTAAACTTGGGACAGCACTGCCCAGCAAATGGTCCAACCAACTTGTAGTGATGTGAGCAGTTTCATATCAGATGTAAAAAGAGATGAGCAAAGAAACAATATAGCTTCAGATGTCTTTTAATTTTTAAAGAGAATGAAATAATATTTGACAAAACTCCAGCACTACCTTGTGTTTCTTAGGTGACCAGAAAGAAAGCATAAAGTGCTCTCGTTCTCACCTGACATAGCGTTCTAATTACAAAGAGGAGTGACGAAAATTTATAATTTTAATTCAGGGTAACTTTTCTGGGTGAGCTGTGTGTGATGCAAAAACATACTGCAGGGATTTCACCGTACTGTTGAATATTAAAGCTGCTGAAGGTATTAACTACAGTCAGTTTCCTGGTGATCTCTTGACTCCTTCCTTATCTGACTAGGAGAAATACATTCCAGTTCTGGAAGTGTCACCTGCTACATTGGTGATGAGCCTATCAACAACAGAATACACTAAGCCAACCAGGCGCCACATTTTCTCTTCTTCTTTTATGATGAACCATTCTATATCTTGCCAGCATGCGACAATGACACATGAAAAACCTGATTGCATTAGTTTCAGTACGTCTGGTAGCTTAACAATCTTGTTACTTCTTGGTCCAAATCTTGTAACTTGGCATCAGATCAGTTCTGTTTGGTTCATATTGTAATGGTACAGTGACAAATGTAAAAATATAGCGTCTGTATGATCTGCTCGATGCTGTGAAAATGATTGTTTTTCATGTTTCTGTGACACTTACCTACATCTGTGTTATAAGACGATGGACATAGTCCAAATAAAGAGTACTTGGTTTTTTATTTTTGCCTTAAAATTTAGTTTTTATGTTTCCTTAATTTAAGCAACTTGTATTAACAGTCTTTCATAAAATATAGGTATTTAAGAATTTATATTTGAAATGAAAACAGGGATTTTGTGTGCAGTGCGTAATTAGGAACAAGAAAACGTGCCTCATTGACAAAAAATGATGTTGAATTGTACAATTATGGTCTGTAAGTATTTCAAATTGAATGAGAAAAATCAGTGTTTTAGATGAAATTTTAACCAGCGAACCATGATCTGTAGCAGATTTTCAGCCAATTACACTACCGATTCCGCTACATGACCTGTTTGTATTTGTGACTCAAGTAAATGTAATACCATCCCTTGGAAAACTTCAAAGCCGACTATCTCTGTAAATATACGAAAAACATCCAGAAAAACCTATTTCTTGACACTTTTTAACCATGTTCCACTATGAAACAGGAAACAGCCTCAGCCATTTTCATACTGCACATCAACAGCACAACAGTCAGAGCACAACAGTGCAGAGGCTGTGACTGTACACAATTTTTGAAATAAAAACTACATATCTAAGCTCATGATTAATTAAAACCTCGATAGCTGTTAATACATTTGAATATCTTAAAGCTTCATTTAACGTAAATTAGTAACAATATATCTAATATATAAGTAGGTCCTACTTCCAAGAGCGTAAGACCACCAGTGTATGTGTGCTATGGCTTCTGACCAGTCAACACATTTGTATTTGTTTGCATCAGGTTTATTCTTACGATGAACGGAGTATAGTCAAGAATGCCTTTAAGGTGACAAAGATGCCATTATCAGCACCGCACTGAGTTTGAATGAGATCACATAACAGGGCTAAAAGAAGCAGAACATTCCTTCTGTGATATTGCAGAAAGACTTGGCAGAAATGTAGCCACCGCACAGGATTCCTGACAGTGGTAGTCACGAGAATGTACGATCGCAAGAAGACCGAGCTCTAGACGGCCACGTGGCACTGACAAGAGGGAAGACCGCCATGTTTGACATACGGCTCTGGCGCATTGCACTGCATCTGCAGCAGCAAATTGAGCAGCAGTTGGCACCACAGTGACACAACAGACTGTTACAAATCACTTACTTCAAGGACGGCTCCAAACCAGAATCCCTGTAGCACGCATTCCACTGACCCCAAACCACCGTCATTTGCAGTTTCGTGATGGCCTCGTGTTGGTTAGTAGGAGACTGGTTGAGGGCCTCCTTGCTAGACACAGTGAACCTAGACCTGGAGATATTGTCTGGGATGCAATTTTGTATGACAGCAGCAGCGCACTCACGGTTGTCCCTCACATCCTAACTGCAAATTTGTACATCACTCTGGTGAATCGACCTGTTGTGCTGCCATTCGGGAATAGCATTCCAGGGGATGTTTTCCAACAGGATAATTCACCCACATATCGTTGTTGCAACCTGACACGGTCGCTGAAGTGTTGTATTTCGCTAACGTGTTGTATTGGCTTGCTCGATCACCAGATCTGTCTCCAATCGAGCACATAGGGTACCGCATCAGGCAACAACTCCAGCGTCATCCACAACCGGCCTTAACCATCTCTATATTGACCAACCAGGTGCAACAGACATGAAACTCCATTCTGCAAACTGACAACCGGCACCTGTACAACACATTGCACGCATGTAGTTTGCATGCTTGTATTCAACATTCTACACTGGTTCTTAATGTACCAGCATTTTGAAGGCACAGTGGCTTATCTCACACTTTATTAATCTGTGATCTTACAATGTTAATCACTTAAATATTTTACCTAGACAAATTTTTTCACAAAATGTCATTACTCAGCATTAATTAAGTTTTGGTGTTGCGAAATTTTTTTCCATCAGTGTAGTTGTTATTCCCAAAAAAGGGAACAGGTATTTTTAAAACTGTTATAGATGACCTGAGATGAATAAGATAACAAAATAATTCCTCGTAGACTATTTATGTTGTATCTTTCTTGTAATTATATCTCTTTTAATAACTTCATTGAATCTGAATATCAGGATGTTTCACTGTTTTGAAGATTGACAAAATCCAGGTAGGCAGTGTTCAAGTTCTGAGCGCTACTGATAAACACAACACATAATGAGTATAATGTGATGATGGACAAAATGATGTACTTACAGAACTGATACTCTCTACAATATTTTCCTCCCCATCATCTAATAAGAAGTTTTGAACGTATAATAAAAATTGCCTGTAGGATCATAATTATTTTATCCCTCAGGAAATCAACTTTTCATCTTTAATAATTATGGATACCTCATGTCCCACTACTTTCACCACAGAGGCATTTACTTGTTCACAAGTTGATAAGTTGGTTTGTATTTAAAGGGAAAAAATACGTCTAGGCACAAGAACCTGCAAGAAATGTTTGTGCCGTGTGTTTCATTCACTAAAAATTCATCATGTATCGGAATGTCCTGTAGCTTACAATATTCAAATCATTTTCTTTGCTGTACCTGAGAAATTTTAAACATAAACATGAGTCCCTTTTTTAAAAATAATGAATGAAATGTTTCGACACTATTTTACACATATTACTGCGATTAATTTAGTGGGTCGGTGCAAAATTTTGTAGCATTTTTCCATAACTTTAATAAACACAACAGATACACATAACAGAAAAGTCAGCAATAATATATTCTCCTTCACAATGTACTACAGTCTGCCAACGATGGGGTAGCTATTTGATCCTTTGACTGTTGAAATCATGGTTTTGAGGTGAAGAACTCATCAAACCATGTTTGAAGTACATTTTGATCCAGGAAGGATGTACCTTGAAGGTTGTTTGAGGGGAAATGTGAAAACCTGAGGGTGCGAGATCAGGTGAATAAGATGGGTGCAGAATGACTTCCCAAGCCATATCCTGTATAGCGTTTTGTGTCAGCCTATCAGAATGGTGGGCGGGTATTATTGTGGAGTAGCATCACTTCCCACAGTCTTCGTTGAATTAAGTCTGCAAGACGTGTCAGTTGTTGACAATAAGTGTCACCAGTGATGGTTCTCCTTGGGGAAGCAATTCATAGTACACCACTTTTTTGCTGTTCCATTAGATGCATAACATTATATTTTGTGGATGCATGCAGGTCTTTGTATGGGGAGTTGCTTTTTTTGGTCTCAGCCATTCCTTTCTTTTCATTATGTTAGCTTAAAGACACCATTTCTCATCACCAGTAATGATACAGGATAGGAGTGGTTGGTGTTGTTCACAAACCAGTTGATGATGAGCAAGCAGAGATGCACATATGGTGACTTGCTGATTTTTGTGATTTTGGCTTAGGGCATGTGGTACCCACACACTATTTCTGAACCCACCCCATTGCATGCAAATGTCACACGATGATGGAATGATTACAGTTCATCACATTTACCAATTCTCAAGTACACTGACTTGGATCCTTGTGGTTTAATGTGTTTAAATGATCTTCATCAAACCCCAAAGGTCTTCTTGAATGTGGAGAGGGACTTAATGTCAAAAAAATCCTCCTTAAAACGAGAAAACCATTGTCTTGCTGTGCTCTGTCTAATTGCATTATTCTCATACATGACACAAATGTTTCTGGCTGCCTCAGCTGCTAACACCCCTCTGTGAACTCAAACAGAAGAATATGTTGGAAATGTTCAGATTTCTCCACTTGGCACTTCATTTTCTAGCACCCACAGCTCCACTCATTATCTCCAAATGACAATATGTGAACTCAAATACCAACAGTGAACTACGAATAGAAAAGGACAAATCAATAAATAAATCTACTACAACTAGAATACCAAAATGCAAAATAAAAATGCTATGAAATTATGCAGCAATCTGATATAATTATGATTATTATTTACATGGAAAATATGTCAAATTTGTAATGCAAAAAACTGCCATTAAAAGAATGATGTATTGTGAAATTTTAGATTATTTGACACATATTAATGTAATATAAAATCATCTACAGTTAACTGTAGAAACTTCCAGTTGAAACTGTGCAGTTGATCTCCATAAATTCTCTTGTGGAATAGTAGCGTTTTCCACTTAAAGTGTATAAAGCAACTTTTTCAGAGAACCAAGCTCCACATGACATACCCTCCCATATTTTGTTTTGTTATAAGCTTTTAGCTCCATATACTGTGGCATCCAGACATGAAGTGTTTTTAATCTATATGTGGAAAGTATCAAATTCTCTGGGATAAGTGTTGTAATTGTGCTTGAAACTGAAATCTTCAGGTGTATGATGCTTATTGTATAACAAAAAGGAATGTACAAAGGAAGATTGGGTACTGTTTTTAAATAATGGTCCATGTGACCCTATCTGCTAGATAATAAGCACTTCTAACGACTTTATCTGCAATGTTAATCTTAGTCAAGTTCACTAGCAAATTTTGCCAATTAGTATAATGGGCTGAAAGTAATGGTAGTATGTTGTCTTTCTGATGCCCATATGAGTGGCAAATGGTAAAACACATTTAAAAAGCTAGCGTATTCAGGGTAGGGTATTCAGATTACTTGTGAAATAGTCTCTATGTGCAATTCAGTTTAAATTTTTGTCAGTATTTATACATAGTAATTTCACACAGCTCTCTTAAGTGACACACCATTGTTTACAAGATATATAATTGTCATTGTGGTTATTAAACTTAAAATTGCATCATATAGAAGTTTTGGAAGTTACATTTTAGACAATTTTGATGAAACTGAGATTCATGTACAGCCACAGTGTACGGACTATCATGCAGGAACAGTGTGCTGCACATGTTCAGTTCGTGGCATGGCCTATCTTGACACTGCTCAACACATTGGCTTCATTCAGTACTTCTTGAAACTGCTTGGTGCAGCAGGATGTTTCATTTGCAGTGTGAAGTGACACTTGTTTGACTAGCATTTGGTGTGGCATTTTTTGGCCAGGATGACATTCTTCACTTGGGCGATATCATACAGTTTATCCCTTGCTATTTGTTCATTGTATATGGGAAGTTCAGAGGTCAACTGTTAGTGCCATTGATTCTACTACCTACAGGATGGCCAATTATTTAACTAAGTTGATGACGATGCTCAGCCACTGTGAACATCACATCAACAACTCTCAGGCGTTCATTGAGAAAATTAAACAGATCAGGGTTGGCCCAAACGATATTTTGGCCAACCTGAATGTGGTCTCACTATTTACAAAAATTCCTGTGGAGGACACATTGAATCTGTTGGCAGAGCACTTTCTTCCTGAAATGATAAAGTCGTTCCAACATGTTATGACTGTCACCTACTTCTTGTATTTTGGTAAATTTTATGAAATGATGGACAAAAAGGCTTTTTGTCCTCCATTGTCTCCAGCCATGGCCAACTTTTTTTTTGGAACATTTTGGGAAACGTATTAAGTTCAGCTCCCCTTCATTGATCTTCATTTTATCTTCATACTGACAATAAGTTATGATCTCGCCACATTGTAGAAGCTCTTGAGCACTTCCAGGAACATATAAACAGCATGCATCCAAACTCCAGTTCACTGTTGAGACAGAGAAATAGAGAAGGCTCCCATTTGTAGATGTTCTGGTGCGACGGAAGTTGGATGGACATCACGGCCGCTCAGTGTACCGCAAGCCAAGCTACACTGATTTATAGCTGAGTGCCCAGAGTTTTCACCATCCAGTACAGAAGAAAGTGGCTTAAACACACTGGTACACAGTGCAGAAACTGTTTCTGACAAAGACCACTTGGATTCTGAAATCAGTCCTCTGAAGTATGTGTTCTGGAAGAATGGCTATGGGTCAATTAATATCAGCTCAGCATTCACCAAGAAAAGGAAATGTGAAAATGTTGAACATTCATGTGATGAGCCATCGATTGCATTCCTTCCCTTCTGTGGCACTACATTGAGCAAAATAGGCAAAGTCATGGGAAAACGAGATACCAGATCTGTTTTGTGACCTCCTATGAAGGTAAAGCAAATGCTACGCCCTGTTTTAAGGACAGTCTCAGTCTCAGGATCCCTGGAATTTACAACATCCCATGTGAATGTGGAAGCAATTGCATCGGTCAGTCCCTTCACACCGTTTCTGACCCCTGTGCAAAACATCAACAGCGTATTAAAAATAGTGAGTTGCAAAAATCCGCAGTTGCTGAACACAGCCTCACAAACAAACATATAATACTGTTGGATGAAACAAAAGTTTGATCCCAGGCTCCCACATACTGGGGCTCTATAATTAAAGAGGCTGTAGAAATAAGAATGTATGAGATAACCTTCAACAGTGTCAGCAGATATAATCTTAGTGATGCATGGAAGCAAGCTCTCAGTGTGGAGAAAAGCTATAAGTATTCATTGCAATGTTTACGCTATGGTGGGAGCTGTGCCCGACAAGTGCAGATGTTGACACCTGTGACAGCATGATGTAAGGACTGACCAATAAGAAGCTATCTTTTGGCAATATAAGGTCACCACAGCAGCAATTTTGACAGTCAGTTGCTCCTGACGACGATGCTGGAAACTGTCAGAAGCTCGAGGTTTTATACTGAATTGATGCGGCAAGAAGTCTCATGATGTAAAAATTCAAAAGCATAAGAGATGCTGATGACAGTATAGCTCTGTCGAAACTGGTCATCCAGTAAAATGCTTTTTTAGCGATCTTGGCGTGTGAAGTTGTATTCAATTACCATGCATTGCTGATCACCCCCAGACTGACCATGTCGGGTACGTATAAATTCTTGTACATTAAGACTCTCCAGGAGTCTTACAAAGTTTCCCTCACAGAGAGATTCCATGTCTCCGTAATAAGGATACAATGTTTTGATCAGCATACATATGTGTACGGCTTTTTTCAGTTGTTGTTGTTGTTGTTGTGGTCTTCAGTCCTGAGACTGGTTTGATGCAGCTCTCCATGCTACTCTATCCTGTGCAAGCTTTTTCATCTCCCAGTACCTACTGCAACCTACATCCTTCTGAATCTGCTTAGTGTATTCATCTCTTGGTCTCCCTCTACGATTTTTACCCTCCACGCTGCCCTCCAATACTAAATTGGTGATCCCTTGATGCCTCAGAACATGTCCTACCAACCGATCCCTTCTTCTGGTCAAGTTGTGCCACAAACTTCTCTTCTACCCAACCCTATTCAATACTTCCTCATTAGTTATGTGATCTACCCATCTAATCTTCAGCATTCTTCTGTAGCACCACATTTCGAAAGCTTCTATTCTCTTCTTGTCCAAACTATTTACCGTCCATGTTTCACTTCCATACATGGCTACACTCCATACAAATACTTTCAGAAATGACTTCCTGACACTGAAATCTATACTCGATGTTAACAAATTTCTCTTCTTCAGAAACGCTTTCCTTGCCATTGCCAGTCTACATTTTATATCCTCTCTACTTCGACCATCATCAGTTATTTTGCTTCCCAAATAGCAAAACTCCTTTACTACTTTAAGTGTCTCATTTCCTAATCTAATTCCCTCACCATCACCCGACTTAATTAGAGTACATTCCATTATCCTTGTTTTGCTTTTGTTGATGTTCATCTTATATCCTCCTTTCAAGACACTGTCCATTCCATTCAACTGCTCTTCCAAGTCCTTTGCTGTCTCTGACAGAATTACAATGTCATCGACGAACCTCAAAGTTTTTATTTCTTCTCCATGAATTTTAATACCTACTCCGAATTTTTCTTTTGTTTCGTTTACTGCTTGCTCAATATACAGATTGAACAACATCGGGGAGAGGCTACAACCCTGTCTCTCTCCCTTCCCAACCACTGCTTCCCTTTCATGTCCCTCGACTCTTATAACTGCCATTTTTTTTCAGTTATGGAACTAAATAAGAATGATAATGTGGCACGTAAAGAGATGAAGATGTGTGAAACTGTTTGCATCTGTCCATGTGTCGACAGTTTGTGTTGGATGTAAATTTTATTTTGCCTTAAGCAAAACAAAAATAATTACACAAAAGTGAAAATTTGCTTTGTTTGTGATCCATGTTGTTGGGAAATGTAGCCATTGCAATGTTGCTGGAATGGTTCTAGATAACAAAATTTGATTCTAACTACATATGAAAGAAATATTTATTCCACCTCTAATGTCATGCCATAGAGACCACTTGTTTTTGCCTCTCTTTCTGTATCCAAGCTTAAAAGTTGTAAGAATGTAACAAGGAATGATGTGAAACACAATATTTCTGGTTCAGTTGCAAACCTAACTTTATTGTTGTTTAGGTGTATTATTTTGTACCTAGATGTATTATTTTGTACCATCAGCCAGTAACAGTATAATATTGTCCCTCATGTTTCTGAATTTCCTGATATAGTATAATTTGAAACCAAAGCCCATCCAGATTGCATTGCCATCTAATGCGTCGTGTTCTTAGTTTCCCTATCTTATGGCGCAGACAGCATGCTATGGTGGTTGGGGTAGTGTGTGTGCATTCAGATGAGAGACGTCTGCACGTGTGCGTGAGATCTGCACATGTGCACAGTTCTCAGCCACACTGTCTCTAAGCTTCAGTTACTTGTTTTATTGATAATGAAGTATCACAAATAAATATTCAGCCAAAAATTGATTAAAACTGTTAACCCACAATGTTGTATGAAACACATCATGTCTCTTCTATAATTGTTCTGCTTGAAAACTGTAGTAAGGAAAATACCACTCAGAAAATTGTAAAATATACGAACAGATGGGCTGGCAGTACTTTGCTTCAGTAAGCATCAAGTAATTACCCTGATATGGTTTTGAGGTCCTTATGTTAGACCGTGATATCTTCTCTACATCAACCAGCTTTGTCTTCCTTGCCCTCCTAAAGTTGGTAATATGCCTATTGAACCCTGTGACATTCTCAGAACACAATCCTTGTCCTAAGGTTTTTACCTGTGCAACCATTTTCACTGTGTAATCTACTTTGTGCATCTACCCACTACCATTTAGTCTCCAGCCCCAACACTAGCACTACTTTTTTTTTTTTCATATCAATTGTGCTTCTCCCGCCACCCCTCCATTTTATCATCACTGAAATGAGATTGACATAGTGTACTGTCTTTGAACTCCCCATCTTACTGACATCTTTCTTTCCTCCTCGCTTCTGTTCCTGCTCGTAAAAGGCAGGTTTCTCTTAGCAAGCGTTTTCAACGACCAGTTTCCCCATACCCCACTAAGAGTGCTGGTATCTGTTTTTGTTTGTTTTGATCAGCTTTATTGGGAATTCCTGAAGGCAAGTAATGGCCAACCCATTCTTCTCTTTGTAAATCTGTTATTCTTCTGTTAACTTATTTAAGACTGTATTTAAATTTTTAGCCATGGCTGGGTTGATTGCTGGTCAGTGCCCATAGTAGCTCTTTGCATAAACTACACTTATCATCCAGTACCACCTCTTGGGCCTCCTCCACAGGCAGACATAACCACTCCAGAAAAGGAGGAGATACTGCTCTCTCCAATGAGAATTCCACGCTGCAGGAAATCACCTGGTCTTCATTGGTCACAGGTAAAATGCTTTTTCTTTATTAGTTGTACAGTTCATGTTCACAAATAATCTTTTGTTTGTCTTATAACCAAAACCTTGACTAAAAGCAATGACTCTGTTAGATGCAAGAAAACATTCTTTTTGCCTATGATTTAATATTAGAAAGTCTGTTTCACTTTTAATTGTGTGTTATTTTCCACAAGTGTTCTTTATACAGTGTCCCAATTAATCATATTGACAGTTTTCAGTATTATAGGAATTTGTTAATTCTGTTTTCATCTGTTACTTCATGAACGGTCTAACATTTCTTGATTGTGTATCAGAAAATCACTATACGAATTACAAAGGGATATTGTATGAGCAATCTTTTCCAATACTTTTAATACCATATTATCGGGGGAACAAGGTGGTTGCCGTGCAATATGGTTAGCTGTTTAAAGAGTTACAAAAAATATAGCCGTGCACCATTACATTTCTCATGAAGGCAGATAGTTAAAAACCACTTGTGTGCACAAAGAGGACGTGTAGTGTTGTTGCTAGAGTAACTCATTTTTCACTCACTTGCTTTTCACGTTATGAAGTTTTCCTGCCATTTCAAAACTATTTGCCGGAGCAGGAACTGGATCTGGACATTTATTTCCGTTTTTTACTTAACTGTAAATATGAATCCACACTCAAATTTTCAATCTGTTAGTTTCATAATACAATTCACTTCCTTGCAGAGCTAAAGATTCTTCTCTGAAGCAGCCAATAAGCCTTGATAAAACTGTGTTCCTCCATTTACTTTCTCCCAGGGATTCTCTTCCAGCAAGTCAAGGTGGTTCGATGAACCCTCTGCCAGGCACTTGAATGTGACTTGCAGAGTATCGATGTAGATGTAAAAGTCATACAGGAGATCTCCTACAGATTGGGAGGGAGGAGGGGGGGGGGGAGGGGGTTGCTTGGTAGCTTAGTTGGTAAGATAAATGCCCTCAGAAGGTTTTGGTCTGGCTTTGAGATCTGGTAAGAGGCACAGTTTTAATCAGCCAGGAAGTTTCTTTGCTGTTGTCACTCTGGTGCAGAGCAAAGATTCATTCAGATGTTGCAATTGCTGTTGACACCACTGCACTTCCATGACTTTAAAGTCTCTCTAATGTTTGCCATTCTCAAATAACTTTGGGTTCATTTGCAGGTACAGGTGTGAAAAGTGGTACAATAGAAGTAGCATGGATTGCTCTTATGGCACTACTGTTAATTTTTGCTACAGTAATAACTATAGAAATTTAATTTACCATTGTAATGATAATGTGCACTGTTACAATATGATGCAATAACTTTTAACTGACTTTGTTTAATGTTTAAACTCCTATTTTTATTTGTTTCAGGATGGAAAGAAATTTGACCCAACTACATTGCCACCTGATAAAGTAACTGTAGAGCTGGAAATAGGATCTTCTGTGCTGTTCCTTTATGGATCATGGCTTAGGAATTTCATACATCTGAAGGTAAATACTACAAAAATGTATTTGATATTGTAGGTGCAAGAAAGGGAGAGAGAGAAGCCTGTTAAATTTGAGAAACTAACAATTATACCTCTTGTGATCACTTGATCAGACCAAAGCATATGACCCAGCTGACAAAAGTTTTTAAAATATTGCACTCATTAGGGAGGACAAGTGTTTATAAATCTATGTTCAGTCACTTGGATTTACATTTTCCATGATTAACCTTAATCCCTGATTCAGTTTTTTTCTGTGTAATTGCTTAAGAGGAATGCTGGGATGATTTAATTTGCAAGGGACCAGATATTTTTCAGTTTTAGCAAGTCATTCTGATTTTTTTCTTCTCACTATCCTAGCTTTTTTCCTTCCCCATCATTAACTTGTTACGCGCAAAAATTGAAGACACCTGAGGGGACCCAAAACAGTTTTTTTATGTAAGTACTGTAAATAACAACACAATTTGATGACATATTATGACAAGTGGTAGTTTTGCCAAGACTAGGTAATGAAATAATTAATGTATAGTACTACTACTACTACTACTACTACTACTACTAATAATAATAATAATAATAATATGAGTCCAGTGAATACTACAGAAATTTTGATATGGTAAACCAAGGATACAAATCTCCTCCCTTTGCTTTCAAAGAATTCCCCAGAATTGTGATGAGATCAAACACAATGTTCAGAGACTGAAAAAAATGAGGCCGCTGCTCAGTATTACATGAATACTGAGAGGAAGACAATTGGTATCTACCTTTGGAGATTGAAACAATATTATGAAAAGGATAGTTGCTACTCGCCATGTAGCAGAGATGCTGAGTTGCAGGTAGGCACAACAAAAAGACTGTCACAATATGAGCTTTCGACCAACAAGGCCTTTGCCAAAAAAAGACACAAGTGTTGTGTGTGTGTGTGTTTTGTTGTTGTTGTTTTATGACAAAAGCGTTGCTAGCCGAAAGCTCATTTTGTGACAGTCTTATTGTTGTGCCTATCTGCAACTCAGCATCTCTGCTATATGGTGAGTACCAACTATCCTTTTCATAATATTGTTAAACTCCATCCTGGATTTTCCATTGTTTGTAGATTTAAAAAGACGTATGATGCCATTAACCACGACACTGCGATAATATACTGGCAGGAATGGGAGTTGATGAGAAACTGCTAGGGTTTATAAGAGCAGCTCTAACTGTTAAAGTCCAAAACAAAATTTTAAGGATGTTTCTCTGAAATATTTGAAATCACAACTGGATTTCCACAAATATATTGGTTCCCACATTATAATTCAATTGTGTAAATTAAGTTTCTTGTATATTTCATATTCAGAATGTTATAACATCTTAGTCCCCCCACCAACCAGTGTGTGCTATTTATTTTACTGTTGTAGTGCAAGATTGTTTTTCAATACTTTGCAGGAAAATATTTTTGGAGAAGACCAAGCATTTACAGATATGCACCAGAGTCATTTGTCATCTGTTGTTCCTGAAGCAGCATCTGCTCCTGGTGGAAGTGTTTCTGACCCTGCAGCAGGCGACAGTGATTCCATAAAGCAGAGAGAATTTGATCCAAGGCAATACAGACCTCTTGAGGTTTCTGTTTCTGTCACAATGCATGATATCCAGGCTCATCTGGTCAAGGTAATTATTACACACTGTGTGTGTATGTGTTTCAAAATAGGAAATAGGCTTTTATCTGACTGTTGTTAGTGATTGAACCAATTTTTTATCGAATGGACATAAAAGGGGACCACTAAGTGTAGTGAATAGCTTCACACCTCTTTTATTTGCTGACTAGCTGGTTATCTGGTGATAAAGCGCTGTTACATATGTATCCCAGTTATTAGGTAGGTAATGCAATTTCTGTTTTAACTTACCGGTATAATATTCTGGTGTGGTTTCTGTCTCAAAGCCATGTTTAAAATTGTCTGTGTTTATTGTAAAAAACAAACTTTTGGTTACCTCCTCTACCCACCCCACAGTCCTGATGGTGTTAGAGGTGCCCGAGTTCCACAGTACTTTTCCTAGATTTTACGTCACATGCATACCAAGTTCAGTTGAAATTGCACGAAGGATTCTATATGTAATCACTAAGAATTAAATGCCATCAGGATTACCACCAGTCTGCTTAGAAACCCAAAAATTTGGATTTGAATCTAATATAGTTAAGTTTCAATAACTTTTACTTGTCACTCCCTTCACACCCCATCCCATTTTAAGGACACTTGAGATGTGTTAGCCCCAGCATTATATTTTTTGAGACCGTGGGTCATATATAGGCATGTTCAAAGTATGGTGAAATGGTTCCAAGTGTTCCAGAGTTATGCTCATCCATCACCAATTCTACAGTCCCAATCTCACAAAAAGGGATGCCAGGTATTTCTTATCCCCATGGAACTTGTCTCCTAATGCTAAGTTGTATATGTACCACATTGAATTGAAATTACTCAAGGTACTCCAGAGATGTGTTGAAAAATACTGGATTCATAAATAAGAAGTGTGGGATTCAAATTCTTATCTGGCTCATAGTTCACTTTCACTATGGTTTATGTATGTAACTTCAGACAATTATGGGATGGATCCTTCAATAAAGCGGTAGCTGATCTTTTTCTCCATGCTTACCCAGCTGAGTTAGTAGTTCTCCATCTTTATTTACTTAAGTTACAACCTGCTGTTAAAACCCGAAAAAAAAAAAAACAGATTTTTAACGAACATGTACAACAGCCTTTGAGCTATTGATGACTCTAGTGTGTGTATAATTATGTGGAGCAGAAATATACATTCAAGTTGATCTCAGCACTAAGAAGTCCAATAATTTAAACTTAAGTTCAGTTGAGGTGTTTACAACTGATATAAACCTTCTAACTGTTAGAGAGGACATTACTTAATTGGGCTCTATGAAACATGAAAAAATTCCTTTCCCAGTCATTGTTTGACAAGAGGAGAATCCCTCTCGTTCTGGGGTCTGAGTCAGCTTCCCTTCCTTCATAACCTTCCTGAACCTATCCCTCTTTCATCCTGAAGTAAGGAATTAATAGCTTCAGATGTTATACTCTACTTTCATTTATTTTTATTTACACTCTATAAATTGTTAATATGTAATACTCAGGCTTATTGTACAATGCCATCAATAATTTTTTATACAAAGTAATCCAAACAAGTTGCTCAGTGGTATGTAAAATGAAACATTTTGTAAACAAAGTGGCTTGTAAGTATTTGAAAACTTAAAGTTCTAAGAGTTTTTAACTTAGTCAGTTCAGGAAAACTGGTTTTAATGAAAAGGGGAAAAAAGTAACAAGATTATATACAAAGTTGTTACTGAATGTAATCTTTATTCTTTTATAAACATTGAATAAAAACCAGTGGTTCAATTTGCAAAAATACTTGGCCCTCTCTGTATCACCAGAAGACATTGCAAATGTCATGAAGTAGCTACATTTGGTGCCTCCAGAGTAGCAACACAGCTACACAAAGAGCCAGCATATGTTTACTGGGGCAGATGGAAAAATTACCATCCACTTGTAGGGTCACTGTGTACTTTGTTTTATATTGTACCATGGTTGTGTAAAAAAGAAAAAATAAACTAGTCCCTATTTGAGAATATTTTATTTATTTATTAATAACATAATGGCTCCTATGTAAATGTTGTAGAATTGCAGTGAAGGAGATCCTCCATGTCCCATTATACTACTGGAAAGATTTGGGTTTGAAATGAAGAAAAGTTACAAGGAAACACAACTACAGCTGCTGCTTTCCCCTTCAAGTTTGCTTGCTTTGGACACTGTTAGCCGATCACCAAAGGAGACTCATATTGCTCAAGGGCATCTTATGCTCTCAAGTTTACAGGTAAACATTAACATGGAAGCAATTTAGGTAAAAAGTTGTGGCATAATGCTTAGAAAAGGCTGTTAAATGCTAAGTTTTGATCATTCTTTATAAATTTTATAAGTACATTCTGGCTGTTGCTTCTGTGTATGAATGTGTTACTCAGCTAAAAGATATGGACTGCATTATTATAATTTGTTAGGAACTGCTTCTATAGAGCTTCTTGACCTTCATTTTAATAAAAATTGTCTTGTAAGTACACCATTGTGTCATTGTTTTGCTTTCTTTCCCAAATTGCTTCTGTCTGGAGACTTGTACGAGAATATGCCAAAAAGTAATACCTCAGAATTTTTTTATTCTGTTCTCCATGTTGATTGAGATATTACATGTCCTGCATAATACTCGGTGCACTATCCCACTTCGCAGACACGAGTTGCAACACTCTGCCGCTAGAGGACTCCGAATTGTAGTATGTAACAAAGTGGTATGTAATATAACTATGTCAGTATGTGAGAAACAGCTTATTGTAGTCAAGTTTCTAATTCAAAGAGTTTATCCACACATGGAGCATCCGCTCCTTCAGTGTGACAATGCCAGACCACACACGAGTGCTGCGACATCTGTGAAAATCAGATGCCTTGAATTCGTTGATAATTCTCCATATAATCCCGACTTGGTCCCATCTGCTTTTCATCCATTTCTGAAAATTAAAGAACACCTTGGAGGATTTCACTTTGATAGTAATGAAGCAGTGCAAGCAGAGGTGAGGTTGTGGCTCCGTCAGCAACATCTAACATTTGACTGTGATGGTATCAACAAACTTGCCTCTCGTTGGGAGAAATGTGTTCATCACCAGGATGACTATGTTGAGAAGTAGATACAATATTAGAAAAAGGATACATTGCTACTCAGCATAAGGCAGAGATGTTGAGTCTTAGACAGGTAAAAAAGAGAGAGAGAGAGAGAGAGAGAGAGAGAGAGAGAGAGAGAGAGAGAAACAAGTAAGCTTTTAACCTGAAAGATGTTTATCCAAATTGGATAAAACACACACACACACACACACGTACGTGCAAACGCAAACGCTACTTGCGCACAACAGATGACCACAGTCTCTGGCAGCTGAGACCAGACTTTGGTCTGTGTGTGAGTTGCATTTGTGTGTGTGTGTGTGTGTGTGTGTGTTGTGTTTAATCCAAATGAGGATCTTTTTGCCCAAAAGCTTACTTGTTTGACAGTCTTTTCATTGTGCCTACATGCGACTCAACATTTCAGTATAAAGGTGAGTAGCAGTCCATCCTTTTCATAATATTGTCGTTATTCCATCCAGTACTTCCCGTTGTTTAATTTTGAGAAATAAGTATGTAGACACGAGGAATAAAGATGTAGAATGTTAATAGTTAGTTTTATTTAATAATCCTTAGAGTTTCCCAATAAAAACTTTGGAGGCATTACTTTTCAGCATGCCCTCACAATTTAGTATGTCTTGGATTTAAGATAATTTTAATGGAGTTAAACAAGTCTTGTTACTGTATCTTAGATTTTGAATCACTAAATGGAATCCACCAAAGAAGAAAGAATTTATTTACAATTCTAGGTTCGTGGTCATGCAATGTTCAGTGATGAAGGACGCTCCCTCGATGATGAAACCTTGGAATACGCATGGATGTTGGAAATTCAGTTGGGAAAGCTTAGTGGAAAGCTGTCTTCACCACAGGTAAGCTGAAACTCACAAAACCAGATAAAGTTGTAAACATAATAGGTCTATGATTAGGAACATTGCTTGATGTATTTCTGTTGCTGCATTATAGTAGAGTTTAAATTAAAAAAGAAACATAGTACTTCGTACTATGAAAACTGAATGCTTACCCATGTAATAGATTTCTGTTGTGGAGATACATCTTGTTGTGACTTTTTTGTCTTTTCACAGGCACCTGTTTTAATGTTGTTTACTCACATACTTCTAATTGTGATATTACAGTTATACCACCTTGTTACTAGTCTTGAGACATTTGCGCTGATGGTGAAGGATGCAGAGAATCACTTGAGACCTTCCCGCTCACCACCTCATATGTGCCATCATGGTGTTCCACCTCTACAGTGCCCAGAGACAGATGTGGAGAATCGATATCTGTGTCCGTCAGGAGACCAGATTAAATACCGAATGATCAGACTGGCTGTGGATGCTCTGGACATTTACCTTCTTGAGAGTGGCACTGCAATAAATCTATGGGTATGATTTTAACACAGAGTGCTTACATATGATGGCTTCCCTTTCTTGCTTATGCCATGTTGATTACATCACTCAATTTATGTTTCTGTGAAAAGGATTCCCTTTCTTGCTTATGCCATGTTGATTACACCAATTCGTTTATCTGTCTATGAAAAGAATTTTCTTTTGCTATTTGTATGTTTGCATTTTAAACTAAATTAAAACAAACTAACTGCTGTTTAGCACTCAATTATTTGTATTTATACTAACAAGTGTTTCTTTTTAGTCATAACAAAACCCATCCTACATGTAAAGGCTAGTGTATCTTGTGTCTTTAATCTTTCCTGTATTTATTTTCTTTCTTGATGGACATTCTTGAAACCCTCACTGGGAAAATAGCTGTAACTTTTTCGCACCACTGTTGTTATTGGGCCGTGCGGTTCTAGGCGCTACAGTCTGGAGCCGAGCGACCGCTACGGTCGCAGGTTCGAATCCTGCCTCGGGCATGGATGTGTGTGATGTCCTTAGGTTAGTTAGGTTTAATTAGTTCTAAGCTCTAGGCGACTGATGACCTCAGAAGTTAAGTCGCATAGTGCTCAGAGCCATTTGAACCATTTTTTTGTTGTTATTGTGTATAAACTAATCTGAATAAGCTGTCACATAACATAAGTATTTAAAAAACAATTAGTATTTGGTTATTTCAGATAATATTGGTATTTTGATAGTGATGTACAGTTTAATGCCACAACAATAATGAAGTGCTTATCAGAGCAGCCATCATTGTATTTGCTTGCAGAAATAATCCTCTTTCTTGATGCTGCAAGTTTTATAGTCAAGTTCATTAGAGAGATGCCAATAAAAGGAATTCTAAATGAAACATTTTCTAATTTATTGAATTGTTTTCTGCATATAGGCAATGAGGTAATGTACAGGAAAATACTAAATACAATTTTAATAAATAGAAATGAAGAAAGACAACCACTCACCTGTAGATAAAAGAGGCATGCACATGGAAATATGTATAAATTCAGAAATATTACTAGCTATTGAGTTACTGATGTTTTTGAAGTGTAAGTACACACACACATACATCCAAATGTACACTCCTGTCACCATGGAGATGTTTGAGTGGGTACATGGGAGATAACGGGAGGCATGATAAGTATGGTGACAAATGGATGTCAGTAGAAGTCCCACTGAAATGGACAAATATAAAAACAAACAAACAAACACACACACACACACACACACACACACACACACACACACAGAGTCAGCATGTTCAAAGATTGGCTGTAGGAAGAGTGGTATGGCAAGTGACAGGAGAGGAAATTGAGGATTAGGATTATGGAGTGGGAAGCTCGCATGCAGGGCTTTACACCTGAGGGAACTATGTGAACATAAGACATGCAGGTGTGATTAGCATAAGCCGCAGCTTTGTCAGTCATAGGAAACAGATGGTAATCAAAGTAGAACATTGAACATGATTATATGTTAAGAACTTTATTCAGAAACAACACTAGTTACCTGCTCCGCTTTGACATAGTTAGCACCAAGTATCTATGGCTGGGTGACTTGTCTGGTGTAGTAATAATAAATTATGTGGATTATTTGAGAAGTAAGGTCAGAATTGCCTTAGCTAATTGAATGTCATGCGAACATTGAAACGCGCATGGGCACCAACTTCCAGCACGCCTTGCTCGTCAGATGATACTATTTGCTGCTTCCAGTGTTAGTTCAAAATGTTTAAAACTTGATCATTCCACCGACTGTGAAATATGGTCAGTGGTTTGGGTTTTGACAGCAAGGTGACACCTAATGGTAAGCACACTCCCTATCCCCTGTTGTAGTTGTGTGATTCCATTCCATTGACTGACATTTATACTGTGGGGTCATGTGAGAGGTCCATGTCTTGCCCTGTTGGACAGTGTTCTCTAAAAACTGATCACCTTTTTTATGATACAGTTCAAAAACTCAAGAACACAAGCCATTCTTTTCACTTTGTGTTTCTCAGTAAGCAGCCTGGGAATCCAATGTGTGCACAATTTGTGAAATTGTGTAGAGAATTTTGTGCAAAGTTGTTCTACCCACAATTCCTGTTGAACTTGTGAATTGCCATTCTTCATGAATCTTTTCATCTATGGTTTTCTATAAAATCAGCAACAGTAAATTAAATAACAAGTTTAATAAGGTACATTTATTTTCTTTTCAAGCCACAATGCCTGATACTCTCAAGGACTGCCAGGAAAATGTCCATGATGAACTACAATCAGGTCGACCATCAGTGATGTCAGAAGATTTGTTCAAAGCTATGGATAGTTATATCAACACTTTTCAGTAATAATATTTTGGCAAATGGCAAAACAAATTGATCACTTTTGTAATCTCATATTTAAAAATAAGGAATGAAGCACTTTAATCATTCTTGCTTGAGGAGAATCTCATTAGTTAAAACTCAGTGTTACCTTTTTGTGGAGATATTCATCACAACACTGATTATAACTTTATATTGTTGTCTTTTAATCAACATTGACTCCCTTTGAGCACTGCGTGTTGTAGAAGTTTAAGATTTTCAACTAGTAAGTTAGCACAAAACTGAGTCAATGCTGGAAAGTCTTGTCAGGTTAAAGTTGAATTGATTTAGAAGTAGAAAATTGTTTTTCGACACAAGTCACATTTAATGACCAAGATGTTGAGAGATACCATTAATAGATGTTACTATAGCTTGTATAAGCCCCACAGTGTTGTGTGTACAAACTTCGTATTTGAAGCACTATATAAAGAACAAACTTGCTGAACAGGGAACAGAGGTATTAAAACTACATGTGGTTCTATTATAGTGGCCCACATAGATCACTCAGTATCCTCATACTCAGCATGACTTGCAGTGATGATTTGACTTTGACAACATGTTGATACTTTCATTGAGTATTATGGGCTTGTATTTCAAGTGCACCCATCTTTCACTTGAGCCAATACTGTACTAAGACATTCACAGTCAAACCTTAAAGCTCCCACATTTGTTCTGCTTGACACTGCACATGCTTATAACTTTGTTCAACATTTTCATCCTTTTATACCATTAATGTCAGATCATACTTGGATTATGCCCATCCTTCAGGCAATTCATAAATGCAGCTTCTTTCACAGTCCAAAAACCAAGAGCTCTTTTCTTCTACTCTTTGTGCAATGTGTTCATTACCATTACAGTTGTATCTATGGTAAAATGGTAATCAAGGGAAATATCTCGTACAAAATTATAAAAGTTTGATGCCAGATCCTAACACAGTATCTCTAAAATTATTGCAATTGCTTTTTTAAATTTATAAATGCATGCAAAACAAATCTTACGGAAATAAAAATATAATGAAAGTTACTACTCTACTTACAAGCAGATGGTGGGGAAATACTTGAAATAACCAAGTTGCTCCAGCCACTAACAGATGGTGTGAAAATGCACTTTCTAACACTTTTTGATTCAGATAGTTATAACATTAAAAAAATTACAATAAAAAGAAATTATAGGCACTTTTGGGGCAGCATTGCTGTGTGTGTGTGTGTGTTGGTATGTAGTTTCATTAATTAATACATGTGTTTAAATTTGTAATTATAGATACATGCTGTTCATGTAATGTTCACACATGCTTAGATCAAAAAGTACCATATTTTCCTGAGTATAAGATAAGGGAGTATATGACCAGGGACAACCAGGAAATCTGGGATAACCCTGGGAATTTTTTCATGTGAGAGAAAATCAGGAAAAACCCAAATATTTTTTGGAATTCCAGGAATTTCTCATTGCTTTAGTTTTCAGTTAAATTTTTGTAGTTTTGACTGTTAAGAACTGGTACTCTTTTTTACTTTCTTTTTTTATTTTTCCCCACTACTGCAGTACAATACTGCAGCAATAAAACATGAACGAGAGGAAAAAACCAAAACAAAATTTAAGTTGCAAAGGAAGTGTGCCATTTACAACAGTAAAACACAGTGCACACACAAGCATCTGCTAACAACAAAATGTGTCAAAGGCTTTAGGACGAAGACTATGCAGTGCTTCATAACAACAAACTGCTTCCAATGAATGTGACATCACAATGGTTTACATTAGGTTCTTTGAGAAGTTGCCACTGGGCTTATGCGCATGTGCAGTTGAGTTGTACATGAGCAGTACCTTCTCCCTCTTCTGGCTGCTTCAGATGTGGCTGTTAGCTGTATCAGCAGTAGAAACAAGCAGCCAGATGCTACCAGGAAAATTTTTTCTGACTTGCCCAAGCTGCCAGATTCGTGCATTCGCAGAGCAGTCTGAGTGGGGAGGGGTGTAGTCACCATGTGACCCATGTTTACCTTCAGGGTTTTTGCTTTTTCCCTTCATTTACAGCTCTCACATCAAATGAAAAAAAAATGGATTTCTGTGGCTGAGAGCTATCAAGTGATTAAAATACATCCACATAATAATGGAAGGCTAAAATATGTTATTAGTTTCAGTTTTAGGATTTTATTTTATTTCCAGGTTTTCAGCAGTCAGGCATTGCAGGACAATGAAGTTCTTTTTGTCTATTTGTTAAAGAAATTTGGCTTTTATTAATATTTTCCACAGAGTCACTCAATTTATTTGAAACACTGGTGGCTATTGTCTACTGTTTGCTGAATTTTAAGTGCTCATTTCTAACTTCTGGCACTTATGTCACAATAAAGACCCAAACATGAGAAAACACAGTACTGATACCCCAAGAGAATTTGCATCCCGAGAACCACACTGAAAAGCTTAATATCAAGTTGGGCCCTATTTCTTTGTGAATCTGGACATAAGAATGTGCACTTCAAGCTGAATTATGAATTTTAGTATGATTTATGAAATTTTGATGCTCTTGGAGTATCCTCTGATGTCCTGTTTCATTTATGACTTAATGAAAGATCTCTTAATGCTATATACATACAAACATATGGGCTTCCTAAGTCACACACAATAAGGCCTGTTTTCTGGAACTCTCTGACATCTGCTGAAATGAATTCCAACATTTTGCAGAGATAGACTGCAAACGGTGGTTTGAAAGGTGTTACTTTCAAAATAAATTTCATTTTAAGCAAGATGAGATATGTTATGTGTGCGAACATCTTTGAATTTCTTAAATCACAGAGCATTTGATTCTCAGTTAAAGCTTAACACTTTGAGGGCCAGCCACGTAGAAGAATTTTACTTTACTTGTAGCTACACTGTGTATATTAATTTAAACCATTAACTTTTCCTGTTTGTATACTTATGCTACTGAACAGTGATGTTGCTATTGGCTGACTGCATCACATGTTCTATGCTCTGAATCTATGCTATCAGTGGCTGGTGGAATATGTGAAACGAGCTACGATTGGCTTACGAAAGTGCATCACGATCTCGCTTTCAGTGCTTCGTAACTGACGTGTTGTGTTTGGTGGAATTCGAATATATACTTTTGTAATATGAAAGTATGCAACATATCATAATATGCATCATACGTGTTGTTGTACATCAAAGATCATTCCAAAATATGATTTTTTTCTGGGGTTCATTTTCTAAAAGTCCCGGCAAGTTCTACGCCGATGTATAAAACCTTAACCATTCAAAGGGTTGATAAGTTTTATGGTTCCGAGGGAAAATGTAGTGTTGCTTGACATGGAAAAGGTGTATTTTGACCCGGGAAAAAGTGTATTTTTAACCAAGAAATCTGGGAATTTTTTTTCCCTGTCCATATATACAACCTGAAGATAACCCTGAATATAAGACATACTGCATTTTTATTTACTTAGCCTGTAATATGTGGTCTCACTATTTTTAATCATCATCATCGTGATCCTAACAGGACAGCTGTGACACTTATATCTTCATTGTCTCAAATATTTGCCTATTTCTTCTGAATAGGTTTTGATTTCTGAGGCTATGCTTATTGTTGGACCCAAGAACAAAGCTCTTTTTTCTTAACACATAGCACATTTCACTTCTATACTGATGTGAGAATGTTACACTCTCTCTTGCTTCCAAACATATCTTCTGCCTGCTGCTCTCTCATTGGCTTGGAGAACAGCAGCTGACACACACCCCAAATAATTCCCATGTGTCTTAAGTGAGCATCGACAAGATTTCTGTATGAAATAGGTAAGTAAGCCACAGGCTCCAGTCTAGACTTCAGGCATCTCCTGCAGAAATGGATGCTATTGCTGAGTATTTGGCCAATTGTAAATTCAGTACAATTCCAGATATAAATAGATTCATGCAAACTGCAGTTTAAACATAGTAGATGTTCATAAAAAGCCAAAGTACGCAGTATAGATTCCCATGGTTACAGCACAATGAAATTTGCTGCCTGCTCACCACTCCCCACTCCAAGTTGTAGTACACTGCCAAACTTGTCGCTGTTCCCCCTCCAACTCTTTGGTAGTGCTGTGCTGTGGACGGCAATATCTTTTAGCCTAGCAGCAACTAATACATAAATAAAAGATTGCAATCACAATTCAGTGCAATTCTCGAACTTTTGCTCATCCTGTGATCTAGTACCGTTTGTTGGTGCTGTCTGCGCAGCAGGCCTTCTCTCTGTAATTTCTTCATGTGATAACAATTGCTATCAGTTTAATGTGATTTATTTTGTTTGTTAGGCACTTACTTCTAGATTAATGTTCTTTCTCATTTCATCTTAATGTCACCATCTTGTTCTAAAGCTAATTAAAAGCTGGTGAAGTTTTCCCCAGTATTCTAACATGGGAACAGTGACCTAATTTCTCATTTGCAACCCACTCAGTAAATCATTAGAGTTTCTCATACCCAGATAGAAGATTGACTTTGGTTCAGGATCAAGTAATGTTTTCTGAAGTACAAGATTTTTCACCTCTGAATGTAACCTTTTCTTAAAAAGCAGCATAAATGTGTGGTACGCTGTATCCATGCATGTATGAGAACTTTTACTGCAAACCTGTTCAAATACAACAAAATGGTGTAATTTTATAGAATTTAATGCTATTTCCTGCTGTATTATGCATAATTGTCAACTTCTAAGCAGAGTATTAGATTTGTTCTAGTGGCTAGTTCCTAGTTTATTTGTATTCCTTGCACATTGCACTAGTGCTGCAAGTCACATGTCATGTGATTGTTCGAGCAAGGCTGATAATGTATCGTGTGCTTCGGCATATCGGAAATCTCGAGCCTATTCAAATGAAAATTCTGCTAAGCCCTACCTTTTGGAATTATTTAAAATAAATTTGTAAGAAATATCAATAGCCAAAGCCTCATCTGTAAATGTAAGATGACCCCTATTTTAATCTACTACACAGCATAAAGATGTTGACCTCAGCAGCAATAGTTTAAGCTGTGAATATAGGCTGATCCCATATTTTTCAAATGATTAATTTGGAAAAAAACCTTGTCTTATAATATGATAAAAACTGTATATTGTATATTGGAGTACTTATGTATAGAAACTGTGTATACATCATATCATTATTTGCACTGTGCCTTACATGAATGTCTATGCACCTCCTTGTGCTCTTTTGCACCTGGCAGAACATTTCAGGAGTTATGCTTCAAAAGGCTTCCTAAACAGTTTTGTGGAATTCTAAATTAATATTGTGCTGGTGTTAAGGCTTATTGGACTTGATTTTTCCCTGTAATAAGTTGACTGGTGTGGTAACGTCTGGACTTTGTGGTGGCCATTTCAATGAGTCTGAAGATGTTGCTGAACCATGCCCAATTTAGCAGCCTCGAAATAACTTAACCAGGATCGTTCGCACCTAAAAAGCAAAATGTACTGGAGCTCTGTCTTGTTGTAACTAAATATCTTGTCGTCAAGCTAAAGTATAGCCATGTTTGGACTACGCCCAAGTACATATTTCCATTTATGTACCCTTAAAAAAATGTTAAGTAAAGAAGGGTACGAGACTTCTTGGACACCCAATAGCTATATACTCACAAAAAATTATTCTATCAGTAAATCCGTTGACATGTTTTATGTTGTGATGAAATGATTCCATCATGTGAACCATGGAACATGTAAATAATCAGTTAACGAATGCCTAACGCATATGTATCATCGAAATCTAAGACTATTTGAGGTAAGGCTTCCTTGAAGCTCAAAGGTTAGTTAGGTGTTGAGTGTTTATTGTTTGAAGAAATACGGGTGTACTTTCTCTTGTAATAAAGTTCTGAGTGATTTGTTTTGGATGTCTAATTCTTTGCAGAGTAGTTATCAGTGATGTGTTCAAAATTAGTCCATTTGTGTCCTGCCAAGTCTGTTCTTTTATTTCATGCTCTCTTGGTAATAATTTAACCTAAATGCAAATATGCTCTCTAAAGTTCAGAATGTTACAGCATCAGGTGTATTGTCCTAATCTTTTTAAGTTTTTTGCTGCTTATTTCAGAATAATGTTGGTGTAAGCCATTCTTAAACATTTCAGGTAACACTCATAGGTCCTGTACTGTGATGGGTGTTGATATTATTTGAAGCACTCAAGTTGATAAACCAGTTTTTAATGTTTCGTGTAAACCTGTTGCATGGAACTGTAGAGATTTCTGCATCAGTTTGCTTTACCTTTTCAGGCTTCTCCATTGCGCTTAGCTACGTGCAATCTCCACGGCAGTCAGGTGAAGTCTGGCGTAACAGCTGTTCTACCTGCTGTACAGATTAAACAGTATGTATCAACAGGTGGTGGTTTCAGTCACAGCAACACCAACACTGCTGGCAGTGGCCGATCACAGCATAATGGTTCTAAGTAAGTAGTACCAGTCTTGTCCGATGATTCAGAACTGTGTGCTATCCTGAGTGATTCATATCTGAATATTAGAACATAATTGCTGCTTGTCGCAACTGATTGGTACAGTTTACAATCCCTTTAAGGGATAAAATGACCCCCCCCCCCTCCCAAATTCAGTTTCCAGTTTACAAAACCTATATAAAAGCATGAATTATTTATGTGTACACATTGAAAATTATTTGTCTTGTCATTATACCATATGCAACTGTTTTTGTAGATTTCCATCAGTTGACAGCACGTCAATGGAACTGTGGCTAGAAGTTGGTTCTGTTACATTGGGCCCTCTTATTATTGAAGCTGCAATGTCTCTACCGACACCAGATCACAATCTGCACCTTATTCAACACAAGTAAGATAACTATCTTAGAATGGTCTTATTCTGCAACAGGAAGAGTAATTATGTGTTCCTTCTTAATAAACAAGCACATAATATTTTTGTAGAACGACAAAATAATACAACTTCTCAACAAGTTATCTGAGATTTTTAAATAAATGCGATACATCTGTAGATAAATTTATTCCTACTACAGTACATTGCAGCATTAAAGGCTCAGTATGTTTGTTAAAAAGGAACATATAATAATTACTGTAGTTCTTCGCTTTTTAATCATTGCTTAATTGAATAAAAATTTCATATTAAGAAACTAACTTCATTGGTCCTAGGCTGATATAATTTTTTTAAGAGGCCATTATTCCACACTGTATTTCCTAAAAACATTTAATTTATTTAATTATCTGTTATGAACTGCAACAGATAGTTTTAGTATTTGCATCATTTTCAAACACTTGGAGTGCATACCAAGGATCAAGAACAAATTAGATGTGTCTCTCTTTTATTTTTATTTAGTTTTAGAAGAAAGGGAAAAAACAATGACTTTTTTAGAATAGAGCTTTCAAGAAAAATACTGGATGTACCTTTTGTAAGGTCTGATCTTACCCATCTCTAAGGTCAGATCTTCATATTGTTGAATGTCTTATCATTTTCGATGATGTAATCACTCAACATCCCTGAGGATTGTTCATGCATGTTGCTTTTTTCCCACTTTGTTTTTCATTGTGTAGTGTACCAATTTTTACAGTGTTTAGCGACTTTTGTTTATGGTTTTCATTCAAGGAGAGAATATTGGAAACTAAAAACTATTTTGTTGGTGCATCTAGTGTGATCCAATTTGATTCTTTCTGACACATACTAGACTCTGACGAACAGTGTAGCACATAGTCTCTTTAGATTCCAGAGTTAGCAGTTACGTACAGTGATGTGGCTCCCATGGTCCAAGGAGATACTTGAATGAATAAATAAATTAATAAATACAATGAAATGAAATTTGGTGACTTGGGGATTCTTAGAAGTAATTCAGCCTCTCTAATGGGAAAGGTTATGTGGATTGTAGATGATTGCAATACTGTGTTTTCAGTGAATAGTGGAATGCTTTTATTGCTCATAGGAGGAGGGAGACAAGGAAGGCAAGGAAAACATGATACTGGCACATAACATATTCATTTGAAAAGTACTAAATTACTGTCAGTTGCAACAATCCCATACGAATTATCTATGACAGTGTTTAATTCCCGTATTGAAGGATACAGTGGATGAACTTAATATTTATTGACATATTTGCACATGACCAACATTGTCTAAAAACCTTCTTGCTAAGAGTATGTATGCACCGTATCCATGTTTGGTTGCCAGAATTTGTACAAACAGGTAGATCAGGGAGTTAATAGTGTTTGCTATGCTCCAAAGAACACTTAAACATCAGAGAGAAAATGTGGTTGTCCATTGTGGTTTTTAATTAATTTATTCACACATCATGTCTTCATCTACATACACTCCAAGACAAAAAAAAAGGACACACCAAGAAGAAACTATCTGAATGGGACAGAAATCAATATTTGTGATGTACAGACAAACAAATGATTACAATTTCAGAAAAAAATGAATAATTTATTCAAGAGATAGAGCTTCAGAAACTGAGCAAGTCAGTAATGTGTTGATCCACCTCTGGCCCTTATGCAAGTAGTTGTTTGGCTTGACATTGACTGATTTCATGCCAAATTCTGTCTGAATGGCACATTAGATCATCAAAATCCTGAGCTAGTTGGATGGCCCTGCCCATAATGCTCTAGACATTCTCAATTGGGGAGAGACTGGCGACCTTGCTGGCCAAGGTAGGGTTTGGCAAGCTGAAGACAAGCAGTAAAAACTCTTGCCACGTGAGGACGGATGTTAACTTGCTGAAATATAAGCCCAGGATGACAACAAAATGGGGTGTAGAATATCATCAATGTACTGCTGTGCAGTAAGGGCTCTCTCGATAACAACCAAAGGGGTCCTGTTGTGAAAAGAAATGGCACTCCTGGTTGTCAGGTTGCACGTCGGGCGACAGTCAGACATGTCCAGACATGTCTTCACTTGTCATCAGGACTCAGTTCAAAGTAGGATTCATCACTGAAGACAATTCTACTCTAGTCAATAAGATTCTAGCCCAAAGAGCTGTCTGAAGATGCCCCAGGCAGTGATGGGATACGAACCTGACTGTCACCCTCCCTATGGCCCCGACAGTGGCCTGGGGTGCCATTTTGTTTTATCGCAAGACTCCTTCAGTTATCATGCATGGTCCTCTTACATCATAGTGGTACGTCAACAATATTCCACACCCATTTCATTGCCCTTCATGCCAAGCCTCCTGGACTTAAATTTCAGCAAGATAAAGCTGCCTGGGCCAGCAAATTTTAATCATATGTTGTATGTGTACTTCACATCCACCAATTTCCATCCCATCTGTGTAATTCTTTCATTATGCATCTCCATCCTCCTTAGTGTGTATGTAATCCATGAATCACAATATAGTGCATGGTGGAGGGTATGCTGTACCACCGCCAAGCATTCCCTTTCCTGTTCCACTTGCAAATGCAGTGAGAGAACAGCAATACTGTCTGTGTGTTTCTGTAAGAGTCTATTTTTCTCATCTTGTCATTGCAGTCCTTACGCAATATATTGTTGGTGGCTGTAGGATCATCCTACAGTCTGTTGAAAATGCAGGTCCTCTGAACTTTCTGTAAAGTGTTTGGTGAAAAGAATGTGTCCTTTCCTCCAGGGATTTCCATTTGAGTTTGTGGAGCATTTTTGCAATACTTGCATGTTGGTTGAATCTGTCTGTAACAAATCTAGCAGCACATCTCAGAATTGCTTCAGTGTCTTCCTTTAGTCCGACCTGGTGGGGATCCAAACACTCCAGAAGTAATCAAGAATGGGTCGTACAAGTGTTCTGTACAAGGCCTCCTTTACAGATGAACTACACTTTTCTAGAATTATACCATTAAAATGAAGTCGACCTTTCACCATACAGATGAACCACACTTTCCTAGAATTCTCCCAATAAAATGAAGTCGACCTTTCGCCTTACAGATGAACTACTCTTTTCTAGAATTCCCTCAATAAAATAAAGTCGATCTTTTGACTTCTGTAGATCCCGTCTTGAAGGAGGGTGTTCACGGATGTGGAACGAGTGAGTTATACTAAAAACAAATTATGACTAGTGCTAATCAGTTCATACTGATGATTATGGGAATTATTTAGAATGTACTTAAGTGTGTGTGTGTGTGTGTGTGTGTGAGAGAGAGAGAGAGAGAGAGAGAGAGAGAGAGAGAATCAGCTTCTGCTCCTCATCTATTACTCAGTTGCTGTGTTTATTTAATACTTTAAATGTTTGGTCACTCCACACAAACTGCTATAAGCTGTCTATAAAGTGGCAAAGTCAAGATCTGTTTAATGCAAACATAAAAGGTTTGATTATGCTGCTCACTAGCATAGCCCCCCCCCCCCCCCCCCCCATGAACCATGGACCTTGCCGTTGGTGGGGAGGCTTGCGTGCCTCAGCGATACAGATAGCCGTACCGTAGGTACAACCACAACGGAGGGGTATCTGTTGAGAGGCCAGACAAACGTGTGGTTCCTGAAGAGGGGCAGCAGCCTTTTCAGTAGTTGCAAGGGCAACAGTCTGGATGATTGACTGATCTGGCCTTGTAACAATAACCAAAACGGCCTTGCTGTGCTGGTACTGCGAACAGCTGAAAGCAAGGGGAAACTACGGCCATAATTTTTCCCGAGGGCATGCAGCTTTACTGTATGATTAAATGATGATGGCGTCCTCTTGTGTAAAATATTATGGAGGTAAAATAGTCCCCCATTCGGATCTCCGGGCGGGGACTACTCAAGAGGACATTGTTATCAGGAGAAAGAAAACTGGGGTTCTACGGATCGGAGCGTGGAATTTCAGGTCCCTTAATCGGGCAGGTAGGTTAGAAAATTTGAAAAGGGAAATAGATAGGTTACAGTTAGATATAGTGGGAATTAGTGAAGTTCGGTGGCAGGACGAACAAGACTTCTGGTCAGGTGACTACAGGGTTATAAACACAAAGTCAAATAGGGGTAATGCAGGAGTAGGTTTAATAATGAATAGGAAAATAGGAACGCGGGTAAGCTACTACAAACAGCTTAGTGAACGCATTATTGTGGCCAAGATAGATACTAAGCCCACACCTACTACAGTAGTACAAGTTTATATGCCAACTAGCTCTGCAGATGACGAAGAAATTGAAGAAATGTATGATGAAATAAAAGAAATTATTCAGATAGTGAAGGGAGACGAAAATTTAATAGTCATGGGTGACTGGAATTCGAGTGTAGGAAAAGGGAGAGAAGGAAACGTAGTAGGTGAATATGGATTGGGGCTAAGAAATGAAAGAGGAAGCCGCCTGGTAGAATTTTGCACAGAGCACAACTTAATCATAGCTAACACTTGGTTTAAGAATCATGAAAGACGGTTGTATACATGGAAGAACCCTGGAGATACTAAAAGGTATCAGATAGATTATATAATGGTAAGACAGAGATTTAGGAACCAGGTTTTAAATTGTAAGACATTTCCAGGGGCAGATGTGGACTCTGACCACAATCTATTGGTTATGACCTGTAGATTAAAACTGAAGAAACTGCAAAAAGGTGGGAATTTAAGGAGATGGATCCTGGATGAACTGAAAGAACCAGAGGTTGTACAGAGTTTCAGGGAGAGCATAAGGGAACAATTGACAGGAATGGGGGAAAGAAATACAGTAGAAGAAGAATGGGTAGCTTTGAGGGATGAAGTAGTGAAGGCAGCAGAGGATCAAATAGGTAAAAAGACGAGGGCTAGTAGAAATCCTTGGGTAACAGAAGAAATATTGAATTTAATTGATGAAAGGAGAAAATATAAAAATGCAGTAAATCAAGCAGGCAAAAAGGAATACAAACGTCTCAAAAATGAGATCGACAGGAAGTGCAAAATGGCTAAGCAGGGATGGCTAGAGGACAAATGTAAGGATGTAGAGGCTTATCTTACTAGGGGTAAGATAGATACTGCCTACAGGAAAATTAAAGAGACCTTTGGAGATAAGAGAACCACTTGTATGAATATCAAGAGCTCAGATGGAAACCCAGTTCTAAGCAAAGAAGGGAAAGCAGAAAGGTGGAAGGAGTATATAGAGGGTCTATACAAGGGCGATGTACTTGAGGACAATATTATGGAAATGGAAGAGGATGTAGATGAAGATGAAATGGGAGATACGATACTGCGTGAAGAGTTTGACAGAGCACTGAAAGACCTGAATCGAAACAAGGCCCCCGGAGTAGACAACATTCCATTGGAACTACTGGCGGCCTTGTGAGAGCCAGTCCTGACAAAACTCTACCATCTGGTGAGCAAGATGTATGAGACAGGCGAAATACCCTCAGACTTCAAGAAGAATATAATAATTCCAATCCCAAAGAAAGCAGGTGTTGACAGATGTGAAAATTACTGAACTATCAGTTTAATAAGCCACGGCTACAAAATACTAACGCGAATTCTTTACAGACGAATGGAAAAACTAGTAGAAGCCGACCTCGGGGAAGATCAGTTTGGATTCCTTAGTAATACTGGAACACGTGAGGCAATACTGACCTTACGACTTATCTTAGAAGAAAGATTAAGGAAAGGCAAACCTACGTTTCTAGCATTTGTAGACTTAGAGAAAGCTTTTGACAATGTTAACTGGAATACTCTCTTTCAAATTCTAAAGGTGGCAGGGGTAAAATACAGGGAGCGAAAGGCTATTTACAATTTGTACAGAAACCAGATGGCAGTTATAAGAGTCGAGGGACATGAAAGGGAAGCAGTGGTTGGGAAGGGAGTAAGACAGGGTTGTAGCCTCTCCCCGATGTTATTCAATCTGTATATTGAGCAAGCAGTAAACGAAACAAAAGAAAAATTCGGAGTAGGTATTAAAATCCATGGAGAAGAAATAAAAACTTTGAGGTTTGCCGATGACATTGTAATTCTGTCAGAGACAGCAAAGGACTTGGAAGAGCAGTTGAACGGAATGGATGGTGTCTTGAAGGGAGGATATAAGATGAACATCAACAAAAGCAAAACGAGGATAATGGAATGTAGTCGAATTAAGTCGAGTGATGTTGAGGGTATTAGATTAGGAAATGAGACACTTAAAGTAGTAAAGGAGTTTTGCTATTTGGGGAGCAAAATAACTGATGATGGTTGAAGTAGAGAGGATATAAAATGTAGACTGGCAATGGCAAGGAAATCGTTTCTGAAGAAGAGAAATTTGTTAACATCGAGTATAGATTTAAGTGTCAGGAAGTCATTTCTGAAAGTATTTGTATGGAGTGTAGCCATGTATGGAAGTGAAACATGGACGATAACCAGTTTGGACAAGAAGAGAATAGAAGCTTTCGAAATGTGGTGCTACAGAAGAATGCTGAAGATTAGATGGGTAGATCACATAACTAATGAGGAGGTACTGAATAGGATTGGGGAGAAGAGGAGTTTGTGGCACAACTTGACCAGAAGAAGGGATCGGTTGGTAGGACATGTTCTGAGGCATCAAGGGATCACCAATTTAGTATTAGAGGGCAGCGTGGAGGGTAAAAATCGTAGGGGGAGACCAAGAGATGAATACACTAAGCAGATTCAGAAGGATGTAGGTTGCAGTAGGTACTGGGAGATGAAGAAGCTTGCACAGGATAGAGTAGCATGGAGAGCTGCATCAAACCAATCTCAGGACTGAAGACCACAACAACAACAACACAACTAGCATAGCCTGATTGTAATGAAACAAGCCCACTGAGTCTTACTGGTCCATTTAACATGTGCCATTGGTGCTTGTTCCAATCTGTGCCAGGCAGTGATATCAAACTGCTTTGTGTTTCGCACCATGACCATCGTAACATACCCTGAAACATGAGCTGTGAATGACTGCTCCAAGGTCTTTACAGCAATGCTGTATTCGACTCTGCTAGCACTCTGCTAACTATGTGGAGATGCAGGGCAATAACTTCTGGGGCAGGCAGTGAGGCGCAGCTTAAATGTAACGAGGTGTGATGTGCCAGCAACTAGGTTCCAGCAGCGAGGCTGCAGCATAAACGTACCCTAAGATTAAACGGAGTAAAATTCCATTATGGACCTTAAATAGGGATGCATAGCCTTTATGGAAATAATTTTTATTTCTAGTAGTGTGGTTGTGAATTGCACAGTTCATCGTAATTTCATTCTTGTTATTAACCGCAAATACCCTAAGGGAATATTTGTATTGGCTTGTAAATGTAAGAATCCCTGAAGAGATTTTTGCAAGATTTTTGATTAACTGCTTCACACAATAATTTTACTGAACATATCTGTGGAATACACGATGATTTTTTTCCTGTCATGTACAAACTCCAGGGATTGATTGATTGAGAGAATATGAACAAAAAAGGTCTAATGAACTTGTGTCTGGAAATGCATGGTTTCCGTGCTAGAGACCATTTATTCAATCATACATTGTTACAGACACTGCAATCTAATATGCACTTTACCATGCAGCCACAATTACAGTACATGGTGAAAATGGTTTCCATGTGCCTCAGCACGTGCGTGTATGCACCGTAGCACGTTCTGTCTCACGCATCCACATTGGGCAGGCTGCATCTGAACAGTGTCAAAGGCAGTGTGAATATGCTGCTCCGGTGTCTCCAAATTTGGAATGGGCTCTGCATACATGATGGCCCCATAAACAGAAATGGCACAGGTTGAGATCCGGTGAGCGAGCAGGCCATGCAACTGGACCCCCTTGTCCGATCAATTGACCAGGGAAAGCATAATTGAGATGCGTGCAGATGTTAATGGCTAAGTGGGCCGGGGCACCAGCATGTAGCAGCCACACAACCCTTTGAATCATCAGTGGCACTCCTTCCAGCAGGGGAGTCAAATTCATCTACAAGAAACACTGATAGTTCCGACCTGTTAAGTGACATGGAAGGAAGACTGATCCCAAAATATGGTCACCAGTTATCCTGGCCAACACATTTTGGCTGCACTGATGCTGATGATTTGTTGTCACCATACCATGGGGGTCTGCTACTATCCGGCAGATGAATTATGGAACTTGAAGACATCACTCTGCATAAAGGTGGCCTCATCTGTGAATAGAATGGATGACACAAATCCCAGAATTGTGGTTGTTTGGTAAAGAAACCAGTGACAGGACTGCTCCTGACATGGAAAGTCTGTTGCTAGTGTACGCTCTGCAAATTCTGTAAGTGATAAGGGTAGTAAAAATTATGATGGAGAATGTTCCACATTGTTGTCTGGCTTACTCTGTACTGACAGGCGAGCTGCTTGGTACTGACGTGGCAATCGCCTTCCACAGTTTTAATCAAATTTCCCTGCAAGTCTGGTGTCTGAACATTTTGGTTACATTCTTCATGATTTCCTGCTTCCTGAAACAACCCTGTATCAGACAAATGGTGAAACACTGTTGCAAACATTGAATGCTGTGGTTGTTGTCAGTGGGATAGGTCTCCTGATAAAACCTTGCTGCCTACCGCCTGTTGTCATTTGCCTCTCCGTAAGTAAACACTATGTCGACAAGCTCTTGATTCGAATATGGAACCATTGCTTACAACACAGTATCACATCTACTACAAGGTTAGTCAGCAAGAGAAGTGAATCAGACACAACATTACCAATTACTATGGCAGTAGAGGGCACTAGGGACAACATTTGAGGAAGAGTACCATCCTCTAGGAGGAAACCATGCATACTTTGTGGTTGTGTGGTATGGTGCATATTAGACCCTAGTCTCTGTCATGAAGTATGACTGAAGAAATGGTCTCTGGCATGGAAACCATGCATTTCATTGGATCTTTTTTGTTCCATATCCTCTCATTGATCACTCCCTGGAGTTTGTACACGGCGGGAAAGAAGTCACCCTGTATGTTAACTACATTGCCCCAAAAGATTACACCATAGGAGACTATTGAATGAAAGTATGCTAGCAATACCAGCTGCCAAGTCAACACAGAGAGATGTCTAAGTGCAAAGCAGACCGATCTGGGCTTTGCTTAATGTTATCTATGTGCTGGTGCCTTATGAGTTTATTATCCATCTGGATGCCTAGAAATGTCATGCATTTGGTGTTATCTCTATTTCTGGCACCTCTAAGTTATATTTATTTCATTGCAATTGTATAATATAAGTTTTTGTAAAATTAAGGGTTAAGCTGTTTGCTGTGAACCCTGTTTCATTCCTTAGGTGTTGGGTATGGATTTGTTCAAGCATTCTGTCAGCTATTTTGTTTCATCAGCTAACATCACAAGTTTGGAAGAATTCTCCAATGTCCCAGATAAATTTATTTATGTAGGTCAAGATCAGGAATGGTCGAGGCACCGAACTGTGTCATACATCATATTTGTGATACATCATATTTAATGTCTCCCCATTCTTAATATAGACTTATTCCTGCTATATCATTTGTTAATGTCACATTTGTTTATCTGTTAAGATATGGCTCTTATCATTGCAAGTAAAAAGCCTATAGTGCCCTACCAATCCAATTTCTGTAATAGAATTTAAGATTTACACAATGTAAGGGCTTGACAATATCACAGAAAATGCAAGCAGGATAATTTTTCTTATTTATGTGAACTGAGTTTGTGAGGTCATATATTACTTTTTCTGTAGAGAAGTTTGCGGAAGTCAAAATGAACTGCTGTTAAAAGGTTTTTCAGAAAGAGGATAATAGACCACATACTCAAAACTTGGGAAGGAGTTAGATATGAAGGGTGTTCAATAAGTAATGCAACACTTTATTTTCTGAATGCAGGTTGATTTTATTCAGGAATCCAGTACACCATATTATTCCCCACTCTTTTACCGGCAAAACCCTATTTTTCAATGTTATCTCCAATCAATGCGACGGCCGTATGCACCTTACTGGGAGGGCCTGGTGTGAGATTGGGACTTTACTGTGGGTGAGGACAAACTGTCCAATGAAATTTTGTGAATTCCTCTCAGTGTGCAGACTAGTGCAAGGCCTTGCATTCTCATGGAGAAAGAGAAGTTAATTTTCAGTTTTTTGGTCAGTTCTTAAATTTCCTGAGGGTAGCACAGTACACTTGAGTTGAGCATTGCACCCTGAAGGAACATATCAAACAAAATAATCTGTTCAGAGTCCCAGAAGACTATTACATGACTTTGCCGGCTGAGGGTGTGGCTTTGAACTTTTTATTTGGAGGAGAGAGGGTGTGGCACTACTCCATGGATTGCAATTTTGTTTCTGGTTCGAAGTGATGAACCCGTTTCATCACCTGTGACAAGGAATTATCACGCTCTGCCTCGTAACGCACAAGCAGTTACACACAGATGCTCCTTTGTTGTTCTTTATGGTCTTCTGTTAGGCAGTGAGGAACCCAGTGAGTGAACACCTTTGAGTACCCCAACTGATGGACGAGTGTGTCAGTGCTACCAACACAGATGTCCAGTCGTGCAGAAAGGTGTTTGATTGTGATCTGTTGATCACCTCAAATGACAGTGCCCGCACATTCCAACGTTGCAGGAGTCACAGATGTGTGCGGCCAACACAAGGGTTGTTGAACAGGTTTGCGCGACCTTGTGGCAGTGATGACAGATGCCCCTCTCAATAACTCACCGTGCTTTTGTTCACTAGGTACTCAATGATAGCTCTGCTTGGAATGCACCTCCATTACAGATGCCACTTTGAGGGCTACGTGTAGCACATCCACCTATCAGGGGTTGAATAGGGGATATTCCACAGTGTCCCACAACAGATTCTGCATTTGTGCCACCAAAATTGGCCGAAAAAAAGTGTTGCATTGGTTATTGAATGCTCCTTGTAAGTTGATAATTGGACGTCTGTTGCCTGTCTTCATTTCTATAAACAGGTTTTACAACCATATATTTCAGTCTTCCAGGAAATACACATTGACTCAGCAAAATTGATTACAAATGTTACTCTGGGGCGGTGCTACCAGATCAACACAAGATTTTAGTACTTTGGTTGAATTTCATCATAGCCAAAAGAACTACTACTTTTCACTGTCTTTTTATGATCTCTCTTACAGTTGACTGGTAGAACTGGTGTTTCCGTGTGAGGTATGCAATACCTTTCAGTCTAAATCCAATTGATCCATTTGCGGTAGACAATTTTTCTCCCTGTGTTTTCTATTACTGTTAAGAAGGATCCATTTAATTTTGTGGCCTATGATTGGAATTAATATGTTTTTTTTTTCTCACTGCTTTTGTCATCATGGAGTTCAATATTTTCCTTACATAACTTATTCATTTAATGCATAACAGTGATGCAAATTAATTTTTATTTTTTCTCGCAATTTTGGTTTTTTTGTGCAAAGAATTTGATTTATGCCTTTTTTATGATATGGTGAAGAATTTTGCAACATCACTTGTAGTGCATCTGTCAGCCTGGTTTGGAGCTGTGATACATAAAGCTCTCTCTTCTGGTTACAAGACAATTGGATCATTGTTGTTAGCCAGTCTTTCTCTAGGCTTTCACCGTAATTGATCCTAACGTGTAGTGAAGGACAACAGGATCCATTTTTTAGAAAAAAAATTAAATTTGTCTTCTACTGTTTATCCTTGGCAAACTTCTTACCATCGTTCAACACTTAAATTGTCTGTGAACATTGTAATTGTGCCAGCTAAACCTGATTGATGGGGGATGTTTTAAAACTGCCATTGGACACCCAGTTTCTTTCTATTTAAGTCTTATTGGTAACTTCCATAATTACGTTATGAACTTCGGAATGTTTGATGTTTGTGGGGCATATACACTCTCAGAAATGCTAACCCTGTATGTTTCCAACTACTGAAGAACAGCATTCAAAAGGCTATGCAGTGCACTACTTATTTATGTCTGTGACCTTGGACTTTACTACACTTTTTGTGTCTGTAGTCATTCCCCTTTCCATGCAATACACATACAGTAATGTGATACTGACTTATAATCATTTAAGTAAATTGTTCATTTTTTGTGATTTCTGAATGATGTCTGTTGTGCATAATGTATATACAGAAATGCTTCAGAGTTTTCAATTTTTGCTAGTGGTAATAGGAGCTTATCTTTCTTAATTAACAAGATTCTTAGTTTTAATGGAAAAGTTTTAATATATTATGATTATTGCCCTCTGCACTGCCTAAGCTGCCACTTTTTGTTTCTACACTGACTTACCATTGTGTCAGTACTTATTTGGCAGTCTGCCTATTGAAAACACACCCACACATAAAGTACTGGCATGGTAGCTTGACTAGGATATGGGTTTGTGTTGTTTGGAGTCCTTTCCTAATCTGATGGGACTGGTTGCCTCACTGTTTGGTTACCTCCCCCAAACCTATCAAACAACTGTGTTGAAACAATATAAGGGCTAATGAATTTTGTTTAGTAGCCCTTTCCATGACCAAATTTACTTGATGACCAAAGTAACAGAAGCAGCATGCATTATGGTGCTTTTGTCTCACTTAGCTTGTACTTGAATTGAATTTTATTTGATTCTGTAAGATTACATTGTGTACAGTAAATGTACATGTAATGTAGGACATGTCAAAGTATTAACATTCATTATCACTTATTTTTCTTCACCTTTAGCTTACATTTTTATATAATTGATAATGAATAACAATATATACAAATTTAATGGCATAAGTATTCTGCAACACTGTAAAACTCTTTTTTTCAATGAGATAGTCTTTAAGTTTCTTTGGAAAGTCATTGTCAAGTACACTATCTTGCAGGTTTTTAGGCAGACTTCTTAGTAGTCTGATACCAGAGTACTGGGGTCCTTTTCTAGCATTGCCAGTCGGTGGGGTATGCTCCGTACTTCATTCTTCCTTCTCGTATTGTGGGTGTGTACACTAGCATTTGTAATCCAGTCCTCACTACCTTTTGTGATGTACATTATTGTTTTGTATATAAACAACAATGAAAAAGTTAAGATACTTAACTTCTTTAAACAGTTTCTAGACGTTTCAGAGGTCTTTCTTCTTAAAATGGTCCTAATTGCTTTTTTTTTTTGTAATGTGAACACTCGTTTTGTCTCTTGTTTGTTTGAGTTTCCCCACACAGTCACTCCGTACTGTAAGTATGGTTCAAAAAGTCCATGATACACTGTACACAGAAGGTTCTTGTCTGAATACTGTGATAGCTGCATCATTAAGAACATGACAGAGCTCAGTTTCTTACAGACATTATTAATATGTTTTTTCCATTTCAGTTCATTATCCACAAGAATACCTAAGAATCTAGCAGATTCTACTTCTTCCAGCCTTGTTCCATCAACCTCTAAATCCATGTCTACAGTCTTCTCCTTGTTTTTAAACACTGCATACATAGTCTTTTTTAGATTTATAACCAGTTCATTTTCCAACAACCATTGAGCTGTGACATTTGCAGATATGTATTCTCTTCTCTCAAGCTGTTCCATATTTTGTTCACTGTTTAGTATTGTCATGTCATCAGCATACAATATTTTCTTTTCTTCCTCCTCAACACCTATATCATTAACAAACACTTTAAATAACACATTACCGAACCCTGCGGCACTCCATATTTGATGGGTTTGGTTTCTGATTGGTATGCGTTTCCTAATGATACACACTGCTTGCGGTTGCACAAGTATGATTTTATCCATTCACCTCGAATGCCATAGATGCCTAATTTTTGTATCAGCATTTCATGGTCATTGGTGTCAAATGCTTTTGAAAGATCCAGAAACATCGCAGAGACAACCTTTTTCTCATCTAAGGACTGTAAAATGTATTCTGTTAGACTGGCAATTGCTGATTCTGTAGATTTACCCTTTCTGAAACGATGTTGTGAGGGTATGAGAATGTTATGTTTGTCCAAATAATTAACTAATCTTATGAATATAATAGAGGGAAACATTCCACAGGGGATAAATATATCTAAAAACAAAGATGATGTGACTTACCAAACGAAAGCGCTGGTAGGCTGATAGACTCACAAATAAATACAAACATACACACAAAATTCAAGCTTTCGCAACCAACGGTTGCGTCATCAGGAAAGCGGGAAGGAGAGGGAAAGACGAAAGGATGTGGGTTTTAAGGGAGAGGGTAAGGAGTCATTCCAATCCCGGGAGCGGAAAGACTTACCTTAGGGGGAAAAAAAGACAGGTATACACACACACACACACACACACACACACACACACACACACACATCCATCCGCACATACTCAGACACAAGCAGACATTTGTAAAGGCAAAGAGTTTGGGCAGAGATGTCAGTCGAGGTGGAAGTACAGAGGCAAACATGTTGTTGAAAGACAGGTAAGGTATGAGCGGCGGCAACTTGAAATTAGCGGATGTTGAGGCCTGGCGGATAACGAGACGAGAGGATATACTGAAGGGAAAGTTCCCATCTCCGGAGTTCTGACAGGTTGGTGTTAGTGGGAAGTATCCAGATAACCCGGACGCTGTAACACTGTGCCAAGATGTGCTGGCCGTGCACCAGGGCATGTTTAGCCACAGGGTGACCCTCATTACCAACAAACACTGTCTGCTTGTGTCCATTCATGCGAATGGACAGTTTGTTGCTGGTCATTCCCACATAGAAAGCTTCACAGTGTAGGCAGGTCAGTTGGTAAATCACGTGGGTGCTTTCACACGTAGTTCTGCCTTTGATCGTGTACACCTTCTGGGTTACAGGACTGGAGTAGGTGGTGGTGGGAGGGTGCATGGGACAGGTTTTACTCCGGGGGCGGTTACAAGGGTGGGAGCCAGAGGGTAGGGAAGGTGGTTTGGGGATTTCATACGGATGAACTAAGAGGCTACGAAGGTAAGGTGGACGGCGGAAAGACACTCTTGATGGAGTGGGGAGGATTTCGTGAAGGATGGATCTCATTTCCGGGCAGGATTTGAGGAAGTCGTATCCCTGCTGGAGAGCCACATTCAGAGTCTGATCCAGTCCCGGAAAGTATCCTGTCACAAGTGGGGCACTTTTGGGGTTCTTCTGTGGGAGGTTCTGGGTTGAGGGGATGAGGAAGTGGCTCTGGTTATTTGCTTCTGTACCAGGTTGGGAGGGTAGTTGCGGGATGCGAAAGCTGTTTTCAGGTTGTTGGTGTAATGGTTCAGGAATTCCGGACTGGAGCAGATTCGTTTGCCACGAAGACCTAGGCTGTAGGGAAGGGACAGTTTGATGTGGAATGGGTGGCAGCTGTCATAATGGAGGTACTGTTGCTTGTTGGTGGGTTTGATGTGGACGGACGTGTGAAGCTGGCCACTGGACAGATGGAGGTCAACGTCAAGAAAAGTGGCATGGGATTAGGAGTAGGACCACGTGAATCTGGTGGAACCAAAGGAGTTGAGGTTGGAGAGGAAATTCTGGAGTTGTTCTTCACTGTGAGTCCAGATAATGAAGATGTCATCAATAAATCTGTACCAAAATTTGGGTTGGCACGAAGAAAAATGGTTGCCACGAAGAAAAATGATCCTAATCCTACTCCTAATGATCCAACTCCCCAAGACACTATCCAAATTGAACCCTGCCTGGAACAGTTCCATCCTCCGTCACAGTGGGACCCACCTCCTATTCCTCAAAATCACCCTCTCCAAACCTTCCAGGAATTTCTGACTTCCAGCCTTGCCTCTCAATCCTTCTTAAAAAACCTTAATCCTACTCCCGTCACCACTGTGAAGCTGGGGGACTGAGGGACTGCGTCAGCTTTCAGACAACACTACATACGAAGTTTGCCAAGGTAATCCCATTCCTGATGTCCAAGGAATCCTCAGAACCTTAGGACCCCTACAAAACCTTTCACCTGACTCCATCAACCTCCTGACCCCACCGACACCCCGCACCCCTACCTTCTACCTTCTTCCTAAAATTCACAAACCCAATCATCCTGGCCGCCCCATTGTAGCTGGTTACCAAGCCCCCACAGAACTTATCTCTGCCTACGTAGATCAACACCTTCAACCCATTACATGCAGTCTCCCATCCTTCATCAAAGACGCCAACCACTTTCTCGAACGCCTGGAGTCCTTACCCAATCCGTTACCCCCGGAAACCATCCTTGTAACCATCACTTCCTTATACACAAATATTCCGCACATCCAGGGCCTCGCTGCGATGGAGCACTTCCTTTCATGCCGATCACCTGCCACCCTACCTAAAACCTCTTTCCTCATTACCTTAGCCAGCTTCATCCTGACCCAAAACTTCTTCACATTCGAAGGCCAGACATACCAACAATTAAAGGGAACAGCCATGGGTACCAGGATGGCCCCCTCATACGCCAACCTATTGATGGGTCGCTTAGAGGAGGCCTACTTGGTTACCCAGGTCTGCCAACCCAAAGTTTGGTACAGATTTATTGATGACATCTTCATTATCTGGACTCACAGTGAAGAAGAACTCCAGAATTTCCTCTCCAACCTCAACTCCTTTGGTTCCATCAGATTCACGTGGTCCTACTCCAAATCCCGTGCCACTTTTCTTGACGTTGACCTCCATCTGTCCAGTGGCCAGCTTCACACGTCCATCCACATCAAAGCCACCAACAAGCAACAGTACCTCCATTATGACAGCTGCCACCCATTCCACATCAAACTGTCCCTTCCCTACAGCCTAGGTCTTCGTGGCAAACAAATCTGCTCCAGTCCAGAATCCCTGAACCATTACACGAACAACCTGAAAACAGCTTTCGCATCCCGCAACTACCCTCCCGACCTGGTACAGAAGCAAATAACCAGAGCCAGTTCCTCATCCCCTCAAACCCAGAACCTCCCACAGAAGAACCCCAAAAGTGCCCCACTTGTGATAGGATACTTTCCGGGACTGGATCAGACTCTGAATGTGGCTCTCCAGCAGGGATACAACTTCCTCAAATCCTGCCCAGAAATGAGATCCATCCTTCATGAAATCCTCCCCACTCCACCAAGAGTGTCTTTCCGCCGTCCACCTAACCTTCGTAACCTCTTAGTTCATCCCTATGAAATCCCCAAACCACCTTCCCTACCCTCTGGCTCCTACCCTTGTAACCGCCCCCAGTGTAAAACCTGTCCCATGCACCCTCCCACCACCACCTACTCCAGTCCTGTAACCCAGAAGGTGTACACGATCAAAGGCAGAACCACGTGTGAAAGCACCCACGTGATTTACCAACTGACCTGCCTACACTGTGAAGCTTTCTATGTGGGAATGACCAGCAACAAACTGTCCATTCGCATGAATGGACACAGGCAGACAGTGTTTGTTGGTAATGAGGATCACCCTGTGGCTAAACATGCCCTGGTGCACGGCCAGCACATCTTGGCACAGTGTTACAGCGTCAGGGTTATCTGGATACTTCCCACTAACACCAACCTGTCAGAACTCCGGAGATGGGAACTTTCCCTTCAGTATATCCTCTCGTCTCGTTATCCGCCAGGCCTCAACCTCCGCTAATTTCAATTTGCCGCCGCTCATACCTTACCTGTCTTTCAACAACATCTTTGCCTCTGTACTTCCGCCTCGACTGACATCTCTGCCCAAACTCTTTGTCTTTAAATATGTCTGCTTGTGTCTGTATATGTGTGGATGGATATGTGTGTGTGTGTGTGCGAGTGTATACCCGTCCTTTTTTCCCCCTAAGGTAAGTCTTTCCGCTCCCGGGATTGGAATGACTCCTTACCCTCTCCCTTAAAACCCACATCCTTTCGTCTTTCCCTCTCCTTCCCTCTTTCATGATGAAGCAACCGTTGGTTGCGAAAGCTTGAATTTTGTGTGTATGTTTGTGTTTATTTGTGTGTCTATCAGCCTACCAGCACTTTCGTTTGGTAAGTCACATCATCTTTGTTTTTAGATATAATTAACTAATCTGGTATACATAAGCATTTCTATGATTTTCGAGAAATCTGATATTAGTGAAACTGGTCTGTAGTTGTTGGGGTCATCCTTATACCCTTTCTTGTACACTGGCACCACCTTCATTATCTTCAGTTTTTCTGAAAAAATTGCATCTCTGACAGAATAGTTTGCTATCTTCAGCAGTGATGTTATTATCTGCTCACTTACCAGCTTTATTACATGATTTTATATTTCATCAGCACCAGCTGATTTCTAGGACTTCAGTTTCTGTACAGTTTTCCGCAATTCATCTGCCGTGACTGGTCTTAAGAACATAATACTGCATGATCTTTTTGGTACCTTAATACCCTTCTGTTTTTGACTATTTCTTTCCAATTTTAAGTTTTCTACTACACTGATATAGTTATTATTCAGTCTGTTTGCTACTTCCATACCATCTGTGACCACTATGTTGTCTACTTTAATTGACCTAATACCTTCTTCTTTGTTTGACCCATCTTTTTCTTTTTCTATTTTTTTTTTTTTTCCCCAGCATTGATTGCATCCAAGCTGCCTTTGCCGTGTTTTTTGAGTTTCTTATGGTGGTGTCAATTGCTCTTGCTTTGGCTTCTTTTATTGTTTTTCTATAGTTCTTTTTTAACATTTTATAGTTTTCAGCTTCGCCCAGCCGTCTCAGATCCTGTAGCTTCCTTTGCTGTTCTAGTATTTCACTGGTAATCCACTGTGTTTGATCTTGCTGCCTTTCTTGTCTCTTTACTTCGGGAAATGCTACATTAAAATGGTACTTAATTGTTAAAATAAATGCATCATATTTTTCATTTACACTCTGGGCCTGTAGGGTTTCATTCCATGTTTCCTTACTTAACATTGTTCTAAAGATGTTGAAATTTTGTTCACTGATGACCCCAATTTCTTTGGTTGTTTGTTTTGGTTCTGATACTGTGTCATTACTTCTGCAAAAGCTGATTAGTTGTCCATGATGATCAGATATTTCTGTATGAGCTACATGTGACTCATAGTTACACATATTAGTAATTATGTTGTCAATAACTGTCTCACTTTGTGAAGTTACTCTTCTTGGTGCAGTTATTGTTACTTTCATGTTATGCTGTATTAACAATTCTTCAAAATCCTGTCTTATTTTTGTGTCTTTTCCCATGTCAATGTTGAAGTCTCCACATATAATAAGATTTCTCTTCATATTCATTCTCAATAAGCTAGCAATTCTTTTTTCAGAAAGATGCTAATATTGCCACATGGTGACCTGTACACACAAAAGACTCTAAAATCCTCTGTGACTATACAAGTAACTTCAAAGTCTTTTTCTCTAGCTATGGGCAATGGAGCAGCTTCACTGTAGTACATTCTGTAGTAGAGTACCTGTTTTAATATGTATACAAATGCCACCACCCTTATATTTAGATCTGCAGAAGTAACTAGCTAGTTTGTAGTCCTCTATTGCAACATTACATATTTTACTTTCAGTTAGTCTATGTTCACTTACGCACAATATGTCTGGTCTTACTTCACTAAGAAGTACTTCTGCTTCTAATTTTTTGTTACCAAAGTACTGAATATTTTGATGAAGTACTTTTATGTAATTTTTCTTTTGTTGGTTTACATGTTGTGAGCTGTATTCTGAGGCAAATTCTTTAGTATCGTCTTTTTTTTGTATGGTGCTTATATTTTTCTTTTCCAGCTAGAGTGTATGATTTTTCATCCCCTTCAGGCCATAATGATTTTGCAGACATCTGCAAACATTCTGCTGAATGTTACAGACCCCAGTCTATTTAAATGCAAGCCATTCTTCGCTAGTGAGTTTTCACGTAGGAATTTCTTTGGGTCTATAAAAATTACCCCAAGACAATCACATTGTTCTTTAAGAGCACAGTTTGTTTTGGCGATATATTTTTCCCTCACCGACATTCTGTTTATGATTCCGTTAAGTATCAGCCGAGATCCTGCATACATATTTATTGCAGAACGAATCATATTTCTTGTTTCGTTTGCCATTTATTCCTCACTGCTGCTCCTTAACGAATTCGTTCCAACATGTATAAACACCCTTTTATAATTATGTCTGGTTTCCGAACCTGGTCCTGTAGTATCTTGTCTTGCATTTACCGTATTTTTAAAATGTTTACCGAGTTGTTGTGTTCTAATTCCAGGTCATAGGTCGATCTTGCAATTGGGGACAACGATATTCTTCAGCAGTGAATCGCCAATTATTAAAAAGTCATTTTCATTTTTTTGCGTATGTCACCTTGTTTTTCTTTTTGCTGTATGTCACCACCTCCCATTTATATTTATCTTCCGGTTTTTGGCTTACTGGGTTTACCGAGACATAAATGGGAACACCAATCAGTCACTCATGTTTTCGCGATCTTCTTGCTTTTCCATTTGATGGCTTTTACACACACAGGACTTCTTTTCTTGTAATAATGTACCGTTTTCTATCTCGGTGGTCGAAAGTTCGGTTTTTAATGCCTCAATGTCACTTTGTAGTAACTATATAATTTCGTTTTTTGTATCAACTGCACTTACAAGATAGGCCGTTTCGTCACGTAAACTACCGTGACATGTCCACAGAAAATCATCGCTGACGAATTTTAGATTTACTTTTGTGCTCTTTTCGTGTAACCAGTAGTTGCATTTGATACACAGAATACCTTTCATCACACGCTTTTCACATTCTCTACACGAAGAACTGTTCATTTTTTGCCTTTTTAACGAGAGAGAAGTGTCACTACACTTTCCTATCGGTGCCATCTTGCTAAGTTCCATTGACAGGATCACTTATTACTGCTGCACTGTCAAAACTTTGTTCTGTGAGTGTACGACTGATTCAAAAGTATGTCGTGGTCAAATGTTAGACACAAGCAATGGAATTGGCATTTAAGCCATTAGGGTTTTCGAAAGGATACTCCAACTTCTTCTGCAGGGTGTCAACTGATTTGCAATATCCTAATGCAGTAACAGTTAGTAATATAGAGATTGTTTCGTGGAAGAGACAAGCACTACGGTTGGTTTTGCTCAGAAACCGATACTAGGAAGGCAGATATCAACTGCCACAATCATTCCAGTCCGAGGGACTGTGGAAGACTGTGTATTGATGTTAGCTGAACTAGACTAGTGAAGAATGGCCTTAGAAAGAAGTCTGAGAAAATCATTGTGCCGTTTATGACTTCAGCCTGGCGTGTCATTAGTATCTGCTCACAGAGCTGTGCACAAACTCAGACTGAAACCTTACAAAGCAACTGTAGTAAAGTAGTAAATCAGCTGATCAATTCACATACTGTTGCTCTACATCAATAGTGCATTTGGCTATTGCATTCTGTGCACAATAGAGAGATTGGTCTCGTGAACATGTGTAGTGTTGATTGGGGTTCATGAACTGGCAGAGCAGTTGATGTAGGAGCTCTTAAAATCATCAGTTACATTGACAACATCTACATGACACGAGATCAAGAGTTTGGTGTGCAATTAATGCAGCACAAATTATTGGACTGATCTTTTTCCATCATAACATTGGTAATGGAAAGTACTTGGTGGACTGTAAATAATGGAAGAAGCAACCATAACAGCTCATTACAAAACTAAATTGTCAATAGACCCCTTATTCAGACCATCCATGACACCTTACAGTGGATCCAATACTGAGCCTAGGAGGTGGTCATTTGCAAGGAGGTGGTCAGGATAAAGGAAAATGACACAGCCGACAAAGCAGCCAAAGAACCTTGTTGGAATGGTGATGTGAGTCAATGTGTCATTCCCTGGTAGGCCATCTGACAGAAGGATTGCACTTCAGTGGAAAACCAAATGGTTGGAAGTGACAAACAACGAAATGCAATTGCTCAAATCGACTATGCAGGTCTGGCGGACTTGATGCCAAACACACCAAGGGAAGGAAGTGCTATTCGCCAGACTGTGATCAGGACACTGGCCACTAACAAAAGATTTCCTCCTCTGGTGGGAAGATCCATCTGTGTAAAGTTTGCGTATGCCACTTTTGATTCAGCATATTTGGTTATGTGTGTTTTATGTATTGACATAAGGGCAACCCTCAGTTTGGCTGGAGATGTGCCCACCATTCATGCTGACACACACACCAGTGTAACACAGGTTGTAAAATATTGTGAACTGCCAGGCCTCAACCCTAAAATGCTGGGAGGAGAGGGGTGATTATCATGACCTGAATGGATGATTAGCACAGATAATTTGGCATTTTTATTAATCACTTTTCATTGTCATAGTTTAGTGCATCATAACTGTGTTTTTTTTTTATTTTTTTTATTTTTTTATACAGGGTGAAAAGTATTTAAACGGACAAACTCTGGAAGGTTGTAGGGGACATCAAAACAAATATTTTTCCCTAATGTCAGTTTTTCCTATGAGGATTATTTAAACCAGTGGAGGTCATATTATGCTCTTCGGTTGTTAGAGGGCGTATTACGCTCTTCAGTTGTAGGCAATTGCTGTCCACCAGTGTAGTAGTGCATTGTCTCTGTTTACTAATCGATCGATACACCTGGAGTGAGTACACTGATATGGTTGGTGAGTACTGCGTAGCACACCACAACGGACGAGCTGTACAGCGGGTTTATCAACAACAATATCGTAATCGCCGTATCCCACATCATACGACCTTTGCTGCTGTGTACCAACATCTGCGTGAGACCGGGTCATTTAGCAGATTACCTGAATAGGGACGCCGTTGCACAACAAGAACGCTGCAATTTGAGGAAGTTGCTGGAAGACGTCCCGCTGGCTACAAGACAACACATGTGGTTCCAACATGACGGGGCGCCGGCACATTACAGTCGTCTTGTGTGTCGACCCCTGGACTGACGTGGATTGGCAGAGGTGGTCCTGTATCATGGCCTGCTCGATCCCCAGATATGTCCCCTCTGGAGTTTATTGTGTGGGGAGGGATGCACAACCTTGTTTAGGCAACTCCTGCTGCATCAGAAGAGGATCTGTTTGCTCGGATAGTAGCAGCAGCAGGGACAATTCAGGATACTCCTGGGGTTTTTGACCATGTCAGACAGCACATGATCTGACGGTTTAACCTTTGTATATGTATCAAAGGAGGCATTTCCGAAAATCTACTGTAATTGAAATTGGGTTGTATTAATGTGTTGTCACTTGGTCATAAAAAAAAATGGAAAAGTGTTTGTTGGTTTAATTAATTTGCCGCCAGATAAATCTTCCTCTACTGGTTTAAATACTCCTCATAGGAAAAAATGACATTAGGGAAAAATATTTGTTTTTATGTCCCCTACAACATCCCAGAGTTTGTCAGTTAAAATACTTTTCACCCTGTATATGTTTATAATCGATAGGTGGATTTTCGTTCAGTATAAACAACTCTGCCTTTGGGGACAGCCTAACACTGCCACCATATGGTGTCTTGCAGAGTATGTATGTAGATGTAGATTTAGATGTAGGTAGCCCCTGACTCCCCACCCCCAATCACCACCACCACTATCACCATCACTCCACCCCATCATCCAAAGCAAATAAGCGTGTTGATGCTTCATATGGGTGATGATGATCTTTTTGTTGAGCATCCCACATGTATGCATCATCATCATCATCAGACATGCAAACAAAACTGATGAAGTTGTAGTGTTTGGATGAATCCCTCTCCAGAGCTAATTGAATACACATACATCTGCACAGCTACAATTACCTGACTGACTACATTGTGCTGGTGCTGCAGCTTTATTGGGATTTGGAGAAGGGGAAGGGGAAGTGGAAGTGGAAGTAGGGAATGGGAGTGTGCATGAGCCATGGTTGATGCAGAGTGTCCTGTGTCTAGCATGCTGATGGTCCTATTAAAGCTTTCACAGATGTGCATTAACCTCCGAACCCCAAACTTAGTCTGTGAGTGGATTTCTTGTGCCACATCCATGCATTCCCACAATCCTACCATTTTGCAAAGCTTTTGGATGTAGTCCATTCTTGTACCACTCACACTCTCAATCCCTTGCTACATAGGTTATTCCCTTGCGGAAGATCCATATGCAAGACCTGACCTGTGCACTCACCCAGTAAATACTGTTACACTCCCATCATCCTGCACTCACACCCTCCTCTCCATGTTTCCCCACTTCTTGTGTTGGATTTGCCATCCCAATCCACATCATGTGATGTAGATTGGGTGCTGCACGTAAACCCCCCTCTACCTGCAGCCAGAAGGAGCTCACCATTGTCACATTCCTATCGCATGCACCTACTGCCATTTCTTCCCAACTGTCAGCCATCCTTCATCAACCCTTTTTCCTCCTACCTACCTTATTTCTCTCCACAACCACTCCACCTGACACAAAACCTCATTGCAGTCAAACTTTAGTGCCACTATGGAATAGTCAACTGGATCAATGTAGCCATACAGTGGTTTTGTGTGTGTGGCGAGGGGGGGGGGGGGGGGTGCTGAATAAGCATTCTGCCAGAAACTATCAACCCAGATTTGGAACACTTGCGTTTATCATGTTGTGTTACATCAGATCAATTCCTTTTCCCGTGATAATCAGAGCTAATGCAAGAGTTTCTCTCAAGTGAGTGTTTCTGTAAAGGTGAAATAAAATAAATAAGACCAAAGATAGATACGGAACAATGGAGGAATGGTCACTATTAAGTGTCCTTGGATGAACTTGCATGTGACATTCTGGACCTTATATTTGATATTATTTGAAACCTTTTGAAAATTGTCTCAAATTTAAAACAAAACATGAGGATAGCATCCTGTATGTCTGTAGCAGAAGAGATTTAGCCATCAACAGTGATATGTTATTTGGAAGCATGAAGGCAAGGAGAAAATTTCTTAGCCTGATACACAGATAGATTGAAATCAATGAAATGTTGATTTAATAGAGTTACTACACATTGCACATTAACATAAGTCCAGTGTAGTGAAAAAAGTGTGTTAACCTTACAGGATTCGACTTAAAAATCTGCACCATTCACTGTCAGTCTAGTGTTTTTATCTTTTGCATTGCTACTATACATTCTCATATATTGACCAATTTACACTGTAATATTCTTCATTAGGTTTTGCTGTTGTGGCATTAGCATTGATCGGTTTGCAGATATCCAGTAATTTTAACCTAGTAAATTGGAGATTTTTAAAATATTATTCAAATCCACAAGTTATATTATGGCCACTTTTTTCAGGTATTTGAGAGTCCATGATGAATCTACCAAGAGATTGTGGTTCTTGTGGTCTGGTGATACATCAACAAGATCCATGGGAAAGTGCGGATGCATTGGTGGCTGTGCATTCTTTGGAAGCAATCGCAATGGACCAAGGTTCTTCAAACCAAGCAAACAAGATTTCCAGGATGGGATTAATGTAGCTTCTTTCAGGTTAGTAAAAGTCACTCAAACACAAGGAACTTAGTTTAATGTGCAAGTGAAATGGTTGAATGAAGTGAAATAAACTTTTTAAAATTTAAAAATATTACGCATTAGTACTTTAATTTTCTACATGACAGGAACTCAGTTAAGTTACAATTAACACTAGAACTACTGTTACTTGGTCATACCTGGAACTGTGGCTGGATCACTCATGACCAGGGTACCTTTCCGTTTTATTATCCAATGTCAGTGGCCACTAACAAATCTATTCTTTGAGATGCTGGATATTTTGTTATATTATCAACAAAAATAAAGTATCTTTTCTCAGATTATCAATAATCATTAAGAAAACTTAGACACATTTGCTGTGTGCCTCTACTGGCTAGCATCGCATAGTGAGCGCAAATAATAGTCTATAGAGGTGCATTTATTGCAGGCAATTGTCGTACATGCCTGACAGCTAACAAATGATTTGTTTCCAGTACAGTAAGACTTTTCAAGGCAATATGTTCACTTTTCTTGTCTCTTAGGAATATCGCCAGGAGTACACAGGTACTAGTCTTTCAGATTGCTGTGTAGCTCTCAGCAAGCTCCTCCCCCAAACTGCAGTATGAAGTCCCTGCATTTCAACTTTTACTTGTTTATAGCATTGTACAATACCCAGACATTTATCCCAGCCAAATCCAGCATGTTGTAAACTGTGTGAACAGGCCAGTGTCTGCATGGTGCTTTGACTGAGTATTTGCAAGCCATTTGGTCAAGCATGTCCACTCCATATTTAGAGCAGTTATAAAATGTATCTGGGTCTGGCTTCCTTTTCAAATCATCCTCAGTTTTCACATAAGGATACATATAGCTGAAAATCAGGACATTCTTGCTTCTCTTTCCCTGTAAAAAGTCTCTGTCATACCATTCTTCTTCAGCAACCCTGTGCTATTTAACTCATCTTTTGCCTTCTTTACTCAGACTGGTATTTCCCTGTGAGATCAATTTGTGGTGTTCACATTACCTGTAGCACTTGCTTTCAAGGTTTCACAGACAGCCAAGGAGCCGAAAAAATAATCACATGTGACATTTCTTCCCTTGTTCACGTAAGGTTGCACCAACATACAAACGTAATTGTCACAGTTGAAAAGTGTGTCCATGTAACACATAGATGAACAATCATAAAATAAACATATGAATGTACATTACTTCCTCATCAGTATCAGTAAATCATCATGTAGTGTAACATCAACTTCTGATGAAGAATCTGAAACTACAGGGTGTGGCAATTCTTCCTGAGATGAAATCTCCACTGGCTAACCCTCAGGTTCATGAGCCAAAATCTCATTTTGGAATTTACAGTGTGGCCATAATAAATGTTTATGTTGCAAGCACTGTTCATACATTTAGAATCCATTACTAACACCATATTTCATGAAACTAATCACTGACTGGGCAATACTTATGCACACATTCAGACATGTAGCAACCTGATCTCTCTCCACTCTAGTGCTGGAGAACTGCAACACCATCAGATAGTGACATGTTAGTGAATTTTGAGAGCATTGAGCAAACACAATCTAAAAATAAAAATGAAATGATACAAGATATGAGATCATCATAACAGCAGCAGCACTGGGATCAGAACTGATTGGGCTGCAGTTCGAAGTGAATCTGGATTACTCTTTTTTGAGGTTTCACCATAAATGGTAAAATTAAGTGTGATCATTAGTTAATTTATTTGACACAAAGTCACAGAAATTCAGGAGTCTAGGCAATAATACAAAATAGTGACCAACGAAAGAATTAAGGAACAGGTTATGAGGGTCCCAGCTGTGGTTCTAGTGTTAATTGACATATTTTCTGTACTCAGAACAAAAGCTTGGGTTTCAATAAAATTTTTGGAGATATGTCAATATCTGTGTGTTCACCAATAGGTATACAGACTATTTTTTATGGGTGCTATGAATCACATCATTCTGAAGAAGGGCACTAGGTGCCTGAAACCTGAAACCGGTTAAGGAAATAACATTTCTTTTTTTCACCTGGTTGCTGATTATTTCAGTAAATACAAATACAGTTGCTGAAGATGGATAAAATACTAATATTAAAGTCCCTGATCTTTTTTCATTATCCTCAGTAATTCGCATTCTTGTATTATTGTAGACCTTCTGAATTAGCTGTATAAGATGTATTGGCATGTCTCTTCTTCTTAATACCTCCCATAAATCACGCTTTTTGCTGATGGTGTAGTTATTTATAATGAAGTACTAGCCAGAAAAAGATGCATAAATATTTAATCAGATCTTGATAAGATTTCAGCATTGTTCAGAGATTGGCAACTTGATCTAACTGTTCAGAAATATAAAATTTTGCACTTCACAAATTGAAAAAATGTAGTTTACTGTGACCATAACTAGTTAGTCACTGTTGGAATTGACCAGCTCATACAAATACCTGAGTGTAACACTTTGTAGGGATGTGAAATGGAATGATCACATAGGCCCAGTCGTGGGCAAAGCAGGTGGTAGACTTCGGTTTGTGGTAGAATATTGGAGAAGTGCAATCAGTCTACAAAAGAGATTGTTATCAAATCACTCGTCTGACCCATCCTAGAATATTACTCAAGTGTGTGGGACCCTTACCAAATAGGACTAGCAGGGGATATTGAACACATACAGAGAAGAGCTGCACAAATAGTCACAAGTTTGTTTAATCCATGGGAGAGTATCACAGAAATACTGAAGGAATTGAACTGGAAGTCTCAAATTAGATAACTATCCTGAGAAAGTCTATTAGCAAAGTTTCAAGAACCGGCTAGGAATATACTACAACCCCCTATGTATCACTCACATAGGGATCATGAGGATAAGATTAGAATAATTACTGCATGCACAGAGGCATTCAGACAATTATTCTTCCCATGCTCCATACGTGAGTGGAACAGTAAGAAACCCTAATAATGGGTACAATGGGACATACCATCAGCCATAGACCTCATTGTGGTTTGCAAAGTATAAATGCAGATGTAGAATGTTGTATATTTACTTTATCAAAGACCTTTATATGAACTGTAAAAATATGTGTGTTTCTTTATTGGATTCCATGTGTTTCTTTATAATTTATTGCAGTTTAAATATGTATTTATTTAGCCACCCAAATCAGTGTAAATTGTAACGGCTTTGTCAACACATAAATACATAAAATACAGATACAGAGATACATAAAAATACACAATTACGCATATAAATAGATACATACATTTCTTGCCTTACTGAGTTACCTATTTGGAAATTGTATTTCACTGTTCTATTGAACATACTGTAAAATGCCTCTTAATTGCAGTAATCAGTCATTAACACAACTGTCAACATAAAATACAGACACAGAGATACATAAAAATACACAATTACACATACAAGTAGCTACCTACATTTCTTGCCTTAGTGAGTTACCTTTTTGGAAACTGTATTTCACTGTTGTATTAAACATATTGCATAATGCCTCTTAATAGCAGTAATCAATCATTAACACAATTGTCAACAAATTTTAGACATCTTTCCTGATGAGGCAACATTTTGTTGCGAGGGCTTGAGTTTTGTGTGTGTGTTTGTGTTCGTTTGTGTGTCTGTCGACCTGCCAGTGCTTTCGTTTGGTGAGTCGCATCATCTTTGTTTTTGGATATATTTTTCCTACGTGGAATGTTTCCCTCATTATATATATATATATATAACAGAGGGAAACATTCCACGTGGAAAAAATAGTCGGCTAGTTTTAATAACTTTTGCTTTATTTCGATTTCCGTTTTTTCACATCACCGATCATTTTTAGCCGCTTCCCACAGGTTTTAACGTTATTATTTCTCCACCAGACAATTGTTAGCGTCATTTCCATAATCTGCCTCCACCATACCACTACTTTTAATACATCCTCACGTAGTTTTTTCGAAATTTTCCCGAATTTCTCCACCCTTTAACGTGTTTTGGCGGCAACACAACCACCTAACCTTTATGCACATCGTTTTCTACCTACACTATTTCACCACAGGATCAACATAACCCAGCTCCAACCAACCCCTTTTCGCCTCTTTTCACACCAGATCTCCATTTGCTTTCTACTTCACCTTTATCTCTCCCCACATATTTTTATATTCATTTTCATTTCAGCCTCACGTTACACTTTCGACCTTCTAGTACCATGTCACCCGCACAACACCCCCACAACGACCCCATTAAGTTTTATTTACATTCCCTCCGCAGACATGCCTTCGCCCTAGCCAGATTACGCTCCCATATTCTATTTTCTCAGGCTTGTCTGACATTTGGCATTACCCCCAAAGGCCTCACACTTAAAGTTCCCATCTCTGGCTGCAACCCTTCCTTCCATCAGTCCCTATACCAGTTCCAAACTGAACAATCCATTGCCCTCACCCACCTAATCCTTCACCTACACATCAACTCAGCCAATGAACACACCCGTCAACTCCTATCCTTAATAAAAGTCCTTAATCTTTCCTCTCCCACATCCACACCGGCTGTTCAGAGCATCCTCCTACAGGCCAACCGTAAATTAGAACAGCATGCCACCCTCCACCTCAAAAAACTATCCAATCTCCTGGTTTCCCACCTCCGGAAAGGCAACTCACTCACCCTTCACAACCTTTCCAGCAAACCTCAACCACCTCTCATTGCACACAAACCCAGTCTCTCCCATCTACTCAATCTCCCACTTCCAGCTCCACTCCCTCCAAAACCTCAAAATTCCTTTCAACACAATCTGGAACCACAACACCCTAATTCAGTAGTTAACCTTTCCTCCAAACCTCTCTCCCAATCCGAAACCTCTGTCCTATCCAAAGGCCTCACCTTCAGCCCCACTCCCAGATTCAACCAAACAGCCCTCGTCAAAGATTTACTGTCCTACACCCGTACTCTCTGCTGGAAATATCACTTTGCCACGAAGAAAAATGATCCTAATCCTACTCCTAATGATCCAACTCCCCAAGACACCATCCAAATTGAACCCTGCCTGGAACAGTTCCGTCCTCCGTCACAGCGGGACCCACCTCCTCTTCCTCAAAATCACCCTCTCCAAACCTTCCAGGAATTTCTGACTTCCAGCCTTGCATCTCAATCCTTCTTAAAAAACCTTAATCCTACACCCAACATCACCACTGCTGAAGCCCAGGCTATCCGTGATCTGAAGGCTGACCGATCCATCGTCATTCTTCCGGCGGACAAGGGTTCCACGACCGTGGTACTTGATCGTCGGGAGTATGTGGCTGAGGGACTGCGTCAGCTTTCAGACAACACCACATACAAAGTTTGCCAAGGTAACCCCATTCCCGATGTCCAGGCGGAGCTTCTAGGAATCCTCAGAACCTTAGGCCCCCTGCAAAACCTTTCACCTGACTCCATCAACCTCCTGACCCCACCGACACCCCGCACCCCAACCTTCTACCTTCTTCCTAAAATCCACAAACCCAATCATCCCGGCCGCCCCATTGTAGCTGGTTACCAAGCCCCCACAGAACGTATCTCTGCCTACGTAGATCAACACCTTCAACCCATTACATGCAGTCTCCCATCCTTCATCAAAGACACCAACCACTTCCTTGAACGCCTGGAATCCTTACCCAATCTGTTACCCCCGGAAACCATCCTTGTAACCATTGATGCCACTTCCTTATACACAAATATTCCGCACGTCCAGGGCCTCGCTGCGATGGAGCATTTCCTTTCACGCTGATCACCTGCCACCCTACCTAAAACCTCTTTCCTCATTACCTTAGCCAGCTTCATCCTGACCCACAACTTCTTCACTTTTGAAGGCCAGACATACCAACAATTAAAGGGAACAGCCATGGGTACCAGGATGGCCCCCTCGTACGCCAACCTATTCATGGGTCGCTTAGAGGAAGCCTTCTTGGTTACCCAGGTCTGCCAACCCAAAGTTTGGTACAGATTTATTGATGACATCTTCATGATCTGGACTCACAGTGAAGAAGATCTCCAGAATTTCCTCTCCAACCTCAACTCCTTTGGTTCCATCAGATTCACCTGGTCCTACTCCAAATCCCATGCCACTTTCCTTGACGTTGACCTCCACCTGTCCAATGGCCAACTTCACACGTCCGTCCACATCAAACCCACCAACAAGCAACAGTACCTCCATTATGACAGCTGCCACCCATTCCACATCAAAAGGTCCCTTCCCTACAGCCTAGGTCTTCGTGGCAAACGAATCTGCTCCAGTCCGGAATCCCTGAAGCATTACACCAACAACCTGACAACAGCTTTCGCATCCCGCAACTACCCTCCCGGCCTGGTACAGAAGCAAATAACCAGAGCCACTTCCTCATCCCCTCAAACCCAGAATCCCCCACAGAAGAACCACAAAAGTGCCCCACTTGTGACAGGATACTTTCCGGGACTGGACCAGACTCTGAATGTGGCTCTCCAGCAGGGATACGACTTCCTCAAATCCTGCCCCGAAATGAGATCCATCCTTCATGAAATCCTCCCCACTCCGCCAAGAGTGTCTTTCCGCCGTCCACCTAACCTTCGTAACCTGTTAGTTCATCCCTATGAAATCCCCAAACCACCTTCCCTACCCTCTGGCTCCTATCCTTGTAACCGCCCCCGGTGCAAAACCTGTCCCATGCACCCTCCCACCACCACCTACTCCAGTCCTGTAACCCGGAAGGTGTACACGATCAAAGGCAGAGCCACGTGTGAAAGCACCCACGTGATTTACCAACTGACCTGCCTACACTGTGATGCATTCTATGTGGGAATGACCAGCAACAAACTGTCCATTCGCATGAATGGACACAGGCAGACAGTGTTTGTTGGTAATGAGGATCACCCTGTGGCTAAACATGCCTTGGTGCACAGCCAGCACATCTTGGCACAGTGTTACACCGTCCGGGTTATCTGGATACTTCCCACCAGCACCAACCAATCCGAACTCCGGAGATGGGAACTTGCCCTTCAGTATATCCTCTCTTCTCGTTATCCGCCAGGCCTCAATCTCCGCTAATTTCAAGTTGCCGCCACTCATACCTCACTTGTCTCTCAACAACTTCTTTGCCTCTACTCTTCCACCTCGACTGACATCTCTGCCCAAACTCTTTGTCTTTAAATATGTCTGCTTGTGTCTGTATGTGTGGATGGATATGTGTGTGTGTGCGAGTGTATACCTGTCCTTTTTTCCCCCTAAGGTAAGTCTTTCCGCTCCCGGGATTGGAATGACTCCTTACCCTCTCCCTTAAAACCCACATCCTTTCATCTTTCCCTCTCCTTCCCTCTTTCCTGACGAAGCAACCGTTGGTTGCGAAAGCTAGAATTCTGTGTGTATGTTTGTGTTTGTTTGTGTGTCTGTCGACCTGCCAGCACTTTCATTTGGTAAGTCACATCATCTTTCTTTTTATATATATATATATATATATATATATATATATATAAAACAGAGATGATGTGACTTACCAAATGAAAGTGCTGGCAGGTCGACAGACACACAAACAAACACAACAATACACACAAAATTCAAGCTTTCGCAACAAACTGTTGCCTCATCAGGAAAGAGGGAAGGAGAGGGAAAGACGAAGGTTTTAATGGAGAGGGTAAGGAGTCATTCCAATCCCGGGAGCGGAAAGACTTACCTTAGGCGGAAAAAAGGTAAGTCTTTCCGCTCCCGGGATTGGAATGACTCCTTACCCTCTCCATTAAAACCCACATCCTTTCGTCTTTCTCTCTCCTTCCCTCTTTCCTGATGAGGCAACAGTTTGTTGCGAAAGCTTGAATTTTGTGTGTATTGTTGTGTTTGTTTGTGTGTCTGTCGACCTGCCAGCACTTTCATTTGGTAAGTCACATCATCTCTGTTTTTAGATATATTTTTCCTACGTGGAATGTTTCCCTCTATTATAACTATATATTAAAAGAGGGAAACATTCCACGTGGGAAAAATATATCTAAAAACAAAGATGATGTGACTTACCAAACGAAAGCGCTGGCACGTCCATAGACACACAAACAAATACAAACATACACACAAAATTCAAGCTTTCGCAACAAACTGTTGCCTCATCAGGAAAGAGGGAAGGAGAGGGAAAGACTAAAGGATGTGGGTTTTAAGGGAGAGGGTAAGGAGTCATTCCAATCCCGGGAGCGGAAAGACTTACCTTAGGGGGAAAAAAGGACGGGTATACACTCGCACACACACACATATCCATCCACACATATGTGTGGATGGATAACAATTGTCTGACAATTGTTAGCCTCGTTTTCATAATCTGCCACCACAAAACCACTCCTTTTAATATATTACACGCAGTTTTCGAAATTTTCCCGAATTTCTCCGTCCTTTAACGTGTTTTGGCGGCAACACAACCACCTAACCTTTGTGCACATCGTTGTCTACCAGCCCAAGTCCAACATAGCCCAGCTGTAACCAACACCTTCTCGCCTTTTTTCACACCAGATCTCCAGTTACTTTCCAGTTCACCTTTATCTCTCCCCATATATTTTTATTTTCATTTTCATTTCAGCCTCATTTTACACTTTCCACCTTCTAATACCATGTCACCCTCACAACACCCCCACAATGACCCCATTAAGTTTTATTTACATTCCCTCCGCAAACATGCCTTTGCCCTAGCCAGATTACGCTCCCATATTCTATTTTCTCAGGCTTGTCTGACATTTGGCATTACCCCCAAAGGCCTCACACTTAAAGTTCCCATCTCTGGCTGCAACCCCTCTTTCCATCAGTCCCTATACCAGTTCCAAAACGAACAATCCATTGCCCTCACCCACTTAATCCTTCACCTACACATCAACTCAGCCAATGAACACACCCGTCAACTCCTATCCTTAATAAAAGTCCTTAATCTTTCCTCTCGCACATCCACACCGGCTGTTCAGAGCATCCTCCTACAGGCCAACCGTAAATTAGAACAGCATGCCACCCTCCACCTCAAAAAACTATCCAATCTCCTGGTTTCCCACCTCCGGAAAGGCAACTCACTCACCCTTCACAAGCTTTCCAGCAAACCTCAACCTCCTCTCATTGCACACAAACCCAGTCTCTCCCATCTACTCAATCTCCCACTTCCAGCTCCACTCCCTCCAAAACCTCAAAATTCCAATCAACACAATCTGGAACCACAACACCCTAATTCAGTAGTTAACCTTTCCTCCAAACCTCTCTCCCAATCCGAAACCTCTGTCCTATCCAAAGGCCTCACCTTCAACCCCACTCCCAGATTCAACCAAACAGCCCTCGTCAAAGATTTACTGTCCTACACTCGTACTCTCTGCTGGAAATATCACTTTGCCACGAAGAAAAATGATCCTAATCCTACTCCTAATGATCCAACTCCCCAAGACACCATCCAAATTGAACCCTGCCTGGAACAGTTCCGTCCTCCATCGCAGCGGGACCCACCTCCTCTTCCTCAAAATCACCCTCTCCAAACCTTCCAGGAATTTCTGACTTCCAGCCTTGCAGCTCAATCCTTCTTAAAAAACCTTAATCCTACTCCCAACATCACCACTGCTGAAGCCCAGGCTATCCGTGATCTGAAGGCTGACCGATCCATCGTCATTCTTCCGGCGGACAAGGGTTCCACGACCGTGGTACTTGATCGTCGGGAGTATGTGGCTGAGGGACTGCGTCAGCTTTCAGACAACACCACATACAAAGTTTGCCAAGGTAACCCCATTCCCGATGTCCAGGCGGAGCTTCAAGGAATCCTCAGAACCTTAGGCCCCCTACAAAACCTTTCACCTGACTCCATCAACCTCCCGACCCCACCGACACCCTGCACCCCTACCTTATACCTTCTTCCTAAAATCCACAAACCCAATCATCCCGGCCGCCCCATTGTAGCTGGTTACCAAGCCCCCACAGAACATATCTCTGCCTACGTAGATCAACACCTTCAACCCATTACATGCAGTTACCCATCCTTCATCAAAGACACCAACCACTTTCTCAAACGCCTGGAATCCTTACCCAATCTGTTACCCCCGGAAACCATCCTTGTAACCATTGATGCCACTTCCTTATACACAAATATTCCGCACGTCCAGGGCCTTGCTGCGATGGAGCATTTCCTTTCACGCCGATCACCTGCCACCCTACCTAAAACCTCTTTCCTCATCACCTTAGCCAGCTTCATCCTGACCCACAACTTTTTCACTTTTGAAGGCTAGACATACCAACAATTAAAGGGAACAGCCATGGGTACCAGGATGGCCCCCTCGTACGCCAACCTATTCATGGGTCGCTTAGAGGAAGCCTTCTTGGTTACCCAGGCCTGCCAACCCAAAGTTTGGTACAGATTTATTGATGACATCTTCATGATCTGCACTCACAGTGAAGAAGAACTCCAGAATTTCCTCTCCAACCTCAACTCCTTTGGTTCCATCAGATTCACCTGGTCCTACTCCAAATCCCATGCCACCTTCCTTGACGTTGAACTCCACCTGTCCAATGGCCAGCTTCACATGTCCGTCCACGTCAAACCCACCAACAAGCAACAGTACCTCCATTATGACATCTGCCACCCATTCCACATCAAAAGGTCCCTTCCCTACAGCCTAGGTCTTCGTGGCAAACGAATCTGCTCCAGTCCGGAATCCCTGAACCATTACACCCACAACCTGACAACAGCTTTCGCATCTCGCAACTACCCTCCCGACCTGGTACAGAAGCAAATAACCAGAGCCACCTCCTCATCCCCTCGAATCCAGAATCCCCCACAGAAGAACCACAAAAGTGCCCCACTTATGACAGGATACTTTCCGGGACTGGACCAGACTCTGAATGTGGCTCTCCAGCAGGGATACGACTTCCTCAAATCCTTGCCCTGAAATGAGATCCATCCTTCATGAAATCCTCCCCACTCCACCAAGAGTGTCTTTCCGCCGTCCACCTAACCTTTGTAACCTGTTAGTTCATCCCTATGAAATCCCCAAACCACTTTCCCTACCCTCTGGCTCCTATCTTTGTAACCGCCCCCGGTGTAAAACCTGTCCCATGCACCCTCCTACCACCACCACCTACTCCAGTCCTGTAACCCGGAAGGTGTACACGATCAAAGGCAGAGCCACATGTGAAAGCACCCACGTGATTTACCAACTGACCTGCCTACACTGTGAAGCTTTCTATGTGGGAATGACCAGCAACAAACTGTCCATTCGCATGAATGGACACAGGCAGACAGTGTTTGTTGGTAATGAGGATCACCCTGTGGCTAAACATGCCTGGGTGCACGGCCAGCACATCTTGGCACAGTGTTACACTGTCCGGGTTATCTGGATACTGCCCACCAACACCAACCTATCCGAACTCCGGAGATGGGAACTTGCTCTTCAATATATCCTCTCTTCCCGTTACCCACCAGGCCTCAATCTCCGCTAATTTCAAGTTGCCGCCACTCATACCTCACCTGTCATTCAACATCATCTTTGCCTCTTCACTTCTGCCTCGACTGACATCTCTGCCCAAACTCTTTGTCTTTAAATATGTCTGCTTGTGAGATGTCTGCTTGTGTCTGTATATGTGTGTGTGTGTGCGAGTGTATACCCGTCCTTTTTTCCCCCTAAGGTAAGTCTTTCCGCTCTTGGGATTGGAATGACTCCTTACCCTCTCCCTTAAAACCCACCTCCTTTCATCTTTCCCTCTCCTTCCCTCTTTCCTGACGAAGCAACCGTTTGTTGCGAAAGCTAGAATTTTGTGTGTATGTTTGTGTTTGTTCGTGTGTCTATCGACGTGCCAGTGCTTTCGTTTGGTAAGTCACATCATCTTTGTTTTTAGATATATTTTTCCCATGTGGAATGTTTCCCTTAGACACACAAACATACTCACAAAATTCAAAATTCAAGCTTTCGCAACAAACTGTTGCCTCATCAGGAAAGAGGGAAGGAGAGGGAAAGACGAAAGGATGTGGGTTTTAAGGGAGAGGGTAAGGAGCCATTCCAATCCCGGGAGTGGAAAGACTTACCTTAGGGGGGAAAAAAGGACAGGTATACACTTGCACACATACACATACCTGTCTTTTTTTCCCCCTAAGGTAAGTCTTTCCGCTCCCGGGATTGGAATGACTCCTTACCCTCTCCCTTAAAACCCACATCCTTTCGTCTTTCCCTCTCCTTCCCCTCTTTCCTGATGAGGCAACAGTTTGTTGCGAAAGCTTGAATATTGTGTGTGTGTTTGTGTGTCTATGGACCTGTCAGCGCTTTCGTTCGGTAAGTCACATCATCTTTGTTTTTACATATAGACACACACACAGGGTGTTACAAAAAGCTACGGCCAAACTTTCACGAAACATTCCTCACACACAAATGAAGAAAAGATGTTATGTGGACATGTGTCCGGAAACGCTTAATTTCCATGTTAGAGCTCATTTTAGTTTAGTCAGTATGTACTGTACTTCCTCGATTCACCGCCAGTTGGCCCAAATGACGGAAGGTAATGTTGACTTCGGTGCTTGTGTTGACATGCAACTCATTGCTCTACAGTACTAGCATCAAGCACATCAGTATGTAGCATCAACAGGTTAGTGTTCATCACGAACGTGGTTTTGCAGTCAGTGCAGTGTTTACAAATGCAGAGTTGGCAGATGTCCATTTGATGTATGGATTAGCACGGGGCAATAGCCGTGGTGCGGTATGTTTGTATCGAGACAGATTTCCAGAATGAAGGTGTCCTGACAGGAAGACGTTCGAAGGAGCACGGAACATTCCAGCCTATGACTCGCGACTGGGGAAGACCTAGAACGACGAGGACACCTGCAATGGACGAGGCAATTCTTCATGCAGTTGACGATAGCCCTAATGTCAGCGTCAGAGAAGTTGTTGCTGTACTAGGTAACGTTGACTACCTCACTGTATGGAGAGTGCTACGAGAGAACCAGTTGTTTCCGTACCATGTACGGCGTGTGCAGGCACTATAAGCAGCTGATTGGCCTCCACGGGTACACTTCTGTGAATGGTTCATCCAACAATGTGTCAATCCTCATTTCAGTGCAAATGTTCTCTTTATGGATGAGGCTTCATTCCAACGTGATCAAATTGTAAATTTTTACAATCAACATGTGTGGGCTGACGAGAATCTGCATGCAATTGTGCAATCACATCATCAGCACAGATTTTCTGTGAACGTTTGGGCAGGCATTGTTGATGAAGTCTTGATTGGGCACCATGTTCTTCCACCTACGCTCAATGGAGCACGTTATCATGATTTCATACGGGATACTCTACCTGTGCTGCTAGAACATGTGCCTTTACATGTACGACACAACATGTGGTTCATGCACGATGGAGCTCCTGCACATTTCAGTCGAAGTATTCGTACGCTTCACAACAACAGATTCGGTGACCGATGGATTGGTAGAGGCGGACCAATTCCATGGCCTCCACGCTCTCCTGACCTCAACCCTCTTGACTTTCATTTATGGGGGCATTTGAAAGCTCTTGTCTACGCAACCCCGGTACCAAATGTCGATACTCTTTGTGCTCGTATTGTGGATGGCTGTGATACAATATGCCATTCTCCAGGGCTGCATCAGCGCATCAGGGATTCCATGAGACGGAGTGTGGATGCATGTATCCTTGCTAACGGAGGACATTTTGAACATTTCCTGTAACAAAGTGTTTGAAGTCACGCTGGTACGTTCTGTTGCTGTTTGTTTCCATTCCATGATTAATGTGATTTGAAGAGAAGTAATAAAATGAGCTCTAACATGGAAAGTAAGCGTTTCCGGACACATGTCCACATAACATATTTTTTTCTTTGTGTGTGAGGAACGTTTCCTGAAAGTTTGGCGTTACCGTTTTGTAACACCCTGTATATAATAGAGGGAAAAATATATCTAAAAACAAAGATGATGTAACTTACCAAATGAAAGCGTTGGTATGTTGATAGAGACACAAACAAACACAAACACACGCACAAAATTCAAACTTTCGCAACCCACGGTTGCTTCATCAGGAAAGAGGGAAGGAGAGGGAAAGACGAAAGGACGTGGGTTTTAAGGGAGAGGTTAAGGAGTCATTCCAATCCCATGTGCGGATGTGTGTGTGTGTGTGTGTGTGTGTGTGTGTGTGTGTGTGTGTGTGTGTGTGTGCGCGCGAGTGTATAACTGTCCCTTTTTCCGCCTAAGGTAAGTCTTTCCTTTTATCTAGTGCTTCCAGAACAATGTTTGTAAAATAAGCTATAGCTGATTGTGCAGTTTTACCAGGCCTGAACCCAAACTGGTCTTTACACAGAAGATTTTACTTTGTTAGGTTTCCATTACTTTTGAAAATGATGACAATAAAGAGATTGGCCTGTAATTTTCTGTATTCTCAGGGTCTCCTTTCTTATGTAGGGGCAGGACCTATGCATGCTATAGTGCCTCTGGGAAGCAACTGTGGAGAATGATTCATTTATGGTGTGCACTAAAGGGTCTTTGATAATGTCCTTACAAGCCATAAGCAAGCACACAGGCACTTCGTCTGTACCAGCTGGGTTTTTATTTTTTAGGTTCTGAACAACATTGCTTATTTCTTCTGAAGTGGTGGGTTCCGAGACAGTCAGTCCACTGCCAAGTTTCAGACGAGGAACCTGTTTTGGTCAGAACGGCAACAATGCATCAATTTAACAGTGAAATAAGTGTTACACTAATAGGCCATGTGGTAAAACAATGACAGTGTATGCTCCATACGTACCTTTCTATTCTTCAAGAACAGGGAACTTCGTGGTTAGGTTTCTACTTTTCATAGATGTTCAACAGTAAACTATTGTAGCAGTAGGTGGTTGTTTTTTTGGCCTGCTAACTATTAATGAGGTTTATGGGAAGTTAAACAATAGTGCACTGACCATATTAAATCTGTATATGGAGGGGGCGGGGGTTGTGCAAAGTGAAAGTAAAAGACTGTGAAACGCAACTGTGCATCTGTCGGCTACATCATTTACAGTAAACAGAAGTTGTACTTCCACAACTCATTTTTCAGCCAGTTTAGCAGCCAGTGTGTTGACACTGAGGACTACAAATGGAGAACCATTACATATTGTGCATGAATTCTCTTATGCCCCATCTGTTATGTAATGAGTGCGATTCATTCAGTGTCACCACATCTGGAAATCTCTTTTTTTTTTTTTTTTTTATGAGAAAATGTTCTTGAAGAGACTTTTGCTGTTTCTTCTTTCATGCAGGCAGCAGATTGTGAATCTCTGCAGCATCGGTTATTAAAATTCTTCGTGGAAAGATTATTTTCAACAAAACCCACAATGTAAGATGCTTCTTGCCCTGAAACTTTTTAGCATTCTTTTTCATGGCAAAGGCAGTCTTTTGCAAATTTCTGTAACCCTTCAAAAACAGTCACTCCTTGAAGTTTGTATTGGTAATATAATAATGTTCTGTTGCTTGGCTTGTCTCATAGCCATAGGGCTTAGGGGTCATAACTCATGGATTTTTAATAATAAAAAATTTAAATGTATTCCTGATCCACAAAATCAGAATGTAAAATGTTTGTCAAGTTGGATTCTAGGTGCTGCATGTAAATAATGTACCCCAACAACAAATTAGAAGTTAAAAACCATTCAAAGTTCATTCAATTCTTGCACAACTTAAAGAGCAGAGTGGTGAAAACCTACTTGCTGTAGCTATTCATATCTAAAATGACTGAAGTTCCCTTATAGTGATTAAAAAACTCACAATAAATTTTAACTAAACCTACTTACACTCAAAAGTGCAAGTGCAAATGTTCATAGTCCAATAAAGTGCTATGTCCAGAACAGCACTGTTCATGAGAAACACAAATCTATCTGACACTCTGTGAATATAAAAAAATAATTAGGAAATGTAATGTAATTGGACAGATAAAAAAGCTAATCACGAAGTGGCATCAGGAGAAAACACACATGAAGGTATTGAAATCTGCAAACTTTTAGAGCCAGGGGCTCCTCCTGGCAGAAGGATTGAAGGGTCTTCACCCATCTTCCTTCTCCTTCAGTCTTTCTGCCAGAAGAAGGAGCCTGTGGCTCCGAAAGCATGCAGATGTTAATACTGCATGTGTTTTCTCCTACCACTGTCTGGTGAGTAGATTTTTTTTCTGTCCAATTACACAACACTCAGTGAAGTAATTCTAAGTCTCGGCACCTGTGAAAATATGTAGAGCCCATGGTGAATAGTCTTCAAGACCAATATTAGCACTACTTGTGAAAATAACAAGTTCAACTGCATGATCAACAGAGTTATTCTTAGTGTCAACTGCTGCAAAATCACACTGAACCACCGCAAAATTTACTGTAAATTCTTGTGGCTGCTGTTGCAAAACCTTCTAAGTCCATAAAATCACACAGCCAAAACTGCCTGACAGAGGGGCACAGATCCTGCCTCTACTGTGTGCTGATTCGACTGCCCAGAACAGAAATGGTGGCCCTCTTTTATAAGTGTGGTCTCCCTAATTTCAGACCTACTGTGAATTTTTACGTCCATAAATTTTGACAGCGTAGTAGATGGAGAGCAGTGACCGGATGCTTTAATTATGTTAAAATGAACAGTCGACGAGCTGCCAGCATCAGCCATAGGGGGCCAAAAATTCTGAAGATGGCTTGTACATAAGCCGAAACCAGTTAATAAACAAATGTTATTGTGATCTTGACTGTTCATTTTAACTTAAATTTTTACGTTATTCAGCAGTAAGTAATTTCACCAGTCTAAACTACAACTTTTGATACATGCATGCTATGTTAAAACTAGAGATGTCAGTAGAAGTGTGCTGAAGTGCTGATTACAGTGATATACAACTATAAATTTTCGGTTAAGTTGTTTGCTTACAGTCTTAATTAGTGTGATTGCACATTTCAGATGGGGAACAATATTCAATTTTTGTTAAGTGTGCTGCAAATATTTACAGTATACAATAAATGTCACCTCAGTTTTGCAGGAAACGATCTGCTCTTTCCATTGCTGAAATCCAAGTCCAACGCACCTTTAATGGAATTTGAATTATCGACAAAACTATGAAACCTCATTATTCAATTAAGATTAGTAATTAAACAAAGAAATCTTAAAATTTAACATTGTTTATGATGCTTGCTTATGTTACCCATCACATGCTGCAATGCTATTCATGTAGCTGTCTTGTGTAATAAATTATCTGCCTTTAATTAAAAATCTGATCAACTACCTGCCCTTGGTTAGTTAAGTGCATAAACAAACTTGTAAGTAGCTCACTCACTGCATCTTGATGAGCACTTTCATATTGCTGGTTGATCTCTTCTGTGATTAAATTATTACAATTGTTATTAGAGATAATGTATAAAGTCCATCACAGTTACAGATTTCTTGGCGCAGTAACAAATAAAGACATCATTTGCACTGTCAGTCTATATATCAGCAGAAATATCTCGCTCTGCTCTCAAAGTTGGCGCATTGTACTCTACTGTAAGTTTTATGGTTTGCCCAAGCTATAGTGGCAGTCATGACATCACATCTGGATGTCACCACAATTGTGACGGTCCCACACATTGGCCCTAGCTGTCTCACATAGGCACCATGCCCAACTGGCTCCTCCTTTGGAGTGTCAGAGTAGTACACAGCCAGCGGCCATGCAGCAGTGTGCAAACTGCCACGCTGAACAAAAACTACCTACCTCTGATCTTTTTACTGTCTGTTTTACCAAATTTGAGATTCCTCTGTTTAAATGGGCATCCCTATTTGCCACTAGATAACTTCAGAGTGCCCTCAACATCACTTTACTTTTGTCATCCGTTTGTGAATATATTTTCCTTTTTCTCTTCAGCAAATGCAATATTTATCACTATCCTTTGGTGTTGCATACTCTGCTTCATATTCTTGTCATCATCATATTCATCATCACATTCCGTGCTGTCATTAATTTTCAGTGCACATTTTTGTATGGTGGATAAGTAACAACAAATTGCAGCAGTAATTTCATTTATCATACCACACACTATACACAATGTAGTACAGATTGCTCCCATCGCTTTTTTTGAAAACGGCTCAATAAATGACTTCTGAGCTTTGTGTTCACAGCTTGTTGTTGAAAAGTAAACTCAGAAAATTCTCTCAAGCATTTCCAACTTTTTCTTTCATCTGAAAATGTTTTAAAAACTAACTTTCATCACTATTGGCTTTAAGTATTGCAGAGGCTATACCTGTATTTTGCTCAATTTGGCTTAATGTTGCCATTTATCAATATTTTATCCAACTTGTTTAAGCCAACAACACAGTTCACTTTTGGCAGGGTTCTACAAGAGTCGAGTTGAATCTGTTATAACATCTACAATGTTCTGGGAAAACCGTGGTCAAGGAAGTTAAATGTAAACATTGCTGTAGGGTCAGAAGCTGAATCAGCAGTTGTTTATATTGATTGAAGTAGAGCCCCAAAATTGTCCTGGAAGGAGAAATATTTATTACAACATGTATTCCACACCCCCCATATTATGCTTCCCACTTTTCATAGATATTATCTCCATCCGTACTTGTATAAACTATACTTTCAATTACATATCCAAAAGATCACACTCGTATAGATGACATAGGTATTGACTCAATGACATATGGAAATCCTGTCATGAGCATTTTTTTTTTTACGCTCCTAGAGATGCAATAACACCATTTGTATCTGTTCTGCAGTTATTGTTCAGCAGTCTGTGTGGAAATTATCCATTGTTGTTCATTTATGCTAACAAACCATGACAGAGTAATCTCAAAACAGTTACAGGAAATGATAGCTAACAGAACAGAAATGTTCTTGAGAAGTTGTACTATATAAAAAAGCAGCTTTTGCTTGTACATGCAGAAGTTATTTGAACTTTACAGGTTTGATCTGTCTCTCCAGCACTTCCAATGACACTGCAAGATCCTAGACCAGAATAACAACCAATGTCTTGCCTTCCCTCTCATAGAGTTGTCACCCTTTCACCACCCCCCTCTTTTTACACCACCCTCCTTTCCCTTTTTCCCCATTTACTCGTTTTTCTTTTCATTTTGTTCTTGTTCCCTTTCCCCTATCTGACATTGACTCCAAACCTCCATAATTCTCCCAGACTTTGCTTTATTGTAATATCCTTAAGACTATCTCTCTAATTGCACAGCACTTCTTGTATAATTTTTGTTGGCTTCCTTTTTTTTGCCTGATTTTTAAATTTTATAGATGAAAACTGAACACACTTCCAAATGTATCCTCGTTGCTCCTGTTGTAGGATTAATGAGCCAGGACACGATCCAGGATTTGGACAGAGCATATTGCATGAAGGTCAGTTGGTGTTCCATACACCACCATATGGATCCCAAGATGTTTCATTGCAGGAGCCAGCAAATGGATGGGAAATTAAACCAGGACCATTGAAGGTGTGTGTAATATGCTGGAAGTCTTTACTGAAATATTAGCTGTGATATGTTGTATTTTATTTTCTGCACATTTAACATCTTTCTATGGATGCAGATGCGAAGTTTTTAAAGTAAAGCTCAAGTTGTCAGATTGATATACATTGTATATTCGTCAGGTAACAGAAGAAACAATAATGGTTTCAGTAAAGATGTTTACTATAAAGAGAAAAAAAATTTGTACCTAGGAGGATGATGTGAAATTGAGAAGGAAACCAGAAAATATTATGATAATTGAACTAAGTTAATACTGGATAAGGAGGGTGGACTGCTTGAGAAGGGAAGTTGTGACTGTGAATGTTGGTGTAGAAGGGGCTTCTCATCATTGTTATTCAGTTTATTTTGTGTCCAACTTTCCTAATTACATTTCAAATTACCATACCATCCAATTTTGATGATAACTGTGGACTACTCCTCTAGAAGTGAGTTATAGCACAGTTTGTCTCTGTAATTTAGCTTTGTTGCTACCCTCATCCAGTGAGAAATATCATTTTTGATGAGTAATGTTTCACAGTGTTGCTCTTATCCATCTGATACTTGTCTTCATTCATAGCTTCTCTGATGATTTCAATATCTCGGTTATTGTGTTAGAGTGAGTCTTCTTTTTTAGACTCCATTTGTGTTACATGATATCCTGCTAGCATACTTTTGTGGGAAGCATGTATGTTCAGCTCTGTATCTTTTTTTTCCAAATATCTATTTTTGGTGCTAAATGATTTTTTTTGTGTTTTATTACAAAGGTTGTGGCAGCAATGGAGCGCAGCAGTGAAAGTCCTAATCTGGTTGCTGAACGTTTTTGTTCTGAAGCAAAGGACAGTTCTGTGGGTGCTAACAGTAGTTCGAGGTTGAGCACTGCATCACCCAGCCCTGTTAGTACATACAGTGACAAACGTGGACTCGGTCGTCGCTTCTCATACACCTCAAGTGGGCCTAATAGGTAGAAATGTGTTAACAGCTTTTCATATTTGTAAAATGTGTGTACCTTCTAGAGGATTGAGTGAAATAGAAGTTACAAGAGAGGAACTGAAAATACCGGATTATATATGCTTATTTAGCGCATAATTACTACTGTGGATCTGAATATTTGCTGTTAGTCCAGCACTTCTTCTGGCTTTTTGTGTTTCTCACAATTATGAATATGGGTAAACATTTTCATTCATCCAGCATGTGCACGTCTTTTCATTTTTCTCTTAAATGTCTATTCCTGTAGCATGAGGAATACATTTGTTTTAAAAGTTCCGAAGTAAAGTTGTTTGTCTGTGTGCCCAGTTTTTGTTTGTGTGTCTCTCCTTCGAAATCGTTCATCAGTTACGAAGTAGATATTTACTTTCAAAGTAAAGTGATACTAATACTCACTTTCGACTTTATTAAAGATACATTTAAAATGATTGTCAGTTGTTCTGCTGATTATTTTGTGTTTATGTTTCCAGAGATAACTATACATAATGGAAACTAGTGTCAGTGTATAAAAATAATTATTTATTGTGTTCTTGGGTACAACATTCTGAATTTCGATCAACTGTGCAGGGCTAGTGCTAGCTGTCATCAGGCAGTCCCATACTCCCGACTTGTGGACAACAGCCCTACGCTGCTGTTGCCTCCTAAATTGGACAGTGACTCAAAGCTACACCATCCAGAAAGTAGCAAGTCAATCCTAAGTGTCCCTGAGGCAGAGGCACCTCCAAAGAGTAGTGTTTCTGATTCCCGGTTGGCTGTTGATTATTTCACAACAGATGAAGAAACCCAACAGTCCACTTCAGAGGTAAAGCTACTGCACCTGTATCAAATGGTGTTTTCAATTCACCATATTTTTTGTATATGTTTCACTGTGCTTGAAATTTACCATAGTGTATTAAAAGGAGTAAAATTGGCATTATTTAATTTATCTTTATAGAAAGGAATACTTTTATAGGAAACATGAGTGCCCCCCCCCCCCCCCAACCGAAGAACCGACAGTTCTTTCATTTATTACTGTGTTATGAAGTAGCTAGCGCAGTTTTGTTTGAATAGAATTTGCTTTCTATCTCTATTCCACTCCTCTCCCTACCTCTCACAATTAAATGAAGTTAGGCAATACATCTTGTTGAAACTTTATATCCCACAATATGATGAGATCTGAAGAGGTGACTGCATGGTAGAGATGAATGGTGGTAATGGGCCATAATTTGACATTCATTATTTATCTGGTTATAAGAAGAAGTATTTTTCCAAACTCATCATTTGGAAAATACATAATTTTATGAAGTCCTCAATGGTACCTTTGGTGGAGAAGTCAACTTTGGTGCGGCATTAGTGGCAGAAGAGCAAATCTATAGTGTATGTACTCCAGAGGAGCAGCTACAGAAGGTGTCTGACCCCATGTTAGAGGCAGCCTAATTTAAACCTGGCAGAAGGTATAAAATGCATTATGGTAGGCCCTGGTGGGAGTCTGGTTGGTCAGTCATTGTTGCAACTCTTGGGTAAGCGGCACAAGTCAGATTATCTGAAATGCTAGGGTGTCCCCTGCAGGTGACCTGTATTGGTCTCACCCACCCAGTGGAAGAAGAGAGCGAGGTATACCAAACGAAGGATCAGTTTGGCTAAAGAAGCAAGTCCAAAATAAATAATTACATATTGCTTCTTGGAACGCTAGGGCTTTGACAAGCTGTAGTTGGAAACTGGTAGAAATCTAAAATCTCATCATGTCAGTTTTAGCCTGCCTGCAAAAGATACACTGGAAAGGATGGAAATCCGGAAGCTCTGGGGAAGTGTGTAAGTTGATCTATCATGGAAGAAATAATAGCGAAGTTGTTGCTATTGTAGTGAATGAAAAATTCCACAACCACGTACCAATTGTACATTGATATTCTATTCATGTCATGTCAGTGCTCATTGACACCCCAGATCATTGAATTCATATTTTTTCCAAGTGTATTCTGCAGACAGGATGCAATGAAACAGCTAAGACACATTCTGGAATGAGTTTGAAAATGCTGTTGTGACATGTAGTGAGAAAGGTGTATTTATACTGTGTGGGAATCTTAATGGGCATATTGCAGTACCAGTGAGGAGTATTTGTGCCATGTAAATTTTGGCTATAGTGTGAGGAATGAAGACAGGCACTGAATCCTAGAATTTGTGGAAACAAATGACCTAGGTAGTACCAATACCTTCTTCAAGAAACGTACATCACACCTGGTCACTTACACTGGTGGTGGGCACAATACCCAGAATGACTATATATTGCTCCACAGATGTGATTTTGCAATTGTCACAAGCACTAAGATCGTGCCATGTGAATGCCTAGCACCTTAACCTAAACTGCTAGGTACTAACCTCCATGTGAAAGGCCATGCCAAAACCAAGTCATGGAAGCTACAATGACTTAAAATGGCCATCAATGAAAAGACTGTCTTCCATCCCATTGATTCTGCTCGTATTGACCACACTTGGTCACTGTTTGACAATTTCTTATCTAATGTGGCTCAAACTGAGTTTGGTATAACACAGCCAGGTTCGTACAGAATTGATAAACAGATGTGGTTGTGGACAAAGTAAAAGGAAAAAACATGCAAAAAAATCAGCTTTCAATTAAAGCTTCCTATAATGATGAAAACCTTCAGCATTACAATGCCACCAAACAGGCTGCAAAACAAGCAATTGCAGAGGACACAGAAAACTACGTACAGCATTTATATTACCAACTAACAACTAAAGAAAGGGAAAAAATCTTCTACTCACTGGCCTGAGCACAGTGTAGGGTAGGTCAGAATATATAACACTACACATGTGTAAAAGATAAGAATGGTCTGTGGCTCATGAAACCAACACGATTCTGGGACAGTGGTGACAGTATTTAACTGAAATATCCTTATTAAATTACCTCATCCACCAGTGCCAAAAGGCAGTGTCATGATTGGGTCAGCTCTCTGTATCACAGCAGATAATGTCAAAGCTGCCATTCATAACATGAGAAATGAAAAGGATCTAGGACCAGATGACTTCCTGCAGACCTATGAAATATTGAAGAGCTTAATGACAAAGCGATCACCTGACTCACAGAATTCTTCAACTCTGTCATTTATTCTGGCCATATACCCACCAATTGGTCATCTGGTATAATAGTACCTATTTTTAAGTGCAATGGTGACTCTGATGAATACACAACTACCGTCCAATCTGGCTCTTCTTCCTCACTAATGATAGATGCAATTTTTGCTGTGTACCAGCTGATGGAGAAAAATTGGCCATTGGGAGAATTCTGGGTGGCTAATTTGTAAAATCAGTCTTGAAGCATATTTAACTTTAACATGTTGTTGTTGTTGTGGTCTTCAGTCCTGAGACTAGTTTGATGCAGCTCTCCATGCTACTCTATCCTGTGCAAGCTTCTTCATCTCCCAGTACCTACTGTAACCTACATCCTTCTGAATCTGCTTAGTGTATTCATCTCTTGGTCTCCCTCTACGATTTTTACCCTCCTTGCTGCCCTCCAGTACTAAATTGGTGATCCCTTGATGCCTCAGAACATGTCCTGCCAACCAATCCCTTCTTCTAGTCAAGTTGTGCCACAAATTTCTCCTCTCCCCAATCCTATTCAGTACCTACTCATTAGTTATATGGTCTACCCATCCAATCTTCAGCATTCTTCTGTAGCACCACATTTCGAAAGCTTCTATTCTCTTCATGTCCAAACTATTTATCATCCATGTTTCACTTCCATACATGGCTACACTCCATACAAATACATTCTGAAACGACTTGCTGTCACTTAAATCTACACTCGATGTTAACAAATTTCTCTTCTTCAGAAATGTTTTCCTTGCCTTTGCCAGTCTACATTTTATATCCTCTCTACTTCAACCATCATCAGTTATTTTGCTCCCCAAATAGCAAAACTCCTTTACTACTTTAAGTGTCTCATTTCCTAATCTAATTCCCTCAGCATCACCCGACTTAATTCGACTACATTCCGTTATCCTCATTTTGCTTTTGTTGATGTTCATCTTATATCCTCCTTTCAACACACTATCCATTCTGTTCAACTGCTCCTCTAAGTCCTTTGCTGTCTCTGACAGAATTACAATGTCATCAGCGAACCTCAAAGTTTTTATTTCTTCTCAATGAATTTTAATACCTACTCCAAATTTTTCTTTTGTTTCCTTTACTGCTTGCTCAATATACAGATTGAATAACGTCGGGGAGAGGCTACAACCCTGTCTCTCTCCCTTCCCAACCACTGCTTCCCTTTCATACCCCTCGACTCTTATAACTGTCATCTGGTTTCTGTACAAATTGTAAATAGCCTTTCGCTCCCTGTATTTTACCCCTGCCACCTTCAGAATTTGAAAGAGAGTATTCCAGTTAACATTGTCAAAAGCTTTCTCTAAGTCTACAAATGCTAGAAACGTAGGTTTGCCTTTCCTTAATCTAGCTTCTAAGGTAATTCGTAGGGTTAGTATTGCCACACGTGTTCCAATATTTCTATGGAATCCAAACTGATCTTCCCCGAGGTCGGCTTCTACCAGTTTTCCTATTCGCCTGTAAAGAATTCGCGTTAGTATTTTGCATCCGTGACTTATTAAACTGATAGTTCGGTAATTTTCACATCTGTCAGCACCTGTTTTCTTTGGAATTGGAATTATTATATTCTTCTTGAAGTCTGATGGTATTTCGCCAGTCTCATACATCTTGCTCACCAGATGGTAGAGTTTTGTCAAGACTGGCTCTCCCAAGGCCATCAGTAGTTCTAATGGAAAGTTGTCTACTTCCGGGGCCTTGTTTCAACTCAGGTCTTTCAGTGTTCTGTCAAACTCTTCAAGCAAGATCGTATCTCCCATTTCATCTTCATCTATATCCTCTTCCATTTCCATAATATTTTCCTCAAGTACATCGCCCTTCTATATACCCTCTATATACTCCTTCCACCTTTGTGCTTTCCCTTCTTTGCTTAGAACTGGGTTTCCATCTGAGCTCTTGATATTCATGCAAGTGGTTCTCTTTTCTCTAAAGGTCTCTTTAATTTTCCTGTAGGCAGTATCTATCTCACCCCTAGTGAGATAAGCCTCTACTCCTTACATTACATTTGTCCTCTAGCCATTCCTGATTAGCCATTTTGCACTTCCTGTCGATCTCATGTTTGAGACATTTGTATTCCTTTTTGCCTGCTTCATTTACTGCATCAATTGTTAATTATGCTTTCTTGTACTTGAGTAACTTGCAGCTGATTTAAACAGCTATGAACATTTATTATGTCAACGTGTCTAGTTTATTGTCAGTGTGGATACCCGAACTACTCTGAAACAAAATAACAGCTTCTCAATTGATCTATACATTGTGGAATATACATTCTTCTTTGGCAGTTCTTGACATCACCTACTCTGAGGTGCTCCTTCAGTGGTCCATGCAGTGTTGGAAGCTCCATGACATACTTTATGTGAAGGTGCCTGCACACTGCCCAAAGAATATCTCAAACAAACAACAATAAACACAGACAAATATTGGTGCTAACATCTAATATCATATGCAAAAATTCTGATGGCTGTGTTATTTGAAACATACCCAACAGAACATTAATAAACTACATGATTACTCGTTTATATATGGCTATGAAGGTATGGATAACTTGTGGGAATGATCCCGACTATAACTATGCAAAAATTATGTACCCTTGCATTACTTCAGTCACCAGCTCAGCCCATCATCTCACTGTTGAAGGCCAGAAACAGTGTGGAATACCTAAATTATTGTTCCTGGTCACTATAAATGGAAATCTCAGATCAAGAAACCTACATTCTCAGGAAGTTTTAAATCATAATACATGGCATGCATTGATTCAAAAAATGGACCCTATTCCTTCAGGAAGGTGCTACGAAAATGAAGAAGATTATAGATGAGAGAGAAACCATGAGATGTAATGCAGCAAAATAAATACTTCTCTGGAAAAAAGTAAAACGAAAAAAAAAAAAAAATTAATTAAAAACACCTTGATGATGTTACTTTATTTTTACTAAAAGTGAAGTTTCCTGACAGTGGAGCCATCTTGTTATCTGATGGTATATTTTGCAGAAAATAACCAGTTGTACCGCAATGCTTTGTGTTGGAACACAGGAAGCCAGACATAGACTAACAAACTTCGTTGCATCAAAGTAAAGCCAGTTGCTTTTGTAATTCTTGTCTGCCCCACTTCTGTTTCATTTTTTTGAGCTCTTTAAGATACCTTAAAACATTACAGCTTGCTATCAATATTTTATTGCTGAACTGATTGTAGAAATCAAAGCCAATATTCTTACAAGACATTAACAGTACCAATAGCAGGTATTTATTTTCGTATAAATTGATGATGATAAAAAAGTTAAGTGCATGTCATCTATTCAAATTCTGTCAGCATTAAACTTCCTTATCAGATTTCTTAAATTTTGATGGGTCCTCTAAACCTCTTCTCCTGAACATAAAAAATGGCTTTCTGTTTCCATCAAAAGATGGTATTTCTTCCTTGTCTCATGATATTCAGTACAATTTATATTCCACAAGCTTTCGTTAGCTTCATAAATTCCTACCAGTTCCACAGTTTCTTTGGCGACTTTTATTTCGACATCTTTTAAGGTGCTGCTTTCAGAGACTGATTCTCACACACTCTACAGTTTGTATTTGACAAGCTGCTCTCGGAGAGGACAGGACCTGGTTCAGCGACCCTTATAGATTTGAAAGTTTTTCACTAGGAGGCCTTTTGATAGCAATTTGCCAATATTTACTCTCAAGCGGACACACAACTTAACACTTAATAATCTTATTTGAGAATTAAAACTTAAATTTGTGTGTTTTATGCATTTCATTCAAATTACTAAAGTAACAAATGACTATTGTCATCTAATCAAGCAATGGAAAATCCAGGATGGACTGTAACAATATAATGAAAAGGATAGTTGCTACTCACCACACACTTACGCAAATGCAACTCTCTCTCTCTCTCTCTCTCTCTCTCTCTCTCTCCACACACACACACACACACACACACACACACGACCACAGTCTCTGGCAGCTGGAGCCAGACTGCGAGCAGCAGTGCCTTATGGGAGAGGCAACCGGGTTGGGGGTAAGTAGGAGGCTGGGGTGGGGAGGGGGAAGGATAGCAGGGTAGGGGTGGGGGATGGTAAAGACCTGCTGGGAGCATGAAGGGACGAGATGGAGAGTAGGGCAGCTAGGTGCGTTTGGGAGGTTAGATGGAGGACGGAGGAGACAAGGTGGGTGGGGGTGGTGAAAAAGGAGAGAAGTAGAAAGACTGTGGGTGCGTTGGTGGAATAGTGTGTTGCTGGAATGGGAACAGGGAGGCTCTAGGTGGGTAAGGACAATAACTAACAAAGTTTGAGGCCAGGAGGATTACGAGAATATAAGACATGTTACAGGGAGAGTTCCCATCAACGCAGTTCAGAAAAGCTGATGTTAATGGGAAGGATCCAGATGGCACAGGCTGTGAAGCAGTCATTGAGATGAAGGATGCTGTGTTGGGCGGCATGCTCAGAAACAGGATGGTCCAGTTGTTTCTTGGCCACAGTTTGTTGGTGGCCATTCATGCGGACAGACAGCTTGTTGGTTGTCATGCCTACATAGAATGCAGCACAGTGGTTGCAGCATAGCATGTAGACCCTATGACTGGTTTCACAGGTAGCCTTGCCTTTGATATGATGGGTGATGTTTATGAGTGGACTGGAGTAGGTGGTGGTGGAAGGGTGTATGGGACAGGTCTTACATTCAGGTCTATTACAGGGATACGGGCCATGAGGCAAGGAGTTGGGAGCAGAGGTTGTGTAGGGATGGCTCCAGCTGGCGGACTGTGTGTGTGTGTGTGTGTGTGTGTGTGTGCGTGTGCGCTGTCTATTTTTGACAAAGGCCTCGTTGCCCAAAATCTAGCTTTCCGACAATCTTTTTGTTGTGCCTGCCTGCAACTCAGCATCTCCACTATATGGTGAGTAGCAACTATCCTTTTCATTGTATTGTTGTCAACTAATATTATATTATGAACAAATTTTTTTCTTAACTCTAATGACAATGTAAATGCAAGTGTTTGTAAGCAGAAAAGTACAGTTCTTCTAATGCAGTGTGGATACTTTAATGTGGGATCCAGCTGTGAGTGGCACAGAGAGAGAAATCCCACCTCCCTCTCACAGAGCTGTCAGCCTGCAACCATAGTTTATCGTTCTGTGAAAGCAGAACTGACACATGGTGATAGCAATTGCCAATCATTTTTTTAGGTTGTGGGAATTGTATTTGAACCCCACAATGAACCTAGTGTAGCCTCATGTCTCTTTTCAAAATAATAAAAGAAAACAGTTAGGTAACACTCAACACAAAGCAAAGTGGAATATACAGAGCATTCAGCAATGACTACCACTATTGCTTGCTAAAGTGGCAGTGTTGAAAACAAGGTAGTACAGGCCTGACCTCTACCAGTTTCATAGCTAACCATAATTCAAAACAGCCCCCTCCTTAAACTACCATATTAAAGTGTCCGCACGGTTAAGTTCTACAATTTGTCATGCACATAATCCAAATTCTCTTTCAGATATATGTTTCCTTGGTCGCTAATTTAGAGTTAGTATAAAAGATTGCATTCATTCTAGTGCAGTCATGAAATGTGAATTTCAGCCGCATTTTTGTTATTTCCATTTAAATTTTAATTTTCCTCCAAAATGTTCTTCAATGAACATAGTTGTTATCTGAAGATTGTTTTGTAGATGAGAATCAATTTATATGGGGTTTCACAGGAGAAATGGTCAATATTCAGGGGTATGACATGAATGATCGTTTGAAACAAAAAACTCCATATGGAGATAAGCCATGTTCCGAATGGTTTCCAAGGTAGAACATATTTAATATACATTTCCCCCCCCCCCCCCCCCCCCTCTGTATTATTCAGTGCATTGTCAGGTTTACACATGTATAGCGGTTGGTAACCATTACAGTGTACAAATTGTCACTTGAAAAATACAAATTTTCAACACATTCCCCTCTAAGTAATTTTGTACATGTCGCATTACGGCTGTTGTACAGTTCACAATAAATTATTGAATATTCCACTGTCAACTTCAATCCGTTTGTGCTCTCTTGGGAGAACATATTGTGTTGCTTTTCTGAGTGCCTCTGCATGATCCCTAATGAGGGCAATAGTGTCCATGATGTGACCAAGCAGTTCATCTCCCATATTCAACTTTTGTTTGTGCACATAAGACTTCACCCAAACCCATACATAAAAATCTAGCGACATAAGGTCTGGCAATCATGGTAACTTCCCTCAGGGGGCTCAGCATTCGTTTTCTGGGTACGGGCTTGGCGAACCCGGGGTCCTCGAGCTGTGGACTTGTGTGCGCCGCCAGTCTGCTGATACCGTAAGCTCTGGGCATGCTTCAGCGACCACCGTGTGGCGCAACGGTGGAACGTTGTGTGTCGTAGGGACCGGGGATCTTGGCTTGATTGCCTGGATCACGAGGATGGTACATATCTCTAAAAAAAACCTTCAATCTTAAGGTGTGCTGCGCGCCGATATGATGCATGGCTGTTGAGGTGGAACAGTTGCTAGCGGGTGACCTCTGGGGAACCTGCCGCACCTCAGTTGTACAAGGCTTATCCAGGCATGCGGGGCTCTGTTTGGATGGACATAAGCTTCCCTAGCTGCTCGTGGGATGACCATGAATACCACAAATTCTTCCTCTTTTCCTCCTCCTAATTTTTTGCTGGCCAGTGGGATTGGTGGACCGCTGGTAGGCACTACCGCCCAATCTAACAAGAGGGCTAGGTTAGCCAGTCCTCCTGACTCAGGCGTCAGCAAACGTACAGCAGTTCAGAGTAACAGAGCACATACTGACAACCAGAATGTGTTTTTAATAATAAAAAGGAAAGAGGGTTCCCTTGAAAAGGTTTCGCCATTCTATATCCAAAAGGGTCTAGCAGGAATAGCTGGAACTTTAAAATCAGTGAAGCGTTTACGGAATGGGACACTGCTTGTTGAAACATCAACTGCTCAGCAAGCAGTTAACCTTCAAACAGCTAAAAGCTTGGGGGAATACACTATCGATACAGAGCTTCACAGCACCCTGAACTCCAGTAAGGGTGTTGTTACCTGTAGGGATCTCGTTGACATTCCTGTAGAAGAATTAAAGAGTGAGTGGGCTCAGGAGGGAATTTTTGACGTTCAGAACATCATGAAAAGGGTGGATGGGAACCTGGTGAAATCTGACTCCTTCATTCTTACTTTCAATACCCTCAAACTCTCAGAACACGTCAAGGTAGGATTTCTTCGACTAAATGTCCGGTCGTAAGTCCCAAACCCAATGCGCTGTTTTAAGTGCCAGTGTTTTGGGCATACAACTCTAGGGTGTAAAGGAGAAGCGATGTGTGGCAACTGTAGTAAGGCTGCCCATGACGGAATTGACTGTTTGTCGCCTGTCAGATGTATAAACTGTTGTGAAGCCACCCTGTTTGGAGTAGGGGCTGTAGAATCTTCCTAGAGGAACCTAAAATACAAGAAATAAAAACAACTAAGCGTATCCCCTACAGTGAAGCCAAAAAGATCTTTGAGGCCATGCAGCCCCCCACATTCGTTACGTCTTTTGCTTCCATTGTTCAGAAGCCGCCTCCAAAAGTCGATGCATCTACACAGACGGAGGTTGTTAGTGTTGGCACGAACACCTGCACATGTCAGTGCACTTGCCAGGCAGCAAGTTTATCAGAGCCTGTAGCCCCTCATAGAACAGCAGAGAAAGGTACAGCAGCTAACGTTGAAGAGCCCCAGGCATCTCCGATTGCTGAAGCTGTTCCAAAGCCCAGAATGGTCATAAACACCCCAGCTCCAGTTCCAGCAAAGCCCTCTAAACAAAGGAAAGCACATGTGAAGCAGCACCAACAGATTAAATTGGCTGGTAAACCCTCGGATCATGTTAATGTGGTCCCACTAGATGCTTCATCAGACTCTTCCCCAGAGCTGATGGAGTCTGAGAATATGGGGCAATCATCTCGCCCCAAGACTGAGCCTCCACCCGCTGCAGTCTCCCCACCTCGGCGGAAAGAGAGGCAGAAAATACAACCACCGTGATGGCTCCCATACTACAATGGAACCTGCAAGGGTTCAGGACACATGTGGAGGAACTACGTCTATTGATTCAGGATAGACCTATGTGTGTATGTCTGCAAGAGACAAATTTCAGTGAAACATACACCCCTGAGCTACGTGGTTATGTCCTCCACAAAAAGGACGACCTGAGTGGACAGAGAGCTCGAGGAGGAGTAGGTATCTTCGTCAACACCGACTACCACTCCTCGCCTCTCTCCCTCACGACGAATTTACAGGCAGTTGCAATATTAGTACATGTGTGTCATATGCTAACAGTATGTTCGCTTTACCTGCCCCCACATGATGTGCTCGCCGAAGTGGCTCTCAGTGATCTTCTTACACAGCTCCCCCACCCCTTCATCCTCTGTGGTGATTTTAATGCACACAATATGCTTTGGGGCTCTGTGAGTACTTGCCCCAGGGGTAGAGCAATCGAGAGGCTTCTTCTGTCTACCAGTGCCTATTTGCTAAATACAGGTCAAAGCACGCATTTTTGCACTGCAACTGGGTCGTTCTCTGCCATTGATCTATCGCTTTGCTCTCCAGCCATCGCCCACACTGCTGCATGGGAAGTGGTTGAGGACTTACACGGCAGTGATCACTTCCCCATCTGGATTCACCTGCGACATGCAGTGGAACCGGAAAGGAAACCACCTCGATGGGTGCTTGGTAGAGCCAACTGGGCGCTGTATAGGCAACTAGCCCAGTTTGAACATCGTGTCAGTGTCCAGGAATGGGTGGATCATATTACTGAGGTGATCCACCGCACCAGTGAAGCGTCCATCCCACAGTCTACGGGACAACCGACGCGGCAGCCTGTCCCTTGGTGGAGCGACAAATGCCGCTCTGCAATCAGGGCTAGGCGGACATCTCTGCGTAGGTTCAAATGCCGGCCAACTGTAGAGAACCTTGCAGCCTTTCGGGTGGCGAGGGCAAAGTGTCGTCGGATTATACGAGAGAGCAAGAAGAGGTCGTTGCAGCAGTTCCTAAACACCATTAATTGTTCTACACGAAGTTCCATTGTATGGGAGACCATCAGGAGGATTTCTGGGAGAGGTGGGAGGTGCCCTATGGTTGCTATAATGTGGAATGGTACTCTCCAAACGACCCCAAAAGATATTGCCCAGTCTATGGCGGCTCATTTTGCAGCTATTACTGCAACCGCCAGTCAGAATCCAGCTTTCCAGCCCCACAGAGTGGCTGCTGAGAGGAGCAGTTTTGACTTCCGCTCACCCAATACAGAAGAGTACAACTGCCCATTTTCCATGTGGGAACTGGATTCTGCATTGTGTGGGGCTCGTGATACATCACCTGGTCAGGATAGAATCCACTATAGCATGCTGCGGCACCTCACAAGGAGAAATAAAGAAATCCTCCTCCGACTTTTTAATCTTGTTTGGATGTCCGGTCACTTCCCCAACTCGTGGCGTGAAGCAATTTTAATTCCTCTTTTAAAACCTGGGAAAGACCGCACATGCCCGGGTAGTTACCGTAGCGTTGCCCTCACTAGCTGCGTGGGAAAGACCTTGGAGCGGATGGTCAACCGCCGCCTTGTCTGGATGTTAGAATCCTGACAACTCCTTAGTCGCTTTCAGTGTGGGTTCAGGAGGTATCGCTCCACCTTTGATAACCTGGCCCTCCTGAAGGCGGCTATACAACAGGATTTCCTGCGCCAGCATCACCTGTTGGGAATATTTTTTGACATTGAAAAGGCATACGACACTACTTGGAGGCATCTTATCATCAGGCAGCTCCACGAATGGAGTTTTCGTGGATGTCTTCCCAATTTTATTCGGTCCTTCCTGTCGCCACGTTATTTTCAGTACCGAGTCGGAGACGTACTGTCTAGTCGCTTTGAACAAGAGAACGGTGTCCCTCAAGGTAGTGTTTTAAGTGTGACGGTCTTTGCTATTGCTATTAATAGTATTACGTCTGTTGTGAAAAGTCCTGTGCAGTGTTCCTTGTTTGTGGACGATTTCTCTGTATTTTGCTCTTCTTCAAGCCTTGCAACGACGACTCGTCAGTTGCAACTCACTCTGCGATGTTTGGATGAATGGGCACAGAAGAGTGGTTTTAAGTTTTCAACTGATAAGTCGGTGTGTGTTCTTTTTAACCATTCTCGTACCATTTTTGACTTGCCTGAGTTGAGGATGAGGGACACCGTTCTGAATTTTAAAGACACGGTGAAGTTTCTGGGCCTCACTTTTGATTCTAAGCTTACGTGGCTGCCACACATTAAGGAACTGAAAAAACGGTCTCTTAAGGCGCTGTCTATTTTAAAATGTCTTAGTCACCACACATGGGGAGCAGACGGGACTTGTCTGCTCCGGATTTACAGAGCCTTCGTGCGGTTCTGGCTTGATTATGGATGCACGGTGTTTGGGTCTGCAAGACCCACTTATTTGAAGCTGTTGGATGTGGTGCACCATGAGCGGATTCGGTTGGCCACTGGGGCGTTCAGAACGAGCCCCATACCGAGCCTCTGTGCAGAGGCAGGTGAACCGCCGCTTCACCTCCGGCGGCGTCTACTAATGGTGCGCCAGGCCTATCAAACATTATCCACACCATACACACCTGCATACCACACTGTTGCTCGGCCTCCACTGGAAAGGCTTTTTCGCAACCGGCAACGAGCAACAAGGCCCTATGGGATTCGTGCAAAGGATTGCATTTTAGAGATGGGTGTGGCCGGTTTTATTGTTTCATGTCGAGGTTGGAGCAGATATCCACCTTGGCTCCTCCAGAGGCCCACACTGATTTTAGATTTGGCAAATTTTAAGAAAGACAGTACATCAGATTTTACTTTCAAATCTTTGTTTTTCAACATTTTAGACAGGCATCATGATTTTACAGTAGTCTACACTGATGGATCCCAACAGGGGGATTTTCTTGGCTGCTCAGTCGTGTTCCCCGAACGTGTCATCAGGATTCGCCTTCCCCAGGAATACACTGTTTTTTCCGCAGAACTTCACGTGATCCTGAAGGCATTGGAGCAGATACGGTTTACTCAGGGCAAACACTTCCTAATTTGCTCTGACTCACTGAGCGAATTACAGTCACTGCAGAACCTGTACCCAGCGGAGAAGTTGGAACAGCTGATTCATGACCAACTGTACATCCTCCAACGACAGGGCAAGCAAGTGTCCTTTTGCTGGGTGCCCGGGCATGTGGGCATACGGGGAAATGAACAAGCTGATAGAGCTGCCAAGGACACCTGCAGATTACCGGAGGTGACACAATGTTCTATTCCTTTGCAAGGTGTCGTTTCTGTGCTGCGGCGGAAGTATATGCAATTGTGGGACGAGGAATGGCTGGCGGTGAGGGAAAATAAGCTGCGATTGGTGAAACCCACCATCCAGCCGTGGTGTTCCTCCTGCCGGTCACCTAGGCGTGACGAAGTGACCCTTACACGTCTTCGCATAGGGCACTGTCCTCTTACGCATGCCTTCTTACTACAGCGAGAGGAAACCCTGCTGTGTGATGCCTGTGGCGTACGATCCCTGTACGCCACATTTTAGTTGAGTGTGATTTATATCGTTCTGTCAGGGCGGAAGTTAATATTAGTGGGGATCTGCCCTCGATTTTAGCCGATAACGAGGCGAGTGTCAAGGAAGTTTTAAGGTACTGTGATGTTTCTGGGCGCTTCAGCCTAAAATTTTAGGTTGGAATTTTTAGTGTTGCCGAGTGGCTTACCACTCCTTTTTATTCTTGTAATAGGCCAGTTCCAAACATGTGCTATGTGTTTCATTTTAACCCCTTCCCCTACGTTCTCTTGCAGTTCTCCTCTTTATGTGCTGCTTTCCACTTAGCTCCTGTTGACGTGCAAACTGCCTATGTAGCCTTTCATCTTTAATTTTTGTCCTATTTTTGCACTTGCTGCATTTTAGTGACACTTGTCCGTTGTTGTTTCCATTCGGGCGCTAAGGACTACACTGTTGAGCGCCCATAACACCATATCCATCCATCTATCATGGTAACTAGTTAATTGCTCTACCACAACCAATCCAGTGATCAGGGCTAGTGTGCCACTAGGCCCAAGACAAATGTACATTAAATGTGTTCTGTCTCAGAAACCATTTGGAATAGAACATATGTCCACATGAAGTTTTTTGCTTCAAATGAGTGTTCCTGTTATATCCCTGAGTATGGATCATTCCTTCTGGGATGCCCTGTACATTAAATAAATTGTTGTAGAATGTTTAAAATTTGTGTTCGCATTTTCAAAATAAAATAAATAAATAATCCAAACATAGAGCAACAAATGAACATATTAACAGAATGATACTGATTACATTTTATTGTGTAATAGCAGAATCCTTAGGTGACACAGTAGCGCTATAGGTGTTGGTTGTTATATGCCTTGGAGTTTTCTCCAGATGATACAGGCTGACATAATTTTAAGAATTATGAGTTGATCAGCATTTTTGCACTCTGTTTCTGATGGGAAAGAGGAGAATTGGGGGAGGAAGGGGTGGAGGCAAAGATGGATGAGTGCTGGAAGGGAGAGGTAGCAAGGGAATGGGTTGTAAATGTGGCACTGCTGAGGCTCTTCTTGGTGCAGCAATGAGAGGTGTTATCATAGTGGAGGTGTGGATTGGATTGGGTTGGGTCAGGTTGGGTTGAGTTGGGACAGGAGGGGATGGGGAGGGGGAGGGGAGGGTGGAGTGGGGTCAGGTGAGGGAGCATGGCCCTAATCCTTCCCCACTCCTACAAAACCAGTTGTAGTGACAAAACTCACACCCTTATTATACAATATCACCCCATACTCGAACAACTGAACCACAACCTTTACCAGAGCTTCAATTATCTTTCATTGTGCCCAGAAATGAGAAATATCCTACCTTGAATCCACCTTACATTTCCTAGAGTTGTATTCCAACACTCATCCAATCTATGAAATATCCTGATCCATCCTTATGCCAACCTGCTCACAACCCCTTGGCCTGTAGAAGACCCAGTTGCAAAACCTGCCATAGGCACCAACCCACCATATCTATTCTAATCTTGTCACAAGGGTATCCTACCCTATCAGAGGCACAACCATGTGTCATAAGACCCGTGCCATATACACTTCTGCTGTAACATCTGCACAGCTTATTATGTGGGTACTGCTACAAATCTACTAGCTATCTGAGTGAATGGCCACTGCCAGAAAGTGGCTAACAGTGGAAAAATGTATTGCTGAACATAATATGTTTCACTGTAATGGCAGCTTCACAGTCTGTGCCATCTGGATCTACGTCTGTACCAGCTTTTCTTTATTATGTCTGCGGGATACTTCTTTCGGCACATATTTCTGTTTCGCTGTCCTTCTGGCCTAACTGTCCGCTACTCTGGTGCTTCACCCATCTCCATCCTTAATGCCGTGCCCCTCCCCCTCCCCCTCTTCTACCCCTACCCCTCTTCTACCCCTTACCCCATCCAACTTGATCTCATAAATATACACAATATAACTGTAATGAGTGAAAATACAACGTATTTGTAAATTGTTTGTGTAACGTATTCTGAAAAATTTTAATATTCTTTGTTTGTTTGCAGCAGCATGATGCAGCAGTACCAAATGTTTCATCAGAATCACGCCAGTCATTAACTGCTGATGCAGCTGAAGAAATACTGTGCAAAGAAGTCCAGCGAACAGTTTCAATGAGCAGTGAGAATCACTCTGAAGCATTTTACTCTGCTGATGAAGAAACTGGTGCCACAGCCAGTCGCACATCTTCTCTGAGGCATTCTGTCAACCTGCCTCGGCGTGATAGTAGCAGTAGTGCCACAACGTAAGAAAGACCTCATGTAATCCAAACTATGTTGGCTTTGTAATACAGTGGAACCTCGCAGAGCAAGCATAATTTGTTCAAGAATCTTACTCATATAGTGCGAAACACTCATAATTGAAACAATTTATCCTATATAAATTAATGTAAAATATGGTAATGTGTTCCATGAAGATAATGTACTAAAAGTTTTATCTTATTCATGCCACTTATTCAAAGAAAATTATACGTACAGTATTGTTACTTTATTATTCATAATACATAACTAATTCGTTTTTACTAGGAAGTGACCTATAGTCATTTGTTTATGCCAACGCTTCAACAATTGGCGAAAATGCGATACAGTGTTATCATCAAATAAATTTATAGTGCACATAGCCACTTTTTTATTGGGATGATGTATAATGTAACCGATTCCCATGCTTTCAGCATTTCTCTTGTTGCACCAGAAGATTGCAGCTTTGCTGTTACCACCACCACCACCACCACCACCACCACCACCATCTCCTCCTCCTCCTCCTTCTCCTCCTCCTCCTCCTCCTCCTCCTCCTTTGGAGAAGTCCTCTCCATGTCTTCCTGCTGTGAAACACACTGCAATTCAATAAGCTCTTTTTCATGGTCATTTCTTGGCTGTGATCTTCCATAAGCTCATCGATATCATTGTTATCCACTTCTAGTCCCATGCTCTTGGCCAAAGGTATAATCTTGTTGACTACTAGCTCCACAGGTACTGACTCAAATGCCTCAGAGTCACATTCAACAACACACTCTAGCCAAAGCTTCTTCCGAGCAGATGTGGGAGTTCTTTTGGTAACCCTTTCCTAAGCCTTGTCAATCATCTTGATGCAGCAATGATGTTGAAGTGATATTTCCAAAACTCTCTGAGAGTGAGATTGGCAGCTTAGGTCAACTCAAAGCAATGCTCAAAGAGTGCTTAAGTGTAGACCTTCTTAAAGTAGGAATAATCTGCTGATCCATAGGCTGGAGTAATAGAGTGCTGTTGGGAAACAGAAATTGGATCTTAATGAATTGAAATTCTTCAAGGAGGTAGTCCTGTAGGCCTGGAGAATGGGCAAAGGCATTGCCCGAAACAAGCAAGACATGGAGTGGCAGATTCATCTCAAGAAAATATTTCTTCACCGAAGGACCAAACACTTCATTGATTCAATCACAAAAAGACCACTTGTCATCCAAGCCTTGTTGTTGGACCTCCACATCACATTTAACCTGCTTTTCTGGACTTTACACTTCTTGAAGGCTCATGGAGTTTCTGAATGGTAAACAAGCAGCAGTTTAATTTTCACATCGTTGCTTGCATTGGCACAGAATAGCAGTGTGAGACGGTCTTTCATTGGCTCGTGACCAGACAATGCATTCTCCTCTGCTGTTACAAAGGTATGCTTCAACATCTTTTTGCAGAATAGACCCATCTCATCACAATTAGAATCCTGTTGGGGCAGATAATCCTCAGAATCTATGAGCAATGGCAGATAACCCACAGAATCTACGAGCATCTTGAAGTTGCTAATGAAGTACTCTGCTGCCTTTGTGTTAGAGCTGGCTGCTTTTCCATGCCCCACAGTGCTGTGGATGCTGGTTCTTCTCTGAAACTTCTCAAACCACCCCCAGCTTCCCTTAAATTCTTCTTTGACCGCTGATGATCCTGGCATCTTCCTAATGAGGTTGGCAAAAATCATTCTCGCCTTCTCACAAATGATGTTCTTGTTAATAGTGTCACATTGCAATTGCTTTTCATTTAGCCATGTAAGGAGCAACATTTTGACATCGTCCCGAATACGAAACTGATGTTTAGATACTCTTGTCATTCCCTTTGAAGTACCTATCTCCTTAATTCTGTCCTTGTTCTTGAGGACAGTCCAGATAGAATGAGATTTTCACTCTGCAGCGGCATGTGCACCAATATGAATCTTCCTGGTAGATTAAAACTGTGTGCCGGACCGAGACTCGAACTCGGGGCCTTTGCCTTTCACGGGCAAGTGCTCTACCAAAGGTCCCGAGTTCGAGTCTTGGTCCGGCACACAGTTTTAATCTGCCAGGAAGTTACAGTCCAAATAGTTAATGTAGACCGATTGTATGTGCATGCTAAATCAGCAACATTCACACCATGTTTGCATTTTTCAATGATTTGATGTTTAATTTCTAAGACCATTTTCTTTCTCTTATGGACATCTTCTTGTGACTTTATCTCCAGAGACATTTCTATGAAAGTTATTAGAATTTGCACACAAAAAAACACTGTGTGAGCGCAAGTTCAGAAAAATGTGTGATCACAAGCCGCACTAAAATGGTAGCAGAAAGAGCGCTAAACCCAAACTGCAGTGTGTACTAAAGACATTGTTTATAAGCTGCTGCTGACAATGAAGGTGTTTTGTATTGTTTACTGTTTCCCCTGCTACACATGAACGGCTTTTGATGTCACACAAAGTCGTCGTCACTTGTTATGCAAAACATCCCTCGTTAGGTGAGTCATTATTTTATGATATTTTTTCCATAATTGTGCGTTATGGGAGGTGCTCGTTAAGTGAGGTTCCACTGTAATGTGAAATGCTTACGTTAAGCTAGCTTGATGTATGTCATTCTTGCAAAGATACTCTGCTTTTCTTAGTGGAAGAAAGAAATATTCGAGTGAACTTAATATCGTTCCTGGACCCACTGGCGTCACTTCTGTGGCAGCTGGTACAGTTGTAGTGACCACAGAAGGAAGAGCCAGGCTATCTAGCCACCGCAGTGACCATGAAATTCATACACCAGAACATCGTAATCAGTATATGGTGAGTAATGTTTATATCCACATGTACACTCTGCAAGCCCCTGTTTAACCCAAGTTGGATGGTAATTCATTAGTCATTTACTCTCCTGTTAAATTAATGAGAAGATAGCAACTGACAACTGCTTTGCTGTTATGTACATTCTAATCCCTCCTTATTGAGTGGAAGTAATATTTGCCGTATAGTGAACTGTACACAGACATATAAACAAGAAGAAGAAGAAGAAGAAGAAGAAGAAGAAGATGGTGGCTCAGGTTATGAACTTGATATGTTTATCAGGATGCACGTGTGTGGATGCTCCCACACTCATGGCACCCCCTCCCCTCCCAGCACACACATAGAATGGGGGGAGGGGGGGGAGAGAATGGATCGTCAGTAAGGCGTGTATGGTAGTTGAGCTAATGACCTGTTCCAGAAATTTCCAAGGTACTAAAGTCCGCGTCATGTTGGAAGGCAGCCCAATTTTCAGCCGTTCTGCGCATCCTCCTCCACTAGTCACAGGCAATTCTATTTCCGAGCGGCTAGCAGTGAGTTACAGCTAGACAGCAAGAATCTTTTTCCTACATGCTATACTGTTGCTGTACTTCGTGACAACTGAATTATTCATTCAGCTGTCAGTTTTTTTTTTTTTTTTTTTTGTTGCAGTATCGAGGTGTGAATGTGTATCTGTCATGACAGCAATAAATGTAAAGTGCTTCACAAGCAGGTGAGGGGGCTTATTTACCACATTTATAACTTTTTCAAATGTGAATTTGAAAACAGATCTCCTACTGTAGACATTTGGAGACACAAGAGTGGACTACAGAACCATGTGGTGTTGGCAAGAGAACTGTAAACGAATGAATCACATGTATAGGAACCATAGAAAAAGTTGGTTTTGTGTCACCTGGAAAACATCGAAATCACAAGGAACCTGTAAAACAAATGGATGATTTTAACAATGATGTTTTAAAGTGCTCCATGTGAATGATCAATGCCTGATATCACAAAAATGTGTTACAGTTATGCAGGAGAAAATTAGCTTCGATGGAAAGTGCTTCATCAATGTGAAGAAGTTTTTAGACATTGGTTTTTGATATGTTAAGAAAGAGTTTTTAGTTCAAAGAAGTGACATAGGTGCAGCATGAACTACATTCCATATAAAGATTCATGATACAAGAGATGAGGTAGTTGAACAGTGCATTACCTTGATGCAACATGGGCCAATTAGAATAATTCCGGAAAGATCTGCTGGAAAATGAGTGATGGTATTTGCGGTTTTAAAGTTGTCATAGGAATAGGTTCGCAGATAATTATGGTGCCTGCTGACTCTTCTTCTGGTTTTGTTTCTGAGAGTCAACTTGTATTTATGTGTAAGAAACATAGCAGTGGATACCATTTGGAAATTAATGCTGTCACTTTTGTGATGTGATTCACGATTCTTGTCATACTTTGCTTCAAAGTCGGTCATTGCCAGCTGTAATTCATCTGTAACAGATAAAACACTAAGTATAAACACCAGAAAAGCAGATATTTTTCTAGCTTAAAAATAAAAATATTAAGAACATTATAAACCAGACTCGTTCCGATCTCCTGCAGCTCGTTAATTTATACAAGTCACGTGACACAACATACAAACTTGACTTCTTTGCACATGAATGGGATTACAAAGTTTCGCATTTACTCGTGTGCCACTGTCAGTGTATCCTTATGGAATTAATTTGGGGAAAGGATTAGGCTATTTGGTAGAAAAACAAAAATTCAAGATAACATTCACTGAACCTCTTATGCATGAGGCAATAGACAACATCCCATCCGTAGCATGGGCACAGCCTGTGCGGCATGCTGAAAAGCTTCAGAAAGAATAATTTGAGAGGGAAGTGATGATGGATATAAGCCTTGAACCTATCATCATAAATTTACTATCGGATTGTTCTGAAACAGACTGAAATAGAAGTGATGGTGGTATTACGATGTAGACTTTGGAACAAAGTTATAATATTTCTTAATTTTAAAGATGTGTGCTTTAAAAAATGTGTTTGTCAACATATCAGTTGTGTACATAATAATGAGACCTTTCTAACCTTTTTGATTAGGGCTTTGTATCCTTTGAATTATGGAGATTATAATGTTCAACATATTGCCCAAGGAGAAGTTAAGCTTCTCCCGCCATGTTGTATGCTCTAATAACACTTGAGAATGCAGGTGGATAAATTCGCCAAAAGTCTGTTATTTCCACATGTAACCCCTGTCATTTTCAAGGCACAAACTGGATAAGGCCCTAAAATGACAGTAACTGTTACCGGTCGAGATATTGGTGGTTTTCGATGTTATCAGTCATCATTCCCTGGAGTTATTCACAGATGATGGTTAATTGTTTGCTTGTTCAATGGATTGTAAATGAGGTCTGTCACTGTAATGTCGAACGAGTTAGTTTATGCTCATAATGCTCGTTAACAGTGAAAAATATGACAACTTACTGACCATTTTTACAGTTTTGATGCACAAGTTGTTATACTTTACTACAGTCAAACACATCAACACACACACACCTTATACACATTTTTAATAATTCTATTGAGTAGAAGCAGTTGTCAAGCAAATATAATGCTTTGGGGTTTGTGCTTGAAGTTAATTTTGTTGTGTATTAAATTTTTACTTATAAAACAGTTCAAATTACAATAAACGATAATTATTACAAGCTGTTTCAATTATCTTGTAGTTATACAATTGTCATTCTGAGAAAAATTGTGCTTCACGTCTTCACAAAGCTGTGTCAGCTGTTCTCGCCTCCCAACATCACGCAGTTTGAAGCTGTGAAGCAGTGGACGCAACATTGTCAAGATGTGGATTAATATTTTTCTCATCATGACTGATCAAAATTGGTTTTAATATTTACTATTCCCCTCATGGATTTGAACGTATAATACAATGTACTGCAGGCAAATGATCCTGACTGTTGTCCGGAGCAGCGCAATTCGGCAACGTGGACTTCGTTTGCTCTCTCTCTCTGCTGCTGCACATGTGCAGTTCTCATCCCTCCACTGCTCCACCTCTACGCGTGCAAGCGCTGTCTTATGTGATGCGAGCTGTAGTGTATTTATGTTCTTGTGATTTTTACATAATGTGTCATGAAAACAGGAGAATCATTTCATATCTGCTTGAAATACCCATTATGTGTTGTTGCCGTTTATTTCTATTAAAGGTCAATGCATTCAGTAGTAGTACTATACAGATGAGTGTCTGCCTCTGTGGCTGAGTGGGCAACTTGTCTGGCTCTCATGTGTAGGCCTTTGGTTCAGTTCGCAGTATTACTAGGGACTGTTTCTTCAACCTCTGAAACCACTTAAATGGGTAGAAGTGGCACTAAGTTTCAGAAAGCTAATGGCAGCTAAGAGAGATGCTCCTCCATACCACATTAAACTGATGCTGTTGACAAGGAATGACACAGCAGACAACCAGCATTGTCTGGTCTACAGGATCTGTCCTGGTGTGATCGTGGAGGATCCTTCTTTCATTCTCTTATTTGATCACCATACCTATTAACGTGTCAAATACAGTATGGTCTTCTCCTTATGTTCCTGTGGGTTATTTAAGGCAGACTTTCAGTATTATGTTGGAACTAAATTGTGCTTTAATAAAGATATTCAGAAAGGAACTATGCTGTGGGCCGCTGAAGTGGCGTTCAAGGTGGAGACAACAATTTCTCCAGCTCTCTTTATATTCTTTTGGAAATTCCAATGAGGAGACTTCCCACTACCTGTAATTGTAATCATACACTATTGTCTCAGTCATTTCTGCTCTCTCAGTTGTACAAGTACCCTTGTAAATAAACAATAGTTATGAAACAGACACCTGTTGCTGTCATGGTTTACATGGCAACTTTGGATTCAATTCATCAGGCTCACTGTTGAAACTGGTACATTCATTCAAGCATTCACTTTTGCAAAGTGATGTCTGTTGCAGAGCTCAGTTTCTTTTTTCTCATGTACCTTACTGTAATGTTTTCTTGTTTGTGATATATGATACCCAACTTCTCTGAAACACAGTTCCTTACAAAGGAAGAGAAGAGAATCCTGTAAAAGGTGAAATTTTGTTGGCACTGCAGATTGCAATTGTAATTTTGGTATTTCGCTTTGCGCAGTCTAGAGCATACGTGCAGAGGAAGCATGAGGAATGGAAGTCGGTCATCGGGGATGGAAATTTTGATCCTTGAATGTAAAATATTAAATGAAGAATAGCTTTTACTGATCTGAAATTAAAGATGTTCAGAATTTGTTTGATGGAGTCATTGATCATGTCACTAGGTTAATTGTGTATACCATGCTGAGAATATTCATACGACTTTCAGAAGAGAGGTTCATGGAATTAAGCATTGACATTATCATGGCTTTAAATGGTTGCTTTAATATTCAAACTTAGTTTTTGAACAGTTTCAGTTCTACAAAACAGAACAATTAAAAATCAATATATTTAGATTAACTATCCGTCTCTCTCTCTCCATCTCGTAGTTCATCAATGCATAGTATAGACTGCTAGGTGTACATTGTATGAGCTAGCATGTTTGCCTGTGTTGTGTACCGACGAGCAGAGCTAAGTAATACTTAAATGTTCCATATAATTGGTAGAAATTGTTTTATAAAATGACCTAGTTGTAGTAATATAATAATTTGTTACAGTGTGTGTTACAGGAACTGCAAAAACTTGTTTTTCACAATGAAAATGTTTGACAGTTGAACTAACGCTGCTGCTTCTTTCCAGTATTATTTGATTGGAAATGTTGGTAGGTCTGTAACAAATTTGTTGTTTATTTGGAATTTTCTGCTTTCTGACAGCTGATGATGGACCAGAGTTGTAGTGGGGAAAGCATGGAGAACAACCTTCCTCACTCAAAGTGAGATTCGATAAGAAAATTTAATCTTGATTCCTATTTTCCCCTTTATCGTGGTGTATGTCTATCACTCTAAAGTGAAATATTTATTGTTGAGGATGAGGTTAAAGTTACGAGGAGAAAGGGTAGTCTTGCTGTTATTGAAACTGTGAGAGAGAACACTTAAAAGAACAGAGGTGTCACATGTGTAAGAAATATTGGTATAGGAGGGGATGATTTCATACATGATTAAGACAACATGGCCAGCATGAGAGAAATTTAGATGACACATTCTCCTTTCCTACTCACTAAGTTCAGATGAAATCTAATTTTACTTGTTTCAAATTTTTTGTTGTTGCTTATGGAATGTTGTGTAATATTTAAGAAATGTAAAAAAATTACAGTTATTTAGTTGGTATGTTCAGAATAGTATTTTTTACATAGAAGCTATTCCATATCTGTGAAATTTGTTCTGCATCCACATGCTGTACCTTTTCCTGTGCCTCCATTCCCTCCTCTTTTTCACCATTTCTATGCAGCAAAGGAAGATTTCTCTCTTCTGTGAGTACTGTGGATATATAATCTCACTACAGTTTCATCTCGCTACAGTTTCATCTCGCTACGTAATTCGTCACATCCTCTTTGCTTATGTCCACTCACCAAATCACGCAAGGGTTAAGATACCAGGTTTGTATTTAGTGTGGGCTAGTTTTAAACAAGATCATCAGGTAGTTATTCATTGGTTTTCCTATGTACTTTCATTGGTTCAGAGGAATACTTATGTTTTTTCCTCCAACACTCACATGGAAAATTATTGTCACAGAGATATGTCAGAGTAGGAGTGGATCTCTCTTGCCATTTCTGTTGGTAATGGTAGCACATTGAATCTTTGGAAATGAAAGAGTAGCTCAGAAGAGAAATGATTGTGTGTTTGAAACTTGGAGGCAGAGTCTGGTGGTGATTTATGCCACTGTCTGAGAGTCAGTCACAGCAAGCAGTTATATTGGATACAAATCCGACATTGCCTAGGTATTAATTTTGCCAATTTTCTATTAGTAATGAACACAAAAAATGAACTGTTTGTGTAGTGTAATATCCCAGGCAGTTTCTGTACACTGGGCACAGCTGCTTCGCACGTCTACAGTGCGATTTCGTAAAAGTCTCTGTTGCAATGCCTCTTCATAGCTCTGTAGACTAAGATTGTTTCAGTGTTCAGCCATTTGCACTTCACAGTTGAAAGCATTTAAAAGCACTGCCAGATGTCAGGGATTTCCATAGGTTGACTCAACTGTAGGAGTGTCTTCGTAGTAAAGAATAAATGTATGAAATGATAATTAAATGGACACCCTAGCTGCAAACAGGCGTTGATGTACTTCATTGGGGACATGTTGAAAATGTGTGCCCCAACCGGGACTCGAACCCGGGATCTCCTGCTTACATGGCAGACGCTCTATCCCTCTGAGCCACTGTGGGCACAGAGGATAGTGCGTCTGCAGGGACTTATCCCTTGCACGCTCCCCGTGAGATCCACATTCCCAACATGTCCACACCACTACATTCGTAGTGCGCCTAATAGATGTTTGCCCATCATACTCATTACTCGCGGCAGATTAATCTACCAAGTCCCGCGGTGGCTCAGATGGATAGAGCGTCTGCCATGTAAGCAGGAGATCCAGGGTTTGAGTCCCGGTCGGGGCACACATTTTCAACATGTCCCCAATGAAGTACATCAACGCCTGTTTGCAGCTAGGATGCCCATTTAATTATCATTTCATTTCTAGCAAAGCTGCATGGTCATCCACGGTAACTGTTCTTTCGGGAATAGATACTACCGTCATATATAGAATAAATGTATTAAAACTTCATGCATTATGTGGGATTTTTTCACTCACCTGATTGTTTATGACATCATATTTCTTTAAGAATTTGTATGGATTAAAGGTATTGAAAGGAGAGATTGCCACTCACCAGAAAGAGGAGGCATTGAATCACAGACAAGCACAGTGAAAAAGAGTATTAGAAACAGTTTTCATCTTCCAGATAAAGTCCTCCTCCAGAAGTAGAGCTCATACACATTCACACAACAATGCACTCACACGTGATCTGGCTGTGACTGCTTCTGACATGAGTAGCAATCTAGCAGGGGTGGGTAGTGAGGGTAAGAAGGCTGAATGGTGCGAGGAGGGGGAGGGATAGTAGGAATGGTGGGGAAAGGTGCTTGTTGGAGTGGGCTGGGACAGGATAGGACTGCTAGTTGCAGCATTAGGAGGCGGAGGGGGGGAGGATTTGTAGATTTGTAGGTGTGTTGGCAGGATTGAAGGTGTGTGTCGGGAGGGGGGGGGTAGTGTACTGAAAGAGGAACAGGAAGAGGGGAGAGGGGATAGGCAGGAGCAGGACAGTGTCCAGTAAAGGTTGAGGTCAGAGGGTTATGGGAATGAAGGATATCTTGTAAGGAGAGTATCTACTTGTGAAATTTGGAAATATTGGTGTTGGTTGGAAGAATCCAGATAGCACAGGCTGTGAAGATGTCTTTAAGGTCAAGCATGTCATATTGGGCAGCTTGTACAGCAACTGGGTGGTTCCGCTGTCTCATGGCCACAGTTTGTTGGTGGCTATTCATGCAGATAGATAGCTTGTTGGTTATGCCCAAGTAGTATATGGCACAGTGGTTGCAGCTAAGTTTGTAGATCTCATGGTTGCTTTCACAAGTGTCCGTGCCTTTGGTGGGGTAGGAGTTGTCTGTGACAGGACTAGAGTAAATGGTAGTGGGACGATGTGTGGGATAAATCTTGCATCTAGATCTATTGCAAGGTTAGGCGCCATGAGGCGATAGGTTGTGAGCAGGGATGGAATAGGGACAAACAAGGATATGCGCCTAGGTTGGGCGGTTGGTGGAATACCCCTTTGGGAGCAGTGCAGATGATATTTCTCATTTCAGAACGGGATGACAGGTCGTTTAAAGCCTGGCACAGAATGTGATTCATTTACTCAGTTCTGGGTGGTATTGGTCATGAGATGACTGCTCCCTTGTGGCTGGACTGTGGGTATGTGGGGGATGCTAGCTGATTGGTGAGCAATCGGAGATATTTTTCTGGACCACGTTGAAAGAGTAATTTTGATCTGTGAAGGCCTCAGTGAGATGCTAGACATATTTGGAGACGGTCTGCTTCTCACTACAGATGCAGTGGGGCTTTTGGCATCCTGAGGCAATGGATGTGAATGTGTGAGTTGTTGTTGTGACTGTGCGAGAGTTCTACTTCCGAAGGAGGACATTGTCTGAAAGCTGAAAACATTTCTAGTGGTCTTTTTCATTGTGCCTGTCTGTGAGTCAGCACCTCCTCTATGTGTCAGTAGCAAAGTTTCCTTTTCATATTGTTGTCACTCCGTCCTGGAATTTCCATTGTAATATTGAATATTGTCAGTTTTTAATCGATACTGGTGTCCTTAGGTCTATTGTTTAAGTGTTTTGTAATGGAGAACTCCTATTCATGCAGTTTCATTGCAGAGTGTGTGTGCACCATACAGGTTTCATTCACTTAAGAGCCAGTGATTTTCTAGATTGTCTACGTACATGTTAAGTGGTTTGTAAAATGTTACAGGGAGTTTCAGGTGATGAAGATAAAAGAAGTGTTACTGGAATCCATCCTATCATAACACCCCATAAAAAGTACAACAGCAGTTTACCCATATCCACACATCAGAGATCTATCAGTCCACGTTACTTTGTTCACAGTGGACCAGAAAGTTTGAACGACAGACTTAGCACTAATGATGGTCTAGAAGTCCCTGTGAGTATAGCATGCTACCTAGTCTTTGTGAATCGCCCAGTCATTGCCAGTAGTTTGTTCTCCTCCCAGCACAAATGCTTTCAGCACATGCTTTACTTGCTTATATTATAGTGCTCTTATCAACAGCCAAACCACGTTTTCATCATTGGCCTTTAACTGATGTTACTGCTATTTAGTTGATTTTCTTTCTTCTGTCAGAGATTTCTGTTTTATGTCCTTGCTTTCTATTATTTACTTTTGACATACTTCATGGGTTTGGTGTTGCCTCATCCATGTTGATCTTTTGTGCTTATTCCACTACATTCTTATTTTTCGTTTTCTTTTGCTTAGGAGAGCACTTCACAGAAAATGACATAAGCCAGAATGAGTGGTTTCATTGCATGCTGAAGATGGTGCTTTAAAAATCTTGAGTTTTTCTCTGAATCAATGAGTGAGATTTTGTTCACTCTCTGCAGATGCAGACATCACTTGGTACAAAGCAGTACTGTAGAATTATTACATAGAGCTTCCATAATAACACATTTTTGCAATCAAAGACTGCAAATATTTCATGTATCACATATTTACTCTAAATGTTGTTCTTAAGTTATATAATTCTTATATTATTTTCAAACAATTTTAAATGTGCAATAATATATCAGTTTTTCCTGCTTGATAACATATTTGCAATCTTTCAGGAACATGAAGCCATTATCCCTGATTCTTCTGACAGCCATTCTGTGTCTAGTACATCATTTATTTCAGCTGTCTCTTCGCAAGAAGATTTGACATTGGTTAATTTGCATATGCAAGTGAATAAGCCTATTGTGGATTCACCACTGCTAATGTCGAGTTACATTAGTCATCTATCACAGGTAAGGAGTATCCAGGAAGTAACACCAGCACAAATCTAGTATAGGTAATGTTGAATAGTTTTCTCCTTGTATGAGAAAAGTAAAGTAGTGAAACAATCTTGGTTCTATTTATGTGGCACTGATAACTTCTTATTATAATATGGCTTGTGGCTATTTTCTGATGAACTCATAACTCAGAGTCTTTGTTGCAGTTCAATAAAATGGTTTTCTTGTTAAACAACCACATTTTTGTTTGGAATCCATAATGGTTTTCTGTGTTTGTGCACTAAACTCAACTGGAATGTTAGTAAGTTATCTGACACTGATAATTACCAATGTTTCAAATCCGTATTTGTCTGCATTATTGTTAAGTAATAGCCGGGTAGTTAATAGCATTGTAACATTCAACATACTTCGTATATTATTACAGGGTGTATATGACCCGGGACAAATGGGAGATTCGGGAAAAACCCGGGAATTTTTCCATTTGAGAGAAAACCAGGAAAAACCCGGGAATTTTTTGGAATTCCGGGAATTTCTCATTGTCTTAGTTTTCCATTATTTTTTTTGTAACTTTGGCTTTAGGAAGACTATGCAATGTTTCATAACAACAAATTGCCTCTGATGAGCATGACGTCCCAAATGTTTACATTAGATTCGTTTGAGCGGTTGCAAGCGAGCTTATGCGCATGTACAGTTGAGTCGCGTATGAGTAGTACCTTCTTCTGCTTCTGGCTACAGAAGTGTGGCAGTTAGCTGTATAAGCAATAGCAGCAAGCAGTCAGATGCTATCCGGAAAAATTTTACTGATGCGCCTAAGCTGCCAGGTCCACGTATGCGCAACAGGCCTGGAACTAGGGGGCGGGGACAAACCAGGGTATCTGCCCCGGGTGGCAGTTTCCAGGGGCAAATTCGTATTATTCTTCAGAAGCTAGAGAGTATGAATGAAATGTGAAACAATTTCCTAACATCAAACTTTTTGCTTGTAGTAGGCCTGATAGGCATTTGATAATGGTACTTCGTTCATTATATTCTGTCGTGTTATAAAAATGACCATTTGTGCCAAAACAGTCTTGCTTATTTGCTGTGTGTAACAATTGCTGCAATATTAGGCCGGCCTATTTCATTTTATCTAGTAGTGACAAAATACACGTAAATAGATCGAGAAACCACACCAGTCTTGGGTACTATTTGTATTAACAGCTTTTCTAGTATTAGACAACGACATTTTGTGTTTTCATGTAGCAAAACGTTGACGAACTTTGATGAGGTAATAGATTCTTTTCCAGAAAGGAAAGTACGCCATATAAAGCTGTGGCAAGATTAGAGAGGAAAAAAATCAAGGACTTGAGGATTAAAGAAATGTGTACTGTCTTGATTGTCTCATGTCTTTACTCGTTTCATGTATCCTATATTTAATTTTATGTCACACAAAACATCATGTTATTAGCTAATAGGCAGTAAAGACTGCAAATTTTCTGAAGAGCTCTTGTTCTGCCGGTTGCAGATAATCCTATCCAGTATTAATTGTGAAATTTTTTTAAAGAGGGGCAGGATGTCAAACCGGCTGACTGGTAGCAATAGAGGCACCACAGGACATTTTAATTTTCACTGGCCTGAATATAGTTTGACGTGCGATGGAAGAATGCTGTGTGAAGAGGCGTTGCACTGCTCTTGACCAAATAACATGTCTTATGTTCCCTCGAACATATATGTTTTATCTATCAGACTCTTCAGAAAGAGGTGCGCTACAAAATTAAGATATTTTTGAAAAGTCGTTTTTTTTTTTTTTTTGGCGTCCTACCTCAAACGCTGGAGGGAGGGGGAGCGCCACTATCTAATATTGCCCCAGATCGGAAATATCGTAGATCCGGACCTGATGCACAGAGCAGTCTGAGTTGTAGTGGGGAGGCGGTAGTCTCCAAAAGACTCGTGTTTACGTTAAGTGATTTTGCTGTTTCCTCTTCGTTTATTGCTCTCACTTCAAATGAAAACAAAATAGATTTCTGTGGCCGGGAGCTGTCAAGTGAATTAAAATACTCTCACACAGTTACAGAAGGCTAAAATGTGTTATTAGTTTCAAATTTTATTTTGTTTCCACCTTTCTGACAGTCAAGCGTTAATCACCTTGCAGAAAAATGAAGTTATTTTTGTTGGAAAGTAACATGTCATGTTTGGTGGAATTCGAATCTATACTTTCATAATACAAAAATATGCAGTGTACATGTTGCTGCACATCAGACATCTTTCCAAAACGTGTTTTTTTCCCTTGAGTTTCGTTTTCTAAAGTGCCAGGAAATTCTACACCGGTGTATAAAAACACAACCATTGAAAGGACTGATAAGTTTTACAGTTCCGAGGAAAAGTATACTGTTTAACACGGAAAAAGTGTATTTTCATCCGGCAGAAAGTGTATTTTTAACCGGGAAATCGGGGAAAAATCCGGGAATATTTTTTCCTCGTCCACATATACACCCTGTATTAAAGAGCTTAGTCACTGTTGTGAATTCAAGGTTAGGGAATATCCCTTTTTTATGTGTTGTTATTATCTTTATTATAGTTTCACATACAGTGGTAGTCTTCACACTGAAAAATAATTGCGGTTACTGAATATGATCATGAATTCTAAAGATACATCATTTACCACTCAATGATCTGAGTTCATAAATTGTTTTAGCTATTGTCTGCTAAACATTTATAAGTACAACTAAATCTCTGTAGCAAGTGAAGACTGTGACCTACACCTGTTAATTAGGTTTTTGTATTAAACTACAGCATAATTAGTAGTACGTTTGCCTTCTTTGTTGCTTCTCTTCTTCTGAACTATAATGATATACCAATGCACAACTGGCCAGGGTGGCCGAGCGGTTCTAGGCGCTACTGTCTGGAATCGCGCGACCGCTACAGTCGCAGGTTTGAATCCTGCCTCGGTCATGGATGTGTGTGATGTCCTTAGGTTAGTTAGGTTTAAGTAGTTCTAGGGGACTGATGACCTTAGAAGTTAAGTCCCATAGTGCTCAGAGCCATTTGAACCAATGCACAGAAATATTATGTAGCAGCAATAGGATCTCAATAGAGGAGTGAGGGTATTATGATGCAGTGAGATGCTGCTGTGTAAGCTGTCATTGTGCAGTAGAGACACTGCTATGAGTTAATGTCATATCAGAAAGAAGTAATATTGATTGTATCAAATGGAAAATACACTCAAGAAAACTATAAAATTGTGAGAAAGATTTCTGGCAAATACATACCTTTGGGAGATGAAAGTAATACTGCTGATAGGCTGACTCTCGTCTTTGAGTTTGAATTTTGTTGTACCATATTTCAATTTTAATTACTTTTTCTTTTGCACTGAGTGAGGTTGCACAGTGGTATGGTGCTGGACTCTTGTTCAGGAGATTGTTGGTTAAAATCCCTGTCCAGTCCCCCTGTTTTACATTGTTTATCAGGTTATTTGCTCAACTGCTCTCTTTTGTAATTGAAGGTTAGACAAATTGGATAATTTTTGAATGCTGCAACCTGTTTCAATTGATTGAAACAACATTTTAGCGTGGATTCAGTTCAGTCACCAGTGAACAATTAGTTCGTCACAGTTATGTGAATCGATATTATAACCTTTCTTCTGTGTTCTAATAATTCCTGATGATATACTTGATTCAAAGAACATCTTAACAAGTTTAAAATGTACGTTGCTGGATGTGAATTGCTACACTAAGCAGCTAGTGTAAGGAGTTCATGGCATGACAAAGAAAAAACAAGGTTAAATACTGGAAACTCAGGCAGGAATATCAATAATGTAGGAAAAGATAGATTACTACTTACCATAAAGAAGACATGTTAGTTGCAGACAGGCACCATTAAAAGACACTTACATACAGCTTTCAGCTATAAGAAAGAGAAATACACACCATTCGTACATACAAGCAAACACACCTCATGCACACATGACCGGCAACTCCAGCAGCTCGGGCTGGAATGCAGCTGTCATGTGGGATGCAAGCGGCAATCTGGAGGGGGCGGGGAAGGAGAAGGGGAAGGGATAGTGGTGTACGGGTGAGGGGAGGGGGGTAAGAGATAAATGCTGTCTGGCAGAGTGTGCAGAGATGAGAATTCCATCAGGTGCAGTGTCAGGCAATTGTGGAACAGGATTGTGGGGCGTGGAGTGAAAAATGGGTGGGTGCATTGGCAGAGGGCAGCAAACAAAGAGTGTGGGAGATGAGAATGGAGAGATGATGACAGGATGGACGGGGTGGAAACAGTTGGGTGGAGGGTTTGGGGCAGTACGTTACCGTAGATTGAGGCCAAGACAATTATGGGTGCGGAGAATGTGTTGTAAGGATGACTCCCATCTGCGCAGTTCAAAAAAGCTGCTGGTAGACGGGAGCATCCAGATGGCTCAGTTAGTGAAGCAGCCATTGAAATCAAGCACGCTATGTTCAGCTACATGTTGTGCCACAGGGTGGTCTACTTTGCTCTTGGCCACAGTTGGGCAGTGGCTGTTCATCCTGGTGGACAGCTTGTTGGCAGTCGTACCAATATATAAAGCTGTGCAGTGATTGCAGCAGAGCTGGCAAATCATTGCACAGCTTTTTTTATTGGTATGACTACCAACCAGCTTTCCACCAGGGTGGACAGCCACCTGCACCTGTCGCCATTCTAGTCTCTGGACACTCCATTGGAGAGCATTCACTTATTACCCCACTCCCACCCCCCTCCCCCTCCCCCTCACCTCACCTGTACACCACTATCCCTTCCCCTTCTCTTTCCCCACCCCTTCCAAATTGCTGCTCGTGCCCCACAAGATAGTTGCATTCCAGCCTGAGCTGCCTGAGCTGGCAGTCGTGTGCATGAGTTGTGCTAAATTGTGTGTATGAATGGTGTGTTTCTCTAGTGGTGATGAAAGCTGTAGCCGAAAGCTTTATGTAAGTGTCTTTTAATTGTGCCTTTCGGCAACCGTTTTTTCTTTATGGCAAGTTGCAATCTTTCTTTTCCTACATTGTTAAAACACAATATTTGTATCAAAAGAAACATTTTATTAAGAAAACATTACAAATAGACAGGATGGTTGGCCAGTACTTACCTTTAGGAGACAAAATCCCAAGTATTGCCAGTAGAACTCTGCATTTTCAGAATTTATATATAAATTCCCAACATTAACCCCGTTTGTGAATGGCTTGCCCTCCTTTCTAACTTTCCCCAACCAAGTTCTATTTTCTGCATGAGGAAGGAATATACAAGTTCCGAAAACTGGGTATAGCGTTTTTGTGTCTCAAAGTGTATCCATTAAAAATACTTGAAATTTCTAGAATGAGATTTTCACTCTGCAGTGGAGTATGTGCTGATATGAAACTTCCTGGCAGATTAAAACTGTGTGCCGGACCGAGACTCAAACTCGGGACCTTTGCCTTTCGCGGACAAGTGCTCTACCATCTGAGCTACCCAAGCACGACTCAGCCTTAATTCCGCCAGTAGGAGACGAGGTACTGGCGGAATTAAGGCTGTGAGGACGGGGTGTGAGTCGTGCTTGGGTAGCTCAGATGGTAGAGCACTTGCTCACGAAAGGCAAAGGTCCCGAGTTCGAGTATCAGTCCTGCACACAGTTTTAATCTGCCAGGAAGTTTCATACTTGAAATTTCTTCACCTGAAAGAATTGCAGTATGAAAAGATAGTGATCTATTTTGATTTTTTTTTAAACCTAATCACTAATAAGTATATTTAGTCAAATGACTTTTAATTTCTTTAATATCTACAGCAGAGTAAGGTATGGCCAAAATAAGTATATTTCTGAGTGTCAACTTTTTTTATTTGATGTGTTGTGAGTTTTTGTCTTCCCCGCTGTTTCTTTGGAAACACTGGGGAGCCATAACTGGCAAATATGGTGGATGTGGAACCTTTTCAGAGTGAAGACTATGCAGTTTTGTATCAACCATTTGAGATGTGTGTAAGGTCACATTATTGTGATAACAAAGAAGTTTCTTCTTTGATTACCTTTTTCCAACATTGAAGAGTTGTACTTCACAGTGTTGGTTCTGCCCTTGTGAAAGTAGCTTGTAAATTTCACATCATGAGAATCCTCAAAATGCAACTATGCATTTTCCATGAGGTGAACCAGTTTTGCGTTTTTGGAAAACATATTTCAGGCCTATACCTTCCAAAGATTATGGTATTTTGGGCAGCATTCCTGTGGTCACTGTGTTAAGCTAAAAACTGTTCAAGAGACACGTCTTTACATGTTAAAACAATGTATCTGACCAAAAAACCAGAACTTGAACTGAGACACTCACCTTTTATGGGCACTACTTTTACCAGATGAGTTACTGTGACAAAACTTAGTGCCTGCCCTCACAGCTCCAGGGGAGGTGAGATTATTCCAGCTTGCAAGTCACAGCGTTCTAGGATGTTGCTAACTAGTTGCTGTAATTTCCATTTCAGGTCTCATGTAGAAACTGGTCACATGCATCTCTCCCATCAGGCTGCGATGCATTTACAGTCCCACTGTTCCAGCGGACAGAGGATGGTCGCCTCATTTATGTTGGTAAGACATGACAATTTTTGCTGCTAATTATTCTCTCCTATCAATACATTATAGCTACCCAGTGTAATTTTTGTGCGATTATTTGATAGAGCCCATATTTATATGATTTGAGCATTAATCTCAGTTGCCTCTTGAAGAAATTACATTCCAAATTTATCACCGATAAAATTTTATGGCAAGTCACTTCATTTCAACGGGGTACTCGATGGTATGATTTTGTTCATAACTGTTGTTCAGCATCTGTCATGTATATACTTTTCACCAAAATAAAAATCAGTTGTCTGCTGTACAAAAATTTTAATTTCACTTTACCAGTTTCAACAGATTAATCTGTTATTTTTGGAAGTTTGATACAGGCTTACATCATAGGCAGGCTGATGTAAAATAATAACCTCTAGGAAAAATATTTCCTTCATTAAGGAGCAATTAACTGTGTCCTGTCAAAAGAAGTACATAATATATTTGATGAATAATGAGCAACAGTCTGTGCAGTTGATCACAGATTTGTATTTGAATGAAAAGAATACTTGATGGTGTTTCTTGATAAAGGGAATTTTTTACTCCTGCTAGTGGCAATGATGATCGTTTGTGAAAGTTCAAAAATACTGAAATAAAGTGACGTTATCTCGCATTCTGGAAAAAATTTAATTCAATAAAGCTCTCGTGAAACACATGGTGGTCTGCTTTAGACTTGGTCTACCTCAAATGTATTGTCAATCACTGGTTTGATTGTAATTGAGGTGTGTAATTATAAATTGTTTTTTACATCCTCAGTGCACGTGGCATGAAACAATGAAAGTATACATTGTGTGTAAGACTATTTACATTTGATTTATGTATGAGTTTTCAGATAATTAAACATGGTAAATGAAGAAGGAATACTTGTTTCTTTTACATGTCTGAACCGCCATCATTTTACTAATGGCCTTGCAGTATTTATTTTTAGTGCAGGTTATTGGTAAATGGAGTAACTTAGTAGAATAACTTTAAAAGTTGGTCTGAAATCAATAAATATTATAAAAATGGGTGTCTGTATGTGGATGTGTTCCACATCTCCTCCTAAACCACTGGATCGGTTAGAACCACCTAACTGTCATACTTCGGTGTTATGGAAATGATAGACTGCTACTCACAATAGAGAGGACATGTTGGGTTGCAGACAGGTACAACAAAAGGACTGCTATACAATTAAGCTTTCGACCGAAAGTCCTTCTTCTGAGGTAGATAACACACACTCCTTTATGCAAGCACAACTCACATACATGTGACCACTGTCTCTGGCCACTGAGGCCAGACTGCAAGCAACTGCCAACTGAAGATATGCCTATCGGCTGCTTCTGGGAGAGATCAGACAATAAATAGATCTCAAGACAGTGGAAGACAGAATGATGACCAATGAAAAGAAAGTGGCAGTGCACGGAGCATATAGCTAGTGATATTGATGCCAAGTGGACGAAGTAAGTCATAGCTATAGACCAAGGGATGAGAGAACGTTGAAATGACATCCTAATGGAAAATGGCCTGAGAAAATGTGCAGGGGAAATGTGGATGTTTATCACTGAACATTAATGCTGGAAAACTGCATAAGATGTCTTTATCGAACTGTGAATGTCAAATGGCAGATCATGATGCTGGTGAAGCATGACTCTGATAATTTCTATAGCTTCAGTTCAGACACATCAGTGATGCAACAAATGAAGTGTCCGAAATATGCATTGTGAGAAAATTGAATATCTATTCCTGATTATGGATGAACTTTGCAGCAGTACATTAAGAGAAAATGTGAAAGTGTGTTCCTGACAATCTGAAACATACTGTCTAGTTTAATTATAATCCTAGAATGGCATGCAATAAAAACCATAAAAAATTGTTTAACAGGGTGGTTAATTCAGTTTTATTTAAAAATTATATTGGTGCCTGCAACTTGTTTTGGGACCTAATTTTCCATTTGCAGGTCATCTATTAATCAGACAACATGCACAACATTGAATCAATTAATCACCATATCCTTCATGTTGGTTTCAATTTAGCACTGTGCAGTGGGTTCCTGTCAGCTTCCTATGCCATAGATATCATTAATCTGCAACTTCTAAAGTGGCAAACCCCTACTCACCCCAACAAGCTTTGATCCTGAAATGTGTCACATACTTCATTTTATTTTATAATTGTGACTGGGCACATGTGATTAATGTTAATAAATGTAATCATTTTGCCGTTCTCTTTTGTGCTCACATTTCACAATTCAGAAAGTTAAAACTTATCTTTGAGTTCTATGGATTTTGTTTTGTATTGCCCGAAGCCAAAGCAATCGTTTTGAGGCCTGTCCACTAGGCAATGAGCAGTTGACATTATGTTAAATGATCATATTTGGGAAATTTCAACTGCCTTACTATCAACAACAATTTAGGCCTGTCCACTAGGCAATGAGCAGTTGACATTATGTTAAATGATCATATTTGGGAAATTTCAACTGCCTTACTATCAACAACAATTTAGGTACTTGAAATTTTTTCAAATTTTGCCATTCCAAGAAAGTGTATGGAATATTTCATTTTTACTTCCAAATAGTGGTAGTCTAGTACAAAGAAAAGTAAAGTTTGTGATCTCAACAAATATTTGACACCGATGTCTAAGGAATTGGAGTATGTATTTCTGACAGAGATTCTTGCAGTTACAATGCACCAAATTTTGTGAATCAGGAAAAAAATGAAGAGATTAGCAAATTTGATAGTGGAGCTCAGCAAGGATAAGGTAATTACATTGGACAAAGGTATTTAATTCCAGTTGTTCTGATATAAACATATTAAGAGGATTCAAGTAAGTTACATTGTAATTGTGGACCTGACAAAGTGTGTCATTGGGAGGCGTTTGGTATAAAATCTTCAATCTTTTTGAATGAATGTTTACAAGGCTTGTACATCATAGTGCTTCCAAAAAGTGTCAGTGAAGTGGTTGTGGTTGTGATAGTGGTGATACCGAAGGCAGTGAGTCCAAAAGATATGTGGTGTTGCAGTGCATTATTTTGTCAAAAATAGAACATGAGAAGAAAAGAAAAATTAGACATTAAAAAAAAAAAGTTGTATGCAACAGTAAAAAGATGGGAATCACTGGATGAATATACTGGAGGGGTATGTGGTCAGCACGCCACTCTCCTGACTTTTAATATTGACTTTTGTGTCTGATACAATTGTGTCTCCTTGAAATAGTTCCTCAGGTGCCCTCACAATACCAAGTAAACCCTATTAGATTTTGTGTACTTTTCATTCCATAGATCCACAATGAGGAGATCCTCAAGGATATAATGTGGAGTCCTGCATCAAGGATACTTATTTGGTGGTACATGACATCAAACATGGAGCCTGAATCTGCCAGTCTCACATGCTGATTTCTCAGTTGTGGTGACAAAACTCACTTCACTGTCAAAAAATTAATATTTTTATTATAATCACAATTATACACTACTGGCCATTAATACTGCTACACCAAGAAGAAATGCAGATGATAAACAGGTATTCGCTGGACAAATATATTATACTATAACTGACTGATTACATTTTCACGCAATTTGGGTGCATAGATCCTGAGAAATCAGTACCCAGAACAACCACCTCTGGCCGTAATAACGGCCTTGATACGCCTGGGCATTGAGTCAAACAGAGCTTGGATGGAGTGTACAGGTACAGCTGCCCACGCAACTTCAACACGATACCACAGTTCATCAAGAGTAGTGACTGGCGTATTGTGACGAGCCAGTTGCTCAGCCACCATTGACCAGACGTTTTCAGTTGGTGAGAGATCTGGAGAATGTGCTGGCCAGGGCAGCAGTCGAACATTTTCTGTATCCAGAAAGGCCCGTACAGGACCTGCAACATGCGGTCGTGCATTATCCTGCTGAAATGTAGGGTTTCACAGCGATCGAATGAAGGGTAGAGCCATGGGTCGTAGCACATCTGAAATGTAACGTCCACTGTCCAAAGTGACGTCAATGCGAACAAGAGGTGACTGAGACGTGTAACCAATGGCACCCCATACCATCACGCCAGGTGATAAGCCAGTATGGCGATGACGAATAACCGCTTCCAATATGCGTTCACCGCGATGTCGCCAAACACGGATGCGACCATCATGATGCTGTAAACGGAACCTGGATTCATCCAAAAAAATAGTGTTTTGCCATTCGTGCACCCAGATTTGTCGTTGAGTACACAACCGCAGGCACTCCTGTCTGTGATGCAGCTTCAAGGGTAACTGCAGTCATGGTCTCCGAGCTGATAGTCCATGCTGCTGCAAACGTCGTCGAACTGTTCGTGCAGATGGTTGTTGTCTTGCTAACGTCCCCATCTGTTGACTCAAGGATCAAGACGTGGCTGCACGATCCGTTACAGCTATGGGGATAAGATGCCTGTCATCTCGACTGCTAGTGATACGAGGCTGTTGGGATCCAGCACGGCATTCCGTATTACCCTCCTGAACCGACCGATTCCATATTCTGCTAACAGTCATTGGATCCTGACCAACACGAGCAGCAATGTCGCGATATGATAAACAACAATCGCGATAGGCTACAATCCGACCTTTGTCAAAGTCGGAAACGTGATGGTACGCATTTCTGCTCTTTACACAAGGCATCACAACAACGTTTCACCAGGCAACGCCGGTCAAATGCTGTTTGTGAATGAGAAATCGGTTGGAAACTTTCCTCATGTCAGCATGTTTTAGGTGTCGCCACCGGCACCAACCATGCGTGAATGCTCTGAAAAGCTAATCATTTGCATATCGCAGCATCTTCTTCCTGTTGCTTCAATTTCGCGTCTGTAGCACGTCATCTTTGTGGTGTAGCAATTTTAATGGCCAGTAGTGTACTTTAAAATGCAGTATGCTTAAGTTTGTTTACTGCTGTTTTTGTGACACCGTATATAATTGTTTCTTGGAATACTGCATGATCCATTTCATTGCATATTGATTATCACTGGATGCTGTCAATTTATTACAGATGCTGATAGGTTGCATCCTGTAATGGGCAAGAACATCTGTGCAGGTATTTTCCATCATGTTTTATGTTTATGCCTAACATGCTTGTATTGCTCTGAATGTATGCTGAACAGGTTGTGAGACATGCAGTTTATGGTTCATGGCCTGATTACATAACTGGTTTACTTCTTACTGTTCATCTGCTCTTTGCATTAAACTTAATTTTTAACGTGCTTTTAATAAAAAATTGTCGACTACCAGTGGAAATGGTAACTGATTGACTGTATTAACTTTCCATCAAAGATTTGAAAGTTTTTTTAACCAACTACATAACAAAAGTTGCAACAAAGTTGTTACTTTGAATGTAATTTCACTGAATGTGACTCTTAAAAATGGAAGGAACAGTACTGAAGCGGTAAAGAGAGCAGAAAGTATGAACTTCCAAATACGTTACACAGTTGTCTCCAGAAATTTGTAGCCAAGGATGACAGTAGCAGATAACTCATGTTGGATTTATAGGACAGACTGTTTATCATTTTCATGTATAAAGTCCAAAAATGGGAAAACAAGTTAACACAAGATACTTTGTTTGCAAATTGTGGGGAATTTTACTTTTCTGACCTGCTAAACATGAAAGCACTTAACAAAATCTGTGTACGTTCATCCATAATTTATTTTAAATGAAGCACTTATGTGGAATAAATCTTTTTTCTCCCTCTCTGACACTCATTTTTACAGCTGGTGTTCTCACGTAAGTTTTTCAGTGAACATTATGTTGATACATTATATGGCTTTTATTTATGTTTGCAGGTAGTAAGTATACACCAAAATTTGAAACTTTGACAGAAGGATTTACATCTCTTAAAATGGTGGGTCGTCCAAATGAACATGGTTCCCCTCCTCCACAAAGTGGCAAAACACCAACTCATCCATACACCTGGGACAGTAGCACATTTATGGGCTCAGAAGCAGATGATTTGGAGAGTGGTGAGTATATTATGTTGTTTCCTGGGATTAATGCAACAGTATGGTAGATAATTGAAATGAAGCAAATACGCCTGAATGTTTGCACCTGTGCTGATGATTTTTGAAATTTTACTGGATTTAAAGATACAGTAATCATGCTATTTTTGAGTAATTTTCCTTGAGACTAAGTTGTGTATACACATACATCTGCTTGAAAGAGATGAGAAATTCTGAATGGCTTGTGAGAATATTACTGTGTAGGATTACTGAAGCTCCAGTATAGATTCTTGTCCATAAATTTCAGTTTTCTCCATCACTTACTTTTAGCAAAATAAAATAATCATCTAGGTCTTGAGGTGGAAACTCACGTCAGAGTTCATCGAACTGTTACATCATGAATCTTCAAAGGTCTCTCTGCAGTACAATTTGTGGAAGAATATGCCATGGGTAATTCTTCCATGACATTGCAATGTACTTACTGTCCCATGGAAATCTGAGTTTTTGCAATTTTGTGAACTACAAGAAAGACACATGATGGTGCAACATACTTTGAGTACCTGAATAATCTGATTAGTATATTTCGTCCATCATCACCAAAGAAGTATAAATTCCTGCCTTGTGAGGACACATGTTGTCTTTTACTGTAACAAGTAAGGCGTGTGTGTCAGTGATGGTTGTCTCATTTACGAGAGTCAGTCATTTATAATATTTTTCATTTTTGTGCACTGTTCCTCATTGCTCCATTTCATTGATAAGTTAGAAAATTATAATACTCATACAGAATTTTCTTGCATCCATAGTTACAGAAATTTTAAAGTAATCTCTGCAGTTTCATTTGTATTTATTCAACAAGACCATGACCAACTTTTCCTGCCAGCCTCTTCCAACTGACAACTGATATACAGCCTAGCAAATTCACAAATAAAACAGAATAATCCGTTATTTAGTGAAATATTTAGGTATTTATATCTTGATGTCAGTCATAAAAAACCTAATCCACAGCTAAGCATTACAGTAATACTTGAAGCACAAGCATTATTCTCCAACATGTTTTAATGTGTCCATGTAGTTTCTATCAAATTGATGTTGTATATTCTGAATAATGTCAGTGCATTTTCCAGGATAGAAGCACATTCGACATGACAGGTATAATCGTAAATAGTAGTCTTAAATTGTAGGTATGTCATACAACTAAATAAATAAATAGACATTCTTTAGTTCTAAAACAAGAAGTAATTTTATTAACTGAAAATAAACTTTGAGTGTAAGATAATGAAGCTGTGGTTAATATGATAGCTGCTGAAATTCATTAAGAGTTTTTGATAAATGAATACCCAGCATTTATATGAACTATTTCTAATAAGTTTGGAAAAAGTTTTGTGTTCAATCACACATCAGATGAAAATAGATAATGTTCTTTGAGCACTTTTTATCTCAGACAACACAAAACAACACTAGGTTTTATGTTATTTCATAACATGTTTGAAATGAAGCCATAACAGAAATTTCCGTGTTATAACCTTTAATCACTAATAAATTGCGTGGATATACAAACGTGGAAACAATAGCGGGTTACATGCTACCAACTCTGTATCTGTCATTCGACTGCCGTGCCGTGCCGTGACATGCGGCCGGCGCCGTTCATAGCTAGGTGGCGCATAGCTAGGTGGCGCTCCCGCACTCAGCCGAGTTGCGGAGCACTTCTATCGCCGTGTTCGCGTACTGATGTAGTGTCACTTTTAAATATCGTGGCACTGCCACAACACTCTCCCCCCCCCCCTCCCCCCCCCCCCAAAAAAAAAAAAAACACTCACTTCCTTGGAGACACGGACAGTGCGGAGACATCCATGGCCTCTTGGGAGGCCCCGAGAAGATCCCATGGAGAAACACGAGAGTATGGTCGAAAATGTCCAGGACGGAAGCTTGTGCGTGGAACGTGCCTCCTGGACGAGATGATGGGTGAAAACTCCGGAGCAGCATCCATAGGTGTCGTGGACCTGGGGGTGTGCTCCAACGAGATGGGTCCCGGAGAAGGCGGCGTCGCGACTGGGGCCGGTTCCGGCGTACTCGGAAGCGGTAGCGACGTCGGCTGCAGCAACACGCACGGAAGATTGGCAGCAGCGACAGGACTGGCTTCTCGGGCTGGTGGAGGCGAAAGAAGGGGCGTTGGCACCGGTGTGGCCACCACTCGTGGGCGCATCTGGTCGTAATGGCGAACAACCATGCTGTTGGCCGTACGTATTTCACAAAGCCGGCGGCCGCGAAGAGCCTTGACCACCACTGGAATCCATTTAGGGCAAGATCCATACCCTCGTGCCCACACGTCGGCGCCCACCGAGTATTTTCCCGCACTAGGGGGACAGTACAAGGCCTGACAGGGTGAAGCAGGTGCAGTAGAGTGCACGGTTGGCGGCCATGCAAGAGTTCAGCAGGGCTGCGATCACCCAGAGGCGTGAAGCGATAAGAACTCAGAAATTGCAACAGAGCGTCATCTGTGGAAAAATCACTAAGGAATTTTTTCATCTGGCTTTTGAAAGTGCGGACAAGGCGCTCGACCTCCCCATTCGATTGCGGATGGAAGGGCGGTGCTGTAACATGATGAATCCCTTGTCCAGTACAAAAATAACGGAAGGCCTGCGAAGAGAACTGAGGGCCATTGTCCGTGACGATCGTGGAGGTAAGACCTTCTAGCGCAAAGATTTTGGACAAAGCCAACGTCGTCACCGCAGTGGTGGGTGACGGACATCGAACAACAAATGGAAACTTCGAGAAGGTGTCAATCAACAGTAGTCAACAAGTGCCGAGGAAGGGGCCGGCAAAGTCAGCGTGCACCCGTTCCCATGGCTGCGCCGGATCAGGCCACGGAGAGGGCATTGTACGGGGTGCAGCCAGTTGATGAGAACACTGACCACAAGCAGCGACCATGTGGGCGATGTCCGAATCAATACCGGGCCAATAAACGTGCCTGCGGGCCAGGGACTTAGTCCGAGAAATCCCCCAATGGACTTCATGCAATAGTTTGAGAACATCTTTGCGAAGAGAGGCTGGCACCACGACCCATGGAGATGCGCCATCCGTGGCCAGAAGAACAACACCCTCATGAACAGACAGACGAAGGCGCAAGGCATGGTAGTTGCGAAGGGGATCCGATGCCCAGCCCTTGGTCCTGTCCGGCCAACCCCGTTGAACAAAACCGATCACCTGACGCAGGACCGGGTCCCGCGCAGTAGCCGACGCGACCTGCGAACCTGTAAGTGGAAAACCCTCGACCGCACGATGTTCTTCCTCATCAATGTGGAAACAGAGTAGTTCATCTTGATCAAAAACCGGGTCAGGGCCCATCGGCAAACGCGACAACGCGTCAGCATTGGCGTGCTGGGCCGTGGGGCGATAGTGAATCTCATAGTGAAAACGAGACAAGTATAAGGCCCAACGTTGCAGGCGGTGAGCTGCCTTATCCGGAAGCGACGCCGAGGGGCTGTACAGAGATACCAGCGGCTAGTGATTGGTGATGAGGTGAAACTTAGAACCATACAAAAAAACGCTGAACTGTTTTAGAGCATAAATGATAACGAGCACCTCCTTTTCGATTTGAGAGTAATGCCATTGGGCATCGTTGAGGGTCTTGGAAGCATAGGCGATGGGTCGTTCCGACCCATCCTCATACCAATGGGCGAGAACAGCCCCTAGGCCATACTGTGACGCGTCAGTCACTAGAACCAAGTGCTGACACGGACGGAATGTGGCAAGACAAGGCGCCGACTGCAAATAAGCCTTCAGGCGGACAAAAGCCTGCTCACATTCGTCGTACCAACAGAAAGGGACGTTTTTGCATAACAGCTGATGCAGAGGATGAGCCACCGCCGCCGCGGATGGAATGAATTTGTGATAATACGCAATCTTGGCTAGAAACGCCTGAAGTTCTTCGACCGTAGACGGCCGGGGTAGAGCGGTAATGGCCTCAGTGTGCTGACGTAGAGGACGTATACCCTCACGGGACAAGTGGAAACCAAGGTACACAATGGAGGGTTGGAAGAACTGTGACGTGTCCAGATTGCACTTCAACCCAGCCGAATGCAGAACCCGAAACAGTGAACGCAAATTGCGAAGGTGCTCCTTAGTGGAGGCCCCCGTGACAACGATGTCATCCAGGTAGTTTATGCAGCCGGGCATGGAAGCCGTGAGCTGTTCCAAAAACCGCTGAAAAATGGCTGGCGCGCTAGCGACGCCAAATGGTAGCCGCTGGTACTGATACAACCCACGAGGAGTGTTGATGACGAGAAATTCCTTGGAAGGCGCATCCAGCAGCAACTGATGGTACGCCTCCGATAAGTCAAGTTTGGAAAAGAACTGGCTCCCAGCGAGCTTGGTAAATAACTCCTCAGGACGGGGAAGAGGGTAAGTGTCAATGAGGCTCTGAGCGTTGACAGTGGCTTTAAAATCACCACACAATCGCAGACTCCTGTTTGGTTTAGAAACCACCACGATTGACGATGCCCATTCGCTGGAGGTAACAGGAAGGAGAATCCCTGAAGCTGTTAACCTGTCTATCTCAGCCTTGACAGGTGCACGCAACGCCATCGGAATAGGGCGTGCCCGGAAAAACTTAGGGCGAGCTGTAGGTTTAAGAGTAATGTGGGCTTCAAAATCCTTGGCACAACCCAGACCAGCAGAGAACACGGACGAGAATTCAGAACACAATCCATCCAGCTGTTGATACGGAATATCCTCAGATATGAGGTGCACATCATCATCAATGGAGAACCCGAGCAACTGGAAAGCATCATAACCGAACAGGTTTTCAGTGCCCGCATGATCCACCGCATAAAACGTGAGGGACCTAACAACAGACTTGTAGGCAGTGGAAGCATCAAACTGGCCAACGATAGGAATTTTCTGCTTATTATAAGCTCGCAGATTTCGCGTAACTGGAGACAAGGGAGGGGAGCCCAACTCCAAATACGTGCGAGAATTAATGAGAGTTACTGCAGAGCCAGTGTCCACTTGCATGCGAATGTCTTTATGCAGAACACGAACAGTAACAAACAACTTATTTGTTTGAGAAAGCACACAGTTAACATCCATGTCCGATGCCTCGTCCTCGTCGACAGGAACTTTAGGGGACTGACACACAGAAGCAATGTGGCCTTTTTTCCTACATGAATTACACGTGGCCCAACATTTTGGACACGCGGCCCTGTAATGATGTACGAAGCAACGTGGACAAGAAGGAAGTGCGGAACGAACCTGCTTCTGTGGTTGCTGTTTACGCTGCGAGCGTGGTGGCCCAACGCGACATTGTTGACGCGAGTGAACCGCCGCCACATCGTCGTTCCCCTGTGAAACAGACAAATTGTCCGTGTCGAAAGTGGTCTGTACAGCACCTACATCACACCACGCGTCTATTTGCGCACCAGCAGCGTGCGACACTTCAAAAGATTGAGCGATGCTTAGAACTTCTGACAACGATGGCTTTCGCAGTTGTAAGGCACGTTGCCGAACTTCTTTATCAGGAGCCAGCCGTAGAATAGCGTCCCTAACCATTGAATCAGCATAAGACTCATGATGAGTGTCCGTGACAAACTGACATTTTCTACTCAAACCGTGTAGTTCCGCCGCCAAAGCCCGGTAAGATTGATGGGGCTGTTTACGACACCGGTAGAACGCCACGCGGGCGGCAACGATGTGGGTGTTTTTTCGGTAATAGTTAGACAATAAGTCACACATTTCTTGGAAGGACAGAGAGGCAGGTTCCCACAGAGGGGCTAACTGAGATAGCAGCTGATAGATCCATGGGGAAATCCAAGATAGAAATAACGACTTACACATAGGAGCGTCGACAATGCCGAAAGCCAAGAAGTGTTGCCGCAAACGCTTCTCATAATCCTCCCAGTCTTCAGCAGCCTCGTCGTACGGAGGGAATGGAGGCGGAGAAGAGGAAGACAGATGATGAGTAAGCGACGTCGACAACGCCTGAATAGCAGCCGTCAGCTGTGTTTGTTGTTCAATGAGCGCTTGCAGAAGCTGTTCCATGTCTGCCCCGACACGAACACACAATTCCACAATGCAGGAAAAAAAATATCCGACATCATCGCCAAAAAGTGTTATAACCTTTAATCACTAATAAATTGCGTGGATATACAAACGTGGAAACAATAGCGGGTTACATGCTACCAACTCCGTATCTGTCATTCGACTGCCGTGCTGTGCCGTGCTGTGACATGCGGCCGGCGCCGTTCATAGCTAGGTGGCGCTCCCGCGCTCAGCCAAGTTGCGGAGCGCCTCTATCGCCGTGTTCGCGTACTGACGTAGCGTCACTTTTAAATATCGTGGCACTGTCACAACATTCCAGTATTGGGCATTTGTAATATTGTGGTTCGGAAAAATCATAGCAGAAGCAGGGAATAGCTCAGCGTCTAATACACACAATGTTAGGCAAGATAATATTAATGTAATAAAAGGAATGAAATTCCGAGATCACAGTTAAGAGAGTCATTTGTTTGTCAACATCATCTTCCTAGTGGATCCTGCAGACAGTTCCACTCAAATAAGAATTCCATGGTCACACTCCCATCATATAATGTAATATTATATCATAAACTTTCCTTTAAAATATTACTCAGTTATTAACCTCTATAAGAGTTTACATTTAACATGGGAAAAAAAATTACAGGTTGTGAAGAAGAACTGTTAACTCTTCAACATGAGTATGGCAATCGAACGACCGTTATACTGAAGCTGAAGGGGGATGTTGACATTATGCTAACACCACTTGTCCTAGAATCTCTGCAGAGGTAAGTTCCCATAATTTATTCTCACATTTTCTCTACAATATTGTGATCACTGAGACATAACAGTTCTTTATGAAGGTTTTACTGTTTAATTACTTTATGTATCTTTCAGATTCACTGATGCACTGACTCCAACACTTTCATCTCTTCATCCTTTAACAGTATTAAATCATTTGCATTCTGAGTGCATAGGAAGAGTAGAGGCTGCAAATGTTTTGAATCGTGATGGGTACTTCAGCCAACATTTGCAAGCGAGCAGCAAACGGAGCACGGCAGAACGAACTGCTGGTGTCACTCCTCATGCAAAAAATGTGTATGAAGAATGCATTTCTACTCAGGCACAGGGCACTCTTATCCTACCAAAGGTAATGATTGTAGGTGGTGACTATAGAATGCACATTGTGGAAACTACCAGTGTGTTATTTTTTCTAATAGTTAAAATACTTTGTTTATCACTACGTAAATATTTGCCGTGATAACCAAATCCTCTTCAAGTATCTTGCTGTTAGAAGAGGTTGATAAAGTGTACAGTAATCTTTAAAAAAAAATCCAGTTTCTGAGACTACAAAAACTTCGTGTGTGTTGTTGATTCTTTATCTCGGCCAATGCTTACATCACCTAATACTGTTGTCTGTGAAATGTTGAACTACACAGAAGATTAGACTTGAGTCATTAAAAGTGATATAGTAATTTCAGTTCTTCTAGTCACTTGGTAACAATTCTGAGTCTTCTGTGTACCTTGTAGCTTATTCACATCTGTTACAAACAACTTTTTTTATTTTAGCAATGTGCATGTCAGCATCTCTTTTGATATACAATGAGTTTACTGGCATATCAGCTACTCTATTTTTAACCACATCTGCTGATATGTTACCATTGTGGGCTTGTTGCATACTGGTGACAACATTTCTATCATTTTCTAAACATTGTTTAATTTGATAAGTAATTTTCCTTCTGTTATCAGCTTTATAACGAGTAAAATGAAGTCTTTGATGGCCTCAGTTTTGTTGTGTTAATCTTAATTTTTTAATATCATACAAATAGTATGTTCTTGTTATTTTATTTATTCTGTCAAGTTCATTTATGGGTATTGAAATATGTTTCTCTCCAAGTTGTATTTGAACATGGCTTTTCACGATGTTGGACATTGTCTGGCAGCGCTTAGGTAACTCCTTCAGTGGCTATCCTACTACTGATATAATTCTCACATGCCTTTCAATTTGCGGTGAACTTGCAAACCTCTCTCCGCGCGCGCGCGCGTGCACACACACACACACACACACACACACACACGCGCGCGCGCAGTGATAACTTGTCACAGCTGTATAGTTTTTGAAGGGCTTGCAGTTTATGTCTTAAATATGAATTAAGAGTTTGTAGTGATGCTGTCCCATACATGAATAGAAAAGAAGTCACCTTATGAGAGGTTCTTTTGTACTACTGTGTGTTTTTCATTTCTACCCCCCCCCCCCCCCCCCCCCCCTCAACTATCTCTTACCCAGTTACAGTCTACCCTACCAATCTGCCTGAATGCTGCTGCTCCCGTTTTCTCTTCTCTTCTCTCCTCTCCTCTTCATGGTGGAACATTTCCAAGACTTGGACAGCTTATGTCCCTCGTGGTGATTATGGTTAAACTTCATAGTTAACTGAGAATGATGGGTTCTATTAGTCTTACATAGTATTGTAAATGACATATCATTTCAGTCATTAAGAATAAAATTTCATTAAGTAAGGTTATTATAAGGCTGTGCCAGATTACATGTCCCTACCACCACCACCACCACCACCACCACCACCACTACATTTTCCTGTGGATCACATTCAGTACCAGTTCCTTACCTGCTGAATACATTGTTATTTAACATTATACTGCATAAATGTTAACAGTTGAAAATCATGTGTTTTAAATCGTTTATGTAAACATAACATCGCGATTAATGGTAAGGATTTGTTCATGGGCATAAACTTCCTGAAGGAATTTTTAAAGTAATTTTGCAGGTGCCAGAAGTACTGAAATTGCTTCAGTTGTATAGTTTAAGGTTCCTTCCAACAGGTGGAGCTAAAATCTAAAAAAAAAAATCAATGTTTTTGATACATACTTCATTTTTTTGCTGATCATTTAAAATCTTGCTAAGCAAGTTAAGCTATGGTTTTGTGAATATTCTAATTTATTCAGTAAATACATAATATAATTTGCCTTTTCTTCATTGTGTAGAGTTGTGAGCTTATTGGCATGGTAGTGACATCTTGTAAATATGAGAGTGCTCTGGAATTTGATGGTTTTGGGTTTAGTGGAATGGCTCTTATCCTTTCTGTATCAAAAATCATATTTGGTAACTGTATGCTTAATGAGCATTTGAAATTTGCCTTTTGAATCATAATTTATTGGCTTAATGTTATTCTGTTGTACCATTCCTTTGATTGTGCCACCAGTCATAACATTGGTAGAGCCTGAAGATGATCATAATTAGTATGAAAAAGAAATAAGGAAATTCTAAATAGCTTCTGCAGTACATAGTAAAGTCTTGTTTTCCATAAACTAATGCAATAAATACCATTAAAATGGCTTGTTACAGTTTTGCCTCTATTGTTCTGTTATAATTTTGAAAAAAATAAAGATTTACAATATTCTCCAATCAGACAGGGTATTATCTATTACGTAATAAATGAAATTGTGGAGCGGAGAAATATCTGACAACACTTCTGCTATTATTCTGCGTAGTAAATATAGTATTCTGTAATATTTTTTTTTAGTATTATAGCTGCATTTTAAACACACTGTTTTTGTTAATGCCCTATTGCTTTCCGCCACATGAAATAATAATGCATACAGTAGTATGAAAGTAGTTTTTATTGTGAAATGAATAAATTTTGAAGCTATAGTATGTACTTGTTATACTTGTATTCTAACAGCTTTAAATTTGTTTCAGGTCAATATTACTTTGCTTCAAGCATCTGTTGTTGAGGAAATTATTTCATTTTCAGCTCTCGATAATTTACGTGACTTGACATGTGTATCACTGTTTGCGGTCTGCTTTGACAGCATTACTACAAGATTTCATTGTGGGAAACAGGTAAGTTTATCAAATAGCCCATTCACTGTACTAGGCTTGACTTGCACAGCATAATTGCTGATTTGTGTGAAAAAATTAATGGGACCTTGTTTAAATACATAAATTACTTATAAACAAACTAATTGGTGAAGAGGCTTCAGTTTAAATAACTCTTATAACATAGTCTTCAGGAGTTTAAGGTAAGGGCATACCAGTTCTAGTAATACCATGCCTAGTAAACCTGTGCAGTGATCAAACCAACCTTCTAGTTGAGGACAGCTTTACCTTTAGTTTTCAGACGGCAACTTTTATTGTTAATTATTTTCTTGTAAATCATCACCTAGTTTCTGCCCCTAAGTATATCAGTTATGAATCTTTTTTACTCCCCTACAACTTTGTTTCCTTTCACTATGTGATTGCTGTAGTTGTAATATTCGTTCTTTTTTAATGAATCTGAAAGCAAGATTCTGTTCACCCTACCTCTCTTTTAGTTATTGACAGTTATTTGTTTTGTTTTATGTAATTGAATAATAAATTAGGCAACCTGAGTAAATGAAACTTATGTTCTAGAATAATGTCACTTGATTTAAGGTGATTTATCTTTATAGGCACGAGAGATGGTTCAGACATTCCAACGACCCTCTGTTCTGCCAAGTGGACAGAAGAAAGTGAGTGGCATCAGCAAGATGAATAAAGCCCTCTTCCCAGGTCATTCGACACCAGGCACTGCAACAGATATTCTGGGAGGAGATCCAGTTTATATAGAAACATCAGAGACTCAGCAGGAAGAACTCATTGTAACACTTTCAATAGGTTAGTAAAGTGAGTCATTTCCTATAGCATGTTGCTACATGTACGGTAAAGGGCCCACTCTGGGAAAGCAGAACATAAAAAAGCTGTAATTTTTTACATTTTCTTGTTGTTAAAATTTACATTTTTCTGTTGCTAACCTTTGTTCAAGGAAAGGGAAAATTGTTTGAATAATTGTTTTGTTTTCTCAGCTAAAAATACACTCAGGATGTTGTTTGCAATGACAATCAATTGCAGTGAGAAAACCTCAATATTCATATCAGTCTATATCCACTCCGGAATCTGTTCAAAAAGGGAATATTATGGACTACCATCCCATTGATCACTAGGTCACTAGAATGTGGCATTTTGTAAATAGCTGAATGTCTCATTAATATCTTACAACTCAGGGATTTCTTAGATAAATTATTATTTATATTGAGGGGAGACATGCACATTCAGTATATAATACAAACTACATCAGGTAATCAGATACTCTCCAACCACAATTTGAAAATCTTAGCCACTAAGGCTAAAGTAATTACTGTCTTGGGGAGCTATCCAAATTCAGTCAAAAATTGTCATCAGTTGAATAACATTGAAGCCTACGCCACATATCTATTATCTTGGATATAAATAAAATATAAAGTGAAATTAATGCTGATGATCATGCTGTTTAGTACACTAAATCAGGCAAAAATATAATTAACGAGAAAACAGCTACCATAAAATATGCAATATAACCTCAAGAATTCATAAATGGGAAGTAAGAAATGACTTTCAAATGAAATTCTACAAGGTGATAACAATCCGTGTAGAAGAATATTGGTTAAGAGTGCTTAGGTACAAAAAAAGAGACCTTAAAAAGTAAGAAAGAAAGAAAGAAAGAAATGCAGTTCTTTGATTTGGTAAAAGCTTACACAAAGATAGATAAAAGTCAAAATGATGGTATGTGAAGAGAACTTGGCACAGGGGAGTGGAATTGTTACAATTAAAAATGTCACAGCTTTGTGCAAAAGTGAAAATTGTGGTTATGATTGACCACATATTATAGTTTATTCATAAATAGTAAAAATTGTCTGTTGTTTGATGTACTTATTTGTTAGGAAACTATTCTTTTTGAAGCTATATTCTTTATGTATAGGGATAGGGAAAAGTTGTTAATTTCAATGTTTTTTTCTGTCACTTTATTTTTTGTCTAAGTTTTTTTATTTCTGTCCTGTTTCATTGTTCCCAACAATTTGTTGAAAATGAAAATGTTTACAACAGGACTAACATGAGATTGACCCTCTTTTTGGATAGTTATGGTTTTTATTCACCACAGAGTCTGTTCTATTCAATTTTGCCATTAAGTTTGCATTGCAGACTTTACTTGAGGCTTTGCAAAAATGCTTGCAGTCTTAAATTCTCGCACAAACAACTCCTCTACATGAAACTTTCTTTCGGGAGTGCTAGTTCTGCAAGGTTCGCAGGAGAGCTTCTGTAAAGTTTGGAAGGTAGGAGACGAGGTACTGGCAGAAGTAAAGCTGTGAGTACCGGGCGTGAGTCGTGCTTCGGTAGCTCAGTTGGTAGAGCACTTGCCCGCGAAAGGCAAAGGTCCCGAGTTCGAGTCTCGGTCGGGCACACAGTTTTAATCTGCCAGGAAGTTTCATATCAGCGCACACTCCGCTGCAGAGTGAAAATCTCATTCTGGAAACATCCCCCAGGCTGTGGCTAAGCCATGTCTCCGCAATATCCTTTCTTTCGGGAGTGCTAGTTCTGCAAGGTTCGCAGGAGAGCTTCTGTAAAGTTTGGAAGGTAGGAGACGAGGTACTGGCAGAAGTAAAGCTGTGAGTACTGGGCGTGAGTCGTGCTTCGGTAGCTCAGTTGGTAGAGCACTTGCCCGCGAAAGGCAAAGGTCCCGAGTTCGAGTCTCGGTCGGGCACACAGTTTTAATCTGCCAGGAAGTTTCATATCAGCGCACACTCCGCTGCAGAGTGAAAATCTCATTCTGGAAACATCCCCCAGGCTGTGGCTAAGCCATGTCTCCGCTATATCCTTTCTTTCGGGAGTGCTAGTTCTGCAAGGTTCGCAGGAGAGCTTCTGTAAAGTTTGGAAGGTAGGAGATGAGGTACTGGCAGAAGTAAAGCTGTGAGTACCGGGCGTGAGTCGTGCTTCGGTAGCTCAGTTGGTAGAGCACTTGCCCGCGAAAGGCAAAGGTCCCGAGTTCGAGTCTCGGTCGGGCACACAGTTTTAATCTGCCAGGAAGTTTCATATCAGCGCACACTCCGCTGCAGAGTGAAAATCTCATTCTGGAAACATCCCCCAGGCTGTGGCTAAGCCATGTCTCCGCAATATCCTTTCTTTCGGGAGTGCTAGTTCTGCAAGGTTCGCAGGAGAGCTTCTGTAAAGTTTGGAAGGTAGGAGACGAGGTACTGGCAGAAGTAAAGCTGTGAGTACTGGGCGTGAGTCGTGCTTCGGTAGCTCAGTTGGTAGAGCACTTGCCCGCGAAAGGCAAAGGTCCCGAGTTCGAGTCTCGGTCGGGCACACAGTTTTAATCTGCCAGGAAGTTTCATATCAGCGCACACTCCGCTGCAGAGTGAAAATCTCATTCTGGAAACATCCCCCAGGCTGTGGCTAAGCCATGTCTCCGCTATATCCTTTCTTTCGGGAGTGCTAGTTCTGCAAGGTTCGCAGGAGAGCTTCTGTAAAGTTTGGAAGGTAGGAGACGAGGTACTGGCAGAAGTAAAGCTGTGAGTACCGGGCGTGAGTCGTGCTTCGGTAGCTCAGTTGGTAGAGCACTTGTCCGCGAAAGGCAAAGGTCCCGAGTTCGAGTCTCGGTCGGGCACACAGTTTTAATCTGCCAGGAAGTTTCATATCAGCGCACACTCCGCTGCAGAGTGAAAATCTCATTCTGGAAACATCCCCCAGGCTGTGGCTAAGCCATGTCTCCGCTATATCCTTTCTTTCGGGAGTGCTAGTTCTGCAAGGTTCGCAGGAGAGCTTCTGTAAAGTTTGGAAGGTAGGAGACGAGGTACTGGCAGAAGTAAAGCTGTGAGTACTGGGCGTGAGTCGTGCTTCGGTAGCTCAGTTGGTAGAGCACTTGCCCGCGAAAGGCAAAGGTCCCGAGTTCGAGTCTCGGTCGGGCACACAGTTTTAATCTGCCAGGAAGTTTCATATCAGCGCACACTCCGCTGCAGAGTGAAAATCTCATTCTGGAAACATCCCCCAGGCTGTGGCTAAGCCATGTCTCCGCAATATCCTTTCTTTCGGGAGTGCTAGTTCTGCAAGGTTCGCAGGAGAGCTTCTGTAAAGTTTGGAAGGTAGGAGACGAGGTACTGGCAGAAGTAAAGCTGTGAGTACTGGGCGTGAGTCGTGCTTCGGTAGCTCAGTTGGTAGAGCACTTGCCCGCGAAAGGCAAAGGTCCCGAGTTCGAGTCTCGGTCGGGCACACAGTTTTAATCTGCCAGGAAGTTTCATATCAGCGCACACTCCGCTGCAGAGTGAAAATCTCATTCTGGAAACATCCCCCAGGCTGTGGCTAAGCCATGTCTCCGCAATATCCTTTCTTTCGGGAGTGCTAGTTCTGCAAGGTTCGCAGGAGAGCTTCTGTAAAGTTTGGAAGGTAGGAGACGAGGTACTGGCAGAAGTAAAGCTGTGAGTACCGGGCGTGAGTCGTGCTTCGGTAGCTCAGTTGGTAGAGCACTTGCCCGCGAAAGGCAAAGGTCCCGAGTTCGAGTCTCGGTCGGGCACACAGTTTTAATCTGCCAGGAAGTTTCATATCAGCGCACACTCCGCTGCAGAGTGAAAATCTCATTCTGGAAACTCCTCTACATTTTTCATGAACAGTGCTTCGCATAACCCTAGACAATGAATATGCACTTTTTTATCATGAGCACCACTTTGTGTTACGTTCAAATGGTCACTCACTCACTCCTCTCACTCCCTCCAACGAAATGACTCAGCAAAGTACTCTGGACGCAGCATATGATAGAAACATGTGACAGCAACCAAATGAAATATGGAAATCAGGGCTCCCAGCATTTTCTGTGGTAGGTCCATTAATGAGGACCAATTCTGCATCAACCATGTAAGTATTTTCCAGGCCAATTTTATATTTCCTGCCCTGAACTTATTGATATCATCATCCCTTCTACAGTATCAGAATAAGAAACATTTGCATTAATTACAAATCATGAAAGGTGCCTTATCTGTGAGTCAGCATCTCCACTATATGGTGAGTAGCTATCTATCATTTTCATAATATTATCATTATTCCATCCTGGATTTTCCATTATTTAAACATTTGCATTAAATCTTTTAAATCTATGAGGGGCACTCAGTAAATAATGCCTCACATCTGGTTTATTTCGTGAATGTTAGCTAGATTAATATGTTATCTATCTTCCTTTGTTGCACATCTTTTCACCAATTGTCCCAATAATTTATTGTTCTTTTGCTACACCCTGTCTTGCAATTGATTTCATATTCTATATTGACCCCTGATGAAACAGAACAGACAGAAACCTTTTGTGCCTCTAACCACTTTTCTCCATCCTGTTAATCTCTATTCTTTTGTAGGAAAGATACATACACAGCTACGCAGGCTGAAAAATGAGAGCTCCATTCTGAAGGATGCAGTAATTACAGCTATACCAAGTCAGTACTCCCGTGTGTTATTTACATGTGCGAAGATTACATCTCCTCTTCGACCTGTTGATTTCTACAGCCATCACTTCTCAGCAGAATCAACAGCAGATACTGTGAGTAAATATTGCAAATCTGTGAAGCAGAGTACCTTAAACAAAGCAAATTTCAGCTGGTGAAGTCATTTAGAAATTGTAATGTTCAGTGATTGCGCTGCATTACATCAGATTTAAGAAAACAGACAGCTAGTTAGCAAATGATAATCTTGGCAAAGAAGCTAAGTGTTAGCAGGAAATGCATTAAATCAACATTACAAATTACATTTCACTCTTTCCTCATTATCTGCCAACGTAGATAAAAATCTTGTTTCCCAAAAAATTAAGTATGAAAACATCTGCTACACATGATATTGCATAGATTCCTAGTGTCGGAGTCATCTGTTTCATCTCATTAGGTGTACTTAAAAACAGTGCTTAAATGGAAGTATGTGCTTATACTCTCCGAAATGCCAACTGAAGCAGAGCATAATTGTGGATGGGTTGTAGCTTTACTGATATGGTTTTCGCCTTGCAAGTCTCATGGCATTTGTTGTTCTATTGTCTTATTGTCTTTACAAGATTTGGCGAACAGTTATTAAGTAACATACACAGTACTGCAGAAATTATTTTTTGATCTCATCATATTTATTGACATTAAGTTCTATATAGGTGATCAACTTTGTAAAATGCAGAAAGCTCAATATTTTATAACAAATCAGTAAGCTACACCTGTTGACAAAAGTTTCACAAAGTTCACTTGTGCCAAAGACTAACATATTACTTCACACAGCTCTAATGAACCAACATAGTAACTGTACAAGTTGAAATCCTATCCTCAACTGATTGACACACTTTAACTGTCCCATCAACCTTCGTAAGTGACTCATATTTACAGATTCACATATCACAGTAATTACAGATTGGTAAAATACAGGATTATTACATTTTACTTGTTTACATAAGAAAGAAACAATAAAACAGAAAAGCAAATTTGTTTAACCAAAAGCTGCATAACTACAAAATAATAAAAATAATAGGTACTACTTCATGGGAAACAAGTTTTAAAGTGCTTGGGGATTCCTAAAATTTTCCAAGAATTTCCAGGAAGTGAAAGTTTGCTAAATTGAATAATCATCAAACTAACATGTTATTTAAGTGGTAGTGTACATTTTCAGATACAGAAAAATCATGGCTACTAAACTATAAGAATGGATTTTGGAAAGAAATACATTTTTAGATAGGAATATTCTGGAACATGAAATTTTAATCTTGCTATTTTTCAAGGTTTGCTAATGTTGGGTTTTGTTTTGAACAGTCCTCCTTTGTTCTTGAAACTCATTGGAGTGAATATAGACAAACGAGTTTTCAGGTTACAGGGAAATGTGGGTTTTATTGTGTACAAACATCCTTATTGTAAGATGGCTATAAAAGAGTTGTACTTCACAGGGCCGCCCCAGTACAACTTCAAGCAACACTGAGGAAATAAGCACTGCAAATGAAGACAAACTTGGGTTTATTATGTTTGAGTGTGGTCTCGAAGGTGTCTCTCTGAAAGTAATAAAGAGGGCACTTTTTGAAAAAGGAGAAAATGGCAGAGATCAAGCAACAGCACAGGGAGAGACGGATACAGTTGGCAATGAATCTTCCAAATCAAAAGATGATGTAGAATCCAACGAGAAGAGTACAGCAAATGTCACAGGTAAAATGAAAATTTAGGCAGTTATTCAGGAGTGAAGTTGTCCAGAAGTGATTGAAGTTTCTGTAACCTGGCTTTGATGATATCAGTACTTATTTGCAGAAGCTACACTTATTTTGCATTGTGTGATGAATAATAAAGTATTTGAAACAATGAATAACTCAGTTATACAGCATTAATGTTACTGTGCGTGCATATGTGTGTGTGTGTGTGTGTGTGTGTGTGTGTGTGTGTGTGTGTGTGTGTAGGGGGGATAACTATTTTAAAACATTAGCACTTGAATTGTGCATGCATTTATTGTGATATATCTTAGAGCTGGCTCAAGTGCCATTCATGAAAAAATAAAAGTTTTTACCATATATATATTTTAAGGTTCTGTTTGATTTCTATTACTAATCCAGCAGACATCAAGTTTTGATCTATCATGGATGTGGTGTGAGAAATGCAGTGGATCTTATTATTCCTGGATCAACAGCTCTGTGTAAACTTTTTGCTATTTAAGTGGAATATTGATTAGTTACTGAAGGTAACCAACAAACCTGTTTTCATCCAGTGGATTTCAGATATCATCAAAAACAGCTCCCTATGAACTCCTTTGTTCGTATCCATGGTTCTATCAACTTAGTGGTTGTTTAGTTAAGAAGCAAGTGTTTCCTCTGCCAAATACATAAGTTTGAACTGCAGAGTGATCATGTAGGTGTAAAGCTAGTCACACACAATGTACACTTCACAAGATGCTTGCTGGCTCTTTTTGTTAGACTGTGAACAAACCATTGCCTAGCTCACTCTTGTGGATACCTTTAGAATTTTTTACAAAATACCTTGTAGACTCTCCCAGCAAAGCACATATGCCTCTCATAAATGACAGGTGTACTCAGAAGATCTCTGTCACACACGATCAAAAAATTCCATTCTATGGTTGTCATGGACTTTGATTCTTCACACTGTGAGCATGTGAAGATTTAGTGAAAGAAACAGTTTTTGAACAGCTGACGTTTCTGCTTGATATTTTGTGATTTTGTACTTTGGTACTCCATGAGTCAAACTTGTACTTTATTGATGTGAGGTGTCCATGTTACATATTTCAGGTAATATTGTAATTTGGTTAGCTTACCTAGGCTTGAATTTGGTGAACCTAGGGTATCAGCACAAGAAGTCCTATTGTTTGATAACCTCCAGGTATTCATCAGCGACAGTTCTTGGGTGTGAGACTGTGATATGCATACAGGGATTCTGGCTTAACTGCCTAGATTATGATAGAAACCTCTGTAAAAGAAAATCCTGTGTTTGAAGCCTTGCTTCATCATTATCGTGGATGGACCTCTGTTGATGTGATAACAACCAATCCCTGGAGGAACTCTCGTATCTCAAGTCTCTTAGGCTTGCTCAAGCATGCAGGGTCTTTTGTTTTCCTTGTTTCTGTTCGCTAGCATTGTAGAATTTGTTTGTCCATTCAAGTAGACTCTCCATATTCCATCTTCAAAACTTCTAATTGGATGATCGTACCCAGCTTATAGAGACTTCAGAAATTGTATCCTTTTAGAGAAAATGGATGAGGGTTACTTCTCAGAAATTCTGTCTCCATTTAACTAAGTGAATAGGTTGACCTTAAAACCATTTAAAGACTCCTGAAGTGGCAGTTTCGTTATTGGGACTGTAAATGTCCAACAACCAGCAGTTTCCAAATTTCTGTATAACTGCACAACAGTTTTCATTCAGACAATGGTCAAAACTGCTATTGATAGTAAGGATTTCTTGTCTGAGTGGCTGTCTGTTGGCGTTACTGATATACACTGCCTTACAAAAAAGGTGAAGCGGACAGAAGGGGAGGAGAAAATGAAATGAAATTTTTTGGGTTGAGATGGTATGTGATCTTAACTTCAGTGACCAGAAAATCGAGTCATAATTACAAAGAACTTGGGAGAATGAGCCAACTTATCAGCTTGACATAGCAACTCCTCTGGCCAGAATTCATTCACTAATAAGGTTCGGGAGGATGTCATAAAGCTGTCATATCTTCTCTTGAGGCTGGGAAAAGATCTGGGGATCTTACTGACTATGGGGGAACCTGAAACACCCTGCAGACATTTCATAGAGACATATGTCATGTGTGAATGAACATTTTATTGTTGAAAAATGGCACCATATGAGAGGTAACACACCAAGATGAAGGATATCCGTGATGTAGCGGTGTGCCATCAGAATTCCATCAGTCACTACCAGTCATGACTTAAGTCATACATGATGGCTTCCCACATCATTACACCAGGAATAACTCTGCTGTGCCTTCTCCAAAACATTGGAAGTATAGGAGATCTCCTCAAGTTGCTGCCATAATCGCCAACAGTGGTTATCCAGGATAGTGCAGAACTGCAATACATCACTGAACACAATACAATGCCATTCATGAGCTTGAATAATAATAATAATTGAAACCAACAGCTGTGTTGTAATCCAGTGTCATTTATTCAAAACATGCTACCAATTTTGACACTAAAAAGCACCATCTTCAGGCTCCAAGTATACTGTCATCTGTGTACGAACCACACTGACAAAGGCCAACTGAGTCTTCAAATTTAAACAGTACAACTTATTAAGCATGTTATGCAAGCATGTGCAGTGAGTGCAGCAGGGCCAAAATCAACTGATTCCATATCGTCACAGCAGTAACAATCCCACCATTTGTCAGACTTGTCATCTGTTGTTTGTAGACTCCATTAGTCTTTGTCAGTCTGGTTCATACGTTGGTGACAGATTATGCTTGAGGCCTGAAGATGCCTCTTTTTGACGTTGAAACTGCTAGCATGTTTTGAATAAACAATGTACCTCACGTTCAGTTGCTGTCCCGCTGTCCTCGATGGATTACCACTAACCATTTGTGAGCATTCTGTGCTTCCCAGACATGGCACCAGTTCAAAGATTGCTGTTTGTATTGTGATATTAACAGTAGCTTATGCTTGGGACCGAAATTTCCTAGTATGGGTGCTGCTAGTCTCTGATCGATGGTGTGGATAACATATCTTCAGCATTCTCCTGTAGCACCATATTTCAAAAGCTTCTATTCACCTCTTTTTTAAACTATTTACTGTCCATATTTCACTTCCATACAGGACTACACTCCACACAAATACTTTCAGAAAAGTCTACCTGACACTTACATCTATACTCAATGTTAAATTTCTCTTCCTCAGAAACACTTACCTTGCCATTGCTAGTCTACATTTTATATCTTCCCTACTTCGACCATCATCAGTTATTTTGCTCCCCAAATAGCAAAACTCATCTACTACTTTAAAAGTCTCATTTCCTAATCTGATTCCCTCAGCGCCACCTGATTTAATTCGGCTCCATTCCATTACCCTTGTTTTGCTTTTGTTGATGTTAATTTTATTACTTCTTCAAGACACTATCCATTCCGTTCAACTGCCCTTGCAGGTCCTTCGCTGTCTGTGACAGAACTACAGTGTTGTCGGCAAACCTCAAAGTTTTTATTTCTTCTCCATGTTTTTTAATTCCTACTCCAAATTTTTTTTGTTTCCTTTACTGCTTGCTCAATATACAGATTGAATAACATTGGGGATAGGATTCAACCCTGTCTTGCTTCCTTCCCAACTACTGCTTCCCTTTCATGTCCCTCGACTCTTGTAACTGCCATCTGGTTTCTGTACAAATTGTAAAGAGCCATTTGCTCCGTCTTTGATCCCTGCCACCTTCAGAATTTGAAAGAGAATATTCCAGTCAACATTGTCAAAAGCTTTCTCTAAGTCTACAAATGCTAGAAACGTAGGTTTGCCTTTCCTTAGTCTAGCTTCTAAGATAATTCGTAGGGTCAGTATTGTCTCGAGTGTTCCAACATTTCTACGGAATCCAAACTGATCTTCCCCAAGGTCGGCTTCTACCAGTTTTTCATTCATCTGTAAAGAATTCGTGTTAGTATTTTGCAGTCATGACTTATTAAACTGATGGTTCGGAAATTTTCACACCTGTCAACACCTGCTTTCTTTGGGATTGGAAATATTATATTATTCTTGAAGTCTGAGGGTATTTCGCCTGTCTCATACATTTTGCTCACCAGATGGTAGAGTTCTACCACGACTGGGTTTCTGAAGGCTATCAGTAGTTCTAATGGAATGTTGTCTGCTCCCGGGGCCTTGTTTTGACTTAGGTTTTTCAGTGCTTTGTCAAATTCTTCACGCAGCATCATATCTCCCATTTCATCTTCATCTACATTCTCTTCCATTTCCATAATATTGCCCTCAAGTACATTGCCCTTGTATAGACCCTCTATATACTCCTTCCATCTTTCTGCTTCCCCCTCTTTGCTTAGAACTGGTTTTCTGCCTGAGCTCTTGATATTCATACAAGTGGTTCTATTTTCTGCAAAGGTCTCTTTAATTTTCCTGTAGGCAGTATCTATCTTACCCTTAGTGATATATGCCTCTACATCCTTACAGTTGTCCTCTAGCCATTATTATATCTCTTTAAAAAAATAATATAACTATTTATTTTGAGGAAACACTCTCCTAGTAAATTTGTTTGTCCTTTGATTTATCGTGATCTGTTACTGATTTTTAGTGGAGTTAGTTTTTACTTTTAGCTTTCAAAAAAATACAAAAGAGATATAATAAGCAAAATAATGAATTTCGTAGGTTGCCAATTTCGTATTATATCTGGTTTTATCGAGCGCCAGGCTCCCTACAAATTACTGTAAAAGCAATAGTGTAGTATTACTCAGCTCCAGTTCACTATCACAGAAAATAGACAAGTTTTAATAAAATTATTTCACTGGATTACTTCAATTAATCTCACTGAATATTTTTACATAATTTCTTCCGCTCCGGCTATCAGACGTGCTGTGAAAAAATATTTTTAAATGTACCGCGTAATGGCGGCTAATTGTTAACAATCAGAGATCACTGTTACTCGCTCCACAGCAGCTGGAAACATGCTAAATAATTTTCGTTAAATATTCTTTTCATAAGATAAATGTGGCATAGGTTCTTGAAATAACACACGGAGATCACTTTATACTAATATATTCTTACTAGGACACAGTTTACACCATTAAATATTTGCAATTACGTTACGACAGAAACAAATGCTAGCGCAGCACAATAGCTTGCGTACCTTATTCCAGCTAACACCAGAACGAACAGAACAAAACAGACTAGACAGAAGAATGAACATTGCATTGTGTTTTATACTCTTACAGAGATGATAATACTTCTTTTAATTACTTACACATTATAATCTCATACACTAAAAATAATGTCTTTTCTGCATTTATCGATATATATTGTATATTTTTACAGTTAGTGTTATTACCTTTCGCAGATAAATCAATGTTTGCAATTCATTTTGAGTCACATACGGTCATTTTTATTTATGTTTCACCTCGATAATGGTGAATATTGCAAAAGGGACACTACACCATCTCTCCTTAGCCATTTTGCACTTCCTATTGGTCTCATTTTTGAGACATTCGTATTCCTTTTTGCCTGCTTCATTTACTGCATTTTTATACTTTATCCCATTCTTGTCAATTGTTCCCTAATGTTCTCTCTTAAACACTGTACAACCTCTGGTTCTTTCAGTTTATCCAGGTCCCATCTCTTTAAATTCCCACCTTTTTGCAGTTTCCTCAGTTTTAATCTGCAGTTTATAACCAATAGATTGTGGTCAGAGTCCACATCTGCCCCCGGAAATGTCTTACAGTTTAAAACTTCGTTCCTAAATCTCTGTCTTACCATTATATAAACTATCTGAAACCTTCCAGTGTCTCCAGGCCTCTTTCATGTGTACAACCTTCTTTCTTAAACCAGGTGTTAGCTATGATTAAGTTATGCTCTGTACAAAATTCTACCAGGCAGCTCTCTCTTTCATTCCTTACCCCCTTCCATTTTCACCTACTACTTTTCTTTCTCTTCCTTTTCCTACTTTTGAATTCCAGTCTCCCATGACTATTAAATTTTCATCTCCCTTCACTATCTGAATAATTTCTTTTATATCATCATACATTTCATCAATCTCTTCATCATCTGCAGAGGAGGGGATACTGTTGGTAGCCCCTTGGTTATCTGGGCAGTCAGTTGCTCAACTGTTACACATGTGTTCACCTGTACACAGCTCAACAGCCGTTGTTCACCCCTGTCAAATATGTAAGCCCTGTGGTGAACCACAGTTTCCTCGGCACTGCATTTGGCTAGTGCCATTTTGCCACGGTTGGTATATTTTAACCACTGCGGCACACGAAATAATCTGCAGAGCTAGTTGGCATCTGAAGTTGTACTACTGTGGTAGGTGTGGGCTTCGTGTCCATCTTGGCTACCATAATGCATTCACTATGCTGTTCGTAATAGCTAACCCACGCTCCTATTTTTTTATTCATTATTAAACCTACTCCTGCATTACCCCTATTTGATTTTGTAGTTATAACCCTGCATTTACCTGATCAAAAGTCTTGTTCCCCCTGCCACCGAACTTCACTAATTCCCACTACATCTAACTTTAACCTATCCATTTCCATTTTTAAATTTTCTAACCTACCTGCCCGATTAAGGGATCTAACATTCCACACTACAAACCGTAGAACACCAGTTTTGCTTATCCTGATACCGATGTCCTCCTAAGTAGTCCCCGCACAGAGAACTGATTCTATTTTACCTCCGGAATATTTTACACAAGAGGACGCCATTATCATTTAACCATACAGCAAAACTGCTGTAGTTTCCCCTTGCTCTCAGCCATTCCCAGTATCAGCAGAGCAAGGTCATTTTGGTTAATGTTACAAGGCCAGATCAGTCAGTCATTCAGACTGTTGCCCCTGCAACTACTGAAAAGGCTGCTGCCCCTCTTCAGGAACCACGTGTTTGTCTGCATCTCAGCAGATACCCCTCTGTTGTGGTTGCACCTACGGTATGGCTATCTGTATCCCTGAGACATGCAAGCCTCCCTGCCAATGGTACATGCAAGCCTCCCTGCCAATGGTAAGATCCGTGGTTCATGGGGTTACCTATGGAACAATATTTAGCAGTTTGTAGTATATTCTAGATTTATTGTTTAAATGTGTTTCTTGGAACTTTGTAAGGAGGCTTTCTGTGACTAATTTGATCTATCTTCAAGCGTCTGTAAGTTCAGTTTTGAGCATCTCTGACTCCCTCCCACAAACAAATCTGTGACCATTCATGCTGTTCTTCTCTGAATACATTAAGTATCTCTTGTTAGCCCTACTTGGTACAGGAGGCACACACTTGAGCAATATTGTGGGATGAGTCGCACAAATGATTATTAAGCAATTACCTCTGTGGACTGATTGTTTCCACAGCATTCTACCAATAAATCAACGTGGTCCACCCTGCTACATTCTTTTATTGTTTCTTTTCATGTTGTTACAAAGTATAATACCCAGATATTTAATCACTGGAATCTCCATATAGTGATATCAAAAAAGTGGGAAAAAATAGGTTGCTACATACCTTATACAAGAAACATTACGGTTTAGACAGACACAATTAAAAGACACTTAATATAAGGTTTAGCCGACAGCCTTTGTCAGAAAAAGAAACAGAAACACGTACCATTCATTCATTCAGACAAGCAAGCACACCTCACGCACACATGGCCGCTAACTCCGACAGCTCGGGCTGGAAGGCTGTGGCTGAAAGCTTATGTGTAAGTGTCTTTTAATTGTGCCTGTCTTCAATTTAACATGTCATCTTTGTGGTAAGTAGCAGTCTATCTTTTCATACATTGTTGATATCAGATATTTGTGCGAGTCAAAAAACGCCGGATGTGACTCATTGATACTGTAGTCATAAAATACTTTTTTTTTTGTGTGTGAAGTGCACAATTCTTCATTTCTGAACATTTAAACAAGTTGCCAGCTTTTGTAAAGGTGGGACAGATATTGACCATGTTTTTTCAAAGGAACCATCCTGGCATTTGACCTGGAGCGATTTAGGGAATTCACAGAAAACACTGGATGGCCAGATGTGGGTTTGAAACATCATTGTCCTGAATGCAAGGCCAGTGTGCTAACCACTGTGCCACCTTGCTCAGTGCCCTTTCTTTGTACCACTTTGAAATACAAGGGTTGAATGAAAAGTAATGTCTCCACTTTCGTTAATTTTGTTTGGATGGGAATTTTAATAAAGCAAACACAGAGATAATCCTTAGAGTGTGATCTTTAATTACCAATATTCACTTTTTCACATAATCACCAACCAATTGGATACATTTCTGTCAAGTTTTCTGAAACCATCACGGAAGAAGTCGACACTGTGTTTCTGCAACCACAGTATCACAGTTCTCTCAATGTCTTCATCAGAACCCTAATGATGTCCCCACAGATCATCTATCATTATCGGGAACAGATGGAAGTCAGATGTTGCTAAATCTGGACTGTATGGAGGATGCTGTACGGTGGTGAGATTCAGTCTCTGCAGTTCTGCTGTGGTGACATCCAGGGTACCCATCATGCACAGATCTTTCGATAGCCAAGCAAAGCAATGATGTGACCCACCCATTCTTGCAGAATGCCAATTTTGCCTGCAGTTTCTCTCTGAGTGATACGACGATCGCCCTGAATCAGTCTGTCAACATTTTGCTTGTGAAGCTCAGTGGTTGCTGTCACAGGACGTCCAATTCTTTGTTTGTCACTTAAGTCAGATGTTCCCATGTCAACATCTTTAAACTTACTCGCCCATTGCCGCACAGTATTCACATCACCACAATCACCATAAATTCCTTTCATTCTCTGATGATTCTCCTTTGGGGTGACACCTTCTGCTGTCAAGAATTCAGTGGCTGCAAGTTGCTTAGATCGCATTGACTGACCGTCTGCGCTCGGTTCCATACTTCACACTGTAACAACACAACCGATCAGTGCTAAGGTTTCCTGCCAACTGGAGGTGTAGAAAAGAGGCAACGGAACAAGCCAGTACCTGCCGTGTACCGACGCTGCCAACTGTTGAAGAGTTACGAAGGTGGAGGCATTACTTTTCAGTCCACCCTTGTATTATCAAGATCTGGCTGAATATATGCACGGCTTCTTAAAGATGGTACTTATTTATAGACAAAGGCATCATTTGCAAAAAGTCTGAGGTTACTATTGACATTGTCTAGGTCATTAATACACAAAAAACAAAGATGATGTGACTTACCAAATGAAAGTGCTGGCAGGTCGACAGACACACAAACAAACACAAACATACACACAGAATTCAAGCTTTCGCAACAAACTGTTGCCTCATCAGAAAAGAGGGAAGGTGAGGGAAAGACAAAAGGATGTGGGTTTTAAGGGAGAGGGTAAGGAGTCATTCCAATCCCGGGAGCGGAAAGACTTACCTTAGGGGGAAAAAAGGACGGGTATACACTCGCGCACACACACACATATCCATCCACACATATACAGACACAAGCAGACATATCTTTCCGCTCCCGGGATTGGAATGACTCCTTACCCTCTCCCTTAAAACCCACATCCTTTCGTCTTTCCCTCTCCTTCCCTCTTTCCTGATGAGGCAACAGTTTGTTGCGAAAGCTTGAATTCTGTGTGTATGTTTGTGTTTGTTTGTGTGTCTGTCGACCTGCCAGCACTTTCATTTGGTAAGTCACATCATCTTTGTTTTTAGATATATTTTCCCTACGTGGAATGTTTCCCTCTATTATAATCATTAATACACAACATTGACAGCAAGGATCCTAATGTATTTTTGTGATGCACACCTGAAGTTACTTCTACATCTGTAGATTACTTCCATCCAGGATAAATTGTTGCATCCACCCTATCAAAAAATTCTCACTCAAGTCACAAATTTTGCTTGATGTTCCATATGATAGTAATGTTGATAAAAAGTGTATGTGTCGTATTGAGTCAAATGCTTTTTGGAAATCGAGAAGTACTGCATTTAGGTGACTATCTTGATCAATGGCTTTCAGGATGTCATGTGAGAAAAGTGAGAGTTGGGCTTCACAGGGTTGATGTTTTTGGAATCCACATCGGTTGACATGGAGGACGACATTCTGTTTAGAATACCTCTTTATGTTTGAGTTCAGAATCTTTATGCTTAAATTTTCCCCATATCACAGCTAGCAGTTTTGGGATTAAACTAGCTTTCTGTACTTAGTATAGAGTGAGCTCCATGGCTCTTTTGGAGTGCTTCAAACTCTGGCACTTTGCTGTGAGTACTTCAGCAAATAATCACTAGGATTTCAATATTGTCACATTTGGGGGGTATTTCTTTGGATCTTACACTGACACTTCTGGGTCCACTGGAGCTATCATTATCTGGAGTGGATGGAGAGTCACCTAACCTAAAAGAAGAAGAAGAAGAAGAAGAAGAAGAAGAAGTAGTGAGAGAAACCTGGTGCACAACGCACACATAGTCAGCTACCTGGATAGCAGCCTCTGTGATGTAATGCACACCTTACCCATTTACAAGGATTCTACAGTTCTCAACGCTGTGGCACAGGTCCGGGAAACCACAATGTAGCTCATCACAGAACCTTCAAAGTCTCTTGTTTAATCCTTTCACTCGTCTCAGAACCAGGAGGCCATGATCAGTTCTGGAGGCAATGCCACAGTTGTGAGCTTTGTTGAAACTCCGTGAACAAAGCTGGTCTCCTTGACCTTTTCTGCCAGTCGGTAGAACGGTCCGAGTACGATGTCAGAGTCCGGGTGACTGGCATCGTTCGTTCCGTCGTGTGCCACTATCTTCAGTTGGTTGCGTCCTGTTCCCTGAGTAATTGCTACAGTACAGTCTTAAGTGCTGATTGAGGCCCTCAGGCATACACTCTAAGAGTGCAACTGGTGTTCCTTCCCATCTCTTGTGCCATTCCCCTAAGGGATACTATTATCATCACTATGTTTGAACTACCAACGATTAATAGAGCCTTACCCTTTTGCATTCGCCTTCTCTTGATGCTGGTCACAGCAGGTTTCCCAACAGGTGAAGTGTCTCACTAGCTCAGATTCAGTTTCAGTGGGAGACAGCATCTCAGACTTGTTGGTTGGGGGACCAGTATAACACCCTGAGTTCTTCCCGGTCCCTCTCTCCCTGTATAGGCACACCTAGCCCCGACCACTGACCTGCCTCTTATAGTCAAGTGGACAAGCAGTGATAGATCCTACACTTCCTGCAGAGGAGAGATTGATACCACCTGCCTCTTTGGAGTCCTTCCAATGTTCACAGTCCACACTCATTCGTAGCAACTTCCAGTCATTTGATGGTAGTTGAGGTGATTTCCAGTTGCTGACAAATGTCAGCTAACTCATCCCGTGTCTGAGAACTGCATTCACAGTGTGGTCTGCCTGCGTAGCTGGGTGGTAACGTGTTTGCCTACCGTGCAGTGGGCGAGGGTTCGATTGCTGGCCCGGTTGGAAATTTTCTCCACTCTTGGACTGGGTCTTGTGTTGTCCTCCTCATCCTTTCGTCGTCATCACCGACACACGAGTTGCCCGATGTGGCATCACCTGAAATAAGACTTGCAACCCGGTGGCTGAATTTCCCCAGATGGGTCCTCCAGGCCAACAATGCCATACAATCATTTCATTCCATTCACAGTGGAACTGTATTGTGACTGGTACATTGCTTTACTGAACAGTAAACAAATAACTTTCAAGTGAACTTTTGTTTCTCTTTAAGCTAAAACTATTACTAATTCATTTCAAGAACTAAGGAATTGGTATGCAAATTGAGATTACTATAAAGGCAACAGAAAAACATGTGAGAAAAGTTACTAATTTCCTGAAACTCTTTTGAGCTTATAGTTATCTCAGTACAAAAACTTGAAAATAAAATTAATTTATGATAAGTGCAGACATCATATGCTCTTATGGAAAGTGAAAGTTATATGTGACATGATATGTTAGTTATAAAATGTGTTAATGCACTATACTCATAACTTCTGAAAATTATCAAAAAAATTACATTTATTCATGTTTATATACACTGAAATGCAAAGTGAACGATTCTTTGAATGAGGTTACAACTGCTAAAAATGTATAAAGCACAAATGTTGAGTGCCACTGAAGCTACAGCACAAAGTATGGTTTTCGTAGTGCACAGTGCCTGAACATACATAACATATCTTGACACACTTGTGAGTTTTAAACAATTAACATGAAAAGCATTTTTAAATTTTACACAAATTTTTTGGGCCTAAGTTTTTGAAGCGAATTTATGTGACATGTATTTTTACTCAGACACAGAGGGAATACAAGAAGTTGTCTTATATACATAAATATAAGTAAATAATTGTGCAAGTTGCATGGATCTTGCACTTTGCTGTTTGTGTGACACATCTTGGACTGATGTGCCAAAGATGAACACGACAGCATCAGTACATCTCACAAAAAGATGTAAAATGTGGATCTTTGCAACGTACATCTTCCGATTGGAGTGGATGCTCAAGGAATGTGTGCTCGGTCCACAGGTCAGCGATCCTCCTGTGTGGTGGTTAGATTTGTTTAACCAATACCTCAATGATGAATATACCTGCCCTCATGTTCCCATGCAATCCAAAATTGGGCTACTATTTCATCTGAGTACTCCATAAATCTGCAAGCTGCATGATTTGACCAACTGGCCAAAAGGAGACTCACAATGAACCCTATCTGAAACTCAGTCAGATGTTGATAACACTGTTTTACATGACTACATGGCACCTCCGTGTCCTTTAGTATTCACTCAAAACTTGATACTGTTCACAGCCCTTGTGTACCCTTATTAAGCTTGATAACAACATGAACTGAACTCTAGTTGCCATTTTACGTTTCACAGAGAATTGCAACTGTATTTATTTAAATACATATTGATGGTGTGTATGTGTACAAAGTTACATTGACATCCACCATGTTTCTGCATGCTTCACTCTTTTTTGTTAGGCAGCTTAAATAATTTTTTTTAGAGCAACAGTCAAATGTAGCAGAGAACAGCTCCCTGAGGCTTCAGCTGGTACAACAATATAACAGTTGCTTGCAAAGAGTGAAATAAAATTAAAAAATAAAAAAAAAAAATTTGCACGACACCACATCTCACATAGTTTGCTTGTTTCATTGGAAACAACTTTCTCAGTACTGCTTTGACTATTGGAAATTGCTGTTTACAGCTACCTGTGTGATAGTGCAGAAAGTAAAGCTACAATGTTAGTGCAGTTCAGTAGAGTGTACTGTCTGCAATCATGAATGTGGCAAATGGCTTTTGTATTTTGTTTGGTGGGTCAGCTTGCTTTAAAGTATGACTTCAAGCTTAGACTTTGTGTACACTGTAGCTTTACATCAAGAAGCATTGTCACCACTCGAAGTTGGGTGCCAAATTGGTGTACACCACAGTGATGTCATTTGAACATTCAGCACAGTTTTGTCGAGCAGTTTATTTGTAAGTATTCTGCTAATGCACATGGTCTAGAAAAACATTCATTACCACAAGTCAGTCACCTTGTTGGGAACTGAGAGTCATAAGTCTCTAATGAAAAGGGAAAGAATACATTATTTAATATCATCAACTGAGTTTCCTATCCAGAGGTCATGAAAAAGTTCCAAACGTTGCAGCATCTGAATTTCAACATTCCTTTCTGCTCAGTGCTCAAGAATGAATATATATTTTTAACCTCTTAGTACAGGCTAAGATATTGATTTCAGTGTGAAAAGCTGTACTTTTAAAAGTTTTCTTAGTGAAATGGTCACTTTTATTTCCAAAGAGACACAATCAACTAAACTTATGAAAAAATAACGAGCAGGCAAGGAAAGTAAGCACAAATATCTAGCCATGCATGTATTATTACTCTGAAATTGTAACATGCTGAGAGAAATATCCAAACTCAAAGGAAGCTTTGAACTGTTTATTAGAAGTAGTTGAATAAGATTTCAGATAAATGGTGTACACATGCAAGGCCAAGGGGAGATTTCTTGCATTGACACAGAGAAGGCACTGATGTGAATGAAGTATTGTTTTTGTTATTTTGGTATAACTTGTATAGTAATCTAGGCCATCTGACAGCCTGTTGTGGGGAACAGTTTTCCTTGTACATCCTTTTGCAGTAACAGTTTCCTCTTACGTTCAAATAGACAAACTGGAGTACCACTACATTGTAAAATTAAATAGTTGGACAACTTACAGGCAATCAAAGTTCATAAAAAGATGGTGGTTTAAAAGGAGCCTCTGCTCTCATTTTCAATAAGAATTCGGCTACTGAAACCAAATATGACATTCTTCTAGTGACAATGATGCATAAAAATGTAGCAACATAACAAAAGATCAAAACACTAAGAGTGAAATAAGGTCTCAGAGTAGTTGGCACGTTTTTTAAATGCTGATCAAAAGCAAATGCAATATTTCCACTATTTCAAAAAGAATTCAGGTGATTTAGTATGTCAACTTGTTATTGTGGATGACATATGTGCTCACTGCTTCACACTAGAAATGCAGTAACGGCTTACACACCTATGTACAGTTTTATGTGGTGATTGGATGACTATGTATTTTTATGGGAACCTTGTCCATTTTAATTAGGCAAAGATTTTAAAACATTTTCAAGTTTCTGATTTGTCAACCAGCCACATATGATCAGAAATACCCGACCAGTACTTTCCCACGGGGAACTGTTTAAACAGTAAAATCTGAGATATTTTAATGTAGTTTACATCCAATTTAATTTCTTCATTTTGTACGTTATTGCAAGTGGACTGCTTTTATAATAGTTTTGTTACACTTGATGCATTTGGAATACTGGAACTAACCACTTGCTTTATATACATTATTTGGCTATGATAAGCATGATCCATAAACGACTATACAATTATCTTGATGCTGCATCCTGATGATTTTTCCCACAAGATATATATGTATGTATATGTATGTGGTACACTATTTGATGTCTTTCCAGTTACTGTTACGGAACCACCCATTACTGGTCAGGCCTCAGGAACAAAATCTGTGAAAGGTGCAAACAATATGCCTCAGTCAACTGACACAGGAACAGGTGCAGAGACCAGCACTAACATTAATAACAATGCAGACAACAATAAGGTCGCTGTCTCACCTGAAGCAAACGGAAATACATCCTCATGTGTTATTGAATTCAAAACTGTTTGGTTCAACTTTGCTGCACCTCCGCATGCACCTATTACTCGAAAAATAGACTTTACTAGGTGAGTGAAACAAATAAATCATGTTATTATCTTAATTTTCTCACCTGTTTTTCCATAATTCACATTTTGTTTTTAAAGCTAATCAGGTCACAAGAATTTACGTAGTTTTGTGTGAAATTACTCAGACTAGCCATACTGCCTTAAGGAAACACAGGTCATATGAGTGGTGTCAGTTTCAGTGTATTACCATGTCATCATCAGAAGATTTTAATTGTTGCATAGGAGTTCATTAGCTGAAGAGGCCAAGAGAAGCACTGAGAATGTAAACAATTTCTACAATAAGTTCCATATGTTATAGGTTCCAGATCAAAATCAAATCAGTCATTTTTATGTAGATTTAATTTTTGCTTTGTCTAGATACTTGTGTACAGATAATCTTTCAAAATTATATGCTAAATAAATTTCTTCAGAAAATCAGGACACTCGATTTCACAGTCTTTTCTTCAAATAACTTCTATCACAGTTTATTAAACCACTTCATTACAAATAAAGAATTGCTGTTACTATCTGACCAGCATCTTTTGACAAACAAATGAGTGCTAATATTTTCTTTGCAAGGTTTGTTTGGAATGAATAATTATTATTTCCTCCTAAAATTTACACTAATACCTGGAATGTTTTGCAAAGTGTGTACCACCTTGTTTTAGTCACTGTCTGTTGGCTAAAAAATTGCATTGCCTGCAACTCCTAAGGTCTGCCTGAAATGAAAAAGATGGTACTCCACAGTCACAGTATGTGTCAGCCGCGCACGAAACAAAAAACAAAGACATTTGCATGACTGTATTAAAATGCAAGTCTCATAAATACATTAAAATATAGAAATAAAAATATTTGCCTGTGGTGTCTCAGGTGGAAAGACTGTAGTGTCACTTAATTTTTGATTATAGAAGGTGTCAGTTCTTGTATTGAAATCATTAAATGAGGGAACAGGGGCTTACTCCTATACAATATAGCCCCACCATATGAGGTGAAGCTTGCTTCCTCTGTCCCATAGCAAACTTACGAAAATTGCAAGTAAAAAGTACATACAGTTCTCTCGTAAATCAGATTTTCTATTTTGTCAAAAAAAAAAAAAAAAAGAGGACATGATGTTTCATGAAAGCATATATAGTAAAAATGATGAGCAAGAGTATGTAGCAGAAATGTCAAGTGCATGGCAGAACGCAAATGTAAATAATGGAATATTAATATGTTTCATACATGACATGTAAGGATGTAGAGGCTTGTCTCACTAGGGGTAAGATAGATACTGCCTACAGGAAAATTAAAGAGACCTTTGGAGAGAAGAGAACCACTTGTATGAATATCAAGAGCTCAGATGGCAACCCAGTTCTAAGCAAAGAAGGGAAGGCAGAAAGGTGGAAGGAGTATATAGAGGGTTTATACAAGGGCGATATACTTGAGGACAGTATTATGGAAATGGAAGAGGATGTAGATGAAGATGAAATGGGAGATAAGATACTGCGTGAAGAGTTTGACAGAGCACTGAAAGACCTGAGTCGAAACAAGGCCCCGGGAGTAGACAACATTCCATTAGAACTACTGATGGCCTTGGGAGAGCCAGTCATGACAAAACTCTACCATCTGGTGAGCAAGATGTATGAGACAGGCGAAATACCCACAGGCTTCAAGAAGAATATAATAATTCCAATACCAAAGAAAGCAGGTGTTGACAGATGTGAAAATTACCGAACTATCAGTTTAATAAGTCACAGCTGCAAAATACTAACGCGAATTCTTTACAGACGAATGGAAAAACTGGTAGAAGCGGACCTTGGGGAAGATCAGTTTGGATTCCGTAGAAATGTTGGAACACATGAGGCAATACTAACCTTAAGACTTATCTTAGAAGAAAGATCAAGAAAAGGCAAACCTACGTTTCTAGCATTTGTAGACTTAGAGAAAGCTTTTGACAATGTTAACTGGAATACTCTCTTTCAAATTCTGAAGGTGGCAGGGGTAAAATACAGGGAGCGAAAGGCTATTTACAATTTGTACAGAAACCAGATGGCAGTTATAAGAGTCGAGGGGCATGAAAGGGAAGCAGTGGTTGGGAAAGGAGTAAGACAGGGTTGTAGCCTCTCCCCAATGTTATTCAATCTGTATATTGAGCAAGCAGTAAAGGAAACAAAAGAAAAAATCGGAGTACGTATTAAAATTCATGAAGAAGTAAAAACTTTGAGGTTCGCCAATGACATTGTAATTCTGTCAGAGACAACAAAGGACTTGGAAGAGCAGTTGAACGGAATGGACAGTGTCTTGAATGGAGGATATAAGATGAACATCAACAAAAGCAAAACGAGGATAATGGAATGTAGTCAAATTAAATCGGGTGATGCTAAGGGGATTAGATTAGGAAATGAGACACTTAAAGTAGTAAAGGAGTTTTGCTATTTAGGAAGTAAAATAACTGATGATGGTCGAAGTAGAGAGGATATAAAATGTAGACTGGTAATGGCAAGGAAAGCGTTTCTGAAGAAGAGAAATTTGTTAACATCGAGTATAGATTTAAGTGTCAGGAAGTCATTTCTGAAAGTATTTGTATGGAGTGTAGCCATGTATGGAAGTGAAACATGGACGATAACCAGTTTGGACAAGAATAGAATAGAAGCTTTCGAAGTGTGGTGCTACAGAAGAATGCTGAAGATAAGGTGGGTAGATCATGTAACTAATGAGGAGGTATTGAATAGGATTGGGGAGAAGAGAAGTTTGTGGCACAACTTGACTAGAAGAAGGGATCGGTTGGTAGGACATGTTTTGAGGCATCAAGGGATCACAAATTTAGCATTGGAGGGCAGCATGGAGGGTAAAAATCGTAGAGGGAGACCAAGAGATCAATACACTTAGCAGATTCAGAAGGATGTAGGTACTGGGAGATGAAGAAGCTTGCACAGGATAGAGTAGCATGGAGAGCTGCATCAAACCAGTCTCAGGACTGAAGACCACAACAACAACAACAACATGACCCCCTTTACAACTTCTTTCACTACCTAATGTGTACCGAGCGAGGTGGCGCAGTGGTTAGACACTGGACTCGCATTCGGGAGGACGACGGTTCCATCCTGCGTCCGGCCATCCTGATTTAGGTTTTCCGTGATTTCCCTAAATCACTCCAGGCAAATGCTGGGATGGTTCCTCTGAAAGGGCACGGCCGACTTCCTTCCCCATCCTTCCCTAATCCGATGAGACCGATGACCACGCTGTCTGGTCTCCTTCCCCAAACCAACCAACCAACCAACCTAATGTGTAGCCTAGTCCTTCATAGCTGCTTCAGACTTCATGTAGATTATCTCTTCTTTTGTTTGTTTCTTACTTTTGTAGTTGCTTTAATTTTAGCATTGACTGCTCTTCCATCTGTATTTTATGTAATTTCAATTATAATGTTTTGGTATGTTTATGTAAGTGTTACTTAATTGAATTTCAGATTGGACTGGAATTTGTTGAGCACTGCATCACCTGCAATTAATGCATGGATGAACCCAAGCAATCGGTTTGCCATTAGAGTGGTCCATATGGTGCGCAGTATGTATCGCCGCTCGACAGGTGTTGTAGCAAGTCTGATGGCTGATGCCGTAGATGTTCGGGGAATTCATATTCCTGTTAGAGTAAGTTTCTCATTCCCAATCCTCAACACCTTTTTTAATAAGGTTTTTTTCCCCAGATCATCTAAAAATTTCAAGTTTACCAATTGCTCAAAAATAGGCACTGTGTTTGTCTTTTGAAAATTATATCTTAATTTTGTAAATAATTTTTGTGGACACTGAAGTGCTACAGATATTTCTTTGCTCAGATTCAGTAAAAATTTGTTAGGTGTTTTGATATAAAGCAATTGTTCTGCATGTCTACCTGAGTTACGTCTCTCATTGCCAAGATTTTTGTAGAATCTTATGTTCTAAGTAAACTAAAACTCCAGGTGGACCTTAAGTGGGGTGACAGCATAGTACATCCCATACAATGCTAAAAATGTCTGGAGCTACTTTCAGATTTGTCAATCTCGAAACATCACTCTTCTGCCATAGACTGTCACACTATACACTACAATTCCCAAGGAGAATGTCAGCTAGTGTTACCTTGCAAGGAAATTATGGAGCTGGGTGTTAAAGAACTGCTGAGTGGGATGGAGGAGGTCTGTTTGTTATAAGGGGAATTAATGTGCTGCAAAGATAATTTGCCGTTATTTTAATGTTCAAGCCAACTGCAGCATCAAGGTATATCAATGAGGGTTTTATACACACACACACACACACACACACACCAGAATGTTGTCCCTTCATCAAGTAGTCAAATGTGACCAACTGAGTGAGGGAGGAAGGTGTCACAGTGTTTTAAGACACTGGATTCACATTTGGGAAATTGTTGATTCAGGTCTCTGCCTTGATATCCAGATTTAGTTTTCAATGGTTTTCCTAACTTGCTTCAGGTGAATGGCGGGATTTTTCCTTTGATAAGTACACAACTCGAGTTTTTGCCCCATCCTTCACCAGTCCAAGTTTGTATTCCATCTGTAATGACCTCATTGTCAGAAGAACATTAAACACTAAGCTTCTTTCCTTAAGTGTGACTCTCAGCAGTATTTCGTCCACTGTAAGGAAACATAGATGTTGCAACTGTATCTGTTTCTGTTCTTAAAGTGACAACAGAACAATTGCAGTTGATCTTCAAAAGGCTGTAAGATTGACTGAAAAGATAAGTTTACGAGTTTTCTCAGAGAAACCGATTTTTGTAGATTTTAGTATTTTTTGCCATGTTATTAACTAACCAGAGTACAAAAATTATCATCACTATTTTAAATCTGAACAAATTTGTGTGGTCTGGTTCTAAAATTTGATAAGTTCTGTCTCCTGTTGCAAAGTATTCATAAAGTCACTCGTTGAGTTTACCAGTGTTATTTACGGATCAATGAGTGACTCCTGTTTCAGAATAAGAGGTGCTGTTGGTCAAGAAGGCATTAGGCTGGCAATATGTGTTTAACAGACCATCCCTGTTGTGAGTCTACCTGCAAAGGCTAACTGATTAGGATTTGGAACATAGTGAAATCTTATTGCCTAGGAATAGTCACCAGCATTCAGTGTAGTCACTTGTCCAAACATCAAATATATGTTTGTGAATGTAACACGCATGATTAATCCTTTGATATAATTTCTAAAGAACATTTTGTGGAACTATGTCGGTTAAATTGAAAGATAATGAGCCAGGAATTGTGCAGGTTGTCACTCTAGTACCAGTGCAGATTCCCACTCTCTCAGATACATTAACTGTTTATTGTGTCAAACAGTGTACAATCCTGTAGTTTTCCATTGCAGGTAAATCATATTTTAAACAAACTGTGTTTTCATTCAGTAGTCACTGACAATAGTGCTGCAAGTGTCTTTAATTGAAGTTATCATCATTGTGAATGATTAATGTAAATTATTTTTGCTATACAGAGTCGTTATGGGCGTTACACACCATTGTCAAAGACATTGCAGGAAGATCCATCCTGTCAGCTTTGTAATGTTCTGCAGAAGTACGTACTACAGACAGATTTGACAAGCATAGAAGCCAGTCTTCGGGAAAATGAACTGCCTAACCTGTCTACACTACGGCAAGTGAGTTCACCATTCTCACATAAAGAGCTTGAAATTTTGTGTGTGTGTTTGTGTGTTATTTATTGTGCCTATCTACCAGCGCTTTCCCGTTTTGTAAGTCATGGAATCTCTGTTTTTAATAAGAGGGAAACTTCCACGTGGGAAAAAATATATCTAAAAACAAAGATGATGTGACTTACCAAATGAAAGCGCTGGCACGTCGATAGTCACACAAACAAACACAAACATACACACAAAATTCTAGCTTTCGCAACCAATGGTTGCCTCGTCAGGAAAGAGGGAAGGAGAGGGAAAGACGAAAGGATTTGGGTTTTAAGGGAGAGGGTAAGGAGTCATTCCAATCGCGGGAGCAGAAAGACTTACCTTAGGGGGAAAAAAGGACAGGTATACACTCGCGCACACACACACACACACACATATCCATCCCCTAAGGTAAGTCTTTCCGCTCCCGGGATTGGAATGACTCCTTACCCTCTCCCTTAAAAGCCAAATCCTTTCGTCTTTCCCTCTCCTTCCCTCTTTCCTGACGAGGCAACTCCTGGTTGCGAAAGCTAGAATTTTGTGTGTATGTTTGTGTTTGTTTGTGTGACTATCGACGCGCCAGCGCTTTCGTTTGCTAAGTCACATCATCTTTGTTTTTAGATATATGTGTATGTGCGGATGGATATGTGTGTGTGTGTGTGCGCGCGAGTGTATGCCTGTCCTTTTTTTCCTTTTTTCCCCCTAAGGTAAGTCTTTCCACTCTTGGGATTGGAATGACTCCTTACCCTCTCCCTTAAAACCCACATCCTTTCGTCTTTCCCTCTCCTTCCCTCTTTCCTGATGAGGCAACAGTTTGTTGCGAAAGCTTGAATTTTGTGTGTATGTTTGTGTTTGTTTGTGTGTCTATCGACCTGCCAGCGCTTTCGTTTGGTAAGTCACATCATCTTTATGCATATGCTTGTATCTGTATATGTGTGGATGGATGTGTGTGTGTGTGTGTGTGTGTGTGTGTGTGTGTGTGTGCGCGCGCGAGTGTATACCTGTCCTTTTTTCCCCCTAAGGTAAGTCTTTCCGCTCCCGGGATTGGAATGACTCCTTACCCTCTCCCTTAAAACCCACTTCCTTTCGTTTTTCCCTCTCCTTCCCTCTTTCCTGATGAAGCAACTGTTTCTTGCGAAAGCTAGAATTTTGTGTGTGTGTTTGTGTTTGTTTGTGTGTCTGTCGACCTGCCAGCACCTTCATTTGGTAAGTCACATCATATTTGTTTTTAGATATGTTTTTCCTACGTGGAATGTTTCCCTCTATTATATATATATTTTAGAATTTCACATTTTAATGAGTATAGTAGTGATGTTGCATCAATAGTTTTAGATAATTCGTGTGTCTTGATTCTGAATTCAAAATCTTTTTGATGGTCTGAAGTCTATAGATAAAAATAATTAAACTGAGGCACTGAGAACCATATAAACCCAAATCACAGACATAAAAGTTTTGAGAGAAAGAAGTGTTTGTAAAAATCAAATTTGTAGGCAAACCATCGCCCTCATAGGTCTGACTTCAATTCTCAACATCTTATATTTCCTATGAAAAAGTAATGTACCCACTTCATGTTGTGAAATTTTAATTAACATTTAGAATTGTTATAAATATTCTTATGACAGTAGTGTCTTTTTGACAGTTGTCAGGTTTGTAATTAATATGAAACGACTGGGTATCACATGAAAAACCACCAACAACTAACAGCCTTGATTGTCACCTGCCATATATTGTTTTGAAACTGTTATGACTCATTTTGTATTGTCAGTATTTGTTTATCATCTAATTATGCAGTGTTGTCTGTTTGTTTTTGTATGTGCTCATGGTGGGCAGCAATTCATATGTAATGGGAAACGGTCTGTACTCGGAGCTGCTTTTTCGTGCACATCCCTATAGAATCAGAACATAGAAAACAGATACTAAATGCACCACACACACAACTATGACCTATTCCAACACTTCATGATCCTCATTATCATCATTTTCATTAAGTACAATCTGTGGCTAGTGGTATTTATAAAATTGTCTTTCCATGAAATATAGTTTTTTAAGTCTTTGTATTTCAAGGCTGATATGTGGCTGCCACCTACACATATGGGCACTAGATTTTACAAGGCATTTACATATTGTGAGGAACTGTCAAAATCTGGTCTCCCTTATTGTTACTTGCAGAAAATCATAGTCTCCATGATTCCAGTGAAGAATGTGTAATTTTGAACAACAGTTCCATGCAACCCGTTGAAAAGTTCATCATTGTAAACTTTCTGAAATCTACATTGTTACCATGTACACCAACTTTTGATTTGGAATTGATTTTTGTAATACTGTTAAAGGTTCTGAAATTCTCAGCATCCATTTCACAGAATACTGTAGGCTTAGGTAGTCATGATTTCTGTATAATGTGACACCAACCAACAGGCAAGAAAAATGAAACAGTTTGCCTCTTCACTTTTTCTTTTTGATCAAAGTCAGCATCACATGTCAGAATAGTGTGGCCGGGAACTAAAAATTTGTGAGTTTCTCTTCAAATTGTCCAGACTGAAAAAAAAGACTTGCTTTTAAGTGCAGTTGCATGAGTAGAATAAAATGATAATGTGTTAATTAATGTTAACTACCAACTTCAGCAGCTACTCATAAAAACACTCTGCCAATATACCTCCAATTGTGAAGTACTGCTGTGTATGTGATGTAGACAGTAAAATATGATAACTATTGAGTGGTGCAGAGCAATTATGCTTTATGCTTTGGGTAAATATGGAAGTGAATATTAGAGAAATCAGTGAGACAGGTTTCCATGAATGTACACCCTTAGTGTGTTCCAGTAGCCCTGAAAGAGCAGATCAAGCCAAAGATAACAAAAATGTTAGATCAAGGTTTTACAGTGAGGTCACAGTGCCTTTAGCAACCCCTTGTTGTAGTATGTAAACCAAATGGTAAAGTTTGATTAGTGTTAGATATTTGAGTCCTTAACCAAGAAACATAAGACAAAAAAGTGACCAGCCTTTATCAGTGGAAGAAAATTTATAGAGATTAAGGAGTGCTGAATATATCAGCAATACGAACTTGATGGATGGATATTGGCAAGTACTGTTACATACAGTTTTGAGAAAATAAGCTGCTGTTGTCCACAAAGAAAGATCTTACTACCTTTTGGATTAGAGGTCTGTCTCTGTACTTTTGAGGGCTCTTTAAAATCTGGCTGTTGGTAGAGAACCGGTGTACAATGTAATTGTCTCTGTCAGCAACACGTCATAGTAACAATTTATTAATCTTGGGAAGCACACAAATGCTTATTACAAAATGTCATACAAAGGTTCCAGGAGACGGATGTGACAGTGAAACTGATAGTGTTCATGTGTTGTTAGAAAAGAAATAACATACCTTGGACACATTACTGACGAGAGTTGCATGACCTTATCTAAAATGAGTTGAAGCAATCACTCAGTTGAAGCAATCACTCAGTGCACATTTCTTCAAAGTTGAGAACAGTTGAAATTTTTATTTGGTTTGGTCAGATTTTATAGAAATTAGTATATCAAACAATTGTATGGCAAAGCACTTAAAGGAAAATACAAAGTTTAAATTGCTCAGGGGAAGAAGAGGCCTTTAATGACATCCAAGAAACAATGAGGAAAGTGAAAATTTTGAACCACCCTAATTTCAAGTGAGTGTGTAAAATGTTGGCTTATACATTGGATTTTAAGTTAAGCTTTGAGACCTTCCAATGGGAATTAAATAATGAAGATAAACATTAAAGCATTGCATTCCGAAGTAGTTTTCTTAATATTAAACATCTACATCATTATTTAGTTACCGAGAGGATGATTTGGCTGTAGTATGGCGCTTCAAATGCTTCTAGTACCTTTTTGCAGGTTACAAAAAAACTACATACACAGATCATCTAGTAATGTCATTTTTAATGAACACAGGGCATCTGCATCATACCTTAATATGGTGGATTCTGTTCCTGCATGAGTTTAATTCTGAAATTAATATATTAAAGGTCCGAAAAACAAAATTCTGGATGCTTTATCTCGACTTATGATAGGAATATATGATGAGGAAATGTCAGGAGCCAAATTGAGAATGTACTGTTTTCTAATATATCCGCCGTCCGCGGATAGGAAAATCTCAGAGTGTGAGTTACAGCATTTTTATTTAAACTAAAGTCTTTCTTCAAAATTCACAAAACAATATTCGTGATGTAGGACTCATCCTCCAAGCCTACCAATAACTAAATCAGAGATTCTTCCAAACATAAACTGTCTGTAGTAACCATACAACTTCACCAAACCAAGCCCCGGGCGTCTCGTGAAGAGCGGCGCAGAGTCCACGTTGCCGACACCTGAGTCCGAGGATGAGTAGAGGCCCTGCGAGGATGGCTCCTGTACGCTGGCGATGGTAGACGATGACACGGCAGCTACGATGGCACCAGTGGGCTCGCTCGGCGTGATCTGCCTCTCCAGGCTCATGCGCCAGCCTAAATACTGCTTGGCGCATGGATATGGCTGGCTCTATTTGCAGTCACGTGTCGAGTGGAAGGAAAGAGGTCCACGGCAGTAGCGACCTCTTGCGGCACCGTGGACGCGTCCTTGTGGTCTCTGGGAAGCGTCTGTGTTTTCGGGACGACCGGCCAGGCTGACCCCCTACTCGGTCCGGGGCCCACTGTACCGGTCTGCTTCGCGGGAAACGAGAGTTGCAGGTGCTTAGTCTGGACACAGTATTTTCAAAACAGCAGAACGTACAAAAGGAATAAAGGCTTTTAAAAATAAGATAATGCATTTACAAGAAGAAGATCCTAATTTGAATTAATTATTCAGTAAAACCAAGAAATGATGAAAAAAGATAAAGTTTTGGATAAATGGAAACTTTACAGTAATGTGTTGCTGTACCAGAAGAAAAAGGCCAAGACCTGGACATGGTGTCATAGTATGCAGCTATTGCAACATTTGACAGGTGGGAGGATGGAAAGAGATTGTAGCATCTGTGATGTTCTTAGTGACTGTCCAAAATCATTGTACTGTGCTGGGTTTATTAACTATACCCTGCTTATGTAACAAGGCTTATTTGTTCTATAAGTAGATTCCCACAAGAGCAATAGCAGGGATCTGCGAATGCTGAAACAGGTGAGGATGTAATTTTCTTATTACAATCTAAAACAATATTATCTGTGATGTGATTCGCCTCTTTTTATGAATTGCTGTGAAAGAAATTAGAAGGGGGAAAAACATCAAAGTGTTGATAAGATTAAAAAGTAGTACACAAATTGAATTTTCAGTAAGTAAAGTGATTCCAATCTTAAGGAAAACAACTAGGACTTCTTTTGTTGAAGTTTAAGTTTCTAACTTAAAGTTGAGACACTAAGTTCCCTAAGGTCACAAAGAGTTATGGAAGGGTTTTGTCGATGTTAGTGTTCAGCTTAACTTTTGTAAACAGCACCCTGGTAAGAGAGGAGCTTGAACACGAGAGTGAGGTGTACAGATCGTTGTATTAAAATCTCAGTTTGAACAAGTTGTTGGTAAATTACAGATATTTCAACAAGAAGTTTCAGATAAAAAAGAAACAATTGTTACTTTAGAGATAGAGAAGTAATACTGGTGTACTGAAATAAAGGATGGAATTGAATACTGGTGTACTGAAATAAATTTCATGTGTTGACAGTAGACTAAAAAATGAAACAGAACCAACACAGGCAAAATCAAGCAATGGGAAATCCAGGATGGAATCTAACAATATTTTTGTTGTGCCTACACCTCTTATTCATACAACTGATTCATGATTTTCATAACTACATAATACAGAAGAATTTGTTTAATAAAATGAGTTTTGGTAAGCGATTTCTTGAGAAAATAAACAGGTTTAAGATAATGCAATTTTTTCCTGTGATTTGCTTGTTATATATGGAAATATGGACAACAATAAAAAGTACACAACCTCAATTCTTTACTGTTTTCATATGGAATGATTTTATTGATTTTTTAACAATTTCATATTTATGGCATAATACTTTGTACATCATGTGATTGTTGTTTATTGTGGCGTAATATGATAGGAATGTGTTTTCAAAGAGATACTGAGAACTGCTGACTCACTTTTGAAGATGGTGCATAAAAAGTTGATGTTCACTCTACATAGATCTGAATGACTATCAAGAGAGATTTGAAAGATTTAAGTTGTAAGTAATTACAAAGACTATCTATTTGGTATTGTTTGCAACCATGGTTTTAATGTCAGTATATTATTAATTACACTTACATTAGCAATTTGCTAGGGAATGGATAGTATGATGCAAAACATTGTTTTAGCTTAAGCAAAAGACAAAGGTATGCATAAAGGCAAATGGCAAAAAGTAAAGAAAACTAAGAAGTGCCTCACAGCAGCCTTGAAAGCTGGCAATGAACAAAGAGGTCTTGTAGGTACAATATACAATAGCATGTTGTTACTGGTGCAGCACATTCTCAATCAATTAAGGTGCTGAGGACCATAAGGACGTAAAGCACACCACTATTGATTTTGAGACTGTAGAATGTATGCAAGCTCCTGACATCTGCTGATCTTTTGTTGAACAATCTTTATCTGTGCTTTCCCACTCGAATGGAAATCGGCAGTGCTTTTTTGTAGTGAGGTTCCGGAATTATAAAGTTCTAAAGATCGCCAGTAATAAAATTTTGAGTATAATTGTGCACTGCATTGACTAAATTGTCCAGAAGCTTGAAGTCATTTTATAGTTTCTGTGTGTCCATGAAGTCTAACCGTGTATTTCACTGTGGTTTTCTGTGAATATAAATCTAGGTGGATCTGGCTGGAGCACAGCGGATGTATTTATCTCGTACCACTGGCAATCACTTGTCGCTAAGCTGATGAATTGCTCTAATTTTCAGTCTCTAATGAAGTAACAGCATGTACTTTTTCGCTTTCTGAGCCTCTAAATTCAGTGCCAAACTCAGGATCACTATAATCATACTTTTTAAAAGTATTGCCTAAACAACAAAACAGTGCAGTGCGAAAGTGCATATTTTGTTGTAGAGCATCGAAAGCTGCTCACATTAAGGATGATATCAAGTGGCAACCACATCAACCAAAATGTGACAGCCAGGCTACAAATGTAGTACCAGATGCTGTCTAACAGCCGAACACTTAACCATCAGCGCTGAAAGCGGTATAACTGGAGTTTTATTTTTTTGAAGGTCTTTCTTTAAGTTGATCAAGTATACTCAGATTTTTAAGTTTCTGTCAAAATAATAAAAACAAGATAACTCAGGTTTTTAAGTTAGGGGTTAAGTTCTCATATGTCCAGGGCCAGTTTAAGCCCCGAATGTCATATGCCAAGCTGGAGGGTTGCCTGAGGCGCCCTTAGTGGAAAATTTGTACACAGGGTTATCATATTATTATGTTGATAACTATTACTGTGATCCCTCTAGTCACAATTCAATAAAACAATTTTTTCTTGTCATACACATTTTGCCTTTATTATTTATTTACACAAGTTCCGTAGAGCCAAATTGAGAAGCAAATCTCCAAGGTCGTGAAATGTGTTGGTATATGAAATTACAACATAAAAGTAATAACAGATAAAAATAAAATGTTTATGAACTTGAAAAAAAGTCAAGCCATAAGTTTAAGTAAACACAATAAACAATATAACATAAGAATCGCTAAATTTTTTAAGGAACTCCTCAACAGAATAGGAAGAGGGATCCATGAGGAAACTCTTCAGTTTTGATTTGAAAGCGCATGGATTATTACTAAGATTTTTGAATCCAAGTGGTAGCTTATTGAAAATGGATGCAGCAGTATACTGCACACCTTTCTGCACTGGAGTTAAGGAAGTCCAATCCAAATGCAGGTCGGATTTCTGCTGAGTATTATGTGAATGAAAGTTGCTTATTCTTGGGAATAAGCTGATACTGTTAACAAGAAATGACAGTAAAGGATATATATATATATATATATTGAGAGGCCAATGTCAAAATATCCAGACTCGTGAACAGGGGTTGATAAGAGGTTTTCAAACTTACACCGCTTATTGCCCGAACTGCCCATTTCTGAACCAAAAATATCCTTTTAGATTGGGAAGAGTTACTTAATAAAATAATACCATTCAATATAAGCGAATGAAAATAAGCAAAGTAGACTAATTTTCAAGTCAAGCAATCACTTACTTCAGATACCGTTTGAATAGTAAAAATGGCAGCATTAAGTGTGAACAAAATCCTGAATGTGGGCTTTCCACAACAGTTTACTATCTATCTGAACACCTAGAAATTTGAACTGTTCAGTTTCACTAATCATATGCCATTCTGTGAGATTAAAATGTTGGGCTTTGTTGAATTGTGTGTTAGGAACTGTGAAAACTGAGTCTTACTGTGATTTAGTGTTAGTTTATTTTCTACAAGCCATGAACTTATGTCATTAATTGCACTATTTGAAACTGAGCCAATGTTGCACACAACATCCGTTATACTACCAAGCAGGTGTCATCAGCAAACAGAAATATTTTATAGTTACCTGTAATACTAGAGGGCATATCATTTATGTAAATAAGGAACAGGAAGGGCCCTAACACTGATCCCTGGGGCACCCCCCATTTGACCGTACCCCACATCAAAGTTATTCTCAACACTGTGAATTATGACCTTTTGTTGTCTGTTATTAAAGTAAGAGGTGAGCCAGTTCTGAGCTACTCCCCGTATTTCTTAACTGTCCACCTTCTGGAGCAATATTTTGTGATCAACACAGTCAAACGTCTTATTAAATCAAAAAATATGCCTAGCGTTCAAAACCTTTTGTTTAACCCATCCAGTAACTCACAAAGAAAAGAGAATATAGCATTGTCAGTTGTTAAATTACTTCTAAAGCTGAACTGTACAATTGATAACACATTATGTGATATAAAATGATCAATTATTCTTACATACACAGCCTTTTCAATAACTTTACCAAACACAGATGGCATAGAAATAGCTCTAAAATTGTCTACGTTACCCCTTTCTCTCTTTTTATAAAGCGACTTTACTACTGAGTACTTTAATTGTTCAGGAAAGTGACCATTCCTAAAGGAAAAATTATTATGGCTAAGTACAGGGCTAACATGTTCAGCACAGTACTTTAATATTCTACTAGGCACTACATCATAACTATGAAAGTCCTTAGTCTTCAGTGATTTTAATTATTGATTCAATCTTCCCCTTTTCTGTATACCAGAATAGTATTACAGACATCAATCTTGGAAAGGCATTTGCTAAGAGAGTTGTATGATTCCCTGTAGAAACTAAATTTTTATTTAATTCACCAGCAATACTCAGAAAATTATTGTTAAATTCTGTACATATGTCTGATATATCAGTAACAGAGATATTTTTACTGCAAACTGACTTTATTTCGTCGACCTTGTGCTGCTGACCAGACACTTCCTTCACAACTGACCACATGGTTTCAATTTTGTCCAGTGAATTAGCTATTCTATTTGTGTACCACCTACTCTTTGTCTTCCTAATAACATTTTTAAGCACCTTACAATACTGTTTGTAATGGGCTTCTGTAGCTTGATTGCGACTACTTCTAACACTTTGATGTGATTCCTGCTTTGTTCTACATTATATCCGTATCCCACTAGTCAGCCACCCAGGCTGCCTTTTACTGCTAGTATTCCATTTAGAACATTCTAATGGAAAGCAACACTCAAAGAGCATGAGCAATGTGTTAAGGAAAGCATTGTATTTGTCATGTATGTTATCGGCACTATAAACATCTTGCTACTATTGTTCCTTGACAAGGTTTAAAAAACTCTCCAGGTTTAAAAAACTCTCTATTGCCATTGGATTAACTTCCCTACATAGTTTGTAATTATATGTGACGTTTGTTTGAGTACAAAAGCCTTTCAGTGTTAAAATTTATGCATCATGGTCTGAAAGGCCATTCACCCTTTTACTAACAGAATGCCCATCTAGTGATGAAGAATGAATAAAAATATTGTCTGTGGCTGTACTACTGTTCCTCTGCACCCTGGTTGGAAAAAGCAAGGAATTCAGTGACCTGGAATAAATACATATTTGTATGTAAACTATTTTGCTTTACATTTTGACATTATATATTGAGGTTATAAATAGTTTTGACACTTTCTGCTTATATGTGATGCAATAATAGTATAAATTTCTACTTATGAATTTTTATATGCTAGTATACATGTGTTATTTTCCATGTTTTCAGTTCTTCTGCTTTGTGCCATGTGAAATTTTGTTTTCACAGGAAACAAGCATTTGTTTGCTTAATGTCACGTTTTGGATGGTGTTGCCAACTGGTGAATGTTGTTGTTGTTGTTGTTGTTGTTGGTGGTGGTGGTGTGTGTGTGTGTGTGTGTGTGTGTGTGTGTGTGTGTGATAATAATACGTGAAACCTAGGATGAAAGGACAACAAATTGTTGATTATCTACCATGATTAGCAGTGAAAAACAACAAGTTTCCACACTCACTAGATTTAGATTTGTTTTTAAAGGTCTTACCGAAAGCTGAAGGAATGGCAAGTAGTATATATTTTTTTTTTTGGGGGGGGGGGGGTGATGTGTTGCTTCTGTGGGGGGCAGAAAGTGGGGGGGGGGGGGGGGACCAAATGAATGTTTGCTTGTGTGGGAAAATGTTCCTATTGTGTAGCAGTACTTCTTTCACAAACACCATTCGTATCTATTGAAATGATGGCCAAGAGTTTTTGTAGCCGACTTGATATCATTATAAAAACCATGTCACTCTCCTTCAAGAAATATTAAAAAAATAAAATAAAATAAAATAAAAAACAGCAAGAGCATTATGATAGACATTCACTTTCATATCACAAAGAAGAGTCCACCTTTTTAATTGTGAAGTTAAAAGCTTTCTGTTGCTTCAACAAATTTAAATCATGAAGAAAATCATTTAGGTCCTCCTTTTTATACAAAGACTGACACAGTGACCTTGAAATGTTTGAGTCCTTTAATGTCTTCTGTGTGTTTGTCGCTGCATTCATCTGCACTACTGCCGTATTCTCATGAGACACTGGTATTGGTAATTCTCCACGTGACAAACAGGCCCTGTAACAGATGGTAAATCACAATATTGCACAGGTTTCCTTCTTCTCAGGCATTTCGCCTCCAAAAATAACTGTCCATTGGGTCGCTTGTTGGTTCCCTCTGAATCATGGGAGCAGCAAAGGACGTATGAATGTTTTAACCAGCCTGTCAGGACAATGAACAGTATGTGTGGGTAGCTCAGTTTCTCTCCTGGTCACTAACTGTACCCCCGAAATAAAGTTTGTAATGCTTATTTACAAGAGAAATAACGTTCAGTTTTACAACTTCAGGTAGCTCTCCACTGATGTAGCAAAAAGAATTTGTGCTATTTACACAATTATGAGGCATTTTTTCTCACTAGAAAAAAGATACTCATATCATATAACAAAAGTAAGTAGGTGTGGGAGACAATGGAGGATGAGACTGGTAGAACCAGAAATGAAGAAGTGTGGATGGTATTAATAGTAAGCGATGCATTGATAACAGATGTGTGCAGTGTGGCAAAACTTTTGTTAAAAAGTATTTCATTACTGTTAGTGAAAAGATGTGATAGTCAGGCTTGGTGAATGCTACCATAGAATATATCAGATCAGTCATTACAAAGAACTTCAGTGATAAAAATAAGACCCTTACTACACCATTAAAAGTTGTGTCCACCATAACATGTTTAAAATCAGAAAATTCTGGTGGTTATGATAAAATACCAACAAAGTTAATTAGAGAGAGTGCTTCTGAATTTAGTAACACATTATGTTAGTTGTGTAACCTATCATTTATAAGTGTAAAATTTCCTGAATGTTTGAAATATGCTTATGTTAAACCTTTATCTAAGACAGGACATAAAGCAATATTCTCAAATTTCTGCGCAATATTGCTTTTGCCGGCATTATTGAAAATTTTGGGAAAGTTAATACTCAGTCGGCTTGTTGAGTGTTTCAGAAAAAATAATTTATTGGCAGATTCACAGTAAATGTTCGTAAAGGGTTCCAGTATTGACGAAAGCTATCTGCATATCTGTATCTGCCTAAATTGTGGTGACAAGCAGATAGAAGAATTTGACAGTGTCAAATTTAGGGATTTCACCTTCATAAGAATTTCCTCTGTGAGCACCATCCCACAAAACTGTTGAATTGCGTATACAAATATCTATATGCGATGTGGATGTTGTCTGAAATAGGTGATATAAAAAATAAATAAGCCAACATATTTTGGTCTCTCTCATTCCATAATGTCCTATTGGATCAATTTTTGGGGTCACTCATCAAGTTAAGCTAAAGTTTTCTGAGTCCAAAAAGTATAATACAAATTATGTGTAGTGTGAACTCGACAACTTCTTGCAAAACCACATTTAATGACCTGGGGATACTAACTGTTACTTCCCAATATATATTCCATAATGAAATTTCTCGTTAAAAATATCTCTCATTTTCAAACCAACAACTCAGTTCATCTAAGCAGTAATAGAAATAAGAACAGTCTCCATCAAGATTTAATGTCACTTGCTTTGGTCCAGGAAAAGTCCATTATTCAGATGCACACATTTTCAATAACTTGCCAGGAGACATAAAATTTTAACTAATAATAAAGTTCAGTTTAAGAGAAGCTAAAATAATTTGTTGGTAGATGACTCCTTCTGCTCCAATGATGAATTACTTAGCATAACCAACTGACGTGTATTTGTTATTAATAATATCAGATACTTGTTTTATACACAGCCTGACTTCTGTACAAATTTAGTGGTGTTCCAGTCAATTTAAATAAGCATTGCAAAATTATTTTCCTATTTGATGATCCATGGCTACAATAGTCTAAGAAATATGCACTTCAGTGTTTGAACATTTACATATTTTTGACAAGTTTGTAATTACTTTTTAAATGAGTATGTGTTTAAGATTTTTTGGCTTATTCCACATCCATGAGCACTATTTCACTTGGGATCTGTGGAAGTTAGTTTAGTATATCTTTTTTTTTCTTTGTAAATATTTATTATATTTTTTTTGACATGTGCTACATCTCATACAATCTCCTAATTATTGATCTTTTTGAATGAAAGAAAAGTTCATCTAATCAAATCTAATCTAATTAAGTGTATATAATATCCCTGACACCTGCATAGTAATTTGCTGTAACCTATTCTAGTGTGTTCTGTTCTGTGTACAAAATCTATGGCTACTGAGCATACTATTTCCATTTTCCTAGCCAGGTTTAGTTGGAATGTTTCCTTTGATTTGGGAAATGAATGTTTGTTAGTACTTATAAATTGTTGTTAAACTCCTCATTCAAACACCTGTGTCTTCTTCTAATGTCAGATCTTTGTCCAATGCAGGTTTTAAATTGTTTAATTGATTAATAATTTATTAATATCTGGTTTTAACTGTGTTTTCTCTGCTCTCAGATCGTCAATATGATCTTTCAGTTAATTGCCAAATTTATTCATACCAACTTTTAATTAAGGAAATCTGTCTATTATGCTGGTTAAAGTCTTTGAATTTCTTTGCAATGTTTATCGCTGTAGATTCAAAGGCAGCTGAGAAGTTTTTATATAAATATAAACATTTTTGAACCATCAGATACTGATTGTTACAAGCTGCCTTCATTGGCTCACACAATAACAGTAGGTGAGGGCAGGATGTGACAGTGACAGCATCAGTTGGTGATGTGTGTGGCAGTTGTTGACTGGTAAATTTACAGGAATAAAATGTGGAAGCAGATGGCGGGTATTCCCTGATACCCAGTGCTGTTTCGTCGCATTGCACTGGCTCCAATCGTTCTCCTTTGTGCTATTATGACTGAAGACTGTTTCTTCAAATATCCTACTGTTTTTAATGCCTTATTTGTTTGTAGTAAATTTCCATTCCTTTTGATCATCTGTTCAGTTGCCAAAGTTCTTCCTCAAGATTTTTTAAATTACAAGGTTGGTAATCATTTTCAAGAAAAGGCATCTAACTAGGAAAAATTGAGTTTTTACCTTTTTTATACCTGTGATTTAAAATGTGGGCCATATTATTTATGCTGATATGTAAATATATATTTTCCTTCATCAGTACTACTGATGCAGAATGGAGCTAATTAATGTAAGGATATTCTCATTTCTTCAAACACTTTTGAATTAAGCAACAATTTAACAATAGGCAGCAGATGCTGGGCAATGTTCTGAAGTTCATAAGTGAGCTACCAGATCAACAGTTCAAAAGAAAAATCAAAGATTTTCTGTTATAAGTGAGACCTTGTGAATTTGATTAATTTTTAATTGAGGCCAAGAAAATTGATTCCAACATTTTTATTACTCTGTTTGCAGTATTAGGAAATGATGCATCAATGAACACTAACATTATGTAGACTTTATTTTGCTGTTGAAAATATGTTGATGACAGTAATATAGTGACAGGTGTAATTCCACAGCAATGAAGAGTTTGTTGAATACATATGTACCATGACTGTATTGGTTCTTGTAATGCCTTATAAGACTTTTGAGGTCAGGACAGAAATAAATTTTCAGTTCAGTTCTGTCCTTGGCTGGCGGCATGGGAAGTGTAAGAGTGGCCAATTTATGAGCCCCAGTGGATCAACCCCAGTTGGCCCCAGCCCTTGCTCACCCCACATGAATCAAAGAGTACACCATTCCAGAATCAGTCTTTATAAAAATAAGAATTAAATACTTTAGCATTTGTAGTGCAGTAAAATGTAAACTGTAGGAACTTAACAGTATTATGCTAAATTGTGAAACATAGTAAAATTTGACATTACTTGTGATCAATTGAATGGTAGACATTTGAGAATCAGTGTCATTAAGTTTGTGACACCACAGCATATAGCAGACTTTTCATCATTTGGTACATGTGTGTGCTCTGGATTTACGTATCACCTCCAAACTGAGCTCAGACCATAAAGTTACAAGACAAGAATTTCTGAAGACTGTGTCTACAACGGAGGGGTATCTGTTGAGAGGCCAGACAAACATGTGGTTCCTGAAAAGGGGCAGCAGCCTTTTCAGTAGTTGAAGGGGCAACAGTCTGGATGATTGACCGATCTGGCCTTGTAACACTAACCAAAATGGCCTTGCCGTGCTGGTACTGCGAACGGCTGAAAGCAAGGGGTAACTACAGCTGTAATTTTTCCCAAGGGCATGCAGCTTACTTTATGGTTAAATGATGATGGCGTCCTCTTGTGTAAAATATTATGGAGGTAAAATAGTCCCCCATTCGGATCTCCGGGCGGGGACTACTCAAGTGGCCATTGTTATCAGGAGAAAGAAAACTGGCGTTCTACGGATTGGAGCGTGGAATGTCAGATCCCTTAATCGGGCAGGTAGGTTAGAAAATTTAAAAAGGGAAATGGATAGGTTAAAGTTAGATATAGTGGGAATTAGTGAAGTTCGGTGGTAGGAGGAACAAGACTTTTGGACAGGTGAATACAGGGTTATAAATACAAAATCAAATAGGGGTAATGCAGGAGTAGGTTTAATAATGAATAAAAAAAATAGGAGTGCGGTTAAGGTACTACAAACAGCATAGTGAACGCATTATTGTGGCCAAGATAGACATGAAGCCCACACCTACTACAATAGTACAAGTTTATATGCCAACTAGCCCTGCAGATAATGAAGAAATTGATGAAATGTATGATGACATAAAAGAAATTATTCAGGTTGTGAAGGGAGACAAAAATTTAATAGTCATGGGTGACTGGAATTCGAGAGTAGGAAAAGGGAGAGAAGGAAACATAGTAGGTGAATATGGATTGGGGGAAAGAAATGAAAAAGAAAGCCGTCTGGTAGAATTTTGCACAGAGCATAATTTAACCATAGCTAACACTTGGTTCAAGAATCATAAAAGAAGGTTGTATACATGTAAGAATCCTGGAGATACTAGAAGGTATCAGATAGATTATATAATGGTAAGACAGAGATTTAGGAACCAGGTTTTAAATTGTAAGACATTTCCAAGGGCAGATGTGGACTCTGACCACAATCTATTGGTTATGAACTGCAGATTAAAACTGAAGAAACTGCAAAAAGGTGGGAATTTAAGGAGATGGGACCTGGATAAACTGACTAAACTAGAGGTTGTACAGAGTTTCAGGGAGAGCATTAGCGAACAATTGACACATATGGGGGAAAGAAATACAGTAGAAGAAGAATGGATAGCTCTGAGAGATGAATTAGTGAAGGCAGCAATGGATCAAGTAGGTAAAAAGACAAGGGCTAGTTGAAATCCTTGGGTAACAGAAGAAATATTGAATTTAATTGATGAAAGAAGAAAATATAAAAATGCAGTAAATGAAGCAGGCAAAAAGGAATACAAACGTCTCAAAAATGAGATCGAGAGGAAGTGCAAAGTGGCTAAGCAGGGATGGCTAGAGGACAAATGTAAGGATGTAGAGGCTTATCTCACGAGGGGTAAGATAGATACTGCCTACAGGAAAATCAAAGAGACCTTTGGAGAAAAGAGAGCCACTTGTGTGAATATCAAGAGCTCAGATGGAAACGCAGTTTTAAGCAAAGAAGGGAAAGCAGAAAGATGGAAGGAGAATATAGAGGGTCTATACAAGGGTGATGTACTTGAGGACAATATTATGGAAATGGAAGAGGATGTAGGTGAAGATGAAATGGCAGATACAATACTGCGTGAAGAGTTTGACAGAGCACTGAAAGACCTGAGTCGAAACAAGGCCCCGGGAGTAGACAACATTCCATTAGAACTACTGACGGCCTTGGGAGAGCCAGGTCTGACAAAACTCTACCATCTGGTGAGCAAGATGTATGAGACAGGCAAAGTACCCTCAGAATTCAAGAAGAATATAATAATTCCAATCCCAAAGAAATCAGGTGTTGACAGATGTGAAAATTACCGAAGCATCAGTTTAATAAGTGACAGCTGCAAAATACTATCGCGAATTCTTTACAGACGAATGGAAAAACTGTTAGAAGCTGAACTCACGGAAGATCAGTTTGGATTCCGTAGAAATGTTGGAACACGTGAGGCAATACTGACCACACGACTTATCTTAGAAGCTAGATTAAGGAAAGGCAAACCTACGTTTCTGGCATTTGTAGACTTAGAGAAAGCTTTTGACAATGTTAACTGGAATACTCTCTTTCAAATTCTGAAGGTGGCAGGGGTAAAATACAGGGAGCGAAAGGCTATTTACAGTTTGGACCGAAACCAGATGGCAGTTATAAGAGTCGAGGGGTATGAAAGGGAAGCAGTGGTTGGGAAGGGAGTGAGACAGGGTTGTAGCCTCTCCCCTATGTTATTCAATCTGTATATTGAGCAAGCAGTAAAGGAAACAAAAGAAAAATTCGGAGTAGGTATTAAAATTCATGAAGAAGAAATAAAAACTTTGAGGTTTGCCGATGGCATTGTAATTCTGTCAGAGACAGCAAAGGACTTGGAAGAGCCGTTGAAGGGAATGGACAGTGTCTTGAAAGGAGGATATAAGATGAACATCAACAAAAGCAAAACGAGGGTAATGGAATGTAGTTGGATTAAGTCGGGTGATGCTGAGGGAATTAGGTTAGGAAATGAGACACTTAAAGTAGTAAATGAGTTTTGCTATTTGGGGAGCAAAATAACTGATGATGGTCGAAGTAGAGAGGATATAAAATGTAGACTGGCAATGGCAAGGAAATCGTTTCTGAAGAAGAGAAATTTGTTAACATCGAGTATAGATTTAAGTGTCAGGAAGTCATTTCTGAAAGTATTTGTATGGAGTGTAGCCATGTATGGAAGTGAAACATCGACGATAACTAGTTTGGACAAGAAGAGAATAGAAGCTTTTGAAATGTGGTGCTACAGAAGAATGCTGAAGATTAGGTGGGTAGATCACATAACTAATGAGGAGGTATTGAATAGGAATGGGGAGAAGAGGAGTTTGTGGCACAGCTTGACAAGAAGAAGGGACCAGTTGGTAGGACATGTTCTGAGGCATCAATGGATCACAAATTTAGCATTGGAGGGCAACATGGAGGGAAAAAATCGTAGAGGGAGATTCAGAAGGATGTAGGTTGCAGTAAGTACTGGGAGATGAAGAAGCTTGCACAGGATAGAGTAGCATGGAGAGCTGCATCAAACCAGTCTCAGGACTGAAGACCACAACAACAACAACAACGTGTGTAGGGCTTACTAATCTTCTAAATTGCTGAAAAGTTGATATGATCCCGTATATAGCAAACGCAATGACAAAAAAAGCTTTTGTATTACTGAGAGGTGTAATGGTGGCACCACAATAGCATTTGAAGATAACAATACCTAGTGGAGAAACTAGGTGTCTAGTGTACTGAAATACAGAAGACAGGTGACATTGGTGCATAGTAACTACAGTAGGTTCCAAGCATATACATAAAAAGTGTACGAAGTTGATCTTTACATCTCTTAAAATGATATTGAATATTTATATTTAAAATCATTTACTTCTTAATACAGGAGTCTCTAAATACCACTGTATAATTATTGTTCTTTTAAAACATATATTTTAAATAATTACTTCATGGGTGGATGTCATATTCTGTCTCAGTTTTTATGTTGGATTAAATTAATCTCACACAAGATATGAGGAGAGTGCTTGGAGGGCTCTCTCTACACTTCTAACTTACTTCGTACAAGTCTGTGTAGCATAAACCGTATAATCCTAACTTTTCTATTCTATCCTTAGTATCTCATTGATGGCAGCCACCAACAGAAACATAACTCTTGTACCTGTGTTGCAAGGTGTTTCAACTTGGTAGCACACAAAAATAGATTCTGTCACTGCTAGCTTTCAAAACATCTGGCTGCTTCTTCAGGGAGAAAAGAGGCATTGGTTGGTGGAGGTTGGAATAATTGATTCTTGAATATTTTTCAAAGACAAGATGATATGTGCTTGAAGAATTGAGTTAGTCCCCACTGATTTCCTGTTTTAAGATTTTTCATCTTATTTGATTAAATATATAGAAACTTCAATGCACTTCTAACTGTGTTATTAAATATAATATTGTTTATATATAGAGTTTTAAGAGTACAAAGCAACATCACAATGTATGTGTGTGTGTGTGTGTGTGTGTGTGTGTGTGTGTGTGTGTGTGTGTTATGAAACATTAAAATAACATAAATTTGTTTCTGTCATTAAACACTGATTGTCCAAGTAATTTAAATGCATTGTTTTTGTTTTATTTGTATTCAAGGGTGTCATTGTCTTGAGCCGCCAGTGGAAGAATGTGCTGTATACACCTTTACTTCTGGAGCACAATTATAAAACAAAATATGTGAAGCCTCTCAATGTAACTTTCACTGTACCCGAACCTGATGAGGTAAGATATGGTGCTTATGAGTTACTTACATTGAAATACCATCCTAATTCAGTTTTAGAAATATTAGCATTGTGTCAATTTACAATGGTCTTTGTGTTGTATAATGTGGAGAGCCTAAATGTCAAGTAAATCATGAACTATTGGCTTAATCTGTTGGTGGACTGTTTTAGCAAGTGTCAAATGGTACCAGAGGCTTTAATAGGAAATATGAAGCTAATAAATAACATTGATGAGAGAATTTTATGCAGGTGAGACTAAATTGCTATTCACTGTGTTCTACAGTATCAAATACAAGCAGGGATGAAGATAATGTTGGGTAAAGTGGAAAGGAAGACCCTCAGTAAAAAGATTTAAACTTAACTAGTAAGAAATAGACAGCTCATTTATTTGGGGGATACATTGTGGTTTGCATGAATGTGGAATGACTTTTAGAAAGATGACTCATTCTTCAGAAATTCAAAAGAAAAATAAGAAAGTTGAACTTGCATGGCTGAAAGCAAAAAGTTATAGATATTCATTACGCCCTAAAAATATGAATGTGCATAAGTGTGAAAGTGGTGCAGTGTGGCATTACCTTATTGCTTAATCTGTTGATGAAACCCTTTTCTCTGGCTGTAGGTGACAATGTATTGGGTTGGTGCATAAGTATGTAGTGTTTTTCTATAAGTTTAATAAATACAACAGGTACACATAACAGAGATTGTAGTCATCTATAATATATCTCCTTTACCATTAACAACAGTCTGACAATGCTGGGATAACTTTTTGATTCTGTGCTGTTGAAGTCATGTGCTTTTGGAATGAAGAACTCGTCAAGCCATTGTAGGAATATGGTGGGTGTGAAATAACATCCCAACTCAGCTCCTGTGCAGTGTTTTTTGTCAGTCTAGCAGAATGCGAGCAGGCGTTATCGTGGAGTAGCGTCACTTCATGCAGTCTTCCTGGTTGTTGTTCTTGGATTGTGTCTGCAGTTCATCCCAGTTGTTGACAATAAAAGTCAGCCATGATAGTTACATCTTGGGAAAGCAATATGTAGAACACCACATCATTACTACTCCACCTGATGCATAACATTATCTTTTGTGCATGCACACAAGTCTTCATATGGGGAACTGTTGCTTCGTTTGGGCTCAACCATTCCTTTGTTTTCCTTTGTTAGCATAAAGACACCATTCCTCAACACCAGTAACAATACAGAATAGCACTCTTCAGCGTTGCTCATGAGCTAATTGATGACGAGCAAGCAGAGATTTACATGTGGCCACCCTCTGATTTTTGTGATTTTAACTTAGAGCACGCAGTACCCATATATGTTGTTTTCGAACATTCCCCATTGCGTGCAAATCTCACCTGATTGCGGACACTTCACATTTCATTGCATTGACACTGACGTGGATTGTTTTGTGGATTAATGCAGTTAAATGATCTTTATCAAACCCTGAAGGTCTTCCTGAATGGAGAAAACCATGTTCACATCATGGTCTGTCCAGTGGCATTATCCCCATATGTAGCAACGAGTTCCTGGCTGCCTCTGCTACTGTCGCCCATCTGTTGGACTCAAACGAAAGAATATATCTGAAATGTTCCGATTTCTCCACTTGGCACTCCATTTTTCTTGCATCCACAGCTCCACTCACTATCTCCGAATGACAAAATGACAAAGTGTAAACTCACAAATGGCAACAGCGAACTACAAATAAAAAAGACAGTTGGCAAATAAACCCATAGCAACCAGAATATCAACATGCAAAACAAAAACACTATGAAGTTATGCACCTACCTAATATATCCAGGTACCTTTCCTTACACAATGATTTGGAGAAATGAGGGAGGAGACTTGTAACTCATTAAAATTTGAATTTGATTACCTTGTGTACAGTAATTGTTAAATATTCTGCAGTAGTGTACTGAATTCAAAATTTATTTCAACGCAGCATAAAAAGTATTGTAATAAAAATATGTTGATAACGGTTATGTGACATACAAATACCTTCTGTGCCACTACTATATATTCACCACATCACATATCAACATAGGTCCATCACAGTTGTATGATGTACGTCAATAGGTCTGCCTTTTGCAAATGTTATGGTTATTGATGTACACCATACACTGTGACTAACTGTGTTAATATATGATATGGAGAACACATGACAGCGGTACAGAAGCTTTTGATCTAAATTTTCTTGGCAAAGACAACTAATAACTTTGACATGACTTTTGTGTGTTACTATGTTCAAGATGTTTTTGTTATAAAATGTTTTTATGTCAGATTGCAAATGAAACTTCCTACTGAAACTAGTTGTCAATAAAGCATTATTCACTAAAAGTGGGTTATGGTGGTAACATGGATTTCTTCAAATTATGGCTAAAGATTTACTATGATTCCACCTTGTATTACCACTAGCTAAAAAGCCAACAATCATATCTTGCTTATGTATTAAGATACAGGTATGAATTATGAATCATTAACTTCTTATAGGCATGACATTGATTCATTTTCTGTCACCTCTTGGTAACACAGTTTTATAATTTAAGAATGAAAACACAAAATGGTGAATGTTTCACCTCTTTTTACATTGCTGGGAGGTGACTTATTAGCTTGCAAAAGCTAATGGTTACAATTCAGTGCTAGTAACATGTAGAAAACCACCAGATTAACTCAATAAGTAAAATTTCATTTACAATGTAATGCTGGAATACTACCTACAAAACAAGTAATTGTCGACAGTAATAAAATAAAAATCTCTTTGAGAGTGGCTTTTGTGAACATTGAATTGTTATTCCCTTTCCCACTTCTGACATGTTGCTACTGCAAGAGTCACTCTGAACGTTTTGGATTGTTACAAATTTTAGAAATAGTCATCTTCTGTATTGTATTCTATATGGCATTCTGTTGGTATTAGACTTGTAGCTGCAAGGAAATCATTTCTGTGTGAAAGCCTTTTTTGCCGTTTTTCTATGATAAAATGCACCCAAAACTTTCATGAATTTGATGCTACTTCACTTAATTCAACAACTGCTTAAATACATATGCCATTAGATCCACCCTCTCTATCTTCCCCTACCAGTTTCATCCTAGCCCCTTGGCCTAAACCACCTCTCATTCTCATTCTTGGCCACCTACTTTCCACTTTTTATTAAAAATGAAACTCCTCCAGCTGTACTTAAGATTTCATATTTATTTGGCTACTAGTTTCGATGTTGCGTCAACACCATCTGCAGGTCCTTACACTTTGATGATATCATTTGTGTGTGGGTGAGTGCTGGAAGTCCGTGGTGAGACCAATACGTGCTCCACATGGATGGCGGGCAGTAACTGCATATGTATGCATAATTCACAGTACCGAGGATCATGCTGCATGCTTAATTAAATTTCGATTTTTTTCTTCCACCATCAGTACCTTGAAGATTCACATACCAGAACCGTATCTTCACTACCCTTACTTTGTCATTTCTCACTTTCAGGTTTGTAAATCATATGAATTGGCAGCATCAACATTTCATTACAGAAACATTACTCATAGTTTTTATTGAAAACATTGTCCCATTGAAAACCTCAAGAGTAACAGGAACTCACTAGCATGTACATTAGTGTTAGGCTTTATGGTGTTACAAAATTTTTTCTTGACCACAGGTGGTGCATGTTTGTTACACTTTGCCAATGCCAGAAGTTGTACAAGGGTACAATATTGGCATATTGTGAACAGTGCCTTACAGTCTGGTAAATTTCAGACAGCAATGCGTCTCTACAATAACTTGTACTACTTTCAAGGTCCATTACTACATTGTTCAAAATAAAGTGCAGAAAATTGATCTGTTTAGACATGCAGAAACTGGTCTGAAGAGTAGTTGGAGCAAATGACCAGAGCACTATAGGAGGCTGCCAGCAAACTTGGGCTAAACATAAATGAAGCGAAGACAGAGTACCTCGTTATGATGCGTGGTCAGAGTGAGACTGCTGGTCATATACAATCACTGCAGTGGGAGACCAGTCCTACAAGAGAGTGCATGAATTTAAATACCTAGGGGCACTTTTCACTGAGAACTCATCATGTGAAGCAGAGATCAATACCAGAATACAAGCAGGAAACTGATTTTACCACGGCCTAGCACAACTGCTCTGGTCCAGGTATCTCTCCAGACAATTCAAGATTCAACTATACAAAACCCTGATCTCTCAAAGGCTTTTGATTGTGTAAATCATGAAATTCTGCTAGACAAGCTCAAGTATTGTGGCATGAGTGGGACAGTGCACAAATGGTTTAATTCGTACCTAACTGGAAGAGTGCAGAAAGTAGAAATAAGTAGTTCTCGTAACATGCAAAGATCAGCACATTCCTCAAGCTGGGGAACTATCAAGAATGGGGTTCCACAAGGGTCAGTCTTGGGTCCTTTGTTGTTCTTATTATATATTAATGACTTGCCATTCTATATTCATGAAGAGGCAAAGTTAGTTCTCTTTGCTGATGATACAAGTATAGTAATCACACCTGACAAACAAGAATTTACTAATGATATTGTCAATACTGTCTTTCAGAAAATTACTAACTGGTTCCTTGTAAACGGACTCTCATTGAATTTTGATAAGACACAGTACATACAGTTCCGTACAGTGAATGGTATGACGCCATTAATAAATATAGACCTTAATCAGAAGCATATAGCTAAGGTAGAATATTGCAAATTTTTAGGTGTGTCCATTGATGAGAGATTAAATTGGAAGAAACACATTGATGATCTGCTGAAACGTTTGAGTTCAGCTACTTATGCAATAAGGGTCATTGCAAATTTTGGTGATAAACATCTTAGTAAATTAGCTTACTACGCCTATTTTCACTCATTGCTGTCATATGGCATCATATTTTGGGGTAATTCATCACTGAGGAATAAAGTATTTATTGCACAAAAGCGTGTAATCAGAATAATAGCTGGAGTCCACCCAAGATCATCCTGCAGACATTTATTTAAGGATCTAGGGATATTCACAGTAGCTTCTCAGTATATATACTCTCTTATGAAATTTGTTATTAACAACCAAACCCAATTCAAAAGTAATAGCAGTGTGCATAACTACAATACTAGGAGAAAGGATGATCTTCACTATTCAAGATTAAATCTAACTTTGGCACTGAAAGGAGTGAATTATACTGGCACTAAAGTCTTTGGTCACTTACCAAATAGTATCAAAAGTCTGACAGATGATAACCAACAAGTATTTAAGAAGAAATTAAAAGAATTTCTGAATGACAACTCCTTCTACTCCATAGAGGAATTTTTAGATATAAATTAAGGGAAAAAAAAACAAAAAAATTTAAAAAATAAAAATAAAAAATAAAGAAAAACAAAAAATAAAGAAAAACAAAAAATAAAGAAAAACAAAAAATAAAGAAAAACAAAAAAACACAATAAAATAAAGTTGTTATATTAACTTAAGTATGTTGTTAAATTAACCTAATTATGTCATGTATTGGAAAATTCGACTCGTTCCACATCATTACGAAATATCGTATTCATGATCCATGGAACTAGTATTAATCTAATCTAATCTATGTATATGGCTATGAGACATGGAGTATCTAGAAACAGGACTTCCATAAGCTCCTCGTTTGTGAGCAAAAAGTGCTCCGGAAGATCTTTGATCCAGTTCTGGATGCAGACACAGGGGATTGAAGGATCAGATAAACCAAGATCTTGAGAAACTATAGCAGCAGCCCAACATAACAGGAAGTGTCAAAGCCAAATGAATGCAGTGGGCCGACCATGTTGTCCGGATGGAAGATCACAGATGGCCTCAGAAGCTTCTGGATTTCACACCTACAGGAAAGAGACCGAAGAAGTGTTGGAGGGATGGCCTTCATGAAGATTAAAACCAAGCATCAGTAGATATGTATGGATGGTGGATAGCAGAATGGACAAAATACAATGGAGGAGAAAACTTGTAGCAGTGTGCGGTCCACTGGGCCTGATCACGTAGTAGTAGAAGGAGAAGGAGAAGAAGAAGAGAAACACTATATATCTTCTTCTGATCATTGGCTGGAAACACCAGAAATTAAAGCATTGTCTCATCTCTCCTTGAATTGTTTCCATCTTGTCATGTGTTATTGATATCAATGGAGGAATTTTCTGTCAAAATCACCCACTGAGTTCATAATATAATGTTACATCAGTTGCGATGAAATGAAATAGTTCTGTGCCCTGTTTTATCTTTTGAAATGTTTCCTCACACTTTTCCTATTTCGGTGTCGCTTGGTTAAACAATTCATTAGTCAATTTTAAAATTTTCGTAGATCAATTTTTCAAAGTATTTGCAATTGATTTACATGCTGAAAGGGCCCTGCTATTATCACTTTTAGAAGACATTACTCCCCTTTGTTATGTAAACTTTCTGATTTATTACTGTCTGTATGTTTCCACCTTCCTCAGGTCTTACATTACTATGTATGTGCCTTAGTATTTTTGTGCTGTGATGGCTCTTAAATTATTAATTATCCTAAAATACTACACTCCTGGAAATGGAAAAAAGATCACATTGACACTGGTGTGTCAGACCCACCATACTTGCTCCGGACACTGCGAGAGGGCTGTACAAGCAATGGTCACACGCACGGCACAGCGGACACACCAGGAACCGCGGTGTTGGCCGTCGAATGGCGCTAGCTGCGCAGCATTTGTGCACCGCCGCCGTCAGTGTCAGCCAGTTTGCCGTGGCATACGGAGCTCCATCGCAGTCTTTAACACTGGTAGCATGCCGCGACAGCGTGGACGTGAACCGTATGTGCAGTTGACGGACTTTGAGCGAGGGCGTATAGTGGGCATGCGGGAGGCCGGGTGGACGTACCGCGGAATTGCTCAACACGTGGGGCGTGAGGTCTCCACAGTACATCGATGTTGTCGCCAGTGGTCGGCGGAAGGTGCACGTGCCCGTCGACCTGGGAGCGGACCGCAGCGACGCACGGATGCACGCCAAGACCGTAGGATCCTACGCAGTGCCGTAGGGGACCGCACCGCCACTTCCCAGCAAATTAGGGACACTGTTGCTCCTGGGGTATCGGCGAGGACCATTCGCAACCGTCTCCATGAAGCTGGGCTATGGTCCCGCACACCGTTAGGCCGTCTTCCGCTCACGCCCCAACATCGTGCAGCCCGCCTCCAGTGGTGTCGCGACAGGCGTGAATGGAGGGACGAATGGAGACGTGTCGTCTTCAGCGATGAGAGTCGCTTCTGCCTTGGTGCCAATGATGGTCGTATGCGTGTTTGGCGCCGTGCAGGTGAGCGCCACAATCAGGACTGCATACGACCGAGGCACACAGGGCCAACACCCGGCATCATGGTGTGGGGAGCGATCTCCTACACTGGTCGTACACCACTGGTGATCGTCGAGGGGACACTGAATAGTGCACGGTACATCCAAACCGTCATCGAACCCATCGTTCTACCATTCCTAGACCGGCAAGGGAACTTGCTGTTCCAACAGGACAATGCACGTCCGCATGTATCCCGTGCCACCCAACATGCTCTAGAAGGTGTACGTCAACTACCCTGGCCAGCAAGATCTCCGGATCTGTCCCCCATTGAGCATGTTTGGGACTGGATGAAGCGTCGTCTCACGCGGTCTGCACATCCAGCACGAACGCTGGTCCAACTGAGGCGCCAGGTGGAAATGGCATGGCAAGCCGTTCCACAGGACTACATCCAGCATCTCTACGATCGTCTCCATGGGAGAATAGCAGCCTGCATTGCTGCGAAAGGTGGATATACACTGTACTAGTGCCGACATTGTGCATGCTCTGTTGCCTGTGTCTATGTGCCTGTGGTTCTGTCAGTGTGATCATGTGATGTATCTGACCCCAGGAATGTGTCAATAAAGTTTCCCCTTCCTGGGACAATGAATTCACGGTGTTCTTATTTCAATTTCCAGGAGTGTATATTCTGAGTGTGATAGCTTCCGCCAACAACTTTTCTTTAACATTTTGTCCTATGACACTGTTTTATATTATTACCTCTTCTCATAGACAATACAATTCTTCTTTCTCGATGTCCTTCATCACTTCTTAAGATACTCGACGTGCCCATGTTCACACATCACCTTCTTAATGGACTCGGTACATGCGCTGTAGAGTTCCTGTTCTGTTCCCTGCAATGTGTGATGTGTCTAAAATGAGTCACATAGAAGAGCCCCACACGTGTGTCTCTGTGTCACCAACAGTCATAACCTTACTCTCACGTTTAGTATAGGGTAGTAAGAGATATCAGAAAGAAGCCAGAATACAAAAAGAGGTAGGGAACTGTTTCACAGAAACAAAAAGGAATTAGTGAAACAGTTAACTCAGTGCCTGGTGGATGTCACCCCACAATACCTGCTTAGAATGCAAGTGCACCGGAGAGTGTAAATCATTTTACCATGTCTATATTGTATCAGTCAATTATTCTGTATGGTCCTTGATGCTGTGTATTATCATCATTTTGTTTACTTGTGGTTATATGGCAATAACTACTTTCTTTCCTCCATGTGTTTCTGTTTGGATATGTATTATGTTTAGTATTACTATTTACATTGTTGTGTCACTGGGTGTACTTACCTATCTGCTTGTTCAGTGCATCTAGTTTTTCAGAAAAAGTTAACAGTTCATTAACATTTGTTCAACACCTATATGAAATTTCCTTGCATACATAGTAAGGAAGTCGCCGAACTAATATTTTCATGAGATGGTTCTCATCCAATGGATGCTCAATATTTTGATTGGGTTAACTGGCCTACAGTGTACTTCTTGAGATCCAACAGTTAAAGCATTAGCTCTTTGTGTTTTCTTTTGGACCAATACCTTCTTTTAAGCTTTCCATAAAGTCCTTACATGACTTAAAATCTTTGAAATTGACTGTTCCCTATTCAGCTGCATCTTTAATCAAATAACTAAGCATGAAATCAATTGTCTTATGGTCTTCACAGTTTTTAGGCAAATATCTCAAAAATACACATAAAAAATAAGTAGTATGTGCTTTCACCATCTGGCTTAAACTTCAGAAATTGTTTTGACAGAGTCATTCCTGTCCCTAGTTAAAGTTCTTTCAACTATTTGTCCAGACTATATGTACTAGCTACATTAGTTTTTCTCTTTAAGTCTTGTTGTATCTTTTCTAATCCTCTCCATAACCTCTGTAATTCCTGCTGATTACTAGCAGATTTGCCTGTAGAATTGGGTGTAGTATTAGAGGAATCAACCCCCACCCTTACTTTTTGTCGTACGAATTCCTAGCATTCCTTCAAACTAGGTAGTCTAGTATATGGACTCAAAATTTCTTTAAATGTCCTGCCTTATTTTTACGTATCAACTCTTTCCTTAGTATCTGGGATTTCTTTATTGATTATTTTTAAATCATTTTAATTTCGTTAAGATGATTGTCTACTTCCTTACATTTGAAATCACATTCCACATTTATTTCAGTTTGTAAATCCTTAGGCAAATTGTTTATGACATTTTCAAAAGTAGTAATCCTAGTACGTTGTGTCTTAATCACATTTATTGTTACATCTAGTTTATTACTTACTGTTTCCTCGCCTTTTGCCTTGAGCAGCTCGCCGAATTTTGCATCTAGATCTGTCATATCAACACCCTTTGCTTCAGTTGCCATTTTATGGATTGTGACTGGCGAAGACTACTAGCAAAATCACAATCCTGAAAACACTGGTACTTAACAATTGGCACTGAATTCTAGCTGTAGACACAATTCGTCACTTCTTAACAGTGCTCGCTACAAACAATCCAAAACCAAACAGAGATCAGCTGTAGAGGACTGACGCTTATCTGCACCCACACACACCCACCCACCCACCCACACACACACACACACACACACACACACACACACACTGATGGTGCATTTACATTGTGTTGGCTGGACACACAATGCTGAGGTTGCAGTTTTGCAATTGGCCTCGGGCTGGGGATTGTGCTGGGTGGGGTAAACAGATGGAGAAAGAGTGGAAAGCAGGAGTAGGGGTTGAGGACAGGTAGCTAGTGGCCCAGAGGGAGGCAACAGGTGTGCAATACGGGAATGCAGGATGGGCAGCAGGTGCATGGGCTAGGCATTTGATGCGTAGGGGGTTGGAGGGGGTGGGGGGCTCTTGGGCAGAGGGTGTGGGGACAGTGGGTTGGTGGATGTTGATGCCAGGAGGATTAATGGAGATATGGATCTGTTGCAAGGATAACTTCCATCTACATACTTCAGAAAAACTGGTGTTGGAGGGAACGATTCAGATGAACTCAATCATGTTATGCTCAGTGGTGTGTTGTGTCAGTGCATGGTCAACTTTGTTCTTGGTCACAGGTTGGTGGTGGCCATTCATTCTGATGGACAACTGGTTGGTGGTAATGCCTATATAAAATGCGGTGTAGTGATTGCTGCACAGTTGGTGTATGACATGGCTGCTGTCACAGATAGTCCTATCTCTGAAGATGGGATAGGATGAGCCTGCGACAGGGCTGGAGTAGCATGTGTTGGGTAGGTGGGTTGGGCAGGTCTTGCACCTGGATAGGCCTCTTGTGACAAGGTAAGGGGGGGGGGGGGGAGACATAGGGATGGTCCAGGATGTTGTGTAAGTTGGATAGGCAACAGAATACCACTTTAGGGGAGGATTGGAAGGATATTGTGTTGGATGTCCATTATTCCCAGGTATGATGACAGATAATCAAAGACATAGTGAAGGATATTCCTTGTAACCCCTCTTAAAGTGGTATTCCATTGCCCATCCAACCTACATAACATCCTGATCCACCCTTATGTCATTCCCACTCCCCACCTCTTGCCATCAGTGTCCTAGCCTTGTGGAAGATCCAGGTGCAAGACATGTGTGATACACCCACCCAGCATGTCCTACTCCAGTCCTGTCACAGGGTGACCCATGAGAGGCGTGACCACTAGTGAAAGCAGCCATATCATGTACCAGCTGGGCTGCAATCACTGTACTGCATTTTGTCAGGGCATGACCACCAGCGAGCTGTTCATCAGAATGAATGGCCACTACCAAACTGTGGCCAAGAAAAAATTGTGTCCAGTGGCACAGCATGCTGCTGAGCACAAATTGCTAGAGTTCAATAGCTCCTTCATAACCAATGCCACTTGGATCGTTCCTCTGAACAAGATTTTCTGAACTACACGGACGGGAGTTACCCTTTCAACATGTCCTTCAAACCCATAATTCTCCCGGCCTCAAACTCTACCAAACCTCTGTTCCCAGATCCTCTGCCGAACAGTTTTCCCTCACTCTGTCTTGTCACCATCTCCAATCCATGTCTCATGTCTCCACGTCATCATCATACGCATGTTTCACGTTCCTAACTCATGCACCTCCATCCGTATCTGCCATATTCCTATCTAGCACACCTGCTGCCTCTCTCTGAGCTGTTAACTGCTCATTCCCAACTCCTCCTCCTCCTGATACTCACCTCTTTCTCCCTCGACCCGCCCCACCTGACTGAACACCCACCCCCACCCCCATCCCGCCCCCGCCCCCACCCCTGCCCCCATTCCCAACCCCATCCGCAACCCCCTCCCCACCCCTAGTTCACCTGCTTTACTACACCCCTGGCACTGTTTGTCCATACAGCACAACAATATAGATGCACAGATTTTGTGTGTGTGTGTGTGTGTGTGTGTGTGTGTGTGTGTGTGTGTGTGTTTACTCTAGCTAGTCAAAGAAGTTCTTCCAATAGCCAGCATTGTTTTAATTCTCTTTTGTGTGTAACTTTTGATGACTCAAAGCTTGTGATATTTGGTGGTCGGTACACTACTTTACTCATAGATATTTATATATACAGTATTCCCTTGTTTTGCACCAAGTGCTTAAAAATACTACTCATAGATATTTATATACATTCTAGCAGCAATGAAATCCCAGTTGTTTTGTAGTCTTTCCTTTGTAATATCAGCTTAAAATATGTGAATTTTATGTTAATTCCTTTTCCTTAGAATTTTTGTCATTTAAAGCCGCAGGGCAGAGGTACATTCTCTTACAGATATTTTTTTTACCTTGTGTAATTTGTCAGTAATAACTGAAATGAACATAACTTGTCTCTGTAAGCTATATAAACCTGTACTCTTTGAAATATTTGTATGAGGTAAAATATGTAATCTGTAAAAATCTTGTATGCTTGGTGCTCTGCAGCTTGTATGTATTTGTTAAAAGACATCAGGCTATACATCGTGACCAATATGTAAAAACATTTGCCAGATTGCTATTTGGGCATATAGCCTATCATCTGTGGCATCTGAGACAGGTTTTGTGGTGTTACATCCATCTTGCTCAGTGTTTTATTTTTGTTTGTGACAGTTAACATCTGTTTTATCTCTTTGTATATTCTACCCTTATGTACTATTTGTCCAAATGCAGGATTCAGTGTATATAATAGTGCATGCCAGAGATGTATTTAGATATGATCTTAGAGGTAACAAGAGACCTGTAATACAAGACTCTTCGTCCTGACCACCAGTTCCATGTTTTCAACTCATGACAGTAGTGTCCAGTATGACCAAGAAGTATGGCCATTAAAGTGTTTGGCAGCTATAACATGTACATACAACAACCTGTGCACCACAAAGGTAAGACAGCTAATGGACTCTGTCATCACTGTCATGACGACATGGGTTTCTGTGTTTTCTAGATCCACATCAATTTAAATATCTTGAAGATTTCGTACGTGACACAATTTTCATTTGGTACAGATGTACACATTATGTAAATAACTTTATATTTCTGCTGTAATGTATATAAAATGTTCTTATGTTATAGACATAATATGTACACATTTATTTGTTTGTACCTTGTATTAGATATCACTGATGATGGGCTGTATGACCAAATACCAGTCTTGCAGCTAAATATTTTTACATGCAGCTTGTGGTGTTTGTGTATAAAATGACAAGCTAAATTAAAACTCCATCCCTGAGATATGCAACTGGCCTGCCTCAGAAATGTTAATATTTATTTGTAAAACAAAGTAGTATTGTTTGTTTCTGTCTGGGATAGATAAGATATTGGATGTTTCTGTTAGGTACAGATACAGTTTATCATTTTAGTTTATTTATCTGATTCACTCTGATGATGAATTTGTCTTTATTTGTGTACTGCACAAACATTAGCTTAGTTTCGGGAAATAATTTCCCTCTTCATCTTCTTCTTATTGCTTTCTCTCTCTCTCTCTCTCTCTCTCTCTCTCTCTCTCTCTCTCTCTTTCTCTCTCAAAACACACACACACACACACACACACACACACCACTACTGAATGTGAGAGAGAATTCGTTTCTTCTTCCTAATCTTCTCATTCTTTATTTCCTCCTCTTTTTTGGAAATATTGATCCTTCTTCTGAGAGTATTCCCATTGTTAGAAAACTTTTGCAATGTATACATTCTGTTGTAAACGTCAGTGTTTCATAAAATGTTTTTATTTTATTAATTATTAGGAATTCGACAGCGACTATGGTTCATATTTCAAACAAGTGCTAACCAGTATGGAGCCACAGAAACTTTTGCATCAAACGAGTAAGCTGATATGTTGAGTCCTACTAACCTTTGGTTGCAGGCTGTCGCTATGTCTCAGTGGCATTGTTGCTTGCTTGCTATTTGTACTTATTGCATTTTATGTTTGAAAATTTAGGTGGCAGTTCTATATGTTGGGCAACACATGGTCATTGGTACCATCTTTTGTGTTTTCTATGGGTAGAATTACCTTAGTAACAGAAGCCTAGGGACAGTCATTTCTTCACATATTGAAGCAGTTAATTTTCAGCTTATTTTGCTGGTAAACATTGCACTCAGTAGTTAGTTATGTTTGATAGTAAAGAAGAATTTGTATTGAGTTGAAAATCTGGAAATATTTGATTCTTGTTTTTGTGAAATAAGTGTCATCAGGCAATCTGGTTTTTCAAACTTTAACAACTGATTTACATGAAGTCATTAAAGGGAATCCTAAAAAAATGATATTGGAAAAAAAAATTATACACTATTGTCATACCCTTGTAACAGCTTCAACAGAATACAGATACTCAGTTATTTCTTAGCTAGTTCTTCAGTACTAGATAACTGAAATTGGAATATTTATTAATCATCCATGGTGAGTAGTCTTGTGAACAATTAAATTAGAGATACAGTCATGTTTTTGAGACAATGCTCTTTTCATCCTATGAAATCATAATATTTTGACATATAACAATAACAGAAATTCCTGGACATAAAATACATAAATAAGGGAAAGGCAACCACATAAATATAGATGATTGGTGCTTGGCACACAGAATCATATAATTGAAAAAAGTTGACACTAGCTTTGAGCTCTTGATCTTTTTTCTAGTAAGAGTGCATATATTCATACACACAGCCAAACTGTGAGGCCAAGTGCTGAATATTCATTATCCAAAATAGTTGCCTAGGTAGATGGAGGTGGGTAGCAGGGTGGGGAAGGATGCATTAGGCAAGCAGGGGTTAGCAAGATAGTGTGAGGCAGGTCTTTCACCAGATGACTCAGTGGCTGCACAGCAAGACAGAAGGATTTCTGAGGGTAGAGTGTATGAGGGATAGAGTGTGGGAGGGGTGGAGAGAGAGAAAAGGAGAGGAAGGTGGTGGTGAAGAGGGAGACAAGGAGGGGGAGAGTAAGGGAGAAGGATGGAAAAAATGGAGAGAGATAGAACATGATTTGGATTGGGAAGGAGTGGTGTGGTCAGAAGAGAGAAGGGAAAAAGTAATTTGAGAACATGAGAAAGAAGTTAGGGGAGGTTTAGGCCAAGGGGATTGTGTGTGTGTGTGTGTGTGTGTGTGTGTGTGTGTGTGTGATATTCTGGAGAGGGAATTCCCACCTGTGGAGTTCAGAGAAACTTATGCTGGAAGGGAGTATCCAGTATTGAAGCAGCTATTGAAGACATAGTGTTGTGGTCTGCAGCATGTTTGGCAACTAGATGATCAAGTTTTTTGTTTGCCACAGTTTGGCGATGGTCATACATGTGAGTGGACAGTTGGTTACTTCGTCGTGCCCATATAGAATACTGTACAGTAATAGCAGCATAGCTGATATGTAATAGAGCTGTTTACATATATGGCCTGGCCTTTTATTGGGTAGGAGATGCCTGTGACTGGGTGTGGGAGGTTGCTGATGTGAGGAAAGAGATGGATTCAGGTGTCAGTATTTGGGGTGGACCTAAGGCCTTGTGGAGGTGCTGAAGGTCTTGTTGAACTTCCAAGATGGGACCATAGTCTTGAGGTTTGCTTCCAGAGGAGTTGGAAAGTTGATGAGACCCTCGGCCACATCATAATTATGATTAGTGACCACTGTGGTGGAGCCTTTGTCTGTCCGAAGGATGATAAGGTCTCGATTGGTTTTCTCGTTATGGATAGCTTTGTGTTCCATAGTGGTGATGATGGACTCACTGGAGAGGGGCTTAAGAAGGGAAAGCGAAGCCAGATTAGTGAGGAATTCATGACAGATAACCAGTGGATGACTGGGTGGAATGGGATTTTGGTTGGATGTTGTCAGTAGGACGTGTAGCAAAGAAATTCAGGGGTGGGGTAAAGGAAAGCATGGTTAAATTTAGGTTGTTGGCTAAAGGTGAAGCCTTTAAATAATACTGGTTGTGTGGATCAGAGTTTGGCAGGAAGGTGGACAACAGTGGTACAAGATGGGTATTTAAGAGTAGTCTGTTTCATGGAGGGTGGGGGAAGTTTTTACGGATAGGGAGCCAGAGTAAGCCAGTAAGACATGGTGGGAACTATAAGGGCTTGACAGGGGTGGGAAGGTGGCTGATTCAGAGTGATAAGCTTTTTCTGGGTTATAGGTAATTGCGTTTGGGCATAGAACAGGTGTAGCAGGGAGAGCTTCCTCAGATGGTGCCAGGAAAGCTTTTCCAACTGCAGAAGGGTAAGAATTTCCATTGCAGTAATAAAATTAAGGAAGTTGGGGTCACAGAGTAAAATGATTTTGCGAAAGGAGCGGAGGCCAACAAGTATCATTGGAGCTTGGATTGTATGATTACGAAGGACAAGTTTGGTGAGTGTGGAACTGTTGGAACTGGAAGATGTTTAGGTTCTTGCAGTAGGGTGGGTGACAGCCCAAGAAGCCAATTTTAATGGTAAGTCCATTAGGTGGGATACCATGTGCCACACAAGATTTCAGGAATAGGATGTGTGCTTGGAGTTTTGCTAAGGCACAGGAGAGTTTTCGATATTGGTGGAGGTAGAATGAGCAGGGATCCATGGTTGGATAGTTGGTAGACAAATGGAGTTACAGGAAATTTGTTAAAAAAAAAAAAAAAAAAAAAAAAAGATAAAAAATAAGAAGATACAAACTTATGGTTGAAGTGTTTAACAGAAATAGTTGGTAATTACTGCAAAGAGAGCTATCTAGGAAGTTGTAAGGAATATCAGGAAATGTTTTACGCAATCAGGAGGTAGTAGCAGTGTTCATAAATAGATCAGCTCAGTCGCAAATTGTTACACAAGGCTGTGAAAAACCATGCACGATTGACAATGCAGTGATAAATAAACACACACGAGTCGGTAGAGGAGAATAGTGTGCAAACTGCACTGGAATAAAATGTTAAACAGGGGAGAGGGGTGTCACTGTGAGAAAAGCATGGCAGTATTTAGTGTGGTTGACTTTTACAACAACATGTGTTCAAATTGTGCAACAGACGGTGGCTGGTATGTTTTTTGAAGACAGGTAGCACAGAGGAAGCATGTTAAAGAATAAAGAATGGACAAATGTGTTGTAGATCATTGAAGAAAGATAATAACAAAAGTAAAGGGGTATGGCATGGAAGAGAGCTGAATTGACAGTGTATAACAATAATGAGATCGACAGGAAGTGCAAAATGGCTAAGCAGGGATGGCTAGAGGATAAATGTAAGAATGTAGAGGCTTATCTCACTAGGGGTAAGATAGATACTTCCTACAGGAAAATTAAAGAGACCTTTGGAGAAAAGAGAACCACTTTTATGAATATCAAGAGCTCAGATGGAAACCCAGTTCTAAGCAAAGAAGGGAAAGCAGAAAGGTGGAAGGATTATATAGAGGGTCTATACAAGGATGATGTACTTGAGGACAATATTATGGAAATGGAAGAGGATATAGATGAAGAATAAATGGGAGATATGATACTGCGTGAAGAGTTTGACAGAGCACTGAAAGACCTGAGTCTTACCGAACTATCAGTTTAATAAGTCACGGCTGCAAAATACTAACGCGAATTCTTTACAGACGAATAGAAAAACTAGTAGAAGCCGACCTTGGAAAAGATCAGTTTGGATTCCGTAGAAACACTGGAACACGTGAGGCATTACTGACCCTACGGCTTATCTTAGATGCTATATTAAGGAAAGGCAAACCTACATTTCTAGCATTTGTAGACTTAGAGAAAGCTTTTGACAATGTTGACTGGAATACTCTCTTTCAAATTCTGAAGGTGGCAGGGGTAAAATACAGGGAGCGAAAGGCTATTTATAATTTGTATAGAAACCAAATGGCAGTTATAAGAGTTGAGGGGCATGAAGGGAAGCAGTGGTTGGGAAGGGAGTGAGACAGGGTTGTAGCCTCTCCCCGATGCTATTCAATCTGTATATTGAGCAAGCAGTGAAGGAAACAAAAGAAAAATTCGGAGTAGGTATTAAAATCCATGGAGAAGAAATAAAAACTTTGAGGTTCGCCGATGACATTGTAATTCTGTCAGAGACAGCAAAGGACTTGGAAGAGCAGTTGAATGGAATGGATAGTGTCTTGAAGGGAGGATATAAGATGTTCATCAACAAAAGCAAAACGAGGATAATGGAATGTAGTCGAATTAAGTCGGGTGATGTTGAGGGTATTAGATTAGGAAACGAGACACTTAAAGTAGTAAATGAGTTTTGCTATTTGGGGAGCAAAATAACTGATGATGGTCGAAGTAGAGAGGTATAAAATGTAGACTGGCAATGACAAGGAAAGCGTTTCTGAAGAAGAGAAATTTGTTAACATCCAGTATTGATTTAAGTGTCAGGAAGTCGTTTCTGAAAGTATTTTTATGGAGTGTAGCCATGTATGGAAGTGAAACATGGACGATAAATAGTTTAGACAAGAAGAGAATAGAAGCTTTTGAAATGTGGTGCTACAGAAGAATGCTGAAGATTAGATGGGTAGGTCACATAACTAATGAGGAGGTATTGAATAGGATTGGGGAGAGGAGAAGTTTGTGGCACAACTTGACTAGAAGAAGGGATCGGTTGGTAAGACATGTTCTGAGGCAACAAGGGATCACCAATTTAGTATTGGAGGGCAGCGTGGAGGGTACAAGTCATAGAGGGAGACCAAGAGATGAATACACCAAGCAGATTCAGAAGGATGTAGGTTGCAGGAGGTACTGGGAGATGAAGAAGCTTGCACAGGATAGAGTAGCATGGAGAGCTGCATCAGACCCGTCTCAGGACTGAAGACGACAACAACAACAATAATGGAAATTACTGGATAGAAAAATATGTAAAATAAGGGAAAGGCAACTGATTACCTGTGGAGGACTGTTGCTTGGCAAACAGAAACACATAACAGAAAACAATTAACAATTGATTTTGAGCTCTTACTCTTTTTCTAGTAAGGAAGCACGCACTCTTACACACATCCACTCAGGCATCCAAACATACATGCTTGCAGTAGCAGCAAGACTAGGAATTCAATATCAGTTATTAAAAGAGGATGCACAAGGGAGCTGGGCAGTGTGGGGCAGGTCTTTTGCCAAATGACTCAGCAGCTGCACAGCAAGACAGAAGTTGTTCCGATGGTAGACTGTATGAGACAAAGAGAGTTGGAAGGGCGGAGAGGGGAGGAAAGGTGAGGAAGGTGGTGGCGAAGAGAGAGACAGGGAGGTAGAAGAGTAAGGGAGTAGGGTTGGGCGAAGAGGGTGAGTGGGCGCAGAGGGGGGGGGGGGGTAGAGAAAATGCAGTACATGATCTGGATGGGGAAGGAATGGTGTGTGCAAAAGAGAGAAGGGGAAAGGTAAGATGATGTAGTGAGACACAAGTTAATAGAGATTTTGAGCAGGAGGGTTGTGAGACTACAGGATATGCTGGAGAGACAATTCTCACCTGCGTATTCAGAGACCTTTGTGCTGGCCTGTGTAGTGAAGCAGCTGTTGAATTCGTTAGTGTTGAGATGTGCAGCACGATTGGTGACTGGCTGATTGATTGTTGTTTGCCACAGTTTGGTGGTGGCCATTCACACGAGTGGACAGTTGGTTACTTGTCGTGCCCACATAGAATGCTGTACAGTAATTGCAGTATAGGTAATATGTAACATGGCCCTCTCCCCCATTCTTTTAATGAAGTGTGCAATTTACAGAATGAATTTTCACTCTGCAGCAGAGTGTTGTCTGATCTGAAACTTTGTGGCAGATTAAAACAGTATGCCAGATTGGGATTCGAAACTGAGACCTTCACCTTTTGCGGTGCAAGTGTTCTGCCAGCTGGGCTATCCAAGCATGACTCACAACCTGCCCTTGCAGCTTCATTTCCGCCAGTACCTCATCTCCTACCATCCAAACTTCACAGAAGTTCTCCTCCACAGCATTCCTTTCTTTCAGGAGTGCTAGCCCAATAACATATGCAGAACAGCTTCTATGGAGTTTGGAAGGGAGGTAATAGATACTGCTGGAAGTGAAACTGTAAGAATGAGTCATGAGTCGTGCTTTGATTATTCAGTAGTGCTCTTACCCAGTCCTGGTCTGGGACAACATTTTAATCTAACTGGGAGTTTCAGAGTGTGTAATTTATTTTAACACTTATTCTTATTGTTTCAAAAAGGAATGAACTGTTTGAAGTTGCATGATCTGGAAATGGCATTTTTCATTTTCTAAACTCGCAGAGCTAAGCCTCAAAATCTGAATAAATGATGCAGTGGTACTCTTCCGATTCGTAACTTATAATTTCAGATGCTGGCTCAGCCATTCTGATTTAGTTTTTCCACATGTACCTGCAATCCCAAAGGTGGTTGCAAGTGTAGTTCTTTCAGTATTCCCAGTCATATGAGTTACTAATATTTCCCTAACTATCTCACTGCTGGCTGAGTTTACCTAATTTTCTTATTAGCATTATTTCTTTATACATTCAGGGCACTTTAGCAGTTAAGATGATAATGAAAGGTATAACAGTTTATTTTCAGCAAAATATGGTTTCCAGTGACGCAACCAACAACATTTCATATTGGGTTCTGTTTTCAATAATGTGTGCCCATCCATATACCAAGTTGATTTCTGTTGGCTAAAACTGAGAACTTTTCTGACAACGTTTTATCCCAGAGAACTCTATTTAAAAAACAGAGCACAGTTTTTTTTCTATTTTCTAATAGACTCTCATTTGTTTCGCGTGAATGGTATGAGATATCTTTCAAAACACTGCAGGCTATTTCTATACCCAGTTGAGCTGTGTTTTTCCTTCGTAACTGTCTCGTGTATTGTGGTATGTTAAACCCTGACAAGAGAAAAGAATAGCCTAATTAATGGTCAGTATTTTCACTTTCTCTTGTCTGATTGGTTTCCTGTTTGCTTCTCATTGTATTCTTGATGTCAGGTACTGTTTGGTTAGTTTATTGTGTCTCTTTTTACTCATTCATGGCTTTCATCCAAATTTTCTGAATCCACTCATAAGTTTCATATTGTTTTCAGTTCATTTAACGTTAGTCTACATTCAATCTCATCTTTTTATTGATGGGCTTCTCCTTAAATTTTACTCAGACTGAAAAAAATAGTTTTTAATGGTAAAAATGCATCTAACATTTCCATTATCTTTTATTGCATTTTATACTACTTGTGTTTATATCACCTCTCTTCATTCTTCTTTTTATTCTTTAAAGTTTTGTTGCCATTGGTGCAGATTTTTCCTCCTCCTTCTCCATTTCTCATTGTCATTGTCCTAGTTTGGGATCTAAATCAAGGACTTCTATTTTTGTCTGTCTCCCCAGCACTGCTCTCCTTCTTTAAGTATATCTTCTGTTTTTCTTCCCCTCCTCACTATGGACTCCCCACCTTATCTGCTATCTCTTTCTCAGTCTTCCTCATGGTCTGTTTCCAGTTAACCTGTCAGAAAATATTTTTTTGTCACTTTTTCCTCTTCTGTTCTCATCATATGTTCATATCATTAACCTATAAAAACATATACACTTACTTAAAATCATTGACAACTACAATATATTACAATAAAGACAAGCATTTTCTAAACTCAGACATTGCAGGATGAAAGGGAGTACAATGAAATAAGTATTTCTTGTTTCAGAATGTGTTAAACGCAGGATTTGAAAGCCTAGATTACATAATTTAGGAATGAAGGTAACTGCTTGTATAATTGTTGAGTTGTCAACAACTTGATAGCTTTCATAGTTTCCAATGGTTTGTTTTATTATCTTTGGTTCATTTTATGTATAAGTAAATAGAGAGATTGTTGCAGTCTTCAGTTAAAGTTTCAAAGATGATTTGAATTCAGTTCGCTGGGGCATCACTAACGATGGCGATGCTGGTGCTGGAGCTACTGGAGGCTGCCAAGGCTGAGAGCCATCGCAGTGCGGCGGAATCACAAGGGGGAGGGGTGGTAGCGTCCCCAGAGAAACCAACACATGTGCCGGCAATGGGGAAGCCGGTGACCGAGGGGTCGGAGGGTGGGTGCCCAAATGTGGACGTAGCTGATTTTGGTGACGACGTACCTCCCGGTCCCCCGTCTGCAAGGTATAGAGCCGGCGGCCAATTCGGCGCAGGACCACCGGCGGTATCCAACGTGGATTGCGACCAAACCCAGGTGCCCAGACCAACTTACCCGGTGGAAAGCCGGGTACTCTGTTTTGCGAAGACTGGCGAGGACCGGGCCGGAGGAGGTGCAGCAGAGTCCTAGTTTGGCGCCCGTGGAGGAGCTCTTCGGGGCTGCGTTCTCCCATTGGTGTGGTCCGGTATGCCGTCAGGAAAAACATCAACGCCTCCTCCGCAGGAAATTCGTGCACATATTTTTTCATCTGCATCTTAAATGTGCGCACCATGCACTCGGCTTCCCCATTCGATTGTGGATGAAAGGGGGGAGAACAAACGTGCCGAATACCGAAGCGCCTACAAAAATCCTGGAAGGTCTGCGAAATAAACTGAGGTCCGTTGTCCGAGACCAGGGTGACTGGCAGACCTTCCACAGAAAAGATTTTTGCTAGTGCCTGGATTGCAACTTCTGAAGTGGTTGACGAGCAGCGAACCACATATGGAAATTGGGAATAAGCATCAAAGACAATGAGCCAAAAGCCATTGAGAAACGGGCCCGCAAAATCGATGTGAACATGTTCCCATGCCTGGATTGCAGGCGGCCATGAAGAGAACGCTGACCTGGGAGATGCTTGTTGGCTCGCACACTGGGAACAGGCGGCCACCAAGTGCTCAATTTCTCTGTTAATACTGGGCCAGTACACATGTCTGCGAGCCAAGGTTTTAATACGGGAAACACCCCAGTGCCCCTCACGTAATAACGTGAGGACTTCCCTTCGCAAACTTACAGGAACAACCACGCGAGGAGCTGTATCATTGGTAGCCAGAAGGAGAACTCCTTCCAAGACAGAGAGGCGGTCTCGTAGTACAAAATAATTACGAAGAGGGTCCGAGGCCCGGCCAGGAGGTCGGGATGACCACCCCTGCTGAATGAGGCGAACTACTTGCCGGAGAACCGGGTCAGCTGCCGTTTCCCTGCCGACTCTAGAACTAGTGATCGGGAAGCCATCAACCACTTGGCAGGACGCCACATTCAAATGAAAACACATAGTCTCCTCTCGATCGAATTTAGGATCCGGGCCCACCGGAAGATGGTAAAGAGTGTCTGCGTTGTCATGCTGTCCGGTAGGGCGAAAATGAATGTCATAATGGTACTTAGAGAGGAACAAGGCCCAGCGCTGTAGTCTATGGGCCGCCGTATCCGGAATCTGAGAGGCAGGGCCAAATAATGATATTAACGGTTTATGGTCAGTGATTAACTGAAACTTTGTGCCATACAAGAAAGGGTGAAACTTGGTAACAGCGTAGACAATGGCCAAAGCCTCTTTTTCCACCTGGGAGTAATGGGCCTGCGCGGGACTAAGAGTTTTAGACGCGAACGCCAGTGGCTGCTCGGAACCATCCGTGTTGCGATGGGCCAGGACCGCCCCCACCCCATACTGCGAAGCATCTGTAGCCAGGACCAACGGCTTATGGGGTCAAAAGTAGCCAAACAAGGCACTGACGTGAGGAGGCATGCAGGCGACCCATCAATAGGAACACCCTTGCGCAGAAGGCAATACAGGGGGTGGGCGATGGTGAAAGCCCTGGGAATGAACCGGTGGTAATGGGCAATCTTGCCTAAAAAAGCTTGTAACTCCTTCAGCAAAGCAGGCTGCGGAAGGTCGACGATGCCTTGGACCAAACTTCCTAGCGGCTGGACGCCGTGCCAAGAGATTGTGTAGCCCACATACTCAATGGACGGTTGGAAGAAATTTGACTTACGCAGGTTGCAACGCAAGCCCACAGACCTGAATCTGAGAAAGAGGGTGCGAAGGTTGTGCAAGTGTTCCTTCATGCTGCGGCCCGTGACAATTATGTCATCCAGGTAATTAATACAATGAGGGATTGTCGACGTGACGTGCTCAAGATAACGCTGGAATATCGCCGGGGCACTGGATATTCCGAAGGCAAACTGCTGGTATTGGTAAAGGCCAAACGGGGTGTTGACAACCGCCAGCCGTTTGGAGTCCTCATCAAGAGGTATCTGATGATAAGCCTCCAAAAGATCGATTTTTGAAAAATATTGGCCTCCCGCTACGGCGGAGAACAATTCCTCAGCACGAGGCAAAGGATAGGTGTCCACCACCAATTGGGAATTAATGGTGACCTCTAAATCGCCACAAAGATGTAATTTTCCTGAGGGTTTCCTGACAGTAACGAGGGGCGAAGCCCACTCACTAGAAGAAATGGGAAGAACGACCCCTAGGGCTGTCAGCCGGTCTAGCTCTTCTTTTACCTGAGGGCGGAGAGCCAAGGGGATCTGCCTCGCGCGTAGAAAACGCGGCCGAGCCAACGCCTTCAACATTAAGTGAGCTTCAAAGTCTGAAACACGCCCCAGGCCCTCCTCAAAGATATCCGGAAAGTCAGAGATCAAAGATTCTAATGATTGATAGGGAACGTCTTCAGAGACCAACTGTATGGTGTTAGTGATAGAAAAACCGAAAGCTTGAAAGGCATCCAAGCCAGAAAGGTTAGCGGAGCTCGCATCACTGACAACAATAAAAGCAATAGGCCGAGTGACTGATTTGTAAGTCACGTTGGTAGTGAATTGACCCAGTAGGGGAATGAATTGTTTACCATAACCGCGTAGACACCGGTGAACTGGCACCAACTGGCGCGACCCAAGGTCGGAGTAAGTTTGTGCATTCAACAAAGAAACTGCCGCGCCCGTATCTACTTGCAGTTGTAATCGGCGCGACCGAACCGACACCTCGATAAAGAGTTTGTGTGCCGATGCGTCAGGAGCCTGGCCCGATTAAACTTCCTGAATGTCAACGTCCATGTCCTTTGTAACTGCTTCCTTCGATTCTTTTGAGGCCGAGTGGCAAACTTTAGCAATGTGTCCTTTTTTTTTACATTTGCGATAAACGGCCCAACACTGGGGGCACTCTGACCTATCATGATGTATATAGCACGACGCACAGGACGGTAACAGGGGCCGGCAGCCGGAACTCTGTCTACGCGCCGTGCGAGAGCGGCCGTAACAGCCGGATTGTACCGCACGCACGTTGTCCACCCCGGACGCGGCCGCTCCGCCCTCAACCGCCGCGACGTCGCACCACGCTTCCAACTGTTGACCTGCGGCGTGAGAGACTTCATACAGTTGAGCAATGGACAGGACTTCCTCAAGGGAAGGGTCTTCTAACTGCAGGGCCCATTGCCGGACCTCCCTATCGGGGGCCGAACGAACAATGACGTCGCGCACCATAACGTGGGCATACGACTCTCGCAACTGCACCGTGACAAAATGACACTTGTGACTAAGACCGTGCAGGGTAGCGGCCCACGCCCGGTAAGACTGATGGGGCTGCTTCTTGCATTGATAGAACTCGACCCTAGCCACCACAACATCCGTGCGGCGGCGATAATATGAAGACAGTAATGAATACAATGCGTCAAAAGGCAAGGACGAGGGTTCCTGCAATGGTGCTAGCTGCCGCAAAACTTGATACAGGGAGGGAGATATCCAAGACAAGAAAAGAGCATGACAGACCTCCGCATCGGCAACATGAAACGCCTGGAAATGCTGCCGAAGGCGATGTTCATACGCGTCCCAATCCTCCGCCGTCTCGTCATACGGGGGAAAGGGAGGAGGGAACGGTGCTGGAGCAGACGGCGTGGAGAGCAACGCCGGAAGCACTTGTTTCATGGTTGCCATGAGCTCCGTCTGCTGCTCAACCAAAACCCGCACTAAATCCTTCAATCCGCGGATAAGCTGCGAAACTGGAACGACGACGCAACACGTAAAAGAACGACCCTACTCGTCGCCAATTGTGTAGTAACACTGTTCACGTTTTCCATCGCACTTCACAGTAGACCAGGAACTGTCTCATAGGCATGCCCGTTGTGAACTGACCGGGCCCGGCCCGTGCTGCCTGAGTTGTTGTTGTTGTTGTTGTTGTTGTTGTTGTTCCGCTGGCAGAGGTCGTGTGCCCTCTGGTGGACGGGACTCTACTTCCGGCAACTACCGTCCGTGACGTGCCGTGCCGTGCCGATGTGTGCCTCCCGCGATCTTTCTGGTGGCTACTGCAATCTCAGTTTCCAGGAATGTACTTTACACCCAGACCACTGGTCCTGACTCTCTTGAAATCTGCCATTCTGTTGCTGTATGATATGACACTCATTTACATGATTATGTTTCATAATTCTGCTTGAAGGTGCAGCAATAAAAGACAAAAAGTGCAACAGCTCAATTAATAAGAGCTTCTAGTCTGGGATGTGTAAGTTCTGTTTTCTAATTCTTTTAATATGCAACTTCTCTTTGTTGGATACGGCACCTAATAATGAACAAGTAAAAATTCATATCAGTAAATTTGAGAAAATACACAGTTTAAAGATTTTAGCCTGTGTGAAGAGATCTTGTAGAATGGCTGTACTACAGTGTCCATAAATGTGCTTGACATACCTAATATAACTATAAAAGTGCACACATAAACTAGGTTCCCACTCATTTTACTCAGATAAGTAGTGGTTTTAAGTAAAATAATTTGGTAAGCCATAGTTGAATGACTTTGAGACTTCATTAAAGGATTATGAATAATAAAAATACTTTGGGATGCTTCTTATTAGCATTACAGGGTGTTGATGGGAAAGAAAATTCTATGCAAGACTGGAGTATTAGTGTTGTAATAAGGTCAGCCACGTCCATGTTGATGCCAAGATGGCTCCTTTATTCGTTGCATGACCCTTCAATATTTTCTCGCTAAAACAGGTTGAGTTCTCTGTCTCTAATAATTTAAAACACTAATATAAAAAGGTAAACAATGGATTTAACAAGAAAATGTGAGTTTTATGTGTGTGAGAGTGATTTATTTTGGAAACTTCCAGGGAAAAAAAGCCAATTAATATGTTGTTCATGTTAGTTTGTTGTTAACAGTTATTAAGTTTGCACAGTGACTTGGAAGCTGAATTTGTAAAGTGAGTGCAAATTCAGTTTTAGCTCCAGATGAGCTCTATGTCATGACGTTTATGCATGCATTTTGTGTTGTTTCTTAATACACATGCACACTTATCTCATTGAGCACCAGCTTCTAGAGAACTTTTTCATGCATGCTTTTTGCAGGAAAATGTTCTCACAGATGGAGAGGGATCAGGGGAGGAATGTGAGGTGACAGATGAATGTGCTATGCTTCTTAACACGAAGGATGCTTCACTTCATAAGCATATTAGATCACAAGATAAAAGCACTGGTAAGTTCATCTCATTCATATCCATGTGTGCAGTGCATTCGGTGTTGGTGTTGGTTATGGTGTTTCTCCCTAGTCTAACGTAAATAATAGCAGTTCTGTTTTTATTATTAGTCTTGTTTTATGATTTGTTGTTGGGTTAAGGTGTAAAATATGTGTAGCTGTGGAAAATGTAACCTGTCTTTCATTAACGGAATGCGGGTAAGACCATATGAAAGATCCTCAAGTTTTTGAGGGATAAAATTATACTGAAGTGTGTTAAATATTTTCTGTGCCATTTCTCTTTCATATGACTAGTTATAGGCATTTAATTTCATTCCTCGATGTGATGTGTTTTGCTAATAGGCATGAAAGCTCTTTGTTTCTGCAACTAATTGTGTTGCATATTGGTGGTGGTAAATTTAGTTGCACAGTAAGTAGAGATTTGTATTCATTGTGAGTAAAGAAAACGAACAGTGGAAGGGTTAAAGGTAGAGCCCTTTGCAAATATGAATTATCTTGTGTAGTCAAATGGAACTGTTATTCATTAAGTGAATTATGTATTAGCAAACTTTTAAAATACCCTGGAGACTTGAAAGATTATTTCTAGTGTTTCAGAATCATCTGAGACAGATGCTTTAAATCGTTTGATGGAAATGTCAGTCAAGGCTGGATGTATTTTCAGTATATGGATACTTTAGAAAACCTTCACCAGGCACTAGTGTTCGATGTTCCTCACATTGCTAAGTGATGATAGTTTACAAATGTTCACACACAACCAGACATACATCCAAACTGACCCCTGTGGCATCAGGCTTTACATATGCTGGCTAATTAACTGTTCTAGGAGAGACTTATGCAAATAGTTTAAAGTTGTAATCTTTTAGTCTGCATCTTCAAATTGTTACAATGTTTGAACACATTTGTCATCTGCTGTAAGTGTAAACCATAAAGCACAGAGAAATGTATGTTGCAGGTTGAGGGTGAGACTAGATGAGAAGTGCTAATAGTTATGATAGATAGCTAAACCATGAAACTGAAAGGGAAGAAAATATTAGTGGTGAAGTAAATAATCCCAGATATATTTATAAAAAACTTAAAATTATTCTCCCCTATAACAATTACGTTCGCCATGTAAACAAATACCTGACTTTGAAAATTCTCATAAATTGATTTAATTAGTTTTCTGTGTGAGTAAATGATACCAAACAGCATGGAAATTAATATATTAAATTGAAGGTCGCTATTGAGCAGTTTAATGTTCCACACTTCTGTAATCTGCAAGGACACATTAGTAATGTCTTCACGATTGTGAATTAGGGGAGCAGTGAGGCATTTGTAATCATTCGTCATTTTGAAACCTTTGTCATTTGTTGTTTGCTATATTATCTACATCTACATAGATAGTCCGCAAGCCATCGCACGGTGCTTGGCGGAGGGTACCCTGTACCACTTCTAGTCATTTCCTTTCCTGTTCCACTCGAAAATAGAGCAAGGGGAAAACTATTGCCTACATGCCGCTGTATGAGCCCTAATTTCTTGTATCTTACCTTCATGGCCCTTATTTTTTACGTTCAGTGTATGTTGGCGGCAGTAGAATTGTTCTGCAGTCAGCTTCAAATGCCAGTGCTCTAAATTTTCTCAACAGTGTTTCTCGAAAAGAATGTCACCTTCCCTCTGGGGATTCCCATTTCAGTTCCTGAAGCATCTCCGTAACAGGTATGTGTTGCTCAGACCTGCTGGTAATAAATCTAGTAGCCCGCCTCTCAATTGCTTTGATGTCTTTCTTCGATCCGACCTCGTACAGATCCCAAACACTCAAACAGTACTCAAGAATCGGTTCCACCAGCATCCTGTATGCAGTCTTCTTTACAGGTGAACCACTTTTTCATAAAATTCTCCCAATAAACCTAAGTCGACCATTTGCCTTCCCTACCACAGTTTTCACATGCTCGTTCCACCATAAATCGCTTTGCAGTGTTACGCCCAGATATTTAAACGACTTGACTGTATTCAAATATTACAGGTTTTTTCTTCTTACTCATCCGCATTAACTTACATATTTCACATTTAGGGCTAACTGCCATTCATCACATCAACTGGAAATTTTGTCTAAGTCGTCTTGTATCTTCCTACAGTCACTCAACTTCAACACCTTACCATACACTGTGGCATCATCAGCAAACAACCGCAGATTGCTGGCCACTCTATCCACCAAATCATTTATGTATATAGAGAACAGCAGCGATCCTATCACACTTCCCTGGGGCACTCTTGATGATACCCTTGTCTTTGGTGAACACTGGGACTAAGTTAGATGCTAACAACTGCTTATCTGCTCTATCTAATAGAAACTTTCTCCTAGCCTTCTTGACTAATTTATTAACTTTCATTATAATAGTTGCTATAACATCACCATGATCGCTAATTCCTGTTTCTGTACCAACATTGTCGATGAGGTCTGATCTATTGGTAGCTACAAGGTCTAAGATACTTCCATTGCTTGTGGGCTGCCGAGCTAGCTGCTCAAGACAATTGTCAGAAATCATGTTCAAAAGTACTTCATGTGACTGTCTGCACCGGCCGCGGTGGTCTAGCGGTTCTAGGCGCGCAGTCCGGAACCGCGCGACTGCTACGGTCGCAGGTTCGAATCCTGCCTTGGGCATGGATGTGTGTGATGTCCTTAGGTTAGTTAGGTTTAAGTAGTTCTAAGTTCTAGGGGACTGATGACCACAGATGTTTAGTCCCATAGTGCTCAGAACCATTTGAACCATTTGACTGTCCGCCTGTACCCAGTTTTTTCATTTTTTGAATTCACATACTAGAGTGTCTCTTTTGTTTAGAAATATTTACTCCAACTTTGGAACAATCTGAATTTTTCAGTTTTTAGTCTTTAATCTTTAATCTGTGACCCACAACTCTTTGTGTTTATTCCTCATGATAGCCTACAGAAAAGGTCTGTCTGCTGCTAATAAAAGGATTTTACCAGAAAGTTTTCATATTACATGGCTACATCAGATGGATGCTAGCAGCATTTCAGGTCGAAAGCAACATAGAACAAATGCTCTACAGTCACTGCTCATAGTTGACACATTCTACTTTAGGGATGCTATATATATATAATTTTTAATTTCATATGTTTTAAATAATATGATTTTCTTTTTGATTAATAGTCCAGAATTGTCTTCATGCCACATCTAGATTTGTTCAAGACACTATACAAGGTTGGCCGAACACTTCCATAAAGAGATTTATTAACTTGCAACATTTCCTGGAAATTTGTTACTGTAAGATGTTGTTGTTGTTGTGGTCGTCAGTCCTGAGACTGGTTTGATGCAGCTCTCCATGCTACTCTGTCCTGTGCAAGCTTCTTCATCTCCCAGTACCTACTGCAACCTACATCCTTCTGAATCTGCTTAGTATATTCATCTCTTGGTCTCCCTCTACGATTTTTACTCTCCACGCTGCCCTCCAATACTAATTTGGTGATCCCTTGATGCCTCAGGACATGTCCTACCAACCGATCCCGCCTTCTAGTCAAGTTGTGCCACAAACTTCTCTTCTCCCCAATCCTATTCAATACCTCCTCATTAGTTATGTGATTTACCCATCTAATCTTCAGCATTCTTCTGTAGCACCACATTTCAAAAGCATCTATTCTCTTCTTGTCCAAACTAGTTATCGTCCATGTTTCACTTCCATACATGGCCACACTCCATACAAATACTTTCAGAAATGACTTCCTGACACTTAAATCTATATTCGATGTTAACAAATTTCTCTTCTTCAGAAACGCTTTCCTTGCAATTGCCAGTCTAAGTTTTATATCCTCTCTACTTTGACCATCATCAGTTATTTTGCTCCCCAAATAGCAAAACTCCTTTACTACTTTAAGTGTCTCATTTCCTAATCTAATTCCCTCAGCATCACCCGACTTAATTTGACTACATTCCATTATCCTCGTTTTGCTTTTGTTGATGTTCATCTTATATCCTCCTATCAAGACACTATCCATTCCGTTCAACTGCTCTTCCAAGTCCTGTGCTGTCTCTGACAGAATTACAATGTCATCGGCAAACCTCAAAGTTTTTATTACTTCTCCATGGATTTTAATTCCTACACCGAATTTTTCTTTTGTTTATTTCACTGCTTGCACAATATAAAGATTAAATAACATTGGGGATAGGCTACAACCCTGTCTCACTCCCTTCCCAACCATTGCTTCTCTTTCATGCCCCTCGACTCTTATAACTGCCATCTGGTTTCTGTACAAATTGTAAATAGCCTTTCACTCCCAGTGTTTGACCCCTGCCGCCTTTAGAATTTGAAAGAGAGTATTCCAGTCAACATTGTCAAACACTTTCTCTAAGTCTACAAATGCTAGAAACGTAGGTTTGCCTTTCCTTAATCTAGCTTCTAAGATAAGTCGTAGGGTCAGTATTGCCTCACGTGTTCCAATATTTCTACAGAATCCAAACTGATCTTCCCCGAGGTCGGCTTCAACTAGTTTTTCCATTCGTCTGTAAAGAATTCGCGTTAGTATTTTGCAGCTGTGGCTTATTAAACTGATTGTTCGGTAATTTTCACATCTGTCAACACCTGCTTTCTTTGGGATTGGAATTATTATATTCTTCTTGAAGTCTGAAGGTATTTCGCCTGTCACATACATCTTGCTCACCAGATGGTAGAGTTTTGTCAGGACTGGCTCTCCCAAGGCCGTCAGTGGTTCTAATGGAATGTTGTCTACTCCTGGGGCCTTCTTTCAACTCAGATCTTTCAGTGCTCTGTCAAACTCTTCACGCAGTATCATATTTCCCATTTCATCTTCATCTACATCCTCTTCCATTTCCATAATATTGTTCTCAAGTACATCGCACTTGTATAGACCGTCTATATACTCCTTCCACGTTTCTGCTTTCCCTTCTTTGCTTAGAACAGGGTTTCCATCTGAGCTTTTGATATTCATACAAGTGGTTTTCTTTTCTCCAAAGGTCTCTTTAATTTTCCTGTAGGCAGTATCTATCTTACCCCTAGTGAGATAAGCCTCTACATCCTTACATTTGTCCTCTAGCCATCCCTGCTTAGCCATTTTGCACTTCCTGTCAATCTCATTTTTGAGACGTTTGTATTCCTTTTTGCCTGCTTCATTTACTGCATTTTTATATTTCCTCCTTTCATCAATTAAATTCAACATTTCCTCTGTTACCCAAGGATTTCTACTAGACCTCGTCTTTTTACCTACTTGATCCTCTGCTGCCTTCACTACTTCATCCCTCAAAGCTACCCATTCTTCTTCTATTGTATTTCTTTCCCCCATACCTGTCAATTGTTCCCTTATGCTCTCCCTGAAACTCTGTACAACCTCTGGTTCTTTCAGTTTATGCAGGTCCCACCTCCTTAAATTCCCACCTTTTTGTAGTTTCTTTAGTTTTAATCTACAGTTCATAACCAATAGATTGTGGTCAGAGTCCACATCTGCCCCTGGAAATGTCTTACAATTTAAAACCTGGTTCCTAAATCTCTGTCTTATCATTATATAATCTATCTGAAACCTGTCAGTATCTCCAGGGTTCTTCCATGTATACAACCTTCTTTCGTGATTCTTGAACCAAGTGTTAGCTATGATTAAGTTGTGCTCTGTGCAAAATTCTACCAGGCGGCTTCCTCTTTCATTTCTTAGCCCCAATCCATATTCACCTACTACGTTTCCTTCTCTCCCTTTTCCTACTACCTAATTCCAGTCACCCATCACTATTAAATTTTCGTCTCCCTTCACTATCTGAATAATTTCTTTGATTTCATCATACATTTCTTCAATTTCTTCGTCATCTGCAGAGCTAGTTGGCATATAAGCTTGTACTACTGTAATAGGCATGGGCTTCGTGTCTATCTTGGCCACAATAATGCGTTCACTATGCTGTTTGTAGTACCTTAACTGCACTCCTATTTTCCTATTCATTATTAAAGCTACTCCTGCATTACCCCTATTTGATTTTGTATTTATGATCCTGTATTCGCCTGACCAAAAGTCTTGTTCCTCCTGCCACCGAACTTCTCTAATTCCCACTATATCTAACTTTAACCTATCCATTTCCCTTTTTAAATTTTCTAACCTACCTGCCCGATTAAGGGATCTGACATTCCACGCTCCAATCCGTAGAACGCCAGTTTTCTTTCTCCTGATAACGACGTCCTCTTGAGTAGTCCCCGCCCGGAGATCTGAATGGGGGACTATTTTACCTCCGGAATATTTTACCCAAGAGGACACCATCATCATTTAACCATACAGTAAAGCTGCATGTCCTCGGGAAAAATTACGGCTGTAGTTTCCCCTTGCTTTCAGCCGTTCGCAGTACCAGCACATCAAGGCCGTTTTGGTTAGCGTTACAAGGCCAGATCAGTCAATCATCCAGACTGTTGCCCCTGCAAATACTGAAAAGCTGCTGCCCCTCTTCAGGAACCACGCGTTTGTCTGGCCTCTCAACAGATACCCCTCCGTTGTGGTTGCACCTACAGTACGGCTATCTGTATCGCTGAGGCACTCAAGCCTCCCCACCAACGGTAAGGGTCCATGGTTCACGGGGGGAGGACTGTAAGATACAAATACTGAATAACTAACTAGATATATTTTTTGCACTATTTGAAACAAAACAAGCAAGAAGCATGTAAAATATTTATTTCATCTAAATTAGATGGAAATTTCGTTTATAACTGAGGAATTAGTGCATTCATATTGACAGTTAGGTATCTTCTTTCTTTCATTAGCCACTCAAGGAAGCTGTCAAGAGAACACATTTGGTAAGTTGTAGAACTTTGGTAACACTCTGTTTGTCCCAAAAATTATAGCACATTTAGTATTTTGGGTTATTTATGAACATGGCAGCATGGTTTTTTTTAAATTATAAGGTTACAGTATTCAGTCTAAGGCAATATTTTGTTTAGCGTTTCTGCTCTTTATGTACTAGTATTTTCAGATCTAAATCATAACCATAAATTCTCCTGTTTTGCAGTTGTCCATTGTTTCAGAGATCCTAGGAGAATTATCATCTTAATTCACAAACAAATATTTTATGTGATAAGGGTTTTACTCACAAATCTCATGATGTTACATGAAATGATGTAGCCGCATGTCAGATGTGCAGTTTCCTATTTATGTTCTTTGTTGATTTCCGGAACAGATTTGAAATAGTACTCTCAAATACTACACATGTACTACATATTACATTACTTACAATCAATTTGTGGCTTTCTTATTTTCGTGTTTGGCAGGTTGAGTTTGAAATTATGAATAAAAATAAATAAGTATACACAATATATAAGTAATATTGTGTAGTGTGCTTGACAGTCTGGCCTCAAAACTTGCAGCACCAGAAACGATAGGAAATAATTAAATTTTACTTCTTATGTTTATACAGTATAGTAGGAAGAATATGTGACTAAATCAGTAGATGATTTTGATTCTAGTGCAAAGAGCTACCATTTCTGGCAGCAACAGTGGCTGTAACCCATCTGGGCATAGAGTCAGACTGAACTTGGATCTTGTGTATGAGTATGTAATTCTATGCTGCTTCAATTCTGTACTAGAGTTCATCAGTTGTTGTGGCTGGTGACAGGTGGTGTGCCAGCTGCATGGATACCCCTGACCAGATGTTATTAATGGGTGAGGGATCTGTAGAATGTGCTGAGCTGGGGCATAGGTGAACACCATTTATATCAAAGTAGGTCATGATAGCACAATCAGTATGTGGTCTTGCGTTATCTTCTTGAAAATTAGTGTCACAAAGACCTCAAATATAGGGCACAGCTATTGCTCTTAGCAGAAACATAACGGCTGCTATCCAAACTACCAGCTTTGCAAACAAGAGATGATCATCAATCCAACAATGTCCTATATCATGATGATGGTGAATGCAATCTGACAATGTTCAAACTCCTCCGAGACACCACACACGGATATGTATTTCATGAAATTGTACATGGAAATGGGATTGCTCTGACAAGACAACATGATACCACTTGTGCACTATTTGCTCACAAGTCAAGCATTGCAGATGGTGGTTGTAAAAAATCACATGAAATCAGCAGAAAGAATCACTCATGAGTTCCAAAATGCTACTAGCAGTGTAATTAATAAATGACAGTGTGTAAGGAGTTCAAAAGAATGGGATACGATGGCTGCTCGTAAGCCACATATTTCTGTAGTCTGCTAAACAACACTTGAGATGTTGTAGAAAGTGACACAACTGGACCGTGAATGACTGGAAACAAGTGATTTGGAGTGATAAACTGTCCTAGAGTTTGGGTTTGGTGAAAGCCTGGAGTGTGTTACCCACCATCTTATGTAATGTCAACAGTGAAGTACAGAGAAGATGGTGTTGGGAGTGCTTAGGGTGTGGTCCCCTAATTCATTTAAGCAAATGCTACATGTGGAAGGACATGAAAATATTTTACTGCACTGTACTGCAGAGGAGCAGTTTGGAAGTCATGATTGATTGTATCGGTATGACAATGCATCCAGTAATGAAGCAGCAATTGTGAATAATGGTTTGTGTATGATAACGTTCCTGAAATGGACTGGCCTGTCCAAAGTCTTGAGCTGAATCCAGTGGAACACATTTGGGATGAGTTAGATTGCCAAATTTGCTCCAGACCCCAGCATCCAATGTCAGTACCTTCTCTGGTTTTGGCTCATAAGGAAGAATTGGCTCCCTTTCCTCCACAGACATTCAGACACCTCACCGAAAGTGGCCCCAGCAGAGTTAAAGCCTTCATAAAGGCAAAGGGTGGCCATACCTCATATTAATGCCTACTAATGGATGTCCAGCTTACTATTGATCAGATAGTGTATGTCCAGTGTTGCCATTTGGCTCACCATTATCTGCGTACTTCTCTCTGTTGCTTCATCAAAGGAAGCCACAATAATGGTTACTGTCCTGACAGCCCATGATTCTCCGTATGTCGTGCGGATACTTGTCTTCCTGCAAAAAAACCCATTCCATAATTCAAGGTAATTGATTAGGCTCTACAATCCCGCATGGCTGAGTGAAGCGTATATCTGTCCTCTCAGTGTTGAGATCCTGTATGGCATTGAATATGGTCCCTTTGAATCCATTGATTCCATATTGGCATGACAATCGTAGGTTCTCAAACAATGTGAGAAACAGTATTGCAAAACGATAAATCACAGTCTCAATGGGCTGTGATCCTGCTGCTTTCAAATTCTGACAGTGTGGCAGATGTCTTTCTTTCAGGAGGCATATCACAATGTTCTCCCAAAGAACCAACATTCAAATGCAATTTATGAATAATACTCCAGCCGCATGATTTTTCCTTTGATACAGAATGCAGATGGTATTACTTCCATTTGTTTTATGCATTTAGCTGAAACGCTAATCACTTATGAATAATAAAGTATGAATAATAAACATTCCTTGTACATGGTATGAAGAAAAATAATAAAGCAGTTGATAACGAGCTACACAAATTTAAGGCAGTAGTATACTTTAGTATGGTTTTCTTGTATCTGCACACATAATTCCACCTAATTAGTTATTTACAATGTGATTGAAAGGTGTAAAAATGTGTTTTGTCACCTAAGTGTTCCCTCCAATGCTATATGCAGTTACATGGAGGACCATTGAATCCAGTTTTGACCATTTTAGAATACATCAAGAATTCATTTATAGAACACATGAACAGCTATGTTAGAGCCTTCTACGTGGCTGCCTATTAGCATCTTTCACATGTAAACCAATTGCAGTTTGTCATACTAGTGATATTATAAACTGTGGGTTAACACCAGGTACCCCAGACAGCTCTGTGAGTATTAGGTTTGTGAGTTCTGAACTGTCACTTCTGAGATACATTCAGTGGTCTTTGATGTTGGGCAAATTTTAGGCCCATACCATAAAGTAGTTCACATCCTCACTGTTCTCAGACCACTGTAATGTAATATCAGCAGTGTGCCATGAGCATTTTTGCAGAAAAAGGCCATAACTGTTGGAGACAACATCATCAGGTATGAAGGAATATAAGTAGTCAATGCTAATAATGTCACGTCTCACAGAACTTATGATGCTCTCACAGTATAATACTGCTGACTATAACCTATTTGTATTACATGTACTTGTGATGATGTGGTGTTGTAGAAGACTGAAGATCTAGAGTTGATTATGTATGTGATTTAACAGGAAGTATGAGTCGCCTGACCAGACAGTTCCATTTATAATGATCCACAATCAAATCATGGTTTTTCAATGCACACTGCAGTCATAAATGTAGATTTTAAAACATTTTTGGATTCTAGATTACACAAACACTGTAGGGCCACGCGGGTTAGCCGTGCAGTCTGAGGCGCCTTGTCACAGCCTGTTGCCCCCCCCCCCCCCCCCCCCCCCCGGAGGTTCGAGTCCTTCCTCAGGCATGTGTGTTGTCCTTAGCATAGGTTAGTTTAAGATAGAATAAGTAGTGTGTAAGCCTAGGGACCAATGACCCCAGCAGTTTGGTCCCATAAGACCTTACTACAAATTTACAAAAACACAGTATGTTCAAAAAGTACTGAATCTTCTTCTTACCCACATAAACAAATGAAGTGTGAGACACTTTCTTTGGTGGACATATGGTGAGGGATACTCATACGCACTTGCAAATTTTTTCCTACCAGTAGACAGCATTAGATTAGATTAGATTAGATTAATTGTTCATTGCATAGACCCACAAAAGAGGGGATCCTCCTGGTGTGGAACATGTCAGATAATTATTACAAAAATGTAATTAGAAAAACTTGAGTTTCATTAATTTTAATGATGCTCAGTCAATAAACAGTAGAATTATGTACATTAATTAAATTAAACTTCTGATATTTACAGGTTTAATACTTACATTTGATTTCATTAAGCCCATCATTCACACAGTAGGTAATTACTTGGCTGTTACAGCCAAGTATTGTCAAAAATTAAAATATAATAAATTTTCATTAAAATGGTATGTTGCACTTGTTGAGAAATTCATGGATGGAATAGAAGGAGTTGGCCACCAAAAATTTATATATATTGTTCGTATTTGTAGTATTGATATTGTGTACTAAGCAGTTAATTGGAAAAAGAGATGTATTATTTACAACAAGCTTTATTAAGGAATAAATATACTGAGAAGCTGTGGTTAGTATGCCCAATTCTTTGAATAGGTTTCGACATGATGTTCTTGGATTTACACTACACATTACTCTTATCATATGCTTCTGTACTCTAAAAATTTTGTCTCGGTTTGTGGAGTTACCCCAAAATATGATACCATATGACATAATGGAGTGAAAATAAGCAAAATATGCCAGTTTTGTTTATATTTATATCTCCTATGTCTGACATCATTCACATTGCGAACAGAGACTTGTTTAGGCACTTTAGCAGTTCGTTAGTATGTTGCTCCCAACAGAATTTATTATCAAGTTGTAATCCCAAGAAGTTTACACACTCAACTTCTCTTATTTCCATGCCATCATATTTTATATACACACTAGAAGGAAATCTCTTGGAAGTTCTGAACTGCATATAGTGGGTCTTTTCAAAGTTTAATGACAGTGAATTGGCTATAAACCTCTTATTAATGCCTATAAAAATTTGATTAGCTGCCCTTTCTAAATTTATATTTGGTTTACTATTTATTGCAATGTTTGTATCATCTGCAAATAAGACAAACTTGACATCTGGTAATGTAACAGATGACAGGTCATTAATATATGCAAGAAATAGTAGTGGGCCTAGTATGGAACCTTGGGGAACACCACATGTAATTTCTTCCCAGTCAGATGATGTCTGATTGCCTACTGCTGAAGTGTTATGTAATGACGCCCTTTGTTTTCTATTAGTAACATATGACTGAAACCACTTTGCAGAACTACCAGTGATGCCATATGAATTTACTCAAAAGCCTTTAGATGAGATAATAAATCTTTAAGACCATTTATAAACTGTTTGAAATTTCCTGAAGGTGCTTTGTTTATGGCTACTATTATAAAGAACCTATTATGAAATTCTATCTCTGTTGCACATGCTTCTAAGTGCTGCTCTAAGCAAAATTTACTAATGTCAGTATTCTCAAATTTAAAACTGTTCTTAACAAATGTGGCAACACCTCCTTTCTCCATATTTTGTGTACAGAAGTAATAGGCTAACTTAAATTCTGTAAGGTTTAACATATCTATACCAGTGGTCACACGGTGTTCAGAGAGGCAGATTATATCAACTGGGTTCGATGACTCTAATTCATCAATGCACATAAGTAGTTCATTAATTTTACTTCTAAGCCCTCAAATATTTTGATGCTCTAAAGATAGTTGGCATTTCACATCTATCCTATCCTTTCCTGTTGAGGTGTAGGCCATGTCTAGTATAATCCCACCTACTGAGAGAATCAACAGGAACCAAACCAATATGTGATCCCACACTTGACCCAAGTAACCGTTCCGACTCCAAATTAACTGTCCTGATAGAAGAGTTTAAATGATGTTGGTCATGGCGCCTCAGAACAGACACAAACTCAACACTGGTTAGAGACCGTTAGTCACTAGTAGTTTCTTTTAGGGGCATTTGCAGCTTGGGAAATAGCCAAAAATCACATGGAACCGTATTGGGGGATTAGGGAACCTGACTAACCACAGGAATGTTGTGTTTGGTGATAAAAGTCTGAATCATATGTGCAGAATGGACGGATGCAATGTCGTTACAAGCCAAATTTTTGCTTGTCACAGATCTGGTTGTTTGCACCACACAACATTACAGAGGCAACAAAGGACCTCCTGAAAGTATTCTTCTGTGATGATTTGACCTCGTGGAGTATATTCACCTGCACCAACTCGGAGAAAATGGTCAACATGATCTTGCTATTGCCGTGGACCTGCCATATTTTTCTTTTATTTTTATGTCTCAGGAATCGTGAATGTTTTCACCGTGGTGACTGAAGTTTGTTTTCTGAGACTTAACCACAAACCCACATCTCATCACTTCCAATTACGGTGTCCAGAAAGCTGAGGATACTGTTTGCAGTGTCATATATGTCCAGTGCAGTTTCCAGACAGTGTTGCTTCTGATCCATTGTCAGCTTATTCATTGTTTATCTATAACTTGTTCACGATTTCTTGTCCTGTGATACAATGGTCTTCCATGACGGAAGTCGGCACTTGCTTGGTGACATTGTCATTTTGGTTTGTTGAGGATCTGGCTGGACACAATTCACTGTCTACTGACATGCGGCCATCTTTGAAACATTTGTACCACTTCTTTATCTGTGACTTGGTGAGTTGTTCATGGTAACATCCCCAAAAAGCCTGTTGAAACTTGCAAATGATTTCTGTGTGGGTACAGCAAAACTTTTGACAAAATTTGGTGCAATATTGCTGTTCAATTTGTTCCATCATTTTATGAATAACTGGCATCCAATGAGTGTTAAAAACAGACGCTCACTCGTAAATAGGTTGATAGTGACTAAAGTTTTCTACTGACAGGAAAAATGCATATCTCCATATTCTCCAAGTGCACCAAATCTCCACCAAAGAAAGTGTCTCGCACTTCATTTGTTTATGTGGGTAAGATGAAGATTCAGTACTTTTTGAACATACTGTGTTTGTGTAATCTGTAGCTCAAAAATGGTCTCTGACCAAAACTGGTTGTACAATTAAAAAATAAATTGTTCAGCAGCTTCACATGTTACAAAATGTCATTTTTACAACACTTAACTGGTTGGTGAGTTGAACCTTTACTTCTGAAATTATAACACATTTTTATGTACATGGAATACATATGATTTAGTGCATGGTGGTAATCATTTTATATAGGCAGTTGGTCCTAAAATACACCCCATACATTAGTGACAGAAATGAGCATCCAAAATGTTATTGGATAAATAGTTTCTTGGTTTCCAGATATTTATTTTTCAGCATGAGATGTAGACACAATTGGGTTAAAATGTTATGCCCTTAGTTGTTTCTCAGCGAATGAATTGAATGTTCGTGCGAAAATGTAAGTTGCGGGACATCTATACTACTGAAACATTTTTTTATGGTGTATCAAGTATCCACAAATCCCAACTACAGTAGAAATTTGCAAGAAAATAACTCGCACAGCACACTATGGACATGTGAAAAAACATGCATTGTGTGTCTGGTTCTTTGTAGAACAGTTTTATGGCCATGGACAAGAGTAACAACATGACTGACAGTTGTGTACAGGGCAGCTGCTGCAGCAACAACCAATAAGAGAATGAGCTTAGTCATGACATCTGTTCTATTCGTTATTGCAATATTGCTCTGCACTGGTCCAGGTACCACAGTCAGTTGCAGATGATCCTTGCTACTGATATTTCAAATTGTTATTCAATTATTTTTTCCTCAGTTCAGCATGTTTAATTTACACAACCCAATATCTCAAACAATATGCATTATTGCATAGAAAAGTCATAAGGCTGTTATGATCTTTCAAAGCAAATGGAATAATGTACATTAACAGATGATGGTGTGAATAAATTTGGTGTGCAACCACACTGATGTAGCTGTCACAGCCATGTTGCATGCATGGTTAATAGTGAATTAGTGATATCACCCCTTTCTGTGTTCAACTGTCCTCTGCTGTCAATCACTGTGTTATTTTGATTTAGGTGTAGTTTACACCTACTTCAACTACTCCCTAACAGAAAACTCCCTAATACCTCCTTTTTTGCCACTTCTCACATACTTTTTTTGTAGAGACCCTCTTGCTATTATGTACGTGTGTTGGCATGAAAGCTTTCATCTCACATATTTGCAAATTAGTATTAGCTGTCATAACATATTTTCATCTCCCCGATGCTCAAAAGGCATAACCATGCAGATAATAATTACTTTAGGCAACAGCTTCTGTAACCAGTCAGTATGTTGAAACTACAAATATGTAACACATTGGAGATGAGATACAATTTTATCAATTTGGTGTACCATATTAAATTTTAAGTATTTACACAATATTTGGGATGTTGCTGTGGTTGCCTGTGAAAGAAATAAGAACTACATTCAGTGGACTTCTGGGTCTGGGCTACTTGTAGTAAACTTTGTGTAAGTACACACTAATGTAGATCAGTTGCAGTAACTGCAGTGATATTGAAATTGTATGACATATGGGACAAACATCGTAGATAGTAAACAATGTCTGTTTTGTAGCATAATTTTCAGCTGTTAGCATTTTTCACAAACAGTTAGTGTAATAACATACAAAATTATCAAATTATTAGTGGCAGTGTCAATAAATACCTGTATTTTACTATGTTGTGTTTATAAGTTATTGGTCTGAAACAGTTATACGCTTAAAGAATACTGACATAATGATCTGTGTACAGGAGCCAACCTGAAGCCAGATGAGTTCATGAACATCACTCAACTGACTTCTATGCCACAGACACCATTGCCAACTCCGGGCATCGTGATGGGAGGTGTAGACAGCCTTTTCAACTCGCCCTCCCCTCCCTCCATACATCACCACCACCACCACCATTCCCATGGTCACACTCATCATCATGCTCATACCCACTCCCGCAAACACAGAAAAAAATCCCTTGCACCATCTCATCCTCCTTCGTCATCTCGTGCCAGTATTGTCTTCCCAATTCTCGCTAGTGCCGGAACAAATCCGTTCACTGCTGCAGCATCAGCTGCAACGAGCCAGCGCAGATTTGAAACTGATATAAACATTAGTAAGTAATGTGAGCTGTGTAGAAAAACTGTTGTAGTTGCAGTTTCAGTTTTGTTTATGAAGCATATAAAACCAAAGTTGGCAATAGTAGGTACTCATTAGTGGCATGAGCGCTCTTGTAGTAGAATTGAATTGCACTACCATTAGAGTTTTGAGTGTGCCTGTGGTAACAGTTTATTTCAAGAAAATTTTCACTAGATCAGTTACTTTTAACGGCATCAGTCCTTTGCATGATATTTCCTCCCTCATTTTTGTTTATCTGTAGTCATGAGAAGCTGGGATTTTCGTCATCTGGTGTTACCACCAAATTGTAAAAACAGTTTTGAAAGACCATGCAGAATCTGAATGAATGGTTTTGCGTTTCTTGTATATTACAGAACGAGAACTGAAAAACTTCCACTAATGTGTAGCACAAATAATGTGATAATTGGCAAAGATAGACAAGGAGATTGATAGAAGGCAACTGTTCAATGTCAGTTGATTAGCTGAAATGGGTTAATAGCTTCATTTGGTGGGATGGTGTTGCAAGGTTCCGGAATGAATGTACAAAATTTATGATAAAAATAAAAATTTTAAAAAGAAAAAAATGAAGGTAAAATACTGAGTAGAGCATGAAAAGCAATTGAGGGATTCATTTTATTTTCATATGATTTGTTTTTACCAAGTCCTTCCTGGTTTACTGCAATTTCCTCTTAAAAATACTGTAGCAGTCAGTAGCTGTAGCCCTCATTATCAGTCTGTATGAAAAGGGAAGTTATCTGGTAGCATTTTGCCCAAAGCATAATTTAATCATTGAAAACACTTGGTTCATGAATGACATTTGTATACTGGATGGCTATAGTTAAACTTTCCCTTTTTGACATGTTATAACACAGAAACTAACTACTGTACAAGTACCAAACTTGGTAGCATTAATGTCAAGGACATGGGGGAGAGAAATAATGCAGTTGAAACACTTTTAATATGCTGCTATGGTACATCATATAATTACACACTGCTACCATTACTGCTACAAAGGGGGCTCAGTATGGCACCCATCAGTGTCCAAAAGAGTCTGAAAGCACAGGATTGCATTCTGCACAGCAAAACGAAGCCTGTCCATATGGTATGCTGGCTACCTCTCTTGATATACTGGGCTTCAGATCAGCACTTGGGAATGTTCCCCTGGTAAACCCTGTCCTTCAGGTAGCCCCACAACCAGAAATCACAGGGAGTGAGATCAGGTGATCATGCTGGCCAAGCATTTGGAAACAATTGGCTGATAATTTGATCATTTCCATATGTCATTTGGAGAAGCAGGTATAATTCATGAGAGTTGTGAGGTAGGGCCCCATCTTTCATGCAAAGTGTCAAGTTCAATGCGTCTCTCTCCTGTAGGGCAGATATGACATGGTGGCGAAACTTATCGCAGTAATGCTGGCCAGTCACACTGCACGTCTTTAATCCTTGAGCGCTAATTTATTCAAAAAAGAATGGGCTGGTGATGAACTTTGGTGTGAAGCCACACTATACAGCGACACATTCACCATACAGAGGAACTTTATGCGCAGTGACTGAAGGTGAAGATCCCCACAATCGGCAATTCTGTGTGTGCACCTCATCCATCAGAGAAAAATCAGCTTTGTCTCTCCATAGGATGGTCCACGGCCAGCCCTGCTCAACTTCAATCTCTTGCGAGAAAATGGAGAGCAAAGTCAACATTTCGTTATGTATCCTGTGGTGCAAGCTGCTGTACGACATCGATCGTACACGAATACCATTTGAGAATGGTTCAAAGCACCTCCCATACAGCAGATCGTGGGATGTTCAACTGTCATGACACATTATGTGCACTGCCTTATGATTGGGAATCACACACAGTGTTGTCTGCTATAGCAACAGCGATTTCATCAACCACTTGTGGTGTAACATCTTGTCAGCATCTTCCTGGAGCGATGCCCAGTTCTCCTGTTGATTTGAACTTCTTCATCGTGCTCCGCAAAGCTGGTGGAGAAAGAGGACCTTTCCATAATCTTTTCAGCCAGCGATATTCTGGAAGTGCAGCTGCAGCATTACTTTTGTTTTGATAATAGTGCTTCACTGGTAATTCCCTGCTCCTTTTGTCCAAACTCATGTTGATACATCAACAAGAGCACTGCGACTGGTCAGGTGTGTGATGATATGAATCACGATGACTGATCACGGCATCTGGTGGCCGTAGTTGGAACTGTACGGTGGTGCTGTGACACATGGAGATCATGCACCTCATACTCCTGACATTAATGCTATCAAGCTTGGTACTCGTACGGTAATTAGTTTCTGTGTTATAACATGTTAAATAGGGAAAGTTTAGTTATAACCACCCGGTACATGGAGGAGACTGGATACACCAGAAGATTTCAGATAGATTATAAAATGATAAGCCAAAGATTTCAAAAGCAGATTTTAAACTGGAAAACATTTTCAAGGGCAGGTTAGGACTCTGATCATAATTTATTGGTTACAAACTGCAGATGAAAAGTGAAGACATTGCAGAAATGTTGGAAACTGATGGTATGGGAGCTGAATTACCTGGAAGAACAAGAAGTTGCTGGGAGCTTCAAGGGGAGTATTAGGTAACAATTGACTGAACCCGGGAATGGAATACAATAGAAGACGAATGGCTAGCTTGAAAAATTATTTCACCTGGTATGTGGTCCACCTTTGGAATGCAATAAAGCGTGCATGGATTTGACTAGTATTTGGAAGGTTTCTGAAGATGTGTGGCACCAGATAACTTATGCATAGGTCGTACAATTCTGCTAAATTATAAGCCATTGGTTTGTGAGCTTGGAGTGGGCACACAATAGTGTCCCAGATATGTTCCATTGGGTTCAGATCAGGTGATTTTGGTGGCCAAGACATCAGTGTGAGTTCACTGTCATGCACCTCACACCACTGTACCACAGTTATGGCCTTGTGACAAGGACAGTTATCCTGATGTGACTCTCCAAACTCTCCCGGTGGACATGTAAATCGTCTTCACGAGTTTGCCACCGGATCATGCTGTGCAAGTTCCACAATATTTCCTCGGAGCAACTGTCCGACATCTTCGGGTGGTTCAACCTTGCAGGTGGCCTGGTACCTAGCCATGTTAGACAGTTGCTCCAAGGAAATATCATGGAATTTGCACAACGTGATCCGGTGGCAAACCCATAAAGACTATTTATGACAGTTATCCTGCTGGAAGATGCCATTACCATTGGGGAACTCATCAGTCATGAAAGGATGCAGCTGGATGGCAGTGGTGTTCACAAAGTCCACAGCTGCCCTGGTGCCTTCCATCAAGTGCTACCATAGGTCCCATATAAACCCATGTGTATATCCCCATAGCATGATTAAGCCCACTGGACTGAGGGCAGGCAAGGGGCATGTTATGACCAACTGTTCACCTGGATGACTGCTTTTATAGATACGAATATTGATGATGTGTTGTAACTAGCAATGTGATTTCGGACCTGGCAGCACATTCTCTTTGATCTACGGTCCAATCTGGATGATAAGTGCCCTACTGCAATTGCAGTTGATGATACCATTGAGTCAACATGGGAACACCTATGGATGTTCTGTAGAGCTCCATGTTCAGCAAATTGTGCTGAACATTGTGGTCTGAAACAGTTGGGCCTGTGCCAGCACTGTACTCTGCCATCAGATCTATCCTGCTTTACAGAGAAGGCAGGCTTCCAAGCTCCACATTCTGTGATGAGATGTGGACACCTATCACCTTCTATTGTCCCACAGTCTCATAGGCCTTCAACATTTTTCGATAGATGAACATGAAAGTACGACACAAACAGCCAACCATATTCATCATTTCCGAGATACTCATCTCCAGGTGCTGGGCACTAACAATCTCCCCTTTGTCAAAGTCACTTTGTCAGTGAAATTCCCCAGTTGCAGTCTGTATTTTCACTAGAATCATTCCGCATTTGTCTCTGCTCTGCTTATATATATTCTGTAATGCATCATGTGCCTGCAATGCCATCTGTTGGCATTCAGTCTTGCAGTAGGCAGTGGTCATGCTTTAGCTCATCAGTACGTGAGACATGCGAAATAATCTCAAACTTCAAAAAGAATGTAGTAATTCCAGTTACAACAAAGGCAAGTGCTGACAAGTGTGAATATTTCCATACTATGTTGTTTTTGTTGTTGTGGTCTTCAGTCCTGAGACTGGTTTGATGCAACTCTCCGTGCTACTCTATCCTGTGCAAGCTTCTTCATCTCCCAGTACCTACTGCAACCTACATCCTTCTGAATCTGCTTAGTGTATTCATCTCTTGGTCTCCCCCTACGATTTACCCTCCACGCTGCCCTCCAATACTAAATTGGTGATCCCTTGATGCCTCAGAACATGTCCTACCAACCGATCCCTTCTTCTGGTCAAGTTGTGCCACAAACTCCTCTTCTCCCCAATCCTATTTAGTACCTCCTCATTAGTTATGTGATCTACCCATCTAATCTTCAGCATTCTTCTGTAGCACCACATTTCAAAAGCTTCTATTCTCTTCTTGTCCAAATTATTTACGTCCATGTTTCACTTCCATACATGGCTACACTCCATACAAATACTTTCAGAAATGACTTCCTGACACTTAAATCTATACTCGATGTTAACAAATTTCTCTTCTTCAGAAACGCTTTCCTTGCCATTGCCAGTCTACATTTTATATCCTCTCTACTTCGACCATCATCAGTTATTTTGCTCCCCAAATAGCAAAACTCCTTTACTACTTTAAGTGTCTCGTTTCCTAATCTAATACCCTCAACATCACCCGACTTAATTCGACTACATTCCATTATCCTTGTTTTGCTTTTGTTGATGTTCATCTTATATCCTCCCTTCAAGACACCATCCATTCCGTTCAACTGCTCTTCCAAGTCCTTTGCTGTCTCTGACAGAATTACAATGTCATCGGCAAACCTCAAAGTTTTTATTTCTTCTCCATGGATTTTAATACCTACTCCGAATTTTTCTTTTGTTTCCTTTACTGCTTGCTCCATATACAGATTGAATAACATCGGGGAGAGGCTACAACCCTGTCTTACTCCCTTCCCAACCACTGCTTCCCTTTCATGTCCCTCGACTCTTATAACTGCCATCTGGTTTCTGTACAAATTGTAAATAGCCTTTCGCTCCCTGTGTTTTACCCCTGCCACCTTTAGAATTTGAAAGAGAGTATTCCAGTTAACATTGTCAAACACTTTCTCTAAGTCTACAAATGCTAGAAACGTAGGTTTGCCTTTCCTTAATCTTTCTTCTAAGATAAGTCGTAAGGTCAGTATTGCCTCACGTGTTCCAGTATTTCTACGGAATCCAAACTGATCTTCCCCGAGGTCGGCTTCTATTAGTTTTTCCATTCGTCTGTAAAGAATTCACGTTAGTATTTTGCAGCTGTGGCTTATTAAACTGATAGTTCGGTAATTTTCACATCTGTCAACACCTACATTCTTTGGGATTGGAATTATTATATTCTTCTTGAAGTCTGAGGGTATTTCGCCTGTTTCATACATCTTGCTCACCAGATGGTAGAGTTATGTCAGGACTGGCTCTCCCAAGGCCGCCAGTAGTTCTAATGGAAAGTTGTCTACTTCCGGGGCCTTGTTTCAACTCAGGTCTTTCAGTGTTCTGTCAAACTCTTCACGCAGTATCGTATCTCCCATTTCATCTTCATCTACATCCTCTTCCATTTCCATAATATTGTCCTCATGTACATCGCCCTTGTATAGACCCTCTATATACTCCTTCCACGTTTCTGCTTTCCCTTCTTTGCTTAGAACTGGGTTTCCATCTGAGCTCTTGATGTTCATACAAGTGGTTCTCTTATCTCCAAAGGTCTCTTTAATTTTCCTGTAGGCAGTATCTATCTTACCCCTAGTAAGATAAGCCTCTACATCCTTACATTTGTCCTCTAGCCATCCCTGCTTAGCCATTTTGCACTTCCTGTCGATCTCATTTTTGAGACGTTTGTATACCTTTTTGCCTGCTTCATTTACTGCTTTTTATATTTTCTCCTTTCATCAATTAAATTCAATATTTCTTCTGTTACCCAAGGATTTCTACTAGCCCTCGTCTTTTTACCTATTTGAGCCTCTGCTGCCTTCACTGTTTCATCCCTCAAAGCTACCCATTCTTCTTCTACTGTATTTCTTTCCCCCATTCCTGTCAATTGTTCCCTTATGCTCTCCCTGAAACTCTGCACAACCTCTAGTTTAGTCAGTTTATCCAGGTCCCATCTCCTTAAATTCCCACCTTTTTGCAGTTTCTTCAGTTTTAATCTACAGGTCATAACCAATAGATTGTGGTCAGAGTCCACATCTGCCCCTGGAAATGTCTTACAATTTAAAACCTGGTTCCTAAATCTCTGTCTTACCATTATATAATCTATCTGATACCTTTTAGTATCTCCAGGGTTCTTCCATGTATACAACCTTCTTTCATGATTCTTAAACCAAGTGTTAGCTATGATTAAGTTGTGCTCTGTGCAAAATTCTACCAGGCGGCTTCCTCTTTCATTTCTTATCCCCAATCCATATTCACCTACTACGTTTCCTTCTCTCCCTTTTCCTACACTCGAATTCCAGTCACCCATGACTGTTAAATTTTCGTCTCCCTTCACAATCTGAATAATTTCTTTTATTTCATCATACATTTCTTCTACTTCTTCGTCATCTGCAGAGCTAGTTGGCATATAAATTTGTAACACTGTAGTAGGTGTGGGCTTCGTATCTATCTTGGCCACAATAATGCGTTCACTATGCTGTTTGTAGTAGCTTACCCGCATTCCTATTTTCCTATTCATTATTAAACCTACTCCTGCATTACCCCTATTTGACTTTGTGTTTATAACCCTGTAGTCACCTGACCAGAAGTCTAGTTCCTCCTGCCACCGAACTTCACTAATTCCCACTATATCTAACTTTAACCTATCCATTTCCCTTTTCAAATTTTCTAACCTACCTGCCCGATTAAGGGACCTGAAATTCCACGCTCCGATCCGTAGAACGCCAGTTTTCTTTCTCCTGATAACGACATCCTCTTGAGTAGTCCCCGCCCGGAGATCCGAATGGGGGACTATTTTACCTCCGGAATATTTTACCCAAGAGGACACCATCATCATTTAATCATACAGTAAAGCTGCATGCCCTCGGGAAAAATTACGGCCGTAGTTTCCCCTTGCTTTCAGCCGTTTTCCATACTGTCTGTTTAATAATTTATTGTTGCAAATTTGGCTACATTTTTGAAATTATGGAGGTAGGAGGGATGAAATACAGGGAGCGAAAGGTTATGTAAAACTAGTACAGAAACCAAACTGCAGAGTCTAAAGACATGAAAGGGAAGCAGTAGTTGAGAAAGGAATGAAACAAAAATGTTATTCAATCTGTAACTTGAGCAGGATGTGAAGGAGATAAAGGAGAAAATTGGAAAGGGAGTGAAGTTCAGATAGAGGAAATAAAAATCACCAGGTTTGCTGATGACATTCTGTCAAAGATGGCAAAGGACTTGGAAGAGAAACTGAACAGAATGGATGGTGTTGTGTGTGTGTGTGTGGGGGGGGGGGGGGGGGGGGATGGGGGGGGGAGTTATAAGATGAGCATCAACAAAAGGAAAAAAGTGTAATGGAATGTAGTCGGATTAAATCAGCCAATGCTGAGGAAATTAGATTAGGAAATGAGGCAGTAAAAGATGAGAGTCGCTGAAGTAGAGGGACTATAAAATACAGACTGACAATATCAAGGAAAGCATTTCTGACAAAGGGGTATCAGTTAACATCAGATATACAAATTTAAATTTTAGGGAGTGTTTTTTTGAAGGAGTTTGTCGGGAGTGTAGCCTTGTACATAAGTGGAACTTGGATTATAAACAGTTTGAACAAAGAGAGTAGAAGCTTTAAAATGTAGTGCTAGGGAAGAATGCCGAAGATTAGATGGGTAGATTGAATAAATAATGGGGAGCTACTGAATCGAATTGGGGAGAAAAGTAGTTTGTAGAGCAATCTGACTAAGGGATCAGTTGATTATGTACTTTCTTTGGCATGAGTTTAGTAATGAAGAGAAGTGTAAAGGGAAACCAAGGCTCAAATGTAAAAGCAGGTTCAAATGGTTGTAGGTTGCATTAGTTAAGCAAAGATGAAGAAAGTGGGGCAAATATGAGAGAGAAACTTCGATCATTTGTCGTTGTTAATAAAAGAGCAGAAAATTTTGTAAGATGGGTGACTTATTATCCTCTCAATTTTTCTTTGTCACTTGGTTCCATAATTCTGAATTGCTGGAGCTGTAGCTCTTTGGACATGGTATGTTTGCCAGTCTGTTTTTTATTTATTTATTTATTTATTTTAAGTAAGGGACACAATATATACAGCTAGTGATTTTGTTATTCTCTTGTGTGAAGCTTGCAAGCAGGACCGCAGGACCACCGAAACACTCATGACACTGGTGAGAGGATAAATATTAATGGCAAAAGTGGAGAGTTGAATGTTTGAAGAAAGGTAAATGTTACAGATAATTACGATGACTTTTCCTTTCAAGTTTGGGATATAGGCATAGCTTTCAGTTCAGTAAGAGTGATTTCAACACATCTTTTCTCTAATAACCATGATCCTACTGGAGGTAGTATTCCTATGCCTTCCTCCAACCTCTGAATTAACTTACCCTGCCAGTTATTGGGGGAACTAAGGTTTCAAGAACTCTGAAGCACAATGTAACTTAATGTTTTCTGTGTGTGCAAATCATTGTTAGAAATGAAACAAGTTATAAATGAGAGGGGGAAAAACCTAGGACTGACTGAGGATTGAACCCCAAACTATTGGATTTATAATCTGACACTGATCCTTTCAACCTCAAAGTGACGTTCCTTAAATATTTGCTTATGATTTCTATAGTGAAAAAGAATCCCATGGTTGAAGACAGAAGACTCTTTTTAGTATCAAAATTTGCTTGTGTGACAATTAAGAGTTGTAAATGTTTATTGGGTGCCATTTTTAAACTAACATTAGCTGTTATTATCTCTCCTAATAATTTCAATTTTAATATTGTCTAAGCCTATTCAAATGATACCTCAAATGATTTGGAATTATTAAAGGAAAGAGGTTAGATATCTTTGCTACATTTTTTAAAATTTCAGTTCAATGAAATTGCAATTTTATTGATGTTAATATGATGTATGTGATATGACTTAGTGAATTTCCTCATATGTACTGGAGTTGATATATTTCATATAGTGTCAGCATGTTCAAACGTATGAAACTCCTGATTACACAAAGCTTGCTATTTTCTACAAAGAATATACTGCGCTATATCAGACCTATGGTGCACTAGTTCTTGTTTTATTACTGCTGTGCTTAAGTATGCTTATAAAATGTTTGTGTGTGGTACTAATGTTCCTTTTAATTTAAAGCGTGTAGACATTTTTACATATGTTTGTCACGTATGTAAAATCAGATTTATATTTTTGTGAAAAAGTGACATTTTGTGGGGAGACAGTGATTGACACTTTATTTTACCTTTAATATTTTCTTTTTTGGAAACACTTAAAATTTTTATACTGTATTGGCCACTATTAGCCATCATTAGAACTGTTGAAGTGTCACCAGGATGGTCCCTAAGAAATGCTTTGTCCGAAGTATGTGTTGAGGACCATCGTGATGCTGCTATAGTTGTGCCAATGATGGCAAATACTGGCTAACAAAACTTCCTGGCAGATTAAAACTGTGTGCCCGACCGAGACTCGAACTAGGGACCTTTGCCTTTCGCGGGCAAGTGCTCTACCATGTGAGCTACCGAAGCACGACTCACGCCCGGTCCTCACAGCTTTACTTCTGCCAGCATCTCGTCTCCTACCTTCCAAACTTTACAGAAGCTCTCCAAAAATGCTGATTACACAAAGAAGCTCTCCTGCTAACGCTTTAAAACTTTTAAGTGATTGTGTTAAAGAAAATCTTAATTGTAAAATTATTTGTTTGTTTCACTCATTAAAGCACAATAACTATGAAAATCAGTAATTTCTGATATCCAAGACATCAATTACCTACTATATTAAAAAAATATCCCTTTTGAGGGTGTGGATTCCTAAGTGCTATTAAGTAAAAAACATTTGTAATGTATTAACAAATTTGTTGGTAGCTGAGTGCTTAGTGTAATAGGATTTTAATCATGAAGTCTCTGATTTTATAGTAGCTGGTGATCATTTTTTGTACTATATTTAAAATTCCATATACATTTAGAAATGGATATGTTAATGATCAAATATTGAATCATAATTTTTAAAATAAAAAGTAATGTCTGTATATTTTCAATTACTGGTATTAAGAAAATACTATTATTTACAGTAAATTAAAATTTTGTACAAAAATGTGAAACTTCAGATAGAAAATCAAGTATTTATTTCTAGAAATTGAATAATTTTATGGGTGTATTAATTTTTTTGCATTTAACAAAAAAGCATTTACTGTATCTCTATCAATTTATTATACAATTAAGCAATTAAAGGTAAAAACATTACTTTTTATTAAAAAATTATTATTAAATATTTGTAAATTATCATATCTGTTTTGTTATGAACATGGAATTTTTAAAAAAGTAAAAAAGAAAAAAAAAAGGTATACTGTTGCAAGATTTAAGCTATCAACTTTATGATTATTGTGTCATACTGCTTTAGAAAATGGATGCCTGGCCACCACCCTTTGGGCATTGATTAGCAACTTTGCAAAGTATTGCAATAAATAACTAATAGCAACATTTGTAGAGGTAAAAGATGAACCTTTGATATTACTTTGATGAAAAAGAATTACTGGTTATCATTAGTTTAGTCATAATAACTGGTACTTTGCTGTGAATACGACAAACTGTTATTGATATGACAAGAAAAATTTTATACTCTTTGATGTATACCTTGTGATTCTTACTCCACTGTGATCTATAACATTATAAAAAGATGTGACAAATGGCCTATCATCAACAATGTGCTTAGTTTTCAAACCATGTAACTGGGAAAGTAATTAAAAATGAATGATCCTTGGATTATTGATTGTAAAATTTCATTTGCCAGGAGGTGTTCTCTAATATACTTCAAGCAATGATAACCCTAGCCAATTATAGATCCAGTAATTTTAACTTAAGAGGGAAAAATTAAAGCCAGTAGTGAAACTGCAGTTTGCATTTCAGTACTGTGTCAAGTCAGTGTATATATATAGTGTCTGCTATACAGAGACTTTATTAATTGGTTGCTTGTACACAAGGAGTCTCATTTCAGCTGTTGCCCAATTTTCAAGTAGTCCTGCAAATATTAATGATGGTAAATTTTTCATGTAAAGTTATAGAATGGCACATGTCTGCATTTGTAACTGTTTGCCTTATGTTTTAGATGTTTTGATGTAATGTCCTGGAGTACTGTGCTGAGATCATTACCCAGTTTTTGTGCTGTTGGAATTGGTCATAAATTTACGTATGGTGCCTGCTTTTATATTTGCATCTGCATTCCTTTGACAGAAAAGTGTACTTGACTGGCACGCACGTGTGTGTGTGTGTGTGTGTGTGTGTGTGTGTGTGTGTGAAAGAGAGAGAGAGAGAGAGAGAGAGAGAACAGTGATGATAGCTACACTACAGAGGTTGTATTGCTGTAGCTATATTACAAAGATTGTATTGCTGTATTTGTGTAGTTCCAAGATGTTTTTGTGGTGAGAATTCTTCTGTTTTTAATTTATTTCTTGGTGTCAAGAGGTGTTGAAAACCATTCTTTTTCATGTAGGAATTTTACATCTTTAACATCGCAGGATCAGTTGAAGATGGCACAGTAACTGAAATGAGCCTCATTGTGTATAAATAATGAGTTAATAAAATTTTTGTGAAGCAGAAACTTGAAAAAATATATACTTTGTTATTTCACATAATAATTATGGTTTCTCAACACATCAATAAGTTTGAAGACCACAAAACAGTCTGAAAGATAAGATAATCACAGCTGTAGTTTTGAAGGCAAACACTCACTTGTGGCTGATTGATCCATAACACATAGAGATATAGTACTTCACACAGAAATATTAATGCCTTGTGTGCTGCCACAATTTTTCCAGTTTAAGTATAGTGTTACACGCACTTCAAAATGCAGGTACTGGTGGCCACAGCGGCATGTGTTTCTCTCTTGCACCAGTATTATAAGCTGCCTGCACTTCTATATCTCCTTTTTAACTTCATTCTATACTTAACTACAAATTTATCATACTTTTGAACTATGTTGTTTCCTGATTCTTATTTATTCTTTTTCCTTACACCGATGCTCCACACACAATGTGTGTAATTTAGTGAATATTTTATGACTTTTTCTCTCATATAAGCTGCAGTGAGTTTCAGTTTGCTAAACCAACTTACCAAATATGAAAACAGTTATTTCCTGAGACAACATGAATCTATTTGTAAAAAAAGAATAAAAAAGAAAAAAGAATGGCCTTAACAGACTTTGTCTATAGCTAACCACTTAATAAAAGATATGAATATAATAGAGGGAAACATTCCACGTGGAAAAAATATATCTAAAAACAAAGATGATGTAACTTACCAAACGAAAGCATTGGTATGTTGATAGAGACACTAACAAACACAAACACACACACAAAATTCAAGCTTTCGCAACCCACGGTTTCTTCATCAGGAAAGAGGGAAGGAGAGGGAAAGACGAAAGGATATGGGTTTTAAGTGAGAGGGTAAGGAGTCATTCCAATCCCGGGAGTGGAAAGACTTACCTTAGGGGGAAAAAAGGACAGGTATACACTCGCGCGCGCACACACACACACACACACACACACACACACACACACACACACACACATGTACAGACACAAGCAGACATTTGCCTTTACATGTGATATCCATCCACACATGTACAGACACAAGCAGACATTTGCCTTTACTTGTGTCTGCTTGTGTCTGTATATGTGTGGATGGATATATGTGTGTGTGTGTGCGTGCGTGCGTGCGCGAGTGTATACCTGTCCTTTTTTCCCCCTAAGGTAAGTCTTTCCGCTCCCGGGATTGGAATGACTCCTTACCCTCTCCCTTAAAACCCATATCCTTTTGTCTTTCCCTCTCCTTCCCTCTTTCCTGATGAGGCAACCGTGGGTTGCGAAAGCTTGAATTTTGTGTGTGTGTTTGTGTTTGTTAGTGTCTCTATCAACATACCAACACTTTCGTTTGGTAAGTTACATCATCTTTGTTTTTAGATATAACCAATTAATAAATATTATTTGTGTTTTTTATAGTGCTGTGAATGTAATCAGTGAGAACTTTGTACTGTAATTATTAGGTTATGGACCACTCCGTGAAGAAAGGCTGCCACATGTGGGCTCCAACCAGAGCATTTATTCTGGAGGTGGTGTGGCAGGTCATGGCGGAAGTGGCAAGGCTCATTCTACAACAAGCCTAGACAACAATTTTTCACCAACAGGAGCAAACAGTTCTTCTGCACCAGGACGGCAAAGTATAAAAGAAGCTGGGGAAGACCTTTATAGCTGGATGGCAAAACAGCAAGATTTTATGAAAACATCTTCAGAAACTCAGCAGAATTTGCGTACAGGAAACTGGGTAAGATTGTTGGATGAATACTTCATATCTGGAAAATGGAAGATGTGATGTATCAGAAGAACATTTACTTACATATTTTCTGAGTTACTGTCATGTAGAACACTGTGAATTTTAAACTGCCCCACTTAAACAGTATAATAATGTTAAGCATCTTTTATGATTTTGGTTTACTACCTACAATCAAAAGAAAATGAGAAAGGCACCCACATGTTTCTGAGGTTATTTTGGTACATTGTAGAAGTTTTGATCTGAAGCCCTTACCCATCTCCATACAGTCCTGATCTCTCACCATAGGATTTCCATATATCTGGAGACCTTAAGAAACACATTCGTGGCCATCTATTTGCTTCGGGCAGAGAGATGCACACCTGGGTACAATGATAGTTCCTTAGGCAACTGCAAACTTCTTCCATGAAACCAGTGACCATCTTGACTCACATGTAAATGTATTAACAGTTATAGCAGTTGCTTTTGGAAAAATAAACAGCTTATTTGCACCTTTTTTTCATTTCTCTCATTTTCATTGACAGACCTTATACAGGGTGAGTCAAAAGTCCTTGGACACCTTCATAACTTAGAAGATTAAAGGGAAAATTGAATTGTGATGATGGGAACGTAGGTTTGATGTGGGGCCACAACTTTTGGAGTGAATGTCATTCATGGCCACCATCTTGAAATCCGCCATTTTGGATTCAAGTCATTTTTTTTAAAATGGGTGTGGTGGTGTATGACACATCAAATAACACTCACTTGAACTCTGGAATTTAGTGGTGTAATTTGTTTTTGTCTATCTTGTACAATTTAGAGGTTATTAATGTTCAAAGTTGGGAAATTACTACAGTTGTGCATTGCACGGGATGGACAACACGTACAACATGTGTTGTAGCAGACGGTATGAAGGTAGTTTCTCAACTTTGAACATTAATAACCTCTAAACTGTTCAAGATAGATAAAAACAAATTACACCACTCAATTCCTGAGCTCAAGCGAGTGTTATTTGATGTGTCAAACACCCCCCTTTCCATTTTAAAAAATGACTTGAATCCAAAATGGCGGATTTCAAGATGGCGGCCATGAATGACATTCACTCCAAACGTTGTGGCGCCACGTCAGACCTATGTTCCCATCTTCACATTTCAATCTTCCAACTTATGAAGGTGTCCAAGGACTTTCAACTCGCCCTGTATTTAATAGCAGCAGTGTCCATGTTATTTCATCCTTTTATCCCTAGCTCACAAAGAGAGACCTCTTGTTTGCAGTCATGATTTAGTATCCATCAGTTATTGGTTGAAGTTGTTGTCAAATAATGATATCTCATAGTGTGTCACTTACAGTTTTTCATTAGCATTGCTTACATTTTTAGTGTAATGAATACAGTGGAACCTCACTATATAAGCACCTCCCATTATATGCAATTCACATAACGAGCAAAACAAATTGTAAAAAATGATTCACTTAATAAGTAATGTTTCGCATAACGAGTGATGACGATTTAGTGTGACATCACCAGCTGTTCGCATGCCGTGGGGGAAACAGTCAACCATATGATCACCTTTCATTGTTGGCTGCGGCATATGAACAATGTCTTTAGTATGTACTGCAGTCTGGGTTTACCGCTCTTTCTGCTACCATCTTAGTACACCTTGTGATCTCACATTTTCCTAAACTTGCTTTCACTCAGTGTTTTTTTGTGTGAAAATTTTAATAACCTTCACAGAAATGTCCTCAAAGGAAAAGCCGCAAGAGGACAACCATAAGAGAAAGAAAATGAGCTTAGAAATGAAATGTAAAATCATTGAAAATTGTGAATGTGGTGTGAGCATTGCTGATTTAGCATGCACATATAATCGGTATATGTCAACTATTTGCACTATCTTCAAGAACAAAGACAAGATTACGAAGATAGATGCTTCAAAGGGAGTGACTAGACTGCCTAAACAATGGGTTCATATTCTGTACGATGTCAAAAGGTTGCTCCTTCTATGGATAAATGAAAAGCAATTGCAAGGGGACACTACTAATGAGAACATCACTTTTGAGGAGGTGAGAATGATTTTTGATGACACTGTTACGAAGACGCCAGCATCATTAGCAGCCGAAGAAGAGTTTAAGGGAAGCTGTGGGTGGTTTGAGAAGTTTAAGAGAAGAACCGGCATCCACAGCGTTGTGAGGCATGGCGAAGCAGCCTGCTCCAACACAAAGGCAGCAGAGAATTTCAACAGCAACTTCAAGATGCTTGCAGTTTCTGAGGGTTATCTGCCACAACAGGTTTTCAATTGTGATGAGATGGGTCTATTCTGGAAAAAGATACCAAAGTGTACCTTTATAACATCAAGATGATTGAAAAGGCGTGGGAGGGGTTACCAAGGGATCTCCCACTTCTGCTTGGAAGAAGCTTTGGCCAGAGTGCATTGTTGAATACGACTCTGAGGCATTTGAGTCACTACTTGTCAAGCCTGTAGTCAACGAGATAGTGTCTTTGGCCAAGAGCAAGGGACTAGAAGCGGATAACAATATCAATGAGCTTGTGGAAGGTCACAGCCAAGAAATGACAAGCGAAGAGTTTATAGGATTACAGTGTGTTTCACAGCAGGACGAGGAGGAGGAGGAGGTGGTGGTGGTGGTAACAGCAAAGCACCAATCTTCTGGTGCAATAAGAGAAATTCTGATAGCTTGGGAATCAGTTGCATCGTACATTGAAAATCATCACTGCAGTAAAAATCATCACCCCAATAAAGCAGCGGTTACGTGCACTACAAATTTATTTGACGATAATGCTGTGTTGCCAAGTGTTGAAGCATTTGCAGAAACAAAAGACTGTAGATACCTTCCCAGTAAATAAATAAATAAATAAATAAAAATAGTCATCTATTGTGAATAATAAAGTACATAATACTGTAAATATAATTTTCTTTGAATAAATGGAATTAATAAGATAAAACTTTTAGTACCTTTTCTGCATGGAGTGCACTATCATATTTTACGTTAATTTATGAGGAATAAATTGTTTTGAGTACTGAGTGTTTTGCAGTACAAGTAAGGTTCTAGAACGAATTATGCTCACTTTGTGAGGTTCCTCTGTGTAGCATAAGATTGGTTGTTGGTGTGATGCAGAATGTTTACTGCCTCTAACTTAATTATATAAGCATTAAATTTCATTTAAGTGTCAATCTTCACAGTGTTTTCTATGTTACGGATCATATTGGAAATCTGTCACGTTTTAGGTGTACCACTCAGCTGTCTTCCTGTACAAAGACTACTTTATAACAACTGATGACTATTGTAGCCTTAATGATTGTCACTCTCTCTCTCTCTCTCTCTCTCTCTCTCTCTCTCTCTCTCTCTCTCTCTCTCTCTCTGTGTGGTTTTCCCGTTATTATTTTTATTTTATTTATTGATGAAAGTTAGTGGGTCTTAACATATAATACAGAAACAACCTTAATAGAATGAATCTTTCATTCTGTAGGGGAATGTGTACCATTTAAAACTTTCTGGTAGATTGAAACTGTGTTCCGGATGGGGACTCGAACCCTGTACCTTGCCTTTTGCAGACAGCACCTACCAATTGAGCTATCCAGGCATGACTCACAGTAAGCCCTCATAGGTTTATTTCCGCCAGTACCTCTATCCTAAACTTCACAGAAATTCTACATACCTTGCACGAGAAAGGATATTGCAGAGAAATAGTGTAGAGAATTGATTCCAGAATGAATCTTCCACTCTGCAGAAGTGTGTACAATGTTTTGAAACTTCCTGATAGAAGAACCTGTTTGCTGGACTGGGACTTGAGCCTGGAATCTTGCATTTCAGGGTACGAGCATTGCCCACAAAGGGTGAGGACCATTTCTCCATAATAAGTTCTTTTCCAGTGATTATAGCTTGCAAGGTAAGCAGGAAAATTTCTGTAAAATTTGGAAGGTAGAATATCAGGCACAGGCAGAAGTAAAGCTTTGAGGATGAGTCCTTCCAGAGAACTCATCGGTAGAGCACTTACCTGCAAAAGGCAGAAGTCTGAGGTTAGAGCACTGATGTGGCACACAGTTTTAACCTATGAGGAAGTTTCAGCTGAAGTAGCTTTCTTTAAAACAAGACTTCTTACATTGTTGTTATCTTTTGGTTTAGAGAATTGGGAATGTTGAAAAAAGATTTAGATCTGAAGATTTCTAAGTGAAAAAAGTGTTTTTAGGGAAATTAAAGTTAAAAACAGAAACAAAAACCTTTGGCAAAGTGACAGAAGCAAATAGGTTTTGGGTGAAACAACTAACATCTGCAATTACAGTATGATTCACAAGCAATGGTGGTTCAAGCAGGACAAGGCATGGATGGTGATAGCAGTGTTGCAGGTTCCAAGTGACTGTTGCAGTATGCATGTACAAGTGCTTTGCACTTGGTAAAAATGTCTGTCATGCGAATTATGTCTCTTGATTGCTTATGTAGATTTTATCGCTTAACACCCTCATCAGTGGTGACAACTCACAACAAATTGAATAAAAAATCACTACATAACTCTTTATGATCACGTTTAATTCTCCCACTGACTATAATGTTCACTGCAAAGTGTATAGAACACTACTGAATGCGCATTGGTTGTTGGAAAATAGATGGTGTCAGGTGCGCAGAACAAGCCTAAACTCGACTGCCATTGTTCGTGACTCCAGCTACAGATATTTGTAAACATATTTTATAGGAAATCTCAGTGGAAGAGGTGTTGAACAGTCTTTCACTTAGAAAATTGTAACAAGTAGCAGAAATTTTGGACAAAGACCAGCTTCTGACTATGTGTGTGGGCGCGCTAAGCGCGCACGCCCACACACACACACACACACACACACACACACACAGAGAGAGAGAGAGAGAGAGAGAGAGAGAGAGAGATAAGAGTGTTCACAATGTCACCTCACAAATTGCATAATCCACCAACTCCATACTGCTACCTCAAAGTACTCATACCCACAAAACATTCTTTGAACTTCTGCACCAACCTCTCATAATTGCAAAACTTTGCTTTGTTGACATGATACACTTGTAACACTCAGTCCCAAAGCCATAACACATCTAGAAACAGTTGTTAACCTCTCTTCAAAAAATGGCAGTTCCACTTTTTAAGAAGCTACTCATCACAGTTGGGTTGTGTTGGTGCACAGTTAAGACTGTGTGTGTGTGTGTGTGTGTGTGTGTGTGTGTGTGTGTGTGTTTTTCTGTCACTGTCCAGTTGTTTATTTACACTGAAGTGCTCAAGAAACTGGTGTATTCGAATATAGAGATGTGTAAACAGGCAGAATACGGTGTTGCAGTCGTCAACATCTAATAAGACAACAAGTATCTGGTGCAGGTGTTAGATTGGTTACTGCTGCTACAATGGCAGTCTTTCAAGATTTAAGTGAGTTTGAACGTGGTGTTATAGTCTGTGCACGAGTGATGGGACACAGCATCTCCAAGGGAGCGATGAAGTGGGGATTTTCCATATGACTATTTCACAAGTGTACCATGAATATTAGGAATGTGTAAAACATCAAATCTCAGACCTCTCTGTGGGCGGAAAAAGATCCTGCATGAACAGGACCAACGACGACTGAATAGAATCATTCACTGTGACAGAACTGCAACCCTTCTGCAGATTGCTGCAGATTTCACTGCTGGGCCATTAACAAGTGTTAACATTCGAACCATTCAACCAAACATCATTGATGTGGGATTTTGCTGCCAAAAGCCCACTCATGTACCTTAATGACTGTACGACACACAGCTTTACGCCACACATGGGCTCGTCAACATCGGCATTGTACTGTTGCTGACAGGAAACGTGTTGCATGGTGAGATGAGTCTCGTTTCAAATTGTATCGAGCGGATGGTTGTGTGCGGGCATGGAGACGACCACATGAATCCATGGACCCTGCATGGCAGCAGGGGACTGTTCAGGCTGGTAGAGGCTCTGTAATGGTGTGGGGTTTGTGCAGTTGGAGTGATCTGGGAACCCTGATATGTCTACATACAATACCCCCTTGTATTGTTACAGATTTATGGACAGCTGTGCAGGATTCATGTTGTCAATTCTCTCCAGTGCTACTTCAGGCATTAGTTGTGTCCATGCCACGTTGTGTTGCAGCACTTCTGCATGCTTGTGGGTGCCCTACATGATATTAGACAGGTGTACCAGTTTCTTTGGCTTTTCAGTGTATCATTAAGTATTTTCTATAGCAGATTGATGTGTGGCCCATAGACACACATAATAGATAGCAGTAATAATTTGTGTTACGCGTGTCTATGCACTAAACATCAGTTTGCTTTAGGTGGTGTGGTGTTTGTGTTGTTCCATCCAGAAATTTCAATCATTGGTATTATGTATTTTCTGCTGATTATACATGGAAAGTAAATTAAAAACAAGCTTTTTACAGGAATCATTTTGCAAAATAATATTTTTTTTTACACTTCAGGAATCTCGTATCAATACAATGACCACAGATGATACACTGGAGGATCCTGAATATCAGAGTGGAGCAGGATATAGTTTATATCCAATGCATGACTCCCTGCGTCTCTTGGATGCTCACCTGATATTTGAACCTCTCTTGGCTTGCCTGGGAGTAATGCCCCAGCAGATGATAAGCAATCTCAGTGGTATGTAAATTTGTTAAACATTATTGACTATGTTTTTAATAAAATTTAAGCTTTAATTGTGTAAAATTTGTCATGTTATTAACTGATGCAAATAGAACTGACTGTGGTGTCGTAGTGGTCAGCAAACTGGACTCACGTTTGGGAGGACAGTGGTTCAAAACCCCATCCGGCCATCCAGATGTAGGTTTCCCATAATTTTCCTAAATCACTCCAGATAATTGCCAGGATTGTTCCTCTGCAGAGGACATGGCCAGTTCCTCTGCAGAGGACATGGCCAGTTTCCTTCCACCATCCTTTCATAATCCGAGCTTGTCTCCATATCTAATGATCTTGCTGTCAACAGAACGTAACAGTCTAATCTTCCATCTTTCCATTTATGTGTGAATGGATTTTATTTATAAACTTAATGATTCATCCTCATCTGCAGAGGGCTTGTGGCTTCAGATTACTGCACACAGTGATTCACAACTGACTGAAGTGAAGTTTTGTTGCAAGCTACATGCACACCAGGCCTTCAAGTCACTTTTTTTTTAAATTAAAGCGCACTTGACTGTTATTGTTTATCACAAACTATTGCTACTGTACCTCAGTTGAAGACTTGTGCACACTCTCTTCAGTTCCAAACCAGATGCCATTTGGTCTACAGCCTGCCTCTCTTTGACTGAAATTATTGTTTTTTTAAGGCAGTCTCTACTGTTTCTCTGTAAAGCCACTTGCAGTACCTACTTGTGGCTGCCAGGATGTGTATGGTTGTGGGCAGGTGTATATGGGTACTGTTAATAGGGAGTCCAACAGTGTATTGAGCAGCATAATTGTGGTTGTGAAAGATGAGAAATAGATATATCATCCGTACCGGAACACATTTTGAGGGCAGGAAACCACTAAATTTGATTTGATAAGACCCACTTCTGGGCAGTCACAAAATCACACTGTACCAGGTTGTACAAAGCAGTATAAAATCCCCCCCCTCCTGCCCATCCATGAACCATGGACCTTGCCGTTGGTGGGGAGGCTTGCGTGCCTCAGCGATACAGATGGTCGTACCATAGGTGCAACCACAATGGAGGGGTATCTGTTGAGAGGCCAGACACACATGTGGTTCCTGAATAGGGGCAGCAGCTTTTCAGTAGTTGAAGGGGCAACAGTCTGGATGATTGACTGATCTGGCCTTGTAACACTAACCAAAACGGCCTTGCCGTGCTGGTACTGCAAACGGCTGAAAGCAAGGGGAAACTACAGCCGTAGTTTTTCCCGAAGGCATGCAGCTTTACTGTATGGTTTAATGATGATGTCGTCCTCTTGTGTAAAATATTCTGGAGGTAAAATAGTCCCCCATTCTGATCTCCAGGCGGGGACTACTCAAGAGGACATTGTTATCAGGAGAAAGAAAACTGGTGTTCTACGGATCGGAGTGTGGAATGTCAGATCCCTTAACCGGGCAGGTAGGTTAGAAAATTTAAAAAGGGAAATGGATAGTTATACTGCAATTAGTGACGTTTGGTGGCAGGAGGAACAAGACTTTTGGTCAGGTGAATACAGGGTTATAAATACAAAATCAAATAAGGGTAATTTAGGAGTAGGTTTAATAATGAATAAAGAATAGGAGTGTGTGTAAGCTACTACAAACAGCATAGTGAACACATTATTGTGGCCAAGATAGACACAAAGCCCACGCCTACTACAGTAGTACTAGTTTATATGCCAACTAGCTCTGTAGATGATGAAGAAATTGATGAAATATATGATGAGATTAAAGAAATTATTCAGGTAGTGAAAGGAGACGAAAATTTAATAGTCATGCGTGACTGGAATTTGATAGTAGGAAAAGGGAGAGAAGGAAATATAGTAGGTGAATATGGATTGGGGGTAAGAAATGAAAGAGGAAGCCGTTTGGTAGAATTTTGCACAGAGCATAACTTAATCATAGCTAACACTGGGTTCCAGAATCATAAAATAAGGTTGTAAACATGGAAGAATCCTAGGGATACTGATAGGTTTCAGATAGATTATATAATGGTAAGACAGAGATTTAGGAACCAGGTTTTAAATTGTAAGACATTTCCAGGGGCAGATGTGGACTCTGACCACAATCTATTGGTTATGAACTGTAGATTAAAACTGAAGAAACAGAAAGAAGGTGGGAATTTAAGGAGATGGGACCTGGATAAACTGACTAAACTAGAGGTTGTACAGAGTTTCAGGGAGAGCATTAGCGAACAATTGACAGTAATCGAGGAAAGAAATACAGTAGAAAAAGAATGGATAGCTCTGAGGGATGAAGTAGTGAAGGCAGCAATGGATCAATTAGGTAAAAAGACGAGGGCTGGTAGAAATCCTTGGGCAACAGAAGAAATATTGAATTTAATTGATGAAAGGAGAAAATATAAAAATGCAGTAAATGAAGCAGGCAAAAAGGAATACAAACGTCTCAAAAATGAGATCAAGAGGAATTGCAAAATGGCTAAGCAGGGATGGCTAGAGGACAGATGTAAGGATGGGCTCACTGGGGGTAAGATAGATGCTGCCTACAGGAAAATTAAAGAGATCTTTGGAGAAAAGAGAATCACATATATGAACATCAAGAGCTCAGATGGAAACCCAGTTCTAAGCAAAGAAGGGAAAGGAGAAAGGTAGGAGGAGTATATAGAGGGTCCATACAAGGGCAATTTATTTCAGGACAATATTATGGAAATGGAAGAAGATGTAGATGATGATGAAATGAGAGATAAGATACTGCGTGAAGAGTTTGACAGAGCACTGAAAGACCTGAGTCAAAACAAGGCCCCGGGAGTGGACAACATTCCATTAGAACCACTGACGGCCTTGGGAGAGCCAGTCCTGACAAAACTCTACCATCTGGTGAGTAAGATGTATGAGACAGGCGAATTACCCTCAGACTTCAATAAGAATATAATAATTCCAATCCCAAAGAATGTAGGTGTTGACAGATGTGAAAATTACTGAACTATCAGTTTAATAAGTCACAGCGGCAAAATACTAACGCAAATTCTTTACAGACGAATGGAAAAACTGGTAGAAGCTGACCTCGGGGATGATCAATTTGGATTCCGTAGAAATATTGGAACACGTGAGGCAATACTGACCTTACGACTAATCTTATAAGAAAAGTTAAGGAAAGGCAAACGTACATTTCTAGCATTTGTAGACTTAGAAAAAGTTTTTGACAATGTTGACTGGAATACTCCCTTTCAAATTCTATAGGTGGCAGGGGTAAAATACAGGGAGTGAAAGGCTATTTACAATTTGTACAGAAAGCAGATGGCAGTTACATGAGTCGAGGGGCATGAAAGGGAAGCAGTGGTTGGGAAGGGAGTGAGACAGGGTTGTAGCCTCTCCCTGATGTTATTCAATCTGTATATTGAGCAAGCAGTGAAGGAAACAAAAGAAAAGTTTGGAGTAGGTATTAAAATTCATGGAGAAGAAATAAAAACCTTGAGGTTCGCCAATGACATTGTAATTCTGTCAGAGACAGCAAAGGACTTGGAAGAGCATCTGTCAGAGACAGCAAAGGACTTGGAAGAGCAGTTGAACGCAATGGACAGTGTCTTGAAATGAGAATATAAGATGAACATCAACAAAAGCAAAATGAGGATAATGGAACATAGTCGAATTAAATCAGGTGATGCTCAGGGAATTAGATTAGGAAATGAGGCACTTAACGTAATAGATCTGTTTCCTATTTGGGAAGCAAAATAACTGATGATGGTTGAAGTAGAGAGGATATAAAATGTGGAATGGCAAAGGCAAGGAAACCGTTTCTGAAGAGGAGAAATTGTGTTAACATCAAGTGTGTATCTAAGTGTCAGGAAGTCTTTTCTGAAAGTATTTGTATGGAGTGTATCCATAACCCTGTATTCACCTGACCAGAAGTCTTGTTCCTCCTGCCACCGAACTTCACTGATTCCCACTATATCTAGCTTTAACCTATCCGTTTGCCTTTTTAAATTTTCTAACCTAACTGCCCGGTTAAGGGCTCTGACATTCCATTCTCCGGTTCGTAGAATGCCAATTTTATTTCTCCTGATAGTGACGTCCTCCTAAGTAGTCCCCGCCCGGAGATCCATATGGGGGACTATTTTACCTCTGGAATATTTTACCCAAGAGGACACCATCATCATTTGACCATACAATAAAGCTGCATGCCCTCTGGAAAAATTAAGGCTGTAGTTTCCATTGCTTTCAGCTGTTCGCAGCAAGGCCGTTTTGGTTAATGTTACAAGGCCAGATCAGCCAGTCATCCAGACTGTTGCCCCTGTAACTACTGAAAAGACTGGTGCCCCTCTTCAGGAACCACAAGTTTGTCTGGCCTCTCGACAGAGAGCCCTCCATTGTGGTTGCACCTATGGTAAAGCTATCTGTATCACTGAGACCCGCAAGCCTCCCCGCCAACGGCAAGGATCTTGTTTCATGGCAGGTGGCTCACTGTTGATATAATAGTAATAATAAAAATAATAATAATAACAATAATAATGGTAACATAAATCAAGACAAGTTGCAGATAGACAGAAGATAAACTGCATTATGATTCAAAAAACACATGACAGTGGAGTAATATTTTACAATATTTATTATTTTACACTGATTTTAGGCTGTTACACCATATCATGTATGAAGATAAATAGATGTGGTTGTGAAATCTTTGTGGGATCAAAGATTTTAAATTAGTGCATCTAGAAAGTATCTCAGCTGGTTTCCAAAGATGACAGTTGTTAATGTCTGGTTTAGGACTAAAATGAGAGCAATTATTTCAGTAAAATTGCAATCTAAAACTATTTTGCTTATATAAACTACGCGGCATGTTAAATAATGAACTAAATGGAAAATTTGCCCTGAAAACTCATTGACTGGAGTATAATCGTCTTCAGTGATGAGTCCTACTTTTAAATGAGCTCCAATGAGCAGTGAAGACTTGTATGGAGATGCCCTGGACAGTGTGGGATATCAGTGTGACTTGAGTGATGGTCTGGGGTGCCATTTCTTTTCATAGCATGACCCCTTTGTTATCATCCATAGCACCCTTACAGCACAACAATGTATCAATGATATTCTATGACCAGATTTGTTGCCCTTCATGGCAAGCTATCCTCAGCTTACATTTTGGCAAGATAATGCCCACACAACAACAGTTGCTACTGCTTGTCTTCCTGTTTGCCAAATCCTACCTTGGCCAGCAAAGTCAATAGATCTCTCTGCAAATGAAAATGTTTGGAGCATTATGGGCAGAGCCCTTCAACCAGCTCAGGATTTTTACAATCAAACGCATGAACTTGACACAATTTGACATGATATCCCCATGACATCCAACAACTCTTATCAGTAAACACCAAGCCAAATAGTTGCTTGCATAAGTGCCAGAAGTGGACCGTTGCACTTGACCTTCTCAGTTTGTGAAGCTCTTTCTCTTCGATGAATCAATCAATTTTTCTGACATTGTAATCATTTGTTTGTCTGTACATGTACATCACATCTACCAATTTCCACTGCATTTAGATAATTCCTTCATGGTGTGTGTGTGTGTGTGTGTGTGTGTGTGTGTGTGTGTGGTGGTTTTTTGTCTTGAGAGTGTATTACTTCAAATTATCAATATATTATCATTTGCTGCAATGGATTACTCATATATGACATTGTTAAACAACTTAAATCAATTAAATTAAAAATATTGATAACATTTCATTATTAGCTTAGCAGAATAGGCTACTTTCCTATGTTAAAAATGTAGTTCAGGTGGTTGTTATTCTGACTGATTATGACATCTAAATAGCATTTAAAGTCAATATTCTCACAACAAATGTTACTTTTATGTAACTACAGCCTTTAAAAGCATTAAATATCAAGATTTGGTCACATGCTATGTTATTGACTGATGCTCCGCCGACATCACATGCTAGGAGTAAGATGAAGCTATATGTGTTTTATAGGAGCATTAGCTGAAGTTATGAGGTTTTTACGTACATTTTCTGCAAACCTTTAGCTATTTACTGATAAAAATTCAGTTACAACTTTTAAGTATAGAACGTGATTTTGTGCACGCTGATAGTGGAAGTCTTGCGATAGCTGATGCATTTATGCTTCACCCATTTAGAGCGGTGGTATGGACAGTGGTGGACATTCTTTTCCCTGCTCTGCAACGTCATTAAATTCACTCAAAACTAAGGAATTGTAGGACTTTTGCAAATAAGCCTGTATATTATAACCAGATGTTGACTATCAGTCATGAGCTATGACCCAAAGCACAATAAAATTATTCATGGCAAAATTTAAGTGTTGATTTCCTCTGTAGAAGGCACTCTGCAGAATACTATATCCATCAGGAATTCGATGGCACAATGGATAGCGCATCTGACAGCAGATAAAGAGGTCACATGTCTGAATCCGGGAAGGCTCATACATTTTTAAAAGTTTTACACGAAATACAAAAACAGTGTTAGCATGAACTGATTGTAGCCGTTGTTTCAGTTCGGGTACGTATTATATATAGCTTCACATTAGTCTTAACCCGAGAAATGGACAACAGAGAGTAAATCATTTACTTTGCGAACAAACAATTTTTGGTTTTTTGTTTTTGTTTTTTGGAAAGCATTGCTAGTAGCGAAGATATCACCAAACACCCGGAGTGCAATAAGGTACAGGACAATGAGACTTATGTTTATGAGTGTAAACTAATGTTAGCATCTGAAGCAGACTTACTTCATCTTTTAAGTACGATGATGAATCTGCAAAAGTTTAATCAACAAGAAACCTTGCTGGACAGTACGAAAATAAAAACATTGTTTCTAATAAAGTAAACAGTATATAGTCAAATTAACTAGAAAATATCTTCTTGAATGTGATATGTGTGAATAGCAATTGCAAATGTAAGTACATGTAAATGGCAAGGAAAACAAAATAATATTCTGTTTCCGATTGGCGTGGTGAATTTTTTTAGCTGTTATTTGGTTTTCATATGAGAGGGCTGTTGAGTCATTTTCCAAACAAATTAAAATTTTCTTTCAGATTAGATTCAAACCAGCAATCTATGTATATCATCTCATAAAATTCAACGGTCTACTACTCTAACAATTGAGCTACTGAGTAACTGAGATGCAGTTGACTGTAATGACAATTTTCACTAGGAGTTGGGTTTTGTTGAAAGACGCTATCCTTTGTTCTAACAACAGAGGTTATCATAGTGAACTTGTGTATCGACATGCTGGCAATTTGCCGGTACCGTGCAACCTCATTTTATACATCTTCTCATTCTCTGGACCACTCAAAAACGACTTTTATGGAGTTTTTATGGACCCATCTGTACAGTATGGTACTATACACCATTTGTAAACCATTTTCTGAAACGCAAATTCCAAAACGAGATCACTGTGTATTAGCATTATGACAACCTAGGAGCAGCAAGCTACCCAGTGTGACGTCACGGGCATCATGACTCGAAGTGAGCATTTTAGAGGGCTTTCAAATTAATTGAATTTCACTTCTATTTTTATAGAAGAATACTGAAATTCAAGAAAAAAATCAAGGGAACATAAAATGATATAATTAATCATTTAAGACAAATTCCAGGAAACAGTCAAATACCCCATTTTCAGCACTAAGAAGCACAAAATATTAAACATCTCATTTTCCACTGCGAGTTACTTATGCCCCTGTTGTTGTAAAGACATATCAGCTTGAGGAAGTCCATGTATTCAGCACTTTTTCCATTCTTTTCATACAGTTTTAAAGGAGGATTGAGGAAGGGAACAAAAGAAAAATTTGGATTAGGAATTAAAATCCATGGAGAAGAAATAAAAGATTTGAGGTTTGCAGACAACACTGTAATTCTGTCAGAGACTGCAAAGGACCTGGAAGAACAGTTGAATGGCATGGATAGTGTCTTGAAAGAAGGATATAAGATGAACATCAACAAAAGCAAAATGAGGATAATGGAACATAGTCGAATTAAAGCAGGTGATGCTCAGGGATTTAGATTAGAAAATGAGGTACTTAAAGCAATAGATCTGTTTCCTATTTGGGAAGCAAAATAACTGATGATGGTCGAAGTAGAGAGGATATAAAATGTGGACTGGTAAAGGCAAGAAAAGCATTTCTGAAGAGGAGAAATTGTGTTAAGATCAAGTATGAATCTAAGTGTCAGGAAGTCTTTTCTGAAAGTATTTGTATGGAGTGTAGCCATGTATGGAAGTGAAACTTTGATGATTGATAGTTTAGACAAGATGAGAATAGAAGCTTTTGAAATGTAGTGCGACAGAAGAATGCTGAAGAGTAGATGGGTAGATCACGTAACTAATGAGGAGGTACTGAATAGAATTGAGAAGAGGAATTTGTGGCACAGCATGACTAGAAGAAGGGATAAGTTGGTAGGACACACTCTGAGGCATCAAGGGATCATCAATTCAGTATTGGAGGGAAGTGCGGAGGGTAAAAATCATAGAGGGAGACCAAGGCATGAAACTCCAAACAGTGTCAGAAGGATGTAGGTTGCAGTAGTTACTCAGAGATGAAGGTGCTTGCACAGGATAGAGTAGCATGGAGAGCTGCATCAAACCAGTCTCTGGACTGAAGACCACAACAACAACAATGAGAACAATCAATTTTTCACAATATAATGTAATTGGATAGGTAAAAAAAAATCTACACTTCCCCCAGAATCCAGTTTCTCAGAACCCTGTAGGTGGGAACTAGCGCTACAACATATCCTTGATTCTCTCCACCCACCGGGCTTTAATTCTTGTTAATTTCTTCTGTCTCAGCATTTCTTCACACTAACTACTCCTTTCTTCACTCCATTTTAGTTTTCTGCAATGTCTACTTTCTTACCTGTCTGTTTCTTACCTGTCTGTTTCTTACTGTCCCTCTCCCATCTCTGTAACATATGATGCACTTAGCTTTTCAGTCTTATTAACTCGTAATGATGTTTCAGCAGTAATGTCTGTCTTGCGTATTACCCTGTCTTTCATCTTTAAGCTCTCAGGTTCTCAAATCTCATCCAGTGGAGTCCCCAAGAATCAGTCTTTCCTTCTCATCCTGTCTGGTGATTCTTCCCTGACCTGCAGTCATGGGTGACTTTTCCAAAATCTACCGCTTTTCCTAGACCTTTCCAGTTCTTTTCATTCACGCATCTTTCGTCTCCTTTGACCCTTTTGCCTGAAGAAGGAGCAACTGGCTCCGAAAGCTTGCCTCATTATAACATTCTTGTATGTGTGTGTTCTGCCTCCATTATTATTATTATTATTATTATGCTTTATTACCATTGTACTGTTGGTTTATGCATTTGTGTTACTCTAGGGACTGGAACTAATGGCAGTTCATCTTTCGACACACTTGGCTCCAATTTATCATTGGTTGGGAATGTTGAAACAATGAGAATTGACATTGTTGTGAGTGAATATGGGAAATTTGCTGACAAGAAGAAGGGGAAAGCTGCTGGACAAGGAACAAAACAAGGGAAAAATCAGATGCACTCAAAATTTTGTCTCGATTTACCACCTGAGACACCAGCATTCCTGTGTGAGAAGATTGGTGTCGAACTTGACCTGAAGAAAATGGCCGACATGACGGTTGATGACATGATTCAGAAGCAGAATGTTTTGTACATCTCCAGAGGCCAACTAAAAAAACACACCAGTAATATCCTGAATATCAGCCTAAATATACGCTACATATCACAGCAGGTATGTATAAAAAAATTGCTTAACCCAATCTCCCTATGTACTTCCCCTCCAGTCTTCACACACACACACCACAATACTATTCCAGTGAATGGTCAGGTAATTCATATTCTTCAGGGAATGGTCATTTGATGTTTACAAATTCCATGGTAGTACTATCTAGAATTGTACGTCACTTGCCTGTTCTTGCACATCAATAAATATTTCCAATTTCTGTTTGTCTGATTCTAAGTCACTTCGCTTCATGTGAGTACCTCACAGGTAGTTTCAAATTCATAGACATTGAAGTATATGGTGATGTCAGAAAGTATCATAGAACTTTTATGTTATGTGAGTCTCTTATCTTTTAGTGTCATGAATATGATTCCTTGGTTGCAATAAAATTTCACATTCAAGTTTTTTATGAGACTGCAAAAATCAACACAGTCATCAACTGAAAAATCAATGTGTTCCTTGTTTTTCATCCTTAATGTTTTTGTTTCACCCTGTTATTAGAGAATCTCTTATCCTGTATTTTCATTTTAAGAGAACTTTACAACATAGAAAAATAATGCAATAATAAAATATTTTACATATAGAATAAATGTTATACGAGGACAGTTGACAACAAGGGTACAGTAGCAGCATAGAATAGTGGTGTAGGCTGGGTACTTTTTATCCACTACCAAATATAAATTCTTGTGAGTGTGTACCATACAACCCCCCCCCCTCTCCCCCCTCCCCCCTCCCTTCTCCCTTGCTCTTTCTCTTTCTGGGAGTGTAAAAAGGAGAATTGCAGGTGCTGGTAGGGCAAGAAGCAAGGAGAGGGATGGAAAACATACAGTAGGTAATGCATGTGGAAAATACAGTATTTTTAGAAACTGAATTTTTATTGTTGTTTGTGATCTACCATGATGCAGATGCATCTGTTCCATACTCATCAAGTAAGTAAGATTACACAATGGTAAGACACTGGACTTGGAGCATGGCAATTCAAATACCCATCCAGCTATCCTTATTTAGTGTTCCCAAAGTATCCATAAATTGCTTAAGGCAAATCTTTTGGTCAAAAAAAGATGCAGCTAATTTCTCTCCCCATCATTTCAGAATCTGAGTTTGTGCTGTCTCTAATAACTTCACCACTTGTAGGATGTTAAACCCTAATCTTCCTCCTCTCCTTTCCAAAATGATGAGATGAAAGTCATGGGCAGTGCATTCCATCCTGGGAGATGAGCATTGTGGATCATTTAGGAGCAAGTTTATGGTTCTATGGTTGTTCAAATACCTACTGCCTGTTGAGAATATCTCACAGCTTTTTGTATTGAACAGAGGCATAAAGAACACTCAAAGAGAGCAACAAGAGACCATATTAAGTGTTTTCCAACTAGATAAATGTTTCCACCAGCACTACAAATATATGAGGATCTATAAGTTGGATTAGAGGTAAAAGAATCATATCACCAGTAACTGCTGAACTAAGCAGTGATATTTTGAAACTACTACTGGAAACATGACGCTGAAAGTTGTAGCGTACTTTGCTTCAATCACAGCCATCAAGAGAGAGAATTTGCTTGTCATCCAGCAGCAGCTCCTCATACTGCATCATGTATACAACTTACTATCAAACTAAAGTCCCCAGCATTCCATACTCTCACTCATCTTCCAATATAACAAAGATTCCTTAATGAAATATGAACAAGAAAGTCATTTGGGATTTACTCTAAACAGGCTGAGTGGTACTTGTGTAGGCTGTTTTACTGTACATAATCAAGTATCAAGCTGATCACCTCCCAGGTTAATAAAGAATGCAAGAATTATTTTATGTTTATCAGGGTACAGAAGGAATTGTACTTCAGGCTACATTTTTAAGTCAATGTTTTATAGAATTTTGTCCGTATTCTACAAGTAATTTGTTATTTACACTGAAAGATATAAACTGGGATATGCTGTCGTCTCCTCTGTAGTGCTCCCTGACTGTGTTCTCAAGATTCACTTATCCAGTGAATACACTGTATTTGACACAAATTATATAAACTCTTGAGGGCACTGGTGAAGAATAGATGTAATCGTAGATTTAAATTAAGTAGCTCTGAATCAATAAGTGCTCTTCAGGCTGTGTGTGGTGTGTTTTGCACAACAAACTAATTCAGACAATCTGGATTGCCTTCTCTCCCTACAGAAGCAGCAGAAGCATGTCTTTCTTCTGGGTAATAGGATATGTGGGAATTAGGACAAATAAATCTGCATGCAAATAAGTGAAGGATGTGTGTGCACAAGAGATACTATGGCACCGTGTGCTGTCATACTATATGCAGTTCTTTGTTGTGGAAGCACAAGATCATTCGTCACTGATAAGATTGTCTCTAATGTATTGTCATCAAAGAGACATTCAGTCTTAATCTTTCTTTCTTCTTTCATTGGGAGGGAGGGTTGTCACCCTGCCAGCATCATTTGTCAACGTTTACTTGGAAAGAAGAGTGCTTGTGTTTGAGGAACACCAAGATGTAGTCAATGAAGCAATGATTCAGCCATAGCATTCCTCCTACCAATTACTGAGGTGGGGGGAAAAGAAAGAAAAACAGGTCATTTTAATCCATCTCTGGTAGGGCTCTGCCATATTGCACGTAGATAACAGAAAGTGTTTTACTCTGACATCAGACCAACCAGGGACCACCTGATACACCAGCCAGTCTGCCATACATTTTAGGTGACAGGAAGAAGAATGTACTGCTGTATTTGCTGTACTATTTTGAGCCTTGTGAGCCCTGACTGGGGGAACCCATTATATTAAAGTGAACAGAGAATATTCAATAGAAGTGAAAGCAACATCGTATGCAGTGGTGATAATCTTTTGGAGCCTGTCACATTGCTTAAAACTGAAAGTAATATCATGAAACAAGCAAACAATTTACATCAGTAGTGACAAGATAAAATATTGGTAACACACTGATACAATACAGTGCACCTGTTAAGAAACTGTCTCGAATCTAAGCCGCACTTTTTTTCCGGGTTTTGTAATCCAAAAAACCGCCTGCGGCTTAGAATCGAGTGCAAAGTAAGCGGAAGTTCTGAAAAATGTTGGTAGGTGCTGCCACAACTAACTTCTGCCGTCGAATATATGTAGCACTACACAGGCATGCTTTGCAGGCACAAAGATAAATACTGTCACCAAAACCTCTGCGTCAGTAACAAAATTAAAAAAAAAAGAAGGTGGAAGACGAGCTTTTTTCTCCGTCCAGAGTTTCGACCACTGCATTTTCATACATTATCCAACGAAGTAAATACAAATTCCATATTGTTCATCTTCGAATGTAGCAGCATTTCAATGTGTTACGAAAATCCGACTGGCAAGACTGTGATGTTTGTCAATGTGCCCAACTCTACATTCTGAATTTTTTACTACCTGTGAGAAGAGATGGTTGCTAATAGGAACTTTTATGAATTGTGAATCACATGCAGTATTCTCTTCACCAGGAGAATAATATGAATATAAACATTTTGCCATGTATTCTTTCGTGTTTGCTGCTATCTCATTTAAATCCTGTCTGCCTAATAAACTATGAAACTAGTTAGAAAACAGCAAACGCCGAAGAATATATATATCATGTCATTTTTATATTCGTATTATTCTTATGCCTAATAGTGATACAGTCAGAAATTAAGCACAGCAATTGACTAGATTTTTAAATCTAAGATGACTCTAATTTCTGTGCAGAATGTAATGTACCAAAGAGGCGTCTGTGAAGATTTTCAAACGGAGAAAAATTTTCGCTAAACTCTCGTTCAGAACATCTTCTATCATACGCAGTCTATTATTTGGTTCTTGCTGATCATTATCCAAGAAAGCAGCAGTGTAAGTAACAACAAATAGCAGTCACTTGCCATTGTTTCGCTAGAGAGACGATTCCACTCTCTCTTTTTTTTAATTGTAGGCGGAGGTAGCATGCACAAAAGCAAGCCATGCCGCGAGTGGCGACAGGCCGTAAACACTCATTATCAGAATGCGACAAACAATGCATGACACAGTACAGTAATGCATTTTCAGCTTAGAGTGACGTAAACACCTATAACAAAGAAAACGGCACTTATCAGATCAAAGAAAAATAAGCAATCAATTCAAACCAGACGAAGCACGTGAAAAAGGAAGGGTAGCCGTATAAATACGGGCGGAGCGCCTCACGCATAGCAATAGCTACCTGGTAAAGCTTAACTGCTAAGCTTATGACTCGAACCAAACTACTGTAGCTGGATCGTCATTCATTCGACCTAAATTGTGTCTCATATTACAATGGACCAACTTTGTTTCGATTTGGAGGTGTGGCCTAAAACTTTTCTCTCCCCTTGAATTTCGAGTCTCAAATTTCAGGTGCGGCTTAGATTTGGGAAAATTTTTTTCCTTGATTTCGACTCTCATTTTTCAGGTGCGACTTAGATTCGAATGCGACTTAGATTCGAGTAAATACGGTAGTTGAGATGCTCAGCAAAGGTAATCAGACTTTTCTTGTTGAAAAAAAGATGATTGTGTTTTCACAAAACCCTGTTTGATAATTTTAGAGAAACAGTAATAAAAGTTCAGAGAATCAGTATTTGAACTAGGCTGCGCAGCAATTATACTATCTTCATCATGTATATCATTCACACATCGTCGGAATGAGATAAAGAGATTAGGGCTAGGGCACATATGGAGGCATACTCACAATCATTCTGTACCTCCACTCTGTTTGCAAATAGAATAGTATCGTGAGTTGATAATAATGGGGCAGTAACTTGTGAAGTATAGTTATGTTGATATATCTATTGTTCAGATAAACATTTTTCTTCCCTATCGCTGCTTGTAGCATGCTGAAATAATTCTATAATTTTGTAGGCATATATATGCAGGAGATAAGTTTCTGTATTTATCCACAGGTAAACATGCCTCTCCTGAGACTCTTGCATCAAATCAGTAACATGTACCAGAATGTGAAAGAAACACAAATGGAACTAAAAGAGGAACAGCAGCCTGTTGATCTGAAACATGAGCCTTCAGTCAATATGACTCACAAAAATAATGGATCATCATCAAGTAAGTTGGACAAAGTATGACTTGTGCATTTCACATTAAGAAACTAAGAGAAACAATGCAATAGTATTACTGCTTAGTATACAAGCAAGTATATTTAAAGCACTTAGGTGAAAACAGTGTTGTTATAGTGATGTTAATATTTAATTCGCTGTAAAACGTGCTTTGAACGTCTTTCCTACTCGTCATATTGAAATGAATGATTTAAACGATAGCTGTGTAGTTTTCAGCTGTAGATATAAGGTGCTGAAGGGAAGAAATATCATCCTCAAGCCTAGATAAAAAGGGATTCAGACTCAGTTGTTAATCTGTTGATGCTGCCAATTCTTTCCCTTTCCCTTCAGTGGGGTTATGGAGTACCTTAAGTTCTCTTCCATCGCCCTCATAAGTTTTGACTGATTAATGTTTCTTAGCAGGTTTCAAATTTTTGAAACTTCATATATTGTCTTTGTTTACAGCATCTGATCTCCATGAACCTGCAGCCTTAATTGATGAAAAAATAAAAATACCTCAGACAATGATCCCTCCTGAATTTCCACATTCATTGAGTCAGCACAAGACGATCTCCCCTTCAGCGTCTCTACGATCCAGGCCTCAGAGCTTCGCCCAGAAACTACGCTCCACCAGTAAGAGTGTTAAAGGTACAAATCAGTCTACAAAATGTGTTAAAAGCTTCTAGTTTAAAAATTCAATTAAGAGAATTGTTTCAAGATCCAGTATCACTGGGGATATTATAATACTCCATTTTTCCCATTATGGTGTAATTCACAGAAACCTTATGACTTTTTGTAATTTATATTCATGTTTTGAAAAACAATCACAAACACAATTTAGTGTAATTTAAAGCAAATTGCATCAAAAGGAACTTTCACCTGAGAAAACTGTAAAATTGTAGAGAGAAAGAATGGCTGGCAAACACTAACCTTTACGAGATGTAATTCCAATGCTGCTGACACATGTTGAAGAATGAATTTACCTCTCAATTTTCAATAAGGGGCTCTTTCTAAATCTGAGAATCATTGTGTAATATCCCTCATTTCTTACCCTGCCGAGTCTCTCTCTCTTTTTCTTGCTGAGGAACAAACTAATAGTGTCAGAAGCTAAGAATATTTTATTTATTTCACAGTATTTGTTACCAGTATTGGAATTTCACCCCTTGAAGATAAGTACTGACCAATCACTCAATTTCAAGCTAATTCAATAAGGAGCTGAATGTTATTGAACTGTATTTTGGAACTACTTATTTGGGTAATTTAGCTTATTTTGCCATGAGAAGCAGAGAATAAAATTAATATCTTGTGTTTAATAGGCTGTAAACTGATATTTTATGATAATTTCAGTGTAGCGAAAGAATGTTAAGGCTATAAACGAGATTTAATGTAAGACAGTATATACTGTTGTTAAATTTTATCTTTGCCACAGTGTAGTGAGATGAGAAATTCCAAGTGTGGAAGAATGCTGTTTTCATTGTTGTGGTTAAGGATGCTATGGCTATTGCTGACCTGAGCTACTGCTAATGCACTATAAACAATACTGCCCTGTATATAATGTATGGCTTGTGCTTTGAAAATACGCAATGTAAGCATCTTCTTGTTCTTTATTAGGATATATAAACTTGAATGAAGGAGTGACAACTCCTATGTTTGCTGTTAGTCCTTCTGGATCAGGCTTGGAACATGTCACTATTGCTTCAGATAAAAGTAAAGACTGCATAAATGCCACTCCTCAGTGTTGGAAAACAGTTTATTATCTACTGGATCTGTATGCCACAATGCCTGAAACCAAGACAATTACTCACAGGTAATTTGTTCAGTTGTTTTGATTTAATCCATTCTTTTTGCCTTTTATTTGTACAACTTTTAATTTTTACATGTATGTGGGATCATGTTTTCTTGTGGTTGTGTGCCAGTTATTGAAATTTGTTAGTAAATGGAACAAAGATGAAATTACTGTTTCTCCAATTCTATGCCTTACAGTACCAGGTTCTGTGATACTGACTGGAGCTTGTAAAAGGACGCACTATGTATTGTTCAAGCACTTTAATGAAACTTATTTTCACGATGCATTTATCTCACTTCATGACATAGATACAGCATACACTGTCAAGAAACTTCAGCCCCCTTGTAGCATAATTTGACCGCTGTAAACAATACGTTAAATTTCAAACACAGAAATGAACTAATTTTCTTAAGATAATTTATAATACTGTTGAACAATGAGAAAAAAGGAGCCGAGTGGGGGGGTCTCAACCAGAGGCTTCGTCGCCTCTGTGACTGCCGTGCACATGGTTTTTTTTAGGCTAGGCAGTAGTGCGAGGTGTCCCGATGAACACTCACCAGTCGACGTGCAGGCAGGGAAATCAGGACGCGCTCAGTGTAAAGACACTTCGGCTATCAAGATATTAGCAGTAAATTTTCAGAGTGTTTGGAATAAAGTTCGTGAATTTACTGCCCTCCAGGAAGCGTTTGGCGTGTAAATTATTCTTGGGACTGAGACCTGGCTGAACCCTGAGATAGGTAGTTCTGAAATATTTAGTGAGGGTTGGAACGTGTATCGGAAAGACAGATTAGACTCCGTAGGAGGTGGTGTCTTCATTGCAGTTGACAAAAATATTGTGTCTACTGAGGTCGAAGTAGAGTGTGATTGTGAAGTTATCTGGACATGTTTAACAGGGCTAGGAGAAATAAAGTTAATTGTTGGGTGTTATTACCGGCCACCAGGTTCCACCGTGACGGTTCTAGAATCATTCAAAGGGAGTCTACACTCTGTATCGCAGAAGTACCCAGATCATGCTATATTAGTCAGAGGCGACTTCAACCTACCTAATATAAATTTAAATGTCTATGGATTCATTACAGGTGGTACAGACAAGCTGTCATGTGAATTACTTTTGAACACATTATCTGAAAACTGTCTTGAGCAGCTAAATTGACAGCCAACGCGTAATGGAAATATTTTAGATCTGGTAGCCACGAACAGACCAGACCTCATCGACGGTGTCAGTGTTGAGACAGGGATTAGTGATCATGATGTTGTCATTACGACCATGGTTAGCGAAAGTTAAAAAGTCGGTCAAGAAGGCTAGGAGAGTTTCCTACTAGAAAGAGCAGATAAGCAGTTGTTAGCATCCTACTTAGTAAATGAATCGACTTCATTTACTTCCGGTACGATGGACGTGGAAGAATTATGGGCAAATTTTAAACACATTGTAAATCCCGTATTGGAGAAGTATGTGCCGAAAAAGTTGGTTACGGATGGAAAAGACCCACCATGATTTAACAACGCAATTCGGAGAATGCTCAGGAAACAAAGACAGTTGCACTCGCAGTACAAGAAAGATCGGGAGAATGAGGGCAAGCAAAAGTTAGTAGAGATTCGTGCTGCTGTAAAAAGAGCGATGTGCGAAGCATACAACCACTACCACCATCATACCTTAGCAAAAGATATTGCTGAAAACCCAAGGAAAATCTGGCCTTACATAAAATCGGTAAGCGGGTCGAAGGCTTCCATCCAGTCACTCACTTATCAGTCTGGCCTGGCAACGGAAGACAGCAATACAAAAGCTGAAATGTTAAATTTAGCATTTGACAAATCTTTCACGCAGGAGGATCGTACAAACATACCGCTGTTTGAGTCTCGTACAGATTCCCGTATGGAGGACAAAGTGATAAGACATCCCTGGGGTTGTGAAGCAGCTGAATGGGTTGAAAATAAATAAATCACAAGGTCCTGATGGGATTACAATTAGGTTTTACAGAGAGTACTCTACTGCATTGGCTCCTTACTTAGCTTGCATTTATCGCGAATCTCTTGTCCAACGTAAAGTCCCGAGCGACTGGAAAAAAGCGCAGGTGACACCTGTATATAAGAAGGGTAGAAGGACAGATCCTCAAAATTACAGACCAATATCCTTAACATCGGTTTGTTGCAGGATTCTTGAACATATTCTCAGTTTGAATATAATGAATTTCCTTGAGACAGAGAAGTTGCTGTCCATGCATCAGCACGGCTTTAGAAAGCATCACTCCTGCGAAATGCAACTCGAACCTTTTTTCACATATCTTGCGAACCATGGATGAAGGGTATCAGATGGATGCCATATTCCTTGACTTCCGGAAAGCGTTTGACTCGGTGCCCCACTGAGACTCCTAACTGAGGTACGAGCATATGGGATTGGTTCCCAAATATGTGAATGGCTTGAATACTTCTTAAGTAATAGAACCCAGTACGTTGTCCTCGATGGTGAGTGTTCATCGGAGGTGAGGGTATCATCCGGAGTGCCCCAGGGAAGTGTGGTAGGTCCGCTGTTGTTTTCTATCTACGTAAATGATCTTTTGGATAGGGTGGATAGCAATGTGCGGCTGTTTGCTGATGATGCTGTGGTGTACGGGAAGGTGTCGTCGCTGAGTGACTGTAGAAGGATACAAGGTGACTTGGACAGGATTTGTGATTGGTGTAAAGAATGGCAGCTAACTCTAAATATAGATAAATGTAAATTAATTCAGATGAATAGGAAAAAGAATCCCGTAATGTTTGAATACTCCATCAGTAGTGTAGCGCTTGACACAGTCACATTGATGAAATATTTGTAAAAACAAAGATGATGTGACTTACCGAACGAAAGTGCTGGCAGGTCCATAGACACACAAACAAACACAAACACACACACAAAATTCAAGCTTTCGCAACAAACTGTTGCCTCATCAGGAAAGAGGGGAAGGAGGGGGAAAGACGAAAGGATGTGGGTTTTAAGGGAGAGGGTAAGGAGTCATTCCAATCCCGGGAGCGGGAAGACTTACCTTAGGGGGAAAAAAGGACAGGTATACACTCGCACATATCCATCCACACATATACAGACACTTAAATATTTGGGCGTAACATTGCAGAGCGATATGAAGTGGGACAAGCATGTAATGGCAGTTGTGGGGAAGGCGGATAGTCGTCTTCGGTTCATTGGTAGAATTTTGGGAAGGTGTGGTTCATCTGTAAAAGAGGCCGCTTATAAAACACTAATTCGACCTATTCTTGAGTACTGCTGTAGCATTTGGGATCCCTATCAGGTCGGATTGAGGGAGGATATAGAAGCAATTCAAAGGCGGGCTGCTAGATTTGTTACTGGTAGGTTTGTTCATCACGCGAGTGTTACGGAAATTCTTCAGGAGCTCAGGTGGTAGTCTCTAGAGGGAAGGAGGCGTTCTTTTCGTGAATTGCTACTGAGGAAATTTAGAGAACCAGCATTTGAGGCTGACTGCAGTACAATTTTACTGCCGCCAACTTATATTTCGTGGAAAGACCACAAAGATAAGATAAGAGAGATTAGGGCTCATACAGAGACATATAGGCAGTCATTTTTCCCTTGTTCTGTTTTGGAGTGGGACAGGGAGAGAAGATGCTAGTTGTGGTACCAGGTACCCTCCGCCAAGCACCGTACGGTGGATTGTGGAGTATGTATGTAGATGGAGATGATAAAAAGATGAAGTGGTTTTTGTGCCATTTTAATTTACGATGAGCAGTTTTTGATGATACACAACCGCATTCATCTAGATTTCCTTCCAATCACTTATTGTTTCTACTAGTGTGATTTCAGTGTCTCAGAACAAAATGATTATATAAAGCAGAAAAAGTAATAAGCGGTTGAGTGAAAATCAGAACATATAAGTGAGCAGTCATTAACTTGGGTTTTGGTTTAAATACCACAGTACATTACTGGGTGAGGTTCTATTGATGGCTCTTCTGACCTTTAATCTGATTGCCAAGGCAGTTATGGAGATGGAAAATTTAACTTAACCTCAAACCACAGTACAACTTCTGATTTTCAGCTTAGACAAATTGTTACTTGATATGGCAGTCACTTAAATGCTGGTATGTATTCTTAACAAACTGGGGATGAAAGACCTGAATTTCTGTAATCATAACGTAAGGTTCCCCACTTACAAATCCTAAGAAGTTAATCTGATCCTGCGTAAGATGCGATAACAAGCGGAATGTCTGAGCGCATATAGTACATGGTAAGCAATGAAAAAAGTTGAGCTTTTTGTTTTCTTTTGTGCTGTGCTTTCTGTGGTAACCTAATCATCATTTATGCTGAAAAGTGCGCTTCAAACTTTCCTTTTTCTTTCCCTTTTTTCTGCAGTGAATCTATTGAATCCTTCTGTTCACTGTCAAGTATTGTACATTAATAGCAAGAAGAAATTCATTGTCACTTTCATTTTTGCTGTTTTCTATACATTTGTTATGAAACTTTGTTTTTGCGGATGTCTGATGCGTGAGCTTCTGTGAGAGAGAAACCAGACAGCTCATATTACTATGAAACTACACTGAAGTGGCAGAAGTCATGGGATAGCACATGGACTTGTACAGATGGCGGTAGTTTCACATACACAAGATATAAAAGGGCAGTGGATTGGCTTAGCTATCATTTGTACTCACATAATTCATAAGAAAAGGTTTCCAAAGTGATTAAGGCTACACGACAGGAATTAACAGACCTTGAACGTGGAATGGTAGTTGGAGCTAGACGCGCAGACATTCCATTTCAGAAAGTGTTAGGAAATTCAGTGTTCTGAGATCCTCAGTTTCAAGACTATGCCGAGAATACTAAATTTCGGGCATTACTTCTCACCATGGACAACACAGTGACCAGCACTTAACGATTGAGAGAAGCAGCGTTTGCTTAGTGTAGTCAGTGCTAACAGACAAGCAACACTGCATGAAATATTCATAGAAATCAATGTGGGATGTATGACGAACTTACCCATTAGGACAGTGTGGTGAAATTTGGATTTAATGGACTGTGGCAACAGACAACCAATGCAAGTGCCTTTGCTAACAGCACATCATTGCCTACAGCACCTCTCCTGAGCTTGTGACAATATTGGTTGGACGCTAGATGACTGAAAAACTGTAGCCTGGGCAGGAAGTCATGGGCCCAAATTGTCAACAAGGCACTGTGCAAGGTGGTAGTGGCTTCATAATGGTGTGGTCTGTGTTCAAATGGAATGGACTGGATCCTGTGGTCCAACTGAACCTGTTGGAGACTGTTTGTAGCCATTCATGGTCTTCATGTTCCCAAACAATAGCAGAATTTTTATGGATGACAGTGCCCATGTCACCAGGCCACAGTTGTTCGTGATTGATTTCAAGAACGTTGTGGACAATTTGAGTGTATGGATTGGCTACCCAGATTGCCCAACATGAATCCCATCGAAAGGTCAGTCTGTGCACAAAATCCTGCTCTGGCGACACTTCCACAATTATGGATGGCTGAAGAGGCAGCATGGCTCAGAATTTCTTCAAGAGACTTCCACCGACTTGTTGAGCCCAAGCCACATCAAATTGCTGCACTTTACATGGCAAAAGGAGGTCAGACACAAATTAGGAGGTATCCCATGGTGTTTGTCACCTCAGTGTGTGTGTTGTGGTGTGTTGTGTCATGTTTCATCAAAACTGATCTGCCGTAGAGTATTGGACGGACAAACAGTCTGCTATATACTTGTTCTTGCATTCCACCTAAAAATGGCGTGTGTAATGTTGGGCGGAAAAGTAAGACATACTGCATAGGAGCTTGACCACTTTTGCATTCAGCCAAAGCACAAGGACACATTTGTAAATTGCTTATTAACTGCTATTAAGTCAGTTATGACAAAACTTATCACAGCAGAAGGTTGCAGTTCAACATTGAAGAACAGTGGTGCATTAATATGCCACACCAAGGAATTCCTTAGTAATGTAAGCACTCTTTTTCTTATTGCCGAGGTATGTTCTTGATAATGGAGAGCACATAAGTTTTAACAATTAAAAAGTAATGAATTCTGTAGAGTGCACTCGCACACACGCTGCAAGATCGTGACATTCCATGACCATATCTGATTAACTGGTTGGCCCTACAACACTTAATTTCATCTTGATAAAAAGTTGTTTCCTAATGTGCTCAGCTATTGTGATTGTTATGCATCTTTGTGATCATCTAAACACTAAATTGTTAGAATTTATTCTTATATCTAACATTGTTATCTATTTTGGCCTTGGATGATACCTTTATTTATAATCATTGATCATTGTTTCTTCCTTCATTGTTAGGGTCAGTTTTGTCCAATGTGTGTCTCCATAACTTGTTTTCACATAGATTCATGAGGGATTCCATTCTCTACATTGGCACCTTGTCAGTAGTGTAAAAGGGTAATGTGAATGGGTGCCGAATTTCATTTCCATTTGATGCTTGCACCAGGTTCTGCATTTTTTGGGGAAATGTAATTGATATACTTTCATGCAAAAATGTTAAAAATTCAAAGAGAAATGTTGAATCTCTTCATTAGGGGTGGTCAAGAATTCTACATCAGCGCAAAGCTCTTGCACACATGTCGGTATCTGTTGTCCAACTGCACACTTCCTCCACCAACATGCCACACTGTCTGAGACTGCGAACCTGCAACGTTAAATGGCAATGTAGTCGCACAAGGAAGACTGAATGTTTTGTATGTGGCTTGGTTTCATATTTCCCAGCAACATAGATTACAAAGAAAACAATTTTCACTATTATTTAATAATTTTTGGCTCACTGAAAACACAATAAAAATTTATACCTGCCTTAGATTATTGGCACACTGGCAGACACAAAGAGTTCCACAGATTTTTGCCATTTAGTTTGCCATGCAATCATGACATACTAAATTTTGTAATTTGAAAAAGATTCATTCACACTCACATGTTAATCAAAAAGTTTATGTACATTTGCAGTCTTCTTATGAAGACTTCGAAATTCTTCTCAAGGAAACTTCGTAAACTTCTGGACTTTTAAAATACAAGATTTTTCTCTTTTAAATGGGAATTACATTACAGATCGGTCAGTTCCTTTAGCACATGCGCAGGGGCAGTTTCAACTGAAACAACAAACTGTCTCAAAACCAGCTCATAAAAAGATTGGCAGCATTCTGAAAATGTTTAAAAAAACTGTTCCTGTAATTCTTTCAGTGCCCCAATGAATTCTCAAAATTCAGATTTTGTTTACTGCTGGAGAGCGGAGGGAAGTGTGTGATTTTATTTTTTTTTTCTTCTTTGTGTGTGTGTGGGGGGGGGGGGGGGTTCCCTATTAAATCAGTTGTACGTTGCTTATCAGTGTGCAGTCGAGTCCACTAAAAACGACATGTCTGCGATCCCGTTTGGATCTCCTAATTTTAGTTCCTACTTTCCTATTCCCTCCAGAAATTCAATAATAGTGCGTCTCAAATTGAAAAATCATTCCAATCATGCCCCTCAACTTAACCATTGTACTTTGCAGTAATGTATGTTGTCTCCTTACTATTCATTCAATAGTGTAATAATGTGTGTGATTCCAGAAAATTTGCTGTTCATGCAACTAATCACATCACATGCCCCAAGCCTGCAAATTTAGCACAAAGTTCTTATTGATATACAAAGCAATGAACCCTTTACAAATCATCTGTTGATCATTGTAATTTTTTACTCTTTCATCACCAACTAAATCTTTATTCTTTGTACCTGGTGTTGAAATGCTGTGCTTTTGCAAATTCGCGATATCTGTCATTATGGACAACATAATAGATACTGAGAATTCACATCTTTCTCTTCAAGAAAGAACTGTGGTTCACATTCATTTGTAAAGGCCTTTGAGTCGCTAGAATGCCTCTTTTTGTGCAACCAGCTACTGGACCTTTGAGCTTTCTTTATACCAAGGGCAACTAGTGAAGATCAAACAGCTCTGTTATGACAGTTCTGCCGAATGGAAGAAAGTCATGCCGACTGAAGCATGCCACACCAAATGCCAGAAGAAACAGTGTTACATTGCATGAAATATCACACTGGACAAAGTGTACCAAGTAGTAATGAGCTATGCCAAGTCCTGGACCACATGCATGTGGCACATTGTGCATTGTGCATTCATGAAGTTTTGCATACGGTATCTGTCCTTGTTATACATGATTATTTAATATTTAAAAAAATGACACAAAAGCGGAGTCGTTAACCAAGAGAGATAGAATTACTGTGATAAAGTTTGGAATGGACTAATGGACTGCACATTCTATTTCCAGGGAATTTGAGCATATGCGTATCACTAAAGGTCTGATAAGAAAATGGTGTCCTAATTGTTCTCACAAAATTGTCACTTACTGTTCATAGTGACCCCATTAAACCTCTTTTCAAAACCTTCAACATATTTAAAAGTTCTACAGAGTGCTGTTATAAGTTTCCAGAAAATAGTGACATAAAATATTACTAATATCAAATTAAACCACTGATATTCACTTCGGGGGGACTAGCACACCTAAATTATCAGTGTAAGAAATGGTAGCTACTAGTGAATATAAAACCTAATGCAATTTTATCAGATGCTTTTCCTATTTCCTTTTACAGAAAACCTACAATAGTAAAAGTAAAGAAGCCATATGGCATTTAAAAGTAGTACTGCTCAGTGCTTCTTATGAACATAGGATGTCTTTGTTCTTGTTTTTATTTATGTTTCACACAGCATTGCCGTATTATTTTACAGAAATTGTAGTAGTTTCTGATTACTTTTCATAGCAGATTTAAAAGGTAACTGACTTCTCCCACAGTCTGTTACTGCTTGGGTAGGCACATGTATTTTTCAGGCTAAGTAGATAACCATTGTTGTTACATAAAAAAGTCATGTACTGGTAGTAATTTAAATACACTAACACTTGGGTTGTGTTATAATTTCATGTGCACTAATTAAGTCTTTTTAATAAGTAGTAATTGTCACATGTAAGTAGGTTTTGTTGTTAACCACACATTAGTGTTGTGTTAAAAATTGTGTGATTTTCATATCACTGTAATTGAGAAGGGGGCCAAAACATTTTTACAGTCTACAGATTGGTAACTATTCATATAATTGTGGTCTTTTTTTGTCACTTAATAATGGTATATGCCATGTGTTATACAGCTTTTGGGTCTAAAGTGTGTAAATTTTAATTGTGTTAGTTGGCCCACTCCCAAATTATTTGTAACAATCCTGAAATGTTTGAGATGTGGTAGGGAAGTTAATTGTGGGATGGAATGCAACTGTTTTTATAGGTAACTTCGTGAGAAGGGGATATTGTGGCATATGAAGCACAAGAAACGGGGGGAAAGGATAGACTGCTACTCACTATGGTGTAACAGTGCATGCAAAACCCTAATTGGGGTGCGACAAATTGATATTGTGGTGAATGGCATGTCCCGATTGCGAGAATAGGTTGTTATGTACTACGAACATATATCTGTGTTTTACGGAACCAAAGATTTTGTTTTAAAGAGTCTTTGTGAAGGAAATGGAGAGATCGGACGTGTGAGAGGAGGAGAGAGGTTGCATTGTTGTGAGATGCCATTATGGTATATAGTAAATATTGAAGTAGTATTTTGCACACAATAAAATCCAATAGCTAACATCAACTATTCAAGGTGTGTATATCTCCATACTGAAATTAGTTAATTATCACAGTAGAGATATTACAAGATGTAGATCGCTCAGAAGTGAAGTTTGGAATGATAGTGTGAACCTGAATTTTCCATGCTAAGAATTCATCAAGAGATTATCTCCGAATTAATAAAATTTAACTTGCTAAATTGTTGGACCTATCATCAGACTCGTCAAACAACATAGCACACAGCTGTACCAAACGATCTGCGAAGCGAGTAAAGGTTTTAGAGATTTCAGGTGGAGCAGATAATGATGAGAAATTTCCGTGAGTCGCCACTGTAGAAAACATCTCTTGCTCTCCTGTGGTATTTAAAATGAAATATTTACATTTTCCAGGTTTTCGGGAGAGTAAAGATAAAACAAAATAAGGAACTAAGCTAAACCAACTAAAACCAAAACTAAACCAATAATTAAAATAAAAACACACATAAAGAATATTTATTTATAACAATAAATAAGTAAAGAATATTTTTAATTAACTGACCAATAATAATAATAATAATAATAATATGTTAAATCACCATAAAGATGACATATTAAGTTGCAGACGAGCATGACTCTTAAGATTTAGCTTCCAGCCAAAGCCTTCTTCAGGAAAGAACCACACACACACACACACACACACACACACACACACACACACACACACACACACACACACAAGCAACCACATTTCATGCACACATGACTGCCATCTCTGGCAGCTCGGATCGGAATTTAGCTGTCACGCTAAAGGAAAGCAGCAGCTATTTGGATGGGGGGGGGGGAGGGGGGGGGGTGTCAGAAAAAGAGATGAGCAGAGAATGGGAAAGACACTTGGGTGCATTGGCAGAAGGTGCACACAGTGAGGGTGAGGGTTACTATAGGTTGAACCTGGGATAATTTCAGGAGCAGAGAATGTGTTGTAAGGATATCTCCCATCTGCACAGTTCAGAAAAGCTGGTGGTGGAAGGGGGGATACACATGGCCCAGGTTGTGTCAAGCATGTTATGTTCAGCTGCACGCTGTGCCACAGGTTAGTCTACTTTGCTTTTGGCCACAGTTTGGTGGTGGACATTCATTTTGAGGGACAGCCGGTTGGTAGTCATACTAATGTAAAAAGCTGTGCATTGATTGCAGCAGAGCTGGTATGCGACATGGCTGCTTTAACAGGTGGCCAGGCCTCTGATAGGGGAGGATAAGCCTTTGAAAGGATTGGAATAGGAGGGTGGATTGGGCAGGTCTTGCATCTGTGTCTTCCACAGGGACATGATCTCTGTGGCAAGTGGTTGGGTTTGGGAGTATTGTAGGGATGGACTAACTGAGGTGTTATGAAGGTTGATTGGGTGACAGAGAAGCACTTTAGGCAGGGTGGAAAGGATCATGGATAGGATGTCCCTCAATGAAGGATGTGGTTCATTTATTCGAGTTTGGGGTGGTGTTGGTTGATGAAGGGGGAATTTCTTTGTAGCTGGTTATTGGGGTGGTCAGAGGATGGGGAATGTGTGGGGAAATGACAAAGGAGATGTTTATGGACTAAATCTGGGTAATAGTGCCTGTCAGTGAAAGCCTTAGTGAGACCTTTAGCATACTGGGCAAGGGAGCTCTTGTCAGTACGTCAGATATGCCATCCCATGTGGCTAGGCTGTATGGAGGGATTTTTGGTGCGGAAGAGGTGACAGCTGTCAAAGTGCCAGTACTGTTGGTGGTTGGTGGGTTTAATTTGGACGGAGTGGGGATGGAGCCATAAGAGAGGAGAAGGTCAGCGTCCAGGAAGGTGGCTCTCATGGGAGTATCACTGTAGTCATTGTGCAAGGCCACCAAGTATTTTAAGGGTGAACTCTGTTTGCAAGCTATCAATATTAAAAGAAGTAATTAGAACTAAAATGTTGAGCTTGAAAGACTGAGCGATAAAAAGATTAAAGTAAATTTATTGCATGAAAAAATTATAGTCTTAAAAATTAAAATCAGTAAACTACTGACTTGTTTATAAGAATCACAGTGTGGTGAAACATTGTTGAATCAGAGTAAAATATTGTGGGTAAAGAAAACATCCCACGCAGCTTACAAATAAAATACAAAACTTCTTGTTTGGGTAACTTAGTTGAAGAGTATAACCATTTTTCAAAGTATATTTTTTTAAATTATAAGAATAGTTTCTGATTGGGGCAGTGTGGAAGGTGAGAAAACAGAGAAAAAGCATCATTTTGTGATTCAAGAAAGCTTAAGTTCATAATTTATCGCAGCTCAAAAATCTGTCTATAGCAGTGGACAGAGAGAGGAACTACACCAAGTACTAAGAGAAATGGAAATGCTCCACCAGATGTTGGATGATACCAAATGCAAACACCTGCAGTAGGATAAATACTTTAAATTACAATTCTTGAAACACAGAAGTACTAATACTTTATAGATTCACTTTCTGCTGTTAACTGGAATCCAGTTGGGTTGGATCCATTTGTATTTTAAAAATTATACAATAGTGGAAGAACACAACAAATTATTTTAAACAGAATTTACAATAAATACTCACTGCAAAAGAATTTATATTACTTCCCATTCTTGATATGTATAACAGTGGAACACTGACAGTAATAGAGATCTTACTTCTTTATTTCTTCACTTTTCTTTAAAATTGTTGAGCCAGTAGCTCTTTTATTTACCCAATGTAATGACAATGTTACTTATTAATCATATGTTTCAGCTCTGTCCATTTCATGTTGTTTAGGAAAATAAGATTTTTATTTCCAGGTTTTCAGTGCCAGCTGATGTATCAGAAGGATACAAAGGAAATAGAAAGTACGACTTACTGATGGAAGCAAGGGCCAATGAAGATGTAGAGAAAGGCCTTGTGAATGGTGGTTCTGAACACCTGGCAAGACTAACACCTGTACAGCAGGACAAAATGAGAGAACTGAGTATGTTCCTGCATATATAGTGAATGTTATTTTATGCACTTCTCCTTTGGCAAAATGTAGATTTATGTAAGCATCCAATTAGAGGCTTCTCTTTTTGCACCTAAAAAAGAAATTTGAAACCACACCTCAGAAAAAATACTTTAGTTTACATTTTATTGCTTGCTTGATTAAATAACTTCTGTGAAATATTAGAATGAATGTTATTTTTTGCACATAAAATAGAAACTTAAACCCTTGATTGATTAAATAACTTATGTGAAATAATAGAATGAAAATAAGAATCCACATAAAGGTGGAAGTCATAGAAGAGTAATCTTTTGAAAGTTGAGCCTTGAAACAGGAAAAGCTATATATACTCGATACATATGAAAGTGTGTCTTACCTTTCTCCTCAAGAGAAATTGCTGATATTCTAGAGCTTAAGCTGTATGAATTTTTCAAAATAATTAGCTACTTTTAATGTGTGAGTGCTCACATTAAATCAAGCATCATATGATGATATCATCTTGCAAGGTATCAATTTTTTGTAATAGTGTCACTGTTCATGACACATAAACCAACTGAAGTATGATCCATAACTTCTTAAGTGTTTTGCAGCATCGTGGATACTTTAATTGCCCAGGTAGTGTGGGATATAGTGTCACCATTAACTTTCTGTTAACCTGATGATACCTATTCCATTCTTTCATTACACAGTAGAAATTTTATAACAACATTGTGATAAGGAAAGTTGCTACTCACCATATAGTGGAGATGCTGAGTCGCAGATAGGCACAACAAAAAGACTGTCACAAATATTCAGGCTTTCAGCCAGTAAGGCCTTCTTCATAATTAGACGACAAACACACACATACACACTCATGCAAATGCAGCTCACACACACAAATTTTATGTTAGATATAATGCTGATTGATAGTTAATTGTGTAACATATGTATAGAATGCTATATAATGTAGTAGGAAACAGTTGTGCTTAGACAGAAATAAAAGTATTTGTTGCAGCAACAAACAGGTCGTGAAGAGTCAAACTAGTGTTAAAGGAGGTCAGTACTATCTAACATTGAAAAGAACCACATAATGATGACACAAGAATAACTGGAGCCATGTTGTGTGTGTGCATAGTTCCAGATTTTAGTGTTTCAGCAGTTAGCAAACAAAAACTTCTCTCGTGTCCAAAATTGTGTTGATATTCTTTGGTGGTAAATGTACTAGTGCGGTATGAATACAGTGTGTCACACTGTAAATACCCAATATTTGTTACAAATAAGAGCTTATTGTATATAACTACATTCTTCTGCAAGCTTCAATTTTGCCAAGTTATGCTTTGTAAAGTTGCTTCTTAATTTTTGCTAAGGCTCTGTTAGCTGATCTCCAGTAAGGATTTAGTTGGATGTTTTCAAATATTGTATATTTTTAATGTGGACACAAATCGTCCTATTGCCACCAGTGATGAACATGCTATTGCAAGCAGTTTGTACACTATGCAATACTACCTTCTGCAGTGGTGTCTCCAGAAGTTTTCCATTTGTTAATAATTATGGAACATCAATATAGTGTATTCAAGTTTTTAATTTTTCAGTGTATTAAAGACACCATTATTTGGTGATTAGTGTAGGATACATTCAGTATATCAGCACTGTACAGTTACTGATTTAGCCTGAAATTAAAATTTTGAGAAAACTGGAGGATTAAGTGTCAGTGCTGTGTCTATGAGTGCATTGAGAATTTTGCTTTCATAAACAGTTATGTAAATAAGAGATTTGAAGCATATTAAAATGTTTCTTGCTTGTACAAATATAAGCTGTGTGTATTTAAATAATTGGATTTGTCAGTGTTGGCTTTAAGGAAAGTAAAACAACATGAAAAGTACATAGTTCAGCTCTCACAAACAGACGTATTTCTAGGCTTCATTTTAATGCTATAAATAATCAAAGTCTTGTAATTTAACATTCCTTTATACCTGCTGGTTTGTTTAAGATGGGTGTTTTTTTTAACCTGATTAGTGAAGTGTAACAAGTGTGAATGTTGCCATACTTCAGAAGAAGAGGCCAGACCCTGAGGCCAACTGACTTCAGTGAGTTTCAGCATTCTGGTTGGGACCACTCGAAAGTAACTCCTGTGAAAGAGTTTTCAAAATAATCAAGGTCAAAGGTCATGTAGTGGGATCAATTTTGGAACTGGTGGAATGGTTGTAAGGCTGTGAAAGTAATGAAATTTTGCTTATATGTGTTAGACACACAACCTAATAGTTCCTGGGAAATTAAAGAATTAGTAATTTTGATCAAGATGTACTTGAGGAGGGAAAGGCTTGTAAACTGGAACTGTGGTCAAGTACTATAAAGCCTGAATTCGGATCACGCTGGAGTTCATTCCCCACATCTTACCATATTTTTTTACTCTGTAGTGAAAGAATGCTATAAAATTTAATTATTATGAAAAGGATAGCTGCTACTCACCATATACCAGAGATGCTGAGTCACAGTCACTCAACAGAAAGACTGGCACAAAATAAGCTTTCAGCTAAGTTCTGTGTCAAAGACTTGTATACTGCGACCATGGCTAAGTACTAGAAAGCCTGAATTCAGATCATGCCTGAGTTTATTCCTCATGTCTTACATATTTTGGCCAAAAGCTTATTATGTGACAGTCATTTTGTTATGACTATATCTGACTGAGCATCTCGCTAAATGGTGAGTAGTAACTATCATAATCTTGTTACGTTCCATGCTGGATTTTTCATTGTTTGAAATTGAATTATTGTTATTTTTATTAGAATATATTCTGTAGAGAACAAGGAGGGGATATATATATATATATATATATATATATATATATATATATATATATATATATATATGATTGCAGTATTCCTAGTGTATCTTTATATATGATTGCAATAGAGCTGATGGACACACAGTCTTAATGAAATTGAGTTTCATTACTAAAAGCAGATGAGTTCACATTAAGTTTTAATACAAATTTAATAAAATAGAAAATAGTCTTGTGTTGCATGGGAGGGGGGGGGGGGAGGTGCTTTGTCATGAAATGAAAATAAAATTTGTAACAGCATTCAGCTTCTTGCGAGTAAAAACTATTGCAAAAAATATCAACTGAAACTATACATCTACCGGGAACAGGTACAAGCAGAGGACAAAAGGGTGAAATTTTTTTGTTAGCAAAATTTCTGTTTTGTTAACCAGTAGATCTCACTTCCTGCCAAAATTGGAGAAGAAAGCAGTGCCAGTTTAAGGCTGAGTCGACCCAAGCTGCCACACGGACGCCAAGCTGAGAGTTGCCACAGCTGAAAGATTTGTATACAGGACATACCACAATTTGTAGGGGCCACTTGGGATGCCAAGCTGAGAGGGGCTTCCCAAGAGCAAGACTTATATATAGTGTGTATCACAAGTAGTAGCAAAAACTGACACAGGTGAAAGTGTACAAAGAGAAAGGGGAGAGAAGGGGCACCAAATCATAAGTCGCTTGTGTGGAAAAATGTTTTCAAACTACCCCTGGAAGAAAGACTCTTATATAGGTATTGAGGAATATAAGATACAATAGAAAAAAATCTGGGAAACTTACAGATAAATCAAGAGAGTAACAAAGTAGGAAAAGATGAGCTCTGTCTCTAGTTAGCATTTCTGCAGCAGCTACAGGTTCAGTGTACAGGTAACAAGTCCTATGCTATCCTTACCCTGGTAACAAAAAACTTAAACATATGTGTAAAGATTTTGGCAATGATGACCTAATGCTTGTAGTTGGAGGAGCTGGAAACAGTTTTGCTTTTTTGGTATGGAACATAAAATATAGTATTAGGTGTGACCTGGTCAAAATAGTGTTATCCATTGTACCCTTCAAGTGTGGGTTTTATTGAGGTCCTGTGACGCCAAGACCAGCCCTGGGTTAACACTACTGTTAAGTGAGTAAATACGGAGCTGTGCAGCTTCTTTGCAATGGCTGTCAGACTTCATATCATTGTAGTTTCTTTGGTTGCTGCAGAGAGGTTCACTTCTTATGACCTACAATTGAATAGGAGTGTTATAGACAAGTCATCAGATCTATTGGCAGGAAATGTAAGTGGTCTGGAGTCTACCAGTACACAAATGCAAACCTCTGCACTTATTAGGCTCAGGTGAGACTAATGTCTTAGTCCAAAACTAGAATTCAGATGGACAGTATTACAGGAAATTAAACTGACAAAGACTCCCAGTTCATCACCTAAGAGTAGAGGGAAATTGACTTGCTTCAACAGTATATTAGGGGAGTAAAAAGTAAACCAAGTTTTTTTGTTTGCAACAGCTTAGTCGTCTGAAAAAAACTGATGTCAATCTTTTGTCTCAATACCATATTAATGCAGCCATAGAAAATCTTAAAAGTGCGTAGTTATAAATTAGCTATATATTCTTTTCTGGACAAAGAAGAAGCTGTTAAGTCATAAAATTAATGTAAATTTTTAAATATTAAATTATGTTTACATCAGGATATAGAACTATGTTAATGTTAGACATTGTAATAATTGCTATTCTTACCATGTTCTGAGTAATTGAGAAACATCACTGAAAAATTTCGATCCCTTATTGTGCTGTCCATCATGCAGAAAGAAGGAAATGTTGATTTGTGGTCATTTTCATGTAAATGTCTTAGGGGAATCTGACAGGAAAAATGAGCTAGAGATATTATAATTTCGATCCCTTATTGTGCTGTCCATCATGCAGAAAGAAGGAAATGTTGATTTGTGGTCATTTTCATGTAAATGTCTTAGGGGAATCTGACAGGAAAAATGAGCTAGAGATATTATTAGCGACTTACAATTTAGTATCAATCATAAATTTTCCTACTTCAGTGTAGTAGTATGCTAATTTCTCAACAAAAAAAAAAAAAAAAAAAAAAAAAAAAAAAAAGGTGGGGGGTGGAAATATATTGTCAGATCATTGTACTTAGCAAGACATATTACATAATTTAGATATACATACTGTCTGGAAACACTCTACAAAAACAATGAGTGTGTTTAATCACAAAACAAATGAAAATTTTAGAGAAAGCATAAAAATGTTGCTCTAAATACAATATATTTGTTAATAAGCTTATAACCATTCTTCAAAGCAGTTTTGCCAAAAACCAAAGTAAAAAATGTGTGATACTAGGTTGTCTTTTAAAAAACTGTGGATCACTATCTTCATAAAACCTTGGATCACTACAAGTATTAAATCAGTGCATGATGAAAAATGAAAATCTATAAAATAGCCGGAGTTATGGATCCTGGAGTGCTTTCGTAGTATAAAGTGGACTGTAACATTCTAAGAAAAGTACTCCGGCATACGTATACCTTGTCAGAAATTGAATAGTCGGACAATGAAATCTAATCAGTACGAAATATTGTTAAGAGAGGAACAGAGTAAAATAAAGTATAGATAGTGACATTATTTTTATTAAAGAAAGTAGGAACATTATGAAAGATAGTTCATGTGTTACATTATGTTTGATAATTACTATTTAGAAATAGATGGAGACATTAGTTCAAGAACTTAAGAAACTATACAGAGGAAATGTGAAATGAAAATTTCTCATTCATTCTTATCTGAAATAAGAAAGATGTTAAGAGTGTTATAATAAACCCAATTAGAGAGAAAGCAACACACAAAATTGTTCATACATTTTTCAAATAATTATTGAATGGTTCTCTGAAAATTGAGTTTCACAGAATTCTGAGAAAGCCCATTTCTTCTGGGCAGTGGCTTCAATTTCATAAACAAATTATTATTTAAATACTGGTAGCCTGTACAAAAGCATCTAGTTTTAAATGTTGATGCATGAGTAGTACTGAAAAATATGTTAACTTATATGTTATTGTGAATATGATCTATTTGTCTCATAATATATGTATGCTAAACATTTGATTTAGAGTACAGGAGACAAGTCAAAATATGGTTAATACAATTTCACTGATATAAAACTCATATATAATGACATGGAGTTATATTTAAACATTAATGTAACTTTTTTATGAAACGATACCTTTACATATTTACACAAAAAGACAATAAATAAACTACATCCTGGCAAATATTCAGTTCATCATTCATGAATAGCAGCATCTCTGAAGCAGAGTATAGCTTTCTTTTCAGTGAATCTAGATACATTGGTTTTTTATAAATTTTCATTCCCATATCCTAGGGAGTCTGAGCATGTAAGTTTAAATGATGAGATGGAGCATAAAATTTTCTTTTTTCTTGTATTATAAGTGTGATCAAAGTGGTTCTCCCTGCATAGTTCTAAATTGGTATGCAGATAAATGACAACATTATACGGGGGGAAGGGGGGGGGGGTTACTGCTAATAATTTCAGATTTTTAAATAATGAGCAACATGATTCATTCCTATATATATATATATATATCCTGTAAACTGGCTCATTCCATATAATTTTGTTAAAAATTGTTAAAATTATTTATGGAACATGTAAGTAACTAACAACTCTTAAAAGTAATATTAAGTATTTGATGGTATCTGCAATAAGACACTAAAATGGTGTGATCATATAATATGTAATGTCCTTAGCTACAAGCTTAATACATAATTAATTCAGAATATTTTTCCATATATATTGAAATATGCCATTCCTAGCAACTCTATAGAAAATCCTTGATCAGTTAATATTAAAGGATTGTCATCCACCTTTGCAATAATGGCACCAGTGGTCAATCACACTTGCCAAAGTGGCAGAGTGGCAAGACACTAGCCTGACATTTGGGAGGACAACAGTTCAAATCATCATCCAACCCTCCAGATGTAGGTTCCACAATTTCCATAAATTGTGTGATGTGGATTGCAGGATGATTCCCTTGAAAGGACATGTTTGATGTCCTTTCCCTATCAAAGTATGTGTTCTGTCTGTAGTGACCTCATTTGTGATACTTTAAGCCTCATTAAACCTTAATGCTCTTGTACTTTCTTAATCTATCTCAATTTGAATTTCAAAAGGTCTGCTCTGCCGAGAGAGCATTTCTACATTCTCTCAGCTTATAAAATTTTTAAGAGTTGAAATTTCAATTTTGATCTTTTGCAACTTATTTATGGCATTTAGTTGTATCATCCATAATGCTTCAGCATATGCCTCGTTTATTACTTTTTAAAGAAACAGGTTACTGAAAGTTGCACTAGGATGTTAACGTAGTACAAACAGGAATGCTACATTGTATTGTCAGAGTGGGGAAAAAACCACAATAGTTGTTCTGTAGGGTTAAAGTTCTTTACTGATTACACACAAATTCAGTAACTGTAAAGAATTGCACATTTTGGGCACATGGAAATCTGTAAGTTAACCTTTTCTTCCCCATCCAATTTTTGAGTCATGATGCCCTATGGGATAATATTCTGGGGTAACTTCTCACATAGGCAGAAAGTATTCATTGAACACAAGAAAGTAGTTATCATCATGTGTTTGAGAATAGGAAATATATTCACATATCTTTTATAGAAGGAGAAATTAATTTGCACTTCTCCAGAGAATGTAACATTTATGTAGAATGGCACGAGGTACCCGGCTTTAAAACTCTGCATTGCATAGTCGTCTTTTTTTTTTACAACCAAAAAGTGCTTGCCATCACAGGAATACTGTACAAATTTCTCGTGTGACTGTATATAATACATACTATAATAATTTGCCCCACTGAAACTAGACATGTTCATAATTAAAATTATAGAATTGGAAAATAGAATGAGAAAACCATACTTTGAGACAGTGAAGATAGGTGAGAAAGTATAGGAATGTAGTCAACCATAATACCAAAAGAAATTATACATTTTGGTCCTATAGAATCAGTCTTCATTATAAGACAAGCAGAGTGAAAGAGTACAGAAAGAAGATACCGTGCCCTGGTCTTTGAAACCTTTTGAATCAATGGTTTATCACCTTTCTCGTGATACCATTGGTCTCAAGTATATAGGGTGCTTGTAAACAAATAGTACAAATGCTGTAACGTGATTACTTGTGCTAAATACTATGTCAAACAGAAACACATAAGGGTAGTAGCTATCCTTGACTATTGATGGTTCAAGTGATTTCAAGTGACAGCTTTCAAAAATTAAAGAGGAATTGTGTGAATAATTTTTTTTAGAAACTTTATTGCCTTTGAAGATGTTGCATACAACTGCCTGCACAACATGGCCATGATGTAAACATGAATGCATTGCAGTGTCACTGTCACTAACACTACCATTTCTTGCATACAGATTTTTTACATTTTTTGACCTGCCTTTCTTACACAGTTGTTCATAGGTGACAGGTCTTGTTTTGAACAAATAGGAAATGAATCTTTGTTCATAGAACTGTTCTTTCAACTCCTGCAGCCTTTCTGTGGAGTGTCGATTATTGGGGTGCCTTCTACTTCTACAAGCTGCTGTATGATGTAGTTTGTGTAATGTTTTCTATCTCATTTTACACAACAGTCAGGATCACCTTGTGTGCAGATGATGATGGGACTTACCATACGAAAGCGCTGGCAGGTCGATAGAAACACAAACAAATACATACATACACATACGAAAGCACTGGCAGGTCGATAGAAACACAAACAAACACATACATACACACAGAATTCTAGCTTTCGCAACCAATGGTTGCTTCGTCAGGAAAGAGGGAAGGAGAGGGAAAAAAAAAATATATATATATATTTTTTCCCGCGTGGAATGTTTATATATATATATATATATATATATATACACAAAGATGATGTGACTTACCGAACGAAAGCGCTGGCAGGTCGATAGACACACAAACACACACAAAATTCAAGCTTTCGCAACAAACTGTTGCCTCATCAGGAAAGAAGGAAGGAGAGGGAAAGACGAAAGGATGTGGGTTTTAATGGAGAGGGTAAGGAGTCATTCCAATCCCGGGAGCGGAAAGACTTACCTTAGGGGGAAAAAAGGACAGGTATACACTCGCACACACACACACATATCCATCCACACATATACAGACACACGCAGACATATTTAAAGACAAAGAGTTTAGGCAGAGATGTCAGTCGAAGCGGAAGTGCAGAGGCAAAGATGTTGCTGAATGACAGGTGAGGTATGAGTAGTGGTAACTTGAAATTAGCAGAGATTGAGTCCTGGTGTGTAACGGGAAGAGAGGATATATTGAAGAGCAAGTTCCCATCTCCCCGAGTTCGGATAGGTTGGTGTTGGTGGGAAGTATCCAGATAACCCAGACGGTGTAACACTGTGCCAAGATGTGCTGGCCGTGCACCAAGGCATGTTTAGCCACAGGGTGATCCTCATTACCAACAAACACTGTCTGCCTGTGTCCATTCATGCGAATGGACAGTTTGTTGCTGGTCATTCCCACATATAATGCATCACAGTGTAGGCAGGTCAGTTGGTAAATCACGTGGGTGCTTTCACACGTGGCTCTGCCTTTGAATGTGTACACCTTCCGGGTTACAGGACTGGAGTAGGTGGTGGTGGTGGTGGTGGTGGTGGTGGGAGAGTGCATGGGACAGGTTTTACACCAGGGGCGGTTACAAGGATAGGAGCCAGAGGGTAGGGAAGGTGGTTTGGGGATTTCATAGGGATGAACTAACAGGTTACGAAGGTTAGGTGGACGGCGGAAAGACACTCTTGGTGGAGTGGGGAGGATTTCATGAAGGATGGATCTCATTTCAGGGCAGGATTTGAGGAAGTTGTATCCCTGCTGGAGAGCCACATTCAGAGTCTGGTCCAGTCCCGGAAAGTATCCTTTCACAAGTGGGGCACTTTTGTGGTTCTTCTGTGGGAGGTTCTGGGTTTGAGGGGATGAGGAAGTGGCTCTGGTTATTTGCTTCTGTACCAGGTCGGGAGGGTAGTTACGAGATGCGAAAGCTGTTGTCAGGTTGTTGGTGTAATGGTTCAGGGATTCCGGACTGGAGCAGATTCGTTTGCCATGAAGACCTATGCTGTAGGGAAGGGACCGTTTGATGTGGAATGGGTGGCAGCTGTCATAATGGAGGTACTGTTGCTTGTTGGTGGGTTTGACGTGGACGGACATGTGAAGCTGGCCATTGGACAGATGGAGGTCAACGTCAAGGAAAGTGGCGTGGGATTTGGAGTAGGACCAGGTGAATCTGATGGAACCAAAGGAGTTGAGGTTGGAGAGGAAATTCTGGAGTTCTTTTTCACTGTGAGTCCAGATCATGAAGATGTCATCAATAAAACTGTACCAAACTTTGGGTTGGCAGGCCTGGTAACCAAGAAGGCTTCCTCTAAGCGACCCATGAATAGGTTGGTGTACGAGGGGGCCATCCTGGTACCCATGGCTGTTCCCTTTAATTGTTGGTATGTCTGGCCTTCAAAAGTGAAGAAGTTGTGGGTCAGGATGAAGCTGGCTAAGAACCAAACATCCCTCGTCAAAGATTTACTGTCCTACTCTCGTACTCTCTGCTGGAAATACCACTTTACCACGAAGAAAAATGATCCTAATCCTACTCCTAATGATCCAACTCCCAAAGACACTATCCAAATTGAACCCTGCCTGGAACAGTTCCGTCCTCCGTCGCAGCGGGACCCACCTCCTCTTCCTCAAAATCATCCTCTCCAAACCTTCCAGGAATTTCTGACTTCCAGCCTTGCATCTCAATCCTTCTTAAAAAACCTTAATCCTACTCCCAACATCACCACTGCTGAAGCACAGGCTATCCGTGATCTGAAGGCTGACCGATCCATCGTCATTCTTCCGGCGGACAAGGGTTCCACGACCGTGGTACTTGATTGTCGGGAGTATGGGGCTGAGGGACTGCGTCAGCTTTCAGACAACACCACATACAAAGTTTGCCAAGGTAATCCCATTCCCGATGTCCAGGCGGAGCTTCAAGGAATCCTCAGAACCTTAGGCCCCCTGCAAAACCTTTCACCTGACTCCATCAACCTCCTGACCCCACCGACACCTCGCATCCCTACCTCCTACCTTCTTCCTAAAATTCACAAACCCAAACATCCCAGCCGCCCCATTGTAGCTGGTTACCAAGCCCCCACAGAACGTATCTCTGCCTACGTAGATCAACACCTTCAACCCATTACATGCAGTCTCCCATCCTTCATCAAAGACACCAACCACTTTCTCGAACGCCTGGAATCCTTACCCAATCTGTTACCCCCGGAAACCGTCCTTGTAACCATTGATGCCACTTCCTTATACACAAATATTCCGCACGTCCAGGGCCTCGCTGCGATGGAGCATTTCCTTTCACGCCGATCACCTGCCACCCTACCTAAAACCTCTTTCCTCATTACCGTAGCCAGCTTCATCCTGACCCACAACTTCTTCACTTTTGAAGGCCAGACATACCAACAATTAAAGGGAACAGCCATGGGTACCAGGATGGCCCCCTCGTACGCCAACCTATTCATAGGTCGCTTAGAGGAAGCCGTCTTGGTTACCCAGGCCTGCCAACCCAAAGTTTGGTACAGTTTTATTGATGACATCTTCATGATCTGGACTCACAGTGAAAAAGAACTCCAGAATTTCCTCTCCAACCTCAACTCCTTTGGTTCCATCAGATTCACCTGGTCCTACTCCAAATCCCACGCCACTTTCCTTGACGTTGACCTCCATCTGTCCAATGGCCAGCTTCACACGTCCGTCCACGTCAAACCCACCAACAAGCAACAGTACCTCCATTATGACAGCTGCCACCCATTCCACATCAAACGGTCCCTTCCCTACAGCCTAGCTCTTCGTGGCAAATGAATCTGCTCCAGTCCGGAATCCCTGAACCATTACACCAACAACCTGACAACAGCTTTCGCATCTCGTAACTACCCTCCCGACCTGGTACAGAAGCAAATAACCAGAGCCACTTCCTCATCCCCTCAAACCCAGAACCTCCCACAGAAGAACCACAAAAGTGCCCCACTTGTGACAGGATACTTTCCGGGACTGGACCAGACTCTGAATGTGGCTCTCCAGCAGGGATACGACTTCCTCAAATCCTGCCCTGAAATGAGATCCATCCTTCATGAAATCCTCCCCACTCCACCAAGAGTGTCTTTCCGCCGTCCACCTAACCTTCGTAACCTGTTAGTTCATCCCTTTGAAATCCCCAAACCACCTTCCCTACCCTCTGGCTCCTATCCTTGTAACCGCCCCTGGTGTAAAACCTGTCCCATGCACTCTCCCACCACCACCACCTACTCCAGTCCTGTAACCCGGAAGGTGTACACAATCAAAGGCAGAGCCACGTGTGAAAGCACCCACGTGATTTACCAACTGACCTGCCTACACTGTGATGCATTATATGTGGGAATGACCAGCAACAAACTGTCCATTCACATGAATGGGCACAGGCAGAGAGTGTCTGTTGGTAATGAGGATCACCCTGTGGCTAAACATGCCTTGGTGCACGGCCAGCACATCTTGGCACAGTGTTACACCGTCCGGGTTATCTAGATACTTCTCACCGACACCAACCTATCCGAACTCCGGAGATGGGAACTTGCTCTTCAATATATCCTCTCTTCCCGTTACCCACCAGGCCTCAATCTCCGCTAATTTCAAGTTGCTGCCACTCATACCTCACCTGTCATTCAACAACATCTTTGCCTCTGCACTTCCGCTTCGACTGACATGTCTGCCCAAACTCTTCGTCTTTGATTATGTCTGCTTGTGTCTGTATATGTGTGGATGGATATGTGTGTGTGTGCGAGTGTGTACCCGTCCTTTTTCCCCCCTAAGGTAAGTCTTTCCGCTCCCGGGATTGGAATGACTCCTTACCCTCTCCCTTAAAACCCACATCCTTTCGTCTTTCCCTCTTCTTCCCCTCTTTCCTGATCAGGCTACAGTTTGTTGCGAAAGCTTGAATTTTGTGTGTGTGTTTGTGTTTGTGTGTGTGTCTATCGACCTGCTAGCGCCTTCGTTCGGTAAGTCACATCATCTTTGTTTATATATATATATATATATATATATATATATATATATATATATATATATATTCTTTTTACAATTTGTATTTACCATGAATGACATTGAATATCATCATAATTACAAAATGATAAACAAATTTCATCAAAAAATAAAATCAGGTTTTACAGTTAGATCCTTTTACAATATGCTGTATTTTTAAATCAAACTTGAGTCACGGAATTGCACTTTCATTTTATGTAGCCTGTCTGTTGACTGTTGAAGGTTTCTGCTACTCCATTACAAGGTGCTTTGTTTAGTTTTATTTTCATGTCTCATGAATGTTGAAAGTAACAGTAAGTTCACAGAAATGCTTCATTTTCTCTGTGGAAAAAAAGCCTACAGGGTGTTCACTTCCATAACTGGATTTCTATGTTATCTATCCCATTTTGCACAGAGTGTTTCCTTACAGCTTCTATACCTACAGTTTTGGACCAACTTTAAACAATTTTGTCATTCACATCATTTTTTTTTTCACATTGTTTGTTTACCATAAAATAGTACTGGATATTTTGTATACATTTACTACAACAATTGTGATCCTCATTTACATAATTACAAGTATACCATGAATAACCTATTTGATCAAACATTAGAAATCACTTGTTGTGCAATTTGATATTTTTTGACTATGTAATCTCTCTCTCTCCATCTCCTTTCCCTCTCTCCAGCCCCACCTTTCCTTCCATACTTTGGTTTGATTTCCTTGTTCATTGTGCAGTTAGTATTTAACAGCTTTTTTTAATAACACACTCACACCTACAGATGTGGTGACTGGTGAAAGGACTCGTCTTGTAGTGTTTGGTGTGGCAAGGATTCACCGTACCCGTCTCCTGGCAACTCTGAGTGGACTGAAGCTAGAAGCAGAGATAACCAGTCTACATGCAAGTCTGACATGCCGTAAAAAGTCTCGTCCTGCAAGCTTTGAATGTTCTTTAACTGGGCACGTTGGTCGTACAATGATAGTACTGCTTGAAGGTGTTGCTCCAAGTCAGCAGTAAGTTCTCATAATATTTCTGTCAATGATTCAATCTGTGAAAAATGTAGTGACCATTCAAATGTTTATTATTTCTGAGTGGCCTGAATCTTTTAAAATCAAAGTCTTATGATCAATAATCCATGATTGATACATGAACTAAATGAATTTGAAATGCACGTGGAGAGATACATTCTAATAAGCTTTGGTTTGATTCTTCCAAATCATTTGCATGATCAGAATAGTGAAATAAGACATAAAAGCATGTCATCCTGCCTGTGTTCTCATTTGTAATATTAATTTTAATATTATACTGAAAAATCTTTAATGTTTTCACAAATTGTTGATCTGTCATAATATTACATCTTCCACTACAAAATCTCACATTCAACATCTGGTCAGGCATAAGTAGATGCTTGTCATCATATGTTTCAGATACCTGTCTCACTGTGAAATACCTTTCTTGCTTCTAGGACAGTGGTGAAAGTGACTGTAGGAAAGTCTCAGGCACTTTACTCAAGCATTTCTCGACGCTCAAAGGACAAGAATTCTGGTTTGCTTACAGTGGGGGCTGTAAATATTGACATCCCACAACATCCTGTAGCATTGCATGGAATGATGACTAGAGGAAGCAAGCAGCTTTCTTCTACATTACAGGTAACAAGAGGCTTTGCTTTTTAATAGTAAAGATAAGGTGCCTAGGAGCAGTAATTTCCTATACTGAAAATGAGTAGTATTGATTGTTATTCTGTCCCTCTGGAGATTTTGTGCAAAGAGCTCAGTTGTTCTACATGGATTTCAAAATCGGTGGCTTTCAGATGGTTAAGATTCATATTTGCCTAAAATTTGTGTGTGTAACATGATCACATTTCCTACATATTTCATTTTGACAGACAGTAACTTCGAAGGCCTTTTCTCAGTACATGAAATCTCCTTTACTTATGATGTCATTTTATACATATGTAACATACTAGGGTTACCCTGTACCCTAAAGTAAATGCTATTTACATCTACCTGTAAACGCTACCAATCACAGGGTGACGTGTAATGAAAGTATGAAATATACCATGATGCTAAAGTAAATGCTATTTACATCTGCCTGAGTTGTTGTTGTTGTTGTTGTTGTTGTTGTTGTCGTCGTCGTCATCTTCAGTCCAGAGACTGATTTGGTGTGGCTCTCCTTGCTACTCTATCCTGTGCAAGCTTCTTCATCTTCCAGTACCTACTGCAACCTACATCCTTTTGAGTCTGCTTAGTGTATTCATCTCTTGGTCTCCCTCTACAATTTTTATTCTCCACGCTGCCCTCCAATACTAAATTGGTGATCCCTTGATGCTTCAGAACATGTCCTACCAAATGATCCCTTCTTCTAGTCAAGTTGTGGCACAAATTTCTCTTCTCCCCAATTCTATTCAATACCTCCTCATTAGTTATGTGATCTACCCATCTAATCTTCAGCATTCTTCTGTAGCACCACATTTCAAACGCTTCTATTCCTATCTACCTATACACACTACCAATCACAGGGAGACGTGTGATGAAAGTATGTAATATGCTATGATCATTTTCTTCCCAGTCCTACTCCTTTTGATAATAGCTAATGATTGTGAGAGTCCAGATTCTATAATTTTACCACTGTGATCATCACACAGGATAGGTTTACAAACAAATAATGTTTTGTTAGTCATATAGCAACATGAGCTCGGAGAATTTTCAATGTAAATCTGTGCTATGCATAACCACGTCTAGATGTCATCGGGTTCGGAGGCCGCCCCTCATTACAGATGTCGGGCGTTCTAGGCTGGGCAGACTGATAAAGCAGGACAGGCGGCGACTGTGACAGAACTAACATCAGACTGTAATGCTGGGCAGAGTACAAATGTGTCTGAAGGGCAGAGTACAAGTGTGTCTGAAAACACTGCACCAAACACTCCTAACAGTAGGCCTCCGCAGCCTATGACCCGTGCATGTGCCAATGTTAATGCCGTGACATTGACAACTACAACTGAAATGGGAATGTTGACGCAGTGGCTTAGCATTCCAAGGTCTGAGGAATCCCTATATCTTCTTCATCATGCCAGTGGGAGGGCACGAATCCATCATCTTCCTGGGGACCAGCACCTTGACACTTGTACTGTGGTGTGAAGACAAGCTGTGGCAGCTCAATTATGCTCTGGGGAACATTCATGTGGGCATCCATGGGTCAAGTGAAGTTCTTGCAAGGCACAATGATGACCAAGGAATATCGTACACTGGTTATAGACCAGATACACTCCATCATGAAGATTATGTTTCCCAATGGCAGTGGCATTTTTCAACAAGATGGTGTGTTACGTAACAGGACGAGGAGTGTGATGGAGTGGTTTTAAAAACAAAGTGGCGAGTTCCAATTGATATTCTGCCCCCCCCCCCTCCCAGCTTTCCAGATCTGAACCGGATTGAACACATCTGAGATGTGATTGAACATGGCGACGAGCTCATCTCCCCTCCCCCTCCCCTTCCCCCTGTCCGGGAGGATTAGGTGACTTGTGTGTGCAAATGTGGCCATCTCCCTCCAGCAACTTACCAAGGCGTCAATGATTCCATGCCACGACGTGTAGCCACTGTTGTTCATACCAAAGGTGGACATACCAGCTATTAGGTAGATGGCCATAGTGTTCTGGCTGATGAGTGTATACATATGCATACTTTGCCCCAAGGTTATTAAAAATTTAGAAATATTAAAACATGGAAAATATTATGGGGGAATCATTGGATAAAACATTTTCTTTTCTCTGTCTCTATGTTTTCCTCCCTCCCCCCCCCTCATTCCCCCCTCACTTCCCCCCTCACTTCCCCCCTTACTTCCCCCCCTCACTCCCCCCCTCACTTCCCCCCTCACTTCCCCCCCTCACTCCCCCCCTCACTCCCCCCCCTCACTCCCCCCTCACTTCCCCCCACTTCCCCCCTCACTCCCCCCTCACTTCTCCCCCTCTTCCCCCTCACTTCCCCCCTCACTTCTCCCCCTCCCCTTCCTCACTTCTCCCCCTCCCCCCCCCCCTCTCTCTCTCTCTCTCTCTCTCTCTCTCTCTCTCTCTCTCTCTCTCTCTCTCTCCCTCCCTCTCTCTCCCTCTCCCTCCCTCCCCCATATGCAAGCACCCCCCATCGACACACACACACACACACACACACACACACACACACACACACACAAACAACTACTACTACTACTACTACTACTACTACTACTACGTTTACTCTTCCCCTACTTATGTTTTCATGTTATCACACTACGGATTGCTGGTATGCAGCAACCCATACTTGACAAAGCTGTGTATGTACTTATAAAACAAGCAACACAACAAGCAAACGTGATCCGAGAGAAATCTGCAATTGGCTGTCATCTGGCCCCTACCACTCGACTTGCTGAAAGTCAATCATAAAGTTGTTTTGATTGAAATATTATCTTCCTTTTTCTTTTTAGCTCATTTTTAGTTTTTCTATTTCTCTCTTTCTTGCTTCACTTTACATGTTAATATTTTTGTGTTTGTTAACTGTTTGTGCTATGTAAAGTATCATATTTGTCTCTTTTGATCCCCATACATGTGTTGAACTCTCTCCCCTTTCCATCTTAAGTGATTTTCCATGCTTACTCCGAACCATTTGTTGTGGTGCGCATGTTCCTCTTATCTATTTTAGCATAGTCTGTACTTATCATTTTTGTTGAACTTCATGTGATACCTGTAGAGTATTTGTTAAATTGCATTAACCATCATTTTCAGTGCTGTTAAGTAGTTACATATATGATAGTAGGCATCACTTTATATGAATTTTCTCATATAACCTTACAGGAGTTGCGTGTGACAAGAACTTCTAGTCGTATAAGCCGGGGAACAGCAGGAGTGGATGAACCTGACTGTACAAACCAGCATTCCCCACGGCACATGCACACCACATGGCAGGCTACAGCTCAGCAGCCACCCTCATATAAGAGCCAGACGGAGTCCAGTTTGTTGCAGCCTCTTGTGATGCAATTTTCTATTGTGCTACAGGTGATTATACAGCATATTCATATCTCATGACAAGATTTTCATACACAGCTGCTACTTACCTTGCAGCAGCAGTGGTTGACATAAGTGCACATATATGGTGACATAGATGCTATCTTTTGAAAGCAGGGTTTTGTTCACCTGGCAGAAGAAACATTTGTTTGAAAGGTAGCATTCAAGTCACTTTCACATACCTACATCTTCTGCCAACTAGATCTTGTTACTCCTTAACTAAAAGACCAAGTCAGTATTGCTTCTTGCCCCTTTCCGCGTCAATTCAAATCCAATTAAAATCGTAGCTGTCAGTGTTGCTAAAAACTTAATTTTGTGGGGTGTTAATTCAGAACAGGTGCTTTACTAATTATTAAAAAATTATTATTTTGTATATAATATTTAATAGCTTTTATAATGGTGCACAATAGAAATCTTTACTATTCATTGCCCCATCAGAAACTTGCTGATTCTGTTTCATTGATCATGCTATGCATTATTGATTCCTCCAACAACACACTGCTTATGCCAGCTGTATTGCTGGGTTTCTATTGTATTCTGTGATAAGTAAAGACAATGTAGAACAGCAGCTGTGAAAATGATAGCCACCATTGCTCTTAATGTTGAAGTTATTAATGATATAGAATTTTTAAATTTACATTTCTTCCAGTATTTAGAAAATGAAGAAGCATCTGTGCATATTATGACACAGCAGTTATGCAGATAGAAAATAACGAATATTATGCAGCTTGGTAAGGAGGGTATAAGATACTAAGTTCTAGATGAAAACAGAAAAAAGTTAGTCTCACTTTATAACAAACCCCTGTTTTTCCTATTTCGAATTTGTTATTACATTTTATAAATGAAACTGTATAATCTTTTTCAGAATAATCACATGGAAATGTACCTTTCCAGACTCTTTTTCAGTATATGACACACAATATGCAATATTTATGTGGTATAATGCACATATTTGTGTGTCTTACACCACATTGACTGTGGAGTAAACAGTTATACAGAAATTGCAATAATTGACCCTTACATCTACAAATGCTATATTTGTCAGATTGTTTATTAATGTGTGTCATATTTGCTTGTATGTTATGTAAAATGTGTGTGTGTGTTTTGTTTTAGAGTTTGAGTATTACTGCCGCCTTGTTGCCATCACTGCAAGCCCAGTATAAGATGGATCGAGTTAACAGCACAGGTATTACAGGAAGCAAAGCAAAATTCACTGTAGATCTTCCACATCACACCTTAAGTTTCACTACCAAACTCCAGGTTGGTTTTACATTTTGAGAGATTATTTCATTGTGTTTATTATTTGTTACACAGCCTGATATTATGTGTGTTCCATTTATCTTTTCAGGTAACAGAGGCTAATCTGCCATCAGAAGCAAGTATTGAACTGCCAAAGGTTCATGTCTCAGCCGAATATGTGCAAGATGGTAACAATGCTGGGGAGGCACAGTTTGCAGGTAATTTTCCTTGCCACATTCTAACAGTACTGTCAATTTCACTATCACATTACATATCTCTTACAGTTTTCCAGTTAACTACATACACTGCCGGAAAAAAATGCAACACCCTCAAGGACCAAGCTATTTTATTGACAAGAGAGGTGACAGGTATTTCATCATTGCAGGAGTATATGATAACAAATTCAGACCAAATGAAACACACATGTCACAGTAAAGGGTGCCCAAACAGTTACATCAGTTACCCCCGGCAGCAACATAGATGTGTATTCTTGCATGCAAACAATCATAAAGCTGCCAAATGGCATTATGCTGTAGATTGTCCCAAGCATCTTGCACCATTTGTTGCAATTTGGCATTGATTCTTGCTTCATTGTGTCCATACATGTTCATTTGGTGAGAGAGTTGGTAACCGTAGTGGTTAGGGCACTAATTCTATGCCATGAAGAGCATGCCGCATTGCAGTGGCCGTATGTGGATATGCTTTGTCCAGCTGAAAAGCCACATCACCTTCCTGTCAAAGAAATGGCTGATGCTTCTCCCCTCCCCCCATACTCTGACACACCATGAATCCTGATATGGGGCCTGTGTATCATGGGTGAATGCACTTTGAAATAGGCTGTTCGCCAGATCTATGCTGTACATGTGTGTATCCAACTCTCACATACAGACAAGACCTGTTCTCATCACTGAAGACAACGAGGCACTATTGCATTATCCAGTTAACTCTTTCACAACACCAGAGTAGCCATGTTTGGCGGTGTCCAGATCTCAGTAGTTGTGTGGCCAGAGTCACACAGGATTTTGATCTTGCTGCAAGCAGATGGTACCCAATGGTCCCTGATTGCCCAGCAGGTGCAACACATGCCTAGATTTCTCCCCTGGATGATAACTGGTGTGTTGCCACTGCTCACACAATGCGCTGATCTTGACGGACATCCAGAACAGTTCTGAGAATGCTTCACAGACCACTGTTGAAAGCAGTGTCATACCATCAATACATTGTGCCCAACAGATGCAGCAATCTGTAGATACATCCATCCAGCTTCTCGAAGGACCACAGTGTGTCCCTGTTCAGATGGCTGTTGTTCAACAGGATTATGTATTTGTCAATAGGGTGCAGTTGTGCCCTAGAATGAATGTTGCAAGTACTGTTAATCTCAAAACTCAGCACAGCTACTTCCTGTAGAGTCCAAACAGAGGACGCACTGACAGGCCTCCTGAGCACCCTCTGATCACAGATGACTGTGACAAATGAATCACTGTCACTACAGCCCCTCAGTATGCACATATTACACTCTGGTTGCCACTGACCACAGTCCTTGAGGGTGTTGTATTTTTTTCCGACAGTGTATCAGTGATGTATCCTGATATTATTTGCATCTGTCACTGATATTTGGCAGAAAACTGAACAGCAATCTTCTTGTTTCTTGATTTTATCTTCAGATAGCAAAATTTAATGTGTGTGACAAAGTACTATTATGCATGAGAATATTTGCCACCAATGGTATGAAAACAGCAGTATCGTAGAAATCAAACAATGGAAAATCCAGGATGGAATGTAACAATACCAGGAAGGAAAGTTGCTACTCACCGTATAGCAAAGATGCTGAGTCGTGATAGGCACAACAAAAAGATTCACACAATTAAAGCTTTTGGCCATTAAGGCTTTTATCAGCAGTACACACACACACACACACACACACACACACGTAAACGCAACTTGCACACACATCTGCAGTCTCAGAGAGCTGAAACCACACAGCACCAGTGCATGATGGGAATGGCGACTGGGTGGGGATAAGGAGGAGGCTGTGGCGGGGAGGGAGAGGTATAGTATGATGGGAGTGGCGGACAGTGAAGTGAAGTGTTGCAATTTAGACGGAGGGCAGAAGAGGAGTGGAGGGGGGAGTGGGTAAGTAGCAGAAAGGAGAGAAATAAAAGAACTAAAAAAAGAAATTAAAAGACTGGATGTGGTGGTGAAATGATGGCTGTGTAGTGCTGGAATGGGAACAGGGAGGAGGCTGGATGGATGAGGACAGTGACTAACGAAGGTTGAGGCCAGTAGGGCTACGGGAACGTAGGATGTATTGCAAGGAAGGTTCCCAGCTGCGCAATTCAGAAAAGCTGGTGTTGGTGGGAAGGATCCATTTGGCACAGGCTGTGAAGCAGTCATTGAGATGAGGGATATCATGTTTAGCAGCATGTTCAGCAACAGGGTGGTCCACTTGTTTTTTGGCCACAGTTTGCTGGTAGCCATTCAGGCGGACAGACAGCTTGTTGGTTGTCATGACTACACAGAATGCAGCACAGAGGTTGCAGCTTAGCTTGTAAATCACATGACTGGTTTCACAGGTAGCCCTGCCTTTGATGGGATAGGTGATGTTAGTGACCGGACTAGATAAGGTGGTGGTAGGAGGATGCTATGGGACAGGTCTTGCATCTAGGTCTATGGCAGGGGTATGAGCCATGAGGTAAGGGTTTGAGAGCAGGGGTTGTGTAAGAATGGATGAGTATATTGTGTAGGTTCGGTGGACGGCAGAATACCATGGTAGGAGGGGTGGGAAGGATAGTGGGCAGGACATTTCTCATTTCAAGGCACAACGAGAGGTAATCGAAACCCTGGCAGAGAATGTAATTCAGTTGCTCCAGTCCCGGATGGTACTGAGTTACGAGGGGAATGCTCCGATGTGGCCGGACTGTGGAACTTTGGGAGGTGGTAGGAGACTGGAAAGATAAGGCACGGGAGATTTGTTTTTGTACGAGGATGGGAGGATAATTACGGTCAGTGAAGGCTTCAGTGAGACCCTCAGTATATTTTGAGAGGGACTGCTTGTCACTGCAGATGCGACGACCACGGGTGGCTAGGCTGTACGGAAGGGGCTTCTTGGTATGGAATGGGTGGCAGCTGTGTAAGTGGAGATATTGCTGGTGGTTAGTAGGTTTGATATGGACGGAGGTACAGAAGTAGCCATCTCTGAGGTGAAGGTCAATGTCTAGGAAGGTGGCTTGTTGGATTGAGTAGGACCAGGTGAAGCAAATGGGGGAGAAGTTGTTGAGGTTCTGGAGGAATGTGAATAAGGTGTCCTTGCCTTCAATCCAGATAGCAAAGATGTTGTCAATGAATCTGAACCAGGTGAGGGGTTTAGGATTCTGGGTTTTTAGGAAGGATTCCTCTTAGATGGCCCATGAATAGGTTAGCATAGGACGGTGCCATGCAAGTGCCCAAAGCCGTTCCGCGGATTTCTTTGTAAGTAACGCCTTCAAAGGAGAAGTAATTGTGGGTGTGGGTGAGGATATAGTTGGTCATGGAGACTAGGAAGGAGGTTGTTGGTTTGGAATCCATAGGGTGTCTGGAAAGGTAGTGTTCGATAGCAGTAAGGCCATGGGCATTAGGAATGTTAGTGTACAGGGAGGTGGCATAAATAGTGACGAGCAGGGCACCATGCGGTAAAGGTACAGGAACTGTGGAGAGTCGGTCGAGGAAATGGTTGGTATCTTTTATGTAGGATAGGTTCTGGGTAAAAGGTTGAAGGTGTTGGTCTATGAGAGCAGAGATTCTCTCAATGGGGGCACAGTAACCGGCCACAATGAGGTGTCCTGGGTGGTTGGGTTTATGGACTTCAGGAAACATGTAGAAGGTGGGAGTGTGGGGAGTGGTAGGAGTAAGTAGAGAGATTGACTCTGGGGAGAGGTTCTGGGATGGGTAAGGATTTGAGTAGTGACCGGAGATCTTGCTGGATTACTGGAATGTGATCACTGTGGCATGGTTTGTGGTGGAAGTATCTGACAGCTGACGGAGTCCTTCTGCGACATAATCCTTGCGGTTCAAAACAACGGCGGTGGAGCCTTTGTCAGCAGGTCGGGTTCTGTTTTTAGATGGTGGACTGCGGTTCTTTCTGCGGATGTAAGGTTAGTTTGCATGTTGAGGGATTTGGGGAATGATGTTGAGGAAAGGTTCGAGGTTAAGAAATTCTGGAAAGTTAACAGGAGGTGGTTTGGAGGCAGTGGGGGTGTATCAATAAGTGATGCTTATAAAAATAATTTAAGCTGATGTTTTGTATGGGAAAAGGTATTTTACAACACTACTTCAGTAGTGATTGGATAACGAAGTTGAAAAAGCCACTTGAGAGTTAGAGGAAAGCTATTAATTGGATGTAAAGGTAACTTTTTACATCTTGAATGAGGTCAGTTCTTGGGGTAGTACATAATAAAAAAAAAGAGAACAACTCAAATTTAAAAATAATTTTTGAAATAAAGTATAGTTTATATTAAGTAGGTAGTGTACAGGCAGTATTTTTACTTACTACCAATTCGTGTTCCATGATTCTAAGAATTTCCGATTATCTAGGAATTGCATATGGGCATTGATATTTTGTTATTAAGTTTTTTTTTTCTTTTTTGTTGTTGTTGATCTCATTTTATCTAAATAACAGTGCAGTCATACGAAAGTAAATAAGGAAAGGAGCAGAATAGAAAACTGTAGTCTGCCTTAAATGTCACTACATCTTACAGTAAAGCATTTTTTCTTGTTTTTCACTGAAAACAGTTTAACATTTAAAAATACAATTATCACCAAGAAACACTTGCCTACTGTTTAATACATTCAGTAATAGTATTCTTATCAATAATCATTCTTTAATAATATTCAGAGATTTGACACAGATTGTAAAGTGTGTTTTTTTGTACTGGCTTGTCACTACACAGCTGTTCAGCAATGTGTGTGTGTGTGTGTGTGTGTGTGTGTGTGTGTGTGTGTATGAGAGAGCAACATGTGCCCTTCTTTGAAATGGCAAGTTAAAATGCAAGTTAAACAACATATTTCTCCCTTCTTTCCTTTCATTCTTAGTAGTAAAGGCAGTAAGAGATATACGTAGCTTTAAGCGTAAATATTTACTAACTTTTAGTGCTGGGAGTATCATCCCATCCCATATTTTAACTTGTGAATTATACAGTCTAGCAGTAAAAGCTTTAAAAAATACTTTTTTTTATATAAAAATTCTCCAGCTTTTGGCATTTAAAACTGCTTTCGGGAAATTCCCAGGCCAATGCCCATTTATGAATGTCCTGCTCACTGGGTATTTGCCCTGCCCACATCACTAGCTCCAATGAGAACTGCTGAAACAGTGGGTCACTGTTTGTCTAAGAGCAGGTGCAATGCTGTGAACTGTGCTACATGGAATTTTGCTTAGTGGTTAGCATCAGTGGTAGAATGCTGTGGGTCAACCCAATTATCAGCAGTTATTTTCTGTTTAGGATTTATCATTTCTGGAATTATCTAGAAATTTAATGTTCGCATATTCTGGAATATGCGATGTGTTCTGTCTGTACATAGCTGTTCACAATACACGTTTTCAATGCTGTGTGTTCATTGCTGATCCTGATTTCAGATTTGCATACGGATTTGGACTTGATTGTGGTTACATGACAGTATATACAGACTAGGCACACTGTCTTAGAATAACACAGTGTCTATTTTGTAAACAAAATTGATTGCCACTCTTTTCAGCCTCAGGTCACACAATTGGTATCCCACCCAGGTTTGACATCTTAAAAAGTCTTTATAAGATGATGTGGCAAAAAGGGAGATAGTAAAATACTAGGAAACCAAGTTATAAAATAAAAAATTCATTATATTTCATGCAAATAAATGCTTTGTTAGTTTGTTTCATTGATCTGAGATTTAATTTTTTCTTTACACTGAGCCCAAGACATTATATTCCTTATGCTACCTCTCAAATTTTTCATTCATCAGAACCCACCTCATTACAAACATTTAAGATGTTATTTCTTCGTCGTGGCATGCTGTGGATCGAACAAGATATTAGTAACAGAAGATTTCCTGTTAAAATATACATGGACACCATATTTTATATTGATTCTTTGCTGTGGTTATACACACTTTACCTGTGTATTAAAATTCCCTGTGAAATAAGAGTTTAATCACTGTACACTTTTTGTTTAACTTATCTGAATAGGCTATAATTACATTCATCATATAAAATATGATAGAAAATACATGCAAAGGTAAAATTATATGAATTAATAGTTTTTTATCTTTCACTTGCAGATGGCGTTGTCCTGAGGCAAGGCAGCTATTTAAGTGCTGTTGCAGCAATTGGGGAATTTGAGCATTCACTAACAACAGACCTGTTGAATCATCTTGTTTTTGTGCAGAAAGTTTTTATGAAGGTATTTATATTGGCTGTTTTAGAGTTATGTACATCATTTTGTACAGCTATACATAAGGAAATGAGGTGAATTTTACAAGAATTGGTGAATTGTGATTATCCTACATCCAGGCAAAGAGTCTGTTGAAAAGAGGTAGGTTGAAACTAACGATATGGTTTGCGGAAGATGATAACAGTAGAAATGGCGCACTTAGAAAGATGGTATGAGTAACGGTACATTACGTTACAGATTGAAATAAACCATCAATTAGAGCAATATAAGGAAATGTTTTGAGTTCTATTAATGTTTTACATTACTTCTGATAGTGTCTACACATCCAGAAGTGAGGAATTATGCGACAGTGAATTGTGAGTCCATTAAATTAAGAGAAAAGTCAAAAGGAGCACTCAGAAAATAAACCGTAAACAAACTGACTATATTGAAAATATTAGGTGAAATGCTTTGAGCATTTTTCTGAGCTAGAATTCCTACTTATAGAAGTAATACTAGTGAAAGGTGACTAGAATTGAGAACAGCAAATATGCAATAATTAGGAAAATACACTGAGAAGCTTAGAACTACAGAACATAAAATGGCAGAGAGGATACACAGCTGATGATAAAGAACTAAGGTTAAAGGTTTTTACTGAAAATCCAAGGTTAATCCCAAATGCAAGAGCTCCTATTTTTGTAGAAATACAAAAAATTTATTTTCCATTACATTTATAACATTTTCAACATTGAACACTTATCTGTTTTTTTTTTTCTAAATACTTGCTATCTCTGTTGCCAATTCCAGACTATGGGTTGGGTTGGTGGTGATGTTGCATTCATACTTTTGCAAGAGAGTGATGGTTTGATAGGTGACATGTGGATGAGCATAGTCAAGGAGAACGTGTATGCCCTTGCTCAACAATCGTGAAGGTTGAGCTAACCATGGGTGAAGATTGGCTGATTACTCTGGATGAGCTCTATATTTTAGTTCCTGAGATCTCCCGAAGCACCATTCACAGCATTTTAATGGAAATTAATTGCCTGGCTGAGTTTGTTTAGTGTTTCACAGTTCTTTTCAGTGTTTATTGTGATCCCAGCAGGCATAAAGACAACTAATAATACCGCTTTCTGATTCCACACCACAGTTCTACATCTATATCCATAATCCGCAAGCCACCCGACGGTGTGTGGCGGAGGGCAGTTGTTGAGATGTTACTGGCAGGCTGCATTTGAATTATTGTGGCTTGGGTGAAGAGGAATGCTGCCACTTGTTTGATCTCAGGTGTAAAGTGGGATGCCCAGTTTTCTTTAGCCATGACAACCAAGGACATAAAGTTGTCCTTGTCATGTGCATAGTGGTGAAGAAATCTACGGGAAGAATCAGCTTGTTGCTGTTTTCGGTCTTCCTTCCGCATTCATGATGCTCATTTTTCGCGCACCTTCCAATATTGCACCTTTTCCTTTAAAATTCTTTGAATGATGCTTGTTTTAGGTTTCAGTTGAATTTTTGCTATCTTGACTGGTAAGAACTGATACTCTGACAAAGAATTTTGCTGTATCCCGCCACTGCAGAACAATACTGTGGCAATAAAACATAGAGACAAAAAATCAAAATAAAACTTAAACAAGAGAAAAAAACTAAAATACAAGTAAAGCTGTAAAGGAAATGTGCCATTTACAGCAATGAAACAGTTCGCACATAAGCGTCTGCCAAAAGCAAAATGTGTCAAAGGCTTTAGGGTGAAGACTATGCAATTCTTCATAACAACAAACTGCTTCTGATGAGTGTGACATCACTAGTGTTCACATTAGGTTTGCTTCAACAGTTGCCAGCAGGCTCATGTGCATGCACAGTTGAGACACGTATGAGCAGTAGCAACAAGCAGCCAGACACTAACCAGAAAAATTTATGTGATGCGCCCATGCGCAGAGAAGTCTAAGTTGTAGTGGGGAGGGGGAGTAGTTTCCATGTGACCAGTTTTTACTTTTAGTGAGTTTGCTGTTTCCCCTTTTTACAGCTCTCAGGTCAAATGAAAACAAAATAGAATCCTGTTGCTGGGAGCTGTAAAGTGAATTGAAATACATTCACATAATTACGGAAGGCTAAAATATGTTATTAGTTTTATTTTACTAACACATTTTTGGCAGTCAAGCATTAATCATCTTACAGAACAGTGAAGTTATTTTTGTCGATTTGCTTAAGAAATTTGTCATTTATTTATCTTTCTCCCAGAGGCAGTTAATTTATTTCATGAAGTATTTCATTCCACACCATTGGCTAGTTTCAACTGTTTGCTGAATTTCAAATGCATGTTTTCATCATCTGGCACACATGGCATTATGCCATAATAGAGAAACTAATATGAGATAATACAGTACTGGTACCCCCAAGAAAATTTGCATCCCAAAAACCAGACTGAAAAGATTAATATCAGGTTGGGACCTACATCTTTGTGAATCTGGACTTATGAATGTGCGCTTTAAGCTGAATTACACACTTTAGTATGATTATAAAATTCTGGTGTCCTTGGAGCATCATCTGCTGTCCTGTTTCGTTTATGACATAATGTAAGCTCTCTTAATGCTATGTACGATCTCTTAATGCTATATATGTACGAACAAACGGGCTTCTTACGTCTTCTTAGTTGTGCACGTGCAGTAACACCCGTTTTCTGGTGCTCTCTGACAGTTGCTGAAATGAATTCTAACAGGTTGCGGGAAAATATTGCAAATGGTGGTTTGAAAAACATTACTTTCAAAGTAAATTTCAGTTTACACAAGATGAATTATGTTACGTGCGAGAATGTCCTTTGAATTTCTTAAATCACAGAGTGTTTGACTCTCATTTAAAGCTTAACACTTTGAAGACCAGCCACTTAGAAGAATCTTGAGCCCAAAAGACCAGACATTTACAACATTATTTAAAATTTTACTGGCGCATTTGTGTGAGATATCTTAAAGTAAAACATATGCAAAAAAGGCCAATATTATATGTAAAAACTTAGCTTTTCTTGTAGCTACAGTACATTAACTTTTCCTGTTTGTGTGTTTGTGCTTCTTAACAGTGATGTTGCTATTAGCTGACTATATCACGTGCCCTATGCTCTGAAGATATGCTATCATCAGCTGGCAAGATCATAGCACTATGACTGGCTTAGAAAACCACATCACAATCTCGATTTCAATGCTGCGGAAAGTAACGTGCTGTGTTTCGTGGAACTCTAATGCATATTTTCGTAATATGAAAGTACATGTTGCTGCACATAGAAGATCTTTCCAAAACACATGATGTGTGTGCCACTTAAACACAGAAAAAGTGTATTTTCACCCTGTATTTTTAACCGGAAAAAAATCCGGGAATTTTTTTTTTCCTTGTCCACATATGCACCCTGTTTGTTCATCATTAATCTCACTGTGATCAACTGTAAACACTCTGCATCTCACTTACAAATGTTTTTGACTTCCATGCATGACACTCCACAGACTTCCATCTGTTGTTGATGAAATTCAGCCACGTCAGTGCTTACACATTCAAAAAATGAATAACTACATGACTACCACTCTTGCTTTTAGCATCCCAATGGAGCTCCATTCTCCAAGGATGCTAAACTAAAACCGAGTGTTCCAACTCATAAATAAAAAATAAACAAACAAATATCCAACACTTTTAAACTTCCATGAATCAATTGCCACAGAATTCCATAAAAAAAAATGGAACTAACTGACAGAAAATTCAGCTTGCATTGATAAGAATGGCCAAGATTGATTGGTGAGGGGCGGACTGATCAATGAAAAATGAGAATCGTACCAATTACTTCTCCAAGCTAGCGTTGCTACCTCTGGATCATGGGGTCGCGGGTTTGATTCCTGGCCACGTTGGGGATTTTCTCCACCTGATGACTGGGCGTTTGTGTTGTCCCCATCATATCATCATCATTTGGGAAGTGGCGGGATTGGAACTGGAAAGATTGGGAACTTGTATTGTTGCTGATGACCTCGAAGCTGAGCTCTCCACAAACCTACATCACCATCACTTCTCCAAGACTCAATCTCAGCACCAAAAAAGAACATTTTCCAAAATTCACATAATGACCAGACAGTGACAACAGAAATAAAGAATGAATGAAGACAACTTAAAGGTTTGAACTTCAAAGATGTGAATAACTGAAAGAAGAAACTTCTGTGTCGAAATAAAGGTGGTGTTTGGCTTAACTCACTCTTTGGTGAGAACTTTGAAAGTTGCTGACAACTCCATCATCCTGAGAGAGAAAGACAGTTATGAAATTCTGGATTGTTTGAAGCAACATTTCTAAACAGATGCACTACTGTTGCAGAAGACTTTGCAATATTTTTGTGTCAGCAGAATGCAGATCCAGATATTGTCTGCAAAGCAGATGCCAGTTTACGTAATGAAAGAGTTCGTAACACATTTCATTTGTCACACAGTTTGTCCATTACTACACAAACAAGACACCACATCTTGTGTTGCGTAGTTGTGGATTGGCTCTTAAATTACACTTCCATTCACATTTGTATATTCCACAGGATAGCACTCTTAATCTATCCTTGTCTCTTGGAATAACGTGACCATATCAGATTTGTCTCCTATTTAGTGAAGTAACAGTACCTCTAAGAGAGAGAAATAAAGAAATATTTATACTGAGCTCTTACCTTAATATATCAGTGCTTTAAGTAAATGCATTTTGATTACATCAGTGCAGTGCAATCAGAAAATCTTTCTAGTAATTGTAAATAAGTAAATCACTTTCTGCTATTCATAATGTAGAATCAGAAAAGTAAATTAAACAATGCGAACTATGAAATTCTTTGTTTTTGTTCGTACATTGAGGCTAGCCAAGACACATGGAAAAGTATTAATAATCATTCTAATGAAAATGGCTCTGTACTGTAGTTTCTCTTGATGATGTCAAGATTTTTACTGTCAGAGATCATGTAATATTGAAAGAAAAGAAGCCAAAATTCTCACATGGGAGTTTGCCACAGGGCAGTTTGCTATTCATTTGTAAATATTAACTGTAATTTATTAACAATGAGGAAAAATAATATGTATCTGATGACTGTGTCAGTTACAAACAAGAACGTGTACTTCACATTTTAATTCAAATATCCATTTCTTCTGTCAAAGCAACAAAGATACTTTTACATATTCCACATAAAATATATCATAGAATATACCTTATACAGATTATCAAAGTCAACATCATTAATTTACTTTTAGCATGGAATTTAAAAAAAATGTTTCTTTCACTGTATGAATAAATTGGTGCATACAGATATTTTTACTCATGCTGTGTTTCTGTGGTTACCTATTTGGGTACTCTAACATTCCAGCTGTATAGTTCAGTAGTACACCATGTCAACATTCCTCTTTATTGACCCGTAAGTTGTCATAGTTGCAAAAATAAAAATTAAAGAAAAGTTTTGCGTTTTAATGTATGTAAGGTTTAACAAAAACATTTAAAACAAAATATATCATTGTCAAACCATTCATTGCTATTATCTAGGTAATATAAAAAATTTAATCAGGTTAAATACAGTTTTGCACTATTGACATTTTTTTTAATGAAAAATACTATACTAGTCGGATTTTTTCCTGATGCAGAAATGCAACCAAGATGATCTTTGTGAGACAACTCTGATAAAAATGAAGAAAGCAGCTACAATCTTTATACTTCATCTCTTATTAAACTGGGTAGACCAGAACTCCATCACCAAACTTTCAAAGGTGGTAGTATGGTCCAAAGAAGGAAAAAATGTCTTAGTTATCATGGACTCTAAAATGCATATCTTAAGAGCTATGAGCACTTGTTCATCTGTGATATTGTGAAACGCATCTCTTTTATTGCAAGCTCTTTGCTTTCCATTTTGAGAGAAGAAGGTGATGGGGGAACAAGCAAGAAAAAGTGTTTATAAACATAGGCTCTAAAATCTGCACTTTAAAAGCTGTGAGAACTTGTTCAATGGAAGAGATGTGCTTCACAATAGTAAGATGAACAAATACTCATAGCTCTTATGGCATGCACCTTAGAACCCATGTGTACTGGACTTACTTTTTTCCCACTGTGTATGCAATACAAATCCTTTGGTTGCCAGCATCATTATATTGATCAACTTCAGATTCTCCATGACTGTGTAGGGCACATCTTTTTTCACTGGCACAGGTTTGTCACTAACTCTTATTTTCTCTGTATTTGGCAGCCATGTTAAGCCAAATACCATCAGATAACCCATGTGTTGCACACAGACATTGGTTTGATGGAAGACCTTTCAAACTTTTGAGACTGATATATATCCAAAGCAAGATCATCATAGTAATGGGACTGCAGTGTAGGGATGTTGCTACATCACCTGCTTTCCTACCAGAAGAGGAACAGCAGATCGTGAATTGTTATAAGAGTGTATATAATCAATTTGAATTTATTACATATACACAAAAACAAAAGTTTTCACACAAATTTGCAAATGTCACTTGGGACATGTACACACATACTTGTTTAATAAGATGGACAACTCATACACTGTAGTACGAGGATGGCCGATTACGATGGTAGTTTCAAGTAATAGAAATGTGTATTGTTGCTTCCTGTAACACTGTATGCAATACCTGGATACGCCACAGCACCAGGCAGACATACAAACATGGCCTCCATGCCCTTCTGGGTAGTGCCATACCAGACAACAATGATAAAAATAACAACCCTCCCACTGTTTTTTACAAAATGACATGGCCGCATGCCCTAAGTGCTGGGCAACTTGCAACAACTGTAGGAAAGGACATATAATGTCTGTGTGTTGTTCACAGCCCCCCTTCTGCAGTCGTGCACATGGATGTTAATTTTGTGTCCGTTTGATGGACAAAGTGCTCATACTGCAAATGGACACAGCTGCAAGCATGACTTCATTGAATTCATAAATGTATGGAGTTTTGGGATCTGTGATGATGTCTCTGGATACTTGACATTTGATGGTTTATAACAAGCACATTGCAATTTTGGGGCAATTTACAGCTCTTCTGTGTATAAATCTGTGGTTCGTTCCTTGACTTTCTTGGTAACAGGTCATGCTGACGCCGACAATTTGTTCGCTCTGGATGTCTTCAATGGTTTTGGTTTTTCCGTTACAGATATGGTGCTCCTCATTACAGTTCAGGTCTCTTACCAGCATTTAGATTCTCCTTGTTCTGAGTTCTTGTCTCTTTTTATGGATGGGTTACGTTGTGCCACTAATTCTGCGGCCCATGTCACCCTGAAATCTAGGCCATGGCCACACCTCTTCTGTGCTTGCCCTATTCCAGTGAAGTAAAGTCAGAACTGGATAAGTTGAAGTTATTGGGGGTTATACAGCTGGTTATATCGAGTGATGTAATGCTCAATCTATCATTGACATTTACACTTTGACCCATCAGGACGAATTATTGGCTAAACTCACCAGGGGCCAGTTTTTCTCCAATATTGATTTATATAAAGGCTTTTTATAGGTTTCATTAGCTGAGAATTCTAAACGGCTGTTTATGATTATCACACTCTTCTGGTTACACCAGTATCAGTGCTTTCTGTTTGGTGTGGCTAGTGCCCTGGCAGTTTTTCAGTATTTTTTGGAAAATTAATGGTGTCAGTTCTGGGGCAAATCAGCTGTCTCAATGATATCATCATTACGAATGGATCCATGGATAAGCATTTATGTAATTTATGCACCTTGTTCACTATTTTATATACTGCAAGGTTGAAATTCAACTTGACCAAGTCACTCTTTTGTCAGTCATTCATAGTGTATTTGGAGTTTGAGGTTTCTTGGAATGGTGTTAAGTCTTTTTGTCATCATGTCACCATCGACTTAGCTCTGCCTTCCCCTACAAATGTCAAAGAACCCCAAGCATTTTTAGGTAAAATGGCATACTATCACAAATTTATTCTAAGTGTGGCCACATTGACCTATCACCTCCATGATTTGATCCACAAGAACGTTCCTTTTCAGTCGATGCAGACCTGCAAGCACACAATCATGCTTTTGAAATCTTCTCCCTGTTTGGCAACTTTCCATCCTGACCAGCACCTGGGTTTGGCTATATGGACTCAGGGTCATTCTCATATATCTATATAAGGTTGGTTCTGAACATCCAATAGCTTACAGGACCTCCAAGTTGCTAGCTAAGGGAAATTCAAGAAGGAACACTGTTGGTGTCCTTGCTGCCCCACACTGGGCTGTGCTACCGTCTTGACCAGCAGCTTCGCATCCTCCCACAGGGATATCATAGGCACCTTGTCCTTAAGCCATTCCACCGTGTGCATGCCCTCACAGACAGTCCTGGATCAGCGCCCTCCCCCCAGCCTTTTCAAAGAGGGCCATCTACAGAAGTTCCTCCTGCTGTCAGGTGATGGCTACCAGTGGATAGCTTTCCTGGATAACTGCCATCTTAAAACCCAAGACTGCAGTACTATAGGTCTGTTTCCCTATTTCTTGCCTCCACTTTTTCTGGGCACGCTTTCCAGGGAGGAGGGAGTCTTAGATTCCTCCCTTATCCTCTTGCTGCTTGTCTTCGACATTGTGGGGGTCTGCATATCCTCTTCAACCTGAGACAGTTTTTTCTTGGGGCTCTTAGGCTCGAGCACTTTTAATTCCCTCCACTTGTCTTTGGTAAGCCATTCTTTCCCTTCCTTTTGTCTCTGTTCCCTGAGGATTTTCTTCCTCTGGGCCCCAGACAAGGCTTTAATCTTTATCTGGTCCAACTTCTTGGTTACAGTTCCCACTTCTGGTTCAGGTCTAGATCCTGATTCAGTTGTGTGAATGCCTTCCATCAGTCTTCACCCTGATGTTAGGGGACTGAGGTCTCAGTTTGCCCCTCAGTTTGTTTTAATTTATTTTCTTTAGTTCTGTCCATCTTCGTCTCACGAGATTTGGGGATCTACACGGTCCACACCACAGATACCCCGCACAGTGTAAGGCTGCTTACTCAAGGAGGTCACCCGGTATCCCTGATGCTCCGTTTGCGACACACCTTCCCATGTGCCACGCACCCCTCGACACAGATCGCATCACACCTTGGGTTGGGAAAGGGAATTGGGTAAGGACTAGGAGTGGATAGGAAAGATGGGATATTGTGGGACACTCTTAGTCTGATACATCAGCTAAGGCCTTTCCAGCAGTAGGCCCTTTACCTTCGGCATATACCTAAACTTCATGCGGATACATAAGCCTCTCCACTTGCACGGACAGTGCTTCGTCAATGTGGTGTCCCCCAGAGAGGAACAGCTAGTGTAAAAGTGTCTACTGCAAAAAAAGTTTCTTTTCTGCATTTATGAAACATGCATGTTGAAAAAAATTGCGGAAGATCCCCAACACTAAAATCTGAAATTAGCCACTAGCTGCCTAACAATAGCCAAACAACAAGCAGAACTCATTGTGGTACACCCTTCTGTGCATGCGCGAATTATTGCTACTTACTGCGCATGCGCGGATTTACGGTAGTTTAGAAGTGTTCTCTATTCTGGCGCACGGATCATGTGTCTGCTAAATTTCATAGTTTCACCCATTCTACCACTAGATGGCTGTTGCGCTAGACCAGTACCATTCACGGCAGATCGTTGTGTAAAGCCCGCTTTAGAAATCCTCCTGCCCCCACCCCAAACAACTAATTAGCAACCTTAAGACTTCTCCTTTTGGTAATACTTATATTAATACTGTTGTTTCTTAAGACAATTTTCCTCATACTTCTGTAGTTTGTGTGTGTTGATAGTCCCAGATTGTAGAGAATGAACTTTGCCTCTATAATTATAGTTTGATTTGGATAGTGGTTATATAATGAGCAAGTATACGTTTGTTGGAATGTGGAAGGTTTTATCTGTTACTAATTGTCATGTAACTCATTTGTTTTGCTTGCAGGAAGTAAATGAAGTTGTTCAGAAAGTGTATGGTGGGGAGAAGCCTGTTCCTCTGTGGCTTGAAGGAAGCGAAGAGACAAATTCTTCATCTCTTAAAAGAATACTCTTCTCTTTAGTGATCAGGATAAAAGTAAGAAACAAAATCTGCCTTTCTTCCCTGTTTATTAAATATATTGATTATTGTAACCATTCTGTGAATATATGTTTGACAGTGTTACAATCAAAACATAACTTAAAAACAAATTATTTTATATCATTTTGTTTGCTTGTATGTATGTACATGTGTATTTCTCTCTTTTGCATTCCCCATTTTTCTTTCTTCCTGTTTTTTCCCCTAGCGAGGGCACACAGCGCCTAAGATGTTGGCCTCGGATTTGGAAGAAACAGTTCCTGTCCGTATAGAGACATAGGTTCTTTTATTTCCCTTAATGACATCAGACATATACCAAAATAATAATTGAAACAAGGCCATATACAGTGTTGTGCCCAATTCTTGACCATTTGAGGTTGTAATCCATCTTAAATCTTATTATTATTGACAGTATACTATTTTCCTCAAATTTATAGATAAAATAAATTGTTAATTTACATTCACCTTTAATTTTTCCTCAACACATCTTTTACTTAAGATCTTCTAGGTCAACAGTTTATTGGAACTTAAATAAACAACTTTTTACGGATATTCGTTCTCAGAAATCCTACAGATCTTTCGTAAGGAAATTTATGTTTTATTTTCTCTGTGTGCATTTCATTATTGATGTCTTAATTAAAATTTCTTTAATCTATTACAGCGTATTCAGTTAACAGCAACTACACCAACTAACTCTGCTGTTCGCCTTGAGACAGGAGCTGTGGAATTCCAACTGTCTAACAGAGTACAAAATGTCTCGGGTGCTGCTCAACCAAATCCTTACATGAAAATATTTGGAAAGGCACAGGTTGATGTCAATTTGAGTCTAGGGCAGCTTCTGAAAAATGTCATGTTTGAAGAAGCAGAACCCGAATTTCAACAGTATGCCTTCTTCAAGACAAGAATAGGTACACCATTTCATATAAATAAGATCTTAACCTTTTATCATGTACTAAAATGAGGATCATCCTTCCAGAAATCATTGCTACCCTCCCAAAGTGACGGACTGGCACCCATCTAATCAGTGAAATATTCTTGTCCTTCCTTATGCTAGTCCTTCTTTCAGCTTTCAATGGCTGCTTCATAACTCTGACATCTAGATCACTGTCCCCCCCCCCCCCCCCCAATTCCAGATTTTCTGAATCTTGGCATCAGGCGCAGCCAGAGACAGTGATCCTCTGGATTAGGTAGTGGAGTACTGTCCTTGGATCACATCCTTCACACTTGATACACTTACACTTTCCTCTCTGCCGTCTCCCTCTTCCTCTGTTGTAACCCACCTCCCCCCCATTTCCCGCTCTCATCTCATTCCTCCATTACATTATATGCCACTTCAAACTTCCCTTGCCTGCACCGATGAAAGTATCATTCCTGCCATGTTATCATGCAGCGTCTTCCTCCAAGCTATCATCCTCCCTCCTGGTTGCCCTGCTGCTCTCACCCACTCCATCCAACATAGCCCCTTGCCCCAATCAGTCAGCAGCACTGCACCATTGTAGTCGGGTTTGACATTGTTGCCATACATGTGTATGTGATTGTGCCTTTTGTTACTTTGCTCTGAAGAAGAACATTGTTCAAAAATTCAGCAACATTTTCCGTCTTGTTTAAGTGCCTACAGATTCTCAGTGCCTCAGCTATGTGGTGAGTGATAACCTTTACTTCCTCCATTACTTTTATTCCACCCAATACTTTCCAGTATCATACAAAATTCTAGGAATTATTAGAAATTATGAGAAATATTTTATGGTCATTGATAGTCACCTTTGTATCCCTGAATAAGATGTAACAATTATTTCTGAAAGAGGAATCATTTGAGTTGAACTTACACATGTTTGAAACTCGGCATGGAATGTATTTCTTTTCAAACTTTTTCAGATATCTGTGGGGTAAGGAAAGTTCTGGTAGAATGTCAAAGGAGACCACTCATTCAATAGAAGAAGCTTGAGGCATCAACAGGCACACAAAAAAAGAATGAAAACTTTGTTAGCTTTCGGACGAATCCTTTATCAAGCGAGAAACATACATATGCATCCACATGGTGCCCCCCCCCCCCACACACACACACACATTCTTCTCTAGCATAGTGTGTTAAAGGATTCATCTGAAAGCTGGGAAATGTTTCACCCTTTTTTATGTGCCTGTTGACAACTTAACACTTCTACTATTTGGTGACTGGTCTCCTTTTCTCATAATTATTTGCTTTTTAAGGTGCCTCTTTATCAAGAAAAAGAGTCCCTAAAATGTTTGAAGCATTAAAGAAATAAGAATTAATATTTGTGTTTATTGTAATATAAGATTTATTTGTTCAGAGTGTCTTTAGGTATTATATTATGATGTTTTGTATTGATAGAGCCCTAAAATGTTACACATCTTTGTGCAGCAATCTTTGTACAGCTATGAATTTTTGCTGCAGTTATATAGACTACCAATTTAGTATTAAGTTATCTTACAGTGGCCTGAGTCACTATTTTTGTAAAAATATCCAAAACAGTCTTCTTTTCTTATTTTATTCTGTTTTTGTCTTTGTTTTGATATTTATCATCATTACTTCTTAACTTGAAGGCTTTTGTATTTCTTGTGCTTAAAATTTTCCTTGTAATTCTTCTCCCTAATACCCATTGCCATTTCGTAATGTGGTTTTTTTTTTTATTATTGCAAATGTTCTTTACTATTCCAGATATTCCTTCTGTTTTAGTGTATCCTTCTATCCCCGACAGATTTTACTAACCCATTGTCTTCAATTGTTTCTTGTAGATGCTGCTCTTGAATTTTTAACCTTTTCTATTTGACCTTTGACTCTTACTAAAAATTATGGTGCACTTTTATGTTAGGAAAAAATTAGTCAGTTTTTGCTGTGGAGCTCTTTAAACCTGCTCAACTGGCTATCTGTTCCAGGAGACTGACATGTATTTCTTCTATATCTGCTATATTTTCAGGTAGTACAACTGGTTATCACTGCTATTACTGTTTATGTATTCCACCTCTCCTTCTTCTTTTCTTCTTCTTATTCTGTTTAGTTTAGCTGTGAAATGTTCATATTATGTCTCTCTCTGTTTTCATCATGACCTCTCGTATCACTAATTGAACCTTTCCTGATTTGTACTACAATGTGCAATTTCTCTGAAATCGAGTTGGGCCTAATTGGATTTCACACCTGTGTCTCTCATATTGTTTCTGAGCATTGTCTTAAATTTTCTTTCACAAATTTGTGCTCGTTCAAAACAAAATGAGACAAAACAAAAATACTTCCTGCACAAATAATGAAATATTTAGCTTAGCGTATTAATACATACTATTATACACCTGATTATTAATAAATCAAATCCCCATGTACAAAGTAGCTTCAAATGTCTGATTACTTTACAAGTGAGTCAGTATGTTAAATATTTGCCTTTAGGTATGTAAGTGAAGAAAAGTTTAGGAAAGGTTTGAAATTATGCTTGAAGTTTGTTTGAAGTACTAAGTGCTCTCATGAATATAGTCTGGCAATTTGTGCTCCATTTTAAGTAAAAGTTAGTTTTAACACTTCTCAATGTTTATGGGTCACATTTCCTTAACTCTGTGTTGTATGGTGGTATAATTTTGCGGGTACATTCAGAGGTATATGTTGATACTCTCTCAAAACTGTGTTGCAAACAAATTTAGTAGCAAAGAAGTAATAAATTAAAACATCATGCTGAAGTTTGACTGCAGGAATAGCAAAAATGTAGTAAATTACGTACTTTTTTCCTGTTATCATTTTGTGAGGTTGTTGCAAGAAAAAGTTTCATAAAGCTTTCAAATTGTGTGTAAAGTTTGTTGGAAATCGCTAAGTGCTCTCATTCTTAAACACAGGATGAATGAAAGCCCGGTATTTGCACTCTTGTCAGTTACACTGCCTCAAGACACACACACATTTTCTAACTGTAATACTTGTCTTACCTGTTAATGAGTAGATTATGACAGTATTTTAAATTTTTAAATTTGGTCAATAGTGGTGTAAAATATTTAAAGTCGGATTTATGTTTTTCCTATGCTGCAACTGGTGCCAGGTGCTGGGATTGTGTTTAATAATATAGATCTGATTTTCATCTTAGAACTCTGTCCTTGTGCTGTGACAAGTTTTGTAGATTTCTATCAAGTCAGTGGTAGTGCATAAGCAGTTTAATGTAGATGTGGTCATGTATTTTGTGGGAACATAGTGTCTGTGGTCTTATGCGAAAGTGATTAAACTTGGTCATGAATTCCGTGGGAATATATTGTGTGTGACGTTACGCAATATCTGTCCATACAACAAATATTTTCAGTTAATGGTGATCACCCATTAGAGTACATCTGTGTTCATCCATCCATCCATTGTGTTCCATGGAGTCTATCGAAAAAGATAACATTCAGGGGTGTAGTATGAGTCAAGTTATGTATTAAAAAAAGACAAACAAATCACAGAATCTTAGTCTCTATACTGTATTAACAATAAATGGCCACTGTACTGCTTAATGCTATTTGTGCTTATGGCAACTAAATTTAATCAAGTAAATTAAAAAGAAAGCCTACGTGCCATGTAGCTAACAGAACATTTCTGTCATTGAATCTAGATACTCAGATAACTTTTAAAAATAATGACTAATTATTGTTTAGAAAGTGGTGAAATTATTAAAATTGGACAATGCTCCAAGACCCGATGGAATACCCATCAGATTCTGTACCGAATTTGTGTTTGAGTTAGCCCTTCTTTTAATTACTACCTATCATAGATTCCTCAAACAAAAAACACTGCCCTGTAATTGGAAGAACAGCTCATGCCTGTTGTCAGGTAGGTGGTAGAAGTAATCCAAAAAACTACTGTCCAATATCCTTGACACTGATTTGTTGTAGACTCCTAGAACATATTCTGACCTCAAACATAATGAGGTATATCAAACAGAATGGATTTCGAAAACGTCAATCACGTGAAACACAACTTACATCCTTCTCACAAGACATGCTGAAGGCTTTGTGTCAAGGCAGTCAGTTAAAAAAGCATTTGTCTTAGTGCCACATCTACACTTCTATCAAAACAAAATTTGTGACTGTATTGAGGATTTCTTGTTATTTTGGATGAACAGTCATCAACAGGTGTAGAAATAACTTCGAATATGCTCCAGGGAAGTGTGTAGCCTTTTTTATATTACTATCCGTGACTCAGTACTTAAACTAATTTGTAAGCAAAAGAGACCAGAATGATAAAGTTAAAGTACCTGATTACCATATTGTTTGAAACCTACTGGTGGTTGACTGAAAAATTCATTTGTTTATATTTTGCAGCATGTGACCTGCTTGTTCAGTTGTTTATGTATAGGATTAATAAACCAAGCAGATAATTGTCTGTGTGAAAAATTTGCTCCGTATCTTCGATACCATGCTAAACCATGTGCTATCCGCTATATTATTGGTGCACGAATTGGAGAAAGATGAGAGAGCTAAAGCCTTTCAAAAGTACTATGATAATAAAATCAGACTTCTTGATTAACAGTTGCTTTATCTTTTTATCTCTTTGTTTTTGTCTGGAGTTCATTTTTAATGTACTCTCTGTAAAGATAAAGTGACTGACATGTATTCATGATAAGTAACTAAAGTAATTTAACCACCTAAAGAATATAGTATATGATTATAAATGGTGTTCTTATCGTGTAACAACACAATTTATCATACTTGCAGGCCTGAGGAATGCATTCCAGGATGAAATGGTTCAAGGGGATGACAAGGAGATGGTACTGATCACCCTTAGACGACCACTTATCTACATTCAGCCTATAGCTGTGGATAAAGCAATTCTTGTATGGCTGAATTACAAAAATGCTTACGAATACTGGAATGAACAGAGGTCGAATCTTAACAAGGAAGTACTTACAGCCACACAGCAGGTACGCATTTACAGAATAGTGGTTTATCGTAGACAACCATGTAGTATTGATCTTAGAAAACGATTTAGTCTTGACATTTAAACTGGATATTTCCAGATTGTTACTGCACGTATACTTTAAAATTTGTTGCTATCTTTTCATGTTTAGAAGCTGCAAGGAAAGGTGTATGTATTCATTTGCTTTTACATAGTGCAGTAATAGGTGAGCTTTCTATACAATGAGACTAAAAAGAAATCACGTAATTAATATTATTGATAGAATATTAGCAGTAATGTATACACTTGGGCAATTCTAATGCACTTAAAAATTCATCATTGTCTGAAAATGGTTAAGGTATAGTTTTTAAATTAGTAAGTCACTCAGCAAATTAAAAAAAAAAGAAAATAAAAAGTTGTTTGACAAATTGTTTGATCATGTGTGATGACCTTAAAGTGTTTGCATTATATCAACTTTTGAACTTTAATTAGCAGATGAATGAATATTTTTCTTTGTTATAAGACGTTAGGTCCCACAACTGAATTCTCTTTTGCATTACACTGCATATGTTTTAATTATAAACCATTCAACTGGACACCAGAACATCGAGCACACATATGTCATTGTGTTTATGCCCTTTTTATTTTTTAAACACATTCCTAAAAAAAATTATCTTTAGGAATTGGGCTTTGCCAGATGATTTGCAATACCAGTAACCGAAATCTGAGTACATTTCCAGTAATTATATACAGAAAGTAAAGCTGCTTCAAATTGTCTCCAATAAAATAGTTCATCTGGATGCAGTTCACCACAAAACATCATTTATTAAGTAATTTTGCATTTTTGCAATTTGAGGCAGAATTTTCGTCTATATTTGTGTTTATTGCAAATTTCTCAAATCCTTATTAATAACTGTAACATGCTTAGTCTGTCACAGATTAGATTAGATTAGATTAGTCTTCGTTCCAAAGATCCGTGCTGAGGAGATCCTCGTGGATGTGGAACATGTCTTTTTTAAAAAAAAAAAAATCTGAAATAACAATACTAATAGTATGTATATATACAATACATCATTTGTTTCTATTAAAAAATTGTCAATGGAGTAGAAGGAGTTGGCCACTAGTAAGTCTTTCAGGCTCCTTTTAAACTGGTCTTTATTTGTAACTAAATTTTTTATGTTTACTGGCAAATTATTGAAGATGAGTGTTCCTGAGTAGTGGACCCCTTTTTGAACTAAAGTAAGTGCTTTTAAGTCCTTGTGCAGATCATTTTTGTTCCTGGTATTGTATGTATGAACTGAGCTGTTTGTTGGAAAAAGAGATATATTATTTAGAACAAATTTCATTAATGAGTAAATATACTGAGAGGTAGTAGTTAGTATACCCAGTTCTTTGAAGAGGTTTCTACAGGACGTCCGTGAATTTACTCCACAAATAATACGTATTACACGCTTTTGGACTCTGAAAACTTTTGTTTGACTTTAAGAGTTACCCCAAAATATTATACCATATGACATTATGGAATGAAAGTAGGCAAAGTATGCAAGCTTTTTCATTTTTATGTTGCCTATGTCTGCTAACACTCGAATTGCAAATACAGATTTGTTAAGGCGTTTCTGCAGTTCTGTGGTGTGCTCTTCCCAACTAAATTTATTATCAAGTTGTAATCCCAGGAATTTAAGACTGTCAACCTCTTCTATCTGCTCTTCTTCGTATTTTATGCATATGCTGGGTGGAAACCTCTTACAGGTTCTGAATTGCATATAGTGAGTCTTTTCAAAGTTTAATGTCAGTGAGTTGGCTTTAAAACATTTATTAATATCCATGAAAATATTATTAGCAGATCTTTCTAGAACTACACTTGACATACTATTTATTGCAATACTTGTGTCATCTGCAAACAAAACAAACTCTGCTTCTGGCAGTGTAACTGATGAGAGATCATTAATGTATACAAGAAAAAGCAATGGCCCTAAGATGGATCCTTGTGGGACACCACATGTAATTTCTTCCCATTCTGATGATGACTGATGACTTAATTCACTAGTCCCTTGCACTGACACCCTTTGTTTCCTGTTAGTGAGGTATGACTTGAACCATTTTGCAGCACTGCCCGTGACACCATAGAATTCTAATTTACACACATCTGTGTGTATACATGCTATTGCGACCAGTCAAATTGAGGTTGATCCTTTGCCCTATCAATGAGTCTCTGCCATTTTATGCAACAAATATAATGCTTGTAGGCCTACCTTTTAACTCCTTTTCCAACTGTATTTTAGCCATAAATGCCCACAGCAATACCCAGCCTCATTTAAATTCTCCATTTAAAATGGACTCCCATTCTCTGTAAAACTTTTACCCACTCAGGATGTGGTCTTCTTACAACAGTGAAGGTCCTTTTAAAGTAAATTTACCCATAACTGTTGTCTCAAGTAGGTATCTTTGAAATTTCAGGTCATGAAGTGTGTCTAACATGTTTTTGAAGCTTTGTAGCAAGTGTGTCTTTCATGCAGTGGGTCGTACTAACAGATTAAAATACTCGGAAGTAAGATTGCTCTGTAGAATAAAAGGCAATAAACATTGAACAATATCCTCTCATGGATATTCTCAAAGATATTTAAAAATATAGTATGTTTAAGAGTGGTCATTCTACAGAATTTTCTAACTGATTTACATTAATTTGCAGGGCTGATTTAAATGCAGTAGGCAGTAGTTGTTTACGCTTTTGTTCATGAAGCAAATTGCTCATATGAAGCCATAAAGTCAGACAATTCATTAGTATTTAATGAATATATTTGATTGTGTTGAATACATTGAAATGTTGTGTTAACACTACAAATTCTTATTGCTAAAAGCTACTTTTTTCTTTGCCAGTAAAGTGAGTACATTATCAAGACCAAGTTAAGATGTCATTAATATGTAAACACTCAATTGACAACAAAGTTTTGTAGTTTTCTCAGTTTCTTTTAACTGAAATATGCATGAGTGATGTGAAAATAAATAGAAATGCCAATACTATAACAATTCGAGCAGTAAAGTCTGCATTCTATGCCACAAATGTTTGTACTACTTAAACAATTCCTAATTGAGATTTATCAAGAGGGAAATTTAGTTGAGAATACTTTGAAATACGAGGAGATGAAATAGCCAGCCAGTATTTAACTTCAGGAGGTGAAATTCCAGTACTCCTGATAGACACATTAAAAGTAGAAAACAGGTGTGTCCTTTAAGGCTGAGGTCAGAGTAGCCTGCCCTTTCTTTCAAATCTTCCCAGACCTATTCCTCTTTTCTTTGTGACAAAGAAACCAACAGTTCTCAATGCGAGGTATAGATTTTTATATTTGTAACATACCTGCCAGCGGTACTGGAATTCACCTCTTTAAGATAAGCACTGGTCAGTCATTCTATATCCACAATTAACTTCCTGTAATACCAAATAATGGACATATCAGATCTGGCCTAAATGATTTGTTAGGTTCAGTGCACTGTTTATTTACATTTATAGGTTGTAGAAAGATAAGTGATACATGAAAAGACATATACACCCACCAAGTTCATGGCACACATCCAAATGATAATCCAGTTCCATCCATATGTTCACTATCCTGTTTCTATCAGTGTTCATTATGGCAGCAGTTCCTGCAGTTCTTGCAGCATTGTTTGCATTGGTGGCACATAAACTTTGTTGTTCATAAGACATGGCGTGAGATTTGGTGACATGGGGGGCCGTAGCAACAGAGGAATGTCACCCAGAGCTACCCGCCCTACCCAGCATTGTGGCAGTTCATTGTTGAGAAAGGTATGGAAGTTATGCTCCAGTAAGGTGGAACCCTGTCTGTTGAAGAATGAAAGTTGAGGAGTCAGCAGACATGACCAGGTAGACGGAAACTGTCACCAACTGCTCAATGAAGAAAAAAGTGCCATACACCTTTGTCTTCAATATGGCACAGAAGACATTCACTTCTGTGAATCCCTTTCTGACCACACACATACACATTGTGACAATTTACATTTTCCGGCAGATGGAAAGTCACCTCATTACTGAATATCAGTGTCTTCACAGAGTCATAATTATCTTCTGTAGCTTGCTGCACTTAGGCACAAAACTGTTATAAATGGTAGGGTTTGAAATGCAAACACTGCCACAAAACATTCCACACTGTTTTCTGCAGAATGTCCAGTTGACAGCTTGCACGAACAGCTGATTTTTGTGGTCTGCACTCAAAGCTCTGTTACACGTTGTCGCCCCCATACTTTTTCCTTTACGGTGACAAGCAGTATCACAAAACCAGGAAAAACAAACACAAAATGCTCTGGTGACCAGTTGCAAGGTTTTCGTATTTGCATATGAGTGCATGCTGAATGCATGTAACTGATGGAACACTTCACATATTCTAACACAAAAATCCCTTCACCTGATCTTGTAGAGAACTATCAGAGGCCTGCTATCTAGAGTGCACATGAGCCACGAGATGGATTTTTTAAACTTGATGAATGTATCTTTCTTTTCATGTATCGCCCCTCTTTGTACATTGTACACTTGTCAATAAAGAGTGCTTTGAAACCCTGTATATCTTGTGACAAGGAGCATGTCAGACAAAGTTAGGAAATAGGTATTATACTTTATTAGAGATAGAGCTACAGTCTCTATTCATGTTGCTCTCACATGTTTGTTTCTTTGTTTAGAACATATGTTGCTTAACTGGTAAGTTTTATCTTGGTGCAAACAGCGTGTAATGCCTGGCTGTTGTTTTCAGGTTTTTGAAAAAGTTCCTTTTGGACAACTGACAAGTCAGCTAAGCACTCCGCATTTGGGCACACTATTTTTGCAACTAACTGTTGATGACATGGGTATTTGCCTGCCATTAAATCCATTACCTTTGGTAAGTAAACTTTAGTCCAAAGAAAAGAGTCATTGTGTTGTGACTATAATTTCGGGATACCCGTGCCCCAGGAGAAACCTGGGAATTTTTTTGTCTGAGAGAAATCTGGGGAAAGCTCAGGAATTTTTTAGAATTTTTCATTGTATTAGTTTTCAGATGAACTGTTGTAATTTCGAATGGTAATTTTGACGGGTAAGAATTGATACTCTAAAAAAGAATATTTCTTTGGCCCACTACTGCAGCAATAATACTGCAGCAATAAAACCAATAAAACATAATCAACGGAATAAATATTCAGCTGCTGCAATTTAAGATGCTGCTCTTAGCATCCCACCTAACCACACCTTGAGAAAAACAGCAAAAAATTTTTGGCGACCTATATTAAACGTGAGAGCTTAACTTTTCTTGTGGTTATACTATATGTGTATTAATTCAAACCATTAACTTTTTCTCTTTGTGTGTATGTGCTGATTAATGATGATGACGTAATTGGCTGGCTGCATAATGTGTCCTATGCTTTGAATATCTGCTGTTATTGGCCGATAAAAGCAAGTTTCAGTCTCGATTTCAGTATCTTGGAAACCACCATGCTGTAATATAGGAATTCGTGATTATTCTTTCGTAAAATGAAAATGTTGACGCACATCAAATATCTTTCAAAAATGCATTCTTTTTTTGCTGGGTTGCATTTCCTAAAATGCTTACCCATGTACTGTTAAAATAGAGACCTATTTACTAAGAGACATTGCTGCTTGTCACACAGGCAACAGAAATCTTTAATCCTGGAATCTGTATGTGTAGATAATGTGCAGCAGTTGTTAATATCTGTTTTTAATTTTCTTTTGAATTTGAAAGGCCTCCTGATTTCTTGCCTTATATCTGTTTGGAAATTGTTTAAGATGTTGAACATTAGACAGTAGAGCCACGCCCTGAGCCGTAGATGAGGACGCACAGTCTACATGAAAATTGTTTTTGTGTTTCATTTTGTAGTTGCATAAATCAAAGTTCAATTGAAACTGATTTTAATTATTAGGACAAACGTCCATGAGGAATAATGAATTGTGGTGTTTGAAGAGACATCTGATAGGTGTGTGATTATCTAATGCATGCTATTTCTGACTGCTAACTTTTCCCTGAATGATTATTTTTTACTTTTGGTCAGTTGCTCTTGAGATAACATTGTAAGGCATCAGTGAATTTAAGTATTACAAATAAACTAGTGACCTTACCTTCCAGTCAACAAATCGGCTGATGCTTTGAAGGGCACAAGAAGTCTTTTGTTTAATTTATTTGTTTGCTGAATGTATTTTAGATTCTTAGTTAACCAGACTTCAATGGATTTTAAAGATTGAGCTACACTTAGTTTACGACCATTAATATGTATTATTGTCAACAGATAATCAGTTTCCCCTGTTCTGCTACCGGTATGGTTGAGTTTGTGCCCTTGATTAGTATGCCTATGCCATCAGCAGCTATTAAAGTTTTTTTGAATTGTTCTGAAAAATCTCTGAATAGTCATTTACATAGGTTTAAAACAGCAATGAAGTCTGCACCACATAGAAGTATATGCCCACAGAGTCAGAGACCAAGACAAGGTCATAGACTGCATCAATAGGACTGCTTTTCTCTGCAAAAGATGCTTTACAGAAGACAATGGAGAGATATTTACAAAGACATGCTCTGAGAAATTTGTCAGTATTTTGTTATATACCATTTTCTCAATTTTTTTAAGGACTGGATGAGGAGAAATGTAATCTATAGTTAGAATTGATTTACCTGTCTCTGTTTTTATTGAATTACTGTCTATGACTATTGCATATTCTATAAAAATGCATTGAGCCATTGACTAATTTCAAGATTAGCTCAATGAGTGTTCTTCCAAATCATTAAAAGGTGTCAATACTGTGATAGAAATACCAGTCTCCTTGATGGTTGTATTTTACATACCGTTGGCTCTCAGTACTGTAAACTTGTTTGCCAAGGTATTTTCGATATTTATTAACAGGTACAACATTTGCTGTCATTGGACAAAAGTGCTAATCAAATTTGGTGGCCAGTCATTTCAGTGGTCCAATATAAGCTGATTTATCTTGTTATCACGTGACATGTGGATAATGAAAGTGTTGAGCGATAAAAGTTACTCACTCAGATGGCTATAATTGTGGATTGTGGATTGCGGTTTATTAGTCTCATAACGTACATAATCTAAATAATTTGATTTAGGTACAGGAGACACGTCAAAATTTTGGTAAAGTTTTACCATATACATACAACACCTGATTTTAACAAATGGTACCATAACAATAGTACAATATAAAAATACACATACAATAAAAAACTAATAATTAATTACAACAACTGATTTTAACAAATGGTATCATAATAATAATACAATTTTGTTACAGATACAATAAAAGACTAACAATTAATTACCCCTTGCTCAAATTATCATGTCATCCTCTATGAATTCTTCTACTGAATAGTAGCATTTATCCCACAGAATCTGCTGTAGCCTTATTTTTAGACACTCTGGCTTCATATTAAGTATATTTTTGCCAATTAGCTTGTTATATATTGTCATCCCCATATACTGTGGAGTTCGTGCATATAATTTCAAATGGTGTGTGGGTAACATAAAATTATTTTTATTTCTTGTGTTGTACGTGTGGTTAAAATGATTTTCCTCAAATAATTTTTGTCTGCTGTGTACAAAGATTATAATTTCATAAATGTATATGGAGGGAACTGTGATTTATGTTTTCTACAATTGTTTGGCATGCTCCCTGTAAAAACTAGACAATGCTCAATCTGACACATCTGCAATGTTGTAGGTGCCAGGGACTCGTAGCAATTATTCAGTGTTCCACAGCAACAGTTACTTCTTCACAGTAAAAAATATGTAGGTTGAATTTAAGAGTTGCCCGTGTATAAGGCATATCAAATACACACTGTTTAGAAGTTCTGTGTTTGAGTTGCCTGGGATACAATCTCGCAGAGTGCTGCCAGATACCAATATGAGTGCAAGCTGTGATGCTTGCCAGTGAAAGTGTCTTTGCAGGCAGACCAAAAATAGAGGCCCAGGAGTGCAATGAACACAAAGTTTGTTTGAGTTAAGAAAACACAAATTTCCTTCTTGGAACAACTGTGAAAACAGAATTACTCTTCTTCTTTGGACAACAAACAGAATTTCACACAAACGGCCTGGATGACTGTTAATAGACTGTCGAGAAAAAAGCTCGTGGAAATCTTAGTTTAGACAAAGTCCAAAATAAACTGTTCTTGTGGGAACTCTAACAGTACTTCAGGCACAAGGCACAAGGCACAAGGAGATACAAAAGCTATGAACTAAGGTTAGCAACTGTTTCCTGACAATGGAGAAAACAAAACTTCTGAATTAAAGTTTGTGGGACACTTAAGATAGAGGTGAAGTATCATGAAGCATAAGAGGATCATACCATCAACAGATAACAGTAGTTTTTCTGTCAATGCTTAGTGTAACAAAAGAGAAGCAAGTCTGAAAAATGTAATCCATAACTTGATTAACAATAAATTATCACCTTATTGGTTAAAGCTATCTGTATTTATGTCAGTAAGATAAGAGCAAATTGGCTATTTTACACTTAAGATGGTCCCAGTGAGAAAGTTTCTAAGTTTGGTGAAGATGAATAAAGATGAAAGATGCTTGGTGAGTTGTTCATGAAGTAACAGTAAAAACTTCCCACACAATTGTTTGTCACAGTCAAAACACACAAAAAATAAATTGTTACTCATCTGACTGATGAGGTATTTTTCCACGTCTGTGGGTACAGTCAGTCAGCGTTTTGTTAAAGTTGCGAGTATGCAGTTCAGTTGTCAATAAATTTTGTGAAGTTGGAAACTGTTATATTCTTTCATCAATTGAACTCCAAGCCAAGTTAAGTTAATTTAAGTATCATTCAAGAATATAGCATCATTACAAATGGTGGAGTTGAACTGGGATTAATGTTTTGAAATGTGGAACTATGTTTAATAACTGACTGTTTCAGGTGAACATAAGACGACTGCCAAAATAAAAAAATAATATTAAAAAAATTGCTTTGAAAAATTTTGTGTTATGGACGTACAGAACGAATGGATGTTGCCACATGGGAAGAGTTGGTGTGGATAAAAAAAAATAAATAAATAAAAAAACACCAAATTCTCGGACAGCACCGCCAACCATCAGATGAGTAAAGATGAACACAGAAATATCACATATCCGCCTGTTGATCACCACATTGGGACCATGCCTTCTTCTGTGTGACCATGTTGCAATATCCAGTGCAAGAAGGCTGTCTCGGATAGCAGTGACAGTATAGGGATGCCTCCAGAATGAGCTCCCGATTGAAGAAATGCATAAGCATTCGGCACCTGGTCCAGGAAGCGCACTCAGAGTGAACTTGCTTCTCAGGGACTGTGCGCCAGCATAACAGCCTGCAATGCCACGATACAGTCGGTTCTTGCATCCTGTTATGTTGTTGGCGTGAGAAAGAGGTCCGTGGCGCCAGCAACGCCTGCTGGCACTTTGGTTGCTGCCTGGTGATTGAATGTGGTGTGGTTGCCCTTGAATATCTTCTGTAAGGAATTGGGCTTCCCGTGCAACTTAAGTGTCATGTATGTTGCAGGCAGAGTATGAAGAAGACCAGTACTGCTGTAATCTTATACTGGGTGTCTCTCCCGATAATCATTGGGCACTTTTCATTTGCAGACCTTGACGAGTATGTAACTCTGTATAACACATCACATAGCTTTCTAAGGCCTAGAGTTCTTGCTAGTTTATGCTGGCCTTGCCATAGTTATCCTCTTCTTATACTTTTTCTCCTCATTCCAATCTTGTCCTATTGGAAAGAAGTAATCTTAAATTATATGTCATATACTTCATGTACAAGTACTAAGAATTTTCTCATTTGATTATTGATAAGAAATTTTAAAACATTTGTCAGAAAACATTAATTTGAAACTAAGCAATGTTTTATAATGCATATTCTTTATTTTATAGACTTCTTGGGGGATGAACCGCACATTGTATGATGGTGACTCAAGAGGAGCTGTGGTGGTGACTCTAGAAAGCACAAGCATTTCAGCTTGTAGCTCTGGTTCACTTGTGAGCAAAGGGCGATTTGTGGGCTTGTGTCTTCGCTTTGCAGATGATTTTGAAACAAGCCTTGATGACTGGAAGCCTGATATGAGTGACAGCAATATAATGAATCTGTGTGTGGTGTCTGAGGGAACCTATGAAGTCTGCAGTCGCACAATTGCACAGAAACAAGGCAGTGGTATGACATCTTAAGCTTTTATTATGATAACACTAACTATTTTAATTCTTTCATTTCTTGTGTAACTTCTTTTTGCAACTGCAACTTTCTTAATGATGAGGAATGTTTCATATTTGATAGGCATTCCACAGTGGCTGCACTGTTTCACAAACAAGTGATACATCTGATAAATATGATAAATCACACTTAAGAAGTTATTTTGTTCAAATCAGGTTTACTCACCTCATAATTAACACATGAGCTAAATAGGGATTCTTGCATAATTTAAGTAAAACAAGACAACATTTCAAGGCTCATCATACGTTGGCAAAGTGATAAGACAACATGTTGGCCTCCCAAATAACATACAAAAGGAGACAAGTAGTTTGCTATGTGATCAGTTCTTGTAACTTTTTTAATCTTACTGTACAGAAATGCAGAGATCTTAGAAGAGATAATTACAGTGATGTAAATTTTTGAAGTGAAACTTTTGTAGAAATGTTTACATAACTGCACTGCTCTTTCCAAAAACATTTTAATGCCATGAAAAAGACATAATTTTATGTAAGCAATGTCTCACTACAAAAAGAAGTTACAAGTATTAGCTGTACTACAAAGTACTCATTCATTTGTGTCGAACCCTTGTTTTTATTTATTTAATTGATTATAAAATATTATGTGTTTTCACATTGTATGGGGGCATGCTGTATAATGTTTTCAGTTTTATAGAGAGGATGTCTAAGAAGGAATTAATTTTCTCATCTAGAATTTTCTTCCTCTAAATTTTTCCTAAATATTCTAATATTTAACAGATGATGAAGTGATTGAAAAAGGGATGATGAGATAAAAGAAATTATTCAGTTTGTTAACATAGCTAAAAATTTGATTGTAATGGGGGACTTGAATTCGATTGTTGGCAAAATAAGAGTATAAAAAATTATAGAACATGGACTTGGAGGACAAGAATGAAAGGGAAGGCCCCTCGTATTGTTCTGCACAGAGACATTTTCATCATTGCAAATGCCTGCAAGTAGTAAAGAGAAATTTGGAAGAGGCATTTAAGTTAAGAGAAAGGAATTAACACTTTAAGATGTATCAATGGTCCTGTAATTTTGTCAGAGGCAGCAAACAATTTGGAAGATCAGCTGAACTGAATAGATAGTGTCTCTATCTCATTGCAAACTGATCCTGATTTACTTCTGTGTTGTGTGCCAACCATTATGAACAGATCTCAAGATAACTCATTTTCTCTACACACTATCTATAGATGCCATCTGCTGTGACATATTTTAACTACTTCATCTATTTAGGTGTTTACACCAGTAGCCAATGTACCAAACTTTATTGCCTTCTTGTACTTTTTGCTTATGTATCATTTTGATTGTATTTTGATATTTCATATGGTTACTATTCTCGTCTGGAAGTTCCTCCTGCTTTTTGAGATGGCCTTATTGAGAAAGCAGAAGGAAATGAATGGCTCTGATATACAGGTTGTGCCAAAATAATGTATACATTCTTTGAAACTGAACATCTCTTTAATGAAAGGGTTAGAAATACAATTTTAGTGGTGTTTGGTACCTCATGGTCCAACTTAAGGTGGTAAATCAGGGTGTATATGACCCGGGATGACCGGGAGATCCAGGAAAAACCCAGGAATTTTTTCGTTTGGGAGAAAAGCGGGAAAAACCCGGGAATTTTAGAGAATTCCGGGAATTTTTTGTTGTTTTAGTTTTCAGTTTAATTTTTTGTAATTTTGACTGGTAAGAATCGATACTCAAACAAACAATATTACTGTAACCTGCTACTGCAGAATAATACTGCAACAATAAAACATGAATGAGGGGAAAAAAACGAAAATAAAACATAAATTGCAAAGGAAATGTGCAATATACAAAACAAAACACAGTGCTCATACAAGCGTTTGCCAACAGCAAAATGTTTCAAAGGCTTTAGGAAGACTATGCGATACTTCATAACAACAAATTGCCTCCAGTGAGCGTGACGTCACCACTGTTTACATTAGATTCATTTTAGCAGTTACGAGTGGGCTCATGTGCATGTGCAGTTGAGTGACGTGTGAGTAGTACCTTCTCCAGTTTGTGGCTACAGAAATGTGGCTGTTGGCTGTGTAAGCAGTCACAGCAAACAGCTAGAGGCAACCAGGGAAAATTTTCTGCCGTGCCCAAGCTGCCAGATTCACGTATGTACAATAGGCTCGGATCTAAGGGGGGGGGGGGGGGGGGAATTCATATCCTTGAGGCGAAAATACCTTGATTCACGAAGCCCCTAGCATCCAGCCCACATTGGTCTATCGATTACTCGTATGATTTTGATGCACATCCCTGTTGGTTTTTGAACACACTCTGTAAGTTGAAGTTGATTTCTGAATCAATCATAAGCCGCGTGTACTTTCGTAATGTAGCGTACATGTTGCTGCTCATCAAAAATCTTTCCAAAAGGAGTTTTCTTCCGTGTGTTTCATTTTCTGAAGTGCCAGGAAATTCTACACCCATGTATTAAAATTTAACCATTCAAAGGACTGGAGCCAGCACTCAAGTGTGTGTGCTGGCTACGCCATTGCACAACTGAAGCATATAGTGTGTTGAAACAATAATAAAGGCTAATGCGCAACATTGATTCTGATTGTCTGTAGGGTAAATGATGTCTCTTCTTCTTCTTCTTCTTCTTCTTCTTCTTCTTCTCCTCCTCCTCCCCCCCCCCCCCTCCCCCCTTTCGTGTTATCTCATTTACTACAGTAAGTCCACAAGGATTGCAGGACTGGTGTGTTTAGTTTCCTATGCTCTTTAGAGAAATGATTTCAGAACTGAACATACTGCAAATCATAAAATGCCTTCAATGAGCTGTTTTCAGTTGAGAGCAGTGTTCCACATGAAGGAAAATAAGTAATTTGATCAGTATTTTTATATATAAAGTTCCCTAACACCACTGTATACGTAGTTGACAGTATAAAATGCATGTATAGTGTAATCTATAACATCAGTTTAAACATTTTTGAGAAGAAATTACATTTCCATCCTTTTTGTTTTGTTTCAGAAAATGCAAAATGGTTTTTAAATGTGCAGTGGCAAATGGAAGGTGTAGATATTCATCTTGACGTCAATGTTGGAAAACAGCTGTCAGCATTGGGACATACATTAACAATGCTCACAGGCTCACAAGAAGAAGATGAAGCAAATGCAACAAGCTATGACAGTGATGAAACTGATCAGGTTGATGGAAATACAGCTTCACTTGTAAGTCTTGACTCACTGTGAATCACTACATTTAAGATATAGTGTTCTCTCAATTTTAGCAAGTGAAAAAGTCATGAAGCTGAGGGGTGGAGAGGGGGCCCATTAGGTAGTTGATAGTGGGTTTATGTTCAAGTAATGTGAGCTGATCAGCGGTATTACAAATAAGTATATAATTTTCGGAATTTCAGCAACTTCTGTGTTACCTTATTATTGATACACTGGTTGTTTAGCTTTTTTTCGTAGGAGGCTTACCAAGAACTTTGCTTTATTATTAAGCTTAATTAATCAAAATGGTTCTACTATTGGAGGTTTATTTACTGTTGAGATAAGTATTTTACATGTAATTATTATGCACATATCTATCATAATTGTCATCTCATATATACTATCTTTCATTTAGGAGAGCATAACTCTCAAGCGAAGTCGGAATTTAACTGACAGCTTGCCTGCATTTGTGTTCGACCCATCAATTGATGCCAAGAAAAGGTCGAAGTTAATAGAAAAGGAGATGAATGAGCAGGCAAAAATAATAAATGACTTAAGATCACTGGGTGCTTCTCATGGTACAATTGAACAAGAAATGAAAAGACTGCAAGAACTTGAAGCAATGGTTTTCAAGGATTTCAGAAGGTATCTAAGCAGACCTAATATGTGATGATCTTATGTATATTTTTTTGAGTCACTGAAGACTGTGTACCATTGGAATGTAAACTACTCAATTCTATATTTTATCTCAATGGGAGTTTCTAGTGACTTACATAAAAGACATTTCTTGCACATTATTCAGAATCACATCAAAGTTATAGCCTGTATTTGCAGTAACTGTATTGATTAATTTTAGGTTATTATAGTTTTTAAATTTAACTGTGGCCTTAGCAATCAGTTAAGCTTCATGGCATGTTTGTTTTTAATGTTGCAGTAGAAAACTATTTGAATCCACTTAGGTTTTGTAAATGGTTGAAAATGGAGCCTGATTGGTGTGTTTGATGATTATTTATTTCCGCTCACTTTGTTATCGGCACCATTCTACTCTATCAACTGAGTTAGTTAGAGAAATCACTTTTTAATCATTAATTGAAAAAAACTGTTTCTCACATTATGTCATTGTCAATAAAAGAATAAGATAAAGATAATGAAAAATGGATGTTTAGAAGATGGGTAAATCAGTGTCAGTACCTTGGCATCTAGCAAAATGTATTGTATTTCCAGATTTTGTATTGATAATAATAATTATTATTACAAATATCACTTTTACAGGGATATGATACAGAAGTTAAGGAGGCAGAGTGTGAAAGCATCATCAATTAAAGGCAAATTTGGTCTTGGGTCAAAAGCAAGTACCTACCGCTCTCGATCATTCATTGTTCCATCTCCTACACCAGAGCACCAGGTGGAGACAGACAGGTAATTTGTGAGCAGAAATAATTTTGAAATGTAACATTTTTAAATCAGTTTTTGCTGTTGTCATTATAAAGAAAGATGTGGAAGAAAAATAACATACTTTCTGGAAGTTTCAGTGACGAGTGGAATAACTTGTCTGCCAATAATCAAAATATTGAGATGTCAGGGCTGCAATTGCATTAACAATTTGTACATCAATATACAGTTGTTCTATAAAACGTTTTCAAATAGGAACAACTGCATATTTGGTTTAGACTTAAATAAATTATCAGTAGACTACACTGAAGTAGTATTATCAGGAATTTGTACAAAACATATTTTAATTCAGGAAATGTTGTAATGTTTGAGATATTCACAGAGCAAGAAGTAACCATTTACCTACATTAAAAAAATAATTTTTAAGTAACAGATTTGTGTTCTCCTGTATCAATAAAAATGGGTACAGTTCAGAAACGTCACTCAGAACCCGGACCAATGAAGACTCACCCTCTCATCCCGTCCAGTGAGTCTCAGTTGTTCCCCAGTTCTGGGTGACTTTTCTGAACTATACCCCTTTCCCCAAACCTCTCCAGTCCATTTCCTTCACCCCTCTTCCTTCCCCTTCAACACTTCTGCCAGAAGGAGGAGCCACTGACTCTGAAAGCTTATGAAAGTTACATTATACTGTCAGTAATGAATCAATAATCATGTACGCTTATTCCAAAGTAGTTGTTTCTGTCTACTGAACTTTTCTCAGAGCCTGTTGATGATCAGTTTGCACCAGTTGTACCATAAATTTCTTCGTATGTAAGAAACATGGACTTTTATGAAATGGTGTGAAAGACAGTGTTGTCCTTCTACACATACGGTGAACACTTACTAAAACAATGAGTTCAATAATGTTACATGACATAGCTAAATGACATTGTAAAAGTCTGCAAACAGGCATGGAAAATAAAACATTAGTGCTTGTTAGTAATAATTTTTTATGTTAAGGTAAAAAAATTTCTCCTTTCTATATTTTTCTGCCACTTTCAGTGTTATTTTTTGCCGCTTTCAGTGTTATTTTTTGCCATTTTCAGGTTTGTTTTGCTAGTTTGAAGTACCATTTATTATTTATTTTTTTAGTGTGAATGAAGCCTGCATACTTGGTTCACTGGACAAACACTCAAACAAGCCGTATTAATGAGTTTTATTACAATTAATCAAATACAATACTTAACTTTGGAAATCACACAGATGTGTTGCAAGAAAAGGGCAGCATACGAAATAATTGAAGTGCCTGACATTGACACTGCTATCCAAGTGGCTAATTGTGATGCTGCTATTGAAGTGGGCCATGACCAGCCGGTCGCGGCGCTTATGTCCTCTTGACATAGGGGCCGCTGTTGTGCTGGAGGGAAGTCCTGTCAGCGTGCGATTGGCCAAGTTCTTCTCCCAGCCTTCTCTTCCCTGTCATTCCCAACTGGTGTGCCAGCGCTTGACTTTAAACTGTAACATTCCTCCCTCCCCCTCCCCCCCTTCAAAGCAACAGACCGTTATTGTATATGTAGCATGACAACGGGAGGGGAGGCAAGAGCATTGACGCCCTGTTGGACCGGAAGCTGTGGCTGCAGGGGACATCAGATTTCCGGTTGTACCCCATCATCTGGCCTTCGCTCTGGTGGAAGTGTCCCCTGGAAAACACTTGGAAGGGTAGGTGTTGGCCGCTGCATCATGGGCGGGTCAAGCTCCATCGGTAGGACAAGAGAAGGCGAAGGTACCATCTCTATAAAGTCGTCCTGCGGTGCTGTGATGACACCTTCAGGTGGCATCTGTGGCTGCACTGTCCTCGGGATCTGTGAATCTTGGTGAACAGATACAGAAAGATTACCATGCACATGACAGTGGCGAATTTGATTGTGATGTCAGCACTGCAATTCGTCTGGGCCTGAAGAAGCCACTTGCAACCTTCCTTTGGCACCGGATGCTGAGGAGTGTGGAGCAGATGGAGCAGTGTCCGATGGCAGTTTCCATGAAGCAATTCCACCAGTGATGATCCGTCTTATGGGTGCTAATGATAGAAGGCAAGAAACAGTTGCAGTGCTTGATCCCTGGTGTGTGTAATGTGAAGTTTGGCCATCTGCTGCTTGAAGGTTCTGACAAATTGTTCGGCTTTGCCACTGGATTGTGGATGGAATTGCGCACTTGTTAGATGCTGTATGCCATAGCATTCACAGAATGTTTCAGATTTATTTGACGTGAACTGAGGACTGTTGTCCGACACTATGACTTCAGGCAAACCTTCAAGGCAAAAAATAGAGTACAACTCCTGAATTGTGCTGCGTGACACTACCAAGTTCATTGGCATGGAAAAAGGAGACTTGCTATGAAAGTCTACCACAATCAACCAACAAATGTTCCAAAAATGTCCCGTAAAGTCTATGTGCACATGTTACCATGTTGATTGCAACTTAGGCCAAGCAGAGAATTTTTTTGGTGGAGCAGACTGATTTTCCGCACATGCATGGCACTGTGATGTAATCTGTTCTATTTGGGTGTCCATACCCTGCAAAGTACAGTGTCGATGTGCTAACTGTTTTGTACAAACAGTCCCCTAGTGTCTCTGGTGAAGTAACTGCAACACTTCTTTTTGCAAAGCCCTGGGGATCCACAGATGTGACAGTCAACTCTCATTTTGAAAAGAATCACACATTGCTGTACAGCAAGGCTATGCTGAAGTGCAAAGTATTGGCGCACTATAGAGTTCTTTATGCTACGCAATGAGTGAGGCAAAGATGTGCAAATGTATTTTAGCAAAATGTTCAGATCTGAATCAGCTTCCATGGCCTGTGCAAGTTTCCTATAGTTCAGAGGAAAGGATTGAATCAATTCAGAATCATGAGCATGGATGTGACAAGAAGATGCAGCAAAAGTGTCCAAGTCTGTATGAGGGCCAATGGGAAGAAGTGAAAGTGCGTCCACATTACCATGTTGAGCTGTTGGACAATACACAATCTCGTACTGGTATTGAAACAACTACAAAGCCCATCTGTGCAATTTTTGGACAGTTCAGACAGGAACTGGTTTCATCGGATGAAGCAAGGACTGCAATGGCTTGTGATCCATTAATAAGTAGAATTTTGTGCCATATAAATAGTGTTTAAATTTGGTGACACCTTACACAATAGCCAATGCCACTTTCTCTATTTGTGAATAGTTACACTTAGCTTTGGACAACACTTCTGATGCGAAAGCAGTAGGCCTGTATTTAACATTAAATCTGTGCGAAAGCACTGCACTGATTCTGTAAGAGGAAGCATCAACTTGCAACACAACTGGTTCATCAGGATCAAAATGAACCAAGCCTCGATCACTGAGCAATGCAGCTTTAAGTTTCTGAAAAGCTACATGGCACTCATCTGTTTAAACAAAGGGGATGTTCTTGCAGTGCAATGGAGCTGCGATTTGTGTAGCATTGGGTATGAACTGAATGTAATAGTTCATTTTCCCTAATACTGACTGCAATCCTGTGATGTTGCGAGGATCTGGCAGGTCACATATGGCTGACAAACGTTACTGGAGAGGATGTACACCCTTCTTGTTAATGACATGACCAGGATTCTGCAAATCAGGTTTTAAGAAATCACACCTGTCCAGTCTGCTCTTAAGTCCTGCATCAGATAACACGCTTGACAAAGCATGCAAATTTGCAATATGTTCTTCAGGTGTATGACCTGCTACTACAATATCGTCCAAATATTTTGAACAGTTTGGTACTTCAGCAGTTAGCTGTTCCAAATACTGTTGGAAAATGGCGGGTGTGAAAGCACTGCCAAAAGGCAAACATAAATATGTAAACAAGCCAGATGATGTTCACAACACACACAGTTTGAGATTCTTCATCTAGCTGTATTTGAAGATATGCGTTGTGCAAATCAATTTTCAAAAGGTAATGACCAGTGACTAATCTGTCCTTTAGAGCCTTTGGGCATGCCAATGGGTAAGTATCAACCACAATTTGTGGGTTGACTATAGACTTAAAGTCGACATGGAGGCAAATGCGACCTGAAGGTTTGGAGAGCAAAACCAGTGGACTTGCCCTACACTGTCTTTGGCATTGAATGCAGTCCCTGGCAACACATTGCCCTGAATTTGAAAGCCAAACAAATCAAACGAATCAAGGCCAAATATGTTGTCACAGACGCGTTATTGTAGCACAGTGAAAGTCACAGTTCACATATGCAAGCAATACATGACAGGCAAATTACATTTTCTGTGAATGGGAATGCCTCGTCCATTTTAAGCCGTCAGGTGCACGCTATTTTCAAACAGGCATGGGGAGCCTAACAGTTCATATGTGTTATGCTTCAGTAATGTAACAGAGACACTGTGTCCAACTGAAATTTAACACATTTTCCACTAATATACAAATGAACAAAATGTTTGTTGGACTGGCATAGCACAGGAGAAACTGCCTGCAACAGTCTTTGAATACACTACATTGATTATGTGGGCCTTGTGACAAGAATTGTGTGAGTGGGCAGAATTATTATGTTTGTTTCATTGCAAACATACGGATTGTGCGTGATATTTCTTGTGGCAACCATAACTCTGTGCTTGTCTCAACGGGCACTCTTGGCATTTGTGCTGTGAATAGAACCGAGTGCATGACGTAATTTTATTCACCTGTTTAGAGAACTGTTTACACGGCTTGGTGTGCATGTGCTGTTACTGCCTACTGGGCCAGTCGTGAGCAAGGACCGACTTAACCTGACAAATTGGTGGCTGCTCAAATTTATCGGCCGTTATGGCACCTGAATCATACTGATCCAGAATTTGCACTATGTGCTGAAATGATGGATCTGACTATACAATGTAAACTTTCACGGCCGGTATTGTCTTCACTTAAAACTTCCGGGCTGATAGGCCATGGTCGAGGTATAAAACTGTTTCCTGACGTTTCGTCTCCTTCTGCGGGAGACATCCTCGGAGGTAAAGCGGCGAACTGCGAAGAGAACTCGAGGAAGCGTTGATTATATAGGCAGTACAGAGGGCGCCACTGTCGATCACGTGGCGTCGGCTATGAGATTGTCTCTGGTAATGCCAACATTCTCGATTGAAAGTAATCAATCGTCACTCTTGCGGTGCAACGTTGACATCCAAATTTTATCCAGTTTAACACCTTCGTCTATCCTGTTAAAATTATTATGATGTTTATCAATCTCGATAGCCTCTCTATACAAGCGTGCATAATAATGCGAGGTTTTTGATATGATGCTCGTCTTGCTGAATTTTATTTCATTGTCACCTTCCTGGTGAACATGTTCCGCTACGGCCGATTTATCCGTGTGACCCGGGCGGCAATTCCTCTTATGTTCGACAAGACGGGTGTTCACACTTCTCTTTGTGGTACCGATGTAAACCTGTCCACAACTACAAGGAATTTTATATACCCCCGGTGTAGCCAAAGGGTGCCGTGCATCTTTTGCCGACCTTAAAAATTCTTTTATTTTCCTAGTAGGTCTGAAAATAGTTTCCACCCCATACTTGCCTAAAACTTTCCCAATGCGATCTGTGACCTTGCTAACGAACGGAAGAAAAACTTTGCCCATGGACGACTGTTGTTCGTCGTTACTCCTGATTCTCTGCCTAGAGCGAAGTGCTCAGTCTATATCCTTGCTAGAATAGCCATTCTTCACGAAAGTTGACCGTAGATGTTCAATCTCATCTTTTAAATAAACAGGTTCACAAAGTTTGTGCGCCCTGTCTACCACAGTTTTCATTACACCTCTTTTTTGTCTAGGGTGGTGGTTTGAATCTTTGTGTAGATAACGATAAGTATGTGTGGGCTTTCTATACACCTTATGGCCCAACGTTCCGTCCGGTCGTTTAATCACAGACACATCCAGGAAGTTCAATTGCCCATTCCTTTCTGTCTCCATAGTGAATTGGATTTTCGGATTATTGCTGTTTAAATGTGTCAAGAAGGCATCCAACTCCTCTGCTCCATGTGTCCATACTACGAACGTGTCATCGACATAGCGATACCATCTGGCTGGTCTCTTACTGGCAGTCTGCAACTCCCGTTGTTCAAGTCTCCATAAATAAGTTAGCCACAGCAGGACTGAGAGGACTGCCCATAGCCACCCTGTCAATCTGTTCATGAAAGTCACTATTGTATTGAAAGTAGGTTGTGGTGAGGCAGTGTCGGAATAATGCCACAATATCGGTGGGAAAAATATCCGCTATGCATAAGATAGCCTCGTTTACCGGAATCACGGTAAATAACGACACAACGTCAAAACTGATGAGGATATCATCCGGGCCCACGCTCGTTTCCTTTAACTTGTCAATGAAATGAGCTGAATTTTTAATATGACTGTCCGTCCTACCAACGTAAGGCTGCAGCATTGAGGCAAGGTGTCTAGCTAACTCGTGTGTTGGTCCGCCTATAGTGCTGACAATTGGCCTCAACGGAATCCCAGGTTTATGAACTTTGGGTAAGCCATAAAGTCTAGGTGGGTACGCTTCTGTTTTACAAAGCAGCTTCTTACCGTCGGAACCAAATGAAGACGCTTTCACCAGTCGATTTGTCATTCTTAAAATCTTCATAGTCGGATCTTTCTGGAGCTTTTTGTAATTGGAGGGAACCAAAATATCATTGATTTTTCCATGATAGTCCTCACTGTTCAGTATGACGGTGGCATTACCCTTATCTGCATTAAGAACAATAATATTTTTATCTCCATTTATATCCCTCAGCGCCTTCCTTTGAGCCTGCGACAAATTACTTTTAGGTGGCTTACATGTACGTAAAATCCTAGCCGTTTCCATCCTAATTATGTCAGCGGACTGCTGTGGAAGCTGACGGATACCGGTCTCAATATTTGCTACAATATCCTCTGTGGGTACGTTTTGGGGTGTCACAGCAAAATTGCCTCCTTTCGCTAGTACAGAAATTTCAACTTTTGACAAATCTTTATCAGATAGGTTAATAACAGTTCGAGAATTGTCCTCAATTGAACCCCCAGAAATGTTGTTCTGTAAGTTATTGAACTTCTTCTGCCTGTTTGCTGATATTTCTGCACTAACTTCCATAGTTTTGAATGTTAGACCGTCAATATTATTCCAATCACCACACTGCATAGTATTACTAAGAAACAAGTGGAGATGAAAAATTTTACTGCTGTTTACCGCCAGTGCTCGCCGCGTGTGATGAATCCTCTCACGTAGCATTGCAGACTCCATACGGTTGTAAATCCGATGTGCCTAGGCCGAGCGAAACATCCTCTTCACCTTCAGAAATTTCGGAACCGTCGAAGTGTCCCTGCAGCGTAACAGGAAGGTGAGGGTACACAGTTGTTGTTCTTTCTTCTTGCGCATTCCTTCAAATCGTCGAACCGATGCTGACATATCCTCCCCGTAAAGGCGTTTGATCATACAATGTAAATTTTCACGGCCGGTATTGTCTTCACTTAAAACTTCTGGGCTGATAGGTCTGTGTCTGTGTCTGTGTCTGTGATTAAACGACCGGACGGAACATTGGGCCATAAGGTGTATAGAAAGCCCACACATACTGATCGTTATCTACACAAAGATTCAAACCACCACCTTAGACAAAAAAAAGGTGTAATGAAAACTGTGGTAGACAGGGCGCACAAACTTTGTGAACCTGTTTATTTAAAAGATGAGATTGAACATCTACGGTCAACTGTCGTGAAGAATGGCTATTCTAGCAAGGATATAGACTGAGCACTTCGCTCTAGGCAGAGAATCAGGAGTAACGACGAACAACAGTCGTCCATGGGCAAAGTTTTTCTTCCGTTCGTTAGCAAGGTCACAGATCGCATTGGGAAAGTTTTAGGCAAGTATGGGGTGGAAACTATTTTCAGACCTACTAGGAAAATAAAAGAATTTTTAAGGTCGGCAAAAGATGCACGGCACCCTTTGGCTACACCGGGGGTATATAAAATTCCTTGTAGTTGTGGACAGGTTTACATCGGTACCACAAAGAGAAGTGTGAACACCCGTCTTGTCGAACATAAGAGGAATTGCCACCCGGGTCACACGGATAAATCGGCCGTAGCGGAACATGTTTACCAGGAAGGTGACAATGAAATAAAATTCAGCAAGACGAGCATCATATCAAAAACCTCGCATTATTATGCACGCTTGCATAGAGAGGCTATCGTGATTGATAAACATCGTAATAATTTTAACAAGAAAGACGAAGGTGTTAAACTGGATAAAATTTGGATGTCAACGTTGCACCGCAAGAGTGACGATCGATTACTTTCAATCGAGAATGTTGGCATTACCAGAGACAATCTCATAGCCGACGCCATGTGATCGACAGTGGCGCCCTCTGTACTGCCTATATAATCAACGCTTCCTCGAGTTCTCTTCGCAGTTCGCCGCTTTACCTCGGAGGATGTCTCCCGCAGTCGGAGACGAAACGTCAGGAGACAGTTTTATACCTCGACCACGGCCTATCAGCCCAGAAGTTTTAAGTGAAGATGGATCTGACTGTTTCAAAATCTGTTTTCTGAGTCTGACATCAGTTACATTGTACAGAATTGCATCACACAACATAAAATCTGAATATAAAGCATCTCAAGCACATTTTAATTTGCATTTCCTCATTGTACTCTGTAAATCTGTTACCCACTCATGATAATTTTGATCCGATCTTTTCTTGCAACTAAAGAATTGGTACCTAGCTGTCACCACAGTCAGTTGTTGGTCATAATAGATAGTTAGAGAACCTATACCCTGATCATACGACCGTTCACTCGAAGTGACATTAGGGAACAATTTCTGAATGCGGCGAAAGACTACACTTCCTACTGTTGACGAAAAGTAATGTAGTTTCACAGTAGCTGATACTTCATGAGCAATGATGTGAGCTTCATACTGTTGCAACCACTCAAGTCATTCCTGTTCTTTTTTGTTAAACTGGTGAAAAGGCAGTATAGCACTTGGAGCTATAGTTGTTGCTTGTTGGGCTGTGTTAGGTGTTTGTTTCGCCAATAACTGCGGTACAATGTTTAAAGGGTTTCAGTCAGCTGCCTCTGAAACTGAAACATCTGTGTTAGTGGCGTTGCATCAGCTTGCAGCTGAGGCGCCTGAGCAGGCTGTGGGAGAGATGGGTTCCTCATTTTGGAGTAGGCAAATGCAGTAAACAGATAATGCAAGCAATAAAAATAAGCACACAAGCAAAGAAAATTTCTGCAATGCCCACCTGAAAACACTGAATAGAAAAAACACTGTAAGAGATTATGTTAAAACATGTAAACACACCCCTGCAAAGAAAAGATAACGTAGAATTAAGGTGCTATCAGAACACAAACTCCCACGACAAACAAAACTGTGGCAGCCAGGCTCTGGGTTGTTGCTGTGGTATTCGTTAACCTCATCGTCAATCTTGTAGTGTCTAGGAAGCCCACATACCCAGTTTACTAGACATACTTGACCTAAGGGCAGCAGAAGCAGTAAACAAGAGGTCATGACCTAACAAAGAAATCTATGAACATGCAGAGAACATACTACACACCAAGCAAAAAAGAAGGAACATTTGGCTAGAATGGATGATGACAGGTTGATGAAGGTGAAAGGACAATCAGCATTGGTTTACTCACACATTAAATGACCTCAGAGAAACAAACATAAACATAATTGACACTTGGGATAATAGGAATTTATTTAGGAACAAAGTTCAAAAAGTGGTCTTAAGGGACAAACAAGACAGGAAAAGAAAAATGGTCCCATACCGTCAAAGAGCTCTGTAAGCAGAGATTGAAACAAATGTGTACACAGAGGAAGCAGAATACATGCATTAAAAATTATAATATTGTTCTAATTTCTCTGCAAAACAGCCATTAAAATATAAATAAAAAGCCTCTTCAAGCTGTTTGACTTGGAATACAGCTAACAGTTTATCTGTTGGTGTACATTTACCTACACTCTTAGACAAGAAAACAAACCAAAAATGACACTTTTTGGAGAGAGCAGCAGTGTGGTATATCAATCAAATTGCATATTTTCGTAGTGCGCATTTATAAATACAAAAACCACCAAATATGGCACTCCAGCTTCTCAAGCATGTAAACCAACATGGCACTGCTCAGTTTGCTGCTGTCAAGCAATCACAGCAAAGTACATATGTCATTTGGACATTTTTCTGCCAGGACACAAGATTTTATTTCCCTCAAAATTATCTTTATTCTTTTGTGAAATGAAGCATGCTATGATAGCCCAAGTCTAGGTTAGGTAGAAAGTTGCTATTTTGGTTTTGAGTTGTTTCATAAGAACCTGTCATATTTATCAAGCAAGCATGCATGCATGCATCATAGGCTAGTGATGTATGACATCATGTGCCCTTTGGTGTGATTGGGTGATAGTTCAAACTGAGCAAGTACCATGTTGGTTTTGTGTGTTTGCATAAGTACAGTACAGTATTTGGTCTATGTATTCATACTCACAGACTAAAAACATATGCAGTTTAATTGATGCTCTGCATTAAAGGTCTCTCCAAAACATGTCAGTTTTGGTAGGATATGCTGTCTAAAAGTGTGGGGAAAAGTGGCATTGGTGAATAATACCGTCATTGAATGGTTTCATCTGACATCACATCTAGGGCACAAGTTCATTTGTCAGGTGATGTGTGAATCTCAGCCTTGAGAAGAAAAATGAAAATCCAATTTCAACATTAAATAACTTATCAGTTGCCTATATTAGTAAACAGTTACCTTCAGATTTACCCAGGAAATTACCAGAATACATAATTTTCATAAAAAGATTTGATTTCACATTGTTCCATTAAGAACTGCTGATTTCAAGTAAACATTTATTAGAAATGTTTGTGACACACTACTTATCAGTAGGTTTACAATTCTTTATTCATATGTGGCATCTAATACGTAGGACAAGTCAGAATAATCACAAATGCTACATTGTTCACATTGCTATTGCTATCAGAATCAGACTTTCCCTCTTCCAAGAATTTGAAGAAGCTCTAAGAAATGTCAAAGAGAATAAGTGATATAAATAAGTTGTAAAAGAGGATACATTCCTATGCTGCCTGATTGTTTTTCCTCTGCACATTGCTTGTAGTGCCATGAGCATTGTTTCTCGTTGCAGCTTTTTAATGTCAGTAGACATAACTGTTTCAGACAAAGTATCCTTCCATTTACAGCCCATTATTTGTGGTATGTGGAATTGAACTCATAAGGTCATAAAATAACAATTTGTTATTTAATAAAACCGGTAGAACCATTTCTCTTTGAACACCGGAGAAGGACTTAACAGTTTAAATATCACCTTGTGTTTGATACCTTGGAAAAATTTTTATGTCGAAATGAGTAAATCTTGTTTATAATTTAATCAATATTTTTCATCTATTCGTGTTGGATTTTTAAAATGCTTTTGTAATTCATTAGCCCAGATGATGCAGCTGTTATTTTGGTTGCTAATGGGAGCTCTGCAAGCTTTGAAAGCTCACCACGCACAGGTCCCTCGCGTTCAGCATCACTAAGAGTGCGTGGTATAACTGGACCAAGGGTGACTTTTAGTGACACACACAACATCTGCAGGTAAGTTTGTCGTCATCTTCATCAACTATTTATGTGATGTAGTTACAAGGTATGGCACTGTGTTACTGCATTGTCCCATGATGGGAAGATGGTTAGTTCAGAAGAAAGAATAGTGTTCCCACCCACAGGTTTCTTCTATAAGGAACAATAAAAAGTTTCCGTTTGAGGATGTTACTGCAGCATATATGCAATGTAGCACTGATATGTAGGCAAGGGATTATTGTAGCATTCATGTCTTTCTGATGTGCATGCAGTATATCCAGAATCATTAAATGTGCCAATGTACTCAAGTGGGTGACACTCGAGCATCCACTCTATCGTCGTGATCTCTCCCCATGTGATTATCACGCCTTTGCTTCCCTAAAAAGGGCCTTGAAAAGCTCAATGATTCCTGTTGGATGAGGGATGTAAGAGGCAGTTACAGACTTCTTCACACAGTAGGACATGGTCTTTTACCAAACAGGTATCTCCAAATTGGTGTGTCGATGGGGTGATCACCTCAGCGCTCTTGGTGATTTTTGCCTGATTGGAGTACCGATTCTTGACTTTATGGGCTTTTAAAAGAAACTTTTTCATTGCCCTTTATACTATTGGCACAAAGTTTAGTCTGCTGCAGTGCATTAACTGTTGTTGTTGTTTTTGTTGTTGTGGTCCTCAGTCCAGAGACTGGTTTGAGGCAGATCTCCATGCTACTCTATCCTGTGCAAGCTTCTTCATCTCCCAGTACCTACTGCAACCTACATCCTTCTGAATCTGTTTGGTGTATTCATCTCTTGGTCTCCCTCTACGATTTTTACCCTCCACGCTGCCCTCCACTAAATTGGTGATCCCGTGATGCCTTAGACTATGCCCTACAAACCGATCCCTTCTTCTAGTCAAGTTGTGCACAGATTTCTCTTCTCCCCAATTCTGTTCAATACCTCCTCATTAGTTATGTGATCTACCCATCTAATCTTCAGTGTTCTTCTGTAGCACCACATTTCCAAAGCTTCTATTCCCTTCTTGTCCAAACTATTTATCAACCACATTTCACTTCCATACATGGCTAAATACCATACAAATACTTTCAGTAATGACTTCCTGACACTTAAATCTATACTTGATATTAACAAATTTCTCTTCTTCAAAAACGCTTTCCTTGCCATTGCCAGTGTAAGTTTTATATCCTCTCTACTTCGACCATCGTCAGTTATTTTGCTCCCCAAATAGCAAAACTCATTTACTACTTTAAGCGTCTCATTTCCTAATCTAATTCCCGCAGCATCACCCGATTTCATTCGACTACATTCCCTTTTCCTTGTTTTGCTTTTGTTGATGTTCATCTTACATCCTCCTCTCAAGACACTGTCCATTCCATTCAGCTGTTCTTCCAGGTCCTTTGCTGTCTGTGACAGAATTATAATGTCAGCGGCAAACCTCAAAGTTTTTATTTCTTCTCCATGGATTTTAATTCCTACTCCAAATTTTTCTTTTGTTTCCTTTACTGCTTGCTCAATATACAAATTGAATAACATCGGGGATAGGCTACAACCCTGTCTCTCTCCCTTCCCGACCACTGCTTCCCTTTCATGCCCCTCGACTCTTATAACTGCCATCTGGTTTCTGTACAAATTGTAAATAGCCTTTCGCTCCCTGTATTTCACCCCTGCCGCCTTCAGAATATGAAAGAGAGTATTCCAATCAACATTGTCAAAAGCTTTCTCTAAGTCTACAAATACTAGAAATGTAGGCTTGCCTTTCCATAATCTGTTCTCTAAGATAAGTCGTAGGGTCAGTGTTGCCTCACGTGTTCCAACATTTCTACAGAATCCAAACTGATCTTCCCCGAGGTCGGCTTCTACCAGTTTTTCCATTCGTCTGTAAAGAATTCGTGTTAGTATTTTGCAGCTGTGGCTTATTAAACTGATAGTTCGGTAATTTTCACATCTGTCAGCACCTTCTTTCTTTGGGATTGGAATTATTATATTCTTCTTGAAGTCTGAGGGTATTTCACCTGTCTCATACATCTTGCTCACCAGATGGTAGAGTTTTGTCAGGGCTGGCTCTCCCAAGGCTATCAGTAGTTCTAATGGAATGTTGTCTACTCCCGGGGTCTTGTTTCGACTTAGTTCTTTCAGTGCTCTGTCAAACTCTTCACGCAGTGTGCATTAACAGTTTAGTAAAATCAGAAAAAATAAGTTGTTGGAGGCAGAACATGTTTAATTCATAAACATTGGAGAAGAATTTTGAAAATATTGACACAGTGTGGCGTAAGAGCAGTTACAGTTAAGAGGTCAATGTGTTAGCAAAATTTTTGTAAGCAAACTGCAGTTGCCAAACCACTGAGGAAGAAGTTAAATGACAAGAAATGGTGAAACTTGTTTAACTTAAAAAAGTGATTGCCAACCAACTGAAATGCCATTCTGGCCCGAGCTGCTGGAGTTGGTGGTCATATGTGTGTGAGGCGCATTTGCTTGTGTGAATGAATGGAGTGTGTTTCTCATTTTTCATTGAAGAGTGTGTCCAAAAGCTTATGCGTCCTTTAATTGTGTCTGTCTGCAACTTAGCATGATTATCTTTACGGTAAGTAGCAATCTGTCTTTTCCCACATTGTTGATATTTTTACTTCCCATTGTTTAACATTTTCAGTTGGTTGATAACCATTGGTTAGCAGAAAGACCTTTCACCATTACCAGCAACAGGTCAAATTTGTATATAGAGATCACTTATCCGAGCTTATGTTCTAGGCTGATGTGCTAACCGTAAAGAGGAGAACATTTTATGTGTGGTATATAAAACGAATATTTATATACTTGCTGTGACAAATGGCCACACCTACAAAGTTCTGAGAAGGAATATAATTTGCAGATTCATGTATTTATTTTCTGGACTCGTTCTTAAGCTAAGACTTCGCATGATTGCACACACTGTGATTCATAGTTATTCTAGATTGAATTACAAAGATTACCCTTTATGGTTCTTTCTGCAGTAGATTCCAAACACTAGGGCAATATTCATCAGTAATCACTTGTCAACTTATCCACAAAATGGAAATTTAAAAGAATACGGTATGCAGTGTACTGAGAGAGCAGCCAAATCTCCTACCCATAAATGTGCACAAACAGAAAGGCTAAATTATTTTGAACCCAGAGTTTAGTTTTATCAATGGATTATGCTGTAATATGTTCATTGAAAATAGCAACAATCACTTGGAAAGTTTAACATATTGTTGTGAACTTAAATTGCCACTGTGAGATGTAAGTTGTGTATGCCAGTATAACAAACAACAAGAAAATATTCATTTATGACCATTAGTTCGGTATCTCAAAGCACTACTGTACGTATAAGATTCCCTGCAAAAGTTTCAAATATCTTATAGTGATAAATTTTATTTTATCTGAGTTGTATAAATTGGCCTCCATGGGATTTTGTAAGTTATTATTTCAGTCACTGCATCCCACTTAAAATATCAATGAAATAGGAAAAAAAAAAGTCCTGTTTCACAATTTCTGATTATCATCACATTGCTTCCCAAATAAAGAATGCTGATTATGATTACAATGCAGATCTTAAATATACCTCATAGGCCTGACAGACTAGCAAATAACCCATTTCTTGTGGTCTTGAATTGATTAAATCTTTCTTTGCCCTGCTCTCATCTATCATCAGATTTCCAAGAGCAAACACCATTCCGTTCATATCAGAAGCCAAATGAATTAGAGGCATAATAACCAGAATGATTCCCCACTGTTCTAACAAGGGGAGGCCGCCAATTGTGAAATGCAGATTCGATTCATACTGCGCATAATAAAAGCTCATGGCCAGAGGTGTAATGTGGCAAAGCACCAAGATGCACTTCTCAGCCGTTGTCGAGAAAATCGACAGATAAAAGAAACCGTTGCGGTGAAATACTCTCTACGATTAATGGTTTTTCTACAGCGTCGTGGCGCAGCGGTAAGCGCTGGAGTTCGTAATCCGAAGGTCGCCGGATCGAATCTCACGCCATGCAATTTTTTTTATTATAATTTTTTTGTAATTCAAATATATATATATATATATATATATATATATATATATATATATATATATATATATATATATATAGACACACACACAGTTATAGTAGTCAGTAAGTCACATCATCTTTGTTTTTATAATGAATTGCTTATGCATGTTGGTGAAGGCGGATCGCTCTCCAATTGTACCGCCTCCATTTTTCCGTTTGTTTAACAGGGTGTACCAAAGCTCTCCCGTCCGCACTGATTTTCGACTATGTTATAAGTTGCGCTAGGGACCGCATCTACCTTCTTTCGAAGTTAGCAGGCAACTACGCTAGTTATGCGGCAGCTCGTTTCGGCCCATTCAACATCTGTCCTTCAAGTGTAACGAGCGAGTAACGAAGTTTATATTTCATACCTGCCACAGCAAGTTTGTGTTCGTGGGGTCTCTATTCTAATTCGAACGTTTGACTTACGCTATACGTATTCGTTTCAGAATATTGTTTCTACGTCTTCCATTAACTTTACATGGTTAACATTATGAAGACAATTAATCACATTTGTGAAATACAACTTTGTTTGCGGAAAACATAATGATGTTCGAAGTCGGCAGTTTTTCCACGTCAAACGACTTTCAACAACTTATTATTGTTGCAACTGATTGCCGGGAGTTATATATATATATATTTGAATTACAAAAAACAAATACTAAATAAATAAAAAAAAAGGTGGGATGGCGCGAGATTTGATCCGGCGACCTTCGGATTACGAAACCGAGTGCTTACCACTGCACCACGATGCTGTAGAAAATTACTAATCGTAGAGAGTATTTCACCACAACGGTTTCTTTTAACTGTCGATTTTCTCGACAACGGCTGAGAAGTGCGTCTTGGTGCTTTGCCACATTACGCCTCTGGCCATGAGGTTTTATTATGCGCAGTATGAATCGAATCCGAATTTCACAATTGGCGGTCTCCCCTTGTAAGACATTTACTATGTTAATTTCAATTATGTTTTACTAGTCCTTTGCACTTCAGGCACCCTGCTTCTTCCATCTCAAGAGTGGACATAAGTTACAAATAATTTATAGCTTTCCTTTTCTAAATAATTTTATGAGGCTAAGAGCTAAAGATCTGCTGAATTGAATGAAAAGTTTACTGAATATAGAACATGAATTGAAAGTAAATCAGGGTAAGATGAAAGTAATGAGAAGTAGCAGAAACGAGAACAGCGAGAAACTGAACATTAGGATTGATAGTCATGAAGTAGATGAAGTTAATGAATTCAGTTAGGTAGGCAGTAAAAGAACCCATGATGGATGGAGCAAGGAGGACATCAGAAGCAGACTACCACTGGCAGAAGGGGCATTCCTGGCCAAGAGAAGTCTACTGGTATCAAACGTAGCCCTTAATTTGAGGAAGAAATTTCTGTGAATGTACAATTGGATCTCAGCATTGTATGGTAGAGAAACATGGACTGTGGAAAAACTGAAACAGAAGAGAATTGAAGTGTTTGAGATATGGTGCTACAGAAAAATGTTGATGAGGTAAAGAATGAGGAGGTAGTGCACATAACTGGAGAGGAAAGGAATATAAGGAAAACACTGACAAGGAGAAAGGACAGAATGGTAGGACCTCTTTTAAGACATCAGGGAATAACTTCCGTGGCACTAGAGGGAGCTGTAGAAAGTAAAAACTGTAGAGGAAGACAGATATTGGAATACATCCTGAAAATAAAAGAGGACATAGGTTGCAAGTGCTACTCTGAGATGAAGAGGTTGACATAGGTGAGGAATTCATAGCAGGCTGCATCAAGGTTTAAAACACATCATCTGTTCTAGGTGCATTTCCATGAATTTATGCGTGTTAAAACTTTAAGCAGGAAGCAGTACAATACCCTTACCTGTTGGTACTGCAGTTGCATGAAATATTTTTCTCCACTGACTTCATATTTTTTGATGTGGGGCTGTTCCTACTTTAGACTCTTTATTAAATAGCTACTCCTATTTGCTTAATTGGATAGATAAAAAATCTACTCACCAAGTGGCGGCAGAACACACACATAAAAGACTGTTGTGATTGGCAAGCTTTCAGAGCCAATGGCTCCTTCTTCAGGTGGAAGGCTGGAAGGAGAAGGAAGAAGGGTGAAGGAAAAGAACTGGAGGGGTGTAGGAAAAGGGGTAGATTTCAGGAAAGTCATCCAGAACCATGGGTCAGGTGAGACTTACCATACAGGATGAGAAGGAAAGACTGAGACCTGCAGTTCTGGGTGACTTGTCCGAAATCCATCCCTTTTCCCAGACCTTTCCAGTTCTTTTTCTTCACTTTTCTTCCTTCCAACCCTTCTGTCTGAAGGTCACCACAGCCTTTTCTGTGTGTGTTCTGCTGCTGCTAATTGAGTAGATTTTTTATCTATCCAATTAAATAATTTGAATATAATACAGGGAAACATTCCACGCAGGAAAAATATATCTAAAAACAAAGATGATGTGACTTACCATACGAAAGCGCTGGCAGGTCGATAGACACACAAACAAACACCCTCATACACACAAAATTCTAGCTTTCGCAACCAATGGCTGCTTCATCAGGAAAGAGGGAAGGAGAGGAAAAGACGAAAGGATGTGGGTTTTAAAGGAGAGAGTAGAGTCATTCCAATCCCGGGAGCGGAAAGACTTACCTTAGGGGGAAAAAAGGACAGGTATACACTCGCACACACACCCATATCCAACCACACATACACAGACACAAGCAGACATTTGTAAAGGTAAAGAGATTCGGCAGAGATGTCAGTTGAGGCAGAAGTACAGAGGCAAAGATGTTGTTGAAAGACAGGTGAGGTATGAGCGGTGGAAACTTGAAATTAGCGGAGGTTGAAGCCTGGCGGATAACGAGAAGAGAGGATATACTAAAAGGCAAGTTCCCATCTCCGGAGTTCTGACAGGTTGGTGTTAGTGGGAAGTGTCCAGATAAACCGGACGGTGTAACACTGTGCCAAGATGTGCTGGCCGTGCACCAAGGCATGTTTAGCCACAGGGTGATCCTCATTACCAACAAACACTGTCTGCCTGTGTCCATTCATGCGAATGGACAGTTTGTTGCTGGTCATTCCCACATAGAAAGCTTCACAGTGTAGGCAGGTCAGTTGGTATATCACGTGGGTGCTTTCACACGTGGCTCTGCCTTTGATCGTGTACACCTTCCGAGTTACAGGACTGGAGTAGGTGGTGGGGGGAGGGTGCATGGAACAGGTTTTACATTGGGGGCGGTTACAAGGGTAGGAGCCAGAGGGTAGGGAAGGTGGTTTGGGGATTTCATAGGGATGAACTAAGACGTTACGAAGGTTAGGTGGACGGCAGAAAGACACTCTTGGTGGAGTGGGGAGGATTTCATGAAGGATGGATCTCATTTCAGGGCAGAATTTGAGATGATGTGACTTACCATACGAAAGCGCTGGCAGGTCGATAGACACACAAACAAACACAATCATACACACAAAATTCTAGGTTTCGCAACCAACGGTTGCTTCATCAGGAAAGAGGGAAGGAGAGGGAAAGAGGAAAGGATGTGGGTTTTAAGGGAGAGGGTAAGGAGTCATTCCAATCCCGGGAGTGGAAAGACTTACCTTAGGGGGAAAAAAGGACAGGTATACACTCGCACACACACCCATATCCAACCACACATACACAGACACAAGCAGACATTTGTAAAATCCTGCCCTGAAATGAGATCCATCCTTCATGAAATCCTCCCCACTCCACCAAGAGTGTCTTTCCGCCGTCCACCTAACCTTCGTAACGTCTTAGTTCATCCCTATGAAATCCCCAAACCACCTTCCCTACCCTCTGGCTCCTACCCTTGTAACCGCCCCCGGTGTAAAACCTGTCCCATGCATCCTCCCACCACCACCTACTCCAGTCCTGTAACTCGGAAGGTGTACACGATCAAAGGCAGAGCCACGTGTGAAAGCACCCACGTGATTTACCAACTGACCTGCCTACACTGTGAAGCTTTCTATGTGGGAATGACCAGCAACAAACTGTCCATTCGCATGAATGGACACAGGCAGACAGTGTTTGTTGATAATGAGGATCACCCTGTGGCTAAACATGCCTTGGTGCACGGCCAGCACATCTTGGCACAGTGTTGCACCGTCCGGTTTATCTGGACACTTCCCACTAACACCAACCTGTCAGAACTCCGGAGATGGGAACTTGCCCTTCAGTATATCCTCTCTTCTCGTTATCCGCCAGGCCTCAACCTCCGCTAATTTCAAGTTGCTGCCGCTCATACCTCACCTGTCTTTCAACAACATCTTTGCCTCTGTACTTCTGCCTCGACTGACATCTCTGCCGAATCTCTTTGCCTTTACAAATGTCTGCTTGTGTATGTGTATTTGTGGTTGGATATGGGTGTGTGTGCGAGTGTATATCTGTCCTTTTTTCCCCCTAAGGTGAGTCTTTCCGCTCCCGGGATTGGAATGACTCCTTACCCTCTCCCTTAAAACCCACATCCTTTCGTCTTTCCCTCTCCTTCCCCTTTTCCTGATGAAGCAACCATTGGTTGCGAAAGCTAGAATTTTGTGTGTGTGATTGTGTTTGTTTGTGTGACTATCGACCTGCCAGCGCTTTCGTAAAGTAAGTCATATCATCTTTGTTTTTAGATACAATTAAATAATTTTATCAATAACTGATTGTTTTCATTGTTATACTCTTATTTTCTGTAATATATATTTGTTCTTATATATTTTATTAGTTAACTGAGTTTTCATCATTATTTTTTGAAGTTCCAGTAGATGAAAAGGGGGGGGGGGGGATGTGAATATCTCCGCATGATGCAGTATTTATTTTCTTAGAATTCTGTAATATTTCTGTGATAGAACTGTCATTTTACAGACTGTGTGTTTAATTATGTTTATCCTGTTCCTATTCTGTGCTTAGTACTTAAAATAGTAGCAAAGTTGTCAACACACTACTGAAAAATCCTGGATAGAATACAGGCAGTGAAACAAGCAAAGACAACGACTTTACATAGTTGGCAATGTGCACATACTGACTTGCTTGATTGTTTGCAGGTTTTCCATCTTTACCATCACTTTTGAGAAACAATCAGCATTGTAATTCTTACTGCAATCATCTCTTCAGATGGTACAGTGAATATCATACCTTTTTGTGATTATATACTGTCTATCTCTGAACTGTGATTGTAATTCCAAACTGTCACTGGAGTAGGTACATAGAACAGGATGGTTTGATCTTAATTGTCAGCTGATATGGACTGACAAGGTGTTAAAATGCATAACAGATTGAAAAAACTAGCCAACCAGTTGCAAATAAAGGTTTATTATTGCTTGGTCTTAGTCTCCGACATAAAGTACATGCAACTTGCGCAAATATTTTATCTCGTGGTGTCTATTGCGTCATGTGATGTAATAAGGCCACTACTTCTGAAGAAGATATTTTTGCAAATATCGAAACCATAGTCAAGGGATAGTAAACCATTATTTGCAATTTGTTGGCTTTCCAAGTCCTCCCCTCCAAAAAAAGCTAGAAGTCAAAATGCTGTTTGTCTCAGAAATAACGTCGAAGATCAATGTTTTATTTGTGGTTGTAACAATGCATTAACCCCTCTCCTTTATCCTTCCCCTTAGGCAAATGCACTCATATACAGAAAACTCTCGCTGCTCTCCAGAGCCCTCCACTGCTTTCACCACGAAGAGTCTTTAGCATTGAAAAAAGAAACTGAGTCACAAAAATAATTTAGTGCTGTGCAGTCTAATGACCCTCCCTTGGCCACTAGAAAAATTATTAAGTGTTCCTGATAAGAGTAAAAAGAACAAACAGACAGGCAGCCTCATAACTTTCTGCTACAAAATTAATTGTAACTGCTGTTCCCTACTCTTACCAGGTCCTTTTCCCTTCCTAGTATTAAATTATTTAAATGAATCTGTCCCTAGGCGTTACTTTTAAATTGAAAAATTGAATTTGACCTTTCCATCAAAACTAAAATATTTAGTGCTGTGGTTCTTAATTACTGTCTTCTTGGCTGAGAAAGAGTGAATTATAATTTTTTCAGTAATGCCTGGCGTCTCTGGAGTGCAATGAGCGTACTCAAAGTTAAAGTTCTTCTTAGCAGCCAGCATAAGAAACAGCTTTTCAAGATCTGCATCATAACATAGCTCTAAAAATATTCTTGATGCTGTTATTGAAGAGCAAGTCAGATGGATACGATTCTGAACAACTGTGATAGTCTGTGTCGGTAGGGCAAGTTCCTCAATTTTTCACTTTTCACAAAAGAGAATCTGTTCATTACAAAAGACGGTGACATTAAATAGGAATCGCACAGTACTACCTAGCAATCAAAATCCAAAGTCTTCTGCTTACTTGAATTTTGTATCATAATTACTAGGAGAGGAAAGATGAGCATAATATTCTCTTCAAAAATGAGAAAAAATTTGCCTTTTAAGATAACAATTATTATTTCATAAAACATTCTTCTCAGTGCTCAGTCATTACGAGATTCATCTTCTTACAAGAGCATATACTGACAAAAATTAATATTTTATATTTTCTTATATCTCACAGGAATGGCAGCTGTCATTTCCTTTTTAACATTAGAAGTACACCTCCTTTGAAAATACGTCCTTCCGTAGTCAAGTCTACTGCCAGGGGGGGGGGGGGGGGGGGAAATAAATATAATAAATATAATAATAATAATAATTAGTAAACTCACGGAATACACAAATGTGTTAAAAATCACAGAATCCTAACAATCCAACGATATTATTTACAACGCTGTGCTCTCGCAGGCAAAAGCAATAATTCAGGTTATGAAGTGATACTATTGTAGTAATTGTGACAGTTTATGATAAACCTTGAAGGCATTGCTCTTTATTTATTTCACAGCATAGCCACACTATGGTTCTTCAGATAACTTGATAAAATTGTAATTTTTGTAGTATTAATTAAGTAGTTTTTGTTTGGTACTTTATTTTAAGTGCAGAGTTGGTAATTGGTAACATACTTGACATGTCCCACCAGCTAGTAATTCTTCCCTGGTTAGTCTTAAGTCCATAGTTATGAAACTATACATGTTGTGGTTATTGTAGCATCAGCAAAGTGTATGGTATGTTTGACAATATACAGGCAATCTTCATTACCAAGTGCCAGCTCAGACTTGAGTCTTCCTGAAGGAGATTTTGAGTGGCCACGTCCAGAACACATTGAAGTTGATGGTGAAATGGTGGAGCTTAGACCCAAATCATCTGTGTATTCTGGAAGCTATGATCTCTCAGAAGGCAGGTGCGTACAACATTATAAACTATATCTGTAAACAAAGATGATGTGACTTACCAAACGAAAGCGCTGGCATGTCGATAGACACACAAACAAACACAAACATACACACAAAATTCAAGCTTTCGCAACAAACTGTTGCCTCATCAGGAAAGAGGGAAGGAGAGGGAAAGACGAAAGGATGTGGGTTTTAAGGGAGAGGGTAAGGAGTCATTCCAATCCCGGGAGAGGAAAGACTTACCTTAGGGGGAAAAAAGGACGGGTATACACTCGCACACACACACACATATCCATCCACACATATACAGAAACAAGCAGACATATTTGAAGACATATTTCAGATATATTTTTTCCCACGTGGAATTTTTCCTTCTATTATATTCAACATTATAAACTGATTTCTATGCACATTTGGGTGCGCACACACACACACACACACACACACACACACACACCGAGAGAGAGAGAGAGAGATATGCTCGTATTGTTAGTGGCTCCAAGATGGATGCAAATAAATTTCAAGTCATTGTGAATCTTACATTTCATTTCATCAGTACAAAATACCATCTTGCATTATAATCTATTACTTACTTGCTACATTAATACTATCTGGTGGAATGAAAGTAGGACTACCAAAAACCTTGGAAGTTTACTTTTTACTAATAACTCCAGCAATGTGACTTAATGGGACCCTGTGCTATGAGAGATTACAGATGAAACCAAAAGGGCTGCAGACCAGAGGTGCATGTAATGTACTTACAGGTTGTCCCAAGATGATTACTCTGTGTACTCTTCATTTCTTGATTATCATCCATTTCAGTTATTTCTTTTATTTTTATTCCATATTAGTACCACACCACCATAGCGCATGTTACTACATGAAGTGCATAATAATTTTGTACATTAAATCATTACCATGTGACAACATAAGATTTTAATTCCAAAACAGATATACTTCCCTTAAGGTTTCGTCAGTTAAATTTCCAAAAATTATGGCCCAAAATGTCAGATTTTAAATAATAATGTAATCCAAGAACATGCCAGAATGTACACAGCTCATTTGTAATGGGCTTGAGGTTATTCAAAATTTCCTGCAAATGTAGTAACCAGTGCACAATGCTTGTGTGGAATGGGGTGTAGGCTATCAGTCGTTTATAATATCTGGTTTTTAAAAAGTTCATTGATTTACTAATAAGCAACATCATCAAAATATTTGAAAGAAACATAAATGATGTGAATACCACCGACAAAGAGAAAAGTTTCAACATTGATATGGACCTGTTGAATGTGCGATGTGTCTTATATTACACTGGCCATAATGTATAATCTCAGAGCTTCATGACAGACTTAAAATACCCCTCTCAAAGACTCCGTCGAATTATTTGCTGTCTCTACTTGGTCATGTTCAGTAGTTCTGGTGCTGGTACAGGAAAATTCCACACAAGCATTGTGCACTGGTTACTACATTTGCAGGAAATTTTGAATAACCTCAAGCCCATAGGGTGGGTAGATCACGTAACTAATGAGGAGGTGTTGAATAGGATTGGGGAGAAGAGAAGTTTGTGGCACAACTTGACTAGAAGAAGGGATCGGTTGGTAGGACATGTTTTGAGGCATCAAGGGATCACAAATTTAGCATTGGAGGGCAGCGTGGAGGGTAAAAATCGTAGAGGGAGACCAAGAGATGAATACACTAAGCAGATTCAGAAGGATGTAGGTTGCAGTAGGTACTGGGAGATGAAGAAGCTTGCACAGGATAGAGTAGAATGGAGAGCTGCATCAAACCAGTCTCAGGACTGAAGACCACAACAACAACAACAAGCCCATAGAGGGTATGGCACATAAAAACAACCTGTTATATAACTGGTGCTCATCTTCTCTCAAGTTTGAATAAAACTATTTCAGGGTTCCCAAATAGATGTCACTGCTCACTGTCATCTTAAAGTATATGGTCCCCATAACACATGTGACAGAAATGGCACAATCTTCTCATCATGCAAGGGTACCTGGTGGATTGTGTGTGGATTTTCTGTCGACCAGTACCAGTTATTTTGCGAATTTATGTACCCATAGAGGTGGAACCATACCTCGACACTCATGATGAGCCTTAATATGTCCGAGACACCACTGGCAACATTTCTCAAAAGCCATGAAGAGAAATGCACTCTACATCTACATCTACATCTACATGTCAGACTCCTTCAGTTCTTGCACAACACTCATCCAGTACGGTTTTAACTTCAGTCTCCTTAAAACATGTTGGCAACTTCTCTCACTGGCATGAACCTGTTGACTCAATCTCCCTGTTGACGTACGAAGGCTTCTTGTCATTATCTCCTGCATCTGTAGCTCTTTAATTCAGTTGTGCAGAAAGGTGGTAGTCTATTTCCGGGAACATTTTGAACGAATCGTGTACTCTGACATTTTCAATCAGTTCCTGTATGGTGCTTTTTGTTGGCTTAGAAAATCCTGAAAATTTCTCCTGAAACAGTTTTTTTTATTTACACTAAAGATCCAGTGTGAATGAAAACTTCAGCAATGGCAAATTGCTCGGGTAACGAATACAGTGTTATCACACACTCACACTAACCCAGTTTCACACAACGAAGCTTTTTTTCCCCATATGGTTGTGACAAGTTTCACTGGCTGTCTCTGCAGCTGCCTTACACAACAACAAAGTTCTGCACAGTGTTCATACATCAGAGGAAATGGGTAGTTCGTGGGCGCCTATTTGGACAGTGTTTTGGAACATTAGCGTTGTGTACGACAGGCTAGTTTTATGTGCTGCACCCTGTACAATTATAACTTTTGTACATGAGTGTGAGGGGTTGAGAGGTTGATCCAGGATGTTCACTTGAGTGGACGTGTCGTCATATGTATTTGTTTTTCAATAATATTTCTCAACATCTTTGCTGCTGTATCTTCCTGATGCTCTTGGCCTCATCTTCTCCAATGTATTACATCACCGTATAACGATGCTATATTCTTGAATGTTACTTAAATTAACTTAACTTGGCATGGAGTTCATTTGATGAAAGAATATAACAGTTTCCACCTTCACAAAATTTATTGACAACTGAACTGTATAATCGTCACATTAACAAAACACTGACTGAATACTTCACAGATCTCTTTGACTGACTGACAAAACAACAACTCAGCAACTAACTTGCAGACTTGCTGCATCACTTTATATAGAATTTTAACAATAAATTTCAAAATAACCCATTATTAATTTTGTACAATTCTGATGTTACAATTAAAATTTACAAAACATAAAGAAACTAATGTTACAGCCAAATAGGTATAAAATGTAATATCGTACTACATAAATTTGTATAGTATCATCACTAGTTTTAAATATGAAAATCAATCTGAACTTTAATTGCAACAATGTCTCTTGTATTATTTTAGTTACTTAATTAATTACCGTTTGGATTTGGTTACTAACATTCAATGACAGTACAAATCTTGTGCTTCATCTGACTGCATACGAGAAAGTTACAAATAAGGCCTCAAATTCTGAAAATTGTAAATTTGTGTGATGTAAACAATTGGAGAGTTAATTAGAAATGTATTTACAAAGGATATTAACTACAGAGTAGGACATAAAAATAGATAACAAATGAAAATACATCACTTGGTAATAATTTTTAAGCCATTTCTCAAGATAATGAGGTTCTCTGTGTCAACCCACCAATCGACTGCAGTTAAGGTAATTAGAGGTGCCAGCCGCTTACGGCAACATTTCCACAGCCTCATAACATTTGTTACTAAATATCTCTTACTTCAACTTCTCAACTAGGTTTTTGATTTGGAACCTGTACATAATAGACAATTACGGTAATATATGTCCTTCCAGAATAAAAAACTGTATTTTGGTAAATTGAACTGAATAATGCATCCAAAACACACACGTCTCCAGGAAGCACTGAATCATCGGGAAACCACCCATATGCATAAAAAAAGGTGGCATCAGACATTTCATATGAATCTAGGGGGAGACTGCACCATTATAACCTCCCATTTTCTTTAATTATTTTATCCATTTCATGTATTACTTTCACCATCTCTTAATCATTTACTAACAACCTAGAATTAATTAAGTTCTGAGTTCCAATATAAGCGATTTTATAAATGAAAAATCTGTTTTACATTGCATGTTTCCGTTTATCAATGAATTGTGGGATTGCTTTGGAGAAACTCAATTTACATACATAAGAGTTAGATCTGGCATTAGTTGTGGAATGTCCTGTAGAGACCTCTTTGAAAAAAAACTTGGTTTATGTCAACTATTTCACAATAATACTGTACACAGCTGTAACAAGACTGGGCCTTAAAATTGAAGTAGTTTACTCATTTTTAAAATTACATGTAGCTGAAATTAAGACACTTAATTGATTATAGGTTATTGGTAAATGATTAAGAGATGATGAAAGTAATACATGAAAAGGATAAACTCAGCATAATGAAATGGTAGGTGGTATATTAGATTGATCAGGATGAGGCCAAGAACATCAGGAAGGTTCAGTATCAAAATCTGTTAAACACGTAGTGTGATGTTTATATTTTTCCACCTCCGCGTTGCAAATGTTTTGAGTGAAATGCCCAGTCGATGTGCTGTTGTTTTCATGTCAGTTCTACCAACAGTGAGAGTTGTTTAGTTCTCGGGGTGTTGTAAAATTCCTGGATTCGTCTCGTCGCTGTGCAGCCTATGAAAAGGATTGCGGAAGACTCCCAAATAAATTCCAAAGTACAGTGCAGTTTTAACCCCAATATATTTCCCGGACTCTGGTGTCCGAGCCTGGTGAACTGTACCGGTTACATCACATGTACTCAAAGTTGACATCAATTGACACAGAGTTCATAACAATCAACAAACGAGTGAGCCTACAATACATTTGCTCGCAACCCTATCCAAAAAACGAGTGCCCCAAGGCGCCTGCGTGACCTCTATTTATACCTTTGTTAACAATTACCTACAATGAAAATTACAATTTTATGTAAAATCACAATTAAAAGTTAAACCGAATATGAGATACACATTGCTAAAAATTTACAATCTCAGTGCTGAACAAGGTGAACCTATTTTCAACTTAGTTACGACTTAATATAACATTTTGTGACTAATTATGTTACAGGTAACAATTACATTTCTAAATTTGTATATAACAAATCAACTAGTGCCTGAATTTTAGTGCTAACATATATCTGAGATTCAATTAACATGCTTTATTTATATGTTCTATTTAATTTGCTGTAGTAATTTTATAATGATAGGTTTACTGGTACATCCTGACCATATGCTACATTTCTTTCGATTAGTTACAGTATTAATTTCACATTTATATTGTGTTTTTCACATAAGAACAATGTTAATCAGCAAAGCATCGTTTTCGAATTATATGTATACTGAAATAGTGGTTTTTTTTGTATGTAATTTGGAAATGGGTCACTTTAAAATTGGACAATTAGGACTGGGGTTTATCTTTAATGCTCTCCGAGGGGTTCTGATAGGGCAATGAGATACAGTAATATTTCAGTAGAAGCACACTATTAATTGGTTATGCCAAGAAAACTAAAGAGAGATATGAAGGCTCTCAATGAGGTAGCTGATGAGAGTAACAGAATCGAAAGAAGGCAAATCTCATTGGTCATTATACTATAACTTCCTGTCACTTTAGCTAGCAGACAACAATGTGTTCAGTGCACCTGGATTAGTGAAAGCAGAAATGACACGTGGAGTCAACAGTCAATGAAATATTATGACGAAAAAAATCAAAGATGGTCAATATCATTTGATTTCTTTCAGTTCAGGTACCCCTGTCAGCTAACTTGCCAGTAGTTGAGTATGCCTAGAGAGTTTTGTTTAATGTCTTTTGCCACTGTCAACATTTCTCTTTTCCCAGAAAATTGTGTAGAGTGTGACTATAGTTCTAGGACCAGAACAAATCTTAACAAAAACTCAAAAGGCTTCACATTGACATAAAGAGTAGTAAGACACAACGGTACACATTCATCGAGAAACCTACTAGTCCATATTAAATGTCTTGTGGTTTTGTGGTGAAGCTTAAGACTGCATCAAAGAAATTTCTGTCTCTCATTATATTGCACTAAATTAATTTCTAAATATAAAGTAATTTAAAATTTCAGTCTCTTAATCTTTTCACCTAAATTCAGTAATGGAAAAGTTTTCTTGTTTGTCAGAAATTCAATAGTGTCATCAAGAAACACATTCTAGTAATCCTCTTGTGTATCTTTTAAAAATTTGTTGCTTTATTAAAAAACAATGAAAACATAGTGCAGCTCTGTCAGAACAATGTGGCCAGTTCCTTCTTTGTAACTCGAGTTTTTGTGAGTTAGAGCCAGTTGAATGAAATACAAGATTACCTGTATGCTCCGTGTGAGATGTGGCAATTCTGGTGCACAGCTCTACATAGTCCTGGCAAATAATCAATTCTAAATTAATTTTGAACAGAATATGAAGGTTTGGCCTCTCAGTGGTATCCTTACCTTCTTGTGTCATAGAAATGCTAAAGAAAGGAAATGCCCCTGAAATAGATGGAATACTTACAGAATGATTGAAGACAGAATAGATACCATGTCCTACAAGGGAGCGTGTACCACCCGATCTGTTTAATTTTGAAGAGAGAAAGAATCCCACCAGAATGGCAGCAGTATGTCATCTGCCCAATACTGAAGAAAGGAAACCCATTGAGATGTAGCAAATCCAGAGAAATTACCCTGCTATGTATATATCATAAGAGCATATTGCCTGCTGAAGCAGCTAACACCATTCTTCAAGGAAGTACTTGGATTCCAGCAAGCAGAGGTTTGAAGGGGGAAATAAATAGTAGACCAACTGCATATAATAAGGGAAGTGTTATCAAAGAGCTGGGTATTTGCATAGATGTTCACAGTCTTTTTGTGGACTTCCAAAAGTGTGCAATAGTGCAAACAGGCAAGCAATATGGTAAGTATTGGAAAGGGTCCAAGTTCCCATAAAACTAGTAAAACTAACACAAGTTTGTATACAAGAGACAATGTTGCATGGTGAAAGTGATTGAAAAGATGTCTGAGGAGTTCGAGATGAGTACTGGAGTGCAGCAGGGAGACTGCCCCCCCTCAAATCTGTTTAATCTGATAAGCCTAGAGACAGTAACTGAGCTTGGTAGAAGGATCAGTGTGGATGTAGTTGTTTTAATAGCACAGAATTCTAAGTGTTAATGGAAGAACCAATGAGAACAGGCTAGAAGGTAACTATACATAAGATGAAATACTTCATAATGAGCAGAGACGATGATGATAGATCTTTATAGATGTGGATGGTAAAATCTTCAAAAGGGGAAAAGAGTTCAGATACGCAGGAAACGAGTGAAGGTTTCCATTTGGAAAGCTGCTCAAGTCCCAGCTTCTATTGATATCCATGAACATCAGAATCTATACTGGATCATAACACAACCCATGATACTACATAGAGCAGAGAACCTGGACTCCACAGAAAACTCCTAACATTTGAGAATGCTGTTTGAGACAGATTTTGGACCAGACAAGGATAGACATGACTGCAAAAAACAGAAAACCTGTGAGTGTAAGAAGTTGTATAAATTGCTGGTAATTGTGGCAGTGATTGAAAATAGGAGACTTGTCGAGAAGGCTACATTACCAGGCAGGAGATGGATGAAGACATCAGAGATGACAGACCAAGGGGAACACCTCTGAGATCAGTTGACGGGATCAGAGAGGACATGAATGTGATGGAACTAGCTGTAGAAGAATACAGGGACTCAAGAAGATGGAGGAGGCTGACTGGTGAGGCTAAAGACTTTCTGCTGTTTGGATGCCTGACTTACTAAGTAAGATAGGAAAACTGATCAACAGGGGCTGCCCTCTGCTGACTTCCAAACCATTCTTCTCTGCTGATTACATTCATTTTTAATTGAAATGCAGGTCACCTGTGCCTGCAATCCTGGTCATCTACAGATATTTACATTCTTTATTGCCAGTTGTCCATGTGATAGTAAATGAATAACATTCCCCACAAAGATACCAGGTATATCGGTAATAATATAAGCTCCAAAAACCAAAAGCTGATATATATTGATTTTATGAACTTCCTTTTATTTCTGATATAATCAGATTTTGTGGCACAATAATAACCAGTTGTGGCCTACACTGGTCATCTTCAGATACTACAGGGTCTATTCATAAATTAACCTCTAATTACTTATTTAAAGAAAAAAATTATTGACTTTTTTGTATATGACCTGCACTTAGGTGTTGTCATTACTTTTCTACATAGTTGCCAAGCAAACTCAAACATTTGTCGTACCATGACACCAACTTCTGTGTCCCTTCATCAAAGAATGTTGCCACCTGGTGCTTCAGTCAGTTCTTGACAGCATCCTTAAGCTCATCATCAGCTGTGAGGTGCTGAGCAGCGAGCCAGGCATTCATCTTGGGGAAGAGATGAAAGTTGCATGGTGCCAAATCTGGTCTATAGGGAGGAGGTTGAAAAATCTTCCAGCCAAAGTGTCCGATGTTTGCCTGTGTTCGAATAGCACTGTGGTGTCACATATTGTTGTGAAGGAGAATGATTCCTTCAGTAATCATCCCATGTCATTTCATTTTGACTGCCTTTAAGAGTTTAGTAAGTGTCTCACAATAAACTTGTGATGTCAAAAGTATTCTCACCAATTGCTCTCATCTGTTGGCAAAATTCCTTTATGATCCCAAAAAACTAACCATTACTTTGCATTTTCACAGCATCTGCTTCAATTTTTTGGGCAGCCACTGTTATGTTGGCTGCGCTTTAGTTCCATAGTTGACTTACTGCATCTATATCTAGGCCACAGTCATGATTCTTCTCAGAAATCCCTCTCCCCCTTCCCCCCTCCCTCTCCTTTCATTGCAGTGCTGAAGGAGTGTTAAGGTTGCTGAACCCATTCTTTCAGTTTTGTAAATGTTGGTTAAAGATTTTGGCACCCACTCACGCACAAAACATATTGCAACCTAACCTCTCTGTGACAATATTAAAGGGTATTATTCTTGAAATCCGAGGCACATATTCAGAAATATCAGACTTTGTGAACTGGCATCTCACATGCACAATGTCATCAACATTTTACACAAGTTAATCATTTACATCTGAATGTCTTCGGGTCTTCCTCGGTCACTTTCATCACACACATCTTGGAATTTTTTGTAGCGCTCCCTCAAAACACCAATCATTGATAACTACATCCCCATACACAAGACACAGTTGATAATGAGTCTTGGTTTCTGTTTGCAGGGACTGAATGATAAAATATATCTCGCAACTGATAGGAGGTGCAGGAACACCATGTACTTCAATCTTTTGCTGCTTACAAACTGACAAATGTAACACAAAGCTGGCTGAGGCATCATGATTTTCAAAATCTCCATTTTTAACCATGTAATTTTCATAAATCTACAAGCATTAGTTTATTTTTAATAGTTGGTTGGAGATTAATTTATGAATAAACCTCGTATGTGTATAAAAAAAAGTCATGGAAGGCATTTAGTGAACAAAATGTTTATATCTGTGTTGTTAATACTGGATAACAGGGATTATCTCTTATTCTGACACTTCCACTACTATACTTTTTATTATTTCAAGAACTTCATTGCAGTCATACATAAATGTTTTTTAACCACATAGTTAGTGGCTACAGTTGTCTTTAGTTCTGTTTTAATATGGTCCAAGTTTATGCATCAGCCAACCTACAGTCATTGAGTGTAATCTAACCTTTTCTTGTTTGGCATATGTTCACTGTTAATAAACTATATCTGTATGCTTGTAACTGGAGCTGGTGCTTCACGAAAAGGATTGATAAGTCCTTGAAACACTCTCCTGTAGTTTACAATTTATAATTCTTTGACTTTATTAACAGTTTTTTTTTTAAGGGGGGGGGGGGGGGGGGAAGCTCTTGTATCTGTGTTTTTTGGAGCATGTTCATTCCAAGGTTCTATCTTCCCACTAGCATCCCTCTCCTTGAACCCAGCAGCAAGGAACCAGGTGGTAGCAGTCCAGCTTCATTCAGCTCAACGTTCCAGAAGGCCCAAGAGCCAAATATTGACTTCGAACTTGATGTCAAGGTATTCATAAACAGTGGAAAGTGTGTGCTGCATACCAAAGATCCTGCTAAGGAAGATGAACTAAAAGTGTAAGTAAATTTTTAATTTTTCACTTACTGTTGTCGAAAAAATATGTTTTATGTAGTATGAAGTGTTAAATTCCACTCTGTTCTGGATTCAGTATGGCATTTCAGTATCAGAATGTGATACAAACATTATTGTTGAGTATTTTCAGGAGTTACTGTTTTATGCTGACTTGTACCTTTTTAGTGGCAATTCTTCATTTATCTGGATGGGTACAGAAGCAATTGAGTAGGATATATAATACTGTGAAATACAGGCACTGCAGTGAAACATTAATTTTTGTTATGTTCTATAGAACTAGTCGGATGAAGAAGGAGCGAAGCTGTTCTGGAGGAATCTTTGATTTTCCGCCATCTAGCCCCAACACAAGCAGGCGTACTAAGGAAAGCAAGCACGGTACTAGTTCTGCGTCACGACTTCGATATTTGCATGGAAATGTAGCTCAATTGGTGGACCTAACAATATTCCATATTCCCGGTCTAGATGTAAAGGTCAGTATGTATACCATTTGTGTCGTGCAATCTCAGTCACACACACACACACACACACACACACACACACAATTTTCTGCACAGTTACATATATGTGTGTCATACAGCATTCAGCTGCAAGTGTGGTTTTGTTTCCTCAGTTTTGTTCATTGTCTTGTTCCTAGAATTTCGATAATTGTAATGTTTTTTTGCATAGGTCCATTACGAATCAAAGACACTAACGGAGGAAAATTTGTCCCCAAAAATTCAAAGTGACATGACACCTCCACAGCAGCAGCAGCAGCAGCAGCAGCAGCAGCGTAAAGGTGGCATAAAAAAAGCAAGCTTGTTTGCATGGATGACTCTGCAAAGCATACCAGAAGAAACTATCATCAGCCCTCACATACTTGAATTTCTAGAACAGACTCTGGAGCCAATTCCTTCCAATCTCCAGCATGCAAAAACTTCAGGTTAGTTTCTATTTTAACATTAATAAATCTAGGTAAACTTAAGTTTACTGTATGGTATTATAGGAAGAGAAATGTTGGGCTGCCTAAGAAGAGATGGAGAGATCAGTTGCAATTTGCTTGAAAGTGGAACAGGTAAAGGTGCCTAGATCAAAACTGGATGATATTATAATAATGATGAAGTTCTTATGTTGTATTGCTTTCTTTGCTTTGTACATTCACTTCATACATAACACACAGTGCATAGTTACTGCAACAGGTAAAGGTGCCTAGATCAAAACTGGATGATATTATGATAATGATTAAATTCTTATGTTGTATTGCTTTCTTTGCTTTGTACATTCACTTCATACATAGCACATAGTGCATAATTAGTAATTTTTCTGTGTTTTTTGTCTCTCTAATGGTGAACTCGTATAGCTTTTTACTACTCTTCTGAATTTCTTGTTTTAACCCAGATATCCCTGAAATAAAATTTTAAAAACTTTTGATTTATATTCTAATATTTTATTAGCATTCGTTATTACAAACACAGAAAACAACTTTTACAACAACTACATTTATAGTCTAGTCACAATAGGTCTTCCTTCTGGAAGGGTGGCAGGATAATTTGACTACATTTTCAACAACATTACATCAACTAAAATTTTGTATGAAAAGACAGAAAACATGAAACATGGAGAGCCAAATCTTCGTTGTTGTACCATCTGCTGGTAAATCACGAACATAATGTTCTTTCCCATCGTAGCGGGATTCAATTTTATTTACTCTGGAATGTCGTACTCTGCTTTGGACAATCCTCTTATTTCCGTCAAGTATGGCAATGGCAATACGGCGCCTAAATGTGAGTGATCAATTGGCCACTCATTACGCCTGTACAGATTCCAAGCATTTTGTTTAGCAACATCAGTCAGATGTGCTGTTACAGGAAAATACCCCCTTTTTTGTCTTATGGATGTTCTATATAAGGATATATTTTGATCTGTGCAATCTATTCCACCCATATGATTATTATATGCTTGGAACAGTCTAGGTTGAGGCACTGACACTTCCTCTTTCTTCTCCCTGGAGAATTGGCCTACCTGTCTCAGTGGCAGAGCCTGGTCATAATTGGTAGCCAAAGTAAAGATACTAATATCTTTCCACATGACAAATGATATTCCTGAAAGAAAAGAAAGTTAATTAACATGTTGATTTATTTCAGAGCATAACATTTTAATGTATACATTTAGACTTTTACCACCATTTTTATCTGAACAGGACTCGTGTTTTCCTCTTTTCTCCTTCTTGAATTTTTCTGTTGGAGACAAAATGCAGCATTTGGGTATTGTGTTCCAGCGGATTGTCCCAGTAGCATCAGTGCCTCTTTTCTTGAGATCTTGCAGAAGCTGAACGCTGCTAAACAGGTTGTCAAAGAAAAATCAGTATGGAATATTTTGCAGCAGCTGGTCTTCATATGTACATATAAGTCCATAACCCAGACCCTTGCCCTCATACTTTTCACTGCAAGTTCCAGCTCCCTCATAAGGTTCCAGCCATATTAGATATCCCTCGCTGGTACATCCGCACCAGAACTTATATCCATATCAAATTGGTTTTCCTGAAACATATACCATTATGAAGACAATTGAAATTATTTGGACAAAATGTAATTTTTTAAATGAGTTATTTTCCTTTGATGAACTGTTTACACCCATGTCGTCCAAAATATGGCACCAACAACTCATCAACTGAATGATGGCATTCACGTGGTGCCAGTGCTATAAATCTCCCATTGAACATGGATAACAATCTTCTGATTTTTGTAAATTTATCATTTGGATCCAGTTCATCATTGGTGCAAACATGAAGAATCGGTTCCTTGATATGGTATTGGAGACAAGTTCATTATGGGTGTCAGTTTCTCCTTGCCAGTATATCTTCTTCCTCGGGACCACAACATACTCACTAAGGAGAAGAATAGCTATAAAAACCCACATTTCATTTTCAGTTCAGTCTCCTAATATGTTTCTTATCGCTGCATATTGATTGGTATATGTAACCATCAGGCTAATAACCTCTTCATCAAAAAATTTTTCATAGTATTGTAAAGGACACGTGCCTTTTTTGTTAGGGACTGTATTCATTAGAGGCCATTCTACAGTTGATTCAGGAATGTTGTCTTTTGTCCAGTTAAAACTTTCTTCTTTCCTAGAGTTGCATTTTGAAACAAAATCCTGTTTATATTTTTTTGGGGAAGGAGGAGTAGCTGACTGAGATATCTACTGAGGTGTCTGATACTTATTACCAGTATCATTTCTGTTGTTGCTACACACAGAAGTAGTTCCAGGTATTTGTTTTTTCTGAAAATAATATGTTACCATTGGTGAATCTAGAGTCAAAGTCCGAATATGTGGGTCAGTAATCAAAACATTTGCATTTAGCTGACTTGCAGGTAAGTTATCTATACAAGGATTACCCTCAGCTCCTGAATCTTGGCCAGTAATGTCATCTGTGGCATACAGAGGAGTTAGGGCCACATCTACATCATTATTTGGTAAGTCATCATTGCTATGCAGAATTTCGTATAGTTCATTTAGTGTAATTCTTTTCCTGCAAGTAAATAAGAAAGTAGTCACACAATCCTACAATCCTTCTGGAAGGACGTTTAGAAATAAGGCCCTAAATACTACCTCTGAAACTGTTTTTAGGTAACATTTTTACCACTGTATGTAAGATTAAACATTTAAGATGTTATTAACATATAAATAATAAACATTCATTATAAAGTTTACTCACTCATGCAAAACTATGTCAGTCAGTTCATCCATTGCTGCAGAAGAGTGATTTTCAAAGCACAACACAGACGACTGTGGCTACACTCTGTCAATAATTTACTTAAAACTTACATTTCATTGTTTGAAAAATGTTCAACAACTCCAACAATGTTAGTTACTTTATTTATTGTACCTCTATGCATACAATCCTTCTGGAAGGATCATAGGGTCATCTGGGTTAAAAGCCACATATTTCTTTGTGTTCCAGTAGGAGAGAAGTGTCAGCTTTTTATGATCTTGGCATTGTGAATGGATGTACAGGGTGACAATTAATGAAATAAAATTGTCATAACTTCTGAACTGTTTGCATTAGGTCGTTCAAACTGCACAGTTGACTGTGCGGCACGATGGGAATTAGCATGCACAAGCACGCCTGGTTTAGTGAGAAAGCCCACTTTCCTTTGGAGTGGGTTCATCAATAAGCAAAACCGGCAAATTTGGAGGCTGAGAATCCGCATTTCGCTATAGAGAAGTCTCTTCACCCTCAATGGGTGACTGTGTGGTGTGCTGTGTCCAGTCTTGAAATAACCAGTGCAATATTCCTTGATGGCATAGTTACTACTGAATGGTTTGTCAAGGTTTTGGAAGATGATTTCATCCCCATTATCCAAAGTGACCCTGATTTCAACAAGATGTGGTTCATGCAAGACGCAGCTTGACGCCATTGAAGCAAGAGAGTGTTTGATGTCCTGGAGGAACACTTTGGGGATCACATTCTGGCTCTGGGGTACCCAGAGGCCACTGGCATGGACCTTGATTGGCCACAATATTCTCCGGATCTAAACATGCGTGACTCCTTTTTGTTGGACTGTATTAAAGACAAGGTGTACAGCAATAACCCCAAAACTGTTGTGAGCTGAAAACAGCCATTCAGGTGGTCATCAACCGCATCAATGTTCTGACATTTCAGCAGGTCACGCAGAATTTCGCTATTCGTCTGTGCCACATCATCACCAATGATGGCAGGTGTATCGAATGTGTCATAACCTAAATCTGTATATCTGTAGTGACGTTTACATGTTGAATAAAGTGTGTGCATGCCACAGCTTGTATCTAGTGTTCTTTTTTCCCACATATAATTCAATAATTGTCACCCTGTATGTAAGATCCAAATTTGAACACTAATACATAGGCATCATGTCACCTTTGCAATTATTGGACTTGGGAGTCATGCAACAGATAAGTGGATTGAATGGTTGTGGGAAGTGTGATGATTGGAGAAGATGAGGCAGTGATTAGTGGTTGATTTCAGTGGAGAAGGAAGATTCTTTGCCACTTTAATCTTTGCAGGAGGAATCATATTTAGCTGCTGCACCGGTCCAAGATAAAAATGTGGTTGTCTTCTGAAAGACATTTTAAAGACATCCCTTTTAAGAACCAAAACAATGTACTTTTGTTTTTCTAATGAAGAATAAAATATGAAAGGTGTAATCTCCTGCATTTATACTTTATCGTCAATGTCAGATAGGAAAGGTTCAAACACATGCAACTTGTAGCCTAGTGAGTAGAGTGGAATCTTTGTAACAGTTCTGAAGTGAGTGCCGTGGAGTGCTTCGTTCAGTTTAGGAATCAAGGTGAAAACACAAGGGCTTCAGTCTGGAGAGAGTGGTGGATAGTGCAACACTCCCCAGTCTCCATCGATCGAAACAAATAAGTCACAACTTGTGCTCTATGTGCCCAAGCACTTCTTTCTCTAAGCTGGCCACAGGCTATGTCCCAAAAATTAACAGCTTAGAGAAAGAAGCAGACACACTTTCTGCAAGACTCGCCGATCTTTTTGTGGGGAAATGCTCAGATGCATATGACACAAATTGTGACTGGTTTGTTTGAATGATGAGGTTGGGAAGTTCTGTCCACCCACCATACTCTTCAGATTTAAGCCCTTGTGACTTCAGCTTGGTTCCTAAATTAAAGGAAGCACTTCATGGCAGTTTGCTTCACCACTTTCACAGATACTTGTTGGGCAATAGACAGCTCCACTCAAACTATCAACACAGTGGAGCTGCTAAGAGTATCCTAAGACTTCCGCATTGCTGGCAGTGTGTTAGACACAGTCCTGGTGATGACTTTGAAGGGCAAGAAAACTTTGAAACATTTGTTTTGTGTAAGTTTCAAGAAAATAGTTGCCACTATTAAAGTTTCAAAACTCGTAGATTAATGAAATTAATCAATTTTTGAGAACATAATGTAATTGGATGTGCGTTTTCCTGCTGCCGCTTGGTGAGTAGATTTTTTTATCGGTTCAGTACATTAAATCCCAAAGGGGAAGCATTGAGCTGTAGACAGGCACAATGAAAAAGACTGTAGAAATATTATGTAGTCGGACAAAATCCTTCTGCTGAAATAGAGAACATACATTCCCACAAGCACATGGCCGCTCTCCGGGCACTGGAGCTTGACTGTGACTGCATCTGATGTGAGCAGCAATCTTCTGGGGTGGGTTTTGGGGTAAGGAGGAGGCATGAGGCATGGGGTGAGTGGGGGCGGGGGGGCAATACCTGGTAAGGACAGGAGAAGCTGTGCTGCCCATGGTAGCGTGCAGAGGTGTGTTGGGAACAGGATAGGGCTGTTAGGTGAAGTACCGTGAAGCTGTGGGGGTTGGAAAATGGAGAAGAGGAAAAGACTAGTAGGTGCATGGTGGGACAGAAGTGTGTGTAGTGTTGAAGTGGGAGCAAAGAAGGGGGTAGGTGGTTGTATGGAAAAGCTTGAGGACGGGGGGGGGATTATGGGAACGAAAGATATGTTGTAGGCAGGTATTCATTCCTGTAACACCCCCTGGCCTCAACATCAGTCTCTGTCCACCACATACATTCCCCTTTCTTATACTACACATGCCTTCCAGCCTTTCTTCCCCTCTACTTCTCTCCTCTTCTCTCTCTTCCCCCTCCATCTTTACTCCCCCTCCCCTTGACACTGCACTTAGCAACACTATCCTGTCGCCACAACATTCATGCATGCTCCCACAAGCAGGACTACACCCTCCCTACACCTATCCTTCTATCCATTCCCCTTCCATCCCATGCCACTCAGCAAGCTTTTATATAAAGAGAAAGCCAAAAAACGTTCTACAGAAATTGAGACAAGAGGTTACTTTTTCTTTGGAGGGAATCTAGATTATTGTGCAGTGAAGATGATGTAGCTTGAATGTTGAGAACTGCAAAAACTTCTGCTCCAAATCTAGATTCTTGTATTAGGAATATGTATCAAATCAAGATTTTTGGCTAAATTATTCCTCAGCTTCTGTTTTCCTAAGCTTGCAGCACTTTCTTCACACGCACGTAGTAAAACAGTTCATGGTGGGAGAAACTATCCATGATATACAGTCTGTAAAGAAACTTTTAAAGAAACAGCAACTACTGCACAGTAGTTGTAAAACCGAATATAGTGCAATAGATAGTTAGATGCTAAAAGAAACATGTTTGGCTTTCAAAATGACAATGTGTGAAGCCTTAAGCTACTGTCATAGCCAATTCCTGTTGCAGGACCTCTCATAAAAGCTAAAAAAATTCTGAACAATATGTAAAGGCTATAAGTGACACCAAAATTGGTGTCCAGACACTTATGAATGACACAGGAACTGAAACTGTGGGTACATCTACATTTACACGCTACATCTACCACTCCACAAACCAATATATGGTGCATGGTGGAGGGTACATTGTACCACTACTAGTCATTGCCTCTCCTCTTCCACTCGCAAACAAAGCAAGGGAGAAACGACTGTCTGAAAGCCTCCGTACAAGCCCCAATTTCTTGCATCGTATCATCGTGGTCCTCAAGTTAAATGTATGGTGGTGGCAGCAAAATCATTCTGCAGTCAGTGTCAGATACCAGTTCTCTAAATTCTCCATGGATTCCCATTATTCCCATTTGAGTTCATGAAGCATCTCCATAATATGTGTGTGCTAATTGAACATACTGGTAAAATATCTAGCAGCCTGTCTATGAACTGCTTCAATGTCTTCTGTTAATCTGACCTGTTGGAAATTTCAAACACTCAAGCAGTACTGAAGAATGGGTCATGCTAGCACTCTGTATGCTATCTCCTATCTGGATGAACTACGCTCTCCCAAAATTCTTCCAATGAAATGAAGTCAACCATTCACTAGCTGCTATTTCTGTACAGAACCTGATACTGAGTCTATTGGGCCCTATAACTTTGTTCAATTTTAACATTTTCAGCAGTTTATCAACACCACTGGCATTAATGTCCCTTATAAAGTTGAATGATATAGGTGTAGATGTTAATGTCAGTGGAGTTGAGAACTCACTACCATGTTTTGTACAGAAATTGCAACTGAATTAGCACTTCTTTTAACCATAATATGCTGTAGATCCCTTGGAGGAAGAGGGGGGGGGGGGGGGGGTTGTGCTCTTTAAGTTGGAAGAAAGTGCAGGTCACACTTGACTACAAGAAGGGCAACAGAAGAGTCCCAAAAAAATTATCATCCAATATATTTGACATCCAACTGTAATATAAGTTTAGAACATTGAGCTGAAACTTAATTACGTATCTCAGAATAGATTCCATAAACATCAGTCATGTGAAACTCAGCTCATGCTTTCTAACACGTCATCCTGAAAGCTGTAGTTTCATTGTATCACTTGACATAAATGCAGGGATAATTAACCAGTACCATGGATAATTTCCTTTTATTCTTGAAAGTACTTTTGATGTTTTACCATTTTGAATATTAACCTGTTTTTAAAGAACTTCTTAAAAACTCCTGTCAGTGCACAGTGAAACAAGTGGTTACAATGTGACTTAAACACAGTAACTTCTGAGTTGTCGAAATCATCTTCTGCTCACACACCATAAATAGTTGCTATGGTTTTTATTTTTGATTTATTTTTTGCTGGGTGGTGGCAGCTTGCTCTGGGGTTTTTACATCTGTTGTGCCATACCATTTGACAGTATGGTAAATTTTTGAGCTATCTAATAAAGTTTACTGATTTTGCTCTTCTGTACTTTACCACTATGACCAGACATGGGATACATGATATCATGACTTCACAAAATACCTCTCCTGTGACACCCAGGTTCTTTCAATCACTGGTATGTGGCTTTTCCTTGAGACACTGCAGAACACATTTAAAATATTCTCTGATGGCTTGTACTTAAATTATACTTTAGCAGGTTGTGAAGAAAGAAGGAGGGAAAGAAGAAGATTACAATTTATTGTAACAGGTCGTTCAGAAAATACATTTTTGGTTCTCTAAGGATTTTGAAAATGTATTTCTGCCTCAATTCTTTACTCTCATACTGATAAATATAGGTGATGTGGTTCAGTGAATTTGAAAGTTCATCAGCTCAGTGGTTTGATGACTGTGCTAATACGTTATTTATTAGTGACAATGTCCGATTCAGCTGCATGTGACATGATGTCATTATTTGATCTATTTTGCAAGGTGGAGCAGCAAATACGATGTTCACAATGGATCAAGATTCCACTTGGGCAGCAGCTACTGCAACTGGAAATTATGTGTACGCATCATTTCCTGTTGATGTGATTGTGTATTTCCATATGCAACCATCGACATTCCGATTTTCTTGCTTACCTGTTTCACGAGTGGAATGCATGCTACAACTCCCATCATTGGACATTGTCTTCTCCTCGAAACGTGCTGAAGAGGAACTGCAAAGGTTTGGTTATTCACCTGAATTTTCTATCGATGCTAAATAGAATGTGACAATAACACTGAACGTGCAACATCAGGAAAGTGTTTCCTATTCAATATATTGTTTATCAATCTCCTCCACCTACTTTTAGTTGTTTTGTGAATTTTTCAAATCTGCAATGTAAATGTTGCAACAAAAAATAGGTGTTAATGCAGCCATCCTATTACACATAAAGACCAACAAAATTAGAAACTTAGATTTAGACTCCACATTGCATTTTTGAGCTGCTAGCAGTTTCCCCAGTAATATACAAGTATTTTCCATATTTGTATTCCAGAATGACATTTTTATTTTATTTTATTTTATTTTATTTTATTTTTTTTTTTTTGGGGGGGGGGGGGGCTCAAATGTTACTTATGCACAGTAAATCAATTAATATGTAATATTATTATTTACTGCTGTGTCTCCATGTGTTAAAACTGAAGTGTTTCGTTTTGACAGCGAATTTGGGGAAGCAAGGATGTCAGGCAAATCATCTCTTTTTGACTCATCTGCACCTTCTTCTGCTGTGGGAGGACTAAGTGTAACAGGATGCTTAGCAGACTTTTCTGTGTATATATTTCATCCATATGGAGGTGGAAAAAAGTCAGGTAAGTAACAATGAAATAAACAAACAACTTTACAACGTACCACTAGATGAGCTGTGATAGAGTGAGTTTCCAGTCTGTAGTACCGATGCACAAAGTCATTCCCAAGGTGGCAAGTGACTACACTTTTTGACATGATAATTATTCTTTTCATGTAATGGATCCTTCTATCATAACATTACTAAGATAATCGAACAATGGAAAATCCAGGATGGAATGTAACAATATTATGGGAAGGAAAGTTGCTACTCCCATACAGCAGAGATGCTGAGTCGAAGATAGGCACAACAAAAAGACTTTCACAATTAAAGCTTTCAGCCATTGGCCTTTGTTAACAATAGACATACATGTGTGTGTGTGTGTGTGTGTGTGTGTGTGCGCACGCGCGCACTTGCGCATGTGTGTGTGCCCACGTGCACATTTGTTTCTATTGTTGACGAATGCCAGTGGCCAAAAGCTTTAATTGTGAAAGTCTTTTTGTTGTGCCTATCTGCAACTCAGCATCTCCACTATATGGTGAGTAGCAACTTTCCTTTTCATAATATCGTTACATTACTAAGATAAATTTGTTGGAAAGTTATAGTGAAATGTAAGTACTTTAGAATTAAAGTAGACCATACACCGAAAGGCAGAAACACTGAGTCATCAACAGGCACACACAAGAAACCAAACTTGCTATCTTTGAGAGTAGTTCTTTCTTGAGCTGGAGTACACACATAGACACACACACACACACACACACACGCACACACACACACACACACACACACACACACACACACACACACACACACACACAGATTTGTATTTTAGCTCAAGAAAGGTTACTCCGAAAGTTAGAAAATTTTCTTTCTTTTGTGTGTGCAGCTGTCGATGACTCAAGAATTTCTGCTTCTGAGTCTTTCATTCCTAAATTATTTACTATCTAAGATAAATATAGACAAAGATTATGTTTACCGTTAATTCATGATTTTCGTTCACAGATTGTGATATAGAGAGTTTTTGTAGGCAGCAATAAAAATGTTGTACTAGCACAAATTATTGTGGTATTGGGTCATAACTTGGTGTAAACAACCACCTAAACACCCACTTTGAGACAGGACATACATAAAAATTAAGGAATAAATGAACACTCAGATGTCATTAAATGAATATTTTTAATGCATTTAGACTGACACAGTGCATCAGGAATTATTTAACCTAAGCCAACAATTATTATGGAATTTTTAGTTTTACTCATTCAACAACAGACAACACACAGTACATGTAATGGGTCATTGCTGCTGAACCATGAGAGTGGCAGTGCAAACCTCCAGTTACTTGTCACTTCATCCGTCCCTCACCCAAACTTGCTTAGGTTGTTCACATTATATTGTTGCCTGTAATGACAGTACCTTTTTCCTCTCCAAGATGTTGGTCTTGTTGCGAGTAAATGTCTGATTTTTGTTTTGTGTTTGAGCATACATCTGACATATTACATACTGAACCCATATAACATTTTTAAATTCATTGTGTCTGTTTATTTAAAAAAGAAGAAGGTACATGAATAACTGTCACAATAGTAACTATTTTAGGAAATCGTGTTAACTTTTGTACTTGTATTAAAAGTGAGATTCAAGTGTGATGGCTAAATGCATCCCACTCTACTAGACTTACCTTATCTGTTAATGTATTTGCAGGTTTGAAAGAGGCACAGTGGTCTCCTTTAGCTGACAGTGAACGCAAAGATTCACTGAGTGTGAATGTAGAATTTGTTAAGTTCCATCTTTCACGCAGCCGAAAGCTCAACTTCCAGTTAGAGCAACAAAGCAAATTCCCAAAGAGTTCAGATCAAAGCCAAGCAGTTATCAGATTTTCAAGTAAGTTCCAATGAAATTTTGATTATTCTAATTAATATTGTAGCAAATTAAGTAAAAACATTTTTCCATCCCAGGTCTTTGAGCATTGTTCTAGTGCACAATTCTCTCTCTCTCTCTCTCTCTCTCTCTCTCTCTCTCTCTCTCTCTCTCTGTGTGTGTGTGTGTGTGTGTGTGTGTGTGTGTGTAAAATCTTCCCCGCACCACCAAATACCACACACCCCTCCTGTATGTAGTGTGGTTCTTTTTTCTTGCCATATACCCAGAAATAAACGGTTAAAACTGCATTGAGCATTGAGCAAAAACACATTCAAATGTGCATCGAATAACTGAATAGGGAGCACCACAACTGAGACACCCTTCGTTGCATGTACTGGCACCCTTTTTTTTCTGTGGCTATGTTTGCAGTAATCATATTCATAAGATGATGATAAGTTTGTGCATCAGTTGCACAATACTTACTTAAAATTTTAGAAAATTAAAGTTCAAGTGCCACATATAGCAAGTTGCTTAAATTTTTCATGATTGCTGGAAAAGTGTGTTGTCTGCTTTGACAAAGAGACAAATATTCGATGTAGACATGGCAACTTGTGTGTTCAGAATTCTTTTCAAAACATTATTTTTTGTATTTTGATAGTTATGAAAGTAACAAAATGCATTGTAATCAGTGGAAGCTATCTACAAAAATATTGTGGTATACTTTTAATCTGAGGCCATGATTGCTCTTCATAGGATGCACTATCTCTTTATTTTCTTAAATGGCCAAGTATTCATTGTAATCCTTAACCTGTTGTAGATTTTTCTGATTTTACTCAATACTTCTCCACAGAATGGTTAGGACATCGCAATTTATTTATTTATTTATTTATTCTCAGTTTACAAATATAATATTTGTTTTGGATTTTATGGTAGTACTTACATGAGACTGTCTGTTCAAAGCATTTCCCGTTGTTTTACCGAACACTGGTGGTACATTAAGTACAGAGATCTAGAAAAATTAGCAATAGCCAAATACTGTTGTAGGAATAGGTTCAAAATATGCAGATTGTTGCCCTTATATTAGTCTGGATTTTGGTCATCAAAGCGGCCCTGGAAGTCTGAATGTATGTTAACAATTTTGACAGAAATATCGGATGCACAGTAGGCAATGCATGGAAGAAGGCATGTGATATAAACAGACTGTAGAGGAAACCATCCCATATTATATGTCATGATGTAAACTATAACACTGTGGTCAACATTTCATTCCTGGTGCCAATGTAATCTAGTGTTGCAGTTGGCACCTCTACATGATTCACATTTGTGGAACTGTGTCATCTCTTTTGTTTCCTGGTGTAGAGGATGTTGAATATTGTTGAAAGCTCAGAATTATATAGAGTTGACAGCAAAAGTTCACTGAGAACATAGTAGATAACAGAAGTAGAAGCTTAAGTATAGTAGGAAAGTTCTGGTAGAATGTAAATAATTAAGAAGTAAAGGAGACCATTCACCACATAGCAAAAGCGTTGAATCGTTGACAGACACACAGAAGGGAGAAACTTGCTAACATTTGGAATTAATCCTTTCTCAAGTCACAGTACACACACACAAACACTACATAATGTTGGCTGGATGCATAATGCTGTGATTGCAGTTCAGCAGGTGGGCTGGGTCAAGTGGAGGCTGTGCCAGGTACAGTGGAAGGATTCAGATGACTTGGGTTGTAATGCATCGGTTGAACTCAAGCATGTTGTGGCCAGCTGCATTTGTGTCATAAGGTGGTCAACTTCGTTCTTGTCCTCAGTTTGGCAGTGGCCATTCATTCTGATGGACTGCTGGTTGGTTACCATACCAACATAAAATGCTATGTAACGATTGCAGAGGAGTTGGTATATGTCATGGCCACTTTCACAGGTGGCCCTGCCACTGATACGGTAGCATAAGCCTGCAACCAGACTGGAGTGGGAAGTACTGGATAGGTGAATTTGATAGGTCTTGCACCTGAGTCTTCCACAAGGATGTAATCCCTGTGGCAGTGGGTTGGGAGTGGAAGTAGAAGTTGATCAGAAATTTGGGTTGAGTGAGGAGTGGCAAATAGTTTTTCTTCAATTTTTTTTCAATTTTTCATAGCTGTCTGTTAATAGTATACCGTTGCACTTCACGAGCACAGTTTGTTGACATTTACAGAAAATATTCAGCTTCGGTGAACAAACTAAAATATTAAAGTCCAGTCAGGGAATAACATGGCAGTAAAGGAAGTATCTATTCTCGAAAGCTTAGCATTGAAGAGAGAAAAGAAGGAAACTACAAAGAGAGGAATAAGACCAAAAAAACGAGGCCAGTGTGTCTCATCACACTAAAACAACTAGAGGCTTCTGCTGTGTGAAAAGATACTAAAACTCCTTAAGAACTTTAGATTCAGTGTGTAATTGTAACTGTCTTTTGTATTGATTAGCTTTCATTTTAGTCATATTGGCAGGTACTTCCCCGTCATCATCATCATCTTAATACCTTTTATAAAGTTGTGATAGTTATCATTATTCAGATAAGCAGGAATTTTAGCATTTGTCCTTTCCTAAAACAGAAAACGGAGTATTGAATTTGACTATCATTACTAAATCATTAAAACATAATACAAACCTCAAATGATACCGATGTTCACGTTTGCCTAAAATAGTAACCTTTATGTGTATTGTTTGATTTCCAGCAATAATAGATATTGGTTCTGCATCATTCAAATACGATATGCGTCGCCTTACTGAGATTCTTGCCTTCCCAAAGGCATGGTACAGACGAAGTATAGTTCGAAGACTTTTCCTTGGTGATCTGAGCATAAGTGCCACATATAGTGAGGGTGAAGAATCTTCACCTTCCAGCCTTGATGGTGACCCCCTAGCGACTCCTCAGCCTCAGGTGAAAAGTGCCAATGTATTTGACCCTAGGTGAGTCTCAACCCAAGAACTTTTATGAAAAAGTATAAATTTTTGTTCTAGGATCTTTATTGTAACTCTATCATCATTTTCCAGTGGCAGGCACAATGCTGAAGTACACGGACTTTCGAGATCTGCCCCAACAAATGAAAAAAGTCCAATGCTGTCTACAAGAGAGAAGTTGCGTTTAAGTTTGGAGACTGATATATCAAGACAAGCAAAGAGTAAAGGTATGTTTTCATGTAGGAAATATCACTCTGGTTTAATAGTACAGTCAAACACTAAAGAAGTAATTCTATCATCCTACTGTATTTTATCTGCCAGTAGTGTTATTATAATATAAAATTTATTCCAATCCATTGTTGTTCAGTGATACAGCAGCCTTCTATTGTGATTAATATTAAAAGACAGTTCTAGATTGCAGAAGGCTCTTTATTGGCTCAAAAATAATCCATTTCACATGGGTAGGGTGTCATCAGGTTATCTGGAAGTAAAATGAAAAACAGACATAATAAGTAACTGGGTGTGGTCCTATCCTGAGCCACTATATTCATCAGTAAAAACCAAAAAAAGTAGATATGCCAGATGTAAAGGATAGGAAATATGTCCTGTTAATACCATGATAGGGAACCCAAGTGAGAAGATCTCTGAATATTTGCTTGAACTGCTCCGCAACGAATATGTCTTTTGTGATAATTTTGGTATATCTAATAGAAGAGAGCTTGTAAAACTTTCGAGTGGCAAATCTTTCCCAGTGGGCAGTGATCTGCTCTCTTTGGGTATAGTAATCCTACACACAAACATCCCATTAAAAGAGGCTGTCTCCATTATTCAAGATAATTTGCTCGTGTACCAGCATTTCAGAACTGATGAAATTGTGTGGGTAATAACTTTGCTTAGACTTTTGTCATCATACAATTATTTTACTTTTGATAAAAATTTTACAGCCAGCCATATGAACTAGCTGTGGGGAATTGTCTTGTAGGGCGTCTTACTGACATATTTGCCAACTATTTGTAATGTAATTATTTTGACCAGGCCTCCATTACTTTGACTAAAATCTGTTTTTACAGACATTATGTGGAAGATATTTGCATGGCATTTGACAGTGAAGATGACGACATTGCACATCTGGTAGAAGAATTCAGTCGCCTCCATGGTAAAATTATCTTTACACACAAAGTTTTGAATAGTGAGGGAGTCCTAAACTTTCCTGATATGAAACTTTGCCTTTTTGACAAAGTCATTAAATTCAATATTAACCTAAGCCTTCAACAAATGATTCTGTCATACATGCCATGTCCTCTCATCCCCGTAAATATAAGATGGCTTACTTTAGAACCATGATAATTATATCACTGAAGCTCCACTGACAGCAGAATCAAGTAATAGTGAACTGGATAAATTAATATATGTGACTACAGTCCTTCCATGATTGACAAGTTGTATGGGCTAAAGACAACACCAAGTAACCATGAAGTTGCCCACAGTCCTTCACTGCAGGATTATAGATGTGCTAAGTTCCTGTTCTTATGTAATATGTCATACAGAACTGCCAGATTCTTTCATGATCTTAATTTAAAGATGGTATTCACCAGTTCTAACACGATGCAGTACCAGTATATTGTTGTAACCCAACAAGGGTCACAACATATGTGAATCCCTCAGTCAAATAGGAAGCAATGTGGCATTTTTCGGGTCTACCAACTCGATATGCAAGCGGCTTTGTGCACAGGAATAAGTCGGTGACAGGGGCTGACTGAGGTTTATCAGGTTTCTGTGGGTGGAGACATACAAAGTGTCAGGCTAGGGTGGTAGAAATGAAGAAATGAGCTTCTCGGTTGGTACCTTTGTCTAGAATCATGAAAAGGAGCCAGTTTCTTATTGCTCAAATTGAACTCTCAGGTTCTGTTACACATCACACTGTGAGTGACAATCAGTCATAGGTGCAAATAAGCCATGATAGGCTAACTACCCACAATCCAGAAGTATGTATAGGCAAGAATGCAAGTCCTTTCTAGTATACAAATGTAATTGAATAGATTCTTTCACTCACATAATTTTCTGCTGTTAGCTGAAGGACACCCAATCCTATCAGCTGGCAGGAGCTCTCAAACTGTTGAACTCTGCCCTGCTCGTTAATAGGGGGCTTCTTTGTACTGTATTAGGGTTGTTTGCTTATAGGTAGTACATGACGGCATCATATCTTTACCTGCAGTTCACAGTCAGCCAGCTTGAAATCAGCAGTTCATTAATGTTTGCGACTTTATATTTGTCTGGTGAAAGTGTCCAGCTCTGTACATCGCAATCCATGTTTCCAGGTTCTACTTGTTAAAATTCTTACCAAGACAACTTTTTTTTTTTTCATCCCTTCGTAATGTGGTCATTACAATATTCATAATGAACAACCCCGTAAAGATAGGTATACTGCTTCTGGAGTATATAAGCTTGGGTGTAACAAGTGTAATGCAGCCTACATCAGTCAAACCGAAAGGACATTCAAAACTACATTCCAAGAACATTTGCTCACAAAGAGGGGTCAGGTAAAGCACAATTTTCTCTTTGATGAGTGTCTCAAATCTAGTGGCCACCAGCCACCCACACTCAGAAACCTTCTGACTTTAGACTGTGCTCCCAAAGGGAGGAGACTTAACCTCTGGAAGAAATTTAAATCATTAGGTGCTCATGTACTATGAAATATGTGTTACTCAAATTGCCCAGTAAAAACCACCTTTTAATGAGTTTGTGTTCCCTATCTTAAAGAATTTTTGGATTCCTACAGTATGTTTCATCAATAAGGCTTATTTTATATTTATATCTCTTCATGTTTTTACATTAAATAATTGTGTATTGTAGCTACATAATTCTCTTTAGTATATTCGAGGTTTGTAGTTTCTCTCATTTTATATTAAAGGTTCCTGCTATTCACAGAAAAGTCTTATAGTAATTTTAGCTTATACACTAATTGTATAGGCCTATATAGTCTGCACAAGCACAGGCTCTGTTTTTGCTTTAGTCTTATTACATAATTATTCCAATGATGCACTCACTCTTATGTGCTCCCAATCCATGCCCCTGTGGATAATATTTTATTATGCAGTTACTGGTTTTAATTTATAGAGCTGGTTGTAGGTTTCTGTTATGGTTGTATCTTAAAAAAATAGTTTTGTAACTGCATTATATTTTATGGAATATTTGAGAGTACAGTTTTGTCTTAATTTATGCTGAAAGTTCCTGTTCATGACAACAGAAGTATATGCCTGTTGTAGGATTAAACTAATTGTGTTTTGGGCTATACACTCTTGACAATTACTGGCACTCTTTTAGTTTTAGTCATTCTGTACAAAAAATTTTAAATTTCTCTTAGAATTACTACCCCTTATGTACCTTTTGGTTTGTATATTGTGTTGTGTAGTGCTTGTTATGTTATATTCTTGGTATTTGTCAGGTTCCCCACTCTGTTTATTGTATTACACACCTCTGCCACATTTCTTCTTCCTGTCGCTAAATCTTTTCTATTCCATTGTAATATGTTTGCCTACATGAACCCTAAGCCTCAGGTAATGGGCAGGTTTCTATAATAATGTTTATGCAATTTGTTTCCTGTTTGTGGCCCACTTACGAGAATTTCTTTTTCTCTAGAATAATGATTTTTCAGTGACAACTTTGTACGTGCATTTGGTGCCATGTAGCAATAGTTATCTTTACTGGTACCATCAGTTGCTTCTGATCTTGTCAGTACTGTATGTACACTATGTGATCGTCGACTGACCACCTGCAATTTGTTCTGGAGTCATGCTTAGTGTTTTTGAGTGTGGTCTGGTAGGGTTCCTGCACTTAACTTAGGATCCACTTAGCAACTAATAAATACACGAAACCCTCCGTTGCCAAATTAACCTTTATAGTAATTTTAATTAATGTGGATGCCATAAAAACACCAAACATGGAGGCAAAATGCACGCATCTAAAGGCTACTTAAAAAAGGAATAAAATCACTTAAATTTGTTTCCACAAAAGGAGAATACAACGTCCAATTCGGACCTCCCTAACACTTACATTTTACTGACATTAAATATAACAAGATAAATAATCATACATGTGACGAGAACAAATGAATAACACTATCAGTCTTTACAGATGAGAATACGACTTCATCCACGAAGGTTCACGCCCTGGCAAGGGAGATACTTAACTTCAACATATAAGATGATTACAGTAAGCTCTAATTCCACTCGACAAACGTAGTAACGATATAAGCGAGACAAATGTACTGAAGGAGGATAGCCGGATGTGCTGTAGTAAAAAGGGCCACTATCAACCCTGTCAGGATGTGACCCCCTTGAACACATCAGTTTCATCTACCTGCAACATACACAGAGTCATTTGTAGCTTCTTAAAAACAATTAACATGAAAAGCCACAATGCGTAACACACTAATAAAATACAAATGACTACTTCAAAGAACTAGCTCTTCTTTAGACAAAGCAAACAACAGAATATTAATAACACATAAAATACTTCTAACCTATAACAAACTAAGGTACCACGTAATAGAATATCGTCTTGAGCTCATAGAATACTCAGTTTGACTTGCCTGTTTATAGGTCTTACAACTCAACTTACAGTGTCAGCTTAAGCAAACCCGTGAATACAAAACTCGAAATATGACAGGAACGATTGAAGCCACTGACACTGCTAGGCTGCCACACAGAGTAGACAATAGTAATTTACAGCGGCACACAACCAACCTTACATCTCCAATTTATTATAATCACAATAAACAATTTTATGTATAATATGAACCATGGACCTTGCTGTTGGTGGGGAGGCTTGGGTGCCTCAGCGATACAGATGGCCGTACCGTAGGTGCAACCACAACGGAGGGGTATCTGTTGAGAGGCCAGACAAACGTGTGGTTCCTGAAGAGGGGCAGCAACCTTTTCAGTAGTTGCAGGGGCAACAGTCTGGATGATTGACTGATCTGGCCCTGTAACACTAACCAAAACGGCCTTGCTGTTTTGGTACTGCGAACGGCTGAAAGCAAGGGGAAACTACAGCCGTAATTTTTCCCGAGGGCATGCAGCTTTACTGTATGGTTAAATGATGATGGCGTCCTCTTGGGTAAAATATTCCGGAGGTAAAATAGTGCCCCATTCGGATCTCCGGGCGGGGACTACTCAAGAGGACGTCGTTATCAGGAGAAAGGAAACTGGCATTCTACGGATCGGAGTGTGGAATGTCAGATCGCTTAATCGGGCACGTAGGTTAGAAAATTTAAAAAGGGAAATGGATAGGGTAAAGTTAGATATAGTGGGAATTAGTGAAGTTCGGTGGCAGGACGAACAAGACTTTTGGTCAGGTGATTACAGGGTTATAAATACAAATTCAAATAGAGGTAATGCAGGAGTAGGTTTAATAATGAATAAAAAAAATAGGAGTGCGGGTAAGCTACTACAAACAGCAAAGTGAACGCATTATTGTGGCTGAGATAGACACGAAGCCCATGCCTACTACAGTAGTACAAGTTTATATGCCAACTAGCTCTGCAGAGGATGAAGAAATTGATGAAATGTATGATGAGATAAAATAAATTATTCAGGTAGTGAAGGGAGACAAAAATTTAATAGTCATGGGTGACTGGAATTCGTCAGTAGGAAAAGGGAGAGAAGGAAACATAGTAGGTGAATATGGATTGGGGTTAAGAAATGAAAGAGGAAGCCGTCTGGTAGAATTCTGCACAGAGCATAACTTAATCATAGGTAACACTTGGTTCAAGAATCATAAAAGAAGGTTGTATACATGCAAGAATCCTGGAGATACTAGTAGGTTTCAGATAGATTATATAATGGTAAGAGAGAGATTTAGGAACCAGGTTTTAAATTGTAAGACATTTCCAGGGGCAGATGTGGACTCTGACCACAATCTATTGGTTATGAACTGTAGATTAAAACTGAAGAAACTGCAAAAAGGTGGGAATTTAAGGAGATGGGACCTGGATAAACTGACTAAACCAGAGGTTGTAGAGAGTTTCAGAGAGAGCATAAGGGAACAATTGACAGGAATGGGGGAAAGAAATACAGTAGAAGAAGAATGGATAGCTCTGAGGGATGAAGTAGTGAAGGCAGCAGAGGATCAAATAGGTAAAAAGACGAGGGCTAGTAGAAATCCTTGGGTAACAGAAGAAATATTGAATTTAATTGATGAAAGGAGAAAATATAAAAGTGCAGTAAATGAAGCAGGCGAAAAGGAATACAAACGTCTCAAAAATGATATCGACAGGAAGTGCAGAATGGCTAAGCAGGGATGGCTAGAGGACAAATCTAAGGATGTAGACGCTTACCTCACTAGGGGCAAGATAGATACTGCCTACAGGAAAATTAAAGAGACCTTTGGAGAAAAGAGAGCCACTTCTATGAATATCAAGAGCTCAGATGGAAACCCAGTTTTAAGCAAAGAAGGGAAAGCAGAAAGGTGGAAGGAGTATATAGAGGGTCTATACAAGGTCGATGTACTTGAGGACAATATTATAGAAATGGAAGAGGATGTAGATGAAGATGAAATGGGAGATACGATACTGCGTGAAGAGTTTGACAGAGCACTGAAAGACCAGAGTCGAAACAAGGCCCCGGGAGTAGACAACATTCCATTAGAACTACTGATGGCCTTGGGAGAGCCAGTCATGACAAAACTCTACCATCTGGTGAGCAAGATGTATGAGACAGGCGAAATACCCTCAGACTTCAAGAAGAATATAATAATTCCAATCCCAAAGAAAGCAGGTGTTGACAGATGTGAGAATTACCGAACTATCAGTTTAATAAGTCACGGCTGCAAAATACTAATGCGAATTCTTTACAGACAAATGGAAAAACTGGTAGAAGCCGACCTTGGGGAAGATCAGTTTGGATTCCGTAGAAATGTTGGAACACGTGAGGCAATACTGACCTTACGACCTATCTTAGAAGAAAGATTAAGGAAAGGCAAACCTACGTTTCTAGCATTTGTAGACTTAGAGAAAGCTTTTGACAATGTTGACTGGAATACTCTCTTTCAAATTCTAAAGGTGGCAGGGGTAAAATACAGGGAGTGAAAGGCTATTTACAATTTGTACAGAAACCAGATGGCAGTTATAAGAGTTGAGGGGCACGAAAGGGAAGCATTGGTTGGGAAGGGAGTGAGACAGGGTTGTAGCCTTTCCCCGATGCTACTCAATCTGTATATTGAGCAAGCAGTAAAGGAAACAAAAGAAAAGTTCAGAGTAGGCATTAAAATCCATGGAGAAGAAATAAAAACTTTGAGGTTCACCGATGACATTGTAATTCTGTCAGAGACAGCAAAGGACTTAGAAGAACAGTTGAATGGAATGGACAGTGCCTTGAAAGTAGGATATAAGATGAACATCAACAAAAGCAAAACGAGGATAATGGAATGTAGTCGAATTAAGTCGGGTGATGCTGAGGGAATTAGATTAGGAAATGAGACGCTTAAAGTAGTAAAGTAGTTTTGCTATTTGGGGAGCAAAATAACTGATGATGGTCGAAGTAGAGAGGATATAAAATGTAGACTGGCAATGGCAAGGAAAGCGTTTCTGAAGAAGAGAAATTTGTTAACATCGAATATAGATTTAAATGTCAGGAAGTCGTTTCTGAAAGTATTTGTATGGAGTGTAGCCATGTATGGAAGTGAAACATGGACGATAACCAGTTTGGACAAGAAGAGAATAGAAGCTTTCGAAATGTGGTGCTACAGAAGAATGCTGAAGATTAGATGGGTAGATCACATAACTAATGAGGAGGTATTGAATAGAATTGGGGAGAAGAGGAGTTTGTGGCACAACTTGACTAGAAGAAGGGATCGGTTGGTAGGACATGTTTTGAGGCATCAGGGGATCACAAATTTAGCATTGGAGGGCAGTGTGGAGGATAAAAATCGTAGAGGGAGACCAAGAGATATATACACTAAGCAGATTCAAAAGGATGTAGGTTGCAGTAAGTACTGGGAGATGAAGAAGCTTGCACAGGATAGAGTAGCATGGAGAGCTGCATCAAACCAGTCTCAGGACTGAAGACCACAACAACAACAACAACAACAACAACAATTACTTACAGTACCATGACAACCTCCGAATAACACTTATTACCCAAGATAGGTGCTGGTATCGAAAGGCACCTTTAGTAATACAGAGTTCGAGTGTATTCACTTATTGGAAGGGTTTCAACTTTACATCCCTTTCCACATAGCTCTCTGTTTACACACTTCTATAACTTCTGCAACTAAAGAAGGGCATATAAATGCACATATAACTGACACAGATTTAAGCAGAATAAAACAGTACCTTAGTATGGCACAAATGGCTTCATTTGCTTTACATGTGGGATATCTTCACCATTCAGTAATTCCGAAATATAATCAACAACGCTTGAGAGCAAGACGTCGCCGTGGTATCAGCTATTTACTTCACGTAATTTCCTGCACAGACACAAGGCAGACGAAGCGTTTTCACATGCAACAGCAGCGAGCATCACACATTTCCTTCATCATGCCGTAACATATCTCAATTTCAATGGCCAGTAACAAGAACCTATACATGCCCTCACAGCAGAAAAGTACCAAAACACAACAGTGCACCACCGCGATAACAAACCCGAGGTCCCATCAAGTCACTGCCGGGATGTCTCGCTGACCTTGCCCATAGCATGCAGGCGTTGTACCACAGGCCTCACGGTAATCGTCAACAAGCCACCTCCGACGCTGCAAATATCCAGTCCACTGTCTCTTTTCTCTCTCCGTTAACCACCCGACCACCAGCCTGAATTGCTGAAGGCAAAGATGGTGACCCTATAATCGATGGCAGCAATGCCATTCTAAGTGCGAGAACACTGGCGCCAGCTACGCCATGGCTCAGTCTTCATGGTTTTTATGTCATATTTTATGATGTTTTTCACATTTGTTTAGCAGCTGTTTTAGGCGTATTTGATGAGTGCTTTTTGGTATTTATTATAACAGTTTTTACATTCTTTCGTGTCCTTTACATCTTGCATATCTGAGTTTTGGTTTTCACACTTTGGTATAGTAGCTCACGGTAGGACCACACTCGGTTATTTAGTATATCCATTTTTCATTGTACTTCTAGATATCCTGATGACGCCCTACCTGTGTGAAATGCATCAAAGATGGTTTTTAATATTAATTATTACAATATATTCAAAGAGTGTTGCACTTGTTTTTAAATAATAATTCATTAGATATCCACTTAATGTTACACAATTTCTGTAGTGTTTCTTATTTGTGTATAAGAATGCTCAGTACAAGAAATTAATCAACAGGCACCAGTACAAGAAATCGACTTTTCAACTGAGTACGTTCATAGCCAACTTTGTCCACTTAACTTTCACTTTTCCTGTCAGAATTTTATTTACAGTCATATTTGGCTAAGTTTATGAATGATCATGAGTGTCCTATAACCTTCTCTCTATTACATCAACTACAATGTGACACAGATGTAAAATGTGATTGATTCATCTTGTTGCATAAAATTTTCAAACCACACTCTATAATCACTTGATAGTTCACAATTCCAGTCCATGCTGCATCTTCGTGAAATGTAAACACACCAAGACAATAATCCAGATAGTACAATGCCAAGCAGTGGAACAGCAATCTCAAAACTTAGTCCAGTTCAGTTCCAGTAAAAAGCTAGATCATAAAAGTTTAGTGTAAGTGAGGTTTTGCTGTTGGGTGCCACATATATGGCACTTTCCTTTATAAAAGAATTTTGACAGTTTATGATCTTCTGTTTCTGAGACAGTTAACCTTCGGTTCGTCCCATCCTATTCTGCAGCAACTCCCTTGACCCAAACTCCTTAGTAGCTTACCTCTTATCACTGTAATTCCTGATAGCTTTGTGGCTTCCAGTCTTCCAACAATTATCACGTATCCATCTTTCTTGTATGTTACAGGCCATAAACAAAAATTTTTCATACCTGTATTTGATTATAGACGTATTTTGAAACTTCATTTCCTTATAAAGACTTCATTAGTCATAATAAGTGTCAAACATTTGAAAATTTCTTTTATTAAAAAAATATATGAATTTTAATGTTATAAATTATTGTTCTATGCTTATTTCAGAGGCAGGCAATGTTCATGCAAAATCTGACTCTCCAAGTCCATCTGACCAAAAACAAGGAGCTGCTTGGGAAACACTTGTATTATTTGCTGTGAACTTCACCAAACTTAATGTCCATATGAACATGGGGAATGTAATGGGCAATGTAATGTAAGAAATTAAAACGATGTAAAAGTAGCATAACTGAAGTACTATTCCAGTACCATTAGTAAATAATCCTGTAACATATATATTATAAAAACATATTAATTTGTATACCCTAATACAGTTGTTTAAGATTGAAAAATATTTTTACAGGTGGCTAACCAAAGATTTTAAATCAGAGGGACGTCTGTCAATTGGAAGTAATGGGCATAAAAATATGTATATTGGGTTTGGACTTGGCGGTTCCAGTCTGGATGCCAAAGGAGGAATTGTAGGTGGTACAATAGAGCTGAGTAAAATTGATACATACAGTGAGTATTTGTTTTATTAGGAAACTGTAACTATGTGCTAAGAATTGTTGACAATTTGTAACAATTATTTACTATATCCTTATGAAAATATTGACAAGAAAAGAAAACACTACAGACCATACCTTTAGTTTCAGTGCAAAGAAGGTATATTCCTGGTTTGGTATCAGTAATGAAGTGATTAAGACTCAAGTGTCATTGCATTGCTTATTTATTTCATTCTCAAGATCCATTATCCTTGGAAAAGAAAACACATTTCCAAGAGGTCACGTGCAAATGGTAAACAGAAATAAGAACACAAATGGTGCCAACAAAAACCCTAGGAACTCCAGAGCCTATCATTTGTCAGGGTCTCGTAGAGTTTTGACACTTTAATAAAAGAGATACATGGACCTGTCCATCCATTATTAGGAATCCTGAAAGCTGCATAAATTACGACCACCCTCATTGACATGACATCTTGAGTCGCTGAATACGGCACTTCATCCCACCCTTCAACTTTCATTCTGCTGCTGCAGAAAACATTCTCAAACATGCCCCACAACTTTCAGCACAACATTGGCTGGCAGTCCCATCAACATTTTAAGACTGAAGCAATGCTTTAAATAGCATGAAACCGAGAAAAGCACCCGGAGCTGATAGCGCCCCTTGTGGAGATCACTCAAAGAGATGGCTTACCTCTGAAAATTAGACTCTTTTCCCCATTTCTTCAAATGTGCAAACCCTAAGGTATCAGCTGACTTGAAGAACCCAGTAATTGTCAGAATTTTTTTAAAAAAGTGACCGAACCATCTGTTGTAATAACAGTGGCCTATCATTGCTCTCCATGACTGGAAAATTTTTTTCCAAAAATTTGTTCAGTTATGTCCATACTCTTTCCAAATGTGTACTTCCAAAATCTCAGTGCAGATTTCACACTTCCAGAGATACTATTGATATGATCTGTGTGTGACAACTGCAGGGACCAACAAAAGCCTTTAATATTATCATTCTATAAACCAGAAAAGGCCTTTGACATGGTGCCTACATGAGCTGTGTGGAAAGTCTTAAAATGTTTCCACTACGTGTTTAACTGATTCAGGTTCTCCATGATGACATGTCTGGACAAGTGCTATAACAAAATGGAACATATGATAATTTCCCCATTACTAACGGGCTCTAATGAGGATGTGTCCTTGCACCAACTTTGTTTGCCCCTGTACCTTCCAGCCATATTTTGACACTCTGTAAACAACACATGTTTGATAGAGGATTATTTAAGCAGTGCAGCCTTTATTCTAAAAGGTTCATTAAGTCTCACCCAGATAAGTGCACTGCAATATGGAGACGATGCTTCTCCAGCTCATACACCTGCAGAGCTGCAACCATCTCTAAATTGTGTCTCTTGTAAATATGAGTGATTTGGCCTAACCATCAGCATCCCAATAACAAAGGTACTTGCACAACAGACTCCTGTAACTGCTTTTCCAGATTTGAGTATCTCTATTTCCAACAATCCATTGAAATAAGGGTGATCATTTTCTGTACCTAAGAAGTATCTTAACCCTTTCCAGCCCAACTTTTATTTACTTGTGGGAAAAAATATTTTTTCACGTATTTCCCTACATAATGATTGGAATAATATATATTTATAAGAAATTTTGTTATTTTTTTGTTTTTGGAGGAAAATTTGGGATGACTCCATATGGCATCATTGGGCAGGATTTGTTTCCTTCAGTCAGGTGCTTGGTAATGGAACTTGAATGAATATTTTAATTACACAATTTGATGCAGTTTATTAAAGAAAAATTAGTACATACAATAATGCAACTTGCATTTCAGGACAATTTTATGTTTTTTTACAGCATGATTGTTACTTTACATGAACATTTAAGAAACAGTTCCTGTCTTTGGTAAAGCAAAGAGATTCATTACATTTGATGCATTTCATTCGAGAATATGCTGTAATGCACAATTTACATCTCTGTTTGTTTTCTACATGCTGTGGCCAGTGTCCAATGTTGTCATACCTTACATCATCAACTGAGCTGGGAACCAATGGGGCTCGTTTCTTCTCAACTGTAGGCGAAGGACTGTCATCTGATGGCCGTCCTCGTCTTCTTACCAAAATGTCTCCTGCTTTTGGTAGTCCATGAGCTACATCAGATCGAAAAATCAACAGAGACATGTGTTTGGTAATTCCTCTTTGTCTGCAATGTCGGCGGTACAGGAGCCACGCATTCACAACACACATGTCAAGGAGGTGGAATACGATCCTTAGATAAAATCTTTTCACCCCAATATTACTCCTATGCAAAGCAACCAGCATGTCGTGCAGATCAACTCCTCCCATCGAACGGTTATATTCTCTAACAATGTCTGGCCTTGGAACATCAATATATTTTCGTTCTCCCACTGACCAACGTTTCACTGGTTCTACTGGACTTACTCCATTGTATGATGATGCAAGAACGACAGACTTTTTTATCATACCACTTCAGCGCTATGATGATGTTCCTTTCTGTTTCAGTTCGATAATCGTATGATCCTCGTCCCTGCTTTTTCAGCTCACTGTCTGCTTTTAGATTGCAGCCTTGAAGTCTTGTGGGTCTAACAATTCCAACAGGCAAAATTCCATAGTTTTTCAGGGCAGAAATAAGATTGTAAGAGTTGAACCAATTGTCTATAAACACTTCAAAATTTTTATATTTTGGCAGTCCTTCCACAAGCCTTATCACAATATCACCACTTATATCAAGACCAGTATCATTATGTACAGTTCCTTTCCCACGGTATATTTCAAAATTGTACACAATTCCACTAGAACCAGCACAGGCAAAAACTTTTATACCCCACTTGTGTGGTTTGCTTTTTGCATACTGTTTCAGGGATGAATGACCTTTGAAAGGAATGATTAATTCATCCACTGAATGATATTCCTCAGGTGCAGTAATTGAAAAACCTTGTTTGATTTTGTCAACAAATGGTCTCACCTTGAAAGCTTGTCATAATCAGGGTCCTCACTGTGTTTCATTTTAGTGTTGTCATTCACATGTAAATAATTTCTTAGCTTATCAAACATATTTCTAGGCATTGAGTCAGCTATTGGAGAAAATCTTGTAGCCTCTGCCCAGTACATTCTGTAACCAGGCATTTTCACAACACCTGCTAGGATGTTTATCCCTATACACTTTTCTATTTCACGAACATTTGTATCTAAAGATGCACCTGTTTTCTGTGTGCAGTATAGATTAGATTGCTCGACTAGGTTCTGGATAATGTCATCACTACACATAGTTCTGAAATACTGCAAAGGTGTCAGTTCATCTCCTGGAGGGTCAGAAAAAACTGCATTACATGATGTGTCCACTTCTTCAATGTCCTTCATTCTCCACCGAAGAGCCCGGTGTGTATCACACTGAATTTTCTGAGCTGAATGACTTGGTGCAAGGTTTGGCTCAGCAAGTAATCTGGAAGCTAAGGGAACATCATCTTCATCATTGGCTTGAAGGTCCAGAATTTCAACCATATCAAGGTCCAGTCCTTGAAGAAACTGTATACCCAGTGTAGTAGGGTCCTGCTGCGAGCATTTTCAATCTCTTCCTCCACATCAGACGTATCGAGGTCCAAATCAGATAAATCACCTTCGAGAAGCAGCAAAAACATGTGGCTACATTGTTCCAGCTGAATACACTGTGCAGTGACTGAGTTCTGCAGCTTGATTGGGTGAGGGGTTGTGTCACATACAGTGGGCAGTGGAAGAAAGGAGTCTGTGAGAGGGAGGGAGGATTAAGGAAGGATGGCTAAAATGACCTAGAGGGACAGCAGGTGCTTGGGATAGGAGAGCTGAAGGGATAAGAATGTGACACAGAAACTGGCACCAGAGAGTTCGTGCAAAGCATGATGACAATGATATGCTGAAATTTTTAATCACTCTATACTACTTCTTTGAAGTAGATGCTACTTTTGCACAAACATGAAATCAGTAAAATTCTTTGTTAAATTAGCTATCAGAACTGTTCATACTTATTTGCAATTATTTGTCAACAGTACACATAAGAGAAGATCCAGGAACAGAACCAGACCACACAATAGGCCTGAAGCTGTTTGCGCTGGAACTGCGTCTAGATTATATGGGAACTGGTATTCTCATGTCGAGAGTGAGCTCTCTTACAGTATCATTGCGGGATGAATGGAAACTGAACCACAGCAGAAAAACAGAGGCATTTAGTCCAACACGCAGGTATTCATTATAATCTGTCTGATTTATTACACATTAGAACAAGTTAGATTCTTATTACATACTGATGTATTGATATTTTATGAGAGTACTGTTTCATATTTCATGATATTTTTGATATATTATGAGAGTAGTGTTTCATATTTTATACATAAAAGATCATAATAGCTTGTAGCGAATTTACATTTTATGCAGCATACTGGCATTTTGTAGAGGAAGAGACTATATTAGTCTCAAAGCTATCAGATGTGTGTCTGTTCTCATTTCACTCACTGATCATTGCCAACACTCAATTAAAAACTTAAAGGCAAATGAAGATTAATGAATGAGTTACAGTCCCAGACGCATGAAACAATAGCAGAAGCAAAATAAAGTTTTGAAAGTTAAGCATAAAGTCAGTGTACTTCAGAATCATTACCATAATACACTGCAGAAAAACAACTATTGTTACCATAAGATGTGGCCAAAAGAAATGTTTAAAGTAGGTCATTCTTTTATAAAAACACAAATTGTTGCTTAAGTCATTTTGGTAACATGGCATATTTTGGCATCTTGCTACCATCTTTCAGGTGCACAGTTATTCATTACAACATTATTTTGTTGATTTTATGCTGTGCAGGTATCCAAAAAAGTATTGGATCATAACCCACTGTAAATTTCTCAGCTAAACAGAAATGAAAATATAATACCTGTGGCATACTTCCTCATACAAAATAATGTGTAATTAATAAACGTGCATCTGAGAATGGCAGAAGTTTAACCGAAATGCAAGTTAATGATAATTATGTCAGCACTGAACACTGAAGCTAACAGTATTTAAATAGTTACAAGTTTAGTAGTGTGGGTAATTTAAGTGTGTAAACTCTTATATACCCTCTTCCTTTCTTATTGCCAGTGCTTCAGTTTTTTGTTTTCTATGCTGTATTTGTTTTAAAATTTACTCAATTCTTAATTTTCTTTCTTTGTTTCTTCATGATTCCCTAATGTCTTTATCTTTTTCTCTCTTGCCTGTCCTGCCCCACTAAATCCTTTTAATGACTATCCCTTTCACCTCATCTCGGTAATCAGCATGTAATACTGATCCAGTTGATGACAGTTATTTTTGAAGTTGTTGTCTTCCTACCCCACCGTTTAACAGCAACTTATCAGTAGTAATATTTCTACCCATCAGGATGCCTCTATTCAGAGCACACCTAAAAATCATTTTTAAGGAAGAGATTTAAGAGTGCTACAAAGTACTCTAGATCACACTTACTCAGGTTACAATACAAAAACCGGAAAAGTTGTGTTCAAGGTTGGCCCATTACTGTCACAAACCCAGATGCACAATACAAAGGAAATGGTGACTAAAATTAGAGATATTAAGATTACAGTGAATGGTTAATTCATCGCATTTTATATTTCCAATTTATATACTAAAACATTCATTAACAAGACATCTGATGTTGCAAAGAATAAGTTAAAGAAATTAATATGTGAACATTTGGGAGTTATCAGAATTAGTTGGCACTGCCCTATGACTATATTAAGTATCAAGACGAGATTCATTTCCAACAAGATAGTATTGATGTAGTGACATATTTGTGAATCATTTAAATGTGACTTCTGTAATAAATAAGACACAGGCACTGATGCTGCTGGTTGGTGCTGAGGGTGCTATCGACATCAGGTGGAAAGGGGATTTCTATGAGCAGATGGACGGTGTAGCTATGGGTTCCCCTCTACCGCCTATCGTGGCAGATATTTTTATGCAGGTGCTCAAAGAAACAGCACTCCAGTCTGCACCATTACACCCAGAATGCTGGATACAACATGTTGACGACACTTTTGTCATCTGGCCACATAGAACTTTAAGTAAGAGGGCCTGCAGGATCAGCAATGAAACAATCTCAAAGCTGAACTACAGAATCTCAGGTCCTTTTTTGGAGCTAATGGCTATGACATTAGGATGATACATAAAACTATGGTGCCAAAGGAGGAGGGCAATAGGGAAATTCAGAACGAAGCACAGAACACATCCTACTACCATACGTACAAGGGGTCACTGAACGTCTGGGCAAAATTCTCCATTGGGCAGGTATTAAGCCAATTTTTCATAGCAACAACAAGATAAAAGACATTCTGGGCTCGACGAAAGATACAATTGACAAGTTTCATGCCACTGTATTTTATGAAATCAGGTGCGAATGTGGACTGATGTATGTAGACGAGACTGGGCATCCAATAGCACAAGGTTATCTGAACACAAGAGATATATCCGTCTCAACAAATCAGCAGTGGCAGAACACTAGGAACAGTGCAGGATGAAGATTGAATTTCAAGAGGCCCAAATACTGGAAAAACAGCCATTTAGCTTGAGGGGCAAGATCAGGGAGACTATAGAAAGAGCCAAGCAACCCGACAATATGAGTAGAGGAGATGTGTACTGACTTCCAGCATCTTGGCTGCCAGCAGTGCAGAAGGACAGCTCTGGCAAAGCAACAGGCATGCGGTAGGCCACAGCGGCGAAGGATAGGCAGAATCTGATGTGCCCTAGCCGATACTAGGCAGTTAGTAAACAGTGCTAAGATGCAGTCACCACTCAGTTTTCTATTCACCGATTTCCACCAATGGCAAGCAATAAAGGAAACTGCAATGGAAAACACCTATTTCCGCCAATAACACATGCAATGCAAAGACCAATAAAAGAATATCTAAAACCCTTTCATCCTCAGGTCGAATGATAGCATTCCTCCATAGTATATAAGTAATTAAACTAGCACCCATTCAGCAGTTAGCAATACACCCTGAGAAAGGTGTCTTGCAATAGTCACCAAAATGTTGGAATTTTATATTTGACAAGGTGGTAACAAACCCAGAAGAATGTCTGATGCCAGGCTTTTCACAATGGTGTGAACATTATGCATGTAGATAATTTATGCTCAATTAAATGGCCTACACAGTTTAATAGAATTTTGTCGGTTAATGAAACCAATCAAAGCAGCAGCTTTTTAGACATGGAAAATGACAAATGTTAAGCTGTAGCATAAATTTGAAATTTATCAAAGAAAAATAAAATTCCTAAATTGTTAAAAGTCAGGTCATTCAAACGTTAGTCTTCTTTGACCATACGCTGAGTAACTTGATTTGCGAAACAACAAAGAAAAGTAGACTGTAGTTGCCCCAGATCAGAGATCTATACTTTTGAATGGGCCAGGTGCTGAAAATTTTTAGTACACCAGATGCCCAAAATTTTTGAATAGGTCACACAGGAAGCCATTACAACACTCAGATCAGAGAACATACATAACTGACATATACTAATAACTTTGCAATGGTAGCCCCCCCCCCCCCCCCCCCCATTTGAAAAAAATATTATCACACAATTGCAGAGATTGATCACTCCCTACAAGCATTATATAGAACTAATAATTTTAAAAGTATCCTTTAAGAAGGAGAATTTACTTGAGAAGACTGTAAAATTGCAATAGTCAGTATTTCAGTTGAGAGGCAGGCTGCTAGGTTTGCTACCGGTATGTTCGTACAGCACACAAGTATTACAGAGATACTTCGGGAACACAAATGGGAGTCAGCAGAGGGAAGGCAACAATCTTTTCAATGAGCGTTAGAGAGAAAATTTAGAGAACCAACTTTTGAGGCTAACTGCTGAATGATTCTACTGCCACTAATGTACATTCCACATAAGGACTCCGAAGGTAAAATTAGAGATATTAGGGTTTATATGTCGGCATATATACAGCCATTTTTCCCTCACCCTATTTGTGAGTGGAACAAGAAAAGTAAATAACTGGTAGTGGTTCAGGGTACCATCCGCCACACACCATATGGTGATTTGTGGAGTGTGTATGTAAAAGTAGATGTAGATGTACCTAACTGAGGTAACATTCTGATATTGCCAATAAACATGTACAGAAGTGAAAAGAAAAAACAATTCTCCTAGCTTTCAGAACTGTTAGTTCCATACTCGGAGAGGAATTGTGGAAAAGAGGGTCACATCACTCAGACTACAAGTTGAGAGGCACCCACCTGTTATGAGGAACTACACCCTTTCTCCCTAAGGAAGTAACTAACATCATTTACTATCTTATTCATTCATTCACATCTGGTAACAAGAATTGACCATTACATATTAAATTGTTATGATAATTTTTTGTGTGCTTTTTTTCAGTATTTGTATATTTCTTTTTCTTTATTTCTGTTTATTCCTGCTACTATCAATATTCTAAGATTGCAACAGCTACCTACACCTTACTCTGCACAGTATTTTCATGGAATATATTTTTCCATTCTCACACCAGTGACCTCCTTTGTCACAGAAAAAGAGCCAAAAGTTTTCATTATGTTCGATCTGTTTCAATTGATCTACTATTATCCTTGTCATCTTGTATTATTAGTCCTATTACACCTACCATGATCACAATTACATGTAATATGACTGCTACACTGCTCTGTACAACTTGAGGATGAGATAGATAAAGTAACATAACATATTCACAACTTGCTGGAAATGAATTAAAGTGCTGAAGCATGTTGTCAGAGGTCTCCCAGTTGTGCACAAGAAGTCAGACATCACATGGCGTGATGTCAGCGAAACCGTAGTGCCAAATGGAGGTGGCCCTGCAACATGAGGCACCTGAAAGAAAGGGAAAAGTAAGTGTGTGTCTATTAGCGAGCAGTATGTTGCCCTGTGGTGGTGGTCTTTCTTCCAACATGCCCCAGAGACAATATTTGGATGACTTCACATGGAGAAGAAACATTGTGAAACTGGAAGAAGGGCAAAGTGGTGACAGGTGTAGCCCAGCAGTTTGGTATTGCTTAAACATGCGTGAAGATTGTTCCGTACCACAGTCACTGCTGTCCAAAGGAGAGGAAGTGGTTGACCACAATCAGCTACAGCAGCAGATGACTGCTACATTGTGCAACAGGCAGGAAGGAACCCAAGGCAAACTGCAGGTCCACTTCCAACCACATTTAACAGGACATCAAGGCACACAATCCCATGCTCCACAGTGGCACAGTGACTACATGGGAGTGGATTAGTATGTTTTGTCCCATTGAAACCATCACATATACGACACTGTTTGCAATTATGCCAAGAGCATGGGGACTGGACCAACAAAGAGTGTGATTGTGTTCTTTTCAGATGAGAGCAGATTCAGTCTGAGTACTGATTCTGGACATAACTTCATATGACAAGAAGTGAGAACATGTAATGCACCCAGGAACATTGTCGAACATTCTCGTTTTTGTGGTCCATGTGCTATAGTGTGGGAAGGCATAATGTTGCAAAGGCATACTGACCCCAGATCTTTGAACGTGGTACACTCCCCAGTCAGCATCCTTATGACACTGTATACCTTCCTTCCCCATGTACATCTTTTCAGGGATGCATTCGGCTCCGACTTCATTTTTGTGGATAGTCCAACAACCCCTTTTAGTTCAATAATCACCGAAATAATAAAATATAGATAGATGAGTGTTTTGACAGTTCTGTCTCATCCTTTTTTTCCCAGATATTATTGCCTCAGTTCTTTGTCCAGTAAAATTCTGGGTATAACCCCTCCAGAGGCCCTGGTCTCATAAGGTTTATGAAAAAACATTAACTTGTTAATGTGGATTATCATAATATGTTCTTGAACTTTGACAATAATATGATTCTCCTCAGTTACATAATAAATGACACTGTTTAAAAATGATCATTTTCAAATTAAACACTGCTTTTAAGTGTGACTGGATTTATATTTCTTCTCATACTGAAGCATTGCAAATGTTAAGATTCTTGATAAAGGTGTTTGTGGCTGTAGGCAGCTCACAAGACAAATTTGACATCATCTTACATAGAAATAAGTAATGATAATTAAATGGACACCCTAGCTGCAAACAGGCGTATATGTACTTCATTGGGGACATGTTGAAAACGTGTGCCCCGACCGGGACTCGAACCCGGGACCTCCTGCTTACATGGCAGACGTTCTATCCATCTGAGCCACCGCGGGCACAGAGGATAGTGCGTCTGCAGGGACTTATCCCTTGCATGCCCCCTGTGAGATTCACATTCCCAACATGTCCACACCACTACATTCGCAGTGCACCTAATAGATGTTTGCCCATCATACTCATTACTCATGGCAGATTAATCTACCAAGTCCCGTACAAGTTCAGGCATAGCGTGTGCATTCGCACAAGAAGGTCAATGGCCGGGAAGCCATATTTTAACTATATATGACGGTAGTATCTGTTCCCGAAAGAACAGTTACCGTGGATGACCATGCAGCATTGCTAGATATGAAATGATAATTAAATGGACACCCTAGCTGCAAACAGGCGTATATGTACTTCATTGGGGACGTGTTGAAAATATGTGCCCCGACCGGGACTCGAACCCGGGATCTCCTGCTTACATGCCAGACGCTCTATCCATCTGAGCCACCGCGGGCACAGAGGATAGTGCGTCTGCAGGGACTTATCCCTTGCACGCCCCCCGTGAGATTCACATTGCCAACATGTCCACACCACTACATTCGTAGTGCGCGTAATAGATGTTTGCCCATCATACTCATTACTCGTGGCAGATTAATCTACCAAGTCCCGTACGAATTCAGGCATGTTGGGAAAGTGGATCTCACAGGGAGCGTGCAAGGGATAAGTCCCTGCAGACGCACTATCCTCTGTCCCCCCGATGGCTCAGATGGATAGAGCGTCTGCCATGTAAGCAGGAGAGCCCGGGTTCGAGTCCCGGTCGGGGCACACATTTTCAACATGTCCCCAATGAAGCATATATACGCCTGTTTGCAGCTAGGGTGTCCATTTAATTATCATTTCATATCTAGCAATGCTGCATGGTCATCCACGGTAACTGTTCTTTCGGGAACAGATACTACCGTCATATATAGTTAAAATATGGCTTCCCGGCCATTGACCTTCTTGTGCGAACGCACACGCTATGCCTGAACTCGTACGGGACTTGGTAGATTAATCTGCCACGAGTAATGAGTATGATGGGCAAACATCTATTACGCGCACTACAAATGTAGTGGTGTGGACATGTTGGCAATGTGAATCTCACGGGGGGCGTGCAAGGGATAAGTCCCTGCAGACACACTATCCTCTATGCCCGCGGTGGCTCAGATGGATAGAGCGTCTGCCATGTAAGCAGGAGGTCCCGGGTTTGAGTCCCGGTCGGGGCACACATTTTCAACATGTCCCCAATGAAGTTCATATCTAGCAATGCTGCATGGTCATCCACGGTAACTGTTCTTTCGGGAACAGATACTACCGTCATATATAGAAATAAGTCACAGACTTGGCTTCCTATGGCTGATCACCTCCAACTGCTTCCCAAAGACTTTCTAGCCAAAGTTATATTACAGTAAATAAAGATAGCACACTTTGTCAGTGCACAGAGTTTGTAAGGTAACTTTACAGCAAATCTGAGTTTACGGTTATAAGGAAAGTACTAATTAGAGCATAAATACATGTATATTCTTAAGCATAATTTTTGGTAATGAAGTTTTGTGATTTGGGTGATGTTACATATGTAATTATCTGACTGTTGCTGATTAAAGAAACAAATCCAGGTTCACCAGATACTTAAAATTTTCTTAAGTTAAGAATGAAAGGAATGGACTTACACAATATAATAGGAAAAAGATAAATAAAATTTCAAATAATAGTCGCTAAACAACATAATAATCTAAACAGCTCCTGTAATGTACAAAGAGATGCAATTTTCAAAGAAAATTGTCAAAATATGAATGGTATCAAATGATTCATGAAACAAAGATGTATCATCGTCTACTGTTGAACAGATGACACTATAGTACAGATTCATTTAAATGACAGTGTGATACCACATTGAACAGCGCAGGTGGAGGAGCACTCGGAATGAGAGGATATTTCGCGAATGCCTGCCCTTTCCTCTGACTAAATCCTATCAGGCATGTGTGGAATGTATTGGGGAGATGTATTGCAGCATATCTACATGCACCAATGCCCATCCAGCAGTTGTCAGCCACACTGGTGGAGGAATGGAATGCCCTACCATCTTCCGGCGAGCAAGAACGCAAATTTCAGAGCGTGTGTTACCGTCCGTGGTGATACACCCTATTAAGAACCCATGTCCTATCTTTTGTAATTTCCAATGGATCCTTCATGCAGTGATTCCACTGATAATTATTATCTTTGAATAAAAGTGTAATTCCTGTTTGTCTCATTGCTTATTTTCTTCAGTTACCTGCTGTACTGTATCACTTCTTTCTATGTATGGTCCAGGTTTCATAGAAATATGCACTTGGCTGTGACACATCATGCGAAAGCTACTGTCATCCTTAAGTTTTGTGCATGGAGCATACAACTACTACTACTATTACTACTACTACTACTAGCCATTTTTTGGACTAACTCTGTGGAGCATCTTTCATGACTGAAAGAGAGAACAGGTTACTCCCATTTTCGAAGAAAATGCATGTTTATTTATCTAAATCTATCACTAAAGCTCTAAGTGTATATCACTGAATTAGTTTGGTTAGGAATTGTGAAATTGAGTTCATGCTTAAATTTGATGAGTTTCCATGAAACTAAATGTCACTTTTGTCAGAGTCAGCCGTACTTTGGAGCATTTGTCATGTAAAAACTACATTTCTTTCTTCCCAACACCCAGAAGCTAACATGTAATGACATTTGAATTGTTGCAATATTTTGTGACTTCAAGAGGCTTTTGATGTGGCTCCAATCAATTGTTTGGCAATGAAAAGAGATGCTTACAGAAAATTGTGCCCAGTTAATAATTTCACCTTGGATTCTGTCTAGGCAAGAGCTCATCTGGACTGTCGTTACCAGAAACAAAGATTGGCTGAGCTTCAGAGAAATGTTAGGATTTCTGTCAATGACTCTCAAAGAGAAGATAGTGCTGTGTTTGTATGGTAGTGGTCACCTAAAGGTTTCAAACTAGACTGTGAATGCTGAAAATGCAAGTATTTGTGAAGTGCTTTCATTCTTTATATGTAATATCAGTGACAAATCACTACAGTCAGTGATCAGACTATTAAAATTAAAAACAGTACAAAGTTAGTTGCATTGTGAATCTTGTAATTATAAAGGACAATAAGTCAATCATATTTCATTTTTATGATTCAGAAAAATGCAGCTTTTCTGAAAAACAAGTAATTTGAAAGATATGCCTGCAATCCATAATTGACTGTTGGTTGTTTTTCTTGTATCATTTGTGCATAGTGGAAGAAATTTAATAACTTTAGGTAAACGTTTCCCAATTCTCAACTGATTTATTTTGTCATCTTAGAGAGATTTTCAGACAGAAACATAAAGAACAAGTGAACTTGTGAGGGATTGCTTTAAAATTCTATGAATCTGATGGCTTAAGTAATTTTAAGAACTACTTACATATTCTGTAGGCATTAACAATGTTACAAAAATTAGGAAATGTATTGGTTGCCGAAGTCTGATATACACTGATCAGCCAGAACATTATGACCACCTACATAATAGCTGGCCTAATAGCATGGAGAACAGTGGCAATACGTCGTGGCATGGAAGCAGTGAGGCCTTGGTAGGTCGCTGGAGGGAGTTGGCACCACATCTGCACACACGAGTCACCTAATTCCCATAAATTCCAGAAAGGGGGCAGTGAGCTCTGATGCCATATTCAATAACATCCCAGATGAGGCAAGTTGGGGGCTGGTAAATCAATTGGAACTAGCCATTATTGTTTTGCAAACCACTCCATCACACTCTTGGCCTTGTGACATGGTGCATTTTCTTGTTGAAAGATGCCATGGCCATCAGGAAACATGGCTTTCATGAACAGGTGTATGTGGTCTACAACCAGTGTGTGATGTCCCTTGGCTGTGATGGTGCCTTGCACGAGCTCCACTGGACCCATGGGTGCCCACGCAAATGTCCCCCGGAGTGTAATGGAGCCGCCACCAGCTTGTCTCCATACGACGGTACAGGTGTCAAGGAGCTGTTCCCCTGGAAGACAATGGATTCACACCCTCCCATCAGCATGATGAAGAAGGTGTTGGAATTCATCATACCATGCAGTGCTCTGCTACTGCACCAACTTCCCATGCTGATAGTCACGTCCCCATTTCAGCCATAGTTGCTGATGTCATTTGCACATGCATGGGTTGTCAGCTGTGGAGCCCCATCATTAGGAGTGTTTGGTTCCTGTATAGTCAGACACATTTGCACTATGCCAAGCATTAAAGTCTGATATTACTTCCACCACAGTTCACCATCTGTCCTGTTTTACCAGTCTGCACAGCCTCCAACGTCTGTAACGAGCGGTGGCTGCCCAACCTCGCAACGTGTGGAAGTGGTTTCACCTTGGTTTCATCATGTGTTAAAGACACTCGCCACAGCACTCCTCAAGCCCCCAATAAGTTGTGCAGTTTCTGAAATGCTGTTGCCAATCCTCTGGGCCACCAAAATGTACCCTCAGTCAAACTCAGATAGATTGCATGACTGCCCCGTTCTACACACAAGTAGCACGCTCACTGATACTACATGCACCAAGTGTGTGTATGATTAGCAGTCATTCCTAGCCAGGTGATGCCGCTATATCCTGGATGGGTTTATATTGATAATAGGTCGGTGGTCATAATGTTCTGGCTGATCAGTGTGGAATGGTGGTGAGGAAACAGTGTAAGTACCAAACACAGCACTACACATTATATGATTTATTATGGAATGTAAATGTGTCTGTAGATGCAAGAAATTATAACTAATAATAAGAGCCATATTTGTTCAAAGCTTAGCATTGGCTGTGTCATGTTTAATACATTGGTTTTGACAACTATTTTTGTTCCACTACTAATATCCACTGCCTGCATCTGCAACTAATCTGAAGTCTGTACTGTGGTTCAGTGACAGTCGCTGCAATAATAATAATTTTAGTTTCATTAGGTCATTACAGCAATAGAAAATGTCATGTACAAGCTACAGTTGTTAATTCAAAAGAACAATACACCACTTATTAACATTCATTTATTTAAATATAACAACAACATGAATATCGCGTTGCTAGCTCTGAGTATTACTAAATTTCACAGCTAAATCATTCATAATTTTGAACTGTTTGAATTTGTGGACATTTGTTAAGAGAAACAAAGCTACATCTTTCATTTTATATTGTCCAAATTTCAGCTACATTTCATTCTATACCTCTTTGCTATTACCCATTCTGCGTTCAGAATACCAGCAGCCTTTCTTTTCCTGAAAAAGTCGGACCACTTTTTTTTGTGCAAAATATATAAAATAAAAGCACATAATTTTAGTTCCTTTGCTTTCGTGAAAGTTGTGCATCACTACCTTATGGCTTGTTTTGAACTGCATTTTCATAAAAAATTAGTACAATTTCTCCAGTTATAATTTCAAAGAGAGTGAGTGAGTGTGTGTGTGTGTGTGTGTGTGTGTGTGTGTGTGTGTGTGTGTGTTCGTGGTATTTACAGAACAGTGTAGATATTAACAGAGGCCGTCATATTTGTTGGAGTAAATACAACATTCCTGCATTATCTTGATAAAAGGTAATTTTCATTGGAATTTTGAAACGCAGACTGTGTAGTCTCTAATGTACTAAGAGATATTACATTACATAAAATGACATTATTACAATTACCATTTTTTGCAGACCTGCAATGATTTTCATGCATGGGGATCTCGGTTGGGATCAGCTGCAGCTCATGATTTCCAAGTCAACAACAGCAGACTTGCTCAAGATGTTCTATAAACTAGAAGAATTCTTTTCACAACAGTTCAAGAGCAGTAAACGGGTGTTCTCAAGCCTGCAGCCTCGGAACACAAGGGCCAGCAGCTTTAAGCGAAAGCAGCAACAACCTCTTCAGCCGGCAAGTGCTAGCAAGAGGAGAGCCACAGCCATACCTGAAGGTATTCACAGTTTCCTGGTGCATGTCTTCAGGTCACTCGGTAAGTGCATGTTGGCTTTTGGGTAGCCCCTTCTAATAGCATGTAGCAAAAGCATAACTTTTAGTTTGCTGGTTTTCGCTTTACAAACAGTAATTCATAATAACTTTTCAGTAATCAGTGATGGAAATGTAGCAACATTTGTAAGAATGTAATTGTAGTTCAGTTTTGCTAACATAGTCAAGTAGTATTATTTTCAAAAAATTAAAATGTGGATACATTTTCTGTCAAAAGAACAGAAAATAAGAACATGAAAGTTTCATGTCTCATCAATAATGAGGTTATCAAAGCCAGAGCGCTAGTTCAATTTGAGACAGTTGAAGAAAAGAGTAGTGTGTGAGTCTGTTGGAGAAGTATTTCAGAAATTATAGAAACTAAAATCATTAAAGCTGTGGGCTTTTATTCCCATTAGTCTTCTGACTGGTTTGAAGTGGTCTGCTATGAATTCCTCTTCCATGCCAATTTCAGTGCAACACACTTAACATTCTCAATTACATGCTATATGTCTACCATTACAGTTTATGTCCTCTGCAGCTCCCTCCAGTACCATGGAAGTTAGGTCTTAACACATGTCCTGTCATACTTCTGTTCTAGTTGGTGCTTCCACATATTCCTTTGCTCACCAGTTTTGTAGAGAACCTCTTCATTTCCTGACTTACCAGTCCATTTAATTTTTAGGCTCCATCTGTAACGTAACCTCTCATACACTTCTGATCTCTCTCTCTTTCCCCTTAGGCCACGATTTCCTACAGGGTGTACATAAAGTCTGGAAACACTTTCAATTTGCACAAGAAACAAACATTCTACAGATATCATACATATGTCATTTTGAAGAGAAACACTGAAGGTGTCCCCCCTCCCCCGCATGTATACTGCCGCAGCGTAGTTGGGTAATTTGCTGATAGCGCTAGTTGCAAACATGGTGAGTTCAGGTGTGGAGCGAGCTTTCTGTGTGTTGGAGTTCGACAAAAACAAGTGTGCTACAGCTGTTCATCGGATCTCTAGAACCCAGTAATATTTCGCTTTTTTCAATATTTTGATTTTCAATATTTTGCTTAATTATTGGCCAAATGCCTCCAAACTCCCTCTGCCCCCCCCCCTTCCCGTATGCCCCCCTCACACACACACACACACACACACACACACACACACACCACATAATCATGAAAGGAAAGTAGTTTATCGCTCTTACTACATTTTTGTTGTTCATGCAATCAAGCATCAGCACCAAGCATAACGTCATAATTTATTATTTCTTTACTAGTAACACTATTCCCAACACCAGTGCGCAGACAGGATCCACACATACCACGGAATGTATCTGCAAAATAATATCATTGTATGACACATAGTTCAGAAGATATGACCTCATAAACATTAAGGTGCATGAAAAACTAGCTTTTGCTTAAAATGGAGCACATATTACCCTGTTTATATGCATCTGGTGTTTTTATTATGTCAGAACTTACAGACTTACAACAGACTTGAAGCATAATTTCAAACCTTTCCTAAACTTCCAGAGTATTTTCTGTTGCTTGTTGAAGGTCATCTTCTGTACATAATCGACACCAAAGCATGTGCTGGACTGTCTGTTCTTCTCCACAGTCACACCGAGTATCATTTGGATCAGTGTATCCCCATTTTGACAGGTTAACTTTTGATCTTCTAACTCCAGATCTCAGTCTATTCCGGGACTTCCATGTTGTCCATTCCCTGTCGTAGCCTGGAGGTAAAGCTTCAACAACTCTTTTCTAACCAGGGGTTAGGTAGGTCGTAGCCCTCCATAGTTGTAACCTGGTTTTTTCAGCAGTGGTTCTAAGTTACTTTGATGTCCTGAAGAAACTCTTCCTTGACTTCAGTTGTTGCGGATGCAGTTCATGCCTATACAGAGGATGGGTAATTTCCTGTTCCAATGCCTTTCTTTCCTTGTTCGCAGCTATCTCTTTTCGAACAGGTGGTGGTGCTATTCCTGCTAGGTGACAAAGCCATTTGACTGGAGTGCGTTTCAAGCAACCTGCTATAATTGTGCAGGTTTCGTTGAGAGCTACGTCCACCTGTTTGGCATGAGTTGAATTACACCAAACAGGACAGGCATACTCTGCCACAGAATAGCATAGTGCCATTGCAGATGTTCAAATTGTTTCAGGTTGACTACCCCACTGTGATCTGGCCAGTTTTCATAGGAGATTGTTCCTGGCGGAGACTTTCAACTTGCATTTCATGCAGTGCTTTTTGGAAGTGAGAGATCTATCAAGTGTCACTCAGGAATTTTGGAGTCTCGTAGTGTCCAGTTCAAACCCCAACCATACTATTTTCAACTTGTGAGTGGTTCCTTGTTTCTCAAATGAAAAGCACACACTTTGGTCTTTGAAGGGTATGGTGTAAGCTGGTTTGTGTTTTAGTATCTGGATAGATCTTCAAGGGCATTCATGGGGCTGTTCTCCACTGATTCAAAATCTGTGCACTGGGTGGCTAGAGCGAGGTCGTCAGCATATAAGAAGCTCCTGGTATTTGGGGCTATAGGTTAGTCGTTTGCGTATGTATTAAACAGAATTGGAGCCAAAACACTTCCTCGCAGGAGGCCATTCTTCTGTAGTCTCCATCAACTACACTGTCCTTGAAAGTCGGTGAAGAACCTGCAATTCTGCAGAAAGGAGGTGATGAGTCTGGTTAGACTTAAATCTTTGGTCAGATTGTAGACCTTGACTAGCAGTAGCTAGTGATTGACCGTATCATATGCCGCTGATAAGTTGACAAATGCCACTCCTGTCACCTTCCGGGCTTCATAGCCATCTTCTATAAACTGTGAAAGTTAGCAATTATCCAGTACAGCTTTTACCTGGATGAAATCCAGATTGCTGAGGTGTAAGTGAAGGGTCAATTGCAGTTGACAGGCGATTCAAAATCAGTCTTTCCAGCAATTTGTAAAGATGACAAAGTAGTGCAACTTGTCTAAAATTCTTTGGATCATTTCCTTCTTTGCCAGGTTTCAGCAAAGCAATCATTTGACTCTTCCACCATATCTCATATTTTTGGAATCTGGTTTCTGCTTACACAGTTATCGAAAAGTTGGAGAGTCCATTTCTTTGTATTTAAGCCGAAGTGTTTGATTTGCTCAGTTCGTATATCATCCAAGCCAGCTGATTTGCCATTTTGACATTGTTTGATAGCCTTCTGTAGTTCTTCCATGGTGAATGATGATGTAAGGTCATTACTCTCCTCTTGCTCTTCTCTGTGCAATTTCGGTTTTTGTGATTTGTGTGTTGGCTTCCCGTTCATCAGTAACTGATATGCTCTTTGATTGGCAGTGATATTATGATGTGTAATGGTCTTAGTCGGATCATTGTTTAGGCGTCTCAGAAGTCTCCAAGCTTTATGGCTGTCTCTTTTCAGATCCAAGTTTTCTATAGTTTTTATCCACTTATCCCTTTTTGTCTCCCTTATAGAGGAAATAAGCTTGTTCCTTATTTCCACAGTTGCTTCACTGAAAGGGTTTTTTTCAGATAGGTAGCTGTATTCCACTCGTATGGTGGCTTGGTCTGAAGTAAGCCCAGCGATATAAGATGTTCGACAGCCGCGAGTAATAGACATTCTCGAACATCTCTTTACAGCTGCCGTGAAGGTGTCATAGCATTCGGGTATTGGTTCTGTATAAGATACTTCAATGTTCAGCAATTCCGCAAATCTTGATCAATCAGTCTTCTTAAAATTAAACCTTCTCTGGAAAGATACCATCTGAGGTATTATAGCAACAAATAATTGCCACATTATTGGTCCATGTTGTGAGTTGGGTATTGGGGAGCAGACAGATTTTACACATTGTTGGCTGATGCTCGTGCCACCAAAAATTAGGTCAGGATTGTAAGCTTCCCTCCACCTGCCACTGTTAAAATATCCAGACAGTTTTGCATCTTGCTTCTGCCCACACTTGTACTGCTGTCCGGCCAGCCGCGGTGGTCTCGCGGTTCTAGGCGCTCAGTCCGGAACCGCGCGACTGCTACGGTCGCAGGTTCGAATCCTGCCTCGGGCATGGATGTGTGTGATGTCCTTAGGTTAGTTAGGTTTAAGTAGTTCTAAGTTCTAGGGGACTGATGACCACAGATGTTAAGTCCCATAGTGCTCAGAGCCATTTGAACCTTTTTTTTTTTTTTTGTACTGCTGTCCCATTCTCTTCTTCATGATCATAGCCCCAAATGGTACTAGGACTGTTGAAATTGCTGATCACAATCTGCACATGTTTATGTAGAAAATTGGGTGGTTTGTTAACAGTGAATTCAGCACCAGGTGGTTTATAAAGTGATGTAATGGTGCAATTAACTGTTTCTAGAGTAAGAATTTCAATGTTGTTTTCCTCCTTGAATGCTGTGGATAAGATCCGGATATCTGAATGAACAAAGATAGCACTTCCATATTTATCATGTGGTCTTTCGATGGCGAGACACATTCTGTCTAGTTTTGGTCTATGCATGTCAAAACTTCTGTGTGTCTCTTGTATGCACAGTATATGACACAAGTGCTGACTGCATAGTTCTCATAGCAGTTCTTCTTTGGCTGGTGTTATGCCTCCTATGTTAATAGATACAAACATTAACTGTGGCCCTGAAATGGACTCAGGTGTATATATGTTTCTGGTGTGAAAGGATCGGCCATCAGATTATTATGAATCATATTCTGACGTTGCCCAGGGTACGCCCGATTGCTTTTATCATTCTGATTGCAGATCATAGCAATCTTCTCGGAGGCTCCTTTCGTGTACTCCACCGCATATGTGACACACGCATACACGATATTTGAGTAGATGTAAGATAAAGTGAGTTATTTAGCTCAGGAAGTTAATGCCAAAGACAGGGTGGACTCTTAAGTCTGTAATTGTATTCTATGAAGATTTAAGCTTTCATAGAAACAGTATGCTAGTCTCACAGAAACATTGAAAATACATTTCAAAATACTTGAAGGAAAATTCAGTCAGTCAAATTCATTTTTGTTATAGGATGAAAAATCTCATCATGTGATTATAACAATATTACAATAACATTAAAAAACACAGTCGGTACCAATAATTATAATTACATTGTGATAGCAGCTGAGGGCCAACCAGGCAAAAGAACAGAGTACAGTAGATTAGTTTACAAGATACTGAATAACTTACAAAAGAAAATACAAGCCTTTTATTTTTTAATGGGAAGGGGGGGGGGGGGGGGGGGGAACGGCGAACAGCAGTGGCTAGAAAAATAATGCAAAGTTGTAGAACCATACATGGCTTTGGATAACATAGATGCTCCATATAGGACAAGTAAAGAAACCTTTGGAGAAAAGAAAGACAGCTGTATGAATATCAAGAGCTCAAACAGCAAGCCAGTACTAAGCAAAGAAAAGAAGACTGAAAGATGGAAATTTCCTCCATGTAGAGGAAAGAACTTTGAAGAGAGTATTGTGGAAACAGAAGAAGATGAAATTGGAGTTGTGATACTACAAGGAGAGTTTTATAGAGTACTGAAAGACCAATGTTGAAAGAATGCACCTGGAGCAGACAACATCCTTGAAAGAACCAACCAGTCAAAACAATTCCTCTGGTGTCTCAGATGTATGAGACAGGTGAAATATCCTCAGACTTCAAGCAGAGTGTAATAGTCCCAGTTCCAAAGAAATCACATGCTGAAAGGTGTGAATATTACTGAATTATCAGTTTAATGGTTGCAAAACCATAACATGAATTATGTTCAGAACTACAGTTGGAGCATTTGTAGATTTAGAGAAAGCTTTTGACAATATTGACACTCCTCGAAATTCTGAAGATAGCCAGGATAAAAATAGAGAGAATGAAATACTGTCTACAAGTTGTAAAAACTAAACTCTGCCTGAATAGGCCATGAAGGCCCAAAGGTACCGACTGTACAAGCTGTACAGAAAGCAAACTGCAGTTATTAGTTAAAGGGCATGAAAGGAAGCCAATAGTAGAGGCTGGAATGAGACAGGTTTGTAGTCTACCCCTCCATGTTCAGTCTGTTCTTTGAAGAAGCTGCAAAGGAAACCAAGGATAAATTAGGAAATGGAGTTAAAGTCTAAGGGTAAGTAACAAAAAACATTAAGGTTTGCCAATTATATTGTAATTGTGCCAGAGACAGCAGTTTAACAGATTGGGCAGTTTCATGAAAAGAGGTTATAAGATGAACAGCGATGGAAGTAAAGCAAGTGTAATTAATTAATTCTGGCGATACTGGGGAATTAAATTAGGAAATTAGACACTAAAAGTAGTAGATGAGTTTTGCTATTTGAACAGCAAGATAGATAATGGCCGAAGTAGAGAGGATATAAAATACAGACTTGCAGAAGCAAGAATAGAATTTCTGAAAAAGAGGAATCTGTTAACATCCTACGTAAATTTAAGTGTTCAGAAATCTTCCGTGAAAGCACTTGTGACTGTAGATGGATATGGCAGTGAAACATAGGCAATTAACAGTACAGACAAGACGGGAGCAGAAGTTTTGAAATGTGGTGCTACATAATAAAACCAATAAATAGATTGGTTAGATCATATAACTATTGAAAAGGTACTGAATCAAATTGGAGAGAAAAGAAATTAAGCATAACTTGACCAAAAGAAGGGATCAGTTGATAGAACTAGTTTTAAGGCATTAAGGAATAGTTATGGCTGTTGACATACTTTCCGGGATGTGAGGTCGTGGTCCAAGAACTTTTCTGCTCCTTACGTTTCGTCCAGAACTGCGCTGGACTTCCTCAGAGGCGCTGCTCCGCTGAGTCTTGCCGACTGACTGGCCGGGTACCTGCACATTCGAAGGAGGAAGATATCCTCGACTGGGGGGCGAAGTACTAGCACGCGAGGCGCTTCACCTTCTGGCATGACGATTTGGCTAGAAAATTACATGGCTTTATCGTGCTGCTTGGCTTGGCTTTGTGCTTTTTTTTTTTTTATCTTTAAACCAACAAAGAAAATAAGGCAAGTACTACGATCTGTGAAGGATAAACGCCCTCCCCTGTCGACATGTGGTGTGTATAAAATTCCATGTACCTGTGGTAAAGTTTACATTGGTACTACAAAAAGAAGCGTAAACACGTGACTGAAAGAGCATAAAAGTCTATGTCGACTTGGAAAAATAGAAAAGTCAGCTGTAGCAGAACATGCTCTTCAACCAGGCAACCACTAAGTGAAGTTTTTGGATACCGAAGTTTTATCTACAACATTAAATTACTATCCACGGCTATATAGAGAAGCTATCGAAATTTATAAACATCACGATAATTTTAATAGGAAAGAGGAGGCTATGAAACTTAGCGATATATGGACAGGGGCTCTACAAAATTGCTAACAATTTTTATCTTGGACAAGGTGGTAATCGATAGTCAACCTTATCTTTGCTATGGATTATCAGTGGCTCTACAAAATTGCTAACAATTTTTATCTTTGACAAGGTGGTAATCGATAGTCAACCTTATCTTTGCTATGGATTATCACTGCTCATCACGTCTCACCTGAACCACGCCCCCCTTTCTCACAATATACACTCCTGGAAATTGAAATAAGAACACCGTGAATTCATTGTCCCAGGAAGGGGAAACTTTATTGACACATTCCTGGGGTCAGATACATCACATGATCACACTGACAGAACCACAGGCACATAGACACAGGCAACAGAGCATGCACAATGTCGGCACTAGTACAGTGTATATCCACCTTTCGCAGCAATGCAGGCTGCTATTCTCCCATGGAGACGATCATAGAGATGCTGGATGTAGTCCTGTGGAACGGCTTGCCATGCCATTTCCACCTGGCGCCTCAGTTGGACCAGCGTTCGTGCTGGACGTGCAGACCGCGTGAGACGACGCTTCATCCAGTCCCAAACATGCTCAATGGGGGACAGATCCGGAGATCTTGCTGGCCAGGGTAGTTGACTTACACCTTCTAGAGCACGTTGGGTGGCACGGGATACATGCAGACGTGCATTGTCCTGTTGGAACAGCAAGTTCCCTTGCCAGTCTAGGAATGGTAGAACGATGGGTTCGATGACGGTTTGGATGTACCGTGCACTATTCAGTGTCCCCTCGACGATCACCAGTGGTGTACGGCCAGTGTAGGAGATCGCTCCCCACACCATGATGCCGGGTGTTGGCCCTGTGTGCCTCGGTCGTATGCAGTCCTGATTGTGGCGCTCACCTGCATGGCGCCAAACACGCATACGACCATCATTGGCACCAAGGCAGATGCGACTCTCATCGCTGAAGACGACACGTCTCCATTCGTCCCTCCATTCACGCCTGTCGCGACACCACTGGAGGCGGGCTGCACGATGTTGGGGCGTGAGCGGAAGACGGCCTAACGGTGTGCGGGACCGTAGCCCAGCTTCATGGAGACGGTCCTCGCCGATACCCCAGGAGCAACAGTGTCCCTAATTTGCTGGGAAGTGGCGGTGCGGTCCCCTACGGCACTGCGTAGGATCCTACGGTCTTGGCGTGCATCCGTGCGTCGCTGCGGTCCGGTTCCAGGTCGACGGGCACGTGCACCTTCCGCCGACCACTGGCGACAACGTCAATGTACTGTGGAGACCTCACGCCCCATGTGTTGAGCAATTCGGCGGTACGTCCACCCGGCCTCCCGCATGCCCACTATACGCCCTCACTCAAAGTCCGTCAACTGCACATACGGTTCACGTCCACGCTGTCGCGGCATGCTACCAGTGTTAAAGACTGCGATGGAGCTCCGTATGCCACGGCAAACTGGCTGACACTGACGGCGGCAGTGCACAAATGCTGCGCAGCTAGCGCCATTCGACGGCCAACACCGCGGTTCCTGGTGTGTCCGCTGTGCCGTGCGTGTGATCATTGCTTGTACAGCCCTCTCGCAGTGTCCGGAGCAAGTATGGTGGGTCTGACACACCGGTGTCAATGTGTTCTTTTTTCCATTTCCAGGAGTGTATAAGTCGCTCTCAGACACCCGACCAGTCGGTCGGCAAGACTCAGCGGAGCAGCGCCTCTGAGGAAGTCCAGCGCAGTTCTGGACAAAACGTAAGGAGCAGAAAAGTTCTTGGACCACGACCTTACATCCCGGAAAGTATATCAACAGCCATGTCACCTGGTCGTGAAAGCCTTCATTCTACAATAAGGAATAGTTAATTTAGTAATGGAGGGGGAGGGGGGGGTGCAAATTGTAGATGGAGACCAAAGCTTGACTAAAGTAAGGGGCTTCAAATAAATGTATGTTAGAAGTAGTTATGCAGATATGAAAAGACTTGCACGGGTAGACTATCAAGAAAAGTTGCATCAAACCAGTCTTTGGAGAATAAACAATAGCAACAATTATAAATGTGATTGGTGCAGTAGAGTTAAGTTCATGATCCATGAGCAACTTTAAAAGTTGTATATTGATGAAAGCCTTATCATGGTGGAGAGTTGCAAAAACTGCTTCCAGAGGAGGTTCTAGTGTCAGTTCACATAAATAATACAGAAGAAAGATAGTAAGAAGATACGTGAATAGGGGACAGAGAAAGAAGAAAAACCTTTTATGACAAAAATAAGATTGTAGTGATCAAATATGCAAATTTAGTCCTCAGTGACCAGCATAGTGTTAATATCACTGTGTTACATCCACTATCCCAGGTAATCTTTCTTTACTGCTCTATTATCCTATGGCCTTGTTGATTAGTTGATTTCCTGTTCTGCTTTGACTGCCTCTTCAACAATGGAGTTGGTTGAGATGCCCAAGAGTCTTGGCACCTTCATACTTCATACCATGTCCTGTATCTAGACAATAATCAACAATATCAGATTTTTCTGGCTGCTGTAGTGTTTCTCGGGGTAATGTTTGTTGTATTTGTCTACAACCATATGACAGGTCTGGTTGATGTATTGTTTCCTACACCAAGGAAAAAAATCTTGTGATTCCTTGCCTCCTTTAAGTGCAGGAATCATATTTTTAAGAGTGACTAGGCTGGACACACCAGAAAGTGCGTACGCAGTGTGTGTCTCTAACAAGGAGCTCTTGATGTCAGCTGAGATGATGTAACTGTCGCTTTTGCTCCAAGCAGTTGCATGTTTATGCAGCCTACAGTGGTACCAGCCCCTGAAAATGAACAGCTTCCAGTAGGAATATTTATGGCTTCTGCAGTAACTTCTGACATTATGCATGATGCAGTGATCTTATAAGTAACTATCTTATTACAAAAACCTAAAGAAAACATCTTGTTTTTTTTTTTTTTTTTTTTTTTTTTTTTTTTTTTTTTTTTTTTTTTTTTTAAATATGTTTTCATTTAATGTGAGAATACATACATGGTGACAAGAGTAGAATAGTTTTTCTTATTACCAGAGTTAAAGGTAATAACTAGATCTGGCATTAGTATGTAGTCAAAGTTGTAGCATTGTGGTTTCACTTCATTTCTTACAAAGAGAGCTATTTAAAGTCACTAGTTTTTGCTATATATAGTAGACAGGGAATTCTGTTATTGTAGTGTAACGTATACAATTTCATTCTGTCTGTCTTTGCAAAATAATAATTCTTCCATTTTCTGGACCAAACCTATTTTGTCTCATTTGTCGAAGCAGCAATGGGTTTTATGATATACAAGCGCTGTTCAATAAAGAATGATCATAATTTTTTTGACATCATACCATTACTTGATGGTCCTTCTCACAGTGTTCTCCCATGAATGCAATGCACTTGTCACAGCGTTTCTGCCAGTCTTCAAATACATGCTGGAAACTATTTTTTGAGAGATCCTTCAGAATTGCCTTTGCAGCCTTCACCACTGCTTCTGATGATTGATAACGCCTCTCACGAAGGCGTTTCTTCATGTCAGGGTATAGAAAAAAGTCACATGGGGCCAAATCCATACTATAGGGAGGGTGAGGGATGCACTTCACGTTGATTTTTGCAAGATATTCAGCAACAACATTGACAGTATGTGGCTGCACATTATTGTGATGCAGCATCCAGCCTGCTTCACGGAAATGTGGTCTTTTGCGCCTGATATGGACTTGCAATGTTTTCAGGACGTCCCTGTAATATTGTTCAGTTACTGATGTGTGTGTAGGTACAACGTGCTGATAAACCTTTCCATGAATATCAAAGAATGAGATGACCATAACTTTCCCAGCAGAAGCAATCACTTTTCCTTTTTTGGGTGTCAATGATGAAGGAGATTTCCACACTGACCTTTGCTGTTTACTCTCAGGATCAAAATGATGTAGCCAGGTTTCACCAGCAGCGATTACATTTGGAAGAAACTGTGGATCTTCCTCTAACGTCAATTTTAACTGCATGCAGACCTGCTCGCGAATTTCCTTTTGTTCGGGAATCAGCAGTCTTGGAATCCATTGTGCACAAGCACATGTCATCTAATTTTTCTGTAACAAACATGTGGGTGGCACCCAATGAAATGTTAAGTATTTCAGAAAGTGATCTTAAGATAATTCATCAATACTCCTTCACAATGACAGCAGCAGTGTTGATGTTTTCTTTCGTAAGAGCAGTAACTGGGGCACTGGGTCCACCTTCCTTTGAAATCGATTGTCTCCCCTCTTTAAACATTTTAAACCACCTTCGAGCTGTGCTGTAGGGAAGAACAGACTCTCCTTAGACCTCCTGTAACATTGTATAGGCCTCAGCTGAAGATTTGTTGAGATGGAAGCAGAATTTCAAAGCCGCATATTGTTCCTCGCATTTTGCCTCCATTGCAGCGGTAGGCAGTAATGAACATGTCTGACCTTGCCTGCCTCTCACAGGCGGGAACCAGGAGTCTCAACAATGAAACTACTAATGCGTGTTTGTTGCACATTAAGCTAACAGAATATCATAAGATTAAATTTTAGCATGTGAAATTGTTGTGTTGTTGTTGTGGTCTTCAGTCCTGAGACTGGTTTGATGCAGCTCTCCATGCTACTCTATCCTGTGCAAGCTTCTTCATCTCCCAGTACCTACTGCAACCTACATCCTTCTGAATCTGCTTAGTGTATTCATCTCTTGGTCTCCCTCTACGATTTTTACCCTCCACGCTGCCCTCCAATGCTAAATTTGTGATCCCTTGATGCCTCAAAACATGTCCTACCAACCGATCCCTTCTTCTAGTCAAGTTGTGCCACAAACCTCTCTTCTCCCCAACCCTATTCAATACCTCCTCATTAGTTACGTGATCTACCCACCTTATCTTCAGCATTCTTCTGTAGCACCACATTTCAAAAGCTTCTATTCTCTTCTTGTCCAAACTAGTTATCGTCCATGTCTCACTTCCATACATGGCTACACTCCATACAAATACTTTCAGAAACGACTTCCTGACACCTAAATCTATATTCGATGTTAACAAATTTCTCTTCTTGAGAAACGCTTTCCTTGCCATTGCCAGTCTACATTTTACATCCTCTCTACTTCGACCATCATCGGTTATTTTACTCCCTAAATAGCAAAACTCCTTTACTACTTTAAGTGTCTCATTTCCTAATCTAATTCCCTCAGCATCACCCGACTTAATTTGACTACATTCCATTATCCTCGTTTTGCTTTTGTTGATGTTCATCTTATATCCTCCTTTCAAGACACTGTCCATTCCGTTCAACTGCTCTTCCAAGTCCTTTGCTGTCTCTGACAGAATTACAATGTCATCGGCGAACCTCAAAGTTTTTACTTCTTCTCCATGAATTTTAATACCTACTCCGAATTTTTCTTTTGTTTCCTTTACTGCTTGCTCAATATACAGATTGAATAACATCGGGGACAGGCTACAGCCCTGTCTTACTCCTTTCCCAACCACTGCTTCCCTTTCATGCCCCTCGACTCTTATAACTGCCATCTGGTTTCTGTACAAATTGTAAATAGCCTTTCGCTCCCTGTATTTTACCCCTGCCACCTTCAGAATTTGAAAGAGAGTATTCCAGTCAACATTGTCAAAAGCTTTCTCTAAGTCTACAAATGCTAGAAACGTAGGTTTGCCTTTTCTTAATCTCTCTTCCAAGATAAGTCGTAAGGTCAGTATTGCCTCACGTGTTCCAACATTTCTACGGAATCCAAACTGATCTTCCCCGAGGTCGGCTTCTACCAGTTTTTCCATTCGTCTGTAACGAATTCGCGTTAGTATTTTGCAGCTGTGACTTACCAAACTGATAGTTCGGTAATTTTCACATCTGTCAACACCTGCTTTCTTTGGGATTGGAATTATTATATTCTTCTTGAAGTCTGAGGGTATTTCGCCTGTCTCATACATCGTGCTCACCAGATGGTAGAGTTTTGTCATGACTGGCTCTCCCGAGGCCATCAGTAGTTCTAATGGAATGTTGTCTACTCCCTGGGCCTTGTTTTGACTCAGGTCTTTCAGTGCTCTGTCAAACTCTTCACGCAGTATCTTATCTCCCATTTCGTCTTCATCTACATCCTCTTCCATTTCCATAATATTGTCCTCAAGTACATCGCCCTTGTATAAACCCTCTATATACTCCTTCCACCTTTCTGCTTTCCCTTCTTTGCTTAGAACTGGGTTGCCATCTGAGCTCTTGATATTCATACAAGTGGTTCTCTTCTCCCCAAAGGTCTCTTTAATTTTCCTGTAGGCAGTATCTATCTTACCCCTAGTGAGATAAGCCTCTACATCCTTACATTTGTCCTCTAGCCATCCCTGCTTAGCCATTTTGCACTTCCTGTCGATCTCATTTTTGAGACGTTTGTATTCCTTTTTGCCTGCTTCATTTACTGCATTCTTATATTTTCTCCTTTCATCAATTAAATTCAATATTTCTTCTGTTACCCAAGGATTTCTATTAGCCCTAGTCTTTTTACCTACTTGATCGTCTGCTGCCTTCACCACTTCATCCCTCAGAGCTACCCATTCTTCTTCTACTGTATTTCTTTCCCCCATTCCTGTCAATTGTTCCCTTATGCTCTTCCTGAAACTCTCTACAACCTCTGGTTCTTTCAGCTTATCCAGGTCCCATCTCCTTAAATTCCCACCTTTTTGCAGTTTCTTCAGTTTCAATCTGCAGTTCATAACCAATAGATTGTGGTCAGAATCCACATCTGCCCCAGGAAATGTCTTACAATTTAAAACCTGGTTCCTAAATCTCTGTCTTACCATTATATAATCTATCTGAAACCTGTCAGTATCTCCAGGCTTCTTCCATGTATACAGCCTCCTTTCATGATTCTTGAACCAAGTGTTAGCTATGATTAAGTTATGCTCTGTGCAAAATTCTACAAGGCGGCTTCCTCTTTCATTCCTTCCCCCCAATCCATATTCACCTACTATGTTTCCTTCTCTCCCTTTTCCTACTGACGAATTCCAGTCACCCATGACTATTAAATTTTCGTCTCCCTTCACTACCTGAATAATTTCTTTTATCTCGTCATACATTTCATCTATTTCTTCATCATCTGCAGAGCTAGTTGGCATATAAACTTGTACTACTGTAGTAGGCATGGGCTTTGTGTCTATCTTGGCCACAATAATGCGTTCACTATGCTGTTTGTAGTAGCTAACCCGCACTCCTATTTTTTTATTCATTATTAAACCTACTCCTGCATTACCCCTATTTGATTTTGTATTTATAACCCTGTAATCACCAGACCAAAAGTCTTGTTCCTCCTGCCACCGAACTTCACTAATTCCCACTATATCTAACTTTAACCTATCCATTTCCCTTTTTAAATTTTCTAACCTACCTGCCCGATTAAGGGATCTGACATTCCACGCTCCGATCCGTAGAACGCCAGTTTTCTTTCTCCTGATAACGACGTCCTCCTGAGTAGTCCCCGCCCGGAGATCCGAATGGGGGACTATTTTACCTCCGGAATATTTTACCCAAGAGGACGCCATCATCATTTAATCATACAGTAGAGCTGCATGTCCTCGGGAAAAATTACGGCTGTAGTTTCCCCTTGCTTTCAGCCGTTCGCAGTACCAGCACAGCAAGGCCGTTTTGGTTAATGTTACAAGGCCAGATCAGTCAATCAACCAGACTGTTGCCCCTGCAACTACTGAAAAGGCTGCTGCCCCTCTTCAGGAACCACATGTTTGTCTGGCCTCTCAACAGATACCCCTCCGTTGTGGTTGCACCTACGGTACGGCCATCTGTATCGCTGAGGCACGCAAGCCTCCCCACCAACGGCAAGGTCCATGGTTCATGGGGGGCATGTGAAATTATGACCATAAAAAATTATGATCATTCTTTATTGAGCAGCCCTTGTACAACAAAAAAGGGCCACTGATGGCTGCCCAGACTTGCAAAAGCTTGCTTTCTCAAGAAAAGTAAGAATAAGTTGTGTTTTTCAAAAACAGTCAATACCAAGTCCTAAACTATTTATACCAAAATGTGCAATTTTATAACTTCACAAACCAGATTGTAATTTTTTTGAGAATGCCGTTTCAGGATGCCTTGTGAAATGTGGTTGAGCACTTTCCTTTTGCTGTGTTATCGCTGTGCACATTTATTGCATTATGCTGCACTATTCATACATTAACAGTGTAGAACAGACTGTAGTATTATCTTCTTTGCATGTTCGTTAATATTTGTAGTGTTGTTTTCCGTAATATTATCAACTGTAGTTTTATTTTGTAATTGTCAGTATGATCCTACGTTCAAGTAGAGGTAAGTATACTACCTTGATTCACTTGTCATTCATCTTATGTTTCACAAGAACTAAGTTGGAACTTACTATTAAGCCTCTACAGACAAGTTGTAGTCTCATCATGAAACAGGTAACTGGTTTTGTATATCTGCTCATAGAAGTGTTGTATACGTGTCATTTTTTATGTACATAGTAAAAGTGAATTATATTTTAAATCGAGTACTTCTTAAAAGCCTATCTCTTGTCTCACAATACCATTACAAGAATTTTCTTTCCCAATTTGAGCTTGTACTCTATTTCCGATGGCCTCATTCTGAAGTGACATCAAACCTTATCTTCATTCCTTTTTCCTTGTTCTGCTTCCTCTCTTAATGCTAGCATCTAGCTTATAGTTTTGAAGATATACAGTATGTTCTAATAATCCTATGAAAATTTCAGCAAGTGTCCCATGGGAGGATGCAAGGCACCACCGTCACTGGCAGCGAGTCCTTTCTCAGGTGGCAGGCCTGCACTTGTCAACACTGAGCTTCCCACTCCCATCATCAGGCACCGTGCTAGGTGGTACTATGGAGCTACATGGCAGCAACATCTCACTCGCCTGCTTTCACGGGATAAACTTCAAGTCAAAGTCATGGGCACTGTTCTCCCTCAAAGAACCCTGCATCTCTTTTGCCACTGAGGCTCAGGAAGTACCTTCAACAGATGGTAAGAATTAAGACTCTAAAATTACATTACCTTAAACTAATAAAATACCTATTCTCACAAAAGGTGGAACTACAACATTGTAACTCTCTCTCTCTCTCTCTCTCTCTCTTTCTCTCTTTCTCTCTTTCTCTCTCTCTCTCTCTCTCTCCTTTTTTTCAAATCAGAAGTACTTTACACATCTGAAATGATGATGATCGGCGGCAAATCTCTAATCAAAAACATCAAGATACAAGAAAGGAAAAGTCTGAGGAAAATCTTAGGAACAAGTTACGTAAGTGGACATTGGATGAAGAAGAAAGCAAAGGGGGAAAAATCACAGATACAATCATTAAATAGCAGTTACATCTTTATTTCACTTACATGGAATGACTAACAACATGTTCACTGAGAATGTTCTGAACTTAGATTCATTGATGAAGGACTGAAACAATTGGCTATCAGAAATTCATGCATACCAGAAGCAAATTAGCAAATGTAAAGAAAATGTTTGACATAGAAAATACAAAACCATAACTAAAAATCACAAGTTTTTTGAGCCTCCTTGACACACAATGGAGAGAATAATTGCGCGAGAGGGGGGGGGGATGGGAATACCTACACAGAATTTATTATGATGAGATTTCAGTGTGTGTGTGTGGGGGGGGGGGGGGGGTAACAAAACTTTTTTTTCCTCTCCCCAAAAACTATGAGCTGTCCATTTGGTCATTCACATGTCTGTTTGCTGTATTCAAATATGTGTGTGTGTTGTTGTGGTGTAACATCTGTTTACAACAGTGAGGTGTAAGGAAGGGGCCTCCAGAATACTTACCTCCTCTTTGTCCTGCACAAGTACCACGTTTTGACTCTGGCATTCCATACTGGAAGTTTTAACTCTTGAATTCCTTTGTTGTAACATAGTTTACACCCATTTATTTGTTGTTTTCATTTCAGTAAGATATTTGTGCAGCATCTCACCTGCACTTGCTATTCATCACATACTTGTGATGGTAATATACTCTTACCTCTCAACTCGTATTCTGTAATGAGTGTATAGTATGACAGTCACCAAGGTTACAAAAAGGGAACAGATACATCAATGTCTGGACAGAAAGTTCATGATTTTGTGAAGAAAAATTACAGGACATGAGGGAGATTTGAACACGGATCTTATGCTGAGGAGTTTAACTCCGTGACCACACGATGACGACAAAATCGTGATTATTGCATGTTGCTCGATGTTGCACATCTTGAGCTTGGACCATTCTCAGTTTCTATTTTGCTTCTTTTTTCACAGTTCCGGAAGTCTTCTTCCTGTTTTCATAATTGATCCGTGTTCAGTTTTGACGGGCTGCACTTTGTACCATTTTACCACTAAATCTGAGGAGGGTGCATTGGGTAGTTTCCCTAGTGAGGTATCAGGTATCAACCCATGCTACAATGGCCACATTAGTACATAGTGTAACCTCCATAGGCACTGACTCTGTCATCCAGATGATTGTACAAATGGCAAATACTGTCCTCCAATATGTTATGCCATACCTGCTCAACCTATTCAACCTGTAAAAGTTGTTGGTTAAAATGTCACCTGAATTGCTTCTCATCCCACCACATCTCACACAAGCTCGATTTGAGTCAGGTCTGGAGATCATGCTGGCCAGGGAAGTCATTGCACATCTTGCAGAGCACATTGAGTTTCACAGGCAGTATGTGGGCAAGCATTATCCTGTTGGAACAACACGTCACCTTCCTCTTGCCAGAACAGCAAAGGAACGGGTTTAACAACATTCTGCACATACTTAGCCCTGATTAGCATCTCCTGTATACCCACCAAAAGGCGTACAAAAGTTGTAGCTTATCGCATCATGAACCACGACGCTTGAAGTGGGGCCAGTGTGTGTTGGACAAATGCACTCTACAAGACAATGCTCACCAGGTCTGTGTCGTATGCACAACCAACCATCACTTGTGTGCAGGCAGAATTTGGTTTCATCGCTGAAGGCCTCGATGTACATTTCCATCTTCCAAGTGATTCTCTGTCAGCACCAGTCGAGCTGTGCATGTTGATGCTGTGGCGTGATTGGAAGGTGGGCTAGAGGTGTGCTTTCCTGTAGTCCCACTGCTAACTACCAGTTCACGACAGTCGGTGTTGACATATCTGGGCTCAGAAGCCCTCTTACCTGTGCTGTGGCAGTTGTACGATCTGCCACTGATGCCTTCACAATTTGGCAATCCTGGTGAACATCTGTGCTGCATGGATATCCAGCACCTCTTCTACAGGTGTGAGAATGTTCTTGTGACCACCGAGACCAGCATTGTCGCACAACTGATGCAGCACATCCAACTTGTGTGGCAATTCCCTAAAAGGACTACCCCACCACTTGGACATTCACAATTTGACCCCTTTCAGATTGGTTCAGTTGGCTGTAAGGAGCAGAAGTGCATCTCCACTATGTGATTGCCTGCTTGCTTCAATTTGCTCCGCACCATGTATTTTGGCTGTGAGCATTCCTATTAATGGGTAGACAGAGAGTGGTCTCTGGCATCTATGCCACTATGCTGTCGGATAACATTGAAACCATTGGCAGTACTTCTACTGTCCCACAGGTCGTGTATGCCATCATCAAACCAAAATCGACATCACCCTCCGGGTGCATCAATTTTTTTTCCTGCAGTGTAGATGTGGGCATCTAAATATGAAGTGCAATGTCACATTGAATCATTGTTTTCTGTGTGTGTGTGTGGGGGGGGGGGACCCCACCTGCTGGCCAACGGGTTTTGTCATCTTCCGATTTTCTTGTTATATTATACATACAGTATTATGTAGCTGCACATATCAATTATTACTTAACTATGTACTGGTATTTTTGTATTCTCTGCAGGTAGTGAACACCAACGTTTGGATGTCCACGTTGTACAAACACTAACATTCAGTTTAGGCATGACAACTGAGCAACCTCACGCCCAACATCTCAGCATGGCAACAATATGCCGCGTCAGTCGAAATGTACTGTTTCCTCCCCAGTTTCGAACACTTCAGGAATGGTTTCATTATGCATTTGCATGCAGTGAAATTGATGGTAAGTATATAACATCGTCATAAATATTATCAGCCATATACAACCAGCACAAGTTAAACAAAACTGATTTTTTTTTAAATATTTTGAAACAATGTCACAAACAAAAGTAATAAAGCTGTTACCCAGCAGGAAGTGAAGTAGATACATTTTTATGCGATTTCTTTTCTCCTATGAAGTAAATCGACTAGCTACCTCTGAAGGGATCTGTAAATAAATATGAACTTTATACTATAGTACAGTTTGTCTTTTTTTTCCCGCTTGGTGCTCCACAAACATAATTTGAAAAAATATGACTTTCAGTTGCATGATGACCAAGGCTGCTCCATACAATAATTTATTTTATTGTTGAACCAGTGTTGAGCTAATGCTCATGATTGATGGCCCTGTTTACAATAGAGAAGCATATGTTGAAATAATTACTAATCAGTGTAATATATTATTAGTGTAATTTTATCTATAACAGCAATGAAAATTCCTGGATGAAACAACACATAAAGTAGGGAAAGGCTGGAACACAGCCTACGCCCTTAGAGTAGCTCCTACGTTACTGTTGACCCAAACATCCCAACACGATGGATGCATCAGCAGTGTCATATGCCTTCAGTGATACAAAGTGGAGAGCCATGAAATTTAATCTGAGGCATTGACACAAAGTCTAGTCATAAGGGACTACATACCCCACCACCCTGTCATCTCTTCATACCCTTGCTGACTACATATTGATCCACCACGATTCAAACTGACTGACTGTTGAGGGCCATTAGATCAGTGGCATTAGTGACTTGAGCTCAGTGTTTGGTTCTTTGTGTTATATTAAGAAAAATGATGTTAAACAATGGAAACTCCAAGTAGGAATATTAACAATATAGGAAAAGACAGATTGCTACTTACTGTAAAGAAGCCATGTCGTGTTGCAGACAGGCACAATTAAAAGACACTCTCAGTAGCTTTTGGCCACAGCCTTTGTCAGTAAAAGAGAGACAACACACACACGTGCGCACACACACACACACACACACACACACACACACACACACACAAACAAACAAACAAACAAGCACACCTCATGCACATATGACCGCCAACTTAATCATCTCGGGCCAGAATGCAACAGCTCGTGTGATGCAAACAGCAATCTGGAGAGAGTTGGGGAGGGAAAGAGAAGAGATAGTAGTGTACAGATGGGAGAGAGACAAACACTGTGTGGTGGAGTGTGCAGGGACTAGATTGCCAATGGGAGGTTGTGGGGCAAGGAGGTGGGGAAAAAAAGGAACAAAAAAGAGAGAAGCAGGGAAAGGCTTGCAGATGCATTGGCAGAGGACTGCAAATAAACTGGGCGAGAGATGAGTTTGGGGAGGAGATGAAAGGACAGAGGGGGTGGAAACTGTTGGGTGGAGGGTGTGGAGACAGTATATTACCAAAGGTTGAGGCCGGGATAATTACAGGAGCAGAGAATGTCTTGCAAGGATAACTCCCATCTGCACAACTGGTAGAAGCTGGTGGTGGAGGGAAGGATCCAGATGGCTCAGACATTGAAGCAGCCATTGAAATCAAGTGTGTTATGTTCAGCTGCATGTTGTGCCACAGGTTGGTCTACTTTGCTGTTGGCCACAGTTTGATGGTAGCCTTTCATCCTGTAGACAAGTCACACCAATATAAAAAGCTGTGCAATGTCTCAGCAGAGCTGGTAAAGGACATGGTTGCTGTCACAGGTGGCCTGGCCCCTCTTGGGATAGGATAAACCTATGATAGGACTAGAAAAGGAAGTGCTGTGTAAGTGGATTGCGTAATTTTTGCACCTGGGTCTTCCACAGGGATATGATCCTTGTGACAAGGGGTTGGGATTGGGAGTGGCATAGTGATGGACTATGATTTGTGGTGCTTGGGTGGGCGACAGAACACTGCTTTAGGAGGGGTGGGAAGCATCTCGGGTTGAATGAACGGCCACCATCAAACTGTGGCCAACAGCAAAGTAGACCACCTTGTGGCACATCCTACCCAAGATACTTCCCACCCCTCCTGAAGTGGTGTTCCATTGCCCACCCAACCTCCACAACATCCTAGTCCATCCCTACGCAACTCCCAATCCCTTACCACGAGGACCTGTGTAAGGCCCAGGTGCAAAACCTGCCCAATCTACCCACCCTGCACTTCCTTTTCCAGTCCTGTCACAGGTTTATACTATCCCATTAGGGGCCAGCCCACCTGTGAAAGCAGCCATGTTATTTACCAGCTCTGCTGCAATCTGCGCAGCTTTTTATATTGGTGTGACTAACAACCAGCTGCCCACTAGGATGAATGGCCACTGTGAAACTGTGGCCAAGAGCAAAGTAGACCACCCAGTGGCTTAACATACAGCTGAACATAACACACTTGATTTCAATGGCTGCTTCACTACCCGAGCCATCTGGATCCTTTCCTACGGTCTCAACCTACAGTAACATACCATGTCCACACCCTCTACCCAACAGTTTCCACCACCTCTGTCCTCTCAGCTCCCACCCTGTTTATTTGCAGCCCTCTGCCAACACATCTGCATGCCTTTCACTGCTCCTCTCCTTTTTTGTTCCTTTCTTTCTCCACCTCCCTGCCTCACAACATCCCGATGCTGTGCCTGTTGGCAGTCTAGTCCCTGCACACTCCACCAGACAGTGTTCATCTCTCTCCCCACCCGTAGACTACTATCCCTTCCCTTTTCTTCCCTCACCCTCTCCAGATTGCTGCTTGCATCCCATGTGATGTTGCCTTCCGGTCCGAGATGCTGGAGTTGGTGGTCATGTGTGCTTGAGGTGTGCTTGTTTGTGTGAGTGAGGTGTCTCTCTTTTATTGACAATGGCTGTGGCCGAAAGCTGTTGTGAGTGTCTCGTAATTGTATCTGTCAGCAACTTGATGCATCTTCTTTACAGTAGTAGCAATATGTCTTTTCCTTCAGTGTTGAAAGGTGATGTTATTCACTGCCAATTCCAAGTAATTTTTCAAGATTGTCCTACATTATGAATCAAAGTGGCTCCATCAATATACATGCATTAAGTCATTAAATATAGATACAGTTTTCCAAGGAGGAAGGGAAGTCTTTCAATAGGCAGCAGGAATGTTTTGAAATTAGTAGGTTTCTTCTCTTATAAAAAAAGAAAACTGATAGGGAAACTTAAAGACCACAAAGAATGGAACAAATAAATTAAGAACAAAAATTAAGAGTGAGGCACCCAATGGACAGAAGAAAAGGATGCATTTCTTTTTAACGATTATAGCTGCTAAATTGACACAACTTCTCTCTACTTCCCTCTCTCTCACTCCCTCCTTTCTCCCTGTGTACCTTATCTTTGGCATTGGTTTAACCAATCAAAGAGCTTCTTTCATCAGGAAAAGGGGTTCCTCTAATGCTTGTTGTACTGTATCAAATGTAAGCAGACATGTATATCTGGTATGGTCGCTTGTTTAACCATGTGCTTTAGGCCCATAAGTCTGTGCTCTGCAATTGCAGCAGACAGACAACTTGAACAAGGATCTATTCTGATTTTCACAATGTATATGATAGTTGTAAATGTGGATATAGCTTTCATTTATGGAGAAAATTGTTCACCTGTTAGAGGAGAGATGTGATTGAAAACTGGAAGGCATCCTGATTGTCCAAGCCCAGTGTGAATATGCTAGAGGTATCAGCCAAAGGAGTATTGTTTGAATACTACATTGCAGCACATTTCATCCTTTTCCCATTTTGCTCCACCAGAAGCTTCATGGCAATGACATTCAGAATCAATTATAGTTGTCCAAATAGTGCCTACGAAGAACGATCAGTGATACAGCAATTCAAAAACTGTGAGCAAATCGATCTTCACAATATGCACTACTGCTCAGTTGAAAATACGCACAAATTGAGAGAAGTGAATAAACAGTGACCTTAGTTTCTCAATTATTCAATACAGGCTTTTCAAGAATCACATTGTTGGTCCCTGTTTTATCAGTGCGACTCTAAATAGCCACGTAGCTCATGCAGCTCTCATTATGAATATTCTTCTCAGTGGGGACAAATTCGTACTGGCATTCCACAGGCTTCAATTATGATACCACCACTGTTCTCGCTGTATTCTAACAAACCTTTGCTGATGATGTAAGCATCATAATGAAGTCTAGCAAAGCTGCAACAGCAGAAGCAGCAATAAATGAAATACAGAGGCTTAGCCAAAAGTTTTCAGCAACTCTTAAATAGGAAGTTTGACAACAGTGTGATTATCTTAATTTCAAACAGCAGTTTTCCTGGCCCTCAGAGCATGCATTTAGCAGTCCCCCTGCCACTGGATTTCAAACCATACTGCAAACAGTGACTGAAGACGCAGACAGTGCTGAGTGTGACGCAATGCAAGATGAATCTGTTGCACCACAAATTTTGTACAGTGGTTTGTTATGGCTACAAAAAGAAGTTAAATGCTGAAGACTGCCACTCTTCTCTGGTTTGTGTTTTTGGTGAGTCTGCTCCTTCTAGGGTCATCATTGGAAATGGTTTCATGAATTTTCAAGGGGTTGGGAGTGTCTTAAAGATGAATGTTAGTGCAATCCGCCATCATTGGCTGTGTCCCAAGAAAACATTGATACTGTAATGAAAATGATAGATGATGAACCTCTTGTCACATTTTGTGACATTGAAGAGACCATAAAAAATTTGGGTTGGCTGCGATGCAGACCATCATTCACGATCATTTTCACATAAGAAAGAGGTATGCCCATTGGGTGCCACATGACCTGGACAGAAGCCCAAAACCACACAAGAATGGATTGGTGTTGTTTTATTCTTGAAAAATTCAACAAATGGTGACTCAAAGGAACTTACAATGTCAACATAGGTGACGAAACGTTGTAGTGTACCCTTCTCCTCGGGGTTCTGCCGTGAAAAATATAAAATAGAAAATCTGATTGGGTGTACCCTTCTCCTCGGGGTTCTGCCGTGAAAAATATAAAATAGAAAATCTGATTGGGTTTGGAATTTTGGTGGTTTCAGTTACGGATAAGGCGGACTTTGTATTATTGATTGAGATCGTGCTGTAATTTGACCGTGCATGGCAGACTGGGTCGGCAACACTACAAAAAGCGACTGTACGGAAATAGCATCAGAAACTAATTGAAATTTACCTTATAATCTTGTTAGACACGCAGTATTAATTACAATGTAGTCTTCATGGCTGTCCTCCTAATTTCTCTTGTAGGACGACCCGTCTTTCACTTTTCTCCGTCTGTTGAAAACTTCTTCAAGTTGTCACTGTAATGATCAATTTTCAAATTTGATGATAACCACCTCGAGTCACTATTGAAACAACCTCACTTTGTAATGTAATTTTAATTTCCACCCAAAAGTACACTCAACACATCGCCAAAAAATACACGTCTTTCATATGAAGACAAGAGAGAGAGTGTCATCAATTAGTTGTTAAAAACAAAAACCTACGCAAAAGTAAAAAGACGATCAAAATTATTTATAAAAATCGGTCGCTGGCACAGCGCTCTTCTGCATGCGCGATCGTAAATTATATCTTTGTATTGGCGGAGGCGCAGAAGTCAAAGTACCATTACAATGCCTCCTCTACTGACACGCTCCGCAAGCGAGCGTGGCAGTATAGAAAATTTACATAGATACATATATATGAGAAAATAAGAAATTTACACATTACAAAAAATATTTCTGAGCACAATGCTCTTTGCATATCAGTCTTTGTATACAGTCTTTTTGGTGTGTATCTTCTTTAGGAGTCGTAACATTAATGTCTTTGAATTGCAGCGTATTATCGTTGATTCGTTGTTTAGCACAGCGTTTGAATTCATTTCACATGATTCGTGTTTACAATGGAATTAATTCGAGCAATAAATGTTTCTATTATATTGCTCCAATGTCTTTAAATGTAGTATCGGATTCTGAGTGTGTGTGTGTACTGCCTGGATCTCTTGCGTGTGACTTGAAGAAAATCCAAAGTTTGTTCAATGTGTCAACACGAAATTGTGATCTCCAGCAGTCGAATTTTGGTGGCGTCTACCGGGGTATAAATGGTCAATGAGGGCACAGGAAACACCTCACTGCCTACGACAGGTGATGAGCTTGTCTTTTACACCAACCTGAAGACCTGCCGGCTTCCACTACACCATACACTTCAAGGCATATTGACACTACGTAAATATTTCTTGACCAGTGTTCCATCATGTTAGTTTCTTCTTTGCATTTTCAGTTCCATTTATATGAATCATGTGCTACATGCACAAGTCCTTTGCAGTTCATTAACATCTCCTTAAAGTACATTTCTTGATCTAGTAAGTACATAAATATACAAATATTTACAATTAATCATTACATGAGATAGTTACATTGTTGTCATATAGCACATATACAGAATTAAATGAAAAATATAGTAAATTTTTACATTACATTCAATATCATTGTGCTGACATGTGAATTACATTACATTCAGATTGAAATATACATTTTATTTATTTTATTTGTTAGCTCTTCTTTTTCCCCATTTCGTTACACTTGCAACATTTGAAGATAATTGTGGCAACTCGCTAGAATATTCAACTTAAAATTCATCTTGCCTCCTGGAATAAAATTTACACATATTACAAGCTTCAAGACAGCCCTCTGAAGGAGGATAGGTTCATGGGATGGTCGCTAACTACTTCATAAATACGAGTAAAGTCATCTCCTACAGTGGACTACACAAAATAAAATATAATAAATAAAATACATGTTAACTTGATATAATGTAAAAGTTCCTATACCTAATACCGTTTCTAAGTGTGGTGTCCCCACTATTGCTGTTTCTAAGAGTGGTACCCCTCTATTACCGTTTCTAAGAGCGGTGCCCCTCTAAATATCATAGGATCCTACAAGTATGTACATCAGTGTGGTAAGAGAGTGTGTGTGTGTGTGTGTGTGTGTGTGTGTGTGTGTGTGTGTGTGTGTGTGTGTGTGTGTAAAATAGAGGGAAACATTCCACGTGGGAAAAATATATCTAAAAACAAAGATGATGTGACTTACCGAACGAAAGCGCTGGCAGGTCGATAGACACACAAACAAACACAAACATACACACAAAATTCAAGCTTTCGCAACAAACTGTTGCCTCATCAGGAAAGAGGGAAGGAGAGGGAAATACGATAGGATGTGGGTTTTAAGGGAGAGGGTAAGGAGTCATTCCAATCCTGGGAGCGGAAAGACTTACCTTAGGGGGAAAAAAGGACGGGTATACACTCTCACACACACACATATCCATCCACACATGCACAGACACAAGCAGACATCTCACAAGCATATCTTTAAATATGTCTGCTTGTGAGATGTCTGCTTGTGTCTGTGTATGTGTGGATGGATATGTGTGTGTGAGAGTGTATACCCGTCCTTTTTTCCCCCTAAGGTAAGTCTTTCCGCTCCCTGGATTGGAATGACTCCTTACCCTCTCCCTTAAAACCCACATCCTTTCCTCTTTCCCTCTCTTTCCCTCTTTCCTGATGAGGCAACAGTTTGTTGCGAAAGCTTGAATTTTGTGTGTATGTTTGTATTTGTTTGTGTGTCTATCGACGTGCCAGCGCTTTCGGTTGGTTAGGGGGAAAAAAGGACAGGTATACACTCGCACACACACACATATCCATCCACACATACAGACACAAGCAGACATATTTAAAGACAAAGAGTTTGGGCAGAGATGTCAGTCGAGGTGGAAGAGTAGAGGCAAAGAAGTTGTTGAGAGACAGGTGAGGTATGAGTGGCGGCAACTTGAAATTAGCGGAGATTGAGGCCTGGCGGATAACGAGAAGAGAGGATATACTGAAGGGCAAGTTCCCATCTCCGGAGTTCGGATAGGTTGGTGTTGGTGGGAAGTATCCAGATAACCCGGACGGTGTAACACTGTGCCAAGATGTGCTGGCTGTGCACCAAGGCATGTTTAGCCACAGGGTGATCCTCATTACCAACAAACACTGTCTGCCTGTGTCCATTCATGCGAATGGACAGTTTGTTGCTGGTCATTCCCACATAGAATGCATCACAGTGTAGGCAGGTCAGTTGGTAAATCACGTGGGTGCTTTCACACGTGGCTCTGCCTTTGATCGTGTACACCTTCCGGGTTACAGGACTGGAGTAGGTGGTGGTGGGAGGGTGCATGGGACAGGTTTTGCACCGGGGGCGGTTGCAAGGATAGGAGCCAGAGGGTAGGGAAGGTGGTTTGGGGATTTCATAGGGATGAACTAACAGGTTACGAAGGTTAGGTGGACGGCGGAAAGACACTCTTGGCGGAGTGGGGAGGATTTCATGAAGGATGGATCTCATTTCAGGGCAGGATTTGAGGAAGTCGTATCCCTGCTGGAGAGCCACATTCAGAGTCTGGTCCAGTCCCGGAAAGTATCCTGTCACAAGTGGGGCACTTTTGTGGTTCTTCTGTGGGGGATTCTGGGTTTGAGGGGATGAGGAAGTGGCTCTGGTTATTTGCTTCTGTACCAGGCCGGGAGGGTAGTTGCGGGATGCGAAAGCTGTTGTCAGGTTGTTGGTGTAATGTTTCAGGGATTCCGGACTGGAGCAGATTCGTTTGCCACGAAGACCTAGGCTGTAGGGAAGGGACCGTTTGATGTGGAATGGGTGGCAGCTGTCATAATGGAGGTACTGTTGCTTGTTGGTGGGTTTGATGTGGACGGACGTGTGAAGTTGGCCATTGGACAGGTGGAGGTCAACGTCAAGGAAAGTGGCATGGGATTTGGAGTAGGACCAGGTGAATCTGATGGAACCAAAGGAGTTGAGGTTGGAGAGGAAATTCTGGAGTTCTTCTTCACTGTGAGTCCAGATCATGAAGATGTCATCAATAAATCTGTACCAAACTTTGGGTTGGCAGACCTGGGTAACCAAGAAGGCTTCCTCTAAGCGACCTATGAATAGGTTGGCGTACGAGGGGGCCATCCTGGTACCCATGGCTGTTCCCTTTAATTGTTGGTATGTCTGGCCTTCAAAAGTAAAGAAGTTGTGGGTCAGGATGAAGCTGGCTAAGGTAATGAGGAAAGAGGTTTTAGGTAGGGTGGCAGGTGATCGGCGTGAAAGGAAATGCTCCATCGCAGCGAGGCCCTGGACGTGCGGAATATTTGTGTATAAGGAAGTGGCATCAATGGTTACAAGGATGGTTTCTGGGGGTAACAGATTGGGTAAGGATTCCAGGCGTTCAAGGAAGTGGTTGGTGTCTTTGATGAAGGATGGGAGACTGCATGTAATGGGTTGAAGGTGTTGATCTACGTAGGCAGAGATACGTTCTGTGGGGGCTTGGTAACCAGCTACAATGGGGCGGCCGGGATGATTGGGTTTGTGGATTTTAGGAAGAAGGTAGAAGGTTGGGGTGCGGGGTGTCGGTGGGGTCAGGAGGTTGATGGAGTCAGGTGAAAGGTTTTGCAGGGGGCCTAAGGTTCTGAGGATTCCTTGAAGCTCCGCCTGGACATCGGGAATGGGGTTACCTTGGCAAACTTTGTATGTGGTGTTGTCTGAAAGCTGACGCAGTCCCTCAGCCACATACTCCCGACGTTCAAGTACCACGGTCGTGGTACTCTCCCCACATATTTTTATATTCATTTTCATTTCAGCCTCACGTTACACTTTCGACCTTCTAGTACCATGTCACCCGCACAACACCCCCACAACGACCCCATTAAGTTTTATTTACATTCCCTCCGCAGACATGCCTTCGCCCTAGCCAGATTACGCTCCCATATTCTATTTTCTCAGGCTTGTTTGACATTTGGCATTACCCCCAAAGGCCTCACACTTAAAGTTCCCATCTCTGGCTGCAACCCTTCCTTCCATCAGTCCCTATACCAGTTCCAAACTGAACAATCCATTGCCCTCACCCACCTAATCCTTCACCTACACATCAACTCAGCCAATGAACACACCCGTCAACTCCTATCCTTAATAAAAGTCCTTAATCTTTCCTCTCCCACATCCACACCGGCTGTTCAGAGCATCCTCCTACAGGCCAACCGTAAATTAGAACACCATGCCACCCTCCACCTCAAAAAACTATCCAATCTCCTGGTTTCCCACCTCCGGAAAGGCAACTCACTCACCCTTCACAACCTTTCCAGCAAACCTCAACCACCTCTCATTGCACACAAACCCAGTCTCTCCCATCTACTCAATCTCCCACTTCCAACTCCACTCCCTCCAAAACCTCAAAATTCCTTTCAACACAATCTGGAACCACAACACCCTAATTCAGTAGTTAACCTTTCCTCCAAACCTCTCTCCCAATCCGAAACCTCTGTCCTATCCAAAGGCCTCACCTTCAGCCCCACTCCCAGATTCAACCAAACAGCCCTCGTCAAAGATTTACTGTCCTACACCCGTACTCTCTGCTGGAAATATCACTTTGCCACGAAGAAAAATGATCCTAATCCTACTCCTAATGATCCAACTCCCCAAGACACCATCCAAATTGAACCCTGCCTGGAACAGTTCTGTCCTCTGTCACAGCGGGACCCACCTCCTCTTCCTCAAAATCACCCTCTCCAAACCTTCCAGGAATTTCTGACTTCCAGCCTTGCATCTCAATCCTTCTTAAAAAACCTTAAGCCTACACCCAACATCACCACTGCTGAAGCCCAGGCTATCCGTGATCTGAAGGCTGACCGATCCATCGTCATTCTTCTGGCGGACAAGGGTTCCACGACCGTGGTACTTGATCGTCGGGAGTATGTGGCTGAGGGACTGCGTCAGCTTTCAGACAACACCACATACAAAGTTTGCCAAGGTAACCCCATTCCCGATGTCCAGGCGGAGCTTCAAGGAATCCTCAGAACCTTAGGCCCCCTGCAAAACCTTTCACCTGACTCCATCAACCTCCTGACCCCACCGACACCCCGCACCCCAACCTTCTACCTTCTTCCTAAAATCCACAAACCCAATCATCCCGGCCGCCCCATTGTAGCTGGTTACCAAGCCCCCACAGAACGTATCTCTGCCTACGTAGATCAACACCTTCAACCCATTACATGCAGTCTCCCATCCTTCATCAAAGACACCAACCACTTCCTTGAACGCCTGGAATCCTTACCCAATCTGTTACCCCCAGAAACCATCCTTGTAACCATTGATGCCACTTCCTTATACACAAATATTCCGCACGTCCAGGGCCTCGCTGCGATGGAGCATTTCCTTTCACGCCGATCACCTGCCACCCTACCTAAAACCTCTTTCCTCATTACCTTAGCCAGCTTCATCCTGACCCACAACTTCTTTACTTTTGAAGGCCAGACATACCAACAATTAAAGGGAACAGCCATGGGTACCAGGATGGCCCCCTCGTACGCCAACCTATTCATAGGTCGCTTAGAGGAAGCCTTCTTGGTTACCCAGGTCTGCCAACCCAAAGTTTGGTACAGATTTATTGATGACATCTTCATGATCTGGACTCACAGTGAAGAAGAACTCCAGAATTTCCTCTCCAACCTCAACTCCTTTGGTTCCATCAGATTCACCTGGTCCTACTCCAAATCCCATGCCACTTTCCTTGACGTTGACCTCCACCTGTCCAATGGCCAACTTCACACGTCCGTCCACATCAAACCCACCAACAAGCAACAGTACCTCCATTATGACAGCTGCCACCCATTCCACATCAAACGGTCCCTTCCCTACAGCCTAGGTCTTCGTGGCAAACGAATCTGCTCCAGTCCGGAATCCCTGAAACATTACACCAACAACCTGACAACAGCTTTCGCATCCCGCAACTACCCTCCCGGCCTGGTACAGAAGCAAATAACCAGAGCCACTTCCTCATCCCCTCAAACCCAGAATCCCCCACAGAAGAACCACAAAAGTGCCCCACTTGTGACAGGATACTTTCCGGGACTGGACCAGACTCTGAATGTGGCTCTCCAGCAGGGATACGACTTCCTCAAATCCTGCCCTGAAATGAGATCCATCCTTCATGAAATCCTCCCCACTCCGCCAAGAGTGTCTTTCCGCCGTCCACCTAACCTTCGTAACCTGTTAGTTCATCCCTATGAAATCCCCAAACCACCTTCCCTACCCTCTGGCTCCTATCCTTGCAACCGCCCCCGGTGCAAAACCTGTCCCATGCACCCTCCCACCACCACCTACTCCAGTCCTGTAACCCGGAAGGTGTACACGATCAAAGGCAGAGCCACGTGTGAAAGCACCCACGTGATTTACCAACTGACCTGCCTACACTGTGATGCATTCTATGTGGGAATGACCAGCAACAAACTGTCCATTCGCATGAATGGACACAGGCAGACAGTGTTTGTTGGTAATGAGGATCACCCTGTGGCTAAACATGCCTTGGTGCACAGCCAGCACATCTTGGCACAGTGTTACACCGTCCGGGTTATCTGGATACTTCCCACCAACACCAACCTATCCGAACTCCGGAGATGGGAACTTGCCCTTCAGTATATCCTCTCTTCTCGTTATCCGCCAGGCCTCAATCTCCGCTAATTTCAAGTTGCCGCCACTCATACCTCACCTGTCTCTCAACAACTTCTTTGCCTCTACTCTTCCACCTCGACTGACATCTCTGCCCAAACTCTTTGTCTTTAAATATGTTTGCTTGTGTCTGTATGTGTGGATGGATATGTGTGTGTGTGCGAGTGTATACCTGTCCTTTTTTCCCCCTAAGGTAAGTCTTTCCGCTCCTGGGATTGGAATGACTCCTTACCCTCTCCCTTAAAACCCTCATCCTTTCGTCTTTCCCTCTCCTTCCCTCTTTCCTGATGAGGCAACAGTTTGTTGCGAAAGCTTGAATTTTGTGTGTATGTTTGTGTTCGTTTGTGTGTCTGTCGACCTGCCAGCACTTTCATTTGGTAAGTCACATCATCTTTGTTTATTTATATATATATATATATATATATATATATATATATATATATATATATATATATATATATATATATATATATCCATTCTGTATTTACCTTGTGGTACCTGTAAAATTCTATTCATAAATAAATATGTGTGTATGTCTCTCCATACTGTCAGATAATCGCGAATTATATAGTGTCAAATATTTCATCAACATGTATAAATTTTTCCAAGGGAGGGATGAGAGTATGAGCCGCAACAGAGGACTGATGTTTTGTTTTCTCCTTATTCTCCTTTCTATTTAATGGTGCATTACTTCAGTACAGTAGATGAGCTTTAATTATGTCATTAGATGACTGCTAAATATGTTCTCTTAAATAATTCTTCCAATCTGAAGTGTCAAGCCTACATAACTCCAAAAATTTCATTACAAGTTCCCATTAGATTAGTGTTAAAGTGTTATAGATTTAAATCTTCTGGTATATTTCCAACAGTGGCTGCTGTAAATAATTCTTTCCACATAAATCTGTACTTTCACCTTTAGGTATAAGAATATATAAGACATCACATAAGTTATTATCTCAGGCATACCAATCATTCAATAAATAATATTCTTTCCACTACTTTTATTCTGTATTCCATGAGTACATGTGATATAGCGTTCAAATCTAGTTTCTCCCCTCTCAACATATTCTCAATTACTCACAACATTCTCACCTATCCATTATTCATTCTTCACAAAATAACATATACTTATTCCTCAGCATTATATCTTATTCATCATCATTTCCTTTTTTTTTACTTCAACAATAATAATAATAATACCCTTTTCTCATCTTATATTCCATTTACCTCTCTCCATATTACTATTTATCCTCTTATTAAACTAAAATTACATTCACTCATCTCATTCAGTCACTCACATCACTCATATCAACATTACTATTATCACATGCCTCCTAAAGAAAATAATTCTGTTCAGTTCTCTGCCTCCTCTAATGTGTATATGCCTCCTCTAATGTGTATATGCCTCAATAGCAACTCCTCTTATAACCAAATATCTTATTAGCTATTGGATGGTTCACATTGCTTTCTAGACTTACCTGCATTCATTAGATGGTAAGTATCTGTATAACTTAAAAAATGTAGGCTCATCGTAACTGTATATCATATTAATTATCTTCTCCTCATTAGCTAACATTTTACTGTATGTATTTTTTCAAATGTCTGTGTGTATGTAGACCTCTGGGTTTATGTGTTAATGGATATTCTAATGAATAACAGCCAGGGTGTGGAATATTTGCAATTCGGTATGGTCCAGAGTATAAGATCTGCCATTTCCTGTTTAAATATTTCTGTTTTGTGGGTTTAGGATGTGTTCTTAGTAAAAATAACTCATCAACTTTAAATGTTTTTGCTTTCCTGACACCTCTGTCATATTTCTGCTTTCTTTCCTTAGTTTTGTCACATAATGTTGTGTAAGCTTGTCTTACCTTTTCTTCTAAACTAACATGATTTGTTGTTGCTGTAAATTTAGGTAGAGGGTCTGTCCATTCATTTCTTTCTGTTTTATCCATAATTAATTCAGTTGGTGTGCATCCAGTAGAAATGTGAGTTAAATTGTTCACTATTTGTTCAAATGGTGCTAGGTATTCTACCCATTTTGTGTGCTTCTCTGGTGTGTGTGTTCTCATAAACTGTCCAAATTCTCGAAATGTTCTTTTACTGGGTTTCCTGCTGCGTGAAATCTTGAAATTAAAATATGTTTGACATTCTGTTCTTCAATAAAAGTCTTCCATTTTAAACTGGTAAAATATGCTGCATTATCCATGATCATAACTTCAGGTTTTCCTATTCTTACAAAATAATCTGTTAATAGACGTCTGGTAATAGCAGTGGTAGAAACTGAACGTAAAGCATATAATTTTAAATACTTTGTGAAAACATCTAACACAGCAAGGATGTATTTCATTCCTCCATGTGCTTGTGGATAGGGTCCGGCAATATCTAAAGAAATTAGCTGTAATGGCCTCTTAGGTATGATTGGGTGCAATTCATTCATGCTTGTGCGATTAGAATATTTGGCTTTCTGACATATGATGCATTTCCTAATATTACTCAATACTCTTCGCCTTAAATTTGGAAAATAGCAATATTGTATAATCTTATCTGTACATTTGGTTACACCATAGTGTCCCCAAGTTCTGTGTGTAAATAAAATAAAATCATCAACATGAGCTTCAGGTAAGCAAACACACCAATGCTGTGATTCAGGGTTTCGTCGGTGAAATAATACTTCTTTGTGTAATGTGTAATATTTTTCAAGATGTGGGTCTGTTCCTGCACGTAATTTATTCTTTATCTGGATCCACCTGGGATCATTGTCCTGCAATATGGCTAACTTCCTGCACATGTTTTTGTAGTAAGGGGGCAAATGTACCGTCATACATGAGTAAAATTTTGAAATCTGATGTTTGTTCTGTCACATCTGAAAATTCTTGTAGGCCTTGTGGCAAACGAGATAGAGCATCGGCTATAATGTTGGATTCTCCTTTTATATATATAATATCAAAATCATATTCTTGTAGTGATGCACACCAGCGTGCAAGACGTGAATGTAATAACTTGCACGATAGCAGGAAAGAAAGAGCTTGATTATCAGTATAAAGCTTAGTACGTTTTCCCCATAGAAAGTAGCGAAACTTGCGAAATGCCCATACTATGGCAAGTGTTTCGCGCTCGGTCACTGAATATGACTTTTCGCATTCAGTGAGCGTGCGGCTAGCAAAACTTATAGGTTTGATGACTGTTTGTTCATCTTCTACTTGAATTTGGAATAAAAATGCTCCGAGCCCAAAGGAACTTGCATCTGTTACTAGGCAAAAGTCTGACGCCATGTCAGGATGACATAACAACGGTGCATTAACTAAAGCATTCTTAATCGCTTCAAAATCTGTCTGACAGAACTCTGTCCATTTCCAAATATTATTTCTTTTGAGTAAAGATACAAGATGTGGACTGTTAAGAAGGTGGTAGGGTACAAATTTCCTGAAGAATGAAGATAGACCAAGAAAGGCTTTGAGTTGTTTACGATTCTGTGGGGATGGAAAATTCTTTATTGCATCAATTTTTCTTGAGTCTGGATAAATGCCTTCAGTTTATATGATGTGACCAAGGAATTTGATTTCTCTCCTCCCTAATTTCGTCTTTGATAAATTGATAGTGACACCTGCGTCAGAAAATTTAGTCAGAAGTTGCTTCAAAAGATTTACATGTTCTTCCCAAGTAGTGGTGGCAATGACAATGTCGTCAACATAAACTGTGATTTGCGATAACAATTGAGGTCCAAGAACAGCATCTAAGGCTTCAATAAATACTCCAGCACTCACTTGTAGACCAAAGGGACCAAAGGGTAGAACACAAAATTGATAACTACGTCCCTCACATAGAAATGCAGTGTATTTACGACTGTTTTTATGGAGGTTCACCTGCCAAAATGATGAGCGGAGGTCGATATTGGTTAAATACGGTACATTATGAAATTTTAAAAGTTGTTCTTCCAAATTTATAGGTCGTGTGTTGATTGGGATTATAACTTTGTTAATTTCTCGTGCGTCCAGCACTAACCTCACACTACCATCCTCTTTATTAACTGCTAGTATTGGACTGCAATATGGTGAATGTGACCTTTCAATGATATCCCAAGCTTGCATTTTTTCAATCTCTTTCAAAACTGTGGGTTTCTTTGACCATATTATAATATTTTCTACAGTATGTTTTGTGTGGTTTAACGTCCATCTCATAAGTATAGCCTCTAATAATTCCAGGTTTCTCCACAAATACCTCAGCAAATTGCTGCAAAACTTCAAGTAATTCAAGTTGTTGTTCCTTCATCAGATATTCAGATTCTGTGCATTTCTCATATAAATTATTAGGTTTAATTCCCTGAGATACAGCTTCCTTAAAAGTTAAATCACATATGTTTGTTGCTGGTGGATACACAAAATGTAACTGTTCAAATTTACCTTGTTTACTGTTTAAGTTTTTACCCTGTGCTAACTCTATTGTCAGTTGTTGTTGGTTTACGGTTAAATGACATTTCCCTTTTCCTAAATCTATGATTGCTCGATATTCATTCAAAAAGTCAATTCCTAATATGCAATGCATAACTAATTTGTCTACTACCAGAAAACTGTAATTGAGTGGTATATTTGAAAGTGTGAAGTTAATTAGCCATTGAAATTTCACATTCTTTGATTTGTTACTGGTGGCACTTATAATGTGACAATTCTGTACTGGCAATGTTTGTATGTTCATTATTTGTTCGAGTTCATTACATAAGGACATTGAAATGACACTTGCTGCTGCTCCTGTATCTAACATTACTTCCACTTCATAACTACCAATCATAACTCGTGTTATAGCCTGAATAATCTTCTTTGTTTTACTGGTACTATTAAAATCTACATCCTGATATAATTCTTTTTCTATTTTCTTACTGTCATCATATCGGAGAAATCAAATCGTTGGTTCTGTTGCGCTCTGCTCCCTATCGACCGTAACTCGAGCGCTTAGCTCGGTCGTCGTTCGTTTTCTGGCAAATTCGGTTGTTGCTGCGGGTTGGGTTCATTGCCCAACTCAATAATATTTACATTTCTGTCGCGCGTCACCCACGTATCAGCTGTTTGGTTGTTGACATTACCTCGCGTCGCATTGGGAGTTCCGTTAGGTAGGAATTGAGGGTTGCTGTATTGCATGTGTCGTGGCGGTGGTCCATTGTGATTTCCCCATACATTATTTCGCCCATGACTGTAACTGGTATTGTCATTACTGTTATTCCTGCAATACATGTTTGGATGTTGTTGGATGTTGTTTCTCTGAAAATATCCTGGATGGTACCTGTTATCCTCTCTTCTTTGATCTCTATGATTTCGGTTCCTTCTTCTGTTGTTGTTATTTTGAATATAACTGTTATTGTTCTGATTGTAATTACTGTTTGGATAACCATTATAGTAATAATTACTGTTTCCTTGCCAATGCTGCGAGTTGTTTCTCCTAATATTGAATGGATTTGTTCCAGTGTAGTGCGAATTGTTTCTTTGAGTGTTTTGTTGTGGTGTCGGAGGCGGATTCCAATAGCCTCTGTCATTTCTGTAGTGCGTACGCGAATTGCTTGGATGGATCGGATACAATTGATTGAAATTCCTGATCTCATCTCTGTAAACAACATCTATCTCATCAACATAACTAAAAAAAATCTTTATGTTGTCCTCGGACACTCCTATTAATTTATCACGGTAAGGAAATGGTAAGTGGCTTTTAAGTGTTCTAATTACATCTGGTAAATCTGCTGGTTTTGTCCAATATAATGTTTTGTCTAGGTAGCGTTCAGAGTATTGACGTAAAGTCTCTTTCTTCGGGTTCTAAATTTCTGGATTGTATACTTCTCGTTTTAAACTTTGCTGTTCTGTGATCGACCAGAATTCCTCAAGAAATGCTTGTTCAAACTGTTCAAATGTTAAACATCGTCTTTTCATTGCTGCTCCCCACTTAGCTGCTCTTCCACGTAACAAATTTGTAACATATCGAACTTTATCGGCTTCTAACCAATGTCTCGGGAAAATACCATCAAAAGAGCGGATGAAAACAATCGGATGCACTTCGTCTTTCTCATCACATGAAAATGTCTGAAAGTATCCATGTCGTACTAATGTTTCATCAGCTACTCCCGACGGTATTATGGGTCCTGCTTTTTGTGTCAAACTGTGCATAGTATGTGGTGATGTCTGATAGTAATTTTGATCTTGTGGTAGCATTGAAAATGGTTCATTGGGATTTGTATCACTCATTGGTAATTCTATTTTCGGCTGTGTGCTGGGTCTAGCATTATTATGATTCTCATTTATGTTTTGGTTGCCTGTTATGGGTTTTGGTATCACTGACGAACTTGGTATTACATTTTCTTTAAGTTTACGTACCTCTTTCTGAATATTATCTGTTTCTCCCTTTACCTGTTCCTTTGTCTTATCTAAAATGATCTGTGTCATTGTCTCAAACTTCTCATCTAAATAATCATCACATAATTTGCATTCATGTACAAGTTTCTCTGCTAGAGTTGTGTCATTCTTTAAAGATGCTACATCTGCTCTGTCTTCAAGTTTTTCTAACTTTTCCTGTAAGGATTTCTGCTCCAATGTTACATCGTTTAATCTGTCTGAAAGATCTGTAATCGTCAGGTCTAAGTGTTCTTGGTTTGTTTTTACGGAATTGTGTGACTGTCGTAATTCGTCAACTTGGGTACTGGTTTTCTGTTGTTCAAAAACTACTGTTAACAATTTCTCATTACATTGTTGTAAGTCAGTTTTTGTCTCGTCACTGAATTCCACAAATACCTTTTCTTGTCTCGTAACCTTGTCTGATAAGTCAGTAAATTTCCTTCCAAGACTACTGGTGGTTTCTGTCAAGTCGGCAATTTCTCTCGATTGTTTTTCAAAATTTTGTTTTATGTCCCATGTCAGTTCATCGAATTTAGTGTCAAATTTCCCAATGTCACGTTTTAAATTGTCATCTAAAGTGTCAAATCTTTTTCTAAAGTGTCAAATTTTCTGTTTTGGTCACCAAGTAACTTCAGAATCTGGTTGAGCATGTCAGAGTCCTGTGTCTTAGTTTCGTCATTTTTTTCGTGTCTGATTGATGTCTGGTTCTAAAGTAGTACTCACTCTCCATTCGCCTGTATATCTGTTTAAATATAGGGGTTGTTGTCTTAATCGATCCGGTAAAATTATGTCGAACATCCTCACAATTAAGTTCAATATTCATTTGACTGTCGGACATGTTTTGCAATGTGTCACTTTCACTAAGCTCGTCCGCTGAAACAATTTCTACGCGTCTAGCGTCCATCTTGCGATTTTCGTAATTAATTGCAAATAAAATTTTCCAATGGCAAAAAAAAAATTTTAATATGATATGTTGAAATCTGAAATTTCTCTTATGGAAATGGATATTTCTATATGATTTCTAATTAGAAATTGAATTATTAAACTGGTACTGAAATTTCCCTCTCACAAATAAATGACTGTGAATATGCTCTTCACTTATCATTTGCAATAATAGTAAATAAATTTTAACTACAACAATTTGAAAAAATAATTTCGAAATAAATGGATCGGATAAAGGAAGTACAGATGGCTGCTTGAAACTGGGAAAAATGTAAATTTCTGTACTCACCCCCCACCCCACCACCCCCCACCCCCCACCCCGTCTTATGTTGCAAATGTAGCGTCAGATATACAGTTTTGAATCCAAAATTTTTCTTTCGCGTCCGTGCAAATTATTTTATGGAACGTTATCCTGTTCCTTTTTTTTTAACAAATTAATTTCCTCAGCATGAAAATGAAAATTAACACGAATTAATAACAGGGAAAACAGTATTGTTGTAAATTTTATGCACGTAATGTTACAATTTAAATGAATGAGACTAATTCATTTTCTGATGCTATTAAGTGATTAAAATTAGATAAAATGTCCAAAATTTATAATAATTGCACTTGTATCAAATCCGAAGATTGCAAGTCCTGTCACCAGGACGCCAATTGTAGTGTACCCATCTCCTCGGGGTTCTGCCATGAAAAATATAAAATAGAAAATCTGATTGGGTTTGGAATTTTGGTGGTTTCAGTTACGGATAAGGCGGACTTCATATTATTGATTGAGATCGTGCTGTAATTTGACCGTGCATGGCAGACCGGGTCGGCAACACTACAAAAAGCGACTGTACGGAAATAGCATCAGAAACTAATTGAAATTTACCTTATAATCTTGTTAGATATGCAGTATTAATTACACTGTAGTCTTCATGGCTGTCCTCCTAATTTCTCTTGTAGGACGACCCGTCTTTCACTTTTCTCCGTCTGTTGAAAACTTCTTCAAGTTGTCACTGTAATGATCAATTTACAAATTTGATGATAACCACCTCGAGTCACTATTGAAACAACCTCGCTTTGTAATGTAATTTTAATTTCCACCCAAAAGCACACTCAACACATCGCCGAAAAATACACGTCTTTCGTATGAAGACAAGAGAGAGAGTGTCATCAATTAGTTGTTAAAAACAAAAACCTACGCAAAAGTAAAAAGACGAACAAAATTATTTATAAAAATCGGTCACTGGCGCAGCGCTCTTCTGCATGCGCGATCGTAAATTATATCTTTGTATTGGCGGAGGCGCGGAAGTCAAAGTACCATTACAACGTGGATGTTCCATTATGATCCCAAAACAAAGAGGTGCTCTTCAGTATGGTGCTTTCCAGGTGAGGAACCACCCATGAAAGTTATGAAAAGTAGGAGCTCTGGAACTTTCTTCACCAAGAGTATGACCTCACCTCTGTGACCTTGGGCACACGTTGCACAGTCAATGCTGACTGGTATGTGACTGAATGCTGAAAGTTACAGGGAGACCACATGCCACATGGAAGTCACAGCACTCAAAGTTGAAGAACAGGCACAGTCTTCTGCATCACAGCAATGCTTCAGCACATCCAGCTGTCAGAACAATGGACATCTTGGAGAAGGAAGAAGTGTGAGTGTTACTGCACCCACCCTATTCACTTAACCTGGCTCTGGGTGACTACTTCCTTTTCCCAGAGACAAAGGAAAAAAAATTCATGGATTCATGGGAAGTGTTTTTCATCTGATGACAAGGCTGTTGCAACACACAACAGTGCTCTAAGTAACTTCCCTAAACAAGCTTGGTCTGAGACATTTTTGAAATGTTTTCGAAAGATGGAAAAAATTTGTAAGTCCTCATGAAAAGTATTTCGGTAAGTTGTGACATTTATAATATAAATAATTTTTTTTCTTAATTACTGCTTAAAGCTTATGGTGTAACCCTCATACTCAAAAGTAATATTGACTGGTTCTTGGTCAACTCACTTAACTTAGAGAAGACACATTTCATTCTTCCTTCAACTGTTGAACATACATACTACAGATCACTATCCACAGATTTGGGCATCTTTCCATGTGGATGAAAGTTTAAGTAATTTGCAGGTTTTAAAGCCAATGTTATTTAACATTAAACATACAGTTTTTGCTCAGAGCAGCAGATGTGTACATTTGCATTGTCTGCTTTGGTAGAGCTGTCATCCATCCAAAGGTTGGTGTTTGCCTTCATCCAGACTTTGAACTGACTTGCCCATCAAGATATAAGAGATTCTACAATTTAATGAGGACTCTGAAATACATGGCAACTTGACTTTTTGACATTAACAAATGTGTCCAGAGGTAAAAGAAGTGATAAGTACCAGAAAAATTCTGGTTCTGACCTTTAAAACACTAGTTGAGCATGTAACTGCTTTCTTTCTTTACCCTTTTGCTGATTGACGTACATGTACTTACTGTTTTGGTTATCAACACACACACAATTATTATAGAAGTTTACATGTGATGTTGGCATTCAGTAGTTAAATTCTAGCTCTCCTCTCAACAATGGTTTGGGCTGAATTTAATACAAGTTCCATATTTACTGCTATTCAATCTTGGAGGCTATTTTTGTAAAAGATGTTCATTCATTATTTGTCTGCTGTCAAACTTGACATTCTCAATGTGCATTGCAGATAGTCTGAATTCCCCTTTCTTACTCTGCCATAAAGTGTCTATGAAACACATTTAAACTTTTTCATATTAATTGTGAGTTGTCTCCAAGAAGTCTCAAGGGAGCAATTATTGTCTGCACTCAGTACTTACATTACCAACAATTACTATAATCTTACAAATCGAAAAATTTTTTTTGAACTATAAGCAATGGATAATCCAGGATGGACTGTAACAGTATAATGAAAAGTATAGTTGTTACTCACCGTGTAGAAGATATGCTGAGTTGCAGGAAGGCACAACACAAAAGAAAGTTAGCCTTTGGCCTACAAGGCCATTGTCAAAATTAGACAATGTGCACACACACACACACACACACACACACACACACACACACACACACACACACACACAGACAGAGAGAGAGAGAGAGAGAGAGCGCTCACATACACATGACCACAGTCTCTGGTAGCTGGAGCCAGACCAGTCTTTTGTTGTCCCGTTATTTGACTCAGCGTCTCCGCTATATGGTGAGTAGCAATTATTTTTTGAACTTCAGACATTTTAGAATAATGTGTTCACTTATTTAGGTATCATTTTTGTGTTAATGATTTCTTTATTGCTTTTCTACCTCCAGAACAAAATCAGTTCTTTTGTCATGTCAGTATGTTGTGAAGTGACGATTAGAATCAAACTTTACTCGGTCTGTGAAATTGTGCTAGACGGGGTTGATCCTATTTCATGCCAAAATAATCTGCAATTAATGTTTGCAATGCAGATACCAAATTCAGCTTTATCTGAATAAATTTTTGTGCTAATTTAAGGTCGATGGCCGTAGACAATTGGCTTCAGGATGAATCATTAACATTCATCCTGAAGCAATTTGTATATAACTTGGGCAGAATTTCTATTTGGTGTGATGAATGGCTGCTTGCTATAAACATGGAAAAGTATAAGTTAAAGGAGATGAGTAGAAAAAATGAACCTGTAATGTTCAAATACATTATTACTAGTGTCCTGTGTAAACCATTTTGTTGATTAAATATCTGGGTGTAACATCACAAAGCACCATGAAATGGCAGGAAAGCTGGTGGTCAGTTTTGGTTTATTGGGAGAATTCTAGGAAAGTGTAGCTCACCTGTAAAGGAGGCTGCATACAGAACGCTTTTGCAATCTTTTGTTGAGTACTGTTTGAGATCACTATTAAGTCATATTGAAGGAAGACATTGAAGAAATTCAGAGGCATGCTACTAGTTTTGTTACCAAACTGTTTGATCAACACATGAGTAGGCTCTGTGATCTCAAATCAGAATCCCTGGTGGGGGAATGGGGGCTGTTCTTTTCGCGAAACACTATTGAGAAAGTTTAGAGAACTGACATTATGACATACTGCAGAATGACTCTACTGCCACCAACATTCATCTTGCATAAGGACAACAAATATAGAGAAATCAGTGAAAGTATGGAAGCATATAGATAGCTATTTTTCCCTCATTCCATTTCCAAGGGGAGTAGGAAAAGGAATGACTAGCATTGGTACAATGTGCCCTCCATCATGCAGTGTACACTGGCTTGCAGAATAGATGTACATGTTTCTGTCTAAAAGTTCATGGAATGCGGTATAAGTATTTTTTTGAAGGAAACAGTCCCCATCAAAAACTACATCAATTAAACATAAGTTACTATTAGGACATGGAGAAAAAATAAAAATGAATAAATAAACCGTAAAAATGCAAACTAAATTGGTTGTGCAAGTCACTCAGGTTGTTGAATTGGGGAAGGATCTGCATGATAGAAAAAGAGGGATTATTACATTAAGGCATGTGTCCACTAGCAAGTAACTTATGCAAGAACTTGCTGAGGTGTTTACATTAGAACTGAAACTTGTGGAGGTTTACTTCTGCAAATCAGTCACAGCAAGTTCCTTAAATTAAATTGTCCAAGTCTTTGTAGATGTGTTTTCACTAGGATTGCATAATGAGATGGGCAAGGGGAAGTTTACAGTGTGTGTTCTTAAGAACCAGAGCAGTTGCCACCATTGGTGGATAATTATTGAAGAAAAACTGTGACAAAAACAAAAAGTTAATAGAAAAGAAACATTTGAGTAAAGAAATGGACACAGAGAAATACATTTTAAGTTATCAAGAAAGACTATTGAATGAACTAAAATGGGAGGACTTCACTCTAATTAAAAACTTTCTAAGAATGCCACATACAGTTATAGAAAATTTCTTGTCTGCTGTACAATAAAATATTTGGAACAAGGGTACAAAAATGCTGCCAGCTGTCACCAAGAGGTCACCTTTTAATTACTCTTTGATTTTTGCAAACTGTGTCTATTACTTTTATTATAAATGTAATGCATTTGAAAATAGGATACTAAAAAGTTGCAAGCTGTATCACCACAAGATCGCATTTAATTAGTCTTTGATTTTTGCAAACAATATTTATTACAAACTTACTTATGTTTACACTAACATTAAAAAATCAGCTAAAATTTAAAGACGTCTCTAATGCCATCTTGTTCCCCTTATGGTGAAACAAAGTAATGCATAAATGCCTTTATACTTTGGCTGACAGTGGCCAATTATACAAGGTGTAAGGGGTATAAGTGGCGTACTGTGGTAATTAGTTCCTTAATATGTACTAATTTCAGTGTGTTAGTTTTTTACCCTGTGTGCAAGAGTCTTCCTGCAAATATGTCACATAATTTATTACCAGGATATTTTTTTTCCGTGGTCGTAACTGCATCACTAAGTGGACTGCACCAATCAGAATATACTAACCATTTTGCGTCCACGCTTCAACATCTGACCACCTGCCCAGGGGAAAATAAGCATTAATGGCTTGATCTTACCACATGTACTTTGAGGTAATATTCAACCTAAAAACACGCTACTCCTGATAGCTATAATCATTAGTCTGCAAATGAAGTAAATACTGCCCTAAAGTTGTTCAGTACACTGTCCTGAGACACCAATAAATAATGTGTACTTATACCCCGAACATGTGGCTATGTTTATGGGTACCCATGGTACATTTTTTCCCGTACTTCTGTCTTTGTACCATTTTCCATTTTCACATTCATGTTTTTGTACTCGTATTGAACACACAAAACTTTCAGCAACTGGCAAGTACTTGCAGCAAGATGCACGAAATTGTTTCCACCAACTTGCAGAAGCTACTTCTGCAAGTTGTTGAAACTTAGGTAGTTCCCACAAATGACATGCAGAAGTTTACCTGCTAGTGAACACATGTGAAGGTGCCCATACCCAGGGACAAGGGGGCCACGGTCCCCCAGCACTCCCCCCCCCCCCCCTCCCCCCAGCTCTCAGGGAAAGGAAAAACTATAGTGTAGTCAGATGTCTCTCTTTCAAGAAAATTATTTAAACGTCAGTATTATGCAGGTTTTTAACAGAGTTGGAACTGGAGCTTTTTATGGCTACTTAAAAGTTGCTATTCACCTTCCAAAATGTCAAAAATAGTCCAACCCCAGATTCAGGTGCCCCCCCCCCCCCCAAACTATTGTATGGGCATCCTTGAACACAGTACCGAGCGAGGTGGCGCAGTGGTTAGCACACTGGACTCGCATTCGGGAGGATGACGGTTCAATCCCGCGTCCGGCCATCCTGATTTAGGTTTTCCGTGATTTCCCTAAATCGCTCCAGGCAAATGCCGGGATGGTTCCTTTCAAAGAGCACGGCCAACTTCCTTCCCTAATCCAATGATACCGATGACCTCGCTGTCTGGTCTCCTCCCCCAAAAACGACGACGACAAGAACATCCTTGAACACATGCCTTAAGCAATAGTCAAGATTTGAACATGTGAGAAGGTGCAGAGAGAACATTTTGTAGATGATAAGATTAGAGCATGAACAGAAGTCCACAATTAATAATCATTGCTATGTACTATATTGGTATGGGGAGAGAGTGGGACAAGAAATAATAAGAAAAGTCACCTTTCATCGTACATGTTGTTCTGGCTTTTGGGGAACAAGTATAGGTATACACATTGTAAAACATACAAGAGAGCTATTAAAGGAAAATACATAAACATGAAGGAAATATGGTTGATATTTGTAGGTCAGTGAATGGGTTATTGCTTTTTACATCTTTACAGACGAATGGAAAAACTGATAGAAGCGGACCTCGGGGAAGATCAGTTTGGATTCCGTAGAAATGTTGGAACACATGAGGCAATACTAACCTTAAGACTTATCTTAGAAGAAAGATTAAGAAAAGGCAAACCTACGTTTCTAGCATTTGTAGACTTAGAGAAAGCTTTTGACAACGTTAACTGGAATACTCTCTTTCAAATTCTGAAGGTGGCAGGGGTAAAATACAAGGAGCGAAAGGGTATTTACAATTTGTACAGAAACCAGATGGCAGTTATAAGAGTTGAGGGGCATGAAAGGGAAGCAGTGGTTGGGAAAGGAGTGAGACAGGGTTGTAGCCTCTCCCCGATGTTATTCAATCTGTATATTGAGCAAGCAGTAAAGGAAACAAAAGAAAAGTTTGGAGTAGGCATTAAAATTCATGGAGAAGAAATAAAAACTTTTGAGGTTCGCCGATGACATTGTAATTCTGTCAGAGACAGCAAAGGACTTGGAAGAGCAGTTGAACGGAATGGACAGTGTCTTGAAAGGAGGATATAAGATGAACATCAACAAAAGCAAAACGAGGATAATGGAATGTAGTCAAATTAAGTCGGGTGATGCTGAGGGAATTAGATTAGGAAATGAGACACTTAAAGTAGTAAAGGAGTTTTTTATTTGGGGAGCAAAATAACTGATGATGGTCGAAGTAGAGAGGATATAAAATGTAGACTGGCAATGGCAAGGAAAGCGTTTCTGAAGAAGAGAAATTTGTTAACATCGAGTATAGATTTAAGTGTCAGGAAGTCGTTTCTGAAAGTATTTGTATGGAGTGTAGCCATGTATGGAAGTGAAACATGGACGATAACCAGTTTGGACAAGGAGAGAATAGAAGCTTTCGAAATGTGGTGCTACAGAAGAATGCTGAAGATAAGGTGGGTAGATCACGTAACTAATGAGGAGGTATTGAATAGGATTGGGGGAGAAGAGAAGTTTGTGGCACAACTTGACTAGAAGAAGGGATCGGTTGGTAGGACATGTTGTGAGGCATCAAGGGATCACAAATTTAGCATTGGAGGGCAGCGTGGAGGGTAAAAATCGTAGAGGGAGACCAAGAGATCAATACACTAAGCAGATTCAGAAGGATGTAAGTTGTAGTAGGTACTGGGAGATGAAGAAGCTTGCACAGGATAGAGTAGCATGGAGAGCTGCATCAAACCAGTCTCAGGACTGAGGACCACAACAACAACAACAACAACATCTGTTTATATCTTTTAATTCCCTTCATTGAGTGTGTTGGTTATGATCAAATGATAGTGTTAGTTGATGTTATCGAGTACATATTTTTAATATTTTGCTCACACTTAACTAATGCATTTGTTCTCTAACAGTAGTCCACATCATCCATAAGAATTGGTTTACAAATACATGCTTTTCTTTTACCTTGAAATTTGTATTGCTTCTTACAATGTTGTAGCTGTGGATCGATTTCCAAGTTTGGAGCGTGAGAAAGAAGCAACTGAGCAGCAAAGAGCACGTAGTACCAGCAGCAGCAAACTACAGGATCATAATCATACGAGGGAGGTGGTTTTTGCTTTGCCATCCATGCAACTTCATCTCAAGACTGAGCACCTCCAGTCAGCAAGGACACCAGATCTTTCAGGTAAATGTTACTTTAACTCTTCTTTGTTAGAATGTTACTTGAGCATTTCAAAAGTACTGTTTTATTTCTCAAAAGCTTCCAGCATGTTCCTTTTAACAATATTTTCACTTTAAAATGAATCTTTCAGGTAAATGTTACTTTAACTCTTCTTTGTTAGAATGTTACTTGAGCATTTCAAAAGTACTGTTTTATTTCTCAAAAGCTTCCAGCATGTTCCTTTTAACAATATTTTCACTTTAAAAGGAATATTAAAATCATTTCCCTGTATTGAGCCAAATATAGAGATTTCCTTAAATCACAGAAGGAAGTTATTTATTCATTGAAATGTGGCAAACAACAGATAATAAAGGAATACATATTGAGTACTGTGAGCTTTCTGTCTTATTGTATAATGAAGTATTAGATGGGCTGTTACATGCCACTTCCACAACAGATGCAGTTAAGTAATCTTTACTCAGATATCTTAATATTAGGGGTACCAAAACTTTCATGCATAGAAAAAGCTATAATCTAGTAATCAACATAAATTATTATGTTAGGTTGAGCTTGAACAATGTTTAGTCATAAATATGAAGTTCACCAATCACTTAATGGGTGATTGTTTATGGTATCTGAAACTTTGGGTGTCATCGGGGAACATAATTTACAACTCAGTCTTATTTGTTTCTTGAGCAAATATTAATGACGTCATCTGTAAACATGGGATTCTAAATAACATAAGTACTTCTAAATTGGGTTTTGTGACAAAAATTTTCCATCAAAAATCATCTCGTAAGTAGATGTGCTGCAATTGTTACGTTTTTTCATTATTGCTCAGTGTTCTGTAGCTCTTAAGGTGTAAAAATACCGCTGTACCAAGAAATAATGTAAATTCCAAAGTTCTATGTAATTATAATTGTTAAATTAATGTAATCAAATGCTTAAAATGGATTTTTTAATTTATTTGTACAACATTGGTGGAATTAAGCATCCTCTGATCTACTCCACACTATGAACTCATCATATTGCTGCTGATGTAGTCAGATGTTTATACTGAATTTCTGATCATTATTTTTTATTATACTGTCCAATTTTTTTGTTTTCCTTTGGTCAACATTAAATCTGAATTTTTGTTGTATATTCTTGTATAATTATCAGAGATAACAAATATTAATTGTATTTTTATCCAGCACCGTAGATATTTCTTCAGATTATCATTCATTATGTTTTTCGTGAACCTGCTGTTCATCTTACATCAATAAACTTTCCATCAACAGTCAGAAATATGTAATAAGTGGGCACCTTGCAATCAAATTATTCTTAAGCACACATTTTCTCCATAATACAGTAATAAGGAACTAACTACGGAATATTAAAAAAAATAGCCCATATCTACTTTGTTCTCATTTTAAAGTAATTGTAAACTTGTAGCTGTGTCCTCGCAATATTTGAAATAAATAAAAGTATACTCCATGAAAAGAGAGCATTGTAATAATGATTCAATGATTTGCATATGTTACAAAGGAAATCTTACATGCAGCAAAAATTAAATACAAAAATACTTTAAAACCTAGATCACATTTTCATAATACAGTTAAAATACAGTGTCTAGATAGTTTCGATTGTAAGTAACAATTATCTTCAGATCTGTAAACAAGCAAAATAAAGAAAATTGCATTAGAAAATCTTGTTTACAACATAATATTAAAGATAACACTGTTTGAAGAAAGCAAAAATACAGAGGTGAAACCTTTTACTCTAGTAAAAAATGGTAGTGTTTAACATTGTACATAAATGAAGAAACAATCCTACATAAACAATGAATGTGCCGCATAGTCAACTTCACAGTATTTGAACAAAAAAAATTAAAAAAATTCTGTGCTTTTATTATAACCTCCCATGCATGTATTTAATCCAGGTTGAGCACAAACTGGATGTACCAGTAATAATAATCATGAAGTGACATGCATTTGTGTAGAAAGCAACATGAATAATAGTCACAGTATTTTAATTGTCATATGTAAATTAAGATTTTTGCAAAAGAAGTTAACAAATTGCATAAAGATGATAATGTCAGGAATTACTAAGTTTTATTTGTGGTGTAACGCTTCCAAGGTTCTCGGGTATGGTGCTGGATGCAATCATCGAAGGCCCACTCAATTATGGCAGAACGGTTGTTTAGTCATGGACCTTCCATGATTGCATCCGGCAGTATACCCGACAATCTTGGAACCATCATATATGTCGGGAAAGCCTCAGATATGTGTATCTAGTGTTTGCCAATTTCTGTGCAGGACAAAAGCCATTAGTCGAATGCAGTTTCATTACTGAGTTTGAAGATCACATTTTTGTTACTGTGGATGCAGATGCTTTCTTTTTTCTCCATGATCTCATCACATCATACATGAAAGAGAAGGAGAAAGTGGTGAGTAAATTTTTTATTTATGCAGTTTTTCACTGGAAATAGGATATAAATATTAGTTTTTATAACAGTAAATACCATGTAAGTACACAAATTAAAAAACTGAGATACGCTTAATTTAGATCCCAACCTTATTTATAATTATTTACATTTAGGTTTTTATTTCATTTTATTTTTTTATTGGCCTTTTTTTAAAGATTTGTTAAGTTTTATTTCCAAAATTACAAGTATAAAATTACCACTAGATAAGTCTAATCTGCTCCTGATCAACTTGTGGATAAGTCAGAATTCTTGTGCTTCCGTAGTGATAATACTGTGTAAAATTCCACAACTTCTTATATACACTGAAGTGCCAACGAAACTGGTATAGGCATGCACATTCAAATACAGAGAAATGTTGACAGGCAGAATATGGCGCTGAGATCAGCACCATCTGTGTAAGACAACAAGTGTCTGCCACAATTGTTAGATCATGTACTGTTGCTACAATGACAGGTTATCAAGATTTCAGTGAGTTTGAACGTGGTGTTACAGCAGTCAGCACACGAGTGATGGAACACAGCATCTCCAAGGTAGTGATGAAGTGGGGATTTTCCAGTACAACCTTTTCATGAGTGTACCGTGGATATCAGGAATCTGGTAAAACATCAAATCTCTGACATCAGTGCAGCCAGAAAAAGATCCTGCAAGAACGAGACCAACGACAGCTGAAGAGAATCATTCAACGTGACAGAAGTGCAACCTTACTGCAAAGTGCAAACCATTCAACGAAACATTATCGATATGGGCTTCTGGAGCCAGAGGCCCAGTTGTGTACCCTTGAGGACTGCACAACACAAAGCCTTACACCTTGCCTGGGCTCATCAACACTGACACAGGGTTGTTGATGACTGAAAACATGTTGTCTGCTCAGACGAGTCTCATTTCAAATTGTTCCAAGTGGATGGACATGTACGGATATGGAGACAACCTCATGAATCCATGGACCCTGCATCTCAGCTGGGAAATGTTCAAGCAGGTGGTGACTCCCTAATGATGTGGGGTGTGTGCAGTTGAAGTGTTATGACTCTGATATCTGATGCATATGTAAGCATTGTGTCTAATCACCTGCATCCATTCATGTCCATTGCAAATTCTGACAGACTTGGGCAATTCCAGCAGGACAGTGCAACACCTCACACATCCAGAATTGCTACAGAGGGTCTCCAAGAACACTCTTCTCAGTTTAAACATTTATGCTGGCCACCAAACTCCCCAGACATGTATGTTATTGAGCATATCTGGGATGCCTTCCAACGTGATTTTCAGAAGAGATCTCCATCCCCTCGTACTCTTATGGATTTATGTACAGCCCTGGAGGATTCATGGTGTCAATTCCCTCCATCACTACTTCAAACATTAGTCAAGTTCATGCCAAGTCTTGTTGCAGCTCTTCTGTCTACTTGTGGGAGCCCTACTTGATATTAGGAAGGTGTATCAGTTTCTTTGGCTCTTCAGTGTGTAAACCACACCAGTCTGCCTCAAGATATGTTGGTAAATGTGGAAGACACACAAGCGTACAGAAAAAGATAATCTGCATTCACCATCAAATAATCAATACAATCCCTAGAATAATACAATTTCATGACATCTTAGAGATTACTCTTCTGAATATGTAAGTTAAGAATCTTGGAGTTCATGGAAACAAAGAACTATAGACAGTAAAATGTTTTCTTTGTTAACATTCTTTCGTCTTTTAATTTGGTGACAGGAATAGCAGTGAGATTCTAGGAAGGGCATTAGGTAGCCTCATCCTGGCATGAACGGCTTTTTTTTTTTCTTTTCATATAATGCCGTTCTGTGCCAGTTTACATTGTAAATTGATTTCTGTATAGTATTATGCTTGCGTAAATCACAGTTTAAGTTGGCTTTCATTTTTTGTACAATAAATATTACTTTTAAGATATATATACATTAATAATGGTAAACATATCAAATTCTGGGAACAAGTTATGCCATGGGTCTGTTGAGCACCACGAATAATTCTGACAGCTTTTTTCTGCAGTGTTAGTAATGTATTTAGGTTCCTTTATGTTGTTTCATCCCATACTTCAGTAGCATATTGAAAGTCAGTAAGAACAATGAAAGATACACAGCACATATATGCAATGTTTGATAGTTATGTTTATGAGAAATAAGCTTTTAGGTAGCTTACAGGTCAAGAAATATATATGTCTGTTCCACTTGAATGTGTTCTGGATTGTCATTATGAAGAATTTGTCCAATTTTCCTTTTTTACAATGTCACACTCTATGGATAATTTCATCCCAAACTCTGTTTCTTGATATTAAATTCAATTATTGCAGTCCCTGTAGCACATGGATTTAGATGAGTTTCACTGAAATAGTGGACTGTTTTATTGGTAACACTGTTGCACAGTACCTCTAGACTTGCGTGCCTGCTGGTGCTCAGCTGGGCATGCATGGGCTCACGTAGGTAGGGGTGGCCAAAGGGCTCTGGTGCAGTCTGTCAGAAAGCCAAGCTGGAGCCTATACAGCAGTTCTATACTAACCAAATGCATGCAGGTAGGGTTGGCCAAGTGCTTTGAGCATTTACAGAATGCTTCTAATAATGCCACCTGACTGGTAGCCTATACTATCTGTACCTGCCTGCGAAAAAGCTGAGGGATGCCCAGAATTGCCAACACTCTTCATTGTAGTGTTGGAACAGCCTGCTCTAGACCTTCTTAGGCTTTGTTTTTCCACATAATGGTGTATCATCTGCATTTTTTAAATTACAGTAATTTATATCATTAGCATTTATCAAGAAGAGAGGTGGTCCCAACATTGAGCTTTGAGGCACTCGTATTTGAAAGTAGTAATTTCGGAAATTACTTTAAGCCACTCAAATTATTTCTTTTTGCTTGCCTATGATTTTGTTAACTTGTAGTCAGTTCCTCTAATGCCCAGGTTCCATAGTTAATCAAGTAATGTGGCAATCTCAATACAATCAGATGTTTATTCGAGGAACATTACCTTCAAATCATTTGGCAGTGCATTGAAGTATTTTGCTCCATTAATATATGGATTGTTTGCTTTTTTTTTTCTCAGTCTTCTGTTTATCACGTGGTCATTTTGTACTTGTCTATCATTGTGGTCATGAATTTCTGCATTACGACATGTATGTTTCTTATCTTCTACAGTTAATGCTATTGTTTCAAACATATACATAGAATAGATAGTCAGAATTTTAAAATCTATAAACAATCCCTTACAAGATGTTCTAGTAACTTTTTTGCCTAATATTCTCAAGGCTCTTTTCTGGAGCTTAAATACTCAATCTACAAGAGTTTGGAAGCCCCACCCCACAATGAAAGACCATATGCTAGAAATGGATTATTAAACCAAACTACATCATCCTCATTCTTTAGGTATTGGCATATGAAGCTTTTCTTCTTAAAACATATAGGCGAGATGATAGCCTTGCACATACATTATCAATTTGTTGTGTCCATAGTAGTTTGCTATCTTTGCATATACCTAGCAATTTACACTCACTGCAGATTTCCCCTAAAATATTACTAACTTGAGAATCAATACAAGTTTGCAAATCACCAACATTGAAGGGGATTATATTTGTTTTTTGTAAGTTGACTTTTAGAGTGTCATTTTCAAACTTTTCCTTTGCAATATCTATAAAAAATTTTACCTGTATGCTGAGATTTAGAATATCATTTCCCCCAATAAAGCCCTGAAGTGTCATCTGCATACATTGTCATGAAGGTATTATGGATCAATTATCAATCCCTGAGGCATACCAAATTTAATATTCCTGACCCCTGATGTATAACTTTTTATTGTTTCTCTGTTATTGTGTGAGATTGAGGTACACTATTTTCTGTTTTTTTTAAAAAATATGAAATTATGAGGTGCAATAGTTTTCCACTTATGCCATCTCTGGTCAGTTTTGACAGAAGTACCTTATGATCAATGCTATCAAAAGCCTTTGATAAGTCTAGCGAAACTCCAGCTACTTGCATGCCTTCATCAGTTTTTTCAAGAGCTTTCAGCATAAATTGAAGTGTTGCAGTCATCGTGCTATGGCCATTTTTGAAACCATGCTGGAAATCTCCCAGGAAGTTGTGCTTATTATAATGCTCTAACATATATTTCAAAATTACTTTTTCAATTAATTTGCTAAAAATGGAAGTTAAAGTGAGTGGTGTGTAATTTTCTACTAGTTGTTTATCACCTTTTTTGTAGAGAGGTTTAACTAATTTTAATATGTCAGGCAACACTCCTTTTAAGACACTGTTGATTAGATGCACCAAAGGATATGCTAGATTATTTTCACACTGTTTAAGTAGAAATGGAGAAATTTCATCTCAGCCAGCAGATTTTTTTGTTTTTACGTTCTCTGATGAGTTGCAAAATATCCTTGAATCAAGCTCATGGAGTTGATTAGGTTCAGAATTGTCCTCAGTAAGATTTCCAACAGGTACTTTTTCTGTGGTACAAAAGTCAGATTCTGTGATATCTGTGAAACAGTCATTAAAAATGTTACTGATCCCATGAGGATTTGTGACATCAATATTGTTATTAGATATCTGTATGTTGATGTTAGCTTTTAGTTTTGTTTTATTGTCTCTTATTTGATTTACTATTGACCAGCAGGTCTTGGAGATACAATCTGAGTTTTATATTTCCGAGTTACTCTTTTCGGCCTTCAATCTTTTGATGTGCTTGCGAAACTGGTACTTATATTGTTTGTGTTTATCCCTGTGCTCATTGCTTTTGGTCTTTCTTTGTATCATATACATTTCTTTCTAATAACCACGATAGTTTGTCAGTTCTACATTTAATTTCATGATTTATCCAATTACTTTTTTTCCAGTCATTTACTGGAAAGGTCATTTCTAGGGATGAGACATTGAAGTAATAATAAAAATTCAGTGATACTATTGCTGTTCTTTTCACACTGTTGTAATCTTTTTAGCATACTGCTGAAATTGACATAATTGTCATCAGTTGTGGCTCTTTTGTCAGTTTTTGTTACCGACATGATGATTGTCATCAACAGCAAGTCATTGTTTATATCTCCAGTTTGTATTCTGTTAACCCAGACATTGATATTACAATTTTTACTGTTGCTTCAACAAGCAGGTGATTAAGAATTTCAAAAACAATATCTAGGCTAGCACCGGGAGGTCTGTATAGATCAATAATGATCTCCCCTCCCCACTTGTAATTAATTGCTGCAAGTTCTACAACATCCTCTTTGGTAAAAGTCTAGAAAGTTTCAGTGAATCATTTAGAAAACTAACCTAATTTTGGCATGGGCTGTCTCCCAAGATGATAGCAATGAACTTTTTGCCACACAAATTTTGTTTCCCATGAAATTCTGTACCTATTTTTATTTTGATTTCAAAGTTAATGATTGATAACTTTGAGTTAGTGGGCTGTGCATCATTTTCAGCATATATTGGTTTTACCTGGATGTAGACATGTATTTCAAGCTGCTGGTGATATGCAGGAATTCTTGTTGGAAGTACCAGAATCAAGCTCCTTGTTCACAAGTATAGAATTGTTTCCATTGGCACTCCTGACCATTTGTGATCCACAGAACACAATACACAGGTTGTTCATTGACACTTTCTGTTGTAGGCAGTTTTCTCTTCATTTCTTTGTGAGATCTTTATATTTGGAACGTCCTGACACAAGACTTCTTTATCTTTATATTTGGAATGTGCTGACACAAGACTTCTTTTAATGTATTTAAGAACAGAATAGAAGTTCATTGTCCTATAATATACAATTTGAATTGCAGATAGGCACAACAAAAAGACTATCACAAATAAGCTTTCGGCCACACACACAAACACACACGCACACACACACACACACACACACACGCGACTGCAGTCTCTGACAACTGAAGCTTCCATTGCTAGAGACTGCAGTCGTGTAGATGTGAGTTGAGATTGCACGTGTGCATGTGTGCATGCGTGCGTTTGTGTGTGTGTGTGTGTGTGTGTGTGTGTGTGTGTGTGTGTGTGTGTGATTTAATTTTAATGAAGGCCTTGCTGGCCAAAAGTTTATTTGTGAAAGTCTTTTTGTTGTGCCTATCTGCGACTCACCATCTCCACTATATGGTGAGTAATAATTTCCCTTTTTATAATATTGTTACATTCCATCCTGGCTTTTCCATCATTGCATTCCTAGGAACTTCACACAGCTAGCTTCTTGCAAAACCATGTTTTGGTGATTGATTTGAATATCATTTAATTTTGCTTGTTTCATTTTAAACTGCATTGACTGAGTCTTTTCCATGTTTAATTTTAACTCGTTTAAATCAATCCAGCTATTAATTTTTCTTAAGTATGAAATACATTTTGAGAAATTTATGTAAAACAGAAACAGAATGGGACCTCAGACAGAACCTTGGGGTATTCCTTGTAAAATGGTTTCCCATTTTGAAATATAATTTCCTCTCTCTGATGATATAACTACTCTTTCTCTCCAGTTGGTTAGGAATGACTTAAACCATTCTAATACAGTGCCCCTAATTCCATATTTACAGAGTAGCAAGAAATGGTTCACACTATCAAAGGCATTTGATAGGTTACAAAAATTTTCTGTGGCAGGCAGTGAGTAGTCTAGTAAGGTGCTAATTTTATCTTCAAAATTCTGTGGTTTTGCCTTTTGTAAATCTATAATGATTTTGTGAGATTATTTTAAATTTTTCTGTGAAATTTTTAATTTGTATGGTGACTACCTTTTCAAATATTTTTGATAGTGATGGAAGAAGAGAGATAGGGTGATATTTTGCCATATGTTCTTTTGTACCTTTTTTGAATAGTGGCTTAACTTCTGCATATTTATGTGTGTCTCGAAAATATCCTTCTTGAAGGGACGGTTTAACTATTGTAGATAGTAGCTACTCAGTTATTTTAGAGGCTGTTTTTAACACCTTTGTTGTTGTCCCATCCCATCCTACTGATGTTTGACTTTTAGTGATAGTATCACATTTTTTATATCCTTTACAGTAGTTTCGCTGAATGCACTGAAAAGTTCACCTTTAAATTGCTCATGGTTAAAGAAACTTACCTTGTCTGGCTAACTTTCTACATTGATGATTGATTTATTTGCGTTTATACAGAATTCATTAAATAATTCTGAAATTTGAGCGGGATTTACAATAGTTTTGTCCTCTTTCTTGATTTCAGAAATATCGTGGCCTCTGTCGCACCTGTTTCAGCTTTGATCACTGACCATAATACCTTTGATTTGTTTTTCCAATCCAAAACAAATCTACTATTCACCAGTTCCTTAGTTGCGTCTACAACTATTATAAAAATATTTGTGTAGTTTCGTACATAGGGAAAAAAATCAGGACTTTTGCTATGTTTTAGTTCCATATTTAGCTGTCTTTTTCTTGCACTAGAGGTCTTTATTCCTTCAGTCAGCTACTTTACTTTATTTCCCACTTTTTTATGATGTACAGTAAGGGGAAAAAGTTTGGTTAAAATGTGTAGGAAGTTTTCCAGGAGAGTAGCAAAATTTCCAAAACATGAAATACTATGATATATAGCCCACTCCATCTTATGTAATCCATGATGGAGTAAGTTTGTATTTTTTGTGATGAACCCTACATCTAAACAAAACTTGTTTGGCTTATTATAAGTATGATTTGTTAAAATACAGGGTGTACATAAAGTCCAGGAATGCTTTCAATTATTTATTGCCTAAGAACTAAACATTGTACAGATGTCATACATATTGAAGAGAAACTCTGAAAGTTTTTTTTTTACAAACATTCGATATGCAAACCATGAGTGACCCGGCAGACATCAATACAGTAATCGAATTCTTGCCAGACCTGTCCCAGCATGGCATCATCGACTGTGGCAGTCACTTCCCATATTCTCTCCCAGAGCTCTGCTACATTGCGTGGCAGAGATGGTACATACACCAGATGTTTAATGTGTCCCCCCAGAAAAAAGTCACACAGCATGAGATCTGGTGATCGGGGGAGACCATTTCATGAAACAGCTGTCCCCATCTGTAGCATGGCCGACCTATCGACGTAGCAGCTGCCATGTTCAGGTACCCACAAGCTTCACAATGACAATGGGGTGGAACCCCATCCTGCTGAAAGATGAACGGGAAGTCCGATTGCGTTTGAGGCATCAGCCATTGCTGCAACATGTCCATGCAGGAATATCTAGTGACAGTGCTCTTGGTGAAGAAGAATGGCCCGTACAGTTTTTGACGTGGCAAGGCACAAAAAAACATTTACGTTTGGAGAATCACGCTCAAATTCAATCCATTGTACCCCAGATTCAACAATTATGCCTTTCCACTTTGCCATTAGTTTGAAAAGTGGCTTTGTTGTTAAATTTAAGTGATCAACAATGCCATCTCCTTCCTCATTCGATTGATGCAAGTGCGAACAAGACTCAAAACACTTGTCTTTGTCGTCGTCATTTAGCTTCTGCACTAGCTCCAATTTAAATGGTTTCGTAGACAGATTCTGTCACAGGACTTTCCACACTTTCATTGGAGCCATTTCGAGTTCACGGGATGCATAACGCACCGATTTCCTGGGATTTCTTGTGAATGTCTCTTGTATGTCCTCCACATTCACTTCACTCACACTGAGATGACCGCTTCTCTTTGCTGGGCACAAGCAACCCATCGTAACAAATTTGTTGTGCCAGTGGTAAATGGCCTTCCTTGTTAGTGGCTTCTTACCATACTTAGTTCTAAACATTCATTGGCCAGCTGTAGCACACTTGTTTTTGTCGAACTCCAACACACAGAAAGCTCGCCCCACTCGAGTAAAATCAGTGAAATTAGAACTGAAATCCAATATTTGAATCATGTCAATGAATTTTGTTGAGTTGTTGGCATCACTGGCTAAATCTATGCTGAAATTAGCAGTTATTTAGACTCTTTTTCTTGGTTTCTTTTTGAAGTTTTTGCAGTAGGCACCGGAATTTTGCCAAAACTTGTTTTGTTATTTCTGGAATTCTCTACACAAGTAGAATTTTGATATTTTGCCCCTAAGTCTAGACAGTAACGTTGAAATATAGATTCTTCATTAAGGGAATCAAAATCGAATCTTGCACTATATTCCATTGATCTTTCCACAAGTATGCACTATCCTCTTCAATTAAATGACTCCTACAAAAAACTCCTTGCTATGATACCAGAAAAACCTTGAGATTTCTTACTTCCATGAGTTCTTCATGTTCAGGACTCATTGCTACAAAATCCTCTTTAAATGTATTAATTTTGTTTCCTACAACTTTAAGAGACCCTTTAAATTGTTTTCGCCTAAGTGCTCAATACTTGAACAGCATTTCCACTGATCTCCATTGTTTATGAATTTAAGAGCTATTTTCAGGCACTTATCACGATACCTTCATTAATCTATGCATAACATAATACTTACTACCTTTTTGGGGCACTTACTACGTATGGAACAATCGCATAGTAACACAATTGAGAGAATACCTTTTCACTACCTTTGTCTGATGTATATCAAACTAAGATGTAGTACACATCTTTCCCCATTTCTGTGTTAAGCTAAAATCATGCTTAACTGCTGCACAAGGGTAGCAGGTCTAGACATACATTTAAAGCCAGGAATATGTCATGAATAAGGAATTATGTTTTACATGGGAGGAAAATAAAGCGATCATCACTCAGTATCTACAGCTGATAGATCAAATTAACTTACTTTTTCATATTTTGTACTTTGTTTCCATACTTTTTCTTGCAGTATCTGGGTGTATAATTAGCTTCATTCTTTAAAGAAATTGTCTGAGTAAGTACAACACTCACCACATAAAGAAGCATTGAGAAATAGACTAGACATTAAACATTGTAATTCATTTCATATTCTTGTTCGGACCATACAGCAACAGTGCATGTTCAAGCACAAATGCACACACAATTCCTGTTGGGTCACCTAGGTTTCCTGTGAGTTTCATAAATCACTTACGGAAAGTTATAGGATAAAGGCCACATCTCACTTTTCCTCAATGTGAGCTTTTAGTTTATCTCTAATTACATTGTCATGAATGGGACAACAGACCCTAACCTTCCCTCCTTCCTTTATGTCAGGAAGTTAAAATATTTCTGAATGTAGTTTTTGTCACTGGATTAGCAAGAATGAAAATAATTTACATTTTATACAACAATTTGATGTGGCAGAAACCAGGGTTGAAGTAAGCCTTACCTATCACCTGAGACTGGACATGCTTTGAAATGACTCTTAAAAGTTGCTGATTACAGTGTTTTCTTTTGTTTGTGAAATGCCTATAGTCTACAGTCACCTGGTATTCATGTCAGGCTAATGATTTAAGTAAAAAAGAATTCAATGACACAACATATCAGAATTAGGAAAAAAACATCACATGAAAATAACACAATTGTAAAGCAAAAGAATTTCAAGTAATCCCTTTAAAGCAACAAAAAGTACATTTTTGTTTGGATTTTAGACATGTCCTTTATTGATTCATTTCAAGAAATTGACAAATTTTTGTAGTTTCAAAGACTGTGTGACATGTCGTTCTGTAACCTTATGTTTATCTCACCACTAAAACACAATGAAGATAAAGAGGTAGTGAGTTTTTAGGACAGTTTGCATAACACTGCCTTAACAGTTCGATTTAATGAAGTTTTCTCATAGAAATTATACTGAAGTACTCAGTCCATACTTTTCTGAATACATTTTATGCAGGTCATAAATATTGAATTATTGAACAAGATTAGCAGAGTACTTTTAGATGTATCATGTGTTGACTTTGTATAAGGGTCATATAGAAAGTAAGTTCTGGCAGTCAGTTAAAAAAGAAAAACCATCAATATAATATATCAAAATGAAAACTTATTTATATATTGATGTAGTTATTGTTCATCTTCTATGTGTTCCTGTTCATTCATCTATTATGATGAAACATTGGTGAGTTGTGTGTGCTCCCCCAAAGGTTTCTGAATTAGTATGACCATAGCCCTAGCCCCCCCTCTAGGAATGGGGGGTACTTGGTTTAGAACCCATGACATGTAAAAATATTCGATAATGACTGATATTAGTAATGAATCCATAGTTTTCTGGGATGCTAGGATCATTGGGAAGACAGTGACAGATCAGCATATCAGTGTAATGCCTGAAGCATTTTCTTCCATATTTGGGCCACCTATCACTTGCTAATCAGAAAAAAATTACTGTGAGTTCTAGACATTCCATGTAGCCCTATGGCTGAGGATGATGGCTACAAGGTATGACATACAAGCATAACTCGTGGACACCTGGAGCTATTTCAACCAAATTATATATATATATACATGACTCATTACTTGTATAAAAATATCTTGAGGATGAGAAGGGGTGACATGTAAAAATGACTCCAATCAACATTTTATCAGTACTGTTTTAGAATGCCCTTTGCAGATTTCACAGTGTCCGACAGTACTAATCACCATTTACAGTATTTATGTTAATGAAATTGATCTTAATAGATGAACCACTATGAACAATTTATTGATTGTTGTTTTGTTTGTAGTGCGACATGTGAAACCTATGTTTCAGTACTAGTGACACTACGAGTGAGAAACTCGTTACGCTTCTCTTCTTCCTGCTGGAGAAGTGTCAGTGCTGTGGCCAGACAGTTGGTTTCATATTCATCTGTGAACTGTCTTGGCATTCATTTCAAATACACTTTGTCATGAATAAGCCATCAGGCAATGTTGCAATGTTTCTGTTCAGCAATGACCAAGACATCTTGGAGAATTGACCAGAGTGTGGGGAAGTGTTGGTCCTGAAAAATTGCATCCTCACACTTTTCGTCATTTTTTGGATCACCAAGAGGGGTTGTTAGCCACCATGGTCTTGACTGTGCAGCTCGGTTTGGCTTTCAGCTAATTGTCTGTATTACCATCAACGTCTACATGTGGGTACCTTATGGCAGTAGAATTGTACTGCAGTCTGCCAGAAATGCCGGTCTTTAAACTTTCTCAATGGCATTTTGTGAGAAGAACATCATCTTCCCTCCAGGGATTCCCATTTGAGGTAAAGAAGCATTTTGATAATCCTACGTGGTGGTTGAATCTACTGGTAACAAATTTATCAGCTTGCCTCTGAATTGCTTTTTGGCTTTCTTAAATCTTACATGGTGGGATCCCAAATATTTGCACAGTATTCAAGAATGAGTCAAGTTTTCCATACACTGTCTGCTTTATAGATAAGCTACACTTTTCTAGAATTCCTCCAGCAAACTGAATTCAACCATTTGCCTTTCCTACAACTGCTCTCATGTGTTTGTTCTATTTCATGTCACTTTGCAGTATTACAGGATTATTTTTACTACTCATCTCTATTAACTTAGATTTTTTCCACAATTAGCACAAGCTGCCAGTAATCACACCAAATAGTAATTCTGTCAAAGTCATCGTGTATCCTCCTACAGTCACCTAATGATGGCACTTTCCCATACACTACAGTGTCATCTGCAAACAGTCTCAGATTGCTGCTTACACTGTTCACCAGATTGTTTACATTTACAGTAAATAAGTGTGCTCCTAACACACCTCGCTGGCCTTATAGCCTGTCAAAGTGTCAGGGCAGTGGATCCATGCTTGATTTTGTTTCTGAGTGTGCAGAAATCTGATGATTTCACTACACTCACAATTGAAAGGGTGCTATTTTCTCTGAATATTGTGAAATAACAACTGCCATCCCAGCTATAAAATAGCACCATAGTATCGACTCATACTCCTCTTTACTATCACACAATCACATTCTGATCCCACTACTTTTACATCTCTGAGTATGATGAGAACTTACTTTCTGGATTGCTGTCGTAAAATATTGACACATTCTGTGTCGCAATGAATTGTATGTGTCATCCACATAACAAGTAACAAACAGTGGCTGCCAGAGTGGATTTTCTACTATAATAGTTCCAGTTCAGTGCTGTGTAGGACAGGAGATGTGAAATAAGGGTAGGGCTGATAGTTGACAATAAATCTGTCTTAACAATTGTTGAATTTTACTCCATAATTAGGATTATAATTGTTAGTGAATAAGAAATGATGGTCTCTCCCTGATAATTAATATACATGCACCCAACTTCCTGGCATCCTGGACACATAACCAGTTTGTAACATATTTTGCCCATATGCTGTCAATATGCTTAGCAGTTCCCTTATGTAACTGAAATTCTTTACAGAGTGGCCTTAGAGCACACAGTCCAGAGCATGAGAGGCGAACAACCAGTTCTTTCAGTGAAGAAGAAAGAAAGCGCAAAGCATTTGATCCAGCAGAGATGTTTACAAAAGACTGGAGAAATTACCACTGCAAGACATGGCACTTGGAACCCACTGTGAGGTATTTAACATTGAAAGTTACTTAATTAGGTGTAGTGCTAGTCAGTTGTTTAAAAATGTTTCAGTGTAAAGTAAAGGAGTAAGGAAATTGAGGACAGTTAGTTAGCTTACATATACAGACATTATGAATGAAAAAAATATGAAAGTAAGTTACTGTTACAGTAGGAGAGCAGGTATAGTGTTCTTCAGGTAAATCACGAACACTGGCTCTGGAAGTCAATTTGTTGTTCTTTCCTATCCTCAAATTAGAACTTGTTTATTGTACTACTTGTAAATAGAAACCTGAGAAGATCTCTGAAATAATTTTAAAAATGTTGACTCTTTGTTTGTCAAATATATTTGCCATTACATGGTAACTTAGCATGTTAACACCATAAAAATATTTTAGCTTATTATACTTAGCTTGTAGTTCAGCTGTGTAGTGCTGGCTGAACACACATTGCAGGGGCTGCAGTTCTGCAGCTCAGCTGGGACGAGAGGTGGTATTGGATGGACAGGGTAAGGGGGAGAAAAGGAGGTGAGAAGTGAGAGGAAGGGTTGGGAAAGGTGGCTAATGCCTGGGAGGGAGACAGCAAGTATGCGGGATAGGAACATGACATGGGCATCGGCAGCAGTGAGTGTGTGCAGCTACAATGGCGATGATGTGGAGGAGTGAGTTTACAGAGAAGACAGAATGGATGAAGGGTAGATTGCAGGGAAGAGGGGTGAGTACAATATAAATGCAGTTAGGGTCCTGGGGCAGGGTGCAGTGGGGTGTGGGACAAGGGGTTAGCAGAGATTGAGGCAAGTAGGATTACTGGAAGTTTTTGTTTTCCCCCATACATGTCACACCAGCAAGCTCAGTGTGGCAATGACAATTATGTCTCTGCTCACACTCTCTGCTACAGCCTATTGTCTGACCATCAGCTAAAATATTTTGCTGCACTCTCTTCCTTGCATAGCAGTTTTACACATGTCGTACTCTTTCTTTCAGTATTATAAAGATTGACATGAAAAGGCAGTGCTGTACACCAGATAATAGACCTGTTACCAATAAAAAATATGTAGCTTAAATAAAACTGTTGCATAGTTGCATATTTTACAGCTAAACAACACATAAATTGGTAATGATATGTATCATGTCACTGTAATGCAGTAATGTAAAAGGGGAGCAAACTATTGTCAGTAATATTGTTGTGGTCAACAGCTTCTTTCCAAGTTTTTAACTCTCATTAGTTCTGTTCATTATTTTTTATTTATTTGCCACATTTGAGATGTTCTATGTTTGTTTCTGGTTAGTTGATAAGAGTCTAGCTGGATGTTTTCAGAGATCTTGCATGCATACATTATGTGACACTAGTTGGTATCTCTGTCTCAGTGTATAGTCCTGGTTTCTCTAATGCTGTGTGGCAGCACATGAGAGCAACCACTTCCCACACTCATGACTCTGTACATGTTAGCACTCATATTTTATTTTGTTCATTACAGTGCAGGTTAAGATCTCCGTTCTGAAATTTTCCAAACTAGCATTTTCTGATGGAAGTATTTATTTAATAATATTAATTATCTAGACAGTGTAGAGAGCTGCATCATACCACACTGAAGATGATAACAACAACAACAACAACAACTACTACTACTACTACTACTACTACATGGTTCTGAGCCTATAATACTTCTCCTGCTTATGTCAGATATGGCTACAACTCCAAAATGAGAAAGAAATCTGTCACATTATTTCTTTTTAATCAATCTGATATTTTACAACAGATGCCAGTGTGTAATATGAATGTTACTGAAGTGCCAGCAGTACTTCATACAATCTAATACAATTTCTGCATCAGACAAAAATCATTTTTGGGTGCACACTATAATAGCAATGTACATTTTTTTTCCTCTGTGTTCTAATACTGGAAAGGAGATAAAGTAATTTAAAAATGTTTCAGGCTTCTCTCGTGGGCAGGTAAAAGCATAGAACCATACGGAGTGGATTACATTCTGCAGAAACTGGGATTCTCTCATGCTCGTACTACAATACCTAAATGGGTGCAGCGTGGATTTATGGACCCTCTTGACAAAGTTCTGGCTGTCCTTATGTTGCGGATGGTGTCAGTTGTCCGAGGAGGTGAATCTGGAGCGGGTGATGAACAATTACACAGAAGATTAACTGATAAATAAACATGTTATGTAAAAGTATATAATATTGTCAGAGTCTAACGTTGTTTGATAAATTTCATATTGTATGTACCCACGTATAAATATTGATTGTAAGGAATGGCAGTATTCTTTATAACAGCTGACATCACATTTGAGCTGTTGTATATAGCATTACTTGTAGCTGAGATATTTGTACTTTATGTATATAATCCCATTGCCATTTACTGTGTTTTCATGACTGAGCCTTTTCATAAATGTAAATTAGTATGTTTTTATTTCTCTGTTGTCATAGTGACACTACACTTTCTTTGGCCATGAAATCCTTATATCAGTATTGAAATCAAAACTTGTATAAGGCACAAGTATTTCATGTATATCTTTGTGTGTATGAGAAACAGAGGGAGGAAGAGGGAAAAGGTGTTGTAAATGTACTCTATAAAGAAGAATGTTCGCTGAAAAATATTGCTCTACTATGTGGTATAATTACTCTACCTGTAATTTTCATATCTTGTATATAATTTTATGATACTTAGAGAGATGAAGCAACCAGTAAACTTAGTAATAACAAAAGTTTATGTAAATATTGCCATGTACATTTTTTCATTTAATCATTAATCTCAGACATTTACAGCTACTTGTTAAATCCCACTTTTATTTGCTTAAATGTAAGAATAATCTAGAGCACACACTTCTTTCAGTTAGTTCCAAATCTCTGACTAGCTTTTTCTCATGTATACTAGCATTTATATAGATGTAAGGTAAATCAACAGTGAAACCCATAGTTTCTGGTGCACCTTTATGTGATAGCAATAAGAAATTTTTTAACATTGTTTTTCAATATTTTGCTCATTGTGTTAATGTGTTTTTTAATTATTAGACTTATCTAATTTGTATTGTTGAGTTTAAATTGTAAGAAGAAAAAAATATAAATTGTCACAATTCAGTTTATGTACAGTTGAAGGATGTATTTTATGTCTCACCAGATAAACTTTATATTCAATGCATTTGTGAGTTTAAATGTCCAAGAATGGATAGAGGTACGTGTTTTCTTTGGTTAGTAGCAATTTGTTGTTGGGAGGGTTATGAAAATATTTGTTTCTTACTGTTTACTATTGATGAATGCTTATGTGTTAATACTCTGTAAGCAAATTTGGGTTGTTCTGTGAAGAACCTTATGTAAGATCCGTTACGTATCTTTCCATTTTTGTAAATAGTTTATCATTGGCTCAGCAATTGTGTGTTTCCATCTAACCTATAATGACCAAGAGTTTGATTTTCTATTTTCAGCTGAAGTAGTGTCTCAGTATTAAAGTAAAACATTTGCCACAAACATTTATGTGTGAAACCTTTCATATAGTTGTCTTAAGAAGTATAGTTACATTGTTGACTTACAGTATCACTGAACTATGCAGCTTTTAAAAACAAAAGATGCAGCTGTTCAACAATGTTTAATATTTTATCTAGTCATTTAATTAGGTATTGTGTGAATGTTGATGTGTGCTTGTTTTAAAGATCAAGAGTTTTATTAATTGTTATAGGATGTTAATGTGAACTAATATCACATGCAGTTACTGTGTTAAGCTTTGGAATATAAAAGAGTTTTGTTAATGGTGTTGACATTTTGTGTAAGGGTATCTAATTTCTTGGTCTTGTTTGAGATCTATACCATTGTGACCTGAAACGTAGAAAACACCACTTAAATTTATGAGTATTCCACCTTTTTAGTGAACTGCATCAGAATATGCTAATAGGCTGGTAATAATGAACATTCTATAGTGTACATTATTGTAATCAAAATCATATCAGTGATGATAATACTTTGTTACTACATACTGCACTACTAGGTCACATATATCTATCCCTTTAGAGTTACAGTATTAATAAAATATTAAGCAGTGGGTATCAGCTACAATCTGATTTCAATACAAAGGCATAAGTCAGTTTAAATTTTTCTATAATGTCCAGTGGTCATACATATCGAGCAATGGATTCATAACAGAATTCAAAATATAGTTTCATCTCATCCTCTTCTGATACATACTTGTTTTCAACAGTTACTTAGTCACTTTTCAATTCGTGTGATTATGGTTTCCAGTTTTTATTCAAGAAAATTTGGTGTACATAATATCATTGTGTTCGTATGTGTGGCAGAAGGGGTTGAGAGTAATACCCAAAGTATCTGAGTTCTGTAATGAATGTTTTGGCTTTTATTCATTCCAATCATCAAAGCATTCACAAATTTCAGTTATTAAGTATTTACCTCTTCTATTCAAAGACCCAAAGTAATTCTTTTTGAAACTGCTGCAGTAGAACGTTCAAAGGACTGTTGTTCCAGCTTACTAATAAAATAAATCTTACTTCCATGTGCCATGTAACTGATTTGTCAGAAATGTGACCATTCCAGAGATAGAATAATCTCAGACCTGAATGCAAAGCTTTATATTTTGTTAGAAACTAATGTCGACCATAAGAATAAATCCTCACCTTTTTCCCCAATGAATATCATGTCAGCAGCAACTAAGCATGATCTTTTTTTATGAAATTAATAAATGTATTTAATGTGATAATTCTAAGGAGCCTCTGGTTGAAGAGTTTTCATGTGGCTTGGCATAACTGCAACCTATATGTAAGAAAACTTCATTACCATGTTGTATTGTAAATAACTGGATATTCATTCCAAAGGTCCCATTTTCCATCCTTCTCAGCAGTAGAATGATGGTGAAACTGCTACTCTATTAACAAGCTACATTCTTTGTGCAGTGTTTTTTTTTTTTAAAGAAAGTATTGAATTGTGTATTTGTGCCTCCTGAGTATTAATAAGTGCCCTGTTGTTTTAATAGTATTGATGCTTGTTAAGGGAGCAATTTTTATTTTGATTGTTAAGAAAATACCAATAAAGCAAATGCTTATTATTTGTTATTTAACATATTTAATTAACTCTTTCAATAGTTCCTTTTGTGCAGCTATTCAGTTGTGTATTGGTGTTTCCTCTCCTTTTCGTTATACAGTAATAGTTGCAATAAAGTCAATTGCACTTACTAAACTGTGTTATAGTTGATTTGTAATTGTTTAATAAACTAATGCCACCTGACATAGATGATAACCATATCAAACTAAACATAGCAAACAAATTAATAATAGTAATAATATCAAACATTAGATTTTTTTGTGTCAAATGACCTATATTTGATGCCATAAGTTTGTAAAGGTATGACTGCACACTCCTTTATCACACAAAAATGGCCATAACCCATATTTGCAAAGATATTAGAGACAGAACAAGCTAGCATATGCAGGTAAAACTATTTTGAGTCAACTTTAATCAACAGCTGATGGGGATAGTCTACAGAACAGAATGGTAAAAATGTGAGAGTTAGGTGGTCACCAAGGGGAAAAAGATGATGATTGAATGATAGTTTAAAGATGGGGGTGGGGAGTAGGGAATGGATTAGAGGAGAAGAGAAAGTTAGAGATGGAGCATAAAAAGGAGATATAAAAATCTCAATATTGAATGACCACCAATTAATACAATAACCCAAGGTTAAGGAGTTGAAACTAAGGGGAATGGAAATTGTGGAAAGAATGAGAAACTGGAGACGATAAACGCAAGTTAATGAAACCCACTGGGAAACAGGATCAAATTATCTTTCAAAGTGAAGGCTGATGATTATGATGGTTGTTTTATGAGTTTCTGAGTTGGAGTAATCATTGAGAACTAAGTAAAATACCTTTGACCCATTGGACAGGTCTTGTTGCATAATGATGCAAGTTACTCACTGTGGACACACCTGAGTTGAAACTAAGGGGAATGGAAATTGTGGAAAGAATGAGAAACTGGAGACGATAAACGCACATTAATGAAACCCACTGGGAAACAGGATCAAATTATCTTTCAAAGTGTACGCAAACAACTGAGGAAGTTGGAAGTCATTTCTCAGAGTTTCAAGTCATCTAAGATTTTTCCACCTTTTTTGAGTGGGTGGAGGGGGGGGGGGCTGTCTGATCATTCCATGATTATTTATGCTGTGATATTCTGTTTTGTATGAATAGGTAAACACGCTGCAGAAATTATTGGCAGTAAGAACCAAATATCGCTAAGATTACCTTACATAAATATGGATATTAGGGGGAATACTTGATGTGATTAAGGGAAATGGTTGTATGCCACATTATTCAACTAATACCATGTGCAACAGAAAGATAACCTAGCACTCTAGCCGCATTATAGAACTGCATTCATATGCACTCTTATTTGACTACTGTTATGCATGGTCACAAGAAACGAAATGATAAACAGTGCACGAGCTCAATAACAACTGCTGTGTTGAGGTCTTGTGCCTACTCAGCCAGCAACACAAGACACAATTTGTGGGCACAGACTTCACAGGGGACAGCTCTTCAGATGACAGACACGATATGGCTGTGTTATGCTGCCACATGTGGCAACCCAAGCACTGTTAGAGGATACTAGCCCCACGGAACTTTCCTCCTCTGCAAGAAACATTACCAAAAGTAGTGCCAGCAGTATCTAGGTGCCCAAAAGTATTTAGGCCAGCATTCAGGCTACACTTGAGCAGTATGCTATGAGAGAGTCTCCTGAGCCAGGCACCAACTGCAAAAGCATTCCCTCCATCAGGATCTCACTCTGGAGCCACTGCTATGACACAGCTATCCTTGTATCCCTTCAGCTCCAGGAGCTGCCAGATACAGACCTACATTTTGTGACCTCCACAGTGAAGAGACGTGGCCTTCAACACCATGACCACCAATTGGGCTTTGTAATATCTGTCTACTTTTTTCATCAGCAATAACCTGAACTTACACTTCGTGCATCTCTTTGGGACTTCAACTTTGGCTCATCCTCTCAGGACTTTAACTATTGCATGCTCCTTCTGGACCTTGATTGTGGCACACTTAATGTAAGGACATTGGAGTCTGGAACTTCCAGTTTACTGTGACATCTTCAGGCCTTTAGATATTATTGTTGTTATTTCAGTATTCAGGGAGTAGCTTGTTTTCAATTACTGTGTTCCAAACAGACTCCCATCAGAAAACATTGTTTATTTGTGTTACAGTAAACTTCATTTAATTTGTGGGTATTTTTCCAGTGTTGCCTTTGGTGACACATTAGATGGCAATGAGGAGGAAATCCCCCGAGGCAGTATGTCACGAGTGTCCTCTGACACAGGCAGGCAGTGTTTTGGCATGTGTTCTTCCACTTCCAAGTTCACTTTCCGTCATATTTCCAGCATGGCAGAAACAGTGTATGGCTGTTCCCAGTGTTGTTACAGCTCCAGCAGATGCAGCACACCTGTAAACTCCTGATCGAGTGGCTGGTAGCCATCTCCAAGTAACCTGGGGCTCACCAACTTTTTCTCTCAGATCAACTGCATGGTCAAGGGTTTCCGAGTGACACTCTTGCCATTCCAGCATTTCAATAAGAAGATTGACTGTGGGTGAACTACGTAGCACATATGGAACAGCACTTCTTATCCCATGGCATCACAGGTGATACACAGAGTGCTCCTTCTTTCTGGCATATGCCAGCCCAGATATTTACCACCCTTTGCAACAACTTCACCCTGAAATGGAACCCCACATTCTGCCCTATGACAGGTTGAAGTCCAGTTTGTTAGAATACTTTGACTCCTAGGTGCATGAGCAGCAGCCCGCACCAAGTTTTTCAGCTGCCGTGAACTTAACAGATTGTCTTACTGCAAATGGACCACTTGACTCCGGGGTTTATCTCATGACTACTGCTTCCAGCATAGTTATCAGTGTAATTAATCATAAGCAGCTCCTTCATCTGTGAAATGACTCTTGTACATGCCCCCGATGAAGGACTACACACAGATCTCTTAAAATTGAAGGGCGCTTTCTTAGATACTGGTCTCCCCATTATCAGAGCTTATGAAGAGTCTCACATATCATCAGTCACCCTACAGGACCCCTCACAAGTGTTTATGGCTCCTCCAACCTGCCAACTCCACAGTCAGATACATACAATGCAGGCCAAGATTCAGTGGCCAGATGCTGCCTTTAAGTGCTCCCTTCCAGTACACCTCTTTTGGGAAATCCAGGCTTAGGACTAAAGCATGCCCAGCAGCACTCAAAATGAATGTCAACTGTGTACATATGGACACTGTTGTCGATAGGGCAGACCTGTTCTCAGATGTATCCGTCCAATCTATCCTTCCCAGTCCAGATGGGTCTCTTCCTCACGGTAGCCATCAACAATGTGCCCATCAAGCTGCAGATTGACATGGCCTCCTTTGCGACCATTATAGATGGAAATAATAGTTCTTGGCTTAGAAATCCATGACTCCCCCCCCCCCCCCCCTCCCCATGTCACTGCCACAGCTCTCTTCCAAGAGCTCTGACGTGGCACATGTTTACAGGCAACAGTCCAATGACTATCACATGAACAACTCGTTTCGCTAGCAATGACCTCTCATGATGATTCTGAGAATTTTCAAACCACCCTCATATTTAGATGACATTCTTGTCACTAGCAAGGACACACTGAACTTGGCTATCAACATGCTTGCGCTGTTAATGGTCCTCCAACAGGTCAGCCTTAGATGCGGTAAAGACAAATTCTGTGTTCATAAAGTAGAATACTTTGGTCACATTTTTAGTGTGCCATGCACCCGACCTACCTTAGAGTAAACTGAGGTGGTGCAAACGACCCCCACCAACACCAGCCAGCTGGAATCAGTGCAAGGGCAGCTCAATTAGTACTGCAAATTTATTCTGCATGCAGCAGCCATTTCAGAACCTTTACACCATCTCTTATGCAAAAATGTTCACAGTCAATGTACCCTAGCATGTGATAAAGCTTTCCGGAGCTTGGAACAGGCCCTGACATGCCTCGCGGTGTATGACTCCACTGAGCCCTTGCTCTTGGCAGCTGATGCTTCAGACTACAGGTTGAGGACAGTCCCGTGACATGTGACTGATAAGGTGGTGTGACCAACTACATTTTTTTCTATGACATTTTCTGCTGCACATTGTAATTACAGTCATATAGAAAAAGAATCCCTAACAATCGTATTCGGCCAAAAAATTTTCATGACTATGTCTACAGCTGCCGTTCAAGCTGTTCATAGACCACAAGTCCATGCTTCCTCTTTTCAAAGTGTCTGAAGGTATTATGATCAAAACAGCACACCTCCCCCAGTGGTGGGCTATGTTTCTTTCAAGTTATAATTGTGACCTTCAGTACCTAACATGCTAGTGCTGACCACCCTTTGTGTCTGTTTCTGGGCCAGGACCCTGCCTTTGATGCGGATCCTGAAGTTTGCTTCCACCTCAATATCGCTGCCAACTTAACCGCAGCCAACCTCCCGTTGTGTTCACCAAACACCTGGGCCGCCAACATCTATACTGACGGGATGTAGATGCAGCTATCACCCACGTGGTTACCTCCAGCCCCACTTGCCAGAACAAGCAGGCCACCCCTCCATTTCTTTTTTTACCACGTCTGCAGGGCAGACCATTTAAATCCTGTCCCGCATTTTTTCAATTTGCTTTTCCACTTTCTGTGAAGGAAACTGCATAGTGCTGATACATACTGCATCTTTCCACCCTGCTTCTAAGACTCTGGCTGAACGCATCTGTACCTTTAAATTTCGGGTGCCCAAGCTCTGCTGCCATCACCCTTTGGACGAGGTACTTATGTTCTTTCTGGCTTCTTTTAGTTCCACTCCCCAGGGTGGGTCAACATGGTTTTATGTTTCATTGTAATGAGATCCACTTTTTGCTGTAATGTGTGAGTTGGTTGTCTCAAGAGTATAAAAATAATTAATCATCAGTTCCTTGTCTCAAAGCACTCTGCTTAGGATTCTGTACTATCTGTATAATTTTGACTAAAGTTTTGGGACAACCTTGTATACTGTGTCACTGTCTACAGCTCAGAAATAAATTTCACATTAGTTACAAGAGTCATTACAGGTTGTCAGCAGACATCAGTCAGGAAATTGGTAAATCACAGATATTGAAAAAAAAAGTAAATTGTAAGTCACTCCTGTAATTTATTACAATGTTTTTATTCTGTAATATACAGTTCACTTCTCATAAGTCTACAAATTAAGCAGATTTCAGCTTTTTCCATAAAAAGCTTATAGCATTCTCTGATAAGTAGCAGCTGATCTGTGTAAGAGGAAGATTAGTTGTGTTGTCTTATTATTTTTTTTTTTTTTTTCAAGTGGGTTGTTTTCTATTAACACACATTTATGCATTTCAAATTGTAGTACATTTAAAATGTAACTAGAAATATTTATGATACATAATAATAAATAAATTAGCACTTATTGCAGTTTGTGGTTCCTATACATTACAGATGTCTGAAGTGGCTGGTTTTACCTGTCTGTGTGTAACACGCCTCATTTCACATCCTTGAAGACTGGGCTTTATGAAGCAGAGACTCTGAATTAAGATGAAAAATGGATGCCTGATACAATTTAGTAAAAAGTTTAACATTTAAATAGACATTCATAATATCCTGTGAATTCTAAATACATTGCCCATCACTTATACTGTTGGCAAAATGATGTTCACATTTTTAAGTGCACTGTCAACTTCAGCAAGACACTGCTTTGCTGATAATTGGCTTTTAAGAGGGTAACGATCAAGCAAGACTTTGTCTGCTGTACCAAAATGACACAGTAAAGTGATTGTTTATTCTGTATTTACAATTATTGACGTGCTTCAGACGATTTTGGTGTGGAGCCAACAAACATAGTACCAACCACAGGCAGTTCGTTCTAAAGGGCAAGAGGGGCACAGCCCCACCAACAATTTTGTGATATTTTTTTGAGTTTTATATCAAACAGTTTGAGTATGACATGATTGTGACACAGTACAACTAACAGAAACCAGACGTAATCAAGCCCAGTTCTCTCTGTTGCAAACCCAAACAAAGTGTATCATCGTGCAGTGACAAAACAGTTCTTTCTCCATCCCATTCTTCGAAAGCTGAGGGCCATCGGCAGGTGGCCTGTAGCCCCGTACTTCCTCCACACTCCCAGCCTGCATTCACAGTGGCATGACCAAGCAGTTTCCCCTTCTCCCCACTCACCACTCATGAAAGCATCACTGTGAGCCAGCAAGCACAGGACCCGGTGGACGGGCCATCGCACATGTACCCCTCTTTCCCCGCACCCAGCCATGCTGAGGGTCAACAGCAGACAGCCCTTACACCCTCCACACCTCCGGCTCCTAAAACTGCAATCACAGTGACATGACCATGCCGTTTCCCTTTCTCCACCTTGGCCCTCCCTAATGAAGCTTAGGGTCAGCTCAAGTGAGCCTGGTGGATGGACCACCTCACCCATACACCACTTTCCTGGCATTCCAGTGAACACCGCTGGCCCTGCCACGTACCCACTCTCCTCCCCTTGCTCACCTGCCCACAAGTCTTCAGAGTGTTTGGGGCCACATCACCCAACTATTTTAGTTGCTGTCAAGTGCCATACTGCATTCCTACCCCCTACTGCCATTCATCGATGGGAAATATGAAAAATAGCAAACAAGGCACCCTCTCAGTAAAGTCTGGTATTCTGGAGCTGTGTCGTTGAAACTCAAGTGTTCATACAGCGATTTTAAAATTAATAAAGTAGATTATTTGCTTAAAACATCTTTTATTTATTAAGTATGGAAGAGAAGCTGGAAATCAAGTGATTAGGTACACAACCAAAATATTTCTTGGTGTCTCAACTCGACGGAAAGAAGAAGAAAACTTTTTGTAATGTATGGTTCCATAAAAAGTCTTGGTTAACAATGAGTGAAGAGAAACAAAAATTATTTTTTTTCTATTGTATGTTATTTGGTGGTGAAGGATTGTGGACAACAGTTGGCTATAAGGAACTAAAGCATTTAAGTGAACAAATTAAGGAACTTGAAGAAAGCAGACAACATTTAGAAAATGCTTGTAACTGCAAAATGTTTGGCACAATTAACATTGCTACTCAGATTGATTCGGCATATAAAATTTCAATTCAGAAATATAACAAATTAGTAATGAAGAATAGACACATATTAAACAGAATAGTAGAGTGCTTAATGTTTTGTGGAACTACAAGATAGCACTAAGGGCTCAATGAAAACTGGAAGTTAGCAAACCATGACAATTTCTTAGATTTGGTATCTCTTCTAAGAAATCCTGACAGCATGTTAGATGACCTCTTAAGCAGTTCCCGTACTTCCATATGCAAATATACATCACACGTGATCCAAAATGAGCTTTCAGGCTGTATGTATCAAGTTTACATTGAAGAACTAATTGAAGACATTAATACTGCTACTTTTGTTTCTGTGCAGGCAGATGAAACAACAGATATTACATGCAGAAGGCAATTTGTCATTATACTATGGTATAATAAGGGGAAGACACGTTGAAAGATTCCTTTCCTTTGAAAATGTTAATTATAGGACAACATGTGGGCTTAGTGAGGTTCTGAAAAGAAGTTTGAAACCTTTCAATGTTCAAGAAAAACTCATTGCACAGGAATACAATTTGACCCCAGTAATGAGCGGCAGTCATTGTGGAGTACAGACACTGATGCACACTACATTCCCGTATCCCAAGTACAGGGTGTACAGAAAGTCCAGCAACACTTTCAATACATTGTACAGATGTCATACATATTACATTTTGAAGAGAAACTCTGAAACTTTTTTTTACAAACATTCAATATGCAAACCATGATTGACCCAGCAGATGTCAATACGTTAATTGAATTTTTGCCATACCTGTCCCAGCATGGCATCGTCGAGTGTGGCAGTCACTTCCCATAGTCTCTTCCGGAGCTCTGCTACATCACGTGGTAGAGGCGGTACATACACCAGATGTTTAATGTGTCCCCACAGAAAAAAGTCACATAGAATGAGATCTGGTGATCAGGGAGGCCATTTCAGAAAACGGCTATCCCCTTCTGTAGCATGGCTGATCCATCGATGCGGCAGCTCCCTGTTCAGGTACCCACAAACTTCACGATGAAAATGTGTTGGAGCCTCATCCTGCTAAAAGATGAGTGGAGAGTCCAATTGCATTTGAAGTATCTGCCATTGCCGCAACATGTCCAAGTAGGAATAACCAGTGCACTGCTTTCAGCAAAGAAGACTGGCTCGTACAGTTTTCGACATGACAAGGCACAAAAAAATTTACCTTTGGGGAATCGCACTCAAATTCAGTGCATTCGTGTGGATACTTTGTACCCCATATTTGACAATTATGCCTGTTCACTTTCCCATTAATGTGAAACGTGACTTCGTCTTTGTCAAACACCAACACACAGAAAGCTCGCACCGCACCTGAACTCAACATGTTTGCGACTAGCGCTGATTATCGGCAAATTACCAAACTATGCTGTGGCAGTATACATGAAAAACAACTTTCAGAGTTTCTCTTCAAAATGACATATGTATGACAACTGTTCAGTGTTTGGTTCTTGTGCAATAAATAATTGAAAGTGTTCCCGGACTTTATGTACACCCTGTATGTCAACTGTTTTGCACACCAAATGTATTTGGTTGTTCAAAATGTTTGTAGTAGAAACCTAAAGTCTGTGAGGTTGTTCTTCATAAATATTTCTGGATTTACAACATTTTTTTCTTCATTGCCTAGGCAAAGTGATTCTTATGAACACTCTGCAACAACAGAATTCCTTCAGTCTCTTCAACTACATGTAACGTCCAGTCTCATGTAGTAACTAATGTTCAAGAAAAGAAATTACACTTATTGGAATGTTTTGATAAGATTGAGGAAGGAGATTCTTGGGATAATATTACAATAACAGAAGCATTTGCTTTACGAAATCTACTTCAGAATCGAGACCTTTTGTTCCTACTAAGTTTTTTCTATGAGGTTATTTTGTCGCAAATGCCATTACTATATCCAATGAATTATGTCATTTTGAGTCAGCTGTTTCTGAAATGTGAGAGAACATTGAAAGGTATTGACTTTCTGAACATGAATGTTTTGCTCCTGCAAGAAAATATTCCAAATGTAGCACTGAACCTCATCTGACAACAGATGCCAAAAAAATGTGTGACATTGTAACCAACCAATTGAAAGAAAGATTCCAAAACTCTCATGTATTCAGCAGCTTCGAAATTATTCGTGCAGAAAAGATTGCTTCTTTCAAAGAACATTTCCCAGGCAATTTAGTCAACAATTTTTCATAAAGTTACAGTCCCTTTATTTGCCCTGATATATTGAAAATGAACTGTCAGTTATTTATTGTAATGATACTTGTAAAGGCATTACATCGTTTTGCAAGCTGTTCACCTTTCTTGTGGAACATTCCTTTGAAGAATCATTCACTGAAGTGCATGAAACACTGCCAACTTCACTAACTACGCCTGTTTCAACAGCGGAAGCAGACCACAGTTTCAGCAACTTAAAAAGAATTAATACCTTCCTCAGGAACAGTAGGGGCCAGAAAAGGCTGAACCCACTGGCTGTTTGTTCCATTCCAAACTTCAGCAACAGAGTAATTAATATGTTTAGCAGTCAGAAGAATAGGCATGCATAACTACTGTATAAGTAACCCGCCAGGATAAAGACCACATTAGTTAACATGCTAATTGGATAAACCACTTCTAGTCAAGATTTTTCTCAGGGTTTTTCCCCTTTGCCATAAGGCAAAAGCCAGGAGGGTTTCTGTATTTGCACTCTGGTACATTCCCAATGGGGAAAAAATTACATGGTTCCTCCCACAGTCACACCATTTTTTCTTTTTTACAACACAGACAGACTACAGAAACATGAGTAGAATAAGTATGAACATCAAAAGAAGGAGAGCTGATGAACTTCGGTTTGAACACAAACAGCTGCAAACACCTAAAGTTATTTGACAAAGTGTGTTGCGACAGCATTACCTCACACGCCTTTAAAGTACATGGAAAAATAGTGAAGCTGGTGCACCAGACCAACTACAGTATTACACACACACACACACACACACACACACACACACACACACACACACACACACACATGCAAACAAACAAACAAACAGTGAGTTCAAGTCTTTACATATTTTATTACTAGCTACATTTAAAACTGCATATTTACTATCTTTAGAATATGTGTAAGCAGTATGATATAAATGAAGGTTATATAATAAACACTTCAGAACAGTTCCATTACAACTTTTAAGAACTGGACCCCAACAACAAAGGTGAGCACAAGCCACCACTGCGGAGAACTGTCTCTTTGGTTTTGGACATCGTTATCCCACATTCTAATGTTTGACACATTACCTAAGATGATTTTAGACCCCTAAAAATTTCACCTCTGTTCCCACCTTTTTTTCTGTCTCTGTGGGAAGTGATTCTGTTCTGTCAGCATCAGGACACTGTGGGAAAGATGACGCCTCTAGGACCAAAGTCAGAAAACACAGAGACCTGTCCATTTGCATATGAAGAGATGAAGAGGTCACCTTGGCATGAAAATGCTGCACTAATAAAAATGGATCATAGCTGAGAAAGGTGCCTCCAATTTTGAAAACTGCAAGCACACTTGTAATGAAAAATTTGTAGACGAAGTTCTGTCAATCTCAATAATCATATAAGTCAATACTACTTTTAAGCACTTTAGCTAAGGCTTAGGAGAGCCTCTTGTCCTGCCTGCAGCCTTACAGAAATCTCCTGGACCTTAGCCCAAATCATTTTGGCTTTGGGAAAAACAAATCTACAGATGATGTGATAAATCAGACCCTACAAACTACTCAGACCAAAAATACTCAGTTGTGATGATGATCAACATTGTGGTCACCTTCAATAATTTTTGACAGCCCACGATGTTTATGCTCCTTCCTGGGCTGCAGGTGCCTGCTACCCTGTAGAGCAGCGTGCATGACTGTTGTATAGATGGAGTAACCAAACAGTGATACGAGGAACACAAAGTCATCAAACAGATAACAAAAGGATGTCCACAGATGTCTGTCTGTAGAACCCTCCTACATCTTACGGACAGAGTACCTCTGCACTGATGGAGTCACTGGCTATACTGACAACCTATTAGTTATGATTTCAGCGGACTTGAGAACACAAAGCTAGTAACAGGCTACGTATCATGGATCACTGATGCAGACAAAATACATCGTCAGTAGTCACCAATAAGGCACCATATACATATCACTCAAAGGCAGGTTAATACAAAATCAAACTCTAAAGCTAAACAATGTAAATATATCTAGAAAGAAAATAAAAAGATTTCTGAAATTAAACAATGAGCAACAACACCAGAATTAACATGTACTAAACATGTATCACTGTTTACTCTTTGAGTTTATAATATGCTTTGTGGCCACTTCATGTACACAACATCACAGTCTGTCGACAATTAGGAGACAGCGTCTGCTTCTCCATTCTGGGGGAAGTCTCCTCCATTAGTGTGCCACGCCACTGACTTTCTAGTATCAGTTGCTCATGACAAAAGGCACAACACTTAAGAGCATTGTAGTTTTTGCCTGTTGTGTTAAGCTTTTGACGTACTTATTGGCCTTAATTTGCTTATATGCTTTTCTGAGATGAATTCAGGAGCAGATACAGAAAAGGAGCTGTTCATTTTGTTCCACTGAATGTTCTGATTGCCTTGAAATGCAACTTTCCAGAATGAATCATTGACCTCAATGAGATAGACAGTGCATTCATATCACTTGCTCCATATTTAGTGAAGAGGTGCTCTGGACATGCTCGAACCCCTCCAGACTGAAGTCCATATCATGATATGGTATTGTATATGATTTTGCTGACGAAATCCACACAATGTAAATTGTTACATGGATTAATAAAGAAATCAATCAATCAGAATGATCTACAGAGTGTTCAGAAATTCCCATTACCAACTTCTCAGACTTGTAGAGGGGAGTGAACACACAATATTTTAAACAGGAACACATTTCCAGGAATGTGCCATTTACATTGTACAACGGTTTCAATTTAGGCGTGTAACACATCCACGTCTGCTGAGGGGAAGAGAAAAGTCTCAGAGTTGTCTATCATGGTATGCAACAGATAAGCAGGATGATGTGTACTAAGTCAGATGGTCACCTGATTTCACTTAACATCTGCCTTGCTGCAAGACCTATTCAGGGCCCGTGCATCTCCAGTACAGTAAACATTGTTCGGTACATGTTTTTGGAATACACGAAGATGCTCGTTGTGTATGGCAAAGCTCGAGGCAATGGAAGAGCTGCTAGTTGGCTGTATCACAAATGTTTCCTGCAATGTAACATGTCATCATTCAAATTTTTTTGCCCAAGTTATGCAACAGCTCCAAGAAACAGCTAACTTCACTGTGAGTAGGCAAGACTGTGGTGTTCCATGGCTATGCCATACACCCAAATTTGAAGAAGATGTACTACATCACACTGAAGAGAACCCAACAATGAGTCCTTGAAGAATTGTGTGTGCAATGGATGTTAGTCATGTGGGATGTTCTGTGTGAGCAGCAAATGCATCCCTACCACTTACAAAGGGTACACGTTATGAGTCCAGACAATTTTCCACAACATGTTACCTACTGCACGTACTTCCTGCAACGCTGCATCAACACACCCATTTCCACATTGAGTTCTGTTGACAGATGAATGTAATTTCATTAGGGACTCTGTTCAGAATAAGCGAAACAGCCATGTCTGGGCAGATGAAAACCCTTGTGCCACGCATATTCAGGGATTCCAGCACCAGTTTGGTATTAATGTATAGGCAAGTATTCTAGACGGTCATTCGATTGGGCCATACTTCCTTCCACTCAAGCTAACTGGTTCTGCATACTTATCTTCCTGCAAAATATATTTGAACCATTCTTGTAAGCTGTGCCACTGATTGTCCATAGGGAAATGTAGTTTCAGCATGCTGGTGCACCACCTCACTTCTCACATGTCGTTTGGAGACATCTCAACATATGATATGGTGAAAGATGGGTAGGCCAAGGTGGTCCAATCGCACGGCCACCACGATTGTGGGATTTAACTCCTACAGATAACTTCTTGTGGGGTTGTATGCAAAGTTTAATTTACATGACTCTTGTAGAGACAGAGGAAGCACTGATGGCACCAGTTCTGGCTGCTGCCCTAGAAACTGAAGAGTCACCAGGCGGGATAGAGAGAGTGTCCCAGAACATGCTTCATAGGTACATTGTCTGTAACAATGTTGATGGCTGCCACATCAAGCTACTGTTGTAATGCATCACTACTGCCCTGTATGTACATTATGCTGGGTTCTTTTTTGTTTTGAAATAATGTAAACACACAATGTTTAAGTGTTAATACAAACAAATGTGCTTAAGTGATAAATGGATGTTTCATTATCTTTCCTTTTGAATTGTTACTTAATAATAATTTCACTGCTCCTCACATAATCCAATTCCTCAAGCAGAAGTGGATGAGTTAAACATCTGAATTGAAACCATCATAGAACAGAAACAGTATGTTTCCAGGAATGGTTTCCTATTCAAAATATTATGAACTCACTTCCCTCTAGAAGTCTGTAATGGTAGTTTTTGAACACTCTGGATATTCAAGTGTTATTTCATGCTAACTGTTTCAGTTGTGTCTTTCTGGTGCGATTGACATATGGCTTCTTAACATCTACATCAGACGAATGTAGAAGGGAATTCTCAAGTCGTACAGGTTAAAACCTGTCTTTTGCAACTGTAATGAAAGCCTCATTAAGACCAAATGTGTTTTGTTTTATTTTAAAGCACCTTCAGTGGTTACAACAACAAAATGGTTTTTTCTCTTCCAGTTTAGTTTGCTAGGATCATGAACATTTCACATGCTTTATTTACTGCTATAAACAGTATTCATTCTTATCGTTACTCACACTGTTAATAGTGGTAAATTAAAGCATGCAAATTGACCATGATCCAAGCATGTAGAACTGTAAGAGGAAAAACCTGTATTGTTACAGTGACCAGTGAAGATACTTTAGAATAAAGCAAAGTATGTTTCATCTTAATAAGACAAACAATGGAAAATCCAGGATGGAATGCAACAATATTATGAAAAGGGCAGTTGTACCCACAATATAGCAGAGATGCTGAGTCGCAGACAGGCACAACAAAAGGCTGTCACAAAATGAGCGAGCTTTTGGCCAACAAGGCCTTTGTCAAAAATAGACAACAGACACTCACACAAATGCAGCTCACACATCAATGAGTGCATGTGTGTGAGTTGTGTTTGTGTGAGCATGTGTGTGTTTCGGTTGTCTATTTTTAACAAAGGCTTTGTTGGCCAAAAGCTCATTTTGTGACAGTCTTTTTGTTGTGCCTATCTAACACAGCATCTCTGCTATTGCTGAGTAGCAACTATCCTTTTCATAATATTGTTACATTGGTCTTAATAAGACTTTCATTACACTTGCAATAGATGTTATTTAAGCTTTACAACTTAACTATCTGCAACTGTAGAAAGAAGAGCCCAAGAAACAAAGATGACAACATGTAAGAGAACTCTTACTTAACATCACACTTAGGCTCATCATAGAGCTTCAATGTCTGCAACTAGACAACACAATCCTGATGTACATAACGGATGTGCTTAATCTGAGGAGATTACCTGCTTGGTGACAGTCAGATTTATGTGTACAGGAGATGGAAGCATAGTAATCAGTATTTAGGCAAGTTACTGACCAGAACAAATATTCAGTTCATAAAAACTTGAATTGTTCATGACTGCTGTCAGACTGAACATGTGATAGGTATCATGAAACAAGGCCGTCAGTAATTAGATCTTACAAGGAACTCCTTGAATGTGAGGTAAGTCTTATTTGTAAGTGATGTGTTAACAATTATGGCAGGAAAAATATTAGCTGCTAGAGACTCACCATGTTCATCAGGAGGGTGACAGAAAAAGAGTGTCTGGGAGATGCAGAGATAACCCTTCTATGGGATGTTATTACACTTCACACAATAGATACTGTTAAAATGCAAGAAAAGTTCAAAACAAACTGTTAACTTGCAGCATGAACACCAAATGAATAATGACATGCCACAGTGATTACAAGGGTTTAGACCATCAAGGTCAAAAGTGAACTCCTTGGAGTTACCAAGCATGCAGGATGTCCAGCTAGGTATCCACTCTTAAACAATGTGTATAGAATCGTATTGATGTAATAGGGTGATAAGAACTGATGGATTATGATTGGAATGAAACCGAATGCAGAACAGTCTGTCAAGGAGCTATTCATGAAACTGGCTACCCTTTAAGGCATAGCTGCAGGTAGTGTACTAGTATGTTTTATAGGCACAAAAAAACAGATACCTAGAGGCTGAATTTGTCCAGTGGTTCCAGGAGGTATGAACTGCCGTGTCACACACTTTTCAGGAGGGATAGTTTGCTCTAGAAGAGTATTATTTTTATATTCAAACCAGGAATTAAGCAAAAGCAAGTTATTTTGACCAGCTATTGGCCAAACGCAGTGCCCAAACCATAGTTGTAGTTCTCTTATTCCTATTTTACCACTCTTGCTTGCTGTGACATAAATATTCCCTAATGCCCTTGCAAGATTACACACATGAGAAAGAATCATAGGAGGCAGAGCATCTCCAAATTCTTGCAGTGTAATAAATAACTTTACAGCGGATTTATCATCCAGATTAACAGTTGGCATAGTTGTATACAAATAAGTTAAGGCATTGGTGATAGTTGACCTTGATACAATTCTCTCGGTACCCCTAATTTCCAGGGTTGTTTTCATTGCACTTGCTCATCAAATACCGATTGGGTGGAGTTGAAAACGAATTCCTTAATGAACAGTGGGATAAGTTTGTTTATCTCATCTACAAATTTTCAGACCAATTCAGCAGTTTGCTGTCGATCATTAATTTAGCATTTTGTTTGAAACTGCTTTATCTTCCAATTCTGTAGCACTGTTTGAAGCTATGCAACCATTCACCATTTCCATTGAAATCACTGTAATTTGTGTCATGCACAATTTAATATGCGTACTGTAGCAGTTCACTATCATGCATATCCAGTAAAGTTGCACAGGCACCAGTTTTTGTACGAAGTGCACCTTGTCCCCCCTTGAATATTCGTAGCTTTCCTTACACACTGTGTGGTCATATTGCTGTGAACATATTCAAAATCTGTTCATAATTGTTCCTTTCCTGTGCTGCAGATGGTTTTCCATGTACACTCAACAGCACAAAAAGCAGGCCACCCCTTCATCCCCATGTATAGGCCACACCTGACTGTATGCAACCAACATAGCATAGCTGTGCCACAGGTCCTCTAGACCATTTACAGTATTGTTGTTTGACTATACACAATGGATACCATGAGAGATTACTAGAGAACACTGCTCTTCACAGAAATCAGTCCAGATGTAAACCAATACCACCAAACAACAAATATTAGAAAACATGCTATTATAGATGAGACAGTCCTTACCGCTTGTAAATTAAACTTCGTTACATTAAGTGATAGTGTGGAAGTCTTATCACACTCATTAAATGGCATGACATGAGTTGCTGTTTGTGTTTCAAATTTGAACCCACTGTTAACCAAACAAAGCTTGTGTGTCTGATAGAGACTCAGCCAGACATACAGAGACATAAAGTATTGAAGTGTTCACCAGTATCATTTCCGAACCTGGAAATAAATGACATTACGTTTAGTATGCACCAGGAACTCCATGTAGCTTATATTGCCCCTGAGAAGTAATCATGAAAAGTATGTAATAAAGTGCAATGCACAAGTATGAAAAGCCATGAAGGAAAGTTGTGGTGATGGACAGGGAATGGAACCCACTACCTATATGAATTGTTAACTAAGAACAATCCAATGTCAGATATTAAGTAAGTTCACAAATAGCTTGATATTGGAACCTGAAATGATGATACAAATGATTTTTGCCTGGTGTGAATTTGAACCTAGCACCTTTCGCTGTTGTAGCGATTTGAACTTGGCACCTTTCACTATTGTCTTATAGCTACGGATAGATATGAAATATTTATTGTTTCTTCAGCAGTAGTAAGATGTGCACATGTTCAGCTAGAAGTAATGCGATGAATAATTCTGTGCTGCCTAAGACTCCAAGCGTCTGCATACCATCATTTTTGATTCCATATGAAGAGGTGTCAACTCTCAATTTCTCTTTCACTAGCAGTTAGGATAGCACCATTCGTAGAGACCTGGAGGAGTCTGGCATCATGAGTAAACAACGAAATGATGGGACAGTGTCATCGCGAAGGGGTCAAATCCACAGAAAAACTGGAATCAGAGCTCAAATTCCAGTCCAGTGCCAATATTTTCAAAACCTCAAGGTCACTTAAAATAAGAAATGAAGGTTGTGTGACCTTACATGACGATTGTTTCATGAATTAAAATAACATTACTAGTGTAAGAAAGCTTACTAGAGACAGAAATTTTGCAAGCACCAACTTCTGCCTTTGATAGCCAAAGCTAGCCCAAGTCTTTTCTAATCAGTAGTGAATGGACATGTTAAATATTTATTTTGAACCACGGTACAGTCCTGTGTTCTTTATTAGTGTTAATTAAGGTGAAAAGGGTATGTTTGTGGCTGTTACAAAGTGATACTCCCAGTAGAAATCAAACACACACCTTAGCCGTTATAAGCTAGTCCCAGTCAACCAACCACTGTATTTCACCTGTATTAGTATTGTGTCATTTGTCAGTGTGTCATTTGTCATAATGGGGTATGCAGCACATAGTACGAGATGTTTTGATCTCCACTTGAGCTGTTGTTGTGAATAACCTATCTGTGGTCTAGTAGTCAAAATCGTGCAGCGCAAACACAAAGCCATCATATCAACCCCTTTTCTTTCTTTTTTTAAGCCGTATTCTGTCTGTTTGCTAAGAGCATCAGTCTGACAGAAGGTCAAAGACAGTTTCATTCATTTTCTACCCAGCCAATAATAGAGAAATCTTGTAGAAACATGTTTGTGAAAGGGCTTGTGGGTATCCATCATGGAAAGACCATTTTCAGTGCCACCAGCCACTGTCCACTTGATACAGACTGGTGTCCGCCCAAGTGATCGTGACGCATCGTCATAGAGCCTATGATAGCCAGCAGAATTTCCTGCACTTGAATTAGGAAGCATAACATTATGCAAAGTTGTGTATGACATATACTATGTTTCAGCATGCTCTGTGGCAATTTTGTATAGCATGTTGCTATTAGCATATTTAACTATGGTCTTATTTTGGTCAAGTTTGTACTATAGCTCATGCCATGACACTTTCAATATTTCTCATTTTTGACGTTATGAGGAGTGAAAGCAGAGGAGGCAATTCAAAACACCTGTGCCCTGTATGGAGTGAGTGCTATTGAGGAAGTCAAGTTGTATTGTTTCAAGTGCGATCATTTTGAGATAAATTAATCACCATTCAGTAAGACAAACAGGCATTGTTGAAGGGCGTTTCTGCGATTTACTACTATGATCAATTAGAGTACATCTGATAAATGGCAGGTGTGATGACCAATTAATCTTCATGTGACACTTGCCTTAAGTAGTCATATTGAGTTTAAAAAAAAGAAAGGAGGGTTATGGTAGAATGTCTCTTCAAAAATGAGAATAGATGTGAAGCAGTATGTCAAACTGGGAAGGATGGGGAAGGAAGTGCACCCTGATGGCTATTTGAAGTACTGTGTGGTAACTTCATAATGAGACAACATTGGGTAAGCCATAACAAATATTATCGCAAACTATGGCCTGTATATGTCAAAAAATTTATTTTTGTTGATATAGGCACAAAGAAGGTGTCTTGTGTTATGAACTGCTTCACAGGGCTGTGTCCTTCGTAGCTGACATTTGTTGTCAACAAATGAGATGCCTTGCAGTCACAGAGTAACAAATGTGACCTGGAAGACAGCAAGAAGGAGCTTGGTTGGCAAGCATGTCTACCACAAATCTTCTAATGTGGCACCTGCATGTGTTTATATTTCTTGCCCCCTATCGATCAACCACCAAGAAAGTTAGTTTTTGTCTTCTTTGTTTTGTTTTGTTTTTATGTTTGGGCTTAAATGTGATTTAACTCGGATTCAGCAAGCTGCTACACGAGTCAAGATCGAAAAACTGCTGCGCATCATAAGACAGTTTTTGATCGTGAGGTGGAACATATTGTTGAAAATTTCTCTGATATTTGTGTCTATTTTGATCAGTAACCTATTGGGAAATGCTATTAACATGCACTACGCTAATACAGCTGGTGTCTCATCATAATACCATTCAACAAATGGCTATCTTATTCAAACGTGAAGTCTTTTGACGTACTTGAATACTTTTACCAGACTACAACGTAAATATGGCAATCTGTCTGTAAGAGTAGTTAACAGAGTATTCAATGATAGGATTTCTTTAACAGATTTGTGTATTTTCAGTAGCAGTTCCACAGTATTTTATGTTTCTAATCTCTAGATCTCCTAAGTACTGTTCGTAGCGAGAGGTCTTATGATAACAAAATTTCTAAAGATCTCGTTCTGAGTTCAATGTAACTGTTTGTAGCTCTGTCACAAAGGAGATAAAATGTTGCTCTTGCACCAGTTCGGAACTGAGAGCTACTGCTTCTTACGCTTTACAGGGCATCAATATTTTCAATGGAGCAAGCAACAAACTGCAGTGTTCATTGCCTCCTCATTGCTCTTGTGATGGCTGATATAAATAATTCACAATGTGGACAATGAGATTAGTTGAAGTTGCTGTGTGAAAGTAATCTCCCCTGTCTCCAAACATACATTTAGTAAGTCGATGAAACACTAAAGTGGAATTCATTCAGAATCTTTGACTGGTACACCCCGAATATGTCAAGCAAATCCTGCAAGATAATTCTCTACCCATTCCAAGAAGGAACAAAACTATCAGAGTGTCACGAGACATATTCCACAATGTTGTCATGACCCTATCATAGTTCGTTTCTACAGGCAATGGTCTTTCTTGAGTGGGCTAACAATTTAGGGGTCCACCTTATGCATCAACAATGCAACGGCTTAATTACTTTTCCTACGACGTTATGAGGAGTTTTCTAGAATTTATGGTGGGGGAGAAGAATGGAAAGTTGCACAGACCTTTGCAATAGATGTGAGAGGAAATAAGTGTAATCCAGAGTTATAGATCCATTTCATTAAATTCGACATGTAGCGGGACGTGTGAAGAAATACTTTGTTCCATCATTATGAAATACCATGAAATGTACTACCTATTGACATCAAAGCAGCATGGATTAGGGGAGTATTACTCTTGTGAGACACAGCTGGCACTTCGTCCACATGGTGTACTGTGTACTGGGGCTTTCAGATTGATTCCGTATTTATTGAGTTCTAAAAAGGCTTTTGATAGCATTCCTCATAAGTGGCTTCCAACCAAACTGATTCCCTATGGACTATCGTCTCAGTATGCAACTGGAGTCCTATCTGAAAGGTCACAATCTGCAGGGACTGATGGGACATAACCTAGTGGAACAGAAGTTCAAAAAATGGTTCAAATGGCTCTGAGCACTATGGGACTCAACATCTTAGGTCATAAGTCCCCTAGAACTTAGAACTACTTAAACCTAACTAACCTAAGGACATCACACACACCCATGCCCGAGGCAGGATTCGAACCTGCGACCGTAGCAGTCCCGCGGTTCCGGACTGCAGCTCCAGAACCGCTAGACCACCGCGGCCGGCTGGAACAGAAGTGATGAGTGCGATCCGCAAGTAACGTGATGCAGACCTTTCGACTTAAATATTTAGGAGCTACGATCACAAATAAATTGAAACCGTCATATGGAAAATATTGTGGGGCAAGGAACTCGAGGACTGCGTTTTATTGGTAGAATATGTATAAGATGCAGCAAATCATTTAAAGTGATCGCCTACAACACACTTGTCCGTCCTGTTCGTGAGTATTCCTGCGCGGTATGGGATCCCTACGAGGTAGGACTGATGGAAGACACCGGAAAAATTAAAAGAAAGGCAGCTCGTTTTGTATTGTCATGAAATAGGGGAGATTTTGTCACGAAACTGGTAAATGAGTTAGGATGGAAATCATTGGAACGTAGGCATTTTACATTGCGGTCGGATGTTTTCACCGAATTCCAATAGCCAACCTCCTCCGCTGAATGCCACAATTTGTTTATCCCGACAAACATAGGAGACATGACCATTGTGATAAGAGCATCAGTGCTTGCACGGTAAGGTTTAGTTGTTCATTATTTTAGTGCGCTTTTTGAGAGTGGAACGGTAGAGAAATAATGTGACAACAACATGGCAATTGAGATTCCGCCTTGACGCAAAACACTTTTGTTATTTGTTTATTTATTCCCCAACCTAGTTTCAGCGACAGATATCGCCATTATTAGTGGGTTCCTTAAAACTTATAAATTGTATTGCTGTTCGCGTGTTTTCGCGACACACGCGAATAGCAAGATGGCGTAATGTTTTGGATTGTGAACGAAGTGCGAAAGTCCTGTCTTTCTGTGCATAAAAGTAGCTGCAAGCCGTCCAACGAACTTGCAGATGACATGATGTATACCTAGAGAAACGGCAACAGAAAAACACAGAAAATATGCCGCAAACAGCGACAACAATCTTAAAATATATAATAAATAAGATTCAAAGAACACATTGATGATGGCGATATCTGTCGTTGAAACTAGTTTGGGGAATAAATAAATAAATAACAAAAGTGTGTTACATCAAGGCGGACTCACACTTCCCATATTGCTGTTATTGTATGCACACTTGGACTAAATATAAGAGTTCAAAGATAAAATTATTATATAATGTGACAGTTGTTGAAAGAATCCCCTGCCAGGCATTTAATTGTCTGTTACGGAGTATTCACATAGATGTGGATGCAGATGTCAAGGAAGGGATAGTAGGAAGTCGGGAGGGATCTAGGAATGGATAGGAGTGCAGAAGTGCAAAATAAAAGAATGAAAAGCTTGCAAAGTATTACTTACTTACACCTACGTCACAGTTTGTTTTATCTTATGAGAGAGAGAACAGAAAGGAGTGTTTTTAGAACGAAGAATGGATTATAGGTAAGGGGATATAAATGAATACGGTTTCATAGGTTGTAAGAGGAGTGATAGAGGACAGTAAAGAAAGCAGAAATTAAACGAGAACATATAGTTTCAATGAAAACCGTTATGTATGTTTATTACGTTTCTGGAGAATGGAGAAGAAGGGCACTTGAAGAGATAATGTAAGAGAGGCGAGAGAGAGGGAGAATGGAGGAGAAATTAACAATGAATAAATGTAACATGAAGTCGTTCGCATAATTTTTGGTGGACGGAGGGTGTATTACTGGATGGAGGGAAAGAGAAAGATGTATTTGAAATAATTGAAAATACTTTTAGTCCACCTAAGCTATTTTGCAGGTATCTAGACAGAGTGTAAATGAAACAAAACAAAAAAATGCTTAAGAAATTGTATATTCAAAAGAAACTTACTACAGTTAAAAAGGCAACTCAAAGGAAAACTACCTCAAATTTTATGTGCTACGAATAGATCTTCCACTGGTTCTCAATGAGGAAAAGTGAAGAAAAAGAAAACATAACAAAACGTTTTAAGGACTCTAATATTCTATCCAGAATCTCAAATTATTTTGTACTTCTGTCATGCGTCTTGGCACAAAATCTATAAGACGTCGGACGTAACAGCCTAAAGAAGGAACTTCCTCCCAGGCTTCAAGAGTGCAGTCCCTAAGAGCGTCAGCTGTAGTTGGTTGGTTTCATGGCTAGTTCTCCGTTACCCTTTTTGGCAACTTCAGCCGACATGTTTTCCATAGAGTTCATATCAGCAGCCGATGGTGGCCAGTCCGTGACGTTGATGCCAGTCGGGGAGAGCTGCTGCTGAATGAATGCAGACTTGCTTTTTGAAATTTGTGATAGGCTTCTATGGGACCAAACTGCTGAAGTCATTGGTCCCTGGACTTACACACTACTTGATCTAACTTCAACTAATTTACGCTAAGGACAACACACACACACACACACACACATACACACATGCCCGAGAGAGGACTCGAACCTTCGACAAGGGGGAGCCGCGCGAACCATGACAAGGCGCCCAAGACCACGCGGATACCGTGCGCGGCTGCAGACTTGTGAAAGAGAGGATGGTCCTCTCCCAATGTGAAGTCCCCTTCTCCATAAAGCATTCATACTGACAGGAGCAACACATTTTCCTATATGTGGGCGTACTGCTTGCTGTCGAGAATTCCTTCTGTCCTGTGAAGAATTCCTCCTCCTCGTTGTAGTTATATATTCGCGTCGATGGCGAGTTCCTTGCGGCCTGTAAACTACTTTTGGACCGTCGTTACTGATGGAAAACACGTTCTGAACAGTGGAAACGACATTTTCACACGACGCAAATGCCAGCCAGTATAAAACACCGTCTTAGCTGAGCCCTTGTTTCACGACGAATCGTCGTGCGTGCAGACCAGCGTCCCTCAGCCGTTGACGAATTGTGTGACTGGAAACGGGGAAGTTGGTCTCCTGCAACAACTGCTACACGTTCAGGAAAGGATTTTCTCTGCTCTTAGACACAAGCTGCCTGTCCTCCCGATGTGAGCTCACACTCTTCCTGCCTGAGCCAGGAGCTCCTTGGTAGTGCGTCTTTCAAGGTAGTTCCTCCACCATCTCATCACAGTGGTATGTGGCACGCCATACAATTCGACAGTTTCTCTGACGGGACGTCCACCTTCTTCAATAAGGGTGATGGCTCTGTCTCGAGTTTACCTCTCCCAGTGAGCCATTGCAACAGACGGTCTGGTGTGTATTTCCGCTTGCCGCTCTTATACTGATGCCAGGACAGGGAGTAAACGTATTAATGCCAAAAGGAGCGGCTGAGGCAGAGCCATGCGCTGCGAACAGGAATCGTTAGCGCTAGGATTTCACCCGGAACAAGTCCCGCCCACTCACCACTCCGGAAAAAGTCCGGCCCATTCATCCCCGGTTTTCCCGGGCTTTATTCGGCGCCTGGGCATCGTTTCAGTTGACCTAAGTGGTTTACCGCGTCCGGCTGCACTTGGAGTGAATGTTAAATTAATGTCTTGTTAGGTCTTAAATTTTGCCAGATACTTAAAATACACGATACGAAAAAAGTGCACAATTGGCCTTAGCTGTGCCACGTACTTCCACAGCAAACATAAGAGAAAGCAATTTAGCACTGAATTCTTTAAATACGAGAACTCAGTATTCAGATGAATAGCATATGAAGAAACATTCTTCTATGTGAGAAAAAGTACCCAAAGCTAAAACAGGAAAAACCTACCCTCAAAGAATAATTTACTTGGAGAAAGAGGAACCACAGTAAACTTGACACTTAAGTTTCAGAACTCAGACAGTATATGTGAAACAAGCACCAATGTTCACTATACTTCCAAAGGGCATCAAAATTACTTTGTTCTTGCTAGATCGACCCAAACTGTTTTTGCGTGTTATTCACTGAATAGTTTTGCTGAAAACTTAGTGGTGGAAGAAGAACTAGTACAGCATTAAGGACGTTTTACAGCCGTGAAGCACTGCAGCATTTATTTCCTCCATAACTGCTCTGTGACAAATACAGTATATAGATCATCGTTATTATTTTTAAAAATTGGTTTGAATGACATTTACTAAATTAATATATCTTTTGGTTAAAAACATACAGATAATTTTCCTGAGACATTTGCAACAGCATATAGGACACTAATCATACAGAAACAGCCACAATTCTTTATAACCTTGTTGATAACGTGCAGGTATGGCATTGGAAGAATTTACAAGTTAAAATTCACCCATTACCCATGCAAATACTAACGAAATATGTCATATAAGCAAACATCTTACTGCTTTCATTAGGCATTTCTACTTTATGGCATTCTTATATTCTTTAATTTTCGTGAGCTACTATGAGGGCCTTCATAAACAAAACGACTTTGACTTATTTATATATAATGTTGATTTTAGACAACAGAGTTATTCGACTGCATCCGTGGCTTTACTACCGACATGACAGATTCAAGACCATTGTTTTCGCATTGTAAAAAAAAAAAAAAAAAAAAAAATGGTTCAAATGGCTCTGAGCACTATGGGACTTAACATCTGTGGTCATCAGTCCCCTCAGAACTTAGAACTACTTAAACCTAACTAACCTAAGGACATCACACACATCCATGCCCAAGGCAGGATTCGAACCTGCGAGTGTAGCGGTCGCGCGGTTCCAGATTGTAGCGCCCAGAACCGCTCGGCCACTCCGGCCGGCTTTTCGCATTGTATGTTTGCTCTGCTGTTTCCTCTAAAATAAACGTATTACAATAAGTGAATTAGTTAATGAAAATTTGTCCTTATTGCCCTTAAATAACATCACGTTATTTTTTTTCTATTGCTGGCAATGCTTTCAATTCTCTACAAATATTTTTATTTCTTTAATAATTCAGATTCATATTATATTACTATCCAGAAAAACTTAAATTTCTTATCATTACTGAATTTCATCACAGTGCAACATGTGTTGGACTGTGACGATAACAACTTTGATGTAGCTTCCCAGGCCGGCCGTAGTGGCTGAGCGGTTCAAGGCCCTTCAGTCTGGAACCGCGCGACTGCTACGGTCGCAGGTTCAAATCCTGCCTCGGACATGGATGTGTGTGATGTCCTTAGGTTAGTTAGGTTTAAGTAGTTCTAAGTTCTAGGGGACTGATGACCTCAGATGTTAAGTCCCATAGCGCTCAGAGCCATTTGAACCATTTTTGTAGCTTCCCAGTTTGCGGAAATGGCGTCTGTTAAGGAGAGGGCCTTACACTATGGATAGGCTTGGAGGGGGGTGAATGGGCGGGACTTGTTCCGCGTGAATTTCTAGCGCTAAGGGGCTTTCGGTGGGGGGAGCTTTTAGCCTAAAATAGAGATGGGTCCCCTCCACGCCCGCACCAACGTGGTGACCAAACCAAAAGTTCTACTGTCACCTCCGTCAACATGTTAGTTGTATAATCAATGGATCACAGGATGCTGGGCTGTGGATTAAAATGGATTAAATGGCTCTGAGCACTATGGGACTTAACATCTATGGTCATCAGTCCCCTAGAACTTAGAACTACTTAAACCTAACTAACCTAAGGACAGCACACAACACCCAGCCATCACGAGGCAGAGAAAATCCCTGACCCCGCCGGTAATCGAACCTGGGAACCCGGGCGTGGGAAGCGAGAACGCTACCGCACGACCACGAGATGCGGGCGGGGTGCTGGCCTGTGATGTTATCTGTGCGTCTGGGTAAGATTATGCATTAACACGGTCCATTAGGTGATAGATTGTGGACGAAACGCGAATGAGGGTAGCGATTTGAAGAGCAGAGGGAAAAAAGTGCCAAGGCTCGTGCCGAGAGAGAAAAAACCTTTGCGACAGTTGGATGGGTAGTAAGAGCAGTAGTGGCTTACTAGCTGCGATAGTTAATGCAAGGTTGGATTTGTTAGTATCGGTATCATGCATCAATACCGTGGCAGGCGATGGCGATGTATCCCGGTCTGCTGCAGCCGTTGCATTCCTGGAACAGGCAAGATCGTTATATATTAGTGAGAGATCGGCCACAGATCATCTCACTGTGAGGTGGGGGGGGGGGTATAGCTTGTCTGCATGTGGTGTACGGTGCGGCTTCCCTGCGTGGTGCCGGTTTTTCGGCAGGTGTATTCCAACTGGGTATCCAGTAATGGTGGCTGATAAACAGGGGCTCACCTGTACCGTTGTGTTTGCATGTACTTGGCCATAGATATTAGGTCCGTGTAAGTATGTTTTTTGGTCTATTATGTTTCCATCTATGGTTGTGGTCGTAGTTCCCCAGATTCAGAATGAACGGGTTCTGCGAATGACTGGAGTATCTGTATAGTCTTGTGGTGAGTTTGTGGATTACCTTCGTGAGAGTCTCAAGTCGGTATTCCCGTTGAAGATCCGCGATGGGTGTGTATCGTGGAGCATTGCTTATGATTTTGAGTACTTTGTTTTGTATGATCTGCAGACGGTGCAGGCTTGTGGGCGCAGCGTATCCCCAGACAGGGGCTGCGTACGTCATCAGGGGTCGAATAAGTGTCATGTACATGGACCTCGACACCCATCTGTTCAGTGTGCTATGCCTGTTGAGCATAGGGTAGAGTTATTTGAGTCTCGTGCTTGCTCTGCTGGTCATGTGTTGTATGTGGCCCCCCAGGGTAATTTCCGGTCCAGCTAGACACCAAGGTATTTGACTTTCTCACGGAAACGTATTGGGCGTCCATGTAGTGTTATTGGTCTGCAATCTCGATGTTTGTGCAGTTGCTCCGGTCTTCGAGTGAACAGAATGGCTTCGCACTTCTCGACGTTTACTCTAACACGCCATTTCTCTGACCAAGGCTCAGCCACTCTGAGTGCGGTCTGTAATCGTGACGTAATGTTTGATGGTTCCCAATCTTGTGCGAGGATTGCTATCGTTGTGTTGTGTGTGTTTGGGAGATCGTTTATGTAAATGTTAAATAGTAGGGGCCATAGGATGCTTCCTTGGGGTACTCCCGCATGTATACTGTGTCGAGTTGGTTGTTTTCCTTGCACATCAGTGTTGAAACTCCTGTCTGTGAGGTATGTGTGTATGAGACGCACCAGCCCGTCAGGGAAGTTGCAGAGTTTGCCATAGACGGTTGAAAGCCTTTTCTATGTCCAGGAACACCGCCCCTGTTGCTTTGTTTATGTTGAAGCCATGTGTTATATGTTCAACGACCCATGAGAGTTGTTGTGTTGTGGAGTGGTGATTCCTGAAGCCGAATTGCTCCGGTTTCAGGATGTCATTTGTTATGCAATGCCTAGTGATGCATTTGAGGATCACCTTCTCAACAATCTTGCTGAGCGAACTAAGAAGAGTGATGGGTCAATAATTTTGTAGGAGGGTGTGGTCTTTCCCCGGCTTCCTGAACATAAGGATCTTGGCCATCTTCCAAAAGGCGGGGATGTGTTGGTGTTTTAGTATAGCATTCGTGATGTGTGTTAGGTATTATGTGGCTTTATCCGTGAACTCCTGGAGGACACGGTTTTGAATGCCATCATGACCAGGGGCTTTCCTAGCAGCAGAATGCATTATAGCCCAGGAGACTTCGGCTGTACTAGCATGTCGAATGTCGTCGCGCGATGGTTGGACTAAAATGCGTGTAAACTCCTGGTCAGTAGCAAGTGTGAACACTGGATCTGATGGTACCAGGTTCGGTGTGAATGACGCGATGGAGCGATGGGTGTACAAGTTCTCCCTGGTGAAGTGTCGGGCTAGATGCCACACGCCAGGAGGCGTGGCGTCCAGCCCTTCAAGTTTTTGGTTCCACTGTTGTGTTCTATAGGTTTGTATTTTGTCGTGTATGATGCCCTGTAGCCTGTAAATGTGCCGTTTGAAGCACTGACGCCTGGTACGCTGCCATTGTCTCCTGAGGCGATTCCTCATTGAGATTAGACCCAGGATTTCCTGGGGCAGGGCAGCACTGTGTTGTTGTGGGGTGCGATCAGGTATGGTGCCCGCCACTGCGTCCTGGACGGCGTTAGTGAGGGTTTGTACTGCCTCGACGGTTTGTGCTCTTTCGTCAGTTTCGAGTATGGGTGGTATGTGGCTATCGAGCGTTTACTTGAACCTTGTCCAATTCGCACGCCCGTAGTCCCACATCCTGCATTGTTCCATGTGCTGCAGTGTTTCCTCAATGTATAGTATTACAGGTTGGTGATTTGAGGGCAGATCGTTTACATCGGCAACGTTGAGTGTCAATGTAATGCCCTTGATGAGGGCCATGTCTATCACGTCTGGCCTGTGTCCCCTCTGATAGGGAATGTGCGTCGGTTCAGTAGGCGATAGTGTAATGTAGTTTCTGCCTAGTGAATGTTCGTACAGTTTTTCCCGTTGGGATTTCGTATGCGTGAATTCCATTCTGGGTGTTTGGCAAGTGTAGGCTTCATTGAACTTGACTCTGACGGCCGTGGCCTCGATTTTTTCCAGTTCAGGGAGCTCTATGTTTGTGTGCTCAATGTCTTTATGTATGACGATTGCAGTTCCACCTGCAACTGCGTCGCCCGGTCGGTCGGTACGATAGACACAGAGCTGGGAAAGTTTAATTGTTTGTGCGGTTTAAGCTTAGTCTCGCTCAGTAGTGCGACAAGGATTCCCTTGCGCTCTAAGAACGCGCCAAATTCTGCCCTCTTGTTGTTGATTGAGTCTACATTCCAGAATAGGATCTGTGATAGTGTACGTGGGCTTGAGTTACAGGCCGGGTGTGGTGCATTATTCATGTAGAGGTGTGAAAAAGTGTTGTGATGGCAGTGTGTATGACAGCACAGTATTGCCCGGGTTCGGCACTCATGAGCTGTGTGATAAGTGTAGTGACGGCCGTCAGCACCTTGGTAAGGATTTGAGCGGTCGTGTGTCGAGGGAATAGTGTTTCCAATATTCCCCCAGGTGGCGTGATGGTGTTGGATGTGGCAGCCTCTGTTGTAGAGTTAGCGGCCGCTTGTGCGGGTATTGGTGTGTTGTTAGGAGTGGCATTTGTGTTCATGTTTTGTGGCAGAAGTTGTGGCGCCTGTGTTATTTCTGTGGTGAGGGGGATAGTGGTGTGGGTTACAGTCTCGGTGTCTTGTTGACTGTTTGCCTGTGTGTTACTTAAAAAAAATGGCTCTGAGCACTATGGGACTTAACTTCTGAGGTCATCAGTCCCCTATAACTTAGAACTAATTAAACCTAACTAACCTAAGGACACCACACACATCCATGCCCGAGGCAGGATTCGCGGTTCCAGACTGTAGCGCCAAGAACCGCTCGGCCACCACGGCCGGCTGCGTGTTACTGGTCTGTCGTTGCTGGGTGGCTTGTTGTGTTTTGGTGTTCCCCGCCCTGTGCCTTCGTGTACGTCTACTCTCCCTCTGGGCTTTGGGTTCTGGGGGTTCTTGTGTTGGTACGTTTTCCTGTGTAGTGTGCGTTACTTCGCAGCACGTGATTTCAGGGAGAAGGGTCGTGTTGTTTGGGGGCATGGGTGTTGACACCGGTGCTTGTTGATTTTCTGGTGTTGTCTGTGGCTGCTGTGTAGTTGTTGCAGTGGTTGTTCCGTGCGTGTATGAAGGGTGCTGAGGTTCCGCAGCCTGTGCCGTTCCGCCAGGGCGAACAACCTTGGCAAACGTTACGTCGTTCCTAACTGGGTTCGGCGCCGGCCTTGGATGTGGGATGTCGTGCAGTGCCCTGTGTTTGTCTTGTTTACGCTTCAGCGCCTGTTTGTATATGCTGCACTGCCTGAAACTGGCCGCATGGAGCCCATTGCAGTTGGCACAGCGTCGCTAGTTTGGCTGTGTTTATGTGCACGTGTTGGATCTGTGATTGCCAGCACATCCGCAGCAATGAGTTGCCAGGCCACAACGAAGGGCTGAGAGGCCGAATCGCTGGCAGTTATTACATTGTTGGGAGGCCATGGTTGGTTCGTAGTGTTCTACACGTACGTCCATCCACAGAAAGCTCTTTACCTGTAAGATGTCGCGTCCGCAGCTCGTGGTCGTGCGGTAGCGTTCTCGCTTCCCGCGCCCGGGTTCGATTCCCGGCGGGGTCAGGGAATTTCTCTGCCTCGTGATGACTGGGTGTTGTGTGATGTCCTTAGGTTAGTTAGGTTTAAGTAGTTCTAAGTTCTAGGGGACTGATGACCATAGATGTTAAGTCCCATAGTGCTCAGAGCCATTTGAACCATTTTTGTAAGATGTCGCGGGAATCAGCCGTGTTGGCCAACTCAACCGTGTAGTGTGGTAGCGGTGCGTGCGTATGGAACCCCGTCATCCGGGAGGCACTTTTACAGTCGAATCCCAGATAGCAGAGCACCGCCTGTACTGTGTCGTTAGGGGTGTTGGGATCCAGTCCCTCGATCACGTACTGCTGGGCTCTCTCGTCCAGCGTTCTGTACATGTAATGTTCGATGTTCTGATCTTTGAGGAAGGTCAGAAGATCTTTGTATTCGTTTTCTGTGGCAACGTACAGTGAGGCCCTATCCCCAACGTACTTTGCATGTAGTGTGCAGTGAGTGTGCCTTTTCGCGAACGCAGTGTTGTGGGCAGTGAGGTTCCCCCGTAGTTTTGTATGGCGACTTGGGGGGGGGGGGGGCAGTCTTGTGTTGTGTGGGCACAGCTGCAGTTTTATGTGCTTTATTGTTGTTCGCCGCAGCCGTGTTTGCGTTTGGTTTTGTGTTGTTGTTGCTAGCCTGAGGTGTGCTCGTTGGTGTAGGCAACAGCGCCTTTCGGTTGCCTAGCGAATTTGGTTGCTCGCTTGTCTGTGTGGTTTTGCGTTGTTTGTGTTTTCGACCCTCCACCTGCCAGGGCCCTGTGTACTGGTTTTCTGGGTCCGCTTCCGCCGCCACTGCTTCGATCTCCTGAGGCTGCTGCGTCGGTGGGACAATAGTACACGATTGTCCAGTGACAGGTGAATATAATGTTATGTTCAGTGTACTTGTTTTTGTGGGTGAAACGTCCGCCCCGAGAAGTTCGGTGATTGGCAGGCGGCGCGACTCGAGCTGCTTTTGCGCTTTCGCGCCGAGCTGCCGATCGTCGCCAGCCGTTCCCTTGTTTTCGGTAGCGGGCGGACCGCGAGTTTCGACGGGTGCAGCCGATCCTCGCGCCTCTTGTGTTGCAGCCTTGCTGCGGGTGACAGCAGGAGAAATACTACTGACGTTCACCATCTTGTACTCAGGATTATTTATTCGGTAGGGAGGGGGGACGACAATTTTGCTAGAAATGACATGTGATTACATTTTCACGCAATTTGGGTGCATAGATCCTGAGGAATCAGTACCCAGAACAACCACCTCTGGCCGTAATAATGGCCTTGATACGCCTGGGCATTGAGTCAAACAGAGCTTGGATGGCGTGTACAGATGCCCATGCAGCTTCAACACGGTACCACAGTTCATCAAGAGTAGTGACTGGCATATTGTGACGAGCCAGTTGCTCGGCACCCATTGACCAGACGTTTTCAATTGGTGAGAGATCTGGAGAATGTGCTGAGCAGGGCAGCAGTCGAACATTTTGTGTATCCAGAAAGGCCCGTACAGGACCTGCAACATGAAGTCGTGCATTATCCTGCTGAAATGTAGGGTTTCACAGGGATCGAATGAATGGTAGAGCCACGGGTCGTAACACATCTGAAATGTAACGTCCACTGTTCAAAGTCCCGTCAATGCGAACAAGAGATGACCGAGACGTGTAATCAATGGCACATCATACTATCACGCCGGGTGATACGCCAGTATGACGATGTCGAATACACGCTTCCAATGTGCGTTCACCGCGGTGTCGCCAAACACGGATGCGACCATCATGATGCTGTAAACAGAACCTATATTCATCTGAAAAAATGATGTTTTGCCATTCGTACACCCAGGTTCGCCGGTAAGTACACCATCGCAGGCGCTCCTGTCTTGATGCAGCGTCAAGGGTAACCACAGCCACGGTCTCCGAGCTGTTAGTCCTGAAACGTCCCCTTAGAACAATTATACAAGACTGTGCTTATTCTGACACACAATATGTTTGCGCAACGCAATCTGACTTTCAAAAATCCCTACAAAAGAATGGCCCTGACTAACATTAACCTATACCTTTCACAAATCACTTACCTCACAAAAATCTTCGTTATTCGAACTACTGCAATACAGCGAGTGCCACTACTGCCAGCTAAATAAAAGATTCAAACTACGGAAGGCACTAACTACTGATAGGCATAGTTAGCAAATGAAAGATTTTAATAGAGAACAAATAATGTATTTACCTTAATAGTCATAATATATATAGCAGTTCATGACATCCAGTCTTACAAATTTCAAAACTCCGCCATTTCTCTCCCCACATCCACCACTGCTGGCGGCTCACCTCCAACTGCGCAACGCTACGCGCTGTTAACATCCAGCTGCCCAACACTACAATGGCAGACAACAATGCAAACTAGCCACAGACTGCACACAGCACAGCCAGTGATTTTCATACAGAGCGCTACGTGGCGTTACCAATAAGAAAACCTAAATAGCCTACTTACATAGATCCCATGCTCCCCACAAAAAATTTTACAAATTGTTTTGGGCAGTGGCCATTACAGATTTGAAAAAATTTTACATAATTACAATAACAAAGATATCAAATGCACACACGTATTGATACAATGTTGGTCAAAAGCTAAAAGTTTCTCACAGTCCATAAAGACAGTCCTGATCGTTCATCACAGTAAAATTGCAGTGTTTTTCTCAAAGTCTGAGCAGTCAAAGAAAATGCACACGGAAGTAGTGGATTTCCATGCAGTCTTGAAGAAGTAGTGTTGTCCTACCAATGGAAAGACAGTGCTGACTCTTGACATGCCGACAGGTAATGGGCCACAACAGAGCAAACCCACAGCAGAGTCAGTCGAAGTTTTGAAGAATATTGGTAGGTAGGTCATCACAGAGCAGACCCACTGTAGTCCTAGTAGAGATTATGGTATTGGTGGGCCACCAGAGGTGCAGACCCACTGCAATCCTTGTAGAAATAATGGTATTGATGGATCATCAAAGGTGTAGACCCACTGTAGTCCTTGTAGAGATGGCCACCATCCATCTGCTGCGACTGTGCAGGTGCACAATCACCATCGAAGAGTCTTGCAGACAATATAGCAAGTCCATAACCACCACTTGTGCACTCACAAAGTTTTTGGAATTGTCCTTAGAACCAGCAATGCTGTTATCCAGTCCCTTGCTAAGAGTCCCTACTTCTCACATATTGTCCATATACTATGACCAACAGAAACGTGTGCAGTGAAATGAAACTTACAAGTTACTTAATTTGATGAACTGGCGGCAATTACAATTTTATAACATAAGAATACAATTACAAAGGTACAAAATACATCATTAAAGAACATAACAATACAGATAACATTTGTAGTACAGGCTTTACAAAAGGATCGAAATAACATATACATCAGTGTTACAGGAATTATGACATAAGTTCACACATAAAAGATCAGAATAACGTTTGAAACATCAACTTCACACATGAGCATTAAAACAAAACAGAATAAATAATGTCTAAACATCAGAAAAATTCTACAACATAAATCATATTAGCTAAACACATAAAGACAGGAAAAAGACAAATACACAAGGGTACATAAACACATACCAGAGTAACACAGGTGGAAAGGACAGGGTTTGTTTTCAGTGTAACATTTGGTACTGCAGTCCAACCCAAAACTTCGTTCTGTAGATCTTTCCCCTTATTTCAACATTTGTTTCCACCAAAAAAAATCCTATCCAAGCATGCTTTCTGTATTCTGTTCACATCCTCTTTCAAAATTCTTTTTTAGCCAAACCATTTTCTTATAGCTTCCCAATGCATTTCTTCCAATTCATCACAACTCGTTCTCACATATAGCCTACCCCATCTTAAGCTAACTTAAATCTACTGAGCTCAGATGCTAAACTAAGGGACGAGGCATTGCAGCAGCACAAAACAATTAACACAAACATGAATGACCAAAAAAATGGAAATTGGCAAAGCAAGCTACAGTAAAGCTAAATTACCAAGCAAATGCAACATTTCAACTAATATGAGCCAATGTGCAGCAACAAGAAAAATAAATCAGTAGTAAAACTAGCTTAACAGAGTAATACAAAGTGAAATTTAGTAGCACTATGCCTGGCAAACAGCAGCAGCAAATACAAGAACTTATATCTAAACATGACAAAGCTCAAGCAGAAAAAATATTACAGTAAAAATGGCCATGTTTAATACCTATGTCACATCTTAACACCAGAGTGATGCTTCACCTTGACTTACTCTAGCAGATAAGTTACCAACCTGTTAAAAAAATTATTTTTGCAATTCCTGTGAAGGGAAATGTCTATTTGTGCTCTCTTTTCTACGAAAGTACATCATAAAATTATTCTTTACTGGGTCTGTAGACAGAAAATAGTGATATTAGTACATCTATTAAATTTTATTTTAACCAATGTTGCTGCAGCTAGAAACTTGATATTAAACAAAATGAGCAAACTCTCAACTAGAAAGACAATAGATGTAAAATGTTTCTCATCATTTCATTAGGCATTTTAGTAAATATCATAAATTAAAAGCTCCACAGTGTTATCATATGTTTTCAAGTTTGAGCGTGTCATATTTGCAATGCTTTCGACAAAGAAATGTCAATAGCGAGGATAATGGCCTCCCTTTTTTTTCTCCACCTAATGGCTTCCTTTTGTCAGATGACTATCTCTCAGCTGGGCACCCAAAACGCATTAAGTCAAGGTCACTTACCTTTCTTTCTGAAATATTTACGACACCAGTTTGCACTACAGTGGCAGTCTCATATACAAAATTTCACGGGTCGAGAATTTGCGTTGCAAATGTGTAGAAACAAAATCTTATGAATATAACAGTGTCCAAAAACTTTCGCCGGCATTGTGATACATTCACGCATTTACACACATTTCATAACTCTTAAAGTACAATTCTTGGTTTCCAACATCCTTTTCCGCAAATCAGAGTCCCTAACCACTACTCATTATTCCTTACCTTATTATACATATACATATTCGTCGACACTTCTTCAATATTTCATCGTAATAAATACGTAGCATAATCAAATTCCTCATATACAGTAGCATCATCCTATTGATCATAAAGATACCTCAACAGCATAATACACATCGTCGTCGTAAAAATAACATCATAACACCTCAGTCAAATCTCAAAAACGTCGTAGCTTTCTGCAATAATGTCAAAACCTAAAAAAATTCTCTGCCCATTTCAATAGTGTCATCTACCTCAATCGTACTTTAAAAATCGTGATCCCATACCAAATATATCATTCAAAGCTCTCATAATATCACAATGGTTCCGAAAAAATATGAACATTTCAAAAAGTACAGAGAAAATACAATTTCATAAGTGTGAAGTTATCCAACTGTGTAATTACGTAAACATGTGTCGCTGACGTAGTAAAAAAAAATGTTTATCTCTCAGTTAAATGATCAGATAGCTGTGTAATTTATGTGTTAGAGAAATAAGGTACCGATGTGTAAAGTTGTATAAGCAAATACGATATTAGCTAGGGCTCCTTGTGCTTGCCAAACACATGGTACACAAAGTAGGTGTGTACCCCCTGAGGATTAATGTAATTATACCCTCATGTGTTACAGATTACAGCAATGGAATGAAATGTATCACGGAAAACCTTTGTATCATTGTACTTCAAATATCTTTAAAAATAAATGATTTAAGTACAAAATTAATCACTCAAATGCGTGTCCTGTAGCGCTAAATGTGCGTCTTGCTGTAAGATAATCTCTGTGGAAGTGTCGTAGTTATTGTCCTCCGAAAGCTAAGTTTTGCAGAAGCAAATGTACTTACCTCATGATAAACAAAAGTGAAATGCTTTGCGTATAGATATCGTAGTTATTACGTACAGTACCGTGATCAAGAAAGTACTACACTGTAACGTATTGTTGTGCTACAAAAAAAAAAAGGCTGTCTTATTGTAGCTATACCACAAAGTTACTATTAAACATGTTTTACTTTCCAGAAGAATTCAGAAAAACTGTGCAGATATAAAGCAGATACAGCACAAAAGCAACAATGTAAATTGTCACACATTAGTAGCATCGTGATATAATTGTGTAGCTGTCAAAGAAACCAAATGCTAAGTCATCTTTAATCCCACAGAAAGTACTTCAAATAAAAAATGTCTTTTCAAGTAAACCAAAATGTTGCATGAAAATCTCATTAGCAGTGCCGGTATATGTTCTAAGTATGTGAGCCTTATAGTCGTTACGTGATCGTGCAACTAACAAGCAAGAATGTACACACCCAATAACACTGTGTCCTCTGTGCACTATCACAATGCAGTGGTAATTACTGTGTAAATATGTTCCCTAAGTTCTAGACTGGATAGTTAACTTCAAAACATTGTTGCATTATAACAGTTTCTAAGTGTGACAACGCGTACTAGTAGCGTGAAGTGAAAAATTTTATGGCAAAGACTAAGTTAAAAAGCAAATTATCTCTCAATAAACGGTTTTACATGTGAAATGTGGTGCAATCCTTTACTCTTCGTAGTGGACAGAGTTTAAACTTCAAAGCAATTATCATGTTGTATACGTCGGTAAGGAATGGTAATATTTTTCTCAAGGCTAGCGTCTATGTTATTTTTCTCTGAGCCAGCCGGCGCACGCAGCTGCCTGCGGTGCGAGTCATTGTCTGTCTCTTTGTTGGCGCGCGTCGTTATTGGGATTAGGAGACCTAACTTCTGCAAATTCACCTTGCCGAGAAGGCCCTGCCCTGTTTGAAGCTCGCCAGTTCTGATGGAATTCAGGTCTGTCGCTTTGTCGATAGTTTACATAGTTTCTAGTTTGTTGGTCATGTGGTGGAGAATTTCTCCCGGAATCCTAACTGCATGGTGGACTGTTGCGTGTGAAGTTATTCTGTCTCCCTTGATAATAATTGTTTTTGTTCCCATATTGTCTGTTTCTATAGTAATCTCTGTCATATTCATTACTACGGAAATGCGATCTTTCTATGTAACTATTATTACTCTGCCAGTGGTTGTCATATGGGTGGTGTCTGTTTTGGTCACGATTTGCGTTGTAAGAATAGACTTGTCGTGTCCAGTTATTGTTTCTGTCGTCACGGAATTGTGACGGATGTGACCTGTAGTGATTGTTTTCCTGTTTTCGCATCACGCGGCTGTCTGTGTCAATTTCTAATTCTTGTAAGAGTCCCTGAAAAGCTTCAATGTCGTCTTTGCAACATCCTGCCAAAATAATATTTCTTAAATGTTCAGGCAATTTCATTAAGCAAATGCGGATGAGTTCTGAAGGGCTGTATGGGTTTGAAAGATATTGATTCTTATGCAACATGTCTTCAAAATATTTGACAAGACTGGAAAATTCAGATTGTTCAAAGTATTTCATCATTATGATGCTATGTTTTACTCGGTCTTGTGTAGCTTGAGACCAATATGCTGAGAGGAAGGCATGGTAAAATTCTACTTCACTGTGACAATCGTGAATGACCGATCACATTCTTTCAGCTGTTTCATTCTCTAAGTAGTCACACATAAATTCTAATCTGTGCTCTAATGACCAGTTGGGAGGAAAACAATGAGAGAATTGATGGAGCCACGCTTGTGGATGAATGTCGTTGCCAGAATTCTTAAATGTTTTGAATTTACGTGTAGTAATGAACAGCTTTTAGTCAAAATCATCGTGTCGGCGAGTAGCATATCGGTCATTGTTACGTGGTGTCGGCGGTTCCATTTCAAAATTCGGTGCACCTTGCCAATTTCTTTCATAATTTCCAAAATGCCCTGTGTTATTATTTTGTGGCTTCTCCGTATTTCCAAGTCCCTCTTCCCGTATTGGAGTGCGAGTGTCCTCTGAAATATGTAATTTTTGTATTACTTGTGCCAACTGATCTTGTACTTCCCTGATTTCTCTTTTGTGTTGCGTATTAATTTGTTTCTGATTTTGTTTGAATTTCTTAATTTGTTCATACTCTTCTGTGTCAGTGATGGCTACAGGTCTTGTGTCATTCAGATCATCATCTACATTTGGAGATAAGTTAGTGAACTGATCCGAAAGTTCGGCTACTTTCTCTGATAATGAACTAATTTCCTCCATGTGTCTTTCTGAACCAATTTTCAGAGTATCTACTGTGTCCTATAAGTTTTCCTGAATTTTTGCAAGTTGCGTAACCGAATCGGTAGATGCAACTGAGTCAATTTTAGCTTGCAAGGTCTCATGAGTTTCATGAACAATAATTTGCAGTTCTTTTATGGCTGCTTTGTGACTCTGTAATGCATTTTCATGCCGCGAAAAAATAGGTCGAAAATGCTCACAAATTTGTGTTTTTACGTCATTACAGGCTTTTTGACATTTCGATTCAATGTTATGTAACTCAGTAGTTAAATCTTCCCGTGTTTGTTCAAGCGTGGTGTGAAGATTTTGTTCCATTGCGTCTAACTGTTGCCGTGTTTGTCTCAGATTTTGTTCCATTGTGTCTAACTTTTGAAGCTTTTGCTGTGTTTGTCTCTGATTTTGTTCCATTTGTTGCATTAATTGCAATAATAATGTGTTAGTGTCTGGAATGTGTTTCTCTATGCTTTTTGGCAGTGCATTTTCACCGGCAACATTCACGTTTTGACAAGCAGAAAATGTGTCTTGACTCATTTGAGAAAACGGTGAGGACCCAAAACCTGAGTCTACAGTATTTGCAATATTGTGTTCTGTCATTTCGGATTCCTGAGGCGAGCTGTTGCCGACCGATCGATCGATAATGCTTCCCTGTTCACTAATTGTTTCACTGCCTACACCATTATTTGCAGCCCGCTCCATTTCCCTACGCACAATTACCAAATTACTACTTTGAACATCAGTTAATTCATTACTCTGCGGCGCTAACGCACTGCTTTCGTCTTCACTGTCATTTCTCAGTTTACTTTGAAGCCTAGTATTACGTTTTTCACACGCCATTATTGTCACAATATTTCACACGACAACACAGTAAAGCACAATTTGAAGAGCAAAATAACAAAACACATTAACATAGCATTGAAAATAATATCTAGTTAATTGCAAGCGCAGCTGCGAAATACTTGGTGCAAATCTACATGCATGCCACAACAACATTGAAAGACTGCAACTACAAAGGAAATTCTCTCTACAGTTACGCGCTATCAATAAACAATAGCTACTCTAACTACACAAACTACAAGAAAAAATTCAGAAGATTCCTGTGAGGTATACTGGCAGGGTTGCCATATGAAACGTCCCCTTAGAACAATTATACAAGACTGTGCTTATCCTGACACACAATATTTTTGCGCAACGCAGTCTGACTTTCAAAAATCCCTACAAAAGAATGGTCCTGACTAACATTAACCTATACCTTTCACAAATCACTTACAAAAATCTTCGTTACTCGAACTACTGCAATAAAGCGAGCGCCACTATTGCCAGCTAAATAAAAGATTCAAACTACGGAAGGCACTAACTACTGATAGGCATAGTTAGCAAATGAAAGATTTTAATAGAGAACAAATAATGTATTTACCTTAATAGTCACAATATATATAGCAGTTCATGACATCCAGTCTTACAAATTTCAAAACTCCGCCATTTCTCTCCCCACATCCACCACTGCTGGCGGCTCACCTCCAACTGCACAACGCTACGCGCTGTTAACATCCAGCTGCCCAACACTACAATGGCAGACAACAATGCAAACTAGCCACAGACTGCACACAGCACAGCCAGTGATTTTCATACAGAGCGAGCGCTACGTGGCGTTACCAATAAGAAAACCTAAATAGCCTACTTACAGTCCATGCTGCTGCAAACGTCGTCGAACTGTTCGTGCAGATTGTTGTTGTCTTGCAAACGTCCCCATCTGTTGACTCAGGGTTCGAGACGTGGCTGCACGATCCGTTACAGCCATGCGGATAAGATGCCTGTCATCTCGACTGCTAGTGATACGAGACCGTTGGGATCCAGCACGGCGTTCCGTATTACCCTCCTGAACCCACCGGTTTCATATTCTGCTAACAGTCATTGGATCTCGACCAACGCGAGCAGCAATGTCGCGATTCGATAAACCGCAATCGCGATAGGCTACAATCCGACCTTAATCAAAGTGGGAAACGTGATGGTACGCATTTCTCCTCCTTTCACGAGGCATCACAACAACGTTTCACCAGGCAACGCCGGTCAACTGCTGTTTGTGTATGAGAAATCGGTTGGAAACTTTCCTCATGTCAGCACGTTGTATGTGTCGCCACCGGCGCCAACCTTGTGTGAATGCTCTGAAAAGCTAATCATTTGCAAATCACAGCATCTTCTTTCTGTCGGTTAATTTCGCGTCTGTAGCACGTCATCTTCGTGGTGTAGCAATTTTAATGGCCAGTAGTGTATTTCAACTATGTAGCAATCGCATGACGCAGCATACTATTCTTTCTTGAAATCGCTCTACATTCGATCTCACCTTAAGAAAATATGTGTTCCACCAAGATAACTTAGCGGATTGTTAAAAGTAAACAGGTTTTGTGGCAACCTTGCCGAATAGTTGGGAATATGTAGTATATAATTCACATTTTAAGCACTTATAAAGTATACTCAGCGTCTCTGAAACAGTTAGTGATGCACGACGGGAATTACGTTCTGCTGGGGCACCTCATTTACAGCACAATGATACACGATTACTGTGTAATTCAGAGTTAAGTGTTTCGTAAAATATTCACAGAATCGCTTCAGATTCTTGTCCGTTCCACTCACGTACGAAGCTCTAGAAAAACGAACACCAAAATCCAAATGTGCTAGTTCTAATTCATTCTTTGTTCGGCTGTGGCAACAAAAACTGTTTGCATTCGCAAGAGAAAGATGGTGATTGAAATATCGCGGAAATAACGTACACAATGAGAAAGCTTTTGTTTTAATATTGTGCCCCCAATTATTGGCCCTGCAACCTCTACCCTCTAACCTCAAGGGGAAAAAGAAGAAATGTTCAAATGCATGTGAATTCCTAATGGACCAAACTGCTGAGGTCATTGGTCCCTAGACTTACACACTACTTCAACTAACTTATGCTAAGGACAACACACGCACCCATGCCCGAGGGAGGGCTCGAACCTACGGCGCGAGGGGCCGCGCATTCCGTGACATGGCGCCTTAAACCGCGCGGTCACTCCGCGGGGCGGAAATATACACTCCTGGAAATTGAAATAAGAACACCGTGAATTCATTGTCCCAGGAAGGGGAAACTTTATTGACACATTCCTGGGGTCAGATACATCACATGATCACGCTGACAGAACCACAGGCACATAGACACAGGCAACAGAGCATGCACAATATCGGCACTAGTACAGTGTATATCCACCTTTCGCAGCAATGCAGGCTGCTATTCTCCCATGGAGACGATCGTAGAGATGCTGGATGTAGTCCTGTGGAACGGCTTGCCATGCCATTTCCACCTGGCGCCTCAGTTGGACCAGCGTTCGTGCTGGACGTGCAGACCGCGTGAGACGACGCTTCATCCAGTCCCAAACATGCTCAATGGGGGACAGATCCGGAGATCTTGCTGGCCAGGGTAGTTGACTTACACCTTCTAGAGCACGTTGGGTGGCACGGGATACATGCGGACGTGCATTGTCCTGTTGGAACAGCAAGTTCCCTTGCCGGTCTAGGAATGGTAGAACGATGGGTTCGATGACGGTTTGGATGTACCGTGCACTATTCAGTGTCCCCTCGACGATCACCAGTGGTGTACGGCCAATGTAGGAGATCGCTCCCCACACCATGATGCCGGGTGTTGGCCCTGTGTGCCTCGGTCGTATGCAGTCCTGATTGTGGCGCTCACCTGCACGGCGCCAAACACGCATACGACCATCATTGGCACCAAGGCAGAAGCGACTCTCATCGCTGAAGACGACACGTCTCCATTCGTCCCTCCATTCACGCCTGTCGCGACACCACTGGAGGCGGGCTGCACGATGTTGGGGCGTGAGCGGAAGACGGCCTAACGGTGTGCGGGACCGTAGCCCAGCTTCATGGAGACGGTTGCGAATGGTCCTCGCCGATACCCCAGGAGCAACAGTGTCCCTAATTTGCTGGGAAGTGGCGGTGCGGTCCCCTACGGCACTGCGTAGGATCCTACGGTCTTGGCGTGCATCCGTGCGTCGCTGCGGTCCGGTCCCAGGTCGACGGGCACGTGCACCTTCCGCCGACCACTGGCGACAACATCGATGTACTGTGGAGACCTCACGCCCCACGTGTTGAGCAATTCGGCGGTACGTCCACCCGGCCTCCCGCATGCCCACTATACGCCCTCGCTCAAAGTCCGTCAACTGCACATACGGTTCACGTCCACGCTGTCGCGGCATGCTACCAGTGTTAAAGACTGCGATGGAGCTCCGTATGCCACGGCAAACTGGCTGACACTGACGGCGGCGGTGCACAAATGCTGCGCAGCTAGCGCCATTCGACGGCCAACACCGCGGTTCCTGGTGTGTCCGCTGTGCCGTGCGTGTGATCATTGCTTGTACAGCCCTCTCGCAGTGTCCGGAGCAAGTATGGTGGGTCTGACACACCGGTGTCAATGTGTTCTTTTTTCCATTTCCAGGAGTGTATGTACAGGGTGGTCCATTGATCGTGCCGGGTCAAATATCTCACGAACTAAGCATTAAACGATGCTACAAAGAACAAAACTCGTCTAGTTTGTAGCGGGAAACCAGATGGCGCTATGGTTGACCCGTTAGATGGCGCTGCCATAGGTCAAGCGGATATCATTTTTTATTACATATTCGTGTAGTACGTAAAGAAATATGAATGTTTTAGTTGAACTACTTTTTTCGCTTTGTGATAGATGGCGCTGTAACAGTCACAAACGTATAAGTACGTGGTATTACGTAACATTCCGCCAGTACGGACGGTATTTCCTTCGTGATACATTACCCATTTTAAATGGACCGTTTACCAATTGCGGAAAAGCTCGATATCGTGTTGATGTATGGCTATTGTGATCAAAATGCCCAACGGGCGTGTGCTATGTATGCTGCTCGGTATCCTGGACGATATCATCCAAGAGTCCGGACCGTACGCCGGATAGTTACGTTTTTTAAGGAAATAATAAGTGTTCAGCCACATGTGAAACGCCAACCACGACCTGCAACAAATGATAATGCCAAGTAGGTGTTTTAGATGCTGTCGCGGCTAATCCGCACATCAGTAGCAGACAAGTTGCGCGAGAATCGGGAACATCAGCGACCTTGGCGGGTTAATGTATGGTGCGGCATTATGGGAGGAAGGATAATTGGCCCCCATTTTATCGATGGCAATCTAAATGGTGCAATGTATGCTGATTTCCTACGTAATGTTCTACCGACGTTACTACAAGATGTTTCACTGCATGACAGAATGGAGATGTACTTCCAACATGATGGATGTCATGCACATAGCTCGCGTCCGGTTGAAGCGGTATTGAATAGCATATTTCATGGCAGATGGATTGGTCGTCGAAGCACCATTTCATGGCCCGCACGTTCACCGGATCTGACGTCCCCGGATTTCTTTCTGTGGGGAAAGTTGAAGGATATTTGGTATCGTGATCCACCGACAACGCCTGACAACATGCGTCAGCGCACTGTCAATGCATGTGGGAACATTACGGAAGGCGAACTACTCGCTGTTGAGAGGAATGTCGTTACACGTATTTCCAAATGCATTGAGGTTGACGGACATCATTTTGAGCATTTATTGCATTAATGTGGTATTTACACGTAATCACGCTGTAACAGCATGCCTTCTCAGAAATGATAAGTTGACAAAGGTACAACGGTCACATTGGAACGATCGAAATAAAATGTTCAAACGTACTTACGTTCTGTATTTTAATTTTAAAAACCTACCTGTTACCAACTGTTCGTCTAAAATTGTGAGCCATATGTTTGTGATTATTACAGCGCCTCCTATTAGGAAGCGAAAAAAGTGGTCCAACTAAAACATTCATATTTCTTTACGTACTACACACATATGTAATAAAAAATGGGGGTTCCTATTTAAGAAAAACGCAGTTGAAATCCGTTTGACCTATGGCAGCGCCATCTAGCTGGCTAACCATAGCGCCATCTGGTTTCCCCCTTCAAGCTAGGCAAGTTTCGTTCTTTGTAATTTTTTCGTTTGACGCTTAGTTCGTGAGATATTTGGCCCGGTCACGATAAATGGACCACCCTGTATAATTCGCAACGCTCTCTCCCCTAATTCGCTATACTACAAAATCAGCTGCCTTCATTCAACGTTTTCGATGTACTCCGTCAATCCCGCCAGGTAATGATGGCACGGTACTCAGTAACATTCCGGAACAGGTCGAACAACCTGCACAGTGCTCAGCAATATTTTAGAAGCAATCGAACAGACGTAGCGCTAGCAGTCTCCTTACTACACTTCTTGGGCCTTTTTAAGGGTCGAGTCAATAAACCAACATTTGTTTCACCTTCGCCACAACGTCTGATATTTCTCAGTTCCATTGTTTATATTTTTAACCTCTAGGACTTTCGTTCGATCTATTGCGAGGTGCCGGGGCTAGTAGTGTATTTATCACTAAATTCTACTAGAATCCACATGTGTAAATCATGCTCTAAGCCCCCCCTATTCTAACTCCGACTTTTGCTGTTGCTCAAGGATAAAAAAAATACGCGAACTGACTCTAATCAACCCTGCTAGTGGAGTAGAAGAGAGTTTGGCACCTGCAGTAATTTAATTTGATACATAAGTTAAATAAACAAAGGTTTCATTAGCATAGTGAGGAATGATAGGGTTGCTCTATTGATTAACAGAATGAAAGTTCTGTTCAAACTAACAATATGATTTATTAAGATTAAACACAGAATAGTAAAAGAAACACAGCAAATTTATAAAACATCAAATTGGCTAAAATTGGAGATTCATACAAACACTATAAAGGTGAAGTTGTCCCTAACTTAGATCGTGAGGTTTAAGACGAAGTGGTATGTGGAGCCAATTCCTTTCCACTCAAATCTCAAGAGAGACACACAGCTAACCCAATGGTAATTGCTGTTACTCGAAACTGAACAAAGTTAGAAAAGGATGAACAGGCGCGCTCTGCTGAGCTCTGATTATCACCTAGGAAAATCCCTATCTGCCGGTGCTGCGGATGTACATTACCAACAGTCTTCTTATCTCCCAGAACACGATCTGGCGTACCGCAGGCGAGGGCTGGCTGCTTCAACGTCCTCGACCGAAAGGCGACTGCTGACTCCCCAGAGCACCCGTACAGGCCGAACACACAACATTCCCACCCCCACGACAGTGGCCGTGGTTACGTTCCAATCAGCAACACGAAAACCGGCGGAAATTCCACTCCATTGCCGGAGCACTACCATTCCACCAATGGAGATTCTTGGCGCCAATTTCTGTGCTGATTTTGCCCCGTCACGGAGCTATGCCCTGAGCAAACCAATCACAGTTACTATATGCAGAAAGCGCGGTAATTTTCCCGCCAGAGCTGCCTGGGTACATAAGTCATTCCCACGCCTCGCTGGTAGCCCGCCAGAAAGTGTTTTCGCTAAGCTTCTGCGAAGCAACGGAGCCACCAGCCCAGCCGCCACTTCCGGCTTTCGCGGCCGCGTCTCCTGACAATGTCGGCGTCCGGAGAGTATTCACTCGGCCCCCACACCTGTCAGCCTACCCTTTCAAAGTGAGAAGAGCCCGCCTGTCACTGGACCACCCGGGTGGCGAGAGACGCTACATGGGAAGTCCGCGTGTGAAGGAACAACGGAACCTCCACCGCATGCAACTAGAGAGGAGAATCGTAAGATAGAAATATGAGAGGGGGCTCATGCCACCTCTCATTGCCCCTACGCCATTTTAGATTGTAATTGGTGAGCGGTTGGCTCACTTAGGAGCAAGGTAGTGAGTCAATCGCCCAAGAACAATCTTACAAAGTGACTCCACATGCCGCACTCTATAAAGAAAATTACTGCAACTGAAAAATGCAGCTCATAGAGGGAGGATTATTTATGATGTAGCCAACTTCACCTTCTTAATATGGAACACTAACACTCACATCACACATCCATACCCAGGGAGCCCCTTCCAAACACCGATTCACGCAGACATTCACGCTCTAAACATGGCCCGGGCATCTGAGCCAAATATGGAGCAGTTTATTCTTTACAATCAGAGTTGGAGTGCTCCGCAATTAAATGCCCAAGATGTTACAACAATTTTAATCATTAAACTAACCTGACCTCACTCACACATGGTAATATTTAAGTTAACAATCTCTTTGTGAGTTTTCCGAATCTAGTTACAACCTCCGATTCATTCTGTCTCCCTGCAGCAAGAATAACCTTTACAAAATGTTCCCTGAACTGATGGTCCATTCACAATGACAGTGGTGGTATCTGCTTCAGTTTATGGGGACTTCAGGCACACTGTTAGCATACACACAACAATAAACACAAAATACAAAAAAAACATGATGTGGAGAACAATACAGTAATCTGTAATAAGAATTACAGTGTAAAACACAAACGCATACAAGGTATAACATACATTACAGAAACAACATAAGAGAAAGAAATTTAAGAAAAACAAAAAAAACAAGGTTCATGGGGCATCAAATTGTGCGTGCACATTGCACAAAGTTCACGACTGTGCTGAGAATGAGGCACTAAATCACATTGTTAGAAATATCCGTGGCACTTCACAAATTCCACCGTACTGACATCACATAAGGCTCAACGTCGGGTGTAGTTGCTACGTTGTGGCAACAGCAATAGGGAGTTCTGGAGTGTCTGCAGTACGCTGTTGAGATTGTAGTCAGACCCACGCATATGATCACGGCAGTACGGTAGGAAGACACAGTGATAGGTTCTCCTCACGTCGATTAATTGTCTCTGAGATCTCCTTGTTGGGACACATCACTAGTCTAGGTCTCTTCTCTCGCTGGACAGAACTTTACGTTTCCCAATATTGCAGTTCGACGAGGGATGATGGCACGTGGAGTGACTCCACAAGTGTGTGAGGTCATCCATACAGGATCGAACTAGGAGCGACTATTGTTAAAAACTGCTCTCTAATAGAGAGGAGAAGTAAGACATGAGACCATACATTTGTTAGTGTGGCACGATGCTGCTTTGTGTATGCAGATCGGCCAATGCTAGTGAGTTGTAAAAACCCAAACAGGTGAGTATAGAGCGTCCCTTTCTGTCCTGAGGCATATGAGGCGCAGGTTCTGACACGATATGTGATCTTCTTCGTGTACTCACGACAACGTGGTCTGCCGCAGGGAATCCCTCCAAGCGGCTGCCGCGTCCGGAGAGCTAGCAGGCTGTCGCGTGTCAGGGTCAACGGCCAGCCCCACTTTCGCTTGTGGCGGGGCGAGGGTCCCGTGTAATCCCTCAGGTAGGCAGCCGGGTGACTGTCAGCGTGTAGGACGGGACGCTCGCCCTCTAGCAGGTAGCCGAAGACCTCTTGTTTTTGCGCTGGCTGGCCTCTGCATTGCCACGATACCCGTCATCTGCACAGTTCTGACAGAAATCTTAAGCCTAACTTTTTCCCATGACCTTCTATGTTATAATAAATTTACATAGTGATACATTGATGGTCTGTCATTTCAGACACTCTTATTTTACTTTTATAGTTATTAATCTATGGCAATCATTATAACATCTAATCTAGACATGGAAATAATTTATTTTGATATATGTGTAGAGACTGATCTCAGTATGTACATGGTGTGTGATAACTGATGCTTTATAATGGATGAACAACTAAATGTGCGGGCCCGCACTAATATTACTATTAATTATATAGATCGACAGTAGACATGCTTCAAGAATTAACTACCATATCCCAACGATCTACATTCGACGTCTTTTACTTAAATTATGTTGTTATGCAGGTCTAAGTTTTACTGTGCTATAAAGAACATGCAACTACGCTACTTTCGCTCGCCCGTCGTCCCTCCATCTCGGGTCTGTGGTTTGGTGACCTGAAAAATAGCAACTCAACAGGCGCGCGCCACACTTGTGGTAGAAAACCCCCACAATATTAATCTAGTTATTGTTAAATCCTACAGTTTAACTTATCCTAGTATCGTACTTTCCCTTTTATTTATTTATTTATTTATTATTTTTTTTTTATTTACCTTATACAATACCCTTACATAGTTCCTGTTACGCTGAGATGTCTTGCTGCTCGCCGCTATTGACGACAGTGATGTGCGCGCCGTACGACATGACCTCCGAGTTTTCATTACGCCTCACTGAAACTCCAGAGACTGGGTTAGCCATGGCTATACACGACAATAAATTTATAGTTGCAACTTCCTTCTCTATGTGAAGCGGTTTTCGCGATCGAAGTACACCTTTCCAGAAGCAATGTAATATGACCAAGCCAGGACTGGTTCCTGTTGAGGATTCAGACACCCAACACACGCCAGCTACACAGTATGTCACGAATATCCAAGTACAATTCCTTGGTGATTCATCTGTGACAAAAACGAGCAGCACGCTAAATCCCCAACCAGCACATTAGCATGGTAGGCTTTTATGCCCTCATTTCTCTCGTCTAGGGCACCATTAGAGTCAAATGCTCACAGGTTCACCCCGACTTGCAAGACAAACGATACCGGCGCAGCTCTGCAAAAACTATACTGCCCATATTCACCCTCGAAATCGCGCAATATACCACAATCGTGCAGTGCACTGACGCGTGCCTGCAAGCATTGGTATGAACGTCTCACGAACTGGTTGTGGCCGCTATGGAGCGTATCACGACCTCTCAGAACGCTTCTAAGAGCACGTTCTTGTATGCGCCCGTTTGTGCGACGTCTCATCACTCATCCTTATCCCTTAACATGGACACCAGATAGGAAAGGACAAAAACATTGCTCATGAAAAGGTAGTGTCTCCTACTCCATCGACATTGGAGATCGCAAACATAAACAAAAAGAGGATAGCAGCAGTAAATTCTTATGCAAGACAACGCAGCGTGTTAATACTTTAGCAATCTTAATCTATTAATGTAACGATTATTGTTCCCCGAACAAAGGTTCATATATTTGCCTATTCTACTATGTACATTTCTTACACTACTACTATTCTACGAACTCCTTTATGTGAGAGAAGTGGTGGAGTCCTATGGACTAGCGTCAATCCCTTCTTAGACTCCCCCTCCTCTGACGTGCATTAGGATTTGGAGGTCTAATTTCAATCTCCTGGTTCTCCTGTTGTCCTTGATTTCGCTCCCTCCAATTACGGTCGCTTTGCCGTTCGTCATTCCTCCTGTCCCAGATTGCTTGTCTGGATTGACCCTGTTCCCTGACGTTCTGGTTTCCGTGTCTCTGGTTTCCATAACCTTGAATAGCGTAACCTTGATCTCGGTAACCCTGGTTTCCTAACTGACCAGTGCGATTATGCGATCTGTTGTCGTCTTCCCTTGCTGGCCCGTGGTATTTGTTATTTTGCGCCTTCTTCCTGTCCTTTGCGTCTTGTTTATCGAAGACTACTTCGAGTTCGCGCAGTAGACTCTTGAATGCATCTATGTCAGATCCACACTTCCCGACAAGTGTCTGTTGATACCTAACTGGCAATTTCGAAAAGCAAAATTTAATAATTTCTCCGTTGCTGTATGGACTATCTAAAAACTGATTCTTCTTGAGTAAATCATCAAAAAATTTGGTTGCGCTCTTATGCCCGGACACTTCCAGTTCAGGACAAAATATTATTTCCTCTTTAATCCTGTCTTGCGCTTCCTTTGACCAGTAGGTCCGCAGGAATGCACCAACAAATTCCTGATAAGTCCGACACGTCGCTGCCACGCCCCGCATCTTTTCCGCGGCTTGGCCTTCGATGTGTCCACACATGAATTCTAATTTGGCCTGGGTTGGCCATGACGACGGTAATGAATTAGTAAATTGCATCACCCAGCTCTTCGGATGCATCGACCCTCCATTATCTTTGAACTTCTGGAATTTGAGTATCGACAGGAAGTGATTGTGATCAAAATTCTGTCCGATCCTCGCACTGGTGTTGTCAGACGTTTCCGATACTTGCACGTCTGCGGAGTGTCCTGATCTATCTTGCTGATAACTGTGATGTGCTACGTCTGTATCACAGTGGAAGTGGCATTCAGCATCCACTCTTCTAAGTGGGCTGCAATTATTGGAGCTATTACTCGCTGTTTCTGCGTGTGCATTGTTTGTTCCGCACGCTGTCACTGGGCTAGAGCACGGCGGGCTTTTCCTCGGAGACACAATCCTGTGTGCTCCATCATTGGTATCCGAACGCGCAGTGCTCGTGTGCCCATTTCGCTCTAGTTTTGCTATCCGACTCTCTACTTCTTTCATTCGTTTCGTGATGTTCGTAACCGCAATATTACCTTGAGTCTTTAAGGCCGCTAGGGATTTCGAGTGGACTTGTGTCGCACGTCGCAAGCGCCCTGCGAGTTTAAGAGTTACTCTTGCGATTTTCATTGCCCCTGTTGCTGCAGTTTTGGCTAGGCCCGCTGCTTTTTGTGCTACCATTGATATTTGTTTTGCTTCTCCACATTCTTTCTTTATTGTTAATAATTCCCCACGAATTTCTCCTATATGCGAAATTATTGCCTCCGTGTCCTTCTTACGCTGTTCGTCAGCTTCTTCCTTCTCCTTCTTACGTTGTTTCTCCTCTTCTTCCTTCTCCCTCTTACGCTGTTCGTCAGCTTCTTCTTTGTCCTTCTTACGCTGTTCGTCAGCTTCTTCTTTCATTGATCGTAGGAAGCTCAGTATTGGGTTAATGTCATCATTTTGATCCTCGTCACACATGGGTGATGTAACTCTGGACACCTGGGCGCTAGAGCTCTGACGTGGCCGAGCTGGCCCCTGTCTGCTCTCGTTCGTTTGATTATAAACCTCTACTACCGTCTCGACCTGTGTGCCTGTCTCCGTTTCATCCTCTACCTCACTATCATAATCACGGCCGCGACGTTGCTCTAATATCGCGTCCACATCACTTTCCTCATCAATGACCCTGTCGTCCTGTCCTGCAAAAAATGTGCCCATCTCATCTCCGCACCTATCCCCGTCAGTAAACTGCCCCTTATCCATTATTCTATCCTCTTTTGTTTTAGCTTCGATCGATAATAGTCGTGCCTTACTTCTCGTGATCATTCATGAGAAACAAAATTTATCTAAAATTCACAATAAAATCCTCTACTCCCAATATTTTTTTCACATAGACATAAAATTTCAACAACGCCGTTCCAACGCTGTAATCACAAACACAATTTGATGTGGTACAGAAACCGCACACAAATCCGACAAAGTGCGATGCGGTACAGACACCACATCAGCGAAACACAAAAAAAACAATGAACAAAAAATATATACACTGAAAACAAAAACTGTAGTCATGCGCCGCTACTTAAAACTAAACGCGGAACTACCAAAAAAAACTTGGGTATTAATCATTAAAAAATAGAGAGAAAAAAAATTGAATGTTCCTACTAAGAATCCTGTTTGTTTATCAGAGATTCACAGGAAAGATCCGAGGCCAAGGGTCGCCATATTATGCGAGGTGCCGGGGCTAGTAGTGTATTTATCACTAAATTCTACTAGAATCCACATGTGTAAATCATGCTCTAAGCCCCCCCTATTCTAACTCCGACTTTTGCTGTTGCTCAAGGATAAAAAAAATACGCGAACTGACTCTAATCAACCCTGCTAGTGGAGTAGAAGAGAGTTTGGCACCTGCAGTAATTTAATTTGATACATAATTTAAATAAACAAAGGTTTCATTAGCATAGTGAGGAATGATAGGGTTGCTCTATTGATTAACAGAATGAAAGTTCTGTTCAAACTAACAATATGATTTATTAAGATTAAACACAGAATAGTAAAAGAAACACAGCAAATTTATAAAACATCAAATTGGCTAAAATTGGAGATTCATACAAACACTATAAAGGTGAAGTTGTCCCTAACTTAGATCGTGAGGTTTAAGACGAAGTGGTATGTGGAGCCAATTCCTTTCCACTCAAATCTCAAGAGAGACACACAGCTAACCCAATGGTAATTGCTGTTACTCGAAACGGAACAAAGTTAGAAAAGGATGAACAGGCGCGCTCTGCTGAGCTCTGATTATCACCTAGGAAAATCCCTATCTGCCGGTGCTGCGGATGTACATTACCAACAGTCTTCTTATCTCCCAGAACACGATCTGGCGTACCGCAGGCGAGGGCTGGCTGCTTCAACGTCCTCGACCGAAAGGCGACTGCTGACTCCCCAGAGCACCCGTACAGGCCGAACACACAACATTCCCACCCCCACGACAGTGGCCGTGGTTACGTTCCAATCAGCAACACGAAAACCGGCGGAAATTCCACTCCATTGCCGGAGCACTACCATTCCACCAATGGAGATTCTTGGCGCCAATTTCTGTGCTGATTTTGCCCCGTCACGGAGCTATGCCCTGAGCAAGCCAATCACAGTTACTATATGCAGAAAGCGCGGTAATTTTCCCGCCAGAGCTGCCTGGGTACATAAGTCATTCCCACGCCTCGCTGGTAGCCCGCCAGAAAGTGTTTTCGCTAAGCTTCTGCGAAGCAACGGAGCCACCAGCCCAGCCGCCACTTCCGGCTTTCGCGGCCGCGTCTCCTGACAATGTCGGCGTCCGGAGAGTATTCACTCGGCCCCCACACCTGTCAGCCTACCCTTTCAAAGTGAGAAGAGCCCGCCTGTCACTGGACCACCCGGGTGGCGAGAGACGCTACATGGGAAGTCCGCGTGTGAAGGAACAACGGAACCTCCACCGCATGCAACTAGAGAGGAGAATCGTAAGATAGAAATATGAGAGGGGGCTCATGCCACCTCTCACTATAAGCCCCAAATTTGTTTTACTTATCGATTCCTCGAAGCTTGACGAAACCTTCTTATTAATCATGTGGAGACCCTCACATATTTTATTGTTTAGGGTCAATTGTTACGTTTTGCACCTTGAAGATACATTTTCAACATCATTCTGTAATTCGCTTTACTCTTCTGAGGAGTTTGCAAGACGGCAGCATTACCTGCCACAGTCTAAAAGAAATGTTCTGATTGTCTACTAAATAGTTCATTCTTGATTGAAAGTAATTGGTCGTCATTCTTACGTTGCCATGTTGACATCCAAATTTTATCTAATTTAACACCTTTGTCTTTCCTGTTAAAATTATTATGGTTTTTATAAATCTCAATAGCCTCTCTTACATACGTACATGATAATGCGCGATAAGGAAGGACGGCCGCGCAAAGGGGCAGTTTTCCTTCCGTTCATCAATACGATGTCAGATCGCATTGGGAAATTGTTGAGCAAGTACGCTGTAGAAACTAGCTTCAGACTCACCAGAAAGATAAAAGAATGTTTCAAGATCTACAAAAGATATACGACACCCTTTGGCTACACCGGTTGTATATGAATCCCTTCTAGTTATGGACTGGTTTACATTGTTACCACAATAAGAAGTGTTAACACCAGTCTTGTTGAACACAAGAGGAATTGCCGTCTGGGAGAAAAGGTTAAATTGGCCATAGCGGAACATCTTTACCAATAAAAATCACTGAGATGCGTGTCATATCGAAAACATCGCTTTATCATGCGCGTATGTATAGAGAGGCAATTGAGATCTATAAACATCACAATAATTCTAACAAAAAAGAGGAAGGTGTTAGATAGAATTCGGATGTCAACATTGCAACGGAAGAATGACGATTGATTACTTTCAATCGAGAATGTTGACATTAATAGCAATAATCCCGTAGCCGACGTCACGTGATGGACTGGACTCTACACTGCCCATACGTTGGGCGCTCCCTCGAGTTCTGGTTGCTGTTCGCCATTTTATCTCTGAAGATGTCTCCCGCCGTCGGAGTGGAAACTTTAGGAGAAAGTTTTATACATCGACTACGGCCTAATATCCCGGAAGTTTTAAATGATGTGAACTATGTAATCGTTTATTCAAAATACTATGTGAAGACACAAACAGTGGACTTAAATCTCTTTTTATATACTGGTCATCACAAGAAAATATACTAAACCATATTTTTTAGTTGATGGACTACGTGCATCCTATCTTTTTAGAATACAATTTCGAACTCAAACGTCGTTTATAGAAATAGGTTGCTTCAAATACCTGTTTCAGGAACATTTTTACACAGATCAAAACTTATTTTTTTTAGAAGAGGAAGGGACTGACATAACAGATATTTATTGAAGAATTTATTCTACTTCTCAAAGGTTTAAACGAAGCTTATAATCAGTATTTTCCAAATGAACAGCAGATTAAATGTCAAAATGAATTGTTGGTTAGAAACCCATTTATTGCCAATTTGTGATACTGAACCATATCAGCAGAAGAATATCATGCTTTCATTAAACGAACACCTGATTTATTTTTGGAAGAAAAATCTAAATCAATGTCGTTAGCAAAATTCTGGTACAATGTAAAAGATGAATGTTCTCAACTGTGGCAAAAGACCATGTTAGTACTATTACCGTTTCCTACTAAATGTACAGAGTGTTTCAAACTCTTTACATCAAAGGTCTAGGATTGATAAATCACACCATGGGGAACAATTTCTGGACAAAATGTTTGATGGAACTTCCTGGTGTGCAAAGCATTGTGAGGTAACAGGCGAGTTGTGGCGCCCTGAAAATACTCTACGACATGTCTTTAGATAGCTATTCGTGTAAACCTAAATTGGTATACATTACAAGGATGTAACTTGAATAGTACATGAGTTATTGGAGGTCAAAGTAGCCCATTACTATCGATCGCGTCAGGCCATAAGTACTCCACAGTGACACGAAAAAACGTTAGCAGCATGCTTATAAATATATTTATTCGCCTATGTCTTTGTTATATACGTTATATACTATTCATGAAGAAATTGGTTAAAAATTTACTGTGTTTTAGAAAGCACAGAGACATTAGACTACTGGCCTACCTTTTGTTGCTATTCCTTTGATATATGATTATTTAATATGTTTATGTATTTAATAATGTGTGTTATAGCGTGTTTATGGTCCAGCCGTAGGAGTATTTATTTAATTTCAAGTTATTTAAATGTAAATCCAGTATTTTGTATGTGTTTCAATATGTTTGTGAGTGTACGTTGGCTTGGGGCCATGGAGGGAGCGCTATAGCCAATCACAGCACTCGTTACTAAGAGAGACTTGTGGAGGTTTGGAAGGAGCATCGTTTCCAGAGAGTACAACGAGGGAGTTGTGAACAGTGTGGCACAAGAGTATGGCACAGGACACGGAGACTGTGGGACGTGACGGCGCGGCGGACGCACGGTCGGCAGAAAGACTTGGACTGTGGAGCGGTTTGCACGCGGTCGCGAGAGATAGAAATACTTCGAAGTACGGACTTGTGAACTTGTAAGATTTCCGAGGTTTCTACAGTGAAGACGTAGTGTGCGTTTAGAAGTAAATATCTCGCGAGCTATGTTGTTGTTCATAACTAATTACGTGCAGTAGGAATCTATTGTTTCCCTGTTATTCAACTTATATTTTATTTAATTGCTGGACAATCGACACCAATAAGTGTTTTGCAGAAATATACCACATTCTCAAAAGTACTTCTACTATCATATTCATCATTTAAAGTCGTTAAGATAGTACCTGCAGATTTTATTTATTGCAGTCTTTTATTTATAAATTTCTACGTTACACTTGCGATTGCTGAGTGATAGGAACCTTCGACCATTCGATTCATGAGTATATTCATATTGTATACTGTAGACTCAGCAGTATTTGGCTTTTAATGCGGTAACTACGTATCCAAACCCCTAGACAACGAAACCAGCCAAAACTTTTAATATTGCAACTCTGAGTCGGAGGGTACGTAGTTGTGCCACCATACTACATCATTAATTTGAAAGCCCGCAGCATGTTTTGTAGTTGGTTATTTCCATGAGCAGTGACAGGACGCAGGCATTCTACAGCGTTCGTATGTAATGTTAGATGTCTACAACCCATTCATCTGATATGAGAGAAAGGGGTAAGCGGAGCTTCTAAAATGTCTTTACCCACTCAGAGACACTCATTCGTAATATTTTCTTATTGAAAGTCACTCTATCTATTTATTGGGGAAGGTATAAGGGGCAGTCAAATGAAAACCGTACACCCACTACAATGGGACCATGGAATGGCTCAATTCAAAAGTAATCATCACATGTGTTAAGACATGTATCCCACCGGAACACGAGATAAACAAGTCCTGTTCCGTACAACGCGATCGGCTGCTGACGTGTCCACAACCGCATCCAGTCCTGCACTTCCTCGTCCAACTTAAACTGACGTCCACGTATTACTTTCTTCAGGTTGTCAAAGGTGTGAAAATCACACGTTGGAAGGTCCGGGCTGTACGAAGGACCAACAAAATCGCTGAGCCGTAGACTTCGTCCGATTGGCAGTGTGGGAGCAGGCGTTTCCGTGCAAGCCGAAGATTTGGTCCGACAGCATTCCTACAGCCCAAGGGCGCGCGCTAGAGCATCTTCTTCAGGGTGTGCGGTCTTCACCCTGGTTGGTCGGAGTATTTGCAGGCTTTCCCTGCATTGCCTCCAGAGCATCTCTTCGACGAATAGTTTTTTTTTTTTTTGGTTCTTCTCTTTTTGTTTTTGTTGATGTCTTCTGTTAGCCCTATTCAGATTTGGTTGTCTTCTGTGTGCCCGCATGTGCGGACAACGGTGCTGGCCCGTGGCGGGCCGACTGCATTCCTCCCGGCGCGGACGGCGCAGGGAGCGCCTCACTGCGGCTGCTGCTTGGCGGCCGCTAGTGTGGCCGTCATCAATGTCTCTGCAACTCGCTGCAGCGTCTCGGCAAGGTTTGCAACCTTGTCGATCGCCGCAGACAGTGCAGAGACGGCTGCGACCAGGATGTCTTCGTTCGCTGCAGTTGCAGCGTCTCGCCTTGGCGCAGCAATCGGACGGGCGGAGGCAGTCGAGTTGCCACTCTTGCCTCCGCCCGATGTTGTGGCGTCTTCTTCTTTTCGCATTTTTCCCTTGGGGGGGAGAACACGCTCGGCCTCGGGTGTGCCCTCTCGGGCACGTTTACTGGCGCGGATGCGCCTTCTTCTGCTCCCCACATTGGTGGGGTGGTTGTCAGCGCCTGCGGCTGTCCTCTGGGTAGTCGCTGTTGCCTGCCGCCTCGCCGGTTTTGCGCCTGGGCGCGGACGGCCGGGGGAGCGGCCGGCAGAGGGCAAACGACAAAGCCAACAGTGGAAACTTCCCACATCTCCCCCGCCAAGGAAATCGGAAGCTTCCAGAATGAGATTTTCACTCTGAAGAGGAGTGTACGCTGATGTGAAACTTCCTGGCACACTAAAACTGGAACTGCTCTATCGACCGCGAAAGGCAAAAGAAAAAAAAAAAAAAAAGATACGAATTCGAGCCTCGGTCCAGCACACAGTTTTAATCTACCAGGAAGCTTCAAATCCAAAGCTGTTAACACAAGTTCTGGTAAGGTCAGGATGACCTCCTTCGATTGCAGGGGCTCTCTGCTCGTCGAGTTCTTTGAGCGTGGAACCACAATCAATGCGCAGCATTATGAAGACACTTTGATGGCCTTGTGTATCGTAGTTTCTGCATAGTGTCTTCACAATGTTGCCCATTGGTTGTGGTTGCACTTCACAGAAACTAAGATCTCTAAAAAGGACAGTCAAAGAATTTGGACAGAAAAAAGGAAGATAGGTGTGAGGAAGCCATTAAAAGAGCAAGAGGGCAGATAGGCAAAAAGAGCACACTGTAGGCTTCTACAAGGGAGAGGAACCGTTGGAACTGGGTCGACTTGAAAGACATAGAGGGTTCAGTATTAGAGTCATAATTTGACCGAGCTTTGGAAGAATAGTTGTCAAATAAGGTTGAAAGTTGGTTGTTACATTGCAACTTCCAGTATTTAATTTGATATGTTTACAATTCAATCATTTTGCTAGTTACCACAGACTTATTACACTCCTGGAAATGGAAAAAAGAACACATTGACACCGGTGTGTCAGACCCACCATACTTGCTCCGGACACTGCGAGAGGGCTGTAAAAGCAATGATCACACGCACGGCACAGCGGACACACCAGGAACCGCGGTGTTGGCCGTCGAATGGCGCTAGCTGCGCAGCATTTGTGCACCGCCGCCGTCAGTGTCAGCCAGTTTGCCGTGGCATACGGAGCTCCATCGCAGTCTTTAACACTGGTAGCATGCCGCGACAGCGTGGACATGAACCGTATGTGCAGTTGACGGACTTTGAGCGAGGGCGTATAGTGGGCATGCGGGAGGCCGGGTGGACGTACCGCCGAATTGCTCAACACGTGGGGCGTGAGGTCTCCACAGTACATCGATGTTGTCGCCAGTGGTCGGCGGAAGGTGCACGTGCCCGTCGACCTGGGACCGGACCGCAGCGACGCACGGATGCACGCCAAGACCGTAGGATCCTACGCAGTGCCGTAGGGGACCGCACCGCCACTTCCCAGCAAATTAGGGACACTGTTGCTCCCGGGGTATCGGCGAGGACCATTCGCAACCGTCTCCATGAAGCTGGGCTACGGTCCCGCACACCGTTAGGCCGTCTTCCGCTCACGCCCCAACATCGTGCAGCCCGCCTCCAGTGGTGTCGCGACAGGCGTGAATGGAGGCACGAATGGAGACGTGTCGTCTTCAGCGATGAGAGTCGCTTCTGCCTTGGTGCCAATGATGGTCGTATGCGTGTTTGGCGCCGTGCAGGTGAGCGCCACAATCAGGACTGCATACGACCGAGGCACACAGGGCCAACACCCGGCATCATGGTGTGGGGAGCGATCTCCTACACTGGCCGTACACCACTGGTGATCGTCGAGGGGACACTGAATAGTGCACGGTACATCCAAACCGTCATCGAACCCATCGTTCTACCATTCCTAGACCGGCAAGGGAACTTGCTGTTCCAACAGGACAATGCACGTCTGCATGTATCCCGTGCCACCCAACGTGCTCTAGAAGGTGTAAGTCAACTACCCTGGCCAGCAAGATCTCCGGATCTGTCCCCCATTGAGCATGTTTGGGACTGGATGAAGCGTCGTCTCACGCGGTCTGCACGTCCAGCACGAACGCTGGTCCAACTGAGGCGCCAGGTGGAAATGGCATGGCAAGCCGTTCCGCAGGACTACATCCAGCATCTCTACGATCGTCTCCATGGGAGAATAGCAGCCTGAATTGCTGCGAAAGGTGGATATACACTGTACTAGTGCCGACATTGTGCATACTCTGTTGCCTGTGTCTATGTGCCTGTGGTTCTGTCAGTGTGATCATGTGATGTATCTGACCCCAGGAATGTGTCAATAAAGTTTTCCCTTCCTGGGACAATGAATTCACGGTGTTCTTATTTCAATTTCCAGGAGTGTATAATGGTGCTACTCTGTGTTTAGTATCAATTACGAGTAAATTACTCATCTTTGGCGTAGTCTGTGAGGTATCCAGATAGTCTGTGAGGTATGCAGGAAGTCTACTTTGAGATCCGAGTGATCTAACCAATCAGGTTGACACCTGCCTCACTGAGAATTCGTGGCCGGCACTCTTGTGTTGAGCAAGGTCGTGTTTGCTGTCTAATGGCGCGAGTTGCTGGTTGCTGGACGTTGAGGTGGTGAGATGCAGCGTGTCTGCTTCTAGGAAGTGCGCACTTGCAGTATGATTTTGTCAGTTCTTTACAACGTACGTGTTTTTTATGCTTAACTATTTTCTGATTCACATCGTGAAGTTGTTGCAACTGTAGTGTGTTGGACAGGTGTGGATGTCGCTATTTCTGTAATTGTTGGGCGAGTATGTTTCGGGCTCGGTACAAAACCTGTTACATCTTTTGCGACTGTAATAAAAGGCTTAAGACCATACGAGTTTCACTCTATTTTAAAGCATTCTCAGGGGTCAGGCACTTTTGTTTCTTACTTCATTCTTAACGTTCTTCTGCACACATGTGTTAGATTTTCGTACACGACACTTTCACTGATATGAAATACTTACTTTTTTATGTTGTGTAGGTCCACTACCATTTCGCCATTTCGTGTACCTTTTTTATGAAAACGAACACGAAACGGCGAAATGGCAGTGGACCTACACAACATAACAACATAAATACATTTAATGTCAGTGAAAGTGCTGTGTACAAAAATCTAACATGTATGTGGTGAAGAACGTTAAGAATGAGGTAAAAACAAAAAGAAACTGACCACTGTAGACTTGTATAACTGCGACTGCGGAAAAAGCTATCGAAAAACAAAGAAGACAACATGCTTTGTAAATGCTTTGCGACTTGAACGAATTAGACTTTGATTTTCTTACGTTTGGAACTCTGTGCATCAATTGTTTTCTGGGTACTAATGAAACTATGCAATTGCTAATTCCTCTCTCTTCTAAAGTTGATTATATGAATTTACATTAAAATATTCTTTCCAGTCATTTTCCTACTTAAACGTATCAGGCCGACTAGCACAAAGCAATACGGTAACTTGATGCGAAACACACAATTTGCCTTCCAGAGTTGGTGGAATCGCATTGTGTTAGAATTTACGTTAGCAACAGTAGTAACCTCCACGAATATTGTACTTCACATTTCTTTGCATGCATTTCAGAAAAAGTAGTAGGTTTTGGTGCTGTCGTTGATGGTAGAGACACAGTCCTTTTTCTATGGAAATCGACTTTTTGGGTGCCTTATATCTGCGTGTCCTTATAACAGACTGGGTCCACACACCCATTTGCACTGCAAATGGCTGTAACCTACGTTCCTTAAACACTTTTATGCTTGGTCAGATATTTGGTACGATTACTCATGTTCACTTGAATTCAGTTTTCATTTTTGCTATGCCCACTGTCAATAGGCTTTCGAAAATGAAAAAAAGGCACGCCAGTTGCTGAAGGAACGATTTTTTATTGTATACACGACCGGTTTCGGAACACTTAAAATTCCATCATTTGGTGTAAACTGTAATAATGTAAATATTTTCTTACAAGGCAGTGGGGTCGGATCTTCAAGTCTGAAATGTCAAATATGGAACTATGCGGCTAAAATTTCTAAAATGAATTAAAATTTAAAGAGAGAACAGGACATTACTTACAAATTAAAACACTTGACAATCTGAGGCCATCCTCACCCCATTGTGGTCATGGAAAAAAAGATCAGTAACAAATAGAAAAATCCGAAAAAACCGACGTCACGACTGTGCACCAGAATCTTTATACATGTAAATGCAATAAAGAAAAGAAGATAACTCACATGTTGTGTGGAATTATTTACATAAATTCTATAAAAGGCATTCTTCCGAGCTGTGATTGTTGAACTGTTTAAACTGGAAAAGCGGGAAGTAACGGTAGAACCGAGATGTAATCCATCACATTAGATAGGGAAAGTATATTAAATAAAAGTATATAACGTTACATGCTCGCCTTGATCTGCTTGAATAATGTCGTAATGTAATAAACAATAAAAGTTTGTCGATTCAGCAACTGTTGTGCGTTTTCTTCATTTCACGAAATGAACTTACACAGTTGCGGCTGGCCCATAAGTACTCTTTGTCCTCAGAAAATCGTTATGATGAAGATGTAAGTATTCATATAATAAAATCGGGTGTATTCGGATTTACTTCTATACGTAATCCGCTTTTCGAGCCAGATGGGCACCTATCAAAGTGGGGGGACTAAATAACATTCCTATTGAATTTCTAAAACCGTTGGGGAAATTGGCACCCAAATGACGGTTTAGGTTGGCGCGTCGAATATTTGAAACTGGAGTCATATCATCAGACTTTCGGAAAATTATCATCCACACAGTTCCAAAGATAGCAACAGCAGAATATGGGAACTAACTTCTTACTGAGAAGAACGGTATACAGAAGAATAGAAAAGAAAAAAATCTGTTTGGACGGCAATCAGTTCGGACTTGGAAAAGGCATATGTATGTGTATCGCGAGAGGATTTCAGTGTTTGTTTTAGTTGGTTTGGAGGTGCATGCTTGCATTTACGGGAAGATTTCCTTAGCTGTCTGCGTTGGCCTGACGCAGCTGCAACATTTACGATGTCGCTGAAAACGAATTGCAGCTCTACAGTCCAATTTAACTAACAGTTCGTTTTTTTTCCGCTCATGCTGTGCAGCGGATGCATGAAGATACGTGTGTTTGTGTGAGAAGGAAATAACCACTGTACTACAAACGTAACAGTAACAGAACAGCCCGAAGCAGCCGTGTCTATTGGCGAACGTTGAACAAAAGATGACATTTCCACGAGGTGTTTCTTGCGTGTACAGCTGCGGCACAGACGCACTAACGGCGGTAAACATGTGCGGTATCCGCTGAATACTCCATGCAGCCGCTAGTAACCTCAATTGTGTTACTATATAAGTACCGCAGCCAGGAGGCAGCTCGAATGTTTTCAGTTTAAACTCCACTAGACAGTCAGCTGCGATACAGCTTGCAGAGCAAATGGGGATATTAATTTATGCTGTTTTTCTTTTCACCTGCTTACTGGTAAGCTATAACTTGATTGACGATTTTGCCTTTACATCTACAACCGTACTTTGCCACTGGTATAGTGTGCAGAAGAACACACCTTTCCATTGTACTATTATTAACGTATCTTCCCGTTCAAATTTTGGATAAACCGTGGTGTGAATGATTGTTTATATGTCTCTGCTTGAGCTGTTAGCCTAATTACGTTTCAGTGTGTCTACGAGATTCATACTTAGAGGGCAGAAGTAAATGAAATTTGTAGTTCCCACACTGAAAGGCGGTTCTTGGAATATGCGTCCCAATTAGAATTAATCGGCGTTTCTATTAGACTTTTCTGCGAGTCAAACAGGTATGTAACCAAATAGCCGTTCCCGGGCAGTTACAGGACAGGTAATTAATACTGCCACTTGCAAGTGTTATTCAGATCCGGCGGGGATGGACGAGATGCTTCAATACCGCAAGCAAAACACGTCACTACCGGACAATGTGTATACGATAGACAAATATCAACAAGGTGGTGCTACGCAGGAGGATCATCCCATCATTCAACCGAGCACTGGCGTGCTGGTGGAATCGACGGGTACTGGTGCTAACAAACTAAGGAGAAGTGAAAAGTATTCGTGTGCAAACTAACCCCAGCATTACGACGTATCTATTTTTCACATAATTCAGTAGCTTCAACTCCTGGGACAGTTAAGTCACACAAAATTAGGGATCATAATGGTAGAGCGTTAGATAAAAGCGCACTAAACTTTAATCTTTCCAGCAAGTACAACATATAATAATAAAGATAACGGGTCGTTTATAATTATTGTGGAAAGTGCTGAAAAAATCAGGTAGTAAATTATACCCAGTGGTCGTGGGGAAAATAATATTTCGTGCAGGTATAACAGCCAAGCAGCACATAATTGAAATTGCCAAAGCAGGGAGAAATCTTGTACAAATAGAAACAAATTTACAATTAACGGCGAACTACTGGATAGCAAAATTTGGGCTGAGAGAAATTAAACAGCATATATCCCAAACAGCATAACACAAAAATGATGGTTTATAGGGATGTTGACACCTCACTTAGCGAGGAGAAAATGTTACGCGAAATCCGGTACTCAGCCCCAGTGCTACATGTGAAAAGGTAAACGAAAAAATATCAGAAAGGTGAAGTACACCCGTTTCCCGTCCGTGTTTTAAGTTTCGGACCACAATACTTTCCACAACATGTTGCCATACTGGACACGCGTTGTCCAATACAACCATAGTTCCTGCCAGTTCTACAATGCTATCGGTGTTTACGGTAGAACCTTACAAGTGCTTAATGTTGCGGAACACAGCGTTACTATTCTAAGGTGTGTCCACTAATCTTGAAACCATGGTCCAATTGATAGAGACAGCACTGACGTTAGAAATTTGCAGACATTAAGGACGTCGTGGAAGTGAATGACGTTCCACTGTAAGCAGCAATCAATCAGACCAATAGCCGAGGCTACGCCAAGGCCGCGCAAAATCCCGAATTTAATACAAGAAATCAGAAATACAAGGAATCGCACTACTTCCGACAGCTGTGTCCGCATGTAGGATAGTGAATTTTCGAAGCACACGGAATGGTAATGTCGTTTCCGCTCAAGGGACCATGTGCGTGGCGCCACATTTCAGCCACAAGGAAAGGATTTGCATTCGAACGAACATATCTGTATGAAATTTTGTTTACACTCGTAGGATCGTTACGTACCTCTCAATAACCTGGCGAGTGTCGATTTTCTACAAGACTCTGCAAACAGGCTGTAGATGTCACTGCAAATATCCTTGTAGAATCCACACGCAATGCAGACATATTCACTATAAATGCAGGTAAGGACTTTCAATAAAATACTCAAAGCAATATGAATGGCTACAAAACGCAAAATGAAGAAAAGCAAGTTGATCATATGAGACGCCTACACAATCTATAATATCAGTGCTGAACGCCATGTCAGTGACACTTTTGAAGTTGTCCAAAGATTCATCAATGTCGTAGCCAGAGTTCTGCCACAAGTAACGAAGCAATGGTCTATATATTTCCGCAGATAATTGATTTTACACGACAAAATGAATTTCATGATAAATAACCTGTCATGCAAATTTGGCTGTACGTTGCTGGAACGTAGTTTACGAAATATTATTCCCTTGAGATATATTTTATATTCTCTAATGAAATACACGTCCAGAGGTCGTGCATATTTTGTAGTTTTAGGTGGAATGATTTTTAAAACTAATCTTTCCGCCAGAAGCTTCCAGTAGTACTTTATCAGCCTTATGTCCAGACTAAAAGTCACTTAGTGCTAGTGACTGTCGGCAAATGCGGAGTCAAAACTGACAGAAATAGCGTGTTCGCATGTTCTTTCGTCATCTTCTCGCTCACACTTGCATCTACGAAGATATTTGGAGGGTACCGTTTTTCCATTTCCCTTGACAGTCGGGGCCCAAACTTTCCATTTGGCCATTGGAAGCGTATACAGGGTGGCCCATTGATCGTGACCGGGCCAAATATCTCACGAAATAAGCGTCAAACGAAAAAACTACAAAGAACGAAACTTGTCTAGCTTCAAGGGGAAACCACATGGCGCTATGGTTGGCCCGCTAGATGGCGCTGCCAAGAGTCAAACGGATATCAAATGCGTTTTTTTAAAATAGGAACCCCCATTTTTATTACATATTCGTGTAGTACGTAAAGAAATTTGAATGTTTTAGTTGGATCACTTTTTTCGCTTTGTGATAGATGGCGGTGTAATAGGAGGCGCTGTAATAATCACAAACATATGGCTCACAATTTTAGACGAACAGTTGGTAACAGGTAGGTTTTTTAAGTTAAAATACAGAACGTAGGTACGTTTAAACGTTTTATTTCGGTTGTTCCAATGTGATACATGTACCTTTGTCAACTTATCATTTCTGAGATCGCATGCTGTTATAGCGTGATTACCTGTAAATACCACATTAATGCAATAAATGCTCAAAATGATGTCCGTCAGCCTCTATGCATTTGGCAATACGTGTAAAGACATTCCTCTCAACAGCGAGTAGTTCGCCTTCCGTAGTGTTCGCACATGCATTGACAATGCGCTGACGCATGTTGTCAGGCGTTGTCGGTGGATCACGATAGCAAATATCCTTCAACTTTCCCCACAAAAAGAAATCCGGGGACGTCAGATCCGGTGAACGTGCGGGTCATGGTATGGTGCTTCGACGACCAATCCACCTGTCATGAAGTATGCTATTCCATACCGCTTCAACCGCGCGCGAGCTATGTGCCGGACATCCATCATCTTGGAAGTACATCGCCATTCTGACATGCAGTGAAACATCTTGTAATAACATCGTTAGAACATTACGTAGGAAATCAGCATACATTGCACGATTTAGATTGCCATCATTAAATGGGGCCAATTACCCTTCCTCCCGTAATTCCGCACCATACATTAACCCGCCAAGGTCACTGATGTTCCACTTGTCGCAGCCATCGTGGATTTTCCGTTGTCCAATAGTGCATATTATGCCGGTTTACGTTACCGCTGATGGTGAATGACACTTCGTCGCTAAATAGAACGCGTGCAGAAAATCTTTCTTCGTCAAGTAATTTCTCTTGGGCCCTGTGGCAGAACTGTACACGACGTTCAAAGTCGTCACCATGCAATTCCTGGTGCATAGAAATATGGTACGGGTGCAATCGATGTTGATGTAGCATTCTCAACACCGACGTTTTTGAGATTCCCGAACTCGCGCAATTTGTCTGCTACTGATTTGCGGATTAGCCGCGACAGCAGCTAAAACACCTGCTTGGGCATCATCATTTGTTGCAGGTCGTGATTGACGTTTCACATGTGGCTGAACATTTTCTGTTTCCTTAAATAACGTAACTATCCGGCGAACGGTTCGGACACTTGGATGATATCGTCCACGATACCGAGCAGCATACATAGCACACGCCCGTTGGGCATTTTGATCACAATGCCCATACATCAACACGATATCGAGCCGGCCGGGGTGGCTGAGCGGTTCTAGGCGCTACAGTCTGGAACCGCGTGACCGCTACGGTCGCAGGTTAGAATCCTGCCTCGGGCATGGATGTGCGTGATGTCCTTAGGTTAGTTAGGTTTAAGTAGTTCTAAGTTCTAGGGGACTGATGACCTCAGAAGTTAAGTCCCATAGTGCTCAGAGCCAGTTGAACCATTTTGAACACGATATCGACCTTTTTCGCAATTGGTAAACGGTCCATTTTAACACGGGTCATGTATCACGAATCAAATACCGTCTGCATTGGCGGATTGTAACGTGATACCACGTACTTATACGTTTGTGACTATTATAGCGCCATCTATCACAAAGCGGAAAAAGTGGTCCAACTAAAACATTCATATTTCCTTACGTACTACACGAATAGGTAATTAAAAAAGGCGGTACCTATTTTAAAAAACGCAGTTGATATCCGTTTGACCTATGGCAGCGCCATCTAGCGGGCCAACGATAGCGCCATCTGGTTTCCCCCTTCAAGCTAGACGAGTTTCGTTCTTAGTAGTTTTTTCGTTTGCTGCTTATTTCGTGAGATATTTGGCCCGGTCACTATCAATGGACCACCCTGTACTGAGATTGTCTGCCAATCGTCTGTCCATTAATAGTAGCTACATCGATCGTGTAGCTGTGTGTTGCGCTGTTAACTGATTGCAACGTCGAGACGGTGTTTCCCTTCCATTTTATGGATAACGTTCTTTCGGAAGCAAGCTCGTAGTTGATGCTGACACGGTATCTCAGCGTGCTCGGTAAGAGGGTTGCGTGCTCTCTGTAATAAAAAAAAAAACTGAGTCAAGGAATCAACGATCATCTTGAACGGATGTCTTGTTATGTCCGCCCAGACCAAACGCAACGAACTATATCGAACAAAATGAAAGAAAAAAAAGTGGTCAGCGCGACAGAATGTCAATCCTAAGGGCCCGGGTTCGATTCCCGGCTGGATCGGAGATTTTCTCCTCTCAGGGACTGGATGTTGTGTTGTCCTAATCATTATCATTTCATCCCCATCGACGCGCAAGTCGCCGAAGTGGCGTCAAATCGAAAGACTTGCACCCGGCGAACGGTCTACCCGACGGGGGGCTCTAATCACACGGCATTTATTATTTAGTACCAATATTGAATGGAATAACCACATTCTCGCGCTTCATCGTACTTCGCCATCATAAGCTGCTCGATGATATTGAACTGCAGCGTACAATTTCTTTTGAAACTGTATTGCCTTCTCTTTTCCTTGCCTTTAACTTTCAGTTCAGGGTAGCTTTTCAGGAGTTTGTCATTTGTGTTGAAACGTCTGACGTGATAATCATCATACAGGGTGTTACAAAAAGGTACGGCCAAACTTTCAGGAAACATTCCTCACACACAAAGAAAGAAAATATATTATGTGGACATGTGTCCGGAAACGCTTACTTTCCATGTTAGAGCTCATTTTATTACTTCTCTTCAAATCACATTAATCATGGAATGGAAACGCACAGCAACAGAATGTACCAGCGTGACTTCAAACACTTTGTTACAGGAAATGTTCAAAACTGTCCTCCGTTAGCGAGGATACATGCATCCACCCTCCGTTGCATGGAATCCCTGATGCGCTGATGCAGCCCTGGAGAATGGAGTATTGTATCACAGCCGTCCACAATACGGGCACGAAGAGTCTCTACATTTGGTACCGGGGTTGCGTTGACAAGAGCTTTCAAATACCCCCATAAATGAAAGTCAAGAGGGTTGAGGTCAGGAGAGTGTGGAGGCCATGGAATTGGTCCGCCTCTGCCAATCCATCGGTCACCGAATCTGTTGTTGAGAAGCGTACGAACACTTCGACTGAAATGTGCAGGAGCTCCATCGTGCATGAACCACATGTTGTGTCATACTTGTAAAGGCACACGTTCTAGCAGCGCAGGTAGAGTATGGCTCTGAGCACTATAGGACTTAACATCTATGGTCATCAGTCCCCTAGAACTTAGAACTACTTAAACCTAACTAACCTAAGGACAGCACACAACACCCAGTCATCACGAGGCAGAGAAAATCCCTGACCCCGCCGGGAATCGAACCCGGGAACCCGGGCGTGGGAAGCGAGAACGCTACCGCACGACCACGAGCTGCGGACACAGGTAGAGTATCCCGTATGAAATCATGATAACGTGCTCCATTGAGCGTAGGTGGAAGAACATGGGGCCCAATCAAGACATCACCATCAATGCCTGCCCAAACGTTCACAGAAAGTCTGTGTTGATGACGTGATTGCACAATTGCGTGCGGATTCTCGTCAGCCCACACATGTTGATTGTGAAAATTTACAATTTGATCCGTTGGAATGAAGCCTCATCCGTAAAGAGAACATTTGCACTGAAATGGGGATTGACACATTGTTGAATGAACCATTCGCAGCAGTGTACCCGTGGAGGCCAATCAGTTTCTGATAGTGCCTGCACACGCTGTACATGGTACGGAAACAACTGGTTCTCCGTAGCACTCTCGATACAGTGACGTGGTCAACGTTACCTTGTACAGCAGCAACTTCTCTGACGCTGACATTAGGATTATCGTCAACTGCACGAAGAATTGCCTCGTCCATTGCAGGTGTCCTCGTCGTTCTACAGTAGATCTTTCCCAGTCGCGAGTCATAGGCTGGAATGTTCCGTGCTCCCTAAGACGCCGATCAATTGCTTCGAACGTCTTCCTGTCGGGACACCTTCGTTCTGGAAATCTGTCTCGATACAAACGTACCGCGCCACGGCTATTGCCCCGTGCTAATCCATACATCAAATGGGCATCTGCCACCTCCGCATTTGTAAACATTGCACTGACTGCAAAACCACGTTCGTGATGAACACTATCCTATTGTTGCTACGTACTGATGTGCTTGATGCTAGTACTGTAGGTCAATGAGTCGCATGTCAACACAAGCACCGAAGTCAACATTACCTTCCTTCAATTGGGCCAACTGGCGGTGAATCGAGGAAGTACAGTACATACTGACTAAACTAAAATGAGCTCTAACATGGAAATTAAGGGTTTCCGGACACATGTCCACGTAACATATTTTCTTTATTTGTGTGTGAGGAATGTTTCCTGAAAGTTTGGCTGTACCTTTTTGTAACACCCTGTATATGTTCAAATGGTTCAAATGGCTCTGAGCACTATGGGACTCAACTGCTGAGGTCATTAGTCCCCTAGAACTTAGAACTAGTTAAACCTAACTAACCTAAGGACATCACAAACATCCATGCCCTAGGCAGGATTCGAACCTGCGACCGTAGCGGTCTTGCGGTTGTATATGTTCTCTAGTCTGTTGTCATTAAACACCGTGGTGACATTTTCGATTTTAAATTTCTTATCAGGAGAAGGTTAGCATTCATATTTACTGCTTCCATCACCTCTTCTCGAACTTGCCGTACCTCTACCGCTTGTGGTGAGGTGTTCGTCACTGTCATTTCTAGCATCATAATTATGTGTTAGTGTTACAAAATTAGCCGCTTGTAACCGATGATAATATTTTTGCACTATAATACAGAGCGGTCCAGAAAACTGTAGACACTCTTTGACAGTTAATAGCTTTCAAACATAACGACATAGTGTTGCAGTTTTGCGCAGTAGCATAGTGCACTGTTTTCTGGACAGATCTTGGTGCGCGTTTTCCAGCAGACGACAGTGCAGCACTGAATGAAGCAAAATCATCGTTGGAGCAACACAAGGCCGCTGTGTACGAGGACGACCCGGATCGAAGGATAGAGTACAGCGAGAGGTTTGAAGCCGTGAATCGAGGTGATGAACGGTTTGCACAGGTGGTTATGTGGTCTGACGACGCGCAATTCAAACTGAACGTACTGTAAACCGCCACAACTGCGTGTCATGGGCTCCCGAAAATCCTCGCTTTCACATGGGCAACCATGTTAATCTACTATGTATTAATGTGTGATGTGGTCTGTCATCGACGGTTTGATTGGCCCATTCTTCTTTGAAGGTACCGTAATTGGTAAGGTGTATCATCATTTGCTGCAAACGCCGATTTTATCTGCGATCCGAGAGGCGTTTGGAAATGAAAGAATTTACCTACAACAAGATGGCGCTCCGACTCACTACCACAGAGATGTCAGAGCCTACTTGGATGAAAATCCACCTGGACGATGGACAAGACGAAGAGGAGGTCACTTTGAACACATAAAATAACGTCCCCCCCCTCCCTCCCACTCCCCCCCTCCCCCCCCCCCCCCCCGCCCCTCGAGCATGAACTGTATCTGTATGTCATTTTGTTCCATTAATATTGACTATCAAGGAGTATTTGCATTTTTCTGGCTGCCTCTATAGATATCAGAAAACATATCTTCACGAAGAAGAATTGACCGTAACTTCATGTCAGCCAGTCGCAATACATTAGGAGAGTTGATTACCAATCTGACGCTTCAGTACACAAATAGCTTGACAAAATGTACTTCACATACACACTGCACCGTCTCTGCTGGTCCCAAGTGGTTTAGCAACAGACAAAGATCGAATTCGGTATGCCATACTGAGCGGCCTCTAATGGGCGAACGCAAAGTGTTTTCAGATAAAAGAAAATCACTACTCCCATAACGGACCTGTAAATGATCCCTCATGGGACTACAGTGTGATTGTGTTTGTCAGAGTCCAAGTATTTTCCTTGTCAGTGACAACAAGTATTTGCTAGCTCTTTATACGAAGCTCAGCAAGGCCTGTGACTGCGTCCTATTTCCACGATTAGCTCAACAGTTAAGGCGAAGAGCTCAGAATTTCGATTGATCTCGTTGATGAGTCATGTTCTGAAAACTTTTCTAAGAATTATACATAACCGAATTTATCATAAATGTGAGGAGCATTGTGTAGAAACCCAGTTTAGTTTTATGAAGGGAATGGGAATCCGAGAAGCGTTATTTGGCATGAAGATACCTATGCAAAGATGCTATGACTATCAGCAGGATATCCATATATGCTTTATCGATTATGAGAAAGCATTTGACACCGTTAAGCATGACCCATTTATCACAATCTTACGAGAAATAGGATTGGATGATAAGTACATTATAATCATTCAGAATTTATACTGTAATCAGAGAGCAGAGGTCAGAATTAACAAAAATTTAAAAACAGAATGTGTGCAAATACTGAAAGGAGGCCGCCAGAGCTGTATACTATCCCCATTACTGTTCAATTTGTATCTGGACAAGATTTTTCGATCCAGTCAAGACTCTTAGAAATACTTGGTATAAAAGAAATGGAGTGAAGATCTGGAACTTACGGTATGCCGACGACACAGCTTTGTTTGCACCATCCGTAGCTGAGCTACTGAAAATACTTACAGAAACAGATAAAGCTAGTCAGCATTTTGGTGTCAGAATAAATGCCAAGAAAACTAAATGGATGTCAATTGAAATAACTCCTGGTCAAAACGAGTCCCTAGTCATTAATGGTAGTAATATCGAGAAAGTAACCACATTTAAATATCTAGGATCTGTGATAAACTCGGAACTTGATTGTCATGAGGAAACTAAGATTCGCTGTGGGATTGCCAAAGAAACAAACCGAGAGCTACGAAATGAGCTGATATACACGGACATGTCGCTCCGTCTGAGAATAAGGGTGGTAAATACTATATTATCCCCGTCCTACCCCATTAAGTGGAAACTTGGTCAATTAAAGCAGCTTCTGTAAAGAGATTGGAAGCAACAGAAATGTGGTTCTTGCACCGATTATTAAAAATACCGTGGACTGAGAAAGTGAGCAATGCGGAAGTGCTGCGTAGAGCCCGGGTGGATAGAGAACTAATATAGACAATTAAAAGAAGAAAGACATGGCACCTGGAGCACATTATGAGAGGAAAGAAATGTGAACTTCTGCAATTAATTCCAGAAGGCAGAATAGAAGGAAAGCGCCCACCAGGAAGAAGGAAGCAATCATGGTCACAGAATATCAAGACAAGACATGGACTGGCGTCGACAACTTTGAAGAGCTGGTTCAAGAAGCAAGGGAACGCCGCCTGTGAGCAGCCGACGCATTGCAGGCGTATGGCACCAAGAAGAAGAAGAAGAAGAAGAAGAAGAAGATGTTGTAGTACTACGATCCTGTGTTTTCGAAGTGCGATATTGCACATTTTTAGACCTTTAAAACGAACTGCTCATCTTTGCACCGCTTTGAAATCACTGAATATTTGGTCAGGCTCTTTTTCCAGATACCATTTCATTAAGGGTAATTGCATCACCGACAAAAAGTCTGAGAGTACTGTAATTATTGTCTGCCAAATCTTTAATACTATATACGGACAGAATTCGTGAATGGAAAAGGGAAGAGGGAACAGATAGTGGCACCAGAAATATGGTCCCTCACACACTGTAAGTTGGTTTGACTTGTAATGATGTAGATGTAGGTTTTCGAGAGGTTTCCCTTGGCCGCAACGGAAATACCGGAACTTTGTCCGATTTATTCCCAAGTGGGACTCTTCCTGTCCCACTATCACCGAGCATGATATTTGGCTGAAAAGATACCGGATCGTAAAGAGTTCACTGTGGTGTTCATGCTGCCTTGAGCGGGATGGTTCTGAGCGTCAGAAGGGAGGCCGGTTAGAAAGGAAAGAGAGACTATACTCTCACAGTTCGGTGTGTATGAAGGTTCGCCTCGGACGCGGAGGCGAAGGCTTGCTACCAGTCTAGGAGTTGGGCTTAAATGAAGGAATAGGTAAGAGGAGACGTGGCGGTTCAGTCTACGTGTCTGGTGGCCGGTCCTGAGGAACAGACGCTCAGAGACCTGCGGCACGAGGCTAGCACTTAAGAGCACCTGCTCTGAACAAAGGCTGGAACTAAAGACAGGAAGGAGCAACTGTTCTATTCATCCTGGAGCCTCCAACGACCACATACGTAATGTGCCACCCACGCACCCTACTGGTTAAACAGTGACGTGGTGACACCAGTCTATTCAGCAGAGACACCAGAAAAGTAACGTAAGGTTGGATTCAGAAAACTTTATTAGAATGAACCGCTTCTGTCCTGAAGGGATAGCCTGGGACGACATATAGGCACTGTAAGACTCACACTGGTAACTCGGTTGAAAAGTATAAAAGAGATTTCGGAATAAAATTTTGCGTAAGCCCCCAAATATTTCTGCACTAGCGATGGCAACTTGCGCAGGGAAGTAGAAAATAGAAAGTATAAAAAAGTAAAGAAGCACGATACAACAAAGAACTCAAGAACAGGACAGCTCTGGTCAGGGTTTTCGGAGATTTATTCTGGCTGAAAGGTGAATAACACAGCTGTTAACCAAATTGCTTTCTATGAATTCCTAATTGGGAGCATACTCTTCTCTTCCCCCTTTTAGCATTACCTCTCAACACAGTAAAGATGCAAAACCAATCCCAAACGACGGCAAAGAGCATTTCTGATACCAAACAGCCCGGCCTCCTCCCTAAGAGGAACAGAATGAAGCGTGTATAACAAAAGAAGAAAAAGTCGAAGAGCAGTTGCAACACACGGCGATCAAGTCACCGAATTTACTGCTACATAACAAACTTAAAGATACACATGTCGACTCTAGGTCCTCATATCTTTATCTGGGATAAATTGTTAAGCAATCATATTAAAAGTAAACCCAATATCTTAGTTTCGATCAAGGTTTCGGGAAGGTTTTTCGTGAAGCAAGTGACAGATCTGGAAACCCTCCCCCACATATCCCTAATTGTGGGATTTATCTGAAAAAAAAAAGAAAACACGAGGAAACGTTTGTGAGGGGGCGGGGGTGGGAGAGGGATTACCGTGCAACACATCCCGAGCAGGTCTTTGGGCTTCACTGAGTTATATAGACGAACAGGTTTACCTACGCACACTACTCATTATACAGGACGATTCAGCTAAAGTGTTCAAATATTTCCGGAAATAGTTAAGATTAAGATATCGCAATTCTGTCTCCACCTAGATGAATAGAGAAAAAGTCTTGGCTAAATGACGTTTAGTCTCTTTTCATAAGTGTGTTAGTTACACTTTTTCAAATGAAATTATAGTAATTGTATTTGCTAGTATTGTAGTTCTAGAGAGATGAATTTAACAGCGTTTCACTCTTTAATGTACGATTACTACTTTCGGAGTAATTACAAATTTACAACTCCTAATTTATCTGTTTTGAACACGAAACTGATTGTTACCTAATGCATAAATTCGTAATTTCATATCCATATAAGGAAATACATCAAGTCGAATAAGGACAAAACAGTGTCGCACTGTCGCAGTACCGATCTAAAAGAGGTGCATAAAAAATGTAGCTTTCATTTTATTTGTCGTTCACGTGTATCGAGTGCTGGCCAGTTGAAAAAAAAATGCGTTTCACAAACCGAGCGAATTTAGATATGTTACTGTTTTACGGAGAATACAGAAGAAATGCGAAGAGAAGAGCTGAGTTGTACGCACAAAGATACCCCGACAGACGGTATCCAAAAAGAATGACAATTCATGGAATGTGCGACAAATTGTTTTTGAAAGGGCACTGTAGTACTACGCATAGAACAAGGAGAAAGTCTACAACGAGCGAAGCGAATGAACTAGATGTATTGGCAGCTGTCGCTCGTAATCCACAAGCCAGCTCCAGGGGAACCGAGTGCCTCTGGAGTAAGTCAGTCCGCGTTTTTCGCAAACAGCTTCTATCCGTACCACGTGTCACTTCACCAGCGAGTTAACCAGCAGGATTGTTGAAGACGCGTGGTATTCAGTCGGCCGGTCCTGATGCAACATCATGTCAAGTTCTTTCTTCACAGAATTCTCTTTCTCGATGAAGCTACCTTTACAAACTATGGAAAGCTGAATATAATAAATCAGCTTAGGGTCTGCTGCTTGCTAGCGTAACTATATGGTCTCCACAGGTTTTTATTCTTTAATCGAATTTTTATGTTGTTGAAAACTTGCAACACCTTCTAAACTTTTCACGCTAATTAATGCTATAGGAGCATGTTTTCCGAATCTACTTCTGACCAAAAGCGATTCTTGTTAATCTTGTCTTCTGCGTTCCCGTGGTGATAGTTTCATAGAAACTTTCATTCCCTAACATATTTTTCTTTATATATAACCAACATGTCAAATAACAATTTTCATATATTTAGCTTTAAAAATTTTTGATGTAGCTACCCACTATTTCACTCCCATAACGGGTGAATTTCCAGAAATGGTGAAACAAGTATTTATTCATTTCTGACAAAGAAACCAAATACTAATTTCCGTAGGCCTAGCTTCAAAATTGCATTAAAAGCGACATATTTTTTAAAAAAAACGTTATCCGCTATTTCAACCATTAGGGGTGGAATTTCGAGAAATCCCTTCTTAAACGACGACTACAGCATAAGATGAACACCCTCCCCAAATTTCAAGTTGCTATCCTTAACGGTTTGTGCGGGTGATGATGAGTCAGTCAGTATATTGCCTTTTACGTGTATAAATACGCAGTATTGGGCGTCTGGCAATCTGCACTGGATGAAGCAAGTTTCACATTAGAGGCAGTGGAGTGTGAACGTTTCAGACGGTACTACTGGGGACTACATGACTGGTCTTTACTTAAGTGAAGAAACTTAACTGGTAAAATATACCCACAATTTCGTACCAATATACCGTGACGTCCGTTGTGTTGTATTGTAAGGCGTCACGTATACCGTTTGTATGTGTATACGTGTATGTCGTCGTTGTCGTCTCTTCTTTCCCTCTTCGATATCAGAGCATGAGAAATGTTAATGTTTGTGTTTACTTATTTGTTGTCGACAACACACAACTACACGGCCACGGTATCAAGTACTTCCGGAATAGCTAGCTTAATATAGTATAAAGATACTGGGTTTCGATGCAGCGTTATTTCTGTGTGATATTATTCTTCGCTTAACCTTTGAGACTTTAAGAACCAGCTACTTTTAATCTGGCGCAAAACTCGACTTGTAACGAGAGCACTTACGATCAGTCTGTCACAATATTAATAATACGTAAGGCTCTACACCACTATAAGAAAATATCACTGTTCATGAAATAACAAAATATACGAATAAACTTTTTTATATTTTTCCTTTTATTCAATCAGATGCTTTCAAAAGTTTACTTCGCGCCCACGAATAATCCACACCTCGATGCAGAGTGTAAACGTGTACATGAAAAATAGTACACTGTTTCTGCTGACAACCACGTATGAGCTTTTGGGTTGCTAGCTACTTCGATCAACAGGATTTATATTGGATTTTGAAAATGATCTATCTAGCCAAACTTACGTCCTCCACAATGGCTCATCAAATATTCTACCCTTTCGCGATAATTAAGAATTCGCGTAAATTGTATTTTCGCGAGTTTAAAGCAAGCTATCGGCGGCGCGAAAGCAGTCTTGATACCGCGACTCACTTGTGATGCTTACTAGCCTGTGACGAAATTGACTTGCATACATCTACAACCAATTTTAAGGTCATAATTCGCCCTACACGATTGTGTGCAACTGAACTTCGTCCAATCAATTATTTCTGGAATCGTAATCACTGATCCCGACACTGACCGTCCATAAACGCACAATTAACACTCTTTTCTCTTTTTTTCTTTTTTCTAAAAGTAAACGAATGATGTCACGTCATCTACATAGTTATTAAAATATTATTCCAAATGATCCTAAACATTTATAATCATATTTTAAGGGTAGTTAGAAAAAATATGATTTACTATCGGAAAGTAACACATAACAGATCGCAAGTCGCACGTAACTAAATGACAGCTTTGCTTAGCGTCGGGACTTAATCACGCAAAACTATATAAAGAAATCCCCCAAATCTCAATTTCTCCATACCAACTGACAGATACAAATAAGATATTCAAGACCTCTTAGATCAATCCCGACCTGTAATGTTATACCAAGTGCTACCGGCTCTCGCAGAAGAAGTACCACTTGAAATAAATAGATGTATGTGAGACCGAAACGACTGGTGTATAACACTACTCGCTTGTAGCTAAGAAAGCGCTCAACCAGTTCTTTCCTGTTCGCTGGATTGGATGTGAAGGCCTTAACAGCTGGCCTGTACGTTCGCCTGATTTCATGCCATTTGACATTTTTCTCTGGGGTAAACTCACATACGATGTATATGCACAAATTCTGACAACTCCAGAGGTCGTACTAACTGCAAACGTGTATTGTAATAGATGGTGGGAATTTCAAAGAGTTGATGATGTAAATAGAATTCCAAGGCAGTCTTTATGACTACATTCTTTCGTGATTTTCTTTTTGTTGCTGTTGCTGATTTAATTTTGAAATGTAAGTGTGTATCATGACGTTAAACTCAGGACACGAAATTATTAACAATATTTATACTTCAGTTTCCTGTTTCAGAAATCCGTAGAATTTTTTACGTGCAATTTTCTTTCCAGTCTCAAGCAGCAGCAAGAGCTGAGCCGTTTCTGTAGTTAACTGGTGAAGCATCCTCAACTGCCACGTTGTTTGCCTTATAGCTGGTATGTCGGTCGAACCAAATGTAGCAAAGTGTTATTATGATCAACTTTAAATTTAACTATTCTCAGTTATTGCGCTTTTGTAAGTAGACTTTCTTAGTAGCGTAGGGGTGGAACACTCTATCAGCCTGACGCGACTATGTGTACAACACGAACTTTCGCATAAAACAGCAGTCGCTTTCAAGTTCAAAACATATAAATCCTAAATTGTAAATACACTACTGGAAATGGAAAAAAGAACACATTGACACCGGTGTGTCAGACCCACCATACTTGCTCCGGACACTGCGAGAGGGCTGTACAAGCAATGATCACACGCACGGCACAGCGGACACACCAGGAACCGCGGTGTTGGCCGTCGAATGGCGCTAGCTGCGCAGCATTTGTGCACCGCCGCCGTCAGTGTCAGCCAGTTTGCCGTGGCATACGGAGCTCCATCGCAGTCTTTAACACTGGTAGCATGCCGCGACAGCATGGACGTGAACCGTATGTGCAGTTGACGGACTTTGAGCGAGGGCATATAGTGGGCATGCGGGAGGCCGGGTGGACGTACCGCCGAATTGCTCAACACGTGGGGCGTGAGGTCTCCACAGTACATCGATGTTGTCGCCAGTGGTCGGCGGAAGGTGCACGTGCCCGTCGACCTGGGACCGGACCGCAGCGACGCACGGATGCACGCCAAGACCGTAGGATCCTACGCAGTGCCGTAGGGGACCGCACCGCCACTTCCCAGCAAATTAGGGACACTGTTGCTCCTGGGGTATCGGCGAGGACCATTCGCAACCGTCTCCATGCAGCTGGGCTACGGTCCCGCACACCGTTAGGCCGTCTTCCGCTCACGCCCCAACATCGTGCAGCCCGCCTCTAGTGGTGTCGCGACAGGCATGAATGGAGGGACGAATGGAGACATGTCGTCTTCAGCGATGAGAGTCGCTTCTGCCTTGGTGCCAATGATGGTCGTATGCGTGTTTGGCGCCGTGCAGGTGAGCGCCACAATCAGGACTGCATACGACCGAGGCACACAGGGCCAACACCCGGCATCATGGTGTGGGGAGCGATCTCCTACACTGGCCGTACACCACTGGTGATCGTCGAGGGGACACTGAATAGTGCACGGTACATCGAAACCGTCATCGAACCCATCGTTCTACCATTCCTAGACCGGCAAGGGAACTTGCTGTTCCAACAGGACAATGCACGTCCGCATGTATCCCTTGCCACCCAACGTGTTCTAGAAGGTGTAAGTCAACTACCCTGGCCAGCAAGATCTCCGGATCTGTCCCCCATTGAGCATGTTTGGGACTGGATGAAGCGTCGTCTCACGCGGTCTGCACGTCCAGCACAAACGCTGGTCCAACTGAGGCGCCAGGTGGAAATGGCATGGCAAAACGTTCCACAGGACTACATCCAGCATCTCTACGATCGTCTCCATGGGAGAATAGCAGCCTGCATTGCTGCGAAAGGTGGATATACACTGTACTAGTGCCGACATTGTGCATGCTCTGTTGCCTGTGTCTATGTGCCTGTGGTTCTGTCAGTGTGATCATGTGATGTATCTGACCCCAGGAATGTATCAATAAAGTTTCCCCTTCCTGGGACAATGAATTCACGGTGTTCTTATTTCAATTTCCAGGAGTGTATTATAATTCCTCCGAAGCAGCTAATGTGGTTTTGAAGAGTGAAACGTCATTGCATTCTTCTCATTTATAACGACAATAGCAGCAGATGTTACTATAATTGTGTCCGAAAATGTGATGTTGATACCATTATCTCCGTAATTGATAAACGAGGCGTGTTTTTAAAAGTAAGTACCGTTTTGAAATAAAAATAAAACAAGTATACTTTGCTTAGAAATTTTATTTTTACGTGAAAGCGTGTACTTTAATCTATTTTCTACATAATTCTCACCAATACGAGTATTTAGGCTCTTATCGTATCGTATAACCAGCTTTGAATACCATCCTCAAAGAAATCTACCTCCTGATTTGCATAAAATTCGATAATTGAAGTTTTCTGTTACAGTTGCGCAATGCACACTTCTTTATACTTGAGAAGCTCATCACGTAACGTCGAAATTGTAAAGCGTCTATTCTCTCACACATTTTCACCAACTTTCTGCACTAAATCGTCAGTAATGACTGAAGGTCGCCCCCTTCGTTCATCATAATGCACATTCGTATGGCCATCTTTAAAAGCCCTCACCCGTTTCCTTACCATCCCATCGCTCATAATACACTACTGGCCATTAAAATTGCTACAGCACGAAGATGACGTGCTACAGACGTGAAATTTAACCGACAGAAAGAAGATGCTGTGATACGCAAATGATTAGCTTTTCAGAGCATTCACACAAGGTTGGCGCCGGTGGCGACACATACAACGTGCTGACATGAGGAAAGTTTCCAACCGATTTCTCATACACAAACAGCAGTTGGCCGGCGTTGCCTGGTGAAACGTTGTTGTGATTCCTCGTGTAAGGAGGAGAAATGCGTACCATCACGTTTCCGACTTTGATAAAGGTCGGATTGTAGCCTATCGCAATTGCGGTTTATCGTATCGTGACATTGCTCGTGTTGGTCGAGATCCAATTGACTGTTAGCAGAATATGGGATCGGTGGATTCAGGAGGGTAATACGGAACGCCGTGCTGGATCCCAACGGCTTCGTATCACTAGCAGTCGAGATGACAGGCATCTTATCCGCATGGCTGCAACGGATCGTGCAGCCAGGTCTCGATCCCTGAGTCAACAGATGGGGACGTTTGCAACACAACAACCTTCTGCACAAACAGTTCGACGACGTTTGCAGCAGCATGGACTATCAGCTCAGAGACCATGGTTGCGGTTACCTTGCGGTTACCCTTGACGCTGCATCACAGACAGGAGCGCCTGCGATGGTGTACTCAACGACGAACCTGGGTGCACGAGTGGCAAAACGTAATTTTTTCGGATGAATCCAGGTTCTGTTTACAGCATCATGATGGTCGCATCCGTGTTTGGCGACATCGCGGTGAACGCACATTGGAAGCGGTTATTCGTCATCGCCATACTGGCGTATCACCCGGCATGATGGAATGGGGTGCCATTGGTTACACGGCTCGCTCACCTCTTGTTCGCATTGACGGCACTCTGAACAGTGGACGTTACATTTCAGATGTGTTACGACCAGTGACTCTACCCTTCATTCGATCCCTGCGCAGCCCTACATTTCAGGAGGATAATGCACGACCGCATGTTGCAGGTCCTGTACGGGCCTTTCTGGATACAGAAAATGCTCGACTGCTGCCCTGGCCAGCACATTCTCCAGATCTCTCACCAACTGAAAACGCCTGGTCAATGGGTGCCGAGCAACTGGCTCGTCACAATACGCCAGTCACTACTCTTGATGAACTGTGGTATCGTGTTGAAGCTGCATGGGCATCTGTACCTGTACACGCCATCCAAGCTCTGTTTGACTCAATGCCCAGGCGTATCAAGGCCGTTATTACGGCCAGAGGTGGTTGTTCTGGGTACTGATTTCTCAGGATCTATGCACCCAAATTGAGTGAAAATGTAATCACATGTCAATTCTAGTATAATATATTTGTCCAATGAATACCTGTTTATCATCTGAATTTCTTCTCGGTGTAGCAATTTTAATGGGCAGTAGTGTATTTGCCCATCACTGATCTGACCATGAATTTCAGCCGTTTTCACACTTTTAGCATTAAGAAAATGATTCACAGATCGTATTTTACAGTCATCGGTTTGTCAATCGGAGGAGGCGTTTCAAATTATCGCAAACAAACGTAAACATGCTGTATGATTCTGTAATGGTGTCTGTGGCCTCCCAACAGAGAGCGGGACAAAGCGCAAATGCGCCAAATGGCGAACGCGGTGCTGCAGCAACGGAATTTCAAAACGGTGCTTACTTTTAAAACATGCCTTGTAGCTATGAAAAGATATATACGTTATTAAAGAAGAGTTTTTCACCATTCCTTTGAGTGAAAACAGAATTGCGATACCTTAATCGGCTCGGGAAACGTTTGTGGTTATTTTTATCTCGAACATCTTTGACCCATAAGCAAATTGAAAATATCTTCAATCCTTCAGTCCTCCCACATACAGTATCAGCAATTGAGAATTCATCTGCTGGACAAACAGTACACTGGGATTTGATTGTAAAGAGCACAGTTGTAGAATGAGCCAAATCTCAAAAAGAATTTTAAGCATGCAAATATTAGATACCGGCTCCCAGGTAGATGCTATTTTTCTTGACTTCCGGAAGGCGTTCGATACAGTTCCGCACTGTCGCCTGATAAACAAAGTAAGAGCCTACGGAATATCAGACCAGCTGTGTGGCTGGATTGAAGAGCTTTTAGCAAACAGAACACAGCATGTTGTTATCAATGGAGAGACGTCTACAGACGTTAAAGTAACCTCTGGCGTGCCACAGGGGAGTGTTATGGGACCATTGCTTTTCACAATATATATAAATGACCTAGTAGATAGTGTCGGAAGTTCGATGCGGCTTTTCGCGGATGATGCTGTAGTATACAGAGAAGCTGCAGCATTAGAAAATTGTAGCGAAATGCAGGAAGATCTGCAGCGGATAGGCACTTGGTGCAGGGAGTGGCAACTGTCCCTTAACATAGACAAATGTATTGTATTGCGAATACACAGAAAGAAGGATCCTTTATTGTATGATTATATGATAGCGGAACAAACACTGGTAGCAGTTACTTCTGTAAAATATCTGGGAGTATGCGTGCGGAACGATTTGAAGTGGAATGATCATATAAAATTAATTGTTGGTAAGGCGGGTACCAGGTTGAGATTCATTGGAGAGTGCTTAGAAAATGTAGTCCATCAACAAAGGAGGTGGCTTACAAAACACTCGTTCGACCTATACTTGAGTATTGCTCATCAGTGTGGGATCCGTACCAGATCGGGTTGACGGAGGAGATAGAGAAGATCCAAAGAAGAGCGGCGCGTTTCGTCACAGGGTTATTTGGTAACCGTGATAGCGTTACGGAGATGTTTAATACACTCAAGTGGCAGACTCTGCAAGAGAGGCGCTCTGCATCGCGGTGTAGCTTGCTCGCCAGGTTTCGAGAGGGTGCGTTTCTGGATGAGGTATCGAATATATTGCTTCCCCCTACTTATACCACCCGTGGAGATCACGAATGTAAAATTAGAGAGATTAGAGCGCGCACGGAGGCTTTCAGACAGTCGTTCTTCCCGCGAACCATACGCGACTGGAACAGGAAAGGGAGGTAATGACAGTGGCACGTAGGGTGCCCTCCGCCACACACCGTTGGGTGGCTTGCGGAGTATAAATGTAGATGTAGATGTAGATGAGTAGTATTAAAAAAACTGTCACGAATAGTGTGATCCGTATCTCCATCCAGCCGTTCCAATTTACATCCTCCATGATTTCCTTAAATCGGTTCAGGCAAATGCTGGAATAGTTCCTTTAATAAGACCACAGTGCCGTCATTCCCCTGCCCTCACTCCACAGAAAAGTCCTAAGCCTTTATAAACATGACATCGATGGGCTCTTTGGACCAGACATAGACTGGATACCAAGAGATAAAGATAGGTGGAGACGGCGACCTAATGGAAGCGGATTAGACGAGCATTTAAAGCTTGCCGCAATTGCGTGGACGCGTCTGATCCAAAGCCGTAACGTACGCAACAATCTAAAAGGTGTATTTAACCAGCAGTGCGCGCCAAATAGCTGGTAGCGATTATGATGATTTATTGCCTCAAGAGTGGTGCATCATGTCGTTTCCTGTTTGTCATTCCACGCTCCCTGTCTAGTTCCTGGGCCATCCAGACTTACCCTAACGTGTTTCTATGCCAAAAATATCTCCTGAAAAACTTTTCTTTTTCACAGGGTACCAGTTTGCAGGCAGAAAATTTTGAAGGACTTAGGTGAGTAAAACATGAACCAATTACATTACGCATGTTCGGCACATCGTTTAAGTGTAATATATTTGTCTGGATTTTTTACCAAAACGATCAGTGAACTCTGTTATGCACTCTAGCTGTTTTTCATGTCTCCCAAGACTATTTCTCTAAACACAAGTTTCATGGTACAAATTGCTATCCACATACACTAACCGATCAAAAGTATCCCACTACACGCAGCAAGCGGCTACACGGGTAGCAGGGGTTGTGTGGCGTGGACTGGGTGGTTTTTTAGGTTAGATGGCCTCGGGCAAGTACAGAAAGGGCAACAGCCTCAAAGGGTGCGGGGCAAAGTCAGGACATGCAGGGACCAAGCAGCAATCGGTATTGTAATTGTAAACTGTCGAAGCTGCATTGGTATAGTACCGGAACTTCAAGCGCTGATAGAAAGCACCGAAGCTGAAATCGTTCTAGGTACAGATAGCTGGCTGAAGCCAGAGATAAATTCTGCCGAAATTTTTACAAAGGCACAGGCGGTGTTTTTTAGGATAGATTGCATGCGACCGGTGGTGGCGTGTTTGTCGCTGTTAGTAGTAGTTTATCCTGTAGTGAAGTAGAAGTGGATAGTTCCTGTGAATTATTATGGGTGGAGGTTACACTCAACAACCGAGCTAGGTTAATAATTGGCTCCTTTTACCGACCTCCCGACTCGGCAGCATTAGTGGCAGAGCAACTGAGAGAAAATTTGGAATACATTTCACATAAATCTTCTCAGCCTGTTATAGTCTTAGGTGGAGGTTTCAATTTACCAGATATAGACTGGGACACTCAGATGTTTAGGACGGGTGGTAGGGACAGAGCATCGAGTGACATTATACTGAGTGCACTATCCGAAAATTAGCTCGAGCAATTAAACAGAGAACCGACTCGTGGAGATAACATCTTGGACCTACTGATAACAAACAGACCCGAACTTTTCGACTCTGTAAGTGCAGAACAGGGAATCAGTGATCATAAGGCCGTTGCAGCATCTCTGAATATGGAAGTTAATAGGAATATAAAAAAAAGGGAGGAAGGTTTATCTGTTTAGCAAGAGTAATAGAAGGCAGATTTCAGACTACCTAACAGATCAAAACGAAAATTTCTGTTCCGACACTGACAATGTTGAGTGTTTATGGAAAAAGTTCAAGGCAATCGTAAAATGCGTTTTAGACAGGTACGTGCCGAGTAAAACTGTGAGGGACGGGAAAAACCCGCCGTGGTTCAACAACAAAGTTAGGAAACTACTGCGAAAGCAAAGAGAGCTTCACTCCAAGTTTAAACGCAGCCAAAACCTCTCAGAAAAACAGAAACTAATACTAAAATGTAGGCTTTCACGGCCGGAAATATCATGTCCATTATAATATTCCGGGCTGTTATGCCGTGGTCGGTTGAATCGACACAGAATTCATCAACCGACCACGGCATAAGAGCCCGGATAATTATAGCAAACAGAAGCTAAACGATGTCAAAGTTAGCGTAAGGAGGGCTATGCGTGAAGCGTTCAGTGAATTCGAAAATAAAATTCTATGTACCGACTTGACAGAAAATCCTAGGAAGTGGCTCGAAACAGGATATCCAGACACTCCGGGATGATGATGGCATTGAAACAGAGGATGACACGCGTAAAGCTGATATACTAAACACCTTTTTCCAAAGCTGTTTCACAGAGGAAGACCGCACTGCAGTTCCTTCTCTAAATCCTTGCACAAACGAAAAAATGGCTGACATCGAAATAAGTGTCCAAGGAATAGAAAAGCAACTGGAATCACTCAACAGAGGAAAGTCCACTGGACCTGACGGGATACCAATTCGATTCTACACAGAGTACGCGAAAGAACTTGCCCCCCTTCTAACAGCCGTGTACCTCAAGCCTCTAGAGGAGCGGAAGGTTCCAAATGATTGGAAAAGAGCACAGGTAGTCCCAGTCTTCAAGAAAAGTCGTCGAGCAGATGCGCAAAACTATAGACCTATATCTCTGACATCGATCTGTTGTAGAATTTTAGAACATGTTTTTTGCTCGAGTATCATGTCGTTTTTGGAAACCCAGAATCTACTATGTAGGAATCAACATGGATTCCGGAAACAGCGATCGTGTGAGACCCAAATCGCTTTATTTGTTCATGAGACCCAGAAAATATTAGATACAGGCTCCCAGGTAGATGCTATTTTCCTTGACTTCCGGAAGGCGTTCGATACAGTTCCGCACTGTCGCCTGATAAACAAAGTAAGAGCCTACGGAATATCAGACCAGCTGTGTGGCTGGATGGAAGAGCTTTTAGCAAACAGAACACAGCATGTTGTTATCAATGGAAAGACGTCTACAGACGTTAAAGTAACCTCTGGCGTGCCACAGGGGAGTGTTATGGGACCATTACTTTTTACAATATATATAAATGACCTAGTAGATAGTGTCGGAAGTTCGATGCGGCTTTTCGCGGATGATGCTGTAGTATACAGAGAAGTTGCAGCATTAGAAAATTGTAGCGAAATGCAGGAAGATCTGCAGCGGATAGGCACTTGGTGCAGGGAGTGGCAACTGACCCTTAACATAGACAAATGTATTGTATTGCGAATACATAGAAAGAAGGATCCTTTATTGTATGATTACATGATAGCGGAACAAACACTGGTAGCAGTTACTTCTGTAAAATATCTGGGAGTATGCGTGCGGAACGATTTGAAGTGGAATGATCATATAAAATTAATTGTTGGTAAGGTGGGTACCAGGTTGAGATTCACTGGGAGAGTGCTTAGAAAATGTAGTCCATCAACAAAGGAGGTGGCTTACAAAACACTCGTTCGACCTATACTTGAGTATTGCTCATCAGTGTGGGATCCGTACCAGATAGGGTTGACGGAAGAGATAGAGAAGATCCAAAGAAGAGCGGCGCATTTTGTCACAGGGTTATTTGGTAACCGTGATAGCGTTACGGAGATGTTTAGCAAACTCAAGTGGCAGACTCTGGAAGAGAGGCGCTCTGCATCGCGGTGTAGCTTGCTCGCCAGGTTTCGAGAGAGTGCGTTTCTGGATGAGGTATCGAATATATTGCTTCCCCCTACTTATACCTCCCGAAGAGATCACGAATGTAAAATTAGAGAGATTCGAGCGCCCACGGAGGCTTTCAGACAGTCGTTCTTCCCGCGAACCATACGCGACTGGAACAGAAGAGAGAGGTAATGACAGTGGCACGTAAAGTGCCCTCCGCCGCACACCGTTGGGTGGCTTGCGGAGTATAAATGTAGATGTAGATGTAGATACCTGTTAATGAACGTTAATATGGGGTGGGTCCACTCTTCGCCTTTATGATGTCTTGAACTCTGGTGGGGGGCACTTTCAATGATGTGTCTGAATGTCAGTGGTCGGATGGCAGCCCATTCTCCTTCAGAACCCGCAACCAGAGGAGGTAGTGTTGCTGTACGCTGGAGTCGGAGAGAGGTCGACACTCTAACTCAACCCGAAAGTGTTGCAGTGGCTTCAGGTCGGGACTCTCGGCAGGCTAGTCCATTTTAGGAGTGATATTTTCCGCAAAGCATTGCCTCACATATAATACTTTAAGAGCCGGCGGCTGTGGCCGAGCGGTTGTAGGCGCTTCAGTCCGGAACCGCGCTGCTGCTATGGTCGCAGGTTCGAATCCTGCCTCGGGCATTGATGTATGTGATGTCCTTAGGGTAGTTAGGTTTAAGTAGTTCTAAGTCTAGGGGACTGATGACCTCAGATGTTAAGTCCCATAGTGCTCAGAGCCATTTGAACCAAAAAATGGTTCAAATGGCTCTGAGCACTATGGGAGTTAACTTCTGTGGTCATCAGTCCCCTAGAACTTAGAACTACTTAAACCTAACTAACCTAAGGACATCACACATATCCATGCCCGAGGCAGGATTCGAACCTGCGACCGTAGCGGTCGCGCAGCTCCAGACTGTAGCGGCTAGAGCCGCTCGGCTACTCCGGCCGGCATTTGAACCATTTTGAATACTTTAAGACAGGTGCACTGTCATGCTCACAGAAACCATCTTTGTCTCCGTACTGTTTCTCTACTGTACACAGCCGGCCGAAGTGGCCGTGCGGTTAAAGGCGCTGCAGTCTGGAACCGCAAGACCGCTACGGTCGAAGGTTCGAATCCTGCCTCGGGAATGGATGTTTGTGATGTCCTTAGGTTAGTGAGGTTTAACTAGTTCTAAGTTCTAGGGGACTAATGACCTCAGCAGTTGAGTCCCATAGTGCTCAGAGCCATTTTTTTCTACTGTACACAGTACACAATGCTGAAAAATGAGTTCATATCTTCCGCATTTAGCGTTTCCCTAAGCACAATATGAGGACCACATCCTACCCACAAAAAACATCCCCATCCGTAACACCACTTCCTCTATACTTCATTGTTGGTACTAAACATGATAGCAAGTCACACACTCCAGACGTTCACCAAATCCAAATCCGTCCATCGAATTTGTAGAGTCTTGTACTGCAAGGAAGCAAGGGAGAGGATGTCGTTATGGATGGCCGGTATCTTCTTTCTATAACACAAATGCACACGTGGATTAGTATGGGTTCTTTATTTACATGAACTGGAAACTTAACTTGAATAGAGTCTGTGTGTTGTGGTACAAGCTTCTCAGTAAGTCCTCTTGGAGACTGATGTAAAGTTCAGCAGTAATCTCGCTATTATAGTCTCTCACTGCTAGTCCCAATATAGGCACTAATATGGCAGCTTTGTACTGTCATAACCTGTGATGAACTATACCTGCTCTGTGAGTGAATAACAGACGCCAACCTGGAAGACTGAGTCAGTGGGAGTGGGAGTGACTGACGCCCTCCAGTCTGCGGCGGCGGCCTAAATACATGCTGTCGAGAGGGCGTTGGCGGCATGTTGCTTGTCAGTGTGTCTCTGGCCTCTCTCGTGATAGGTGTGCTTGATCCAGCGCCTACTAATCGATCTTCGCATTGTTTTTGCCGACCGGTGTGCCAGCACAGGATTGCCACAGGTATAGCGCCATTCATCACCCCAGATCACTCATTCACAGCATCCACTGTTAACTGGCGTCGCTCTTTACACCACATCAAGCATCGCTTATCACTGACTACAGATATGTGTGGCTTATGAGGAGCTGCTCGACAGTGTACCACATTCTTTTTAACTTCATACAAGTAATCACAATGCTCGCTGCAATGCTGGTAGCAGTTTGGACCTCACGAGTGATTCCTTCTGCTGGTTTCAAGCGATTTTTTTACAACCATCCTCCACAGTGCTCGACGGTCCTTGTTCGTCAGGGCTGCCTTCTCTTGCTTTAGCTGTGGTTTTTCTTTTGCATTTACATGTCACAATCACTTCAACTGTCAACTTCGACAGCTTTATAAGAATTGAAATTCCTTGGCGGATTTGATGCTCAGGTGCCATGCAGTGACTATTCCACGTTCGAATCATTGAACTCTCCTGTCAACCCATTCTGCTGTTACTGATTCTCTACTGACAACACAATACTGCATTTATACTGGTGGGTGCCCTCTCGTGACATCTACTGGACAATTCCGTGTTTTCTTGGGGTGTCTGGATACTTTTCATCAGATAATGTGTATTCCCAAAAACATCCCTTATGAAGCAAGTAAAGCAGAGAAGTCTATCTGACATCAGGTGTAAGAAAATAACTTACCTTAGGAATCGACATATGTTTCCAGCAGTCGCAGTAGTGCTACAGTAACAGTACGCAGATAATGCCAGACCCAAACTTGTGGTATCTGATGTGGAGCAGAATGATACTTTGTGAAGATACCTGCTACCTCTCTCAAAGGAGAGAAAATAATAAATGCGTTACGAACGAAAAACGTAGTAGATCCGGGATCACTCACACTGCCCTTCTAGCGGCAATGCAACTAGAGTACATAGCAGATTAATTGTTAAAATTCACAAGGTGTCTTTAAAGGTAAGTTGACATAAAGAAATGGTACAGAGACAACAGCAACAAGTTGCTTTTCATACCGATACTGTAAAGCAATCAGCTTTGTTTTCACAACACTGGCAGAAAACAGTTCGTATGCTTCTACTGGTATTGGCACGTGTATCTAGCAGCCAAGTTTACAATTCTGGCTCCATCAAATCTCTTAGCCGCCCTCCAGTCTTTTTAAGAGAACTACAAAAGGTGGCAGAATGTCATGACACTCGATTCGCATTCAGCAGGAGCTGGGTTCACATTCCGTCCGTCCATGTAGTTGTAAGTTTCCCATGATTTCCCCCAAAGCAACTAAGGTGGATGCTGCGAAGATTCCTTGGAAAAGGACACGGCCGATTTGCTGCCTCATAATTATCCAATCTGAGCTGCGCCGTGTCTCTAATGACATTCTCATAGACGACACGATATCCTAATGATCCTTCGTTTCCGTCCAAAGGAACAATTTGCAGTTATATTTCGCAAGCCATTTTCCCACGAGTAACGGAGAATATATTGCGTCCAACTAACATTTCCCTCTCTCCACTTACATTCGGGAATGATGCCCGAGAAGAATGACTTCCGGTAAAAAGTAACACGAGCTCGATTTCTTTGATTTCACCGTCACTATTGTTTCGTGAGATACAATCAGAAAATGTAATTTTTTGCTTAGCTCTTCTGGGAACAGAAGTTTTCTGTGTTACACAATGCCTGTCTTGTAGCGTAAGTAGCTGCAATTGGATGAGCATCTCCGTGATATTGTCGCAGACTTAACTAATCCGTGAGGGACGTATCTCCTCCGTTAATCCTACCTAGTAGTGGTCCTAAACTGACGAGTAATTCTTAAGAATCGCAAGGTTTGTATGCTACCTCATTTGTGAGCGAATTCCATTTCCTTACCATTCCTCCAACGACCTTCTCTCTGGAAGCTGCTTTTCCTATAAGTTTTATATGGTAATTTCACGATAGATCATTCCAGACTAGTAGTCCGAGATATTTTAAATATGTGACTGTTTTAGTAACTGATAATCGTGTAATTAAATAATAACGAATTTTTCCTCCTATATATACGCACTATGTTACATTTACTTACGTTGAGGGTGAACTGCCAGTCCCTGCACCAAGTTTTACTACTCTGTAGATCCTCCTGAATTTCAGTATATTTGTCTGGCGTGGGAGGACTAGGAGAGATTCACTGACGGTCGTGCAGGTTATGGAGAAGAAAATGGAGAAGTCTTTAAATGGAACCACATTAACAATAAACCGAGAGCAAGAAAAGTTTGTGTGCTATTCGTTCAGAACAGCATTCAACATCTTTCACTAATCAGTTACTGTAGCTGATGAACAGTTTGGACTTCAGGGTGTTTACAGCGCAGTTGTAAATTATTTAAAAATACCGAATGGTCTATCATTCAGGTCATCAGAGTTTTGAACATTAAGGAGGAAATGATGCTCCGCAGTTGTGTAGGAGTGTTTCACCACTGATGTGCTTTACTTTATGTCACTTCCGTAACTTAGTCAGTTAAGAGATCTTCTTTCATGGATAATATTCAACAAAGGGCGACACTGATAATTTTTTAAAAAATCAAACGAGTTTTAAAAAATGATTTTAGTGTTTTCAAAATATTCCCCTTTCACATTAAAAGATTTTTGCATTATATGAAACCAGTCCTTAAAGCAATGTTGCCACTTTTTTCCGAAGCATTTCAGAAATAAAATGTTTATAATGTTCCCCTGCTGAATCTGATGACGAAAAGTTGAATCCATATATTTTATCTTCAATTTTGGAAACAAAAAGAAATCACGAACTGTATGCTGGAGGGTCCATGGAGCTGACCTTCAAATGATTCAAATGGCTCTGAGCACTATGGGACTTAACGTCTAGGGTCATCAGTCCCCTAGAACTTAGAACTACTTAAACCTAACTAACCTAAGGACATCACACAACACCCAGTCATCACGAGGTAGAGAAAATCCCTGACCCCGCCGGGAATCGAACCCGGGAACCCGGGCGTGGGAAGCGAGAACGCTACCGCACGACCACGAGCTGCGGACTGGTGACCTTCAGGGCATCCAGATACTCAGTTGTTTGTTTCGCCGTTTGCGATGGTGCATTGTCTTGTTGGAAATTTTTCATTGACTTTTTCAAAAATTTGCGATAAACAGACATTTATGTACCAGTCGGCATTAACTGTACGTCTACCTTCTAATGCTATAGTACTAATATGGCCCGTTTTATAAAAAAGAAAAAGAAAAAACTAGCTACCATTTTCTACCAGCACCGCGAATTCGTCGTACTTTTGTAGGCTTAGGTTCTATTCGAAAAAACGTTGAAGTGAACGACTTTTCGTTGCAGGGTCATAACAATGAATCCAAGCTTCATCACCATTATCGACATTCCAGATCAAATTTGAAGAGCTGCCTAAGAATTTTTTTCTTCAATTTTTTTCTGCAGCAAACAATGCATCGTTATTTTTGACGGGGAATCAGTTTATGTGGCACCTATCGACAACCAAGTTTTCTCACATCTAACTCTTGACGTAAAATGTTTTGGATTTGACTCATACCAATGCCCAATGTCGTTTGAATAAATTCGTAAAATGTCCATCGAGCATCGTGAAAACATTGCTGGAACAGCGGCAGTATTTTCACCAGTGACAGCACTTCTTTGGCGTCCTTCAAGAAATTCTTCACTAAGAACGAAACCGATCTCTTTTGAATTAGCTGTACCAATTACAAACAATTGTTGCTTTGGATGTAGCTTGTTGCCAAATGCATTTCTACGCCGATCTTCACATTGTTTAACCGTTAATCGCTATTCAAACCCGTAAAAAATCGTAGCTCAGAAACGTTCTGTAGTCGAGGTGGGTGCACACAAAGTCTTTCCATGATAATTAACAAACGATTAGAGCAAATCGAACAAACTATACGCCAATCAACTCACAAAAATTTTGAAAGTAACTGTCACATATAAACGAATTTCATTTGTTATAGAACCATGACATTCTAAAAATTTTCAGTCGCCCTCTTAAGCGTATCCTTACACAGTAGGCCGCACGTAGAGTTGCGGTTTGGTGGAAGAGGGGGTGGGGGGGGTGTCTTGGTTGTCGGTTTCTAGCTAGGAACACGAGGCGAAAGTTTTTGGTTCAGCCCGGGTCAGCGACCATTTGTATAGGTATTCCAACATCTGTGATACTGTAGCTATTTTACAGTATATTAAATAAGGTTTGAACGACGAACTGGAGTAGGCGCCTAGGCAAATTGCGCAAATCATTAATTCCTTTTGCAAAAGATGCTAATTGCGCTGAAATTAAAGCTTACCTAATGGCACTATTTTTATGCGTACCGCTCGGATTTTAAGAAGCGCGCCCCTTATATATTTTATACTTGTGTCAGTAAGTTCAAACTTTTCACTAAGATAGATAAATAGATAAATTCAAAACGAAACTTTTTTAATCCAATAACGTTTAAGCGTTATCGAGGTGCTACGGTTTAAACTCGAGCTATATATAGCAAGTAAAATTCATTCTTAAAGTGATCCAAATAAATAAATTAGTTCTTAACTATAAAACTGAATACTCACTTTCAAATGTCTAGCTTCATTCAGACTGTAAGTGCAAAAAACACGTTTATGTGAGTTCCTTTAAACACGTCACTTCTATGGTCAAGCTAATGCAAATCGGTTCAAATTTTGTAAGATAGTAGACAAATACCTGTGATCAGTGGTCGTCCAGTTGTTTTTTGGAAGCTTTAACCGTTGCTACTATGTAACCAACATGGTTCGAAAGACAATGAAAATCTGTAACGGATAAGTCGTCGCCCGAACCAATAGAAATCTACATCGGTTGCCACCCTATGGCGGTCTAATGTCAAATTTATGGTAGAGTAAAAGCTGGGAACCAGAATGAAAACTACTCCTACCAGAGTACAACAAGAAGCAAATTTGTCCTAGGCAGAGTTAGTGAGGTAAAAGAAGGGAACTGGCTTTTCAACTTATCTGTCAGCTTCAAAAACATTTAAATGAAAACATATTGACATATTCTCGCTTTTTTACAATGTCATTGGCGAACCTCAAAGTTTTTATTTCTTCTCCATGGATTTTTATACCTACTGCGAATTTTTCTTTTGTTTCCTTTGCTGCTTGCTCAATACACAGATTGAACAACATCGGGGAGAGGCTACAACCCTGTCTCACTCCCTTCTCAACCACTGCTTCCCTTTCATGTCCATCGACTCTTATAACTGCCATTTGCTTTCTGTACAAATTGTAAATAGCCTTTCGCTCCCTGTATTTTACCCCTGCCACCTTCAGAATTTGAAAGAGAGTATTCCAGTCAACATTGTCAAAAGCTTTCTCTAAGTCTACAAGTGCTAGAAACGTAGGTTTGCCTTTCCTTAATCTTTCTTCTAAGATAAGTTGTAAAGTCAGTATTGCCTCACGTGTTCCAACATTTCTACGGAATCCAAACTGATCTTCCCCGAGGTCGGCTTCTATCAGTTTTTCCATTCGTCTGTAAAGAATTCGCGTTAGTAGTTTGCAGCTGAGACTTATTAAACTGATTGTTCGGTAATTTTCACATCTGTCAATACCTACTTTCTTTGGGATAGGAATTATTATATTCTTCTTGAAGTCTGAGGGAATTTCGCCTGTCTCATACATCTTGCTCACCAGATGGTAGAGTTTTGTCAGGACTGGCTCTCCCAAGGGTACTGATATAAACGAGTAAAAGAGCGCGAATAAGTTAAGATATTTTGTTTTAAGCTACCAAATAAGTCGAAAAGCTAGTTCCTTTCTTTTAAATCCCTAACTCACCTTTTTCCGTACTTCATTCTGGTTCTTTCGTAATATATATCATTGCAGTTGATATTAATATGGACATTGCACAAACTACGTCAAAGCGCAAGGTAAGCTACATACTTCATTTTACTAAATTGTTCAGTTCATTTTTGCGCTGTCCTTTCCAGGAAATACAAATCTAGACCCATCTTCACTCATTGGAAGCTAGTCTTTGACTTTCAAAAAGACTCCTACCGGTTATTTAGGTACGTTGCTACAGCGTGGAGGATGCTGGAGCAGGTACACTCTCTCTCTTCTGATGAAGAAAACAAAAAAAACGTGAGTCCTAATGTAAAATAAAGAAAAGACTGGCGTTGTTATTCCATCAATGCAACCGGAGCTTTGCGGCCTAAACATAAAATATTCTGACGGAAGGTCTATGCGTCCACCTTACCTGAAGAATACCAGTGAAACATAATTCTCTACAAATCCACTGAATGGAGTGCCTCACTCAACAGTCGTCATAAGACTCATGATAAAGTATGCCTATAATTTTTGACAAATACAGTTTAAATTACTTATACCTCCAACGCTGACTCAAAAGCATAATCATCGTCAGTTGCATCAACACAAGCACCCATTTGACACCCACTGCTGAATGAATGCTTCCTCTCGGCGTTTCCGTGCGTTACCGGTATGTCTTCATCTATACCTTGTATTAATGTTGCACCTGAGTCTTTTGTAACGTCATCCATCTCCCTTTCGCCAGGGCGTTGCTTCATTCCTTTCTTTTTTCTTCGAATGCAGCATAGAATTTCCTTGGTCCACCTACACCGTTCGTTCGCCATCCTGGCTTCCTCACCTCAATGTCTAACATCACAGCTATAATTATGTCTTTCATGTTAGACTTCCTCTGTTCGTTTTGTTTTCCTCTCTCTTCTAGTAATTCGCAACATGCATCTCACTGTTACTCATCGAGTAACTTTCAGATTCTGACGGTTTTCGCATTAGAAAGTCAGTGTCTCACTGCTATAAGTCAGAACTGGTGACGCATACTGATAATAAACTCTGCATTTCAGAGACATCGAAATCTAAAAGTCTATTTGGTTAGCCAACAGCGGTTCAGGTCATACAAACTATCCTGTTTGTTTTTTATGTCCATCTAGCCGTGGCCTTAAGCCCCCATAAGTATAAAATTTATCCACTGGTTCTATGAGTTCATTGTTCTTTTGTACTATTTTCTTATCGATTTGTCAGCTGAACATTATTCTAAAACCAGCTGAAAAATGCTCCAGTCGGAGCACAAAAAAGTCGAATACGCACCTGTTTAAACGAGTCTGACACAAAAATGAGGAACCAGCTGCCTCAATTCACATTCCGAATTGGTCATCAAAAATGTTGACATGCAAACGTATTCGCGCCCTTTTCACATACGAGGGTTGGAACTTAAATAGTAGCAACTACTTATTCACAACCGATACAAAAGAGTTACATGTTTGCACCTGTTACTGTCCTTCAAAGTAGTCACCAGCGTTGTGTAGAACCCGTTGCCAGCGATGTGGAAGGCGTAGTATACCGTTAGCAGAGCCTGTTCTGTTGGTGGTGCGAATGGAGCGGTCTACTGCCTGTCGAATCTCTGGAACAGTTCTGAAGCGAATGCCGCGAATGGTTCCTTCATCTTCGGAGTCAAATCACAGTCACAAGGACGTAAGTCCGGGAGTATGGTGGATGGTACAGTACTACCCAGTCCCATCGTGCGTTGTATACGCCCGCGCATTGTCGTGCAATGATGGGTGGGTTGCGCAGGAAATGTCGCCGCTTCTTTCGCAAAGCTGGTCGCAGGTGATGCTCCAAAACCGAACCGTAATACTTTGCGTTGACGGTCTGCCGTGGAGGAACATAATGCCTTAGGATAACACCATCACAGTCGTAAACGATAATCACCATAACTTTAGACCGCTCCATTCGCACCATCAACAGAACAGGCTCTGCTAACGGTATACTACGCCTTCCACACCGCTGGCAACGGGTTCTACACAACCCTGGTGACTACTTTGAAGGACAGTAACAGGTGCAAACATGTAACTCTTTTGTATCGCGTTGTGAATAAATAGTTGCCACTATTTTAGTTCCAACCCTCGTAGAATATTCTAAATCCTTTTACCTAGTCTCTCTTTGTTGTAAAGCCTTGGTACTCACCATCTTCCTCTCACTGCCTGTATATACCACAGTCTCCTTTTTTCTTCCATCTCCCAATGGCACTTTCTCTGTCTTGTCTCTCACATTGTCACTGTCTTCATCAATTTCTCTCGCTCTTCCTTATTGCTGACTCCTTCCCTGCCACTTTCACTGTCACTGTGACCCAATGCTGCTGCATTTGTCCCATTCTTTTTCTCTCCTCTTTCTTTCTCGCTTACAGTCTGCTGTCTTTCTCCTCAGCCACAATTGTCTCCTCTTCTCACATGTCTTTTAGGGATGGTTTGCTCGGATTTTTGACGCCTAGGCCGAGAAACTTTAACACGTGGGTGTAGTGAATGGGGAAAAGTGGGCAAATTTTTCTCGTTGAAGTTCGCCAGTCTGGTTGGGGGTAGCAGGTCCTGCCCCAGCCACCCCCCCCCCCTCCCCACAACATATGTTTGGTCTCCACTCATCTCTCTTTTTTAGTCCCAATGGCTCCTCTCTTTTTTGATCCCACTGTTTTTATCTCTGTCCATCTCTTTTTCTCTTTTACGGCCACTGGCTCTCACTGACCATCAATACCTCCTTGCTCTTTGGCTCTAACGGCTGTTGTCTTATATATCTGTCTTTCTCTTTCACTATCACTTTCCTCTCTCCCAACATCACTGTCTCCTCTCTCTTCCACAGTCTCTCTCTCTCTCTCTCTCTCTCTCTCTCTCTCTCTCTCTCTCTCTCTCTCGCTCTACCTCTGCTACTTTCTTTCAGCACAAAAAGTGTGAAATGTCTGCACGCCTAAATTTTTGGTGAGTTTGGTGGAATAACAGTTGAGACAGCTGGTTCCCCACTTTTCCGTCAGATTCTTTTAAAGAGGAGCATATTCACGTTTTCTTGTTTCCCGACTGGAGAATTTTTCACCTGGTTCCCTTTTTCCCTGTTACAGCAAGGTGTGCTGCTTACATTAAATGAATTCTGTAGATCAGTAATATTTTGACAGTTAATTTATATACTTCGACACATTTACACACTTTGACACATATAAACAACTAATAAGTACACACAATATAAGGTTCACACAAAATTGTCTCTCTTCTGGCGCAAGTTTACTTTTCACCACATTACACAAAAATGCACAACTTCTTAGGCTACATGTACAATATACTAAAAATTGCAGCGTTTGATTCGCAACTACAATTTCGCATGACAAAATAAATTTTCGTATATAATGTGATTACGCAACTAGGTGACACCGTTGAATCATTTCCAAATCAAGACAGCCTGTATAGGCGTAAAGTACCCATTTACAGACACATCGCGTCATAAAGTTTTATTGGTCAAAAAGTGGTGACTTAAAACATAGTTTGGTTACCCCACAACCGTTACAATCGTCTCACTACCTCTGTTCAAGCTCCTTCTATGCCTCAGACCGGATGTTAAGTGCTTAAGCATGGTAACTTTCAACCTGCTAATCTCCGTAAAGGGTAATGATATCGAGAAAAAGATTCAAGGTTCCCTTATAATATCATCTTAAGAACATACAGCAAAAAAATTTCGACTATTTGTCTCGAATAAAAATTTGGAATTACAATTGGTACTTTTGGCACCCAAAAATCATGTTTTTTTTTGGGTGTATCTCAATAAAGGATAAAGATTTTTGAAAACGGGTAAATGGTGTTTCTAGATTAATGTCTGCAGAATTAACAGTTAAAATTTGAGCCATTTTCTACTGTTAGTTATTTAGATAAATGCAACATACTGTTCGAAAACGGCTAAAACGGTTTTTGTAGTTTTCTGCGTAAATACGGTAACTTTGAGACTCTGGATCTCGGTAACGGACAATGATATCGAAAAGATTTTCTAATTTCCGAAGGAAAATCAGCTCAAGAACACATGTTAAAAATTTCAACGGTTTACCATGAATAAAAATTATAGAAGTGATCGTCCCTACAACTGGTACTTTTGGTACACAAAAATTATGTTTTTTCAGGGCTATCTTAGGAACCACCCATGAACAAACGATGCTTTTATAAACCACCTATGGCCTACCTTAGACCAAACCTAATGCAAAAGAACCAAGTGTTTGCTCAGTTTGCCTGGGCTGAAGAAAGTGTGTGCTGTTTAAATGGTAACCCTGTACTGTAGGATAGCTAGAGTAAGTCCGTTCTTGCGATAGGTCTACAAATCGTCGTTGGGCCCAGGGATACCCGAAAGACTTGCCCTCTTATCTCTGTGATCAACAGAACCCAAGATACGACCCCATGAAAAGTCACATTTCCGCGCATATCTTTTTGGAAGATATTGATACCGTGCTATGACATGCACGGACCAATCTTATCGTAATTGTTTTTAATCTTACTTCCAAATTCTTTCTATTAAGTTATGTCATTCATTATTGAAGTTTATCTGTTGTTATTGTCGTCGTATCCGGTCCGAAGACTTTTTCGATGCAGTTCTCCTCTTTGATCAATTCTGTAATCTCGTACAACTACTGAAACCTGTTTCTATTTGAACCTGCGTACTATATTGCCGCTTTGGTATCAACCAATCCCTTCTTTTAGTTAATTTAGTTTTAGAAGAGACTTTACAATATTTAAATTTCTATCTGATGTTGACAAATGTCTCTTTTTCATCTTTTCTTGTTATCAGGTAGTAAAAGGATGAGCAGTCAGTCACAAATAATGTTTATTGCATATCCAGATTTCAGTCACTGTGTAGTGATCTTCAGCGCAGTAAATGTAGCTTAAAACATTAAAACCACTCAGATATGCACATAGTCATAACTGGACTACTCATGTCAAAGGTTGAGTTCGCTCTCTGGCTTTAATATTTTAACTTACATTTACTGCACTGAAGATGGCAGGCCACGTAGTGACTGAAATCTGGATATGCAGTCAGCATTATTTGCGACTGACTACTGTACCCTGCACTACTTGAAATAAGTACAGTTGTTAGGCACAGCTGCTTCCAAATGGAATCAAACTTGATTTTCTTGTTATTCCAGGCTGCATTTTATATGTAATCTACTTCATCCAAGTCAGTTATTTTGCTGCCCAAATGGCAAAACCCATCGACTACTCACTTTCTCATCTAATTCTATCCGCATCAGATGATTTATTTTGACTGTTTCCCATTATCCTCGTTTTTATTTTGTTGCTGTTCATCTTATAACCTTGTGTCAAGGCAATATCTGTTCCTCAAGTTGTGATGTAAAGTCGTGCAAGAGGCCAGTGCTCAGATTTAGTATTCATTTCGTTCCACTGATCTTCCAAGTCCTTTGATCTCCATGATAGAATTACAGTATCATCGGCAAACCTCCTCCCTGAAACTTAATTCCGTTTTAAAATCTCTTTTTGATTTCCATAGCCGCTTTCTCAGTGTACACATCAAATAACATCATTTTCATTCTCTTCGGCTCTTATGACTGCAGTATGGTTTCTATGTACGTTGTAGATAACTTTTGCCTCTCTCTATTTAATTTCAAAGCATCTAATCCAGTTAACAGTGTAAAATGTTTCCTCTAAATATACAAACGCTATTAAGGCGGGTTTGCCTTTCCTTAACCTGTATTCTAAGTAAGTCGTAGGCTTTTACTGCCTCAGGAGTTCCTAGATTTCTCGAACCCATGCTGAGCTTCTCCCAAGTCCGCTTCTACCAGGTTTTCCATTCTTTGTTACCACGGCGCTATAACACTTTTAAGGAAGATAAGGACATTAAATTGCAGAATTATCAGGGTATACGTTGCACAATAAACAGAACATTAAAAAATACACGAAGAGTCACAAAAATGAAATTTTATAAGATGATATCTGCACCGTGTCCTTGAATGCGGGGCTATGAAGAGGAAAGATTCTAGCCATGTCCAGCCGGCTGAAAAGAAATTTTTACGAGGAGTCAAAGGTTGCACTACGGTGGAAAGGGTTCCTGATGAAAACATTAGACGAGAACTGAATATTTTTGTAGTAGATCACAAAATATAAGAACATAAACAAAACTGTAAGGGACACGTGGAACGAATGCAATAAACAAGGATTCCTGAAATGGTCTTACAACCACAGGAAAAGAGGACATATGATCAGACAGTTACAAGGCAGAACTGAGGCCAGAACAAGTCGACGGGCCTAATCTGGGAAAGGCAGAAGAAGATTTTGTAACCATGGCTTATTAGACTTAATAGTCACACTTGTGAGCACCTGCCTTCTTTGCAACAGGAATTATTGCATTCATCTTGAAGACTCAGGGTATTCCCCTGTCTCGTACATGTTGCATACCAGGTGGATAGTTCTGTCATGGCTGACTCTTCCAAGGATCTCAGTAATTATGAAGGAATGTCGCCTACTCCAGGTGTCTAGACACAGGTCTATCACTGCTCAGCCAAATTTTTCTCGTAGTATCATATCTTCCAGCTCATCTTCACCTTCTTCCTCTTCTGTTTGTGTAATATTGTCCTAAAAATTGTTTCCCATTTTTCAAAAATTGTGGGCATTATTTTGGTTATGTATTCCCATACGCATGCAATAAAAAAATTCATTAAAACTTATGTTTGAAAATGCTTTGTTTCCGAGGTAAGGCCTTCAGAAAATTGATATTCACCGGAACGTGTTTCTTCCTGCAGATATAGCCCACTACGTATTCCTTCCACATTTCAGCTTTCCCTAGTTTGCTTAGGGCTGTCTTGTCATCTGAATTTTTTATATTCTTACAGTTGCTTCTCTTTTGACCAAATATTAAGTTAATTTTCCTATGTGGCATCTATCTTTCCCCTAGTCATGCATGCCTTTACGGCTTTACATTACTACGCTAATGGCTCTGAGCACTATGGGACTTAACATCTATGGTCATCAGTCCCCTAGAACTTAGAACTACTTAAACCTAACTAACCTAAGGACAGCACACAACACCCAGCCATCACGAGGCAGAGAAAATCCCTGACCCCGCCGGGAATCGAACCCGGGAACCCGGGCGTGGGAAGCGAGAACGCTACCGCACGACCACGAGATGCGGGCTTACTACGCTAGCCATTCCACCTTTGCCATTTTTTAGTTTCTGTTTATCTCATTTTCGAGGCATCTGTTGAGAAGAAATACTGTGCAGACTGGCAATAACAAAAAAAAAGCGTTTCTGAAATATCGAAATTTACTGACATCGAATATAAACTTAAGTTTGTGGAAGTCATGGTTTCCACAGAACTGTATTGTCACTTTATTAAACAACCAGTTTCGGTCAGAAACAGACCATCCTCAAGTATTATGCGACATCATTAATGAGATGCCGGGTGTCACATTGTACCTGAGTCCGTTTCTGAGAGAAACTGGTTGTCAAACAACAGCTTTGTACAAATCATGATTTTCCAAAAATTTCTAGACGCTGTAAATCATAACGGAGGAAAGTTCGGGGGCTAAAAATTTTAGAGGGAGGCTAAGACTCGAATACAGTATCGGATTCAAATGGATGTAGGTTGCTGTGGGTATGCAGAGGCTTGCAAAGAATAGACTAGCGTGGAGAGCTGCACTAAAAATCAGCCTTCGAACTGAAGACCACAACAACAATCACAACACGTTGCCTTTTTGTCAAGGATTCCCGTGTAAATTTCCCCAGCATTTCTGTTACACTTTGGTATGGGCTGTACGGACGTGTTAGATCCTAGGAGCGTGCCTCCAGATTCGCTCGTCTGTCGTACCTGCTCGATAAGTACTCGTAACGCTCGGGGACTGCACTAGAGCTAGTGGTACTAGTGTGTTGTACGCGATTTCCTTTCCAAATGCACAGTATCCCATGAAACTCATACTACGGATATCACTTGTTAGTTCCACTTCAGATCTCGTTTTAGTCACGTACTCCAGATGTTCATTACTAACCTTGTAATCGGGTACTATCGGATAAATTCGCTTTGTTATGATCTTAACCAACATTTATCGTAATTTAAAGGTAGCTACTGTTCATTACACTAAACGGAAATATTGTTGAGTGCTTTTACATTTCCTTATGATTGTCCAACACAGTACTGTCCTGTAGACTGCAGCGTCGTCAGTTAACAATCCGATGCTTCTGCAGACCTAACATGTTATACCGTTTAGGCGTACTGAGAACAATATTGGTCTTGTTACGGTTTCAGACGCTACTTCAGTTTCTGTTGCATATTCGTCGTCCAGTCTCTCAATCAAAATTGCATAGAGCCCATCAGATATCTGTAAAGATACTCTGTATGGCCGAGTCTTGATGATTTCTCTATGATCTGGTACAGTGTTCAACGCTTTTCGGAAATACAGGGTGATTCAAAAAGAATACCACAACTTTAAAAATGTGTATTCAATGAAAGAAACATAATATAACCTTCTGTTATACATCATTACAAAGAGTATTTAAAAAGGTTTTTTTTTCACTCAAAAACAAGTTCAGAGATGTTCAATATGGCCCCCTCCAGACACACGAGCAATATCAACCCGATACTCCAACTCGTTCCACACTCTCTGTAGCATATCAGGCGTAACAGTTTGGATAGCTGCTGTTATTTCTCGTTTCAAATCATCAATGGTGGCTGGGAGAGGTGGCCGAAACACCATATCCTTAACATACCCCCATAAGAAAAAATCGCAGGGGGTAAGATCAGGACTTCTTGGAGGCCAGTGATGAAGTGCTCTGTCACGGGCTGCCTGGCGGCCGATCCATCGCCTCGGGTAGTTGTCAGGTTTCATAACTAACCTTTTTCGTAGGACTCTCCATACAGTTGATTGTGGAATTTGCAGCTCTCTGCTAGCTCTGCGAGTCGATTTTCCTGGGCTGCGAACAAATGCTTGCTGGGTGCGTGCTACATTTTCATCACTCGTTCTCGGCCGTCCAGAACTTTTCCCTTTGCACAAACACCCATTCTCTGTAAACTGTTTATACCAACGTTTAATACACCACCTATCAGGAGGTTTAACACCATACTTCGTTCGAAATGCACGCTGAACAACTGTCGTCGATTCACTTCTGCCGTACTCAATAACACAAAAAGCTTTCTGTTGAGCGGTCGCCATCTTAACATCAACTGACGCTGACGCCTAGTCAACAGCGCCTCAAGCGAACAAATGTACAACTAAATGAAACTTTATAGCTCCCTTAATTCGCCGACAGGTAGTGCTTAGCTCTGCCTTTTGTCGTTGCAGAGTTTTAAATTCCTAAAGTTGTGGTATTCTTTTTGAATCACCCTGTATAGTATCACATTATCTACCTCGTCGTTTGTTTACAATGTTTATGTTAAATACTCAGTGGTTTTATGTATGGTGCTGTTGGTATACCTTAAGTGGCAGAACAGTTGCCCTGCCAATGTCCCGTTTGTTTCAAAGTTATAACCAACGTCCTGGGAAGTCACTCTGAGAGTATAAATAATGGAATTTGAATATCTTTTATTTTTTAATCATAATTTTTGACGGAAAGATATTAATTTTTTTTAGAAAGGATAACTGAAATCATCTAACCGCAGTCCTAAATGGAATATTGTGTGGAAATAGAAGCAATTATAATACACTCTGTATGAGTGAATGTTTTCGCGGCGATATGTACTGATAAAATTCTCTGGAGCTTCCAGCCGCGTCAAGTTTCTTAAATTCACGAGCTCCCGGCCGAGTACTCCTCGGCCACTGTCAAGTGATGATTGTTTTCTGGTTGCTGCCACCGACCTTATACAGCCGCGCTGCCTTCTGTGACATCGCTGGTGCTGCACGCCATATAAGGCCATGTTTTCGTCGCGCGCCCTTCTCACCCGCTTCATCTTTCCGATGGCCGTGTCCCAAGCCGTGCTTAGTTATCTGCAGCCGCTACCTGTACTCAGGGTGTTGTCACAAATTTTTATCTTGATAGTTTCTTTTATTAACCTATCCCAGAAACTATTAGTCCGTATGACATCTTGGATATTCGGGAAGCCAGCCGGATGTTCGCGTCGTACTCGCACGATATTTCAACAGCGTGCCTCGCTGTCTTCTTCAGGTGCTACCTGAGACTGGTCCATGGGTCGGTCGAGTCCAGTATTATGCCTGGGAGGAGCTGGGCGTTCCCTAATACTGGACTCGATCGACCCATGGGCCAGTCTCACGTACTTTTCGTGACAAGAGCCCTTTCATAAATAAACGATTCAGTTCTGTATGTGGCAATTTTATATGTGAATATACCTGTTGTTATTGCTTCCTTTGCATGTTCCTCTGCTTTTTCATTGTTTTTCACTCCGAACTATGCTTTCACCCGTTGTATTGGCAAAATATTTTGACTGAGCATTATTAATGCGTTTCGGAATTCTTCTTCTAGCAATCATGTGTTAAGCATTGCAGGTAAAAGATCTTCACGAAAAAATTCATCACTCGACCACGGAGTAACGTTCAACAAATCACAAGAATTCATTGCACATTGATAAACAGTCTACTGTCAGTTACAAAAGTGTCACGTTATTTAACAAAGGTTACAAGTAAATGTGGCTAAAAGTGATCTGAAACATCGTTGCATGACCACTTGTCTGTTTCTTTCGTTTCTGCAGTTTTAATAACATTGAGCGGCATCTTTACTCAGCGACACGCATCTTCTTGCGAGTATGGTTGACGGGTCGGCAGGCCGGCCGAAGTGGCCGTGCGGTTAAAGGCGCTGCAGTCTGGAACCGCAAGACCGCTACGGTCGCAGGTTCGAATCCTGCCTCGGGCATGGATGTTTGTGATGTCCTTAGGTTAGTTAGGTTTAACTAGTTCTAAGTTCTAGGGGACTAATGACCTCAGCAGTTGAGTCCCATAGTGCTCAGAGCCATTTGAACCATTTGAACGGGTCGGCAATAGCTTGGTGCAGCACCACAAAGCCGGCAAACCGCTCCAGAAGGTCCATTCGCTGATCCCAAGACTCGCGTTGAACATGAAATAAACAAACTTTCATCATGATACATTGAAGCGCCAAAGAAACTGGTATAGGCATGTGTATTCAAATACAGAGATACGTAAACAGGCAGAATACAGTGCTGCGGTCGGCAACGCCTGCTTAAGAAACAAGTGCCTGGCGCAGTTGTTAGATCGGTTACTGCTGCTACAGTGGCACGTTATCAAGATTTAAGTGCGTTTGAATGTGGTGTTATAATCGGCGCACGAGCGATGGGACAAAACAAGTCCGAGGGGGGGGGGGGGGGTGATGGTTAGTGTTTAACGTCCCGTCGACAACGAGGTCATTAGAGACGGAGCGCAAGCTCGGGTTAGGGAAGGAGTGGGAAGGAAATCGGCCGTGCCCTTTCAAAGGAGCCATCCCGGCATTTGCCTGAAACGCTTTAGGGAAATCACGGAAAACCTAAATTAGGATGGCTGGAGACGGGATTGAACCGTCGTCCTCCCGAATGCGAGTCCAGTGTGTTAACCACTGCGCCACCTCGCTCGGTCGATTCAAAACAAGTCCGAGATAGCGGTGAAGTGGGGATTTTCCCGTACGACCATTTCACGAGTGTACCGTGAATATCAGGAATCCGGTAAAACATGAAATCTCCGACATCGCTTCGGCCGGAAAAAGATCCTTCAAGAACGGGACCAACGACGACCGAAGAGAACCGTTCAACGTGACAAAAAAGTGCAACTCTTCCGCAAATTGCTGCAGATCTCAATGCTGGGTCATCAACAAGTGTCAGCGTGTGAACCATTCAACGAATCATCATCGATACTGGCTTTCAGAGCTGAAGGCGCACTCGTGTACCCTTGATGACTGCACGACACTATGCTTTACGCCTCGCCTGGGCCCGTCAACACCGACAATGGACTGTCAATGACTGGAAACACGTTGCCTGGCCGGACGAGTCTCATATCCAATTGTATCGAGCGGATGGCCGCGTACGGATATGGAGACAACCTCATGAATCCAAGGACTCTTCATGTCAGCAAGGGTTTGTTCAAGCTGATGGAGGCTCTGTAACGGTGTGGGGCGTGTGCAGTTGGAGTGATATTAGATCCCTGATACCACTCTGACAGGTGACTCGTACATAAGCATCCTGTCTGATCAGTTGCGTCCATTCATGTCCATTGTGCATTCCGACGGACTAGGGCAAGTCCAGCAGGACAGTGTGTCACCCCACACATACTGAATTGCTACAGAGTGGCTCCACGAACACTCTTTTGAGTTTGAACACTTCCGCTGGGCACCAAACTCCCCAGACGTGAACATTATTGAGCATATCTGGGATGCCTTGCAACATGCTGTTCTTCACCCCCTCTTACTCTTACGGATTTATGATCAGCCCTGCAAGATTCAAGGTGTCAGTTCCTTCCAGCACTACTTCAGACATTAGTCGAGTGAATGCCACGTCGTGTAGCGGCACTTTTGCGAGCTCCCGTGGACCCTACGCGATATTAGGCAGGTGTACCAGTTTCTTTGGCTCTTTAGTGTAGACAGCGTGGTCCATTGATAGTGGCCGGGCCGAATATCTCACGAAATAAGCATCAAACGAAAAAACTACAAAGAACGAAACTCGTCTAGCTTGAAGGGGGAAACCAGATGGCGCTATGGTTGGCCAGCTAGATGGCGCTGCCATAGATCAAACGGATATCAACTGCGTTTTTTTATATCGGAACCCACATTTTATTACATATTCATGTAGTATGTAAAGAAATATGAAGGTTTTAGTTGGACCACTTTTTTCGCTTTGTGATAGATGGCGCTGTAATAGTCACAATCGTATAAGTACGTGGTATGACGTAATATTCCGCCAGTGCGGACGGTATTTGCTTCGTGATACATTACCCGTGTTAAAATGGACCGTTTACCAATTGGGAAAAGGTCGATATCGTGTTGATGTATGGCTATTGTGATCAAAATGCCCAACGGACGTGTGCTATGCATGCTGATCGGTATCCAGGACGACATCATCCAAGTGTCCGGACCGTTCGCCGGATAGTTACGTTATTTAAGGAAACAGGAAGTATTCAGCCACATGTGAAACGTCAACCACGACGGGTAACAAATGATGATGCCCAAGTAGGTCTTTTAGCTGCTGTCGCGGCTAGTCCGCACATCAGTAGCAGACAAGTTGCGCGAGAATCGGGAATCTCAAAAACGTCGGTGTTGAGAATGCTACATCAACATCGATTGCACCCGTACCATATTTCTATGTACCAGGGATTGCATGCCGACGACTTTGAACGTCGTAAACAGTTCTGCAACTGGGCACAAAAGAAATTACGGGGACGATGACAGATTTTATTCACGCGTTCTATTTAGCGACGAAGCGTCATTCACCAACAGCAGTCACGTAAACCGGCATAATATGCACTATTGGGCAACGGAAAATCCACGATGGCTGCGACAAGTGGAACATCAGCGACCTTGGCGGGTTAATGTATGGTGAAGCATTATGGGAGGAAGGATAATTGGCCCCCATTTTAGCAATGGCAATCTAAATGGTGCAATGTATGCTGATTTCTTGCGTAATGTTCTACCAATGTTTCTACAAGATGTTTCACTGCATGACAAAATGGCGATGTGCTTCCAGTATGATGGATGTCCGGCACATAGCTCGCGTGCGGTTGAAGTGGTATTCAGTAGCATATTCCATGTCAGGTGGATTGGTCGTCAAAGCACCATACAATGGCCCGTACGTTCACCGGGTCTGATGTCCCCGGATTTCTTTCTGTGGGGAAAATTAATGGATATTTGCTATCGTGATCCACCGACAACGCATGACAACATGCGTCAGCGTACTGTCAATGCATGTGCGAACATTGCGGAAGGCGAACTACTCGCTGTTGAGAGGAATGTCGTTACACATATTGCCAAATGCATTGAGGTTGATGGACATCATTTTGAGCATTTATTGCATTAATGTGGTATTTACAGGTAATCACGCTGTAACAGCATGCCTTCTCAGAAATGATAAGTTCACAAAGGTACATGTATCACATTGCTACAACCGAAATAAAATGTTCAAACGTACCTACGTTCTGTATTTTAATTTTAAAAAACCTACCTGTTACCAACTGTTCGTCTAAAATTGTGAGCCATATGTTTGTGACTATTACAGCGCCATCTATCACAAAGCGAAAAAAGTGGTGCAACTAAAACATTCATATTTCTTCACGTACTACACGTATATGTAATAAAAAATGGGGGTTCCCTTTTTAAAAAACGCAGTTGATATCCGTTTGATCTATGGCAGCGCCATCTAGGGGGCCAACCATAGCGCCATCTGGTTTTCCCCTTCAAGTTAGACAAGTTTCGCTCTATGCAGTTTTTTCGTTTGACGCTTATTTCGTGAGATATTTGGCCCGGTCACGATCAATGGACCACCCTGTATACAGTCTACTGCCGCTTACAAAAGTGTTACGTTATTTAACAAAGGTGTACAAGTAAACGTGACTGAAAGCGAACTGATACATCGTTGCATAACCATTTAGCTGTTTCTTTTAGTTTTGCAGTTTTAATAACAGTGAGTGGCATGTTTAGACGCATCGGCGGTAGCTTGTTACAGCATTTCAAATCGCTCCAAAAGATCCATTCGCTGTTGCCAAGGCTCCGTGTTGAACATGAAACAAACTTACTTTATCTTCCATGGTGATGGCAGCATGGCCCGTAGTGGTGCAGCTCCAGACGGGGAAACAATACATCCTCCACATACCAGGAGGGGGGTAAATGCCTCCTCTCTTCTCCCTCCCAGTGGAAGCCTACGTCCTCAGCTTTCCTTCCCAAACGCCGCACGCCTTCCCCAGTCACGAAGCGTCGACATGTAGACGACGCTGCTCTGTTTGTGCAGTGGGGCCCTGTGCTCCGGCGGCCCAGGGCTGTGGCCGGTGCCCGCGGACTGCAGAGGCTTCGTCCTCTGTGTGGCCGACGCTGCGTCCTCCAATGCGACGGCAGGTCGGCTGCTACGCTGCCCGCCTCGCACCGGCTTCTCTGCACAGCTGCGGACCTGCGTACCTGCCTCAGAGGTTAGTTGCTACGCTACAGCAAGAGGGTAGAGTTCACACGCTGCAGGAGCATACAGGTAAGTGACTACACCTAAAAAGCAACGTTGCACTCGTTACATGTGAGGGTCCAATTCGGAGGGAGGGAAGGGTGGGAGGGGGTCTTGGGGTCACGACTGTCCTCAAAATACATTTCCGTAAGAGCGTTTATCTTTTTACGTGCAGAGTGACCTACTGGAAATGAACGTTTTTGGACTGGCTAGTAAATTCCAGTCTAGAGAAGTACCCCACTTGCAAGGAAACGTCACCAACTCGACCTCAGCTTCAAGTAAAAAAAGAGCTCTTGCAAGATATTAGCCACAACAATCGATTCCGGGCTATAATTTGGGCCATAACTATTGTTTATCACTTCATACACAACGGCAATGGAGTGTAGCCATGTATGTGGAAGTGAAACATGGACGATAAATAGTCTCAGGACTGAAGACCACAACAGCAACAACACAACGGTAAGGAGAGGTGCGCTACAGGGTGCTGCAAACACGAAAATAAAGTAAACGGGAGTTTTATTTAATTTATGGCTTTCTCCAAGCGTTGCGAAGTCAATTTACAATAGAATGGAAATTAATAAGGTCCAGTTATTACAAAAACAAACTAAAGAGCGTAATGCAGTTTGAGGCTCCCTCTGCTAACATCGGGCCACACAGTGCACCATTCGACCAGGCGGCCAAATGGAGACCCACATCGAGGGACCTCTTAAACTCTGGAAGGTCCTGATAACGCTGTCTTATATGTGTACGCAGCATGTCCGTCTTCTTCTCAGTGATCAATCAAAGTCTGACGTTCTTCACGCCCCTTGAATGCCACACCATGCCTGGGAACAATATTAAACACGAACTGCGCTAATGCACCTAGGAGACCGTTGTAGCTGTCACAGAAAATTGTAAGTCTAATCATTTACAAATGGTTCAAATAGCTCTGAGCACTACGGGACTTAACATCTGAGGTCATCAGTCCCCTAGAACTTAGAACTTCTTAAACCTAACTAACCTAAGGACATCACACACATCCATGCCCGAGGCAGGATTCGAACCTCCGACCGTAGCTGCCGCGCGGTTCCAGACTGAAGCGCCTAGAACCGCTCGGCCACACCGGCCGGCTTAATCATTTACATACCTGCTGGTAGTGTGCACGTACACGAAATTACATTGCCATCCGACAATGTCTTCTGGGTGCTTCTCTTGTGTTTGAAGTACACACTCAGGTGACAAAAAGACGGGGGATAGCGACGTGCATATGTACAGAAGGCAGTACTACCGGTTGCACAAGGTACAAGAGGGCAGTGCGTTGGTGGAGCTGTTATTTTTACTCAGGTGATTCATATAAACAGTTTTCCTACATTACTAAGGCCTCGCGACGGAAATTTGCAGACTTTAGACGCGGAATGATAGTTGGAGCTAGACATCCCATTTCGGGAATCGTTGGGGGATTCAGTATCTCGAGATCTACAGTGTGAAGAGTGTGCCGAGAATACCAGATTCCAGGAATTACATCTTATCATGAACAACGCAGTGGTTGAATGCCTTCACTTACAGAGCAAGTGCAGTGGTATGAGCGTAGAGTTGTCAGTGCTAAGAAACACAGCGTGAAATAATCGCAGAAGTCAGTGTGGAACGTACGACGAATGTATCCGTTAGGACAATGAGGCGAAATTTGGTGTTAATAGGCTGTGGCAGCAGTTGACCACCGAGAATGCCTCTGCTAACAGCACGACATCGCCAGCAGCACCTCTCCTGGCTCGTTACCATATTGGTTGGACCCTAGACGACTGGAAAACCGTGACCTCGTCAGATGAGTCAAGGTTTCAGTTGGCAAGAACTGACGCTAGTGTCCGAGTGTGGCGCAGAGCCCACGAAGCCATGGACCCAAGTTGTCAACAAGGCACTGTGCAAGCTGGTTTGGCTCCATAATGGTGTGGCCAGTGTTTATCTGGACTGTACTGGGTCCTCTGGTCCAATTAGACCGATCGTTGACTGGAAAAGTTTACGTTCGGCTACTTGGAGACCATTTACAGCCATTCATGGACTTGATTTTCCCAAACAACGATGGAACTTTAGCGGATGACAAGGCGCCATGGCACCAGGCCTCAGCTGTTCGTGACTGGTTTGACTACCTTCTGAACAATTCGAGCTACTAATTGTCGAAGACTGACTAAGACTGAAGGCTGCCGAAGAATGCGACTGAGACTGGCGTGTAGCTCCCTCCAGCCATCCTATATCACGGCGACAGAGGGAACTTGTAGTCGAAGCTGCAGAAGGTGTGGCGCAGTGGCTGTGCACCACTGGACCACTATCCGTGCCTGTCAGAAACGTTCGTTTCTATTGCGAACTGTGAGACACTGGTGGGGATGGTACCGATCTATGATACCACAGTAACTCTGATATTATGCAGTTACAGCCATCTTCGCGGGAACTGGTTGTTTGTCACTTGCTCTGCCCTACTACAGCCACTTAATGCCCGAGCCTGAAGTAAAGTACAGCGGGGTGACAACCAGGGACCTCTTCGGGGGATGGGGAAAGGCAGGAGGCGGAAGGTGGGCATATCTACCCAACGAGCTTTGAAATCTTGTTCAAAAACACGTTATTCTACACCAAAAATAGTGAGTATTTAAATTTTCAACCTTACGCACATATACGTTCAACATTATTTTAACCATATTCTCGTATTGATATTCTGCAGCTCTACATATGCTTCAAAATAAAAATTAATAAACCTAAGTAACTGAAGAATATAAATACGAAATGAAGTTAATTATTTGCACTTATTATTTAATCATTCCAAAAAAAATGGTTCAAATGGCTCTGAGCACTATGGGACTTAACTTCTGAGGTCATCAGTCCACTAGAAATTAGAACTACTTAAACCTAACTAACCTAAGGACACCACACACATCCATGCCCAAGGCAGGATTCGAACCTGCAACCGTAGCGGTCGTGCGGCTCCAGACTGTAGCGCCTAATCATTCCAATCGCACTGAAAAATAGCGCATCTCCTGCGAATCACTTTAACAGCGCCAGCTTTAAAATTGAAAGAAAGTAGCACACAACAACGATGTTAATAATTCAATAGCGCTAAGTTACTTCTTTGATGAAACATAATTTCATTCATTTACTCTGCATTTGTGAACCGCAACATAAAAATGTTCAAATCAAACAGGTCTCTGGTACCAGCTACAGGTTAGAAACAGCGCACTTAGACACAATGAACAAAGCATGTTATCAGTGTCGAAACAGCGTTTCACAATCCACTTAGTCATTATGATGTAGAGTACTTTCAGGTTGCTGCATTAACAAAAGAAGGTAACAGCGTAAGTTTAAATGCTGTACATTTAGAAAGTCATTACTGCATAGTATCAAAATTATGGTCCAGACTTTTGTGCGGAATCGATTGCAAGTATGCTTTTTCTCTTTAAAATATGAAGTCGAGTTTGTGATGTTTCCTCGTTATCTGAATTGCAATATTTTCTTGTTTTTCACTTCTTTGCTTAGATGTTGATATTTTTAGAACCCTACTTCAGTCTGAAACATTCATTGAAAGATGTAAAATAACATTTTAATGAAGAGAATTTTATTTTCCGGGTTTAAAAATAGATATACTACGAAGTCAACACTATTGGAAAATCTTGTTGACAAGTGTCAATAACTTATCATTATGCCACTAGATTGTTTAAAAGTACTCCCTTGTGAAATTTTGTGCCTACTAATAGCTGCTGAAGCGTGAAAAACTCGTTTTCCTTCTATCTGGAGAGAAAACAAGCCACAGTAATTTTCAGTTTGATATTTTGTACGTTAATTTTTGTTTAACACATCTGCACCTACATCTGTACTCTGCCAGCCACTGTGAAGTGCATGTATCGGATTTTACGACCCTATCAAGTAAGGGCCGCGTGGAAAATAACTGTTCAAATGCCTCCGTGCATCCTGACTTTTTACTTATGTGTGTGACTTCAGAGTATTATGAGTGCTCCATAAATCGCCGACTATGTTATTTTAACTGTATGTCGACTTTTTTAACTGTCCCCCAATGAACGTCTCCGTGTTATTGTATATTTAAACTTCCATTATCTCCATTTAATGTGTTTTTATATTCCCTTTTTCCTCCCTTTTTTATGTATAAGTTTGCTCTTTTATTATTTGTATGTCACTGGGCTGAAGAGCGAAGGATTGTGCCGTCGTCAGCCCTCTCCTGCCCGTGTGGGGCAGGGGCATGAAATTACAATAAGAAAAAAAAGTTCATCCTGTAATTACCACGATTTCTACGGGTGCGATACGTAGGAGGTTGTCGTATATTCCCAGAGTTATCATTGAAAGATGGTACTAGAAACTTTGTAGGTAGGCTTTCTCGGAATAGTTTACGTCTATCTTAAAGGCTCTACCAGTTCAGTTTCTTATGAATTTCTGTGACACTCTCCCAACGGTAGCACAAAACTGTAACCATCTGTGCTGCCCTTCTCTGTAAAAGTTCAATATCCCCTGTTAGTCCTGGTTGGTTGGTTTTTGGGGAAGGAGACCAGACAGCGAGGTCATCGGTCTCATCGGATTAGGGAAGGATGGGGAAGGAAGTCGGCCGTGCCCTTTGAAAGGAACCATCCCGGCATTTGCCTGGAGCGATTTAGGGAAATCACGGAAAACCTAAATCAGGATGGCCGGACGCGGGATTGAACCGTCGTCCTCCCGAATGCGAGCCCAGTGTCCTGTTAGTCCTATCTGGTACGGGTTCCTTAAACGTGACCACTATTTTAGGATGGGAAAAACGAGTGATTTGTAAGTAATCTCCTTGTAGACTGTATTTCCCTAGTATTCTACCAATAAAGCGAAGTCTGCCATCTGCTCTACCGACGAATGAACCTATGCGATCATTCTCTTTCATCTCTCTGCTAAGTGTTACAACCAGGTATTTACATGAGTTGACTGTGTTCCAGCTGGGACTCGTTGATATTGTAGTTGTAGGATGCTACGTTTTTTTTTCGTTTTATGAGGTGCACAGCATTGTTGTAATATTGCTATGGTTTTAAATATTTGTAAAAGGTTCCTGCAGAATATGCAACCTACAATTCTCGCTTAAGGTTATGGTAAGATAGAATGATATTTCATCGAGGAAGCAAGGAATGGTGGTAGCCCTAAAAAATACAGGATATTCGAACAGGGAAATTGCAAGGAAATTGTTCATTGACCACAAAACGGTGGGAATATCTTTAAAAAAGCAGAGAGGTACCGAAATTTCAAGCTTGCGACACCTAGCGAAAACGAAAATGAGTTCAAGTGTTATTACTTTCAAAACAATGAGATTTTCAGAAGTGTATTTCACATCGAACAATGTTCAGACGACTTTCAAAGATGAATGTCAGGTGAGGAAGAAGACTACCAAGAAGAAACCTATGTTGACTATGAAAAACATTGCAGCTATGATTCAGTTTGTAACACGTACGAAGACTGGATCGTACGAGACGGAGACAAAGTAATTTTCCCTGTCGAAAAGAAGTTTAGTGTGTGTGGTAGCGATGCTGGCTTGAAACACTCAATTGAAACAGGAGAGGAACTGAAGAAAGCGTGTGTTATTCAAATCGAAAAGTTCAGTAAAGTGGTGTATAATATGGGTGCCTTTTGTTCCAAAGGAAGGGTAAAAAATATGTAGAGATGAAGTCAGTCGTATGGAATACTGTATAATCGTTGAAAAGGAAGTAATGAACACAGTTAGGGACCATTTCAGTGGTGAAAACCTTGGGCAATTTATTTTTCAAGATGACAGTGGCAGTTGCCACCGATCAGGGGTTACACAGCAATGACTGAATGATGTGGATTTCCAGAGACTGTGGCGCTAGCAAACTCTTCTGACGTGAGTTCTATTGATAAATCTGGTCAGAAATTCAAAAAAGTTCCACCAATATGGCTTTCCATCGAAAATTCAGCTGAGAGGTATGATAGATCGTGTCTGATACCATGAAATCGAACCTGCGTTGTTTGAACGTTCCGTTCACTCAGTGTCGAGAAGAATCCATTCTCTGAAGGAAACCCGTGGGAAGTCTGCTAAATATTGAAATATTGATTTTTTGAGATACATTAACCTAAATGTATTACACATTAAGATACATTCAATAAAATTCTCCGTACTACACTGGTGACGTTCTAAAAGTACCCAAACTTACTGATCAAAACGGACCGCAGTGTGTACCTATGTCAGTGACGGGAGGGAGACAACGCATTCACTTCGAGGCTGTCCTCCATATCAATACCAATGGAACAGTGGACGAAAGAGCATCGCATGTTGTTGTACAATACCTTTGTCCTAAATACTGTGTCTGTCATTACAACACGAAGAATATTTCGTAGTTATTTTAATGGTGCAGATCCAAGTCGCAGTACGTTACTACGGTGGATTACAGCTTTCAAGGCAACAGGAAATATTTTTAAGTAGAAGGTGCCAGAGAAAAAGTCTGGATTTAGAATTCCATCTGAATACAAGAAACGAGGGGGAGTTGGAAAATAAGTTCCCCTGTCGACCGTGGGCAGAGTTGTGTGATATGGGCGAAAGACGACACGGCAGGTGAACGCGCACGTGCAAGACACCGATGCAGCGCCTGCGCAAAGCTGAGGCCAGCCGCTCAGTCTTTTACTGGAGCTATGGAGAGAAGGTGCGTTTTAGAGTCGTGGTCAACGGCGGAAGTGAGAGCTGTTATCCGCTATGAATGGGCACGTGGAGTATCAGGCACAGAAACTCATAATCGTCTTGTTGAGGTGTATAGGTCAGGTGTGATGTCGAGGCAAATGATGCTGAGATGGTGCCAGCAATTCAGTGATGGACGTCAGCAAGTGCAGGACACACCGAGACCTGGACTGACGCACATGGCCACTACAGATGCAAATGTCAGGAAGTTGGATGATATGGTTAAAGAGAACCGGCGTATCACCATCGGTGGAGTAGTGGCAGATCTTGGAATCGCACATGAGCGAGCTCACCAGATCATTCACGACATTTGTCGATACAGGAAAGTGTCAGCACGATGGGTGCCCCGCCAACTGAGCCCAACACACACGGAACAACGCATGGCGTTGAGCCTGGAACAGGTCGGGCGTTACCACGAATCTGACAATGATCCTCTGTTTCGTATTGCGACGGGGAATGAAACGTGGGTCCACCATTACACGCCCAAATCGAAGGCCGCATCCATGGAGTGGAAACATCCATCGTCACCTGTCCGAAAGAAGTTCAAAAGCACTTCGTCTGCAGGTAAAGTGCTACTCACCGTTTTCTGGGACGCCAAAGGATTTTGCTGCTGGACTTTCTGGAGAATGCAACTATGAAACGTCCCCTTTTTGAACACTTATACTCGACTGTCCTTAAACTGACACACAATATTTTTTTTAGCGCAACGCAATCTGACTTTAAATAATCTCTACAAGAGAATGGCCCTGACTAACATTAACCTGTACTTTTCACAAATCACTTACCTCACAAAAATCTTGGTTACTCCCACTACTGCAATACCGCAAGCGCCACTACTGCCAGCTAAATAAAAGATTTAAACTATGGAAGGCACTAACTACTGATAGGGATAGTTAGCAAATGAAAGATATTAATAGAGAACAAACGTTGTATTTACCTTAATAGTCATATATATATATATATATATATATATATATATATATATATATATATATATATATATATATATATATATATATAGAGCAGTTCATGACAAATTTCAAAACTCCGCCATCTCTCTCCCCACATCCACCACTGCTGGCGGCTCACCTCCAACTGCGCAACGCTACGCGCTGTTCACAGCCAGCTGCCTAACACTACAATGGCGAGTATTACAACAATGCAAAGCAGCCACAGACTGCACACAGCACAGCCAGTGATTTTCATACAGAGGTGGCGTTACCAATAAAAAACCTAAACAGCCTACTTACACAACCATCAATGCTACGCGGTACCGTGCAACTCTGTCGAAATTGAAAGAGATGATTCGGAAAAAAGTGGCCTGGCCTTCTCAGATCTGGCGTTCTGCTGTTGGATGACAATGCGAGACGGCGACGGCAACGCAAAACCATATTGAACTCTTGGTTTGGAGCGCCTACACCATCCGCCTTACAGTCCGGATCTCACACCAAGTGACTTCCATCTGTTTCCTGCTTTGAAGAAGACTCTCGGCGGAAGGTGCTTTGGCAGCAATGCTGACGTCAAACAAACCGTTCAACGCTTCTTCCGTATGCAACGCTCTGATTTTTTCCTGGAAGGCTTTTTGAAGCATATAAAGCGGTATGACAAATGTCTCAATGTACTTGGAAACTATGTAGAAAAATAAAGATATGTCTTATCTTTAATGTCTCATTCTCTTTTTTTTTTCCTTTCACACACAACTCTGACCACAGTCGACAGGGGAAACTTATTTTCCAACTCCCCCTCGTACAATGGTAATGGTTCAACAGATCAAAGATAGCGAGTTCCAACAATGAGAAGACCTCCCTGTACATATGCAGGTGACTTTTAAAGATGACACAAATGTAGTAGTTCTTACAAGCAATTATGTGTATTTTCATTTAAATGGATCAGTGTAACGGAACTATATTTTTGGGCTCCTGAACGACCTTGCGTAGCTCATGAAATACGTAGGGTTTTCAATAAGTAACGCAATAAATTTTTTTCTCGGCCGATTTCGGTTGAAAAAAATGCTGAATTTGTTGTAGGACATCGTGAAATATTCCCACTTCATCCCGTATAGTTTCTTGAAGTTCTGATAGGTGTTGGTGCTGTAGTTAGCTTTAAAAATGGCATTTGTAAGTAAAGTACGTTCCAAGCAGAGAACTGTCATTGAGTTTCTTTTGGCGGAAAACCAGAGCTTCGCAGATATTCGAAGGCGCTTGCAGAATGTCTACAGAGACCTAGCAGTGAATAAAAGCACGGTGAGACGTAGGGCATCATCGCAACACGATCTCGCGCGTGCCGGCAGGCTGCTCACAACTGTGACTCTTGCAGTGTTGGAACGTGCAAACACTGACATTCGAGGTGACTGACGGAACACAACCAAACGTCTCGCTGCTCAGCTGAACGTCTCGGCTGGTACTGCTGACACACTCGTCCACCAGTGTACCGGGACTACAGTGAACTCAGCTTCCTACTTGGAAGCGCTCAAAAGACTGAAAAGGCGGCTCTCGCGCTGCCGCAGGGACCAAGACCCCATTGGTTCCCCAGCCTCCCTACAGTCCTGACCTGGCTCCTGCTGACTTTTTTTCGTTTGCTCGGTTAAAAGGAGTCGTGAAAGGAAAACATTGGGACACGATCGAAAGCGTCCAGGCGCATATTACATGACCTCTAAAGGACATTCCGAAAAAGGCATTCCAGGATGCCTTCCAGGCGTGCAAACACCTCCTCCAGAAGTGTATCGACGCAAGAGGGTGCTATTTTGAAAATTTTTGATTATTTGTACGAATATATTCGATAAACGATTTTTTTATGAATCTGGTCGCATTACTTATGGAACGCACCTTGTACATCTGATATGGCAAAACTGGGTCTAAAGGCACTCGATGTAGTCCCCTGTAATGTTCACTACACGCTGCCACCGATGGGGCTGACAGCGGACAGAGCGATCTTACCGTACAACAACGCAGAACCGCATACTACATCTACATCTACATCGATCCTTCGCAAGCCACCGTATGGCGCGTGGCGGAGGGTACCCTGTACCACTACTAGTCACTTCCTTTCCTATTCCACTTGCAAATAGAGCGAGGGAATAACGACTGACCATATTCGTCAGTATGAGCCCTAATTTCTCGTACATTGTCGTCGTGGTCCTTACACGCAATGTATGTTGGCGCTGTTGAATCCTTCGGTATGTTGTTGTTGTGGTCTTCAGTCCTGAGACTGGTTTGATGCAGCTCTCCATGCTACTCTATCCTGTGCAAGCTTCTTCATCTCCCAGTACCTACTGCAACCTACATCCTTCTGAATCTGCTTAGTGTATTCATCTCTTGGTCTCCCCCTACGATTTTTACCCTCCACGCTGCCCTCCAATACTAAATTGGTGATCCCTTGATGCCTCAGAACATGTCCTACCAACCGATCCCTTCTTCTGGTCAAGTTGTGCCACAAACTCCTCTTCTCCCCAATCCTATTCAGTACCTCCTCATTAGTTATGTGATCTACCCATCTAATCTTCAGCATTCTTCTGTAGCAACACATTTCGAAAGCTTCTATTCTCTTCTTGTCCAAACTATTTACCGTCCATGTTTCACTTCCATACATGGCTACACTCCATACAAATACTTTCAGAAATGACGTCCTGACACTTAAATCTATACTCGATGTTAACAAATTTCTCTTCTTCAGAAACGCTTTCCTTGCCATTGCCAGTCTACATTTTATATCCTCTCTACTTCGACCATCATCAGTTATTTTGCTCGCCAAATAGCAAAACTCCTTTACTACTTTAAGTGTCTCATTTCCTAATCCAATATCCTCAACATCACCCGACTTAATTCGACTACATTCCATTATCCTCGTTTTGCTTTTGCTGATGTTCATCTTATATCCTCCCTTCAAGACACCATCCATTCCGTTCAACTGCTCTTCCAAGTCCTTTGCTGTCTCTGACAGAATTACAATGTCATCGGCGAACCTCAAAGTTTTTATTTCTTCTCCATGGATTTTAATACCTACTCCGAATTTTTCTTTTGTTTCCTTTACTGCTTGCTCAATATACAGATTGAATAACATCGGGGAGAGGCTACAACCCTGTCTTACTCCCTTACCAACCACTGCTTCCCTTTCATGTCCCTCGACTCTTATAACTGCCATCTGGTTTCTGTACAAATTGTAAATAGCCTTTCGCTCCCTGTATTTTACCCCTGCCACCTTTAGAATTTGAAAGAGAGTATTCCAGTCAACATTGTCAAAATCTTTTTCTAAGTCTACAAATGCTAGAAACGTAGGTTTGTCTTTCCTTAATCTTTCTTCTAAGATAAGTCGCAAGGTCAGTATTGCCTCACGTGTTCCAGTATTTCTACGGAATCCAAACTGATCTTCCCCGACGTCGGCTTCTACTAGTTTTTCCATTCGTCTGTAAAGAATTCGTGTTAGTATTTTGCAGCTGTGGCTTATTAAACTGATTGTTCGGTAATTCTCACATCTGTCAACACCTGCTTTCTTTGGGATTGGAATTATTATATTCTTCTTGAAGTCTGAGGGTATTTCGCCTGTTTCATACATATTGCTCACCAGATGGTAGAGTTTTGTCAGGACTGGCTCTCCCAAGGCCGTCAGTAGTTCCAGTGGAATGTTGTCTACTCCGGGGGCCTTGTTTCGACTCAGGTCTTTCAGTGCTCTGTCAAACTCTTCACGCAGTATCGTATCTCCCATTTCATCTTCATCTACATCCTCTTCCATTTCCATAATATTGTCCTCAAGTACATCGCCCTTGTATAGACCCTCTATATACTCCTTCCACCTTTCTGCCTTCCCTTCTTTGCGTAGAACTGGGTTGCCATCTGAGCTCTTGATATTCATACAAATGGTTCTCTTCTCTCCAAAGGTCTCTTTAATTTTCCTGTAGGCAGTATCTATCTTACCCCTAGTGAGACAAGCCTCTACATCCTTACATTTGTCCTCTAGCCATCCCTGCTTAGCCATTTTGCACTTCCTGTCGATCTCATTTATGAGACGTTTGTATTCCTTTTTGCCTGCTTCATTTACTGCATTTTTATATTTTCTCCTTTCATCAATTAAATTCAATATTTCTTCTGTTACCCAAGGATTTCTACTAGCCCTCGTCTTTTTACCTACTTGATCCTCTGCTGCCTTCACTACTTCATCCCTCAAAGCTACCCATTCTTCTTCTACTGTATTTCTTTCCCCCATTTCTGTCAATTGTTCCCTTATGCTCTACCTGAAACTCTGTACAACCTTTGGTTCTTTCAGTTTATCCAGGTCCCATCTCCTTAAATTCCCACCTTTTTGCAGTTTCTTCAGTTTTAATCTACAGGTCATAACCAATAGATTGTGGTCAGAGTCCACATCTGCCCCTGGAAATGTCTTACAATTTAAAACCTGGTTCCTAAATCTCTGTCTTACCATTATATAATCTATCTGATACCTTTTAGTATCTCCAGGGTTCTTCCATGTATACAACCTTCTATCATGATTCTTAAACCAAGTGTTAACTTTGATTAAGTTGTGCTCTGTGCAAAATTCTACCAGGCGGCTTCCTCTTTCATTTCTTAGCCCCAATCCATATTCACCTACTACGTTTCCTTCTCTCCCTTTTCCTACTCTCGAATTCCAGTCACCCATGACTATTAAATTTTCGTCTCCCTTCACTATCTGAATAATTTATTTTATTTCATCATACATTTTTTCAATTTCTTCGTCATCTGCAGAGCTAGTTGGCATATAAACTTGTACTACTGTAGTAGGTGTGGGCTTCGTATCTATCTTGGCCACAATAATGCGTTCACTAAGCTGTTTGTAGTAGCTTACCTGCGTTCCTATTTTCCTATTCATTATTAAACCTACTCCTGCATTACCCCTATTTGACTTTGTGTTTATAACCATGTGGTCACCTGACCAGAAGTCTTGTTCCTTCTGCCACCGAACTTCACTAATTCCCACTATATCTAACTTTAACCTATCCATTTCCCTTTTCAAATTTTCTAACCTACCTGCCCGATTAAGGGATCTGACATTCCACGCTCCGATCCGTAGAACGCCAGTTTTCTTTCTCCTGATAACGACATCCTCTTGAGTAGTCCCCGCCCGGAGATCCGAATGGGGGACTATTTTACCTCCGGAATATTTTACCCAAGAGGACGCCATCATCATTTAATCATACAGTAAAGCTGCATGCCCTCGGGAAAAATTACGGCCGTAGTTTCCCCTTGCTTTCAGCCGTTCGCAGTACCAAAACAGCAAGGCCGTTTTGGTTATTGTTACAAGGCCAGATCAGTCAATCATCCAGACTGTTGCCCTTGCAACTACTGAAAAGGCTGCTGCCCCCTTCGGTACTCAGCTTCAAATGCCGGTTCCCTAAAGCTTTTCAATAGAGTTCCTCGAAAAGAACGTCGCCTTTCTTCCATTCCCACTTGAGTTCCCGAAGCATCACCATAACACTTGTGTGCTGTTCGAACGTACCGCCTCTGAAGTGCTTCGATGTCTTCCATTAATCCGACCTGGTACGAATCCCAAACACTCGAGCAGTACTCAAGAATGGGTCGCACTAGCGTCCTATATGCGGTCTGCTTTACAGATGAACCACACTTCCCAAAAATTCTCCCAGTAAACCGAAATCGACCATTCACTTTCACTACCACAGTCCTCACATGCTCATTCTATTTCATATCGCTTTGCAACGTTACGCCCAGATATTTAAATGACATGGCTGTGTCAAGCAGGACACTATCAATGTTGTATTCGAACATTACGGGTTTGTTTTTCCTACTCATCCGCATTAATTCACAATTTTCTACATTTAGAACTAGCTGCCATTCACCACATCAACTAGAATTTTTGTCTAAGTCATCTCATATCCTCCTACAGTCACTCAGCTTCTACACCTTACCGTACGCCACAGCATCGTCAGCAAACAAACGCAGATTACTGCCCACCCTGCTCACCAAATCATTTATGTACATCGAGAACAACAGTGGTCCTATCACACTTCCCTGGGCACTCCTGACGAGACTCCTGTCTCTGATGAACATTAACCGTTAAGGACAACATACTGGGTTCTATTACTTTAGAACTCTTCGAGGCAGTCACATGTCTGTGAACGTATTCCATATGCTGGTTCCTTCGTTAACAGTTTACGATGGGGCACCGTGTCCAATGTTTTCCGGAAATCTAGAAATATCGAATCTTCCTATTGTCCTTCATCCATAGTTCGCAATATTTCATGCGAGAAAAGGGCAAGCTGAGTTTCACACGAGTGATGCTTTCTAAAACCAGGCTGATTCGTGGACATAAGCTTCTCGGTCTCAAGAAAGCTTATTATACTCGAACTGAGAGTATGTTCAAGGATTCTGCAGCAATCCGAGGTTAGGGATATTGGTCTGTAATTTTGTGGGTCCGTTCTTTTATACTGGAGTCACCTGCGCCCTTTTCCAGTAACTTGGGACTTTGCGCTGGGCGACAGACCCACGCTAAATGCAAGCTAGGTAAGGGGTCAGTGCCGTAGAGTACTCTTTGTAAAACCGAATTGGGATTCCATCCGCAGGTGGTGACATTTGCTTTTAAATCTTTCAGTTGTTCTCTACGCCGGGGAACTTATTGTTACTCGTATGTCGTCCATATGTGAGTCTGTTCGATGGTCAAAGGACGGTATGTTTGCACGATTCTCTTGCGTGAACGGTTTCTTAAATGAGAAATTTTAAACTTCTGCTTTCGTTTTGCTTTCTTCAACTGCCACACCAGCGTGGTCAACAACGAACTGAATGGAAACCTTAGACCCTCTTAGCGATTTTACGTAGGACCAGAATATTCTTGGGTTCTCTGCCAGATCTTTTGCTAAGGTGTGACGGTGGTAGTTGTACGCTTCGCGCACAGATCTTTCCACAGACGCACGAATCTCTACTAACTTTTGCTTGTCGTCATTTATGCGCTCCCTCTTTGAACCGAGAGTGCAGCAGCCTCTGCTTCTTCATCAACTTCCGAATTTCGTTATTAAACCGTGGTACGTCTTTTCCATCCTCTAGCGGTCTAGCCGATTACTACACTCATGCTCATAAATTAAGGATAATGCTGACACGTGGTGAAAAAACGCTCTGTTGGGCGGTTTGCGGGTTTAATCCACCGTGGGGTATGACCATGCAGTGCATTTGACCTGCGGTCGTCGCACGGTGGCGCTGGCAGTAGTCCACATACGCAGAGGTGTGTTCGTGCATGTCAGAGTACGGTGCAGCGAGTAAGTGTGCAGACGTTTTCAGACATAATAATGGTGACTGTGTGTTGAAAATGGCTCAAAGAACACATAATGATGACGTTGTGAGAGGTAGAATACTAGGGCGACTGGAGGCTGGTCAAACACAGCAGGTCTTAGCACGGGCCCTCCGCGTGCCACAAAGTGTGATCTCAAGATTATGGCAACGATTCCAGCAGACAGGAAACGTGTCCAGGCGCTACAGTACGGCACGTCCACAGTGTACAACACCACAAGAAGATGATATCTCACCACCAGTGCCCGCAGATGGCCATGGAGTAGTGCAGGTAGCCTTGCTCGAGACCTTACCGCAGCCACTGGAACAGTTGTCTCCAGACACACAGTCTACAGACGACTGAACAGACATGGCTTATTCGCCCGGAAACCTGCAAGGTGCATTACACTGACCCCTGGTCAGAGGAGAGCCCGTAAAGCCTGGTGTCAAGAACATAGTACATGGTCATAGGAACAGTGGTTCCAGGTTATGTTCACGGACGAGTCCAGGTATAGTCTGAACAGTGATTCTCGCCGGGTATTCATCTGGCGTGAACCAGGATCCAGATACCAACCCCTTAATGTCCTTGAAAGGGACCTGTAAGGAGGTCGTGGTTTGATGGTGTGGGGTGGGACTATGATTGGTGCACGTACACCCCTGCGTGCCTTAAACAGAGGAACTGTAACAGGTCAGGTGCATCGGGACGTCATTTTGCACCAGTATGTCCGCCTTTTCAGGGGTGCAGTGGGTCCCACCTTTCTCCGGATGGATGATAACGCACGGCCCCACCGAGCTGCCATCGTGGAGGAGTACCATGAAACAGAAGATATCAGGCGAATGGAGTGGCCTGCCTGTTCTCCAGACCTAAACTTCATCGAGCACGTCTGGGATCCTCTCGGGCGACGTATCGCTGCACTTCAAACCCCTACAACACTTCAGGAGCTCCGACAGGCACTGGTGCAAGAATGGGAAGCTATACCCTAGGAGCTGCTCGATCACCTGATCCAGAGTATGTCAACCCGTTGTGCGGCCTGTGGACGTGTGCATAGTGATCATATCCCATATTGATGTCGGGGTACATGCGCAGGAAACAGTGGCGTTTTGTAGCACATGTGTTTCGGGACGATTTTAATTATCACAAATGCCGTGGACTTACAGATGTGTGTCGTGGGTGTTCCCTATGTGCCTATGCTATTAGCACCAGTTTTGTGTAGTGCCACGTTTTGTGGCACCAAGTTCCGCAATTATCTTTAATTTATGAGCATGAGTGTAGTCACATAACTCTCAAGACCACGATTTACAATCTGCTTAAACTTTGCCCACAGTTCCTCTACGTCCATCTTACTGGAACTAAGTGATGTCGGTTTACTGTCGAAGTAAGATACTAACAACTGTGTATTTGCTCTGTCTAGGAGAAACACTTTCCTAACCTCCTTGACTGATTTATTAACTTCCATAACCATAGTTGCTATTGATGGCTAATCCCTGTATCTATACTGACATTGTCGATAAGGTCCGGCCTGTGTGTAGCTACAAGATCGAAGATATTTCCATTGCGCGTGGGCTGTACAAGTCAGTTTTCAAAAGTACTTCGCGCGACTGTCTGCCTGTACCCCGCGAAATGAATCCATAGATATTCCAGTCTATACTCGGTATGTTAAAGTTACCTCCAACTAGTATTGCATGATCAGGGTATTCTCGAGCTGCTGACTGTGGATTTTCTTTGAATGACTCTAGAACTGGAATACTCTCTTTCAAATTCTGAAGGTGGCAGGGGTAAAATACAGGGAGCGAAAGGCTATTTACAATTTGTATAGAAACCAGATGGCAGTTATAAGAGTCGAGGGACATGAAAGGGAAGCAGTGGTTGGGAAAGGAGTGAGACAGGGTTGTAGCCTCTCCCCGATGTTATTCAATCTGTATATTGAGCAAGCAGTAAAGGAAACAAAAGAAAAATTCGGAGTAGGTATTAAAATTCATGGAGAGGAAGTAAAAACTTTGAGGTTCGCCGATGACATTGTAATTCTGTCAGAGACAGCAAAGGACTTGGAAGAGCAGTTGAACGGAATGGACAGTGTCTTGAAACGAGGATATAAGATGAACATCAACAAAAGCAAAACAAGGATAATGGAATGTAGTCCAATTAAGTCGGGTGATGCTGAGGGAATTAGATTAGGAAATGAGAAACTTAAAGTAGTAAAGGAGTTTTGCTATTTAGGGAGTAAAATAACCGATGATGGTCGAAGTAGAGAGGATATAAAATGTAGACTGGCAATGGCAAGGAAAGCGTTTCTCAAGAAGAGAAATTTGTTAACATCGAGTATAGATTTAGGTGTCAGGAAGTCGTTTCTGAAAGTATTTGTATGGAGTGTAGCCATGTATGGAAGTGAGACATGGATGATAACTAGTTTGGATAAGAAGAGAATAGAAGCTTTCGAAATGTGGTGCTACAGAAGAATGCTGAAGATAAGGTGGGTGGATCACGTAACTAATGAGGAGGTATTGAATAGGATTGGGGAGAAAAGAAGTTTGTGGCACAACTTGACTAGAAGAAGGGATCGATTGGTAGGACATGTTTTGAGGCATCAAGGGATCACAAATTTAGCATTGGAGGGCAGTGTGGAGGGTAAAAATCGTAGAGGGAGACCAAGAGATGAATACACTAAGCAGATTCAGAAGGATGTAGGTTGCAGTAGGTACTGGGAGATGAAGAAGCTTGCACAGGATAGAGTAGCATGGAGAGCTGCATCAAACCAGTCTCAGGACTGAAGACCACAACAACAACGACTCTAGAACTGTCACAGCGGAATTGGGTGGCCGGTAAAAGTATCCAGCAATTAATTTGGTTTCGCCTGTATCTGTTATACGCAACCAGTTAACTTCACTCTTATACCCAACTTCTACCGCAATAGCGACAATATTTTTGTCAACTGCAATGAACACTCCCCCTCCTATGGTCACTAATCTGTCTTCCCGATATACGTTCCATGAATCGCTAAATGTCTCAGAGCATTCCACTTCGATTTCAGCGAGCTCTCGATCCCAAGAATAATTTGAGCGCGAGAAATTTCCTGGAGGGCAGTAAATTGGGGAACTTTGTTACGAATGCTTCGACAATTTACTGATAAAATTTTGACAGTCTAAGTATGTAAGGCAGCAAAGCGACGCTGGGGATTGCAAGAATTGGAACACCAGCTGTACCCTTTTGACCTTTGGCCTTGTGACTTTGATCTCACTCGACAAGTAAAGGAACCACCACGTGGTGTGCGGTGTGTAACACAAGAGGACACTACCAATGCTGTGCGACAACAACAGACGATCCGATTGACACATGGTGCAGGAAATGGTGACACAGGTAGTATTCAGCGTTGGCGTCGTGGGTGAACGTTGTAGCGGACTACTTTGAGGGCTTTTAGACCTAGCTTTACCTCAACTGTATATGTGCTGTGCAGAATGAAATCGGCATAGTCCTGTACACCACCGTAATAAATGTGTGGTGCGCAATGTTCGGGGGTTCTTCAATGTCCAGTAGTTGCCACCTCGTCCTTTCATCTGTGTTGCCTCTCTATTCTGTGGCAGGCTCTACAAGATAATGGGAGAAGTGGCTGGAAGGGGTAAGGGGGAGGAGGGGGAGCCGGGATCACACCATCAAGGTCAGGACTGCTGCAGAGGGCCCATAAATTATGCGAAGTGCCCAACTGATATATTTATCATACATTTTACTGAGTGTGAATGTAAAGAAAGCGAGTTTAATTTATAGAGCTTTATTATCAGAAGGACAGCAACATACTTCTCTGTTAGAAAGTGCTTATAAATGGTAACAGCACCCAGTCGATTATGGAGCACGGTTTTTCCTCGTTTGAGAGTTATTCTCCCTTTAATACTGTTGTGCTCGTTATTGTATCGGAATTGCACCAGTGGTCTAGGGTTGCCAGCACGGTAGCTCAGCGTGTTCGGTCAGAGGGTCAGCTGCTCTCTGTAGTAAAAAAAAATGAGTCAGTGGAACAACAACGAATTTGAATGGGTGTCAGGGGCACGTCCACCACGAACAAATCCAACGAACAGAATGAGATAAAAAAAATGGACTCGTGTCTTTGATTAGTAATCAAAACGCCCTCGGTCCCGGGTTCGAACCCAGCTATCACTTCAATTTTGAATCAGAATCATTAACAATGACGCCCGAAGACTTCCGGCATAAGAAGTCACCCTCATTCAGCCAACGGCTTTGTCAAAGATGGCGGAGGAGCGGACAGAAGTTCAGGGCAGTCTCTTGTCCTTCGGGTGCGAAACCGCCCCTAAAGGCTGAAGAATCAGCGATGATCAACGGCGTGAGGATGCATAAGGCAATAGAAACCACTGCATTAAAGATACAAAGAGTGTATCCACAGTACATGTGACCTGTAACTGAAAAAGCGTCGTGATGATCTCTCCATTGGCAAAAGATTCTGGAATGGACCTCCATTCCGATCTCCTGGAGGGGACTGCAAAAAGAGAGGTGACTATGAGAAAAAATTAAATAACCTACGAAAGGATAACGTTCTACGAGTCGGGGCGTGGAATTTGATGTGTTTGAACGTAGTTGGGAAGAGAGAAAATCTGAAAAGGAGGACGCAAAGGCTCAACCTAGATATGTTAGCGGTCAGTGAAGTGAAATGGAAAGAAGGCAAGGACTTCTGTACGATGATAGAGAGTGAGGTCGCAGTGTGGAGGCAGCGTTGACGTCGGGTTGAGAAGAGGCACGGAATCGCCCCAGAACCCCGTTCCTGGCGTCCGCCATGTGAATCTGTCAAGTAAAACGTCTGTTCAGGATCACCCCCAGGTATTTTCCCATCCTGGACCACGGTACGGGGCCAACCATGATGGTGACAAGTGATATGGCAGGAGACAGTGCCCATCTGGTGAACACGAGCGCCTGACCTCTGGTGGCGTCAAATTTGAGGCTCCACTTCGTCGACCACGAACCAAGAGCATCACAGGTACTTGCACACGTCGTCGTAGCATCCCTGCAATCATATCCCTGGCGAAGAGCGCTCGAAGGACGCAACCTTGGGACGTTGGACGTATACAATGGGGACCAGCAGGGGCCGAGCACCCACCCGAGCGGCACTCTAGACACACAAAGGGCGCTGAAAAAATTTCTGATCGAAGGCTGTACAGTTCGGAATCGGTATGTCAATCAGGCAAAATCGCCGTGAGCATTTAGACAATCATCGCACTGATCCACCAAGTTGAAGATACCCGTTTGGAAAAACACCGCGTCCTGCCGCGTGAAGAATTTCCATAACTGGCTGCTGTACATCCTCTTCCGAGATGAATCATCGACCCTTCAAGATCTTTTTTAAGGAACCGAAGGCTCGATAATCGCATGAGATCAGGATTATAGGGAATGTACTCGAATGTCTCCACTTCATTTGGCGTAACCTCTGCGTTACGCCATTTGCGATATGTGGACGTGCATTATCATGAAGTAGTAGCTTGGAACTCGGCACACCCTTCCCCAGCGTTGGTTTTCGACAGTCACGCTGCCCAATACACATTCTTCACTGTCCGATGGGTATCTACTGCTGTTTGTCTTCTGGCAGGTGAAAAGAGAATAACAGCGCGTTGGTCCTGTTTGGTAATAACGTCGCCATAGTTCACATTTCCACATTTGCAGCACGCCTGTCTGTAAGACACGAATACCACACTATTTCTTTGCCTACGGTCGGTGCTTATACACCCGCATTGAAGCCGCGCTAGGTTCCATATACGCTACAACAACGCCGTCAAACGGAAACTTTTTGATCTCCACTGGCATCCCGCCGCCCCCACGAACGTGAAACGTCCTCCCGGCTAAGTTAGAGCGGAGCGGGCTACCGTATGACGTCGGGCCCCGTGAACGAAAAGCTCGTACACGAGGCCATAAAACCACATGGGATCAAACGTGCTGGAGATTTCCGACTGCACCGCCCCAAAGGCACTCGCACCGCCCCAGGGCTCCCATGGCCGGCTCCATCAGCCTGCTGCGTGAAGAAGGCCGTAACTGCCTGCTTCACAAACTCGGAGAGCGCAAGGATAGTGCGAAGCTCTAGTTCCACCCTTGTGACCGGTAGAGCAAAATTTTGTGGCAAAGGCGGCGCGCCGGCCGGTGTGGCTGAGCGGTTCTAGGTGCTGCAATCTGGAACCGCGTGACCGCAACGGTCGCAGGTTCGAATCCTGCCTCGGACATGGCTGTGTTTGATGTCCTTCGGTTAGTTAGGTTTAAGTAGTTCTAAGTTCTAGGGGACTGATGAACTCAGAAGTTAAGTCCCATAGTGCTCAGAGCCAAAAGGCGGCGCCCTCAGCCTCTCCATTGTATATACGGAGAGAGAGTGACCATCGCCGCTACGACGGCCATGTTTCAGCCAAACTGCGGCGGAACGTACGAACTAAGGATAGCCCAGAGTAAATTCCACTAGTATACCTCTCTGTATTTGAGACAAAAATGTAAGGTGAAATGGCGAAAAATTCACTACTAGTAGTTTTTTGTACTACTGTGTGCTTACTAGAACAATAATACATCTCGCTAGCGTTATTTACTCTTGTAGTACGTGGAGTTGATACAGCGAATGTAAAAACTATTTAGGAATCTCTGAATTTCTGCTTTGAAACTTGCTGAGGAGTCAAATCGCTTCACTAACCAGAACACAGATTCCACATTGCGTTGTTGTAAGATTTGTTTTCCATATCAAGTGCATGAAGTCAAAAATGAAACACAGGTAACGACAGAAAAAATCGTAAGCAATCTTCCGTTTTCAACAATGAGTAAGTGTTAAAAGCCGTAAGAAAATATAATAAGGTTTCTTCAGAATCATTCATGGATTCAGGGTAAATCCCTTTTATGAGCAACGTAACGAATAACAAGCACTTCTGAGAATTCATATTGCACTACCTTGTTATAACTAAATAAAAGAACAAATATAACAAGAAAATTTCTGTAACACACAATAGATATTGAAGTCCTAATTTAGACAGTAAATCGGCACGTGTGGTATATCACGAGACTATAAAGCACTGTGAAGGCAATTTGTTCAGCAAAATATCTTCAGATGGATACTTCTTTGCAGTAAACAGTGCTACAGTAACCAACTAAAAATGCGAAAAACAATGTGTTCACAACTTATTGGCATTAGCAATCAGTGATAATACTGAAATCGACATGAAGCACGGTGTTCTGCATCGTATTAACTGATAGTGAAACATTAAGTTAGCTGCAAGGACTGGCAGATACAGGCATCGAAAAGTCTGGTGATCGTATACACGAAATTTTAAAGAAATGTAGTGTATCAGTACATTGCAATATTCAGGAGAGCGAATTACGTTCACTGGAACAAACTAAAACAGTCACCTAAAACTCTGAGTAAAGCAAGGAAGCAAAAAACTGTCATCTCTAGTATCCCTGACAAGCCATCTAATGAATTCTTCCTGTGTAAAAATGATTCATAAGGCTAAACAATTTCTACAGAAAGATCTGCTAGTCAGCAGAAAGTGCATTATTTACTGGATATTTTATATCGTCTCTGTTTAATGCAAATGCCCACTAATACATTCTTTCCTCGTTACACGGAAATAACAGCTTACAAAACCCACCATTCCACCAGAATTATTGACGTACGAGGGCTATTCCGAAAGTAAGGTCCGATAGGTCGCGAAATGGAAACCACGGTAAAAATCAAAAATGTTTTATTTGCAACAGTTAGATACACCTTGCAGCTACTTATCTCCATAGTCGCCGACCCGACTTAGACGTGTATCGTAGCGTTGTACCAACTTTCCCATACCCTCGCTATAGAAGGCAGCCGCCAGTGCTCTCCGCCAATTCTCTACGCTGGCCTACGGCTCGTTGTCTTGTGCCGAAATGTTGTCTTCATAACCAGCGGTTCATGTGACCTGAGCTGAAACTCAGAGGGAGACAATTACGGGCTGTATTGTGGGTAATCTCACATTTCCATTTGAAAACGATGCAGGAGCATCTTCATTGCCCCTGCAGAATGCGGCTGAGAATTGTCTTGAAGACGAAACAGCACGACAGTTATGTAATGTTAGCTGCATAGCTTCAGGGGAAATTTCTCACCAGGCCCCCGTACTTGGCGGCAGACACTATTTTCTAGACATCTTTACGCACACACTGCGAGCTCAGAAATGAGAAGAGCGACGTGATGCTAACTGGGGTTATACTAGAGACACTACCCAACACATCTGTGCAAAGCTTTATCGGATTTTCATAGTCGTTTCCATTTCGTGACCGATCGGACCTTACTTTCGGAATAGCCCTCGTATATAAGTAATTTACATCTACTTATAAAATTTTAATTTATTTCACGTGTTCAGCAATTAAAAATAAAAGATGGCGTAAACATGTTTTTGCAGCTGATCAGCCAGTCACGTACGATTTCACGATTTCACCTATGACTATTCTCTCTCTCTCTCTCTCTCTCTCTCTCTCTCTCTGCATATATGCGCTCTAATCCATAGTGCCCCTCTGTATGCCGGACCGAGGCTGCCATCTAGTGTCGTCTAACCGCAGACGCCTGTTGCTTAGGCAACCCAGCTAACATTGCAGTACCGCGTGGTGCGTTCGAGCCTCGTGGATACAGCAAGCAGTCATACAAGACTTAACTGACAGTTCTGTTCTGTATAGGACAGTATCGTCACTGGATGGTCGTAAGGAAATGCAGAAAAACTTGGACAAAATTTCCACTTGGTTTAATGGAGAACTGCTCTCTTTAATTAGGACAGATGCAAGATAATGCCTACAACAAAGAGGAAAACCCAATAGTATCCGATTACAAGATTAGCAGTGGTCAGCTTGAGCATGTCACATTATTCAAGTATTTAGGAGTACTGCTAAGAAGAAATCCGGAGTGGGAACAAGTTAGGAAAGGCGAATGGAAGATTTAGAGTTGTTGCAACGGGTCTATGATAATGCTGTGTTTACGCAATGGAAATCAGCTACAAGACGCTAGTGCACCTAAGTCTAGAGTGTTGTACCAATACTTTGAGACCTTACCACACAGGCATGACAACAGACATCTAATGGATTCAGAGGTGCGATACTAGGATCTAGAAGGTAGGTATGCTCCATACGAAAGTGTAACAGAAATTACAGGACGTGTATACAGCCACTTCACTTGCACAAGTTTTGTCAACTGACCGCGGTTTCGATTGCACTAGAGCAATCTTCATCAGAAATGTCAGGAATAAAAACTAATATATTCCTATGAAGTTGAAGTTTGACGAGAGCACTTTTGCTCAGATTTTTTAAACCATGGTGTGTTTACTTGTATTCCACGTAACTTTTCATTCATTACTCTATTGGGTGCTTCCACAGACGTATATCTGTGGGTGGCTCTTGACTTACAAAGATTTGCGTAAAACTAACATATATTTAAAGAAAATAAGGCGCACATACGTGTGAGAAACGGGTTCCTACTGAATATTACAAGAAAAATAAAGCTACGTCAAGTTACCGGTTTTTATAAAGTCTGTAGACACCGACGGATTCCGATAATTTCGATTTCTTATGCAGTAAAACTATTATCATAATCTCACGGAGGAATTTCATTCTCTTGGTGCCTAGTACACCTGTTATTCATGACGACAGTTACGGTCTCCCAAGTCCAAAGAAACTGAAAGCAGAATTTCTCGGAGAACATGCAGAAAATGTACTACTGAAGAACCATATAAAGAAACTTAGCGTGTACCGTTAACAGAAAAGAACAATAGTGGAGCTGGAAACCTGAGTCGCTGGTTTGAAAGGAATATTATGTAATTCAGTTTCTGATATCTCATATAGTGATAACGTGACGGATCTGTTTGAAGGAGCTTTTGGGACTTCAAATAGTGGTAAAGTGTCACAATATTCTCAGCAAATAAGGATACTGTCTCTGAGCCTATTTTTTTCTGCTAAGGTATACTTACGAAACTTATCTCACTCAAAAACACTTGACTGCAATTACTGAGAAGTTCCTTATTTATAAAGAGTAACCATATTTGTACAGCAACTGAATTTTATGAAGTGTATTATGTGAAACATAAATCTGCACCTCAAACAATATTTTATCTGCAGAATAAATCATTACGTATTGTAAATCTAAATCTTTTGAGCGAACACGTAGAGTTGCAAGAGAACTATCGAGCATATTTTATTTCAACATCAGGGAAAACATTACAAAAATAAAATGTCAATGGAACCACTGTAAAAATGAAATGCCAATGAAAACATTGTAGAAACGAAATGTCAGTAAAATATTATAAAAATGAAACGGCAATAAATTATTTTATTGTCTTGTACATTATCGTTATTATTATTATTAACTGCTTGTGTTAATGACTTGTAACACATCATTATTTAAAAACATTCTCGGCCATGGTGGACTGGTTTTTGAAGCTGTAACTGTATCCTCAAGATAACAAAAATACAGAATTTCTGGGCCAGTCACAGTTTCTGTTAGCTTACCATAACACGTTTCGAAGTTTACTACTTAATCTTCAAGTGGCATCTACTGAAATTGCATTGATTTACCTTTAGTTTGTGAGTAACAGGAAGTCATCTTTAGTACATGAACATGTTCTGAGTGTATTTGCAGTTTTATGTGCATCGAAAAGTTTATCAGTATTTTAATTAAAATTTCACTTTTTGCTACCAGTGTACGCATAAACTACCGATGCTTACCGTTTTTTGAGAAAAATAAACCTAACATTAGCTACTAGATTTAATGATTGATTTGTATTCCCAGCTTATTCTCAGAGTTCTTCATTTATGCAAAACTTTCATTGTCTTATTTAATACATCCTTTTGAACCATATTAAAATTTACGATTTTTGACGCCCCCAAAAACTTGCCCTCCTGTGGGCGGTGGCACGGTCTCCCACCCATCCCTCCCACCTTAGAGCTGGCCTGTAAACTGTGTATCACGATTAAAAGAGGATCTGACAGCTGCAAAGTCCGTCTAGAATCTGGCAGGAATTCCGACAGACCCTGGATCTACGAGGCCAATAAAGAAGTCACGTCGTTCACGTGTGGTTCTTGGGCAAAAGTTTACACTTAGCAGTTTACATTACCTAATACTAATACTGTTAAATAGAGTTATGTGCATATAATTGTTCGGTATTTTTAAATCACTGTAAATAATAACTCTTAAACGAAAAATTGTATGTATTTTGACCATTTCAGGAACAGCGATTTTACTTCATTCAGCGACATTTATTTTACGTATTACAAATTAATCTAGAGCTCCGCTCTCGTCTGTCTGCTGTGATGTACGTTATTGAATCACAATATCGTTGACAGCACTTGTATTGTTATCAAAACTTCCACCGAATTGTACAGTACGGCGGAACAGAGATTTGCCTTTGCATTGTTAGCAAGACTCCCTGGTTATCCAACCAGATTACTCCCTAGTGCTTGACATATTCGTTTGAATTAAGGTTATTGACAATCTAGCTCACGTAATGACCTATTTTTTATTTCATTAGTAAATTTTTTGGTTGCCACGTTTCAAAGAAATTGAGTACAGTTTTCACATACTGTATGCTTTAATGTTTATTCCATTTAGGTACGTCCAGTGTGCAAATTCTCCACTACGATTGTCACCGCATTGAACGTCGCCGTATTAGATTCGCTATTTCCACAGCTGTGCACAACATCGATCAGGATTCCCACATTATACTTGTTAACGTGAGCCAGTTGCGAGGTCATCTGTACAAGTTACCCCTTGCGTCGTCGGGCAATTGGTTGTTATTTACGCTTGCCAGTAATTCCAGCGTTGGTATAAACATTTAACAAAGGTCACGTTATTTATCCCACTTAGCGAGACCTAGAATAGGCTAAGCGTGTCTTGCTAACTGAATTTCGGTAATAGCGTAGTGTGCTCCTGTTCCAATTCAATTCAATCCAGACTTTGGTGCTGTCACTCAGATGGAGTACTTGCTCAAGAGAAACTACCAGTGGAACTTCGATATTTGACATCTGACAATTATCTGTTATCTCTCAAATGTACTGCGTGGCCCTAATTAAAGCTCCAGTTTCAAAACTCTCTAGGAAGAGAAACACTGGTCAAAATGTCGTTAAATTATAAGAGCATATTATTTGCGCAGGAGGAAATGACAGGAACAAAAAAAAAAGTTTAACGAAAATTTTACCAATAGATGGCGCTGTAAAAGTCTTAATACAAATGGGGTCGTCAGTAAATTACAGCTGAACCGCACTACGATGGATATATTTTGAGTTACACATTACACCACACTTACTGTTCAAATGTGCATGACTGCACAAGTTCAGCAGTCAACAGTGGGCCAGATTTGGCAGGAAAAATTAGGTGACAGGTACCAGGTCACAAGTATTTTCAAGCCCAGTGCATGTCGTAGCCAAGTGATAGAGGATATAGGATCATAGTGCAAGGGTTTTACAAAGCAGGATCATGTTGTGGTAGTGGGTGGAGCAGGAAACAGTATTGATAGGGATCAGTGACCTGGTAAAAATAGCATCTGCAACGAACCAAACAAATGTTGGCTTGGTTCCTGCTTTCATGTGGTATGACTGGCCCCACCTGAACAGCTGTGTCAGGAGGGTCAATATGGAGCTAGATCAGCTGCTTCGGGCATCTGCTTTATCAGGCATAGATTTGGCTCCTGTTGATGGTATTGGTAGGTGGGACTTCACAAGACATGGCCTGCATCTCAGTAGGAAAAGAAAGGGTAAACTGGCTGGGATGATAGCAAAATCTTTAAGGGGGGGGGGGGGGGGGGGGACTGAAACTCATGGGAGTGTTTTTTTAGGCTAAGATCAGTGTCCAATCATCCAACATTGATTGAAATTAACCTTAATGAGAAGTTTAGACAGGCAGGTACAAGAGACGTTAAAAAATCACAAGATTCTCATAACACTACAGTGAAAAATAATGTTAGTATGTCACAAGATTCACGCAAGTGCACAGTGAAAAATAATGTTAGTATATTGCATCAGAATATCAGGGGATTAAAAAAGAAGTTGATGAGCTTCTTGTTAGTTTAGAAGATTTAGAAGCTGAGAGTGGAATACATTTACTATACCTGTCTGAACATCATATAGTCACAGGTAATGGAAAAGGTAAATTTAGGTGGATATGAGCTTTCAGCACATGTAAGTAGAGACACTATGTAGTTACCGTATATTTTTAAATCTGTCATAGCGTGAAAAATTTTGAAACTAAAAAATTTTGCGTAGAGCAACATATATAAGCATGTGTGTGTGTGAGCTTAAACTAAATAATGGCACTTTTATAATTGTAGCTATGTATAGGTCTCCATTGGGAAATTTTCAACTATTTTTGAAACAGTTGGATTCTTTGTTGTGCTATCTGTCAGACAGAGGAAAGCAAATTATTGTTTGTGGGGATTTCAATGCAGATTTCTGAAAGAGTCTGATAGAAAGCTTGACCCTTAAGTATTACTTGGTCCTTTCAGTTTGGCATCAGTTATTGATTTTCCTACTCAGGTGGTACAGGAAAGCAGCACACTGATAGATAATGATTTCATAGACCAAGATAAATTTAATCAAATAAAAGCTTTTCTCGTTAAGAATGGTTTGTCTGATCATGATGCACAGCTAGTTACAGTATATGATATAGCTCCATACAGTAATGCAAAACAGTTCTCCAAAATAGTGCATTCAATTAATGCTTTAACAATTCAAAATTTTAGGGAAAGCTTGCAACAGTTAGACTGGCATGAGGTGCACAGGGAACATGATGCTAATTTAAAATGTAACCTATTTTGTGATAGCTTTGTGAGTATATTTGAAAGGAGTTTCCCTAAGAAAACAGTGAACTATAATTGTAGGAAACCATATAAAAAGCCATGGCTTTTTAAAAGGACAAAAACATCTTGTAGCTAGGAGGAGTAACGACCCTGAAACATTGAAACATTATAAAAACTACTGCACTGTGTTAAGAAAAGTTATTAAAAAGTCCAGAAGTATGTGCATTGTGTCTGAGATTAGCACATCTGATAATAAAAAATTTTTTTTTTCGAATATTGTTAAAAGGGAAACAGGGCAACCGTGAGCACAGGAAGACTGTATTTCTGTCAAACTCAATGAGAAGTTTGTTAACAAGAAGTAGGAAACATTTTTAATAATCATTTTTTAATTTAAGTATTGTAGAGAAAATATGATCCAGCTAGTCATTAGAAAATGCAAGGCAGTATATGGAAGAGGCAATACCTAGGCAATTTGATAAAATTCAAATTCAACCCACTTCTCCTACTGAAATTAGAAAAATAATAAATTCACTCAAAAGTGAAAGCTCACATGGAATCGATGGCATTTCCAAAAGAGTACTAAAAGCTTTTTCCCAACAAATAAGTAGGATTATCTGCCACATATGTAGTAGCTCACTGAAACAGGGTATTTTTCCAGACAGACTGAAATACGCTATTGTTAAATCATTGCATAAAAAAGGGGATAGGTGTGATGCTAACAACTACTGCCCAATCTCACTTCTGACAGATTTATCCAAAATTCTTGAAAAAATAATTTATTCAAGAGTAGCATCACACATTTGTAAAAATGAAGTACAAAAAAATGACAGTTTGGTTTTCAGAAAGTCTTTTCAACAGTAACTGCTATATTTACTTTCACTGACCACATATTAAATGCACTGAACAACTGAACATCACCCATTGGTATGTTTTGTGATTTCTCAAAGGCTTTTAACTGTGTGAATCATGAAATTCTTCTAGATAAGCTTAAGTATTGTGGCATGAGTAGGACAGTGCACAAATGGTTAAAGTTAACAGTACAGATAGTCTTCAAAAATAAGCAGAGTCCTCTGACTGAGGATGTGTCAAGAATGGTGTCCCACAGGGTTCAGTCTTGGGTCCCTTATTGCTCCTAATATATATTAACGACTTACCACTCTATATTCGTGCAAAGCTAGTTCTTTTTGCTGATGATACAAGTATAGCAATCACACCCAACAAGCAAGAATCAGCTGAGGAAATTGTAAATAATGTCTTTCAGAAAATTATTAAGTGATTATCTACAAATGGATTCTCACTAAATTTTGAGAAAACACAGCTTATAAAATTCTGTGCAGTAAACGGCATAACACCATTGATAAATATAGACTGTGAGCAGAAGTCTGTTGCTAAGGCAGAATACTCAGAATTTCTGGGTATGTGCACTGATGAGAAATTGAATTGGAAGAAACACATCAATGATCTGCTGAAACAGTTAGGTTCAGCTACTTATGCTATTACGGTTATTGCAAATTTTGGTGATAAACATATCAGTAAATTATCATACTATGCCTATTTTTATGCACTGCTTTTATATGGAATCATATTTTGGGGCAATTCTTCATTGAGAGAAAAAGTATGCATTGCACAAAAGCGTCTAATCAGAATAATAGCTGGAGCTCACCCAAGATCACCTTGCAGACATTTATTTAAGGAACTTGGGGTATGCCCAGTGCCTTTGCAATACATGTATTCACTTATGAAATTTGTCATTAACAACCCAACCAAATTAAAAAATAACATCAAAGTGCACAGCTACAACACTAGAAGAAAAAGAAAGATCTTCACCATCCTGGATTAAATCTCACTTTTGCACAGAGAGGAGTGAATTATGCTGCCACAAAAATCTTTGGTCATTTGCCAAATAGTGTTAAACATCTGGCGGACCAACATTTAAAAGCAAATTACAGGAATTTCTGAATGACAACTCCATCTAGTCAATAGATGAATTCTTAGATATGAAGTAGTAACTGAAAAAAATAAATAAATAAAAAATAAAATTTAAAAAAATTTGATTAATTATTTTGTGTAAAGAAAACTTACATTAATGTGACACATTCCACATCATTACGAAATGTCGTATTCATGATCTATGGAACAAGGATTAATGTATGTATGTATGTACGTATGTATGTAACAGTTGAGGCTGTGTCAGTTAGGTAAGCCACCCCACCACAGCAAGGTCATATACCACATCAGACGGGAAAAATCAGCATTCAGTTGTCCTGAGGCAAAAAACTGCATAAAAAGCAAAACGTCATAACTTTGTGATTGTCTTGGGACCAAAAACTGCACAAAAAGCAAAATGACATCAGTTTCTAATTGTCATGAGACTGGCGCAAGACATGTATGATATGCTGTTCACCATTTTCTGCCACAAGTTGAAATCGAGAAACAGTATGTTCCACAACAGATCGGAGTGTGTTCCTACTCACGTTCAGAATGCGTTGCACAAATGCCTTCATTTCAGCTATGTTTGTAAATTGGAGCACTGAACACAACATCTTTCAGATAACCCCCCAGCTAGAAGTCAGGCGGATTAAGATCAGGTGATCTGGACAGCCAGACTGTAAGGAAATGACGGCTGACTATTCTACCATTTCTGAAATGCTCCCCCAGCAACCACTTACTGGTTGTACAATGTGCAGAAGAGAGACATCTTGCATAAAAACGATGCTAACCACACTGTTAAAGGGTTGGAATGACATTGGTGCGCAAAAGCCTCTCATACCATTTACCAGTGACAGTACAGGTAACAGGACACATCTCTTCAAAAATGCGGCCATACACTAAATGATGTTGTCAAGCTGCACCACGCAGTCACCTTTGCAGGATGAAGTGGTACCAGCTGATGTGCATGCAGATTTTCTGTTGCCCATATTCTGCATATTGACATACTCTTGGAGATGGAAATCGGCTTTGTCTTTCCACAGATTGTTCTATGGGCATTCACTGTCCACTTCTGTGCCAGCAAGAAATTCGAGAGCAAATGTTTGTCTTGCTTTTAGATCAGGATGAAGCAGCTTCTAAAGATGGGTGATTTTGTATGGATAACAACACAGGATGTTTCATAAGATTTTATGTATCATGGTTGAAAGCATTTGGGCAAGTGCACTGCATGTTTGTACACCACCACTTGACCTGTCATGCAAAACTGTGACCACATCTTCAACAGACATCAGATCAACTGCTTTCATCCCTCTCCCACATTGCACTTTGAAAGAACCTGTCTTTTCAAATTTTGTAATCAGTTTCTCCAGACCCGTAGTAGACCTCATACCAATGGCTTTTTTCATATCCCTGAGTCTCTGGAACGTCTGCAGGGCTACTAGCACACAGCCACCATTCTTGTAAAAGAGCTTTACCAACAGCACACAATCTTTCATCAAGACAGTCTAGATGGGCATCTCAGATGCAAACTGAGTAACAGCCATGTGCCACAAGTCTGTTGGTCAGTATATTCTGAAGATTACATCGCCATCTATTGCTCAAAATTTCATTATAATTTTTCCCATGATGTGACCCCCCCCCCCTTCCCCCCTCCAGTGTCAGTATTACACTGTTCAAATTTGGCATCATTCTGAGCAATGGTTCTCTTTCTAAAGCGTTTTGGAACTGGAACTTTAATTATGGACACACTGTATACCACAAACCAAAAGTAATGTCTCTATGTTCATGTGTGATGTATTATTTGCTTCTCCCTGAAGGCTCATTTGAGAGCTAATATTTTCACTCGTGCACCAAACATTAATTAAATAAGAGGAAGTATTAAAGCTGTTCTATACCGAATTTTGGAACTGTGCTTTCTGCAATTGCACTAAAAGACTCTGTAATATAAATGGTGATCAGATATTTGCATTCTTTTATTGAAAGTTACAGTCAAGCTGAAACTATATTGCCCCCAGAAACCTTGTTACTTCCTCTCTCAAATTCACTGAACAGGTTTTTAAGTGCATTTATATTGCCAGTAGAAGAATATGAATATACTGCCAGTAGTGTGTTATTTACAGAATTAAGTGAGCTGCTATGAAACTAAAAAAAATTTTTTTTACTAATTACCCAATAATAATAAATGAAAAGCACCAATTTGCTTTTGTTCTACAATATTATTTTTATTGTTAACCGGTTCTCAGCTTACAAGGCCATCTTCAGACATTTACTCAGTAAGATGGCCTTGTAAGCTGAAAACCGGTTAACAATAAAAGTAATATTGTAGGACAAAAGCAAACTGGTGCTTTTCATTTATTATCATGTTGTTCTACCAAGAATAGACGGAAGATTATGTTATCATGATATTCAATAATACTTGCTTTCTCACACACAGATCTTATCCATCCATTAGATAATAGAAATGTAATATACTTTCACCACTTAAATGAACCATTTTGTGCTGATATTTGCAAATACAAAACTTTTAACTACCAGGAACCTTGAATGTATTCCCGTTAAAATACAAGCATTTTGTCATGGAACTGGACGTACATCATTTAGAATAGAATGTTGTCAGAGTTGCTTGATACTCATGACATTGAATAACATCTTACTGTACAACACAAAATTATCAGTTTTTTCCTTTCTTTTTTATTTGTGAAGTGCAGTAATAAAATTATTTTATCCAACTTTCACAAACAGTCTCACTTGTGTTTTAAATTAAGTACCGGAATTTTTTTTCTAAACACGCATAAAAATGAGACAAGTTTTTAAGCATAATTTATTTTGTTTACGGTTCTACATTTGCTAAATGATTTTCAGAAATCAATCTTTTTGGGTGTCATATGCACCTGTAGGCACATCACTCAAACAATGGTTCAAATGGCTCTGAGCACTATGGGACTTAACAGCTATGGTCATCAGTCCCCTAGAACTTAGAACTACTTAAACCTAACTAACCTAAGGACAGCACACAACACCCAGCCATCACGAGGCAGAGAAAATCCCTGACTCCGCCGGGAATCGAACCCGGGAACCCAGGCGTGGGAAACGAGAACGCTACCGCACGACCACGAGATGCGGGCCAAGGCACATCACTCTTATAAGATTTTAACACTTTGTCATGCTGACTGATATAGGCATTGTGAATGTTTATTTTAGTTTTGGCGATAAATAAAGCAGAATTGTGGACTTGTTCCCACTTACCATCCACAATTTCATGCAATGATCAAACTTCTGTAATTGTAGCAATTGTTTTTGTGTTTCCATAAGCAAGGCCACTCCTTGTATAGTTAAATAAACTGTAAAATTGTTGCTACCTAACAAGCACTTTTGAGACACTTTTAGGCACTGCAAAATACACACATGGCAAAATTATTGACACAAAAACCAAAACATTGTGATGGTGCTTCAAATTTCAGTTGTGATGTGGCTGATAAGCGGCATCACAAACTTGAAAGTGACTTTAACTTTTGTGGCATGGCTCAAAGTGGCATCACTGGTATTTTGGAGTTTCTACATGCAATTTCAGTGATGCCACTCAAGTGGCAACCAAATGGCATCACTTTGGTGGCACATGTAAACCTAGCTTGAGTATGCAGAGGTTCATAAGTGCTAGCCCAATTTACGTTGGACAGTGCTATTCATAAAGGTATTTTTCTTGTTTTGTGAAATAAGCTAATAAATCAACAGTCATGGGTGGTTTCAGTGTCATTCATAATGGTACCAAACTACATGTACATCAATTCTCTGCAAACTGCTGTGAAGTGTATGGCAGCAGCTACTTTCAGTATTAAGGTTTCTTATCATACCGTTTGCATATAGAGCATGGGAAGAATGCTTAAATGTTTCTGTGTTTACTGTAATTAGTATAATCTTGTTTTCATGGTCCCTACAGGGCCGAAGTCCTTCACTGACAGAAGTAAGAAGCATTACACTACAAATATTTTGACTGACTGCTGTGAAACTGACAGGCCTGCTTCAATATTTTTATTCCTGTGGATTATGTTGAATAAAATGTTATCCATACTGATGATGAATGATGTGAATTGCTGCATGATGACTACTGGATGTGTGTAACCTTACTGGAACTTTTCGTATGGTAGTGGTGACGCAGGAAATTTGCATAAACCTTATTGCCATTTTATAGACCTGTATGGTATCTCCAATGGGCTACTTGTTTCCACTCATCTGCTCGCACATATTTATGCAATTTCAGGCTGCTTCACCATTTGAGATGCAGAAACACAAAAAACAAATAGTTCCTTTTTTAATGATGTGGTAAGCTATATTGGCACACTTATTTTATTTGACAGTACTACTTAGCCAGCTTGTCAGTATCTTAAGTGTAGCACATTAATGTAGGTGACTGTGATGAGTGCTTATAGGGGTGTACTACTGTGTGTGAGTTGTTGAGAATGATGGAGAAAGAAGGATTATGTTGAAACCTGGTGCTGTCACATAGCTTTCTCCCCTTGAATAGCACTGAGGAAGCCACCAAGCTTATTGTTCTTATTCAACCATTAATAGAGTTACAAATTGTCATTCCATGATACACTACAGAGAGATATGGGTTCTGACTCATAATATTGGCGCAGTTTGGTGACAGGGACCTGTGTACCACCGTCTCTGTCCTTGGCAGCCAAATAATAACAACAAAAATGTCTTCCACCAGAAGTCAACTTAGCTATCTGCATGCTGACTGTCATCAGTAGTGTGTATCGATGAGCTGGGTTAAAGACAGTCGATAGTGATAGGTGTAAATTAAATAAGTGGTTTGTTTTGAAGTATTAGATGGAAACAGCATCAGAGAAATAGAAGAGGAAAACCTATTGTTGTTTTCAAAGCAGTTGTTTTTCTCCTTAGGTACCCTACATTAATATATATAGAGCACCATATACAAGCGAGTAATCCACACCGTTGAATAATCCACACAGTTAAAAAAAAAAAAAAAAAAAGAAAAAAATTGGTTTTAATTTGTATTTTATTTGCAAAAAAAATGTTTTAAAATAATGATTCTATTTGTCATCACTTGCATCATCATCACTAATGGAAGAATTGCTGCTGTTGCCATCCTCCCATAGAGTGTAGTCCTTGCTTCCATCCAGTGAATTTGTTATACCACACTTTTTTTGAAAGATTGTTCCACCAGAGGTAGTGGAATGGAGTCCATGCACATTTCACCCATTCACAAATTTGGGACAAATCCAATGGCTTGATTTTTCCACTTGGCGTGACCTTTCATTTTCATCAACCATCCTTTGTGAATATTGCTGTTTAAGTGCAGCCCTGAATGGCTGATTTAAACAAACATCTAGTGGTTGCAGTACAGATGTTAGGCCTCCAGGGATAATGACCAAGTCAGTTTTTCCCTTTTGTAACTTGTCTCACACTTCTGCAGTTGTATATCTGCAGAAGCTGTCCAGGACCAAAATGTTATGTGAATTCAGTAATGTACCAGGGTAATGTTGCCAAATATATGTCACCCTGTCAAACGCACGTTTAGTGTCCATCCACCCTTTTCAGATTCACTCTCACCAATATGCCTTTGATGAGGTTTATGTAAAATTATGCATAAATGAACAGATGAATGCCAAGAAGAAAACACTTTACTTGCTGTGACCATGGTATGCAGATTATAATTTAATTTGAAAGAGTTGTGTTTAGATTTACAGGCTCAAGGAAGTATTTTTTAGATATCACAGGATGCTTTTGAAAAGCAAGTAAATGCCTCTTTCTTTTTGTGTGACAGAGAGGTAAAATAACTATGAAATTCTATGTCTTACAAAGTATGTTTAGTACATAGCAAATGCATAGGACAAATGCTCACTATAATGCAATTTATTTACTGACCAGTTTTTGTCCAGGACCATGTTCATGATAGTCAAATATGCTGTTATAAAACCAACATTACATATCATACATTTTTCAGAACCCAAGGTACATGATTTAAGTCAAGCAGGACAATTCTGAACATAATTACTATGAGAAATGCAGGTGATAATTATTCAAGCAATTAGTGCCCCTCCATTGTGGTTGCACCTGTGGTATGGCTATCCGTATCACTGAGGCATGCACGTTTAGATTTAAGGTAGACTGTCTAAAATTATCAAAACTGAAAGATCAACAACATAGACAGCAGAGATCTGGAATTTTCGTAATTTGCAATAGATGTTTCCCATATAGGCCTCTGTGACTGACAAGAGAAATAGAAAGTGCAATGTTTAGATATTCGTTTAGATTAGCCCCTACATTTCCTCCTCTTTTGCCATCATTAGATTTAACATTATAAGTACTTCATAAACATGCTATTTGAATCTGCTTCTTGCTTTTTACAATGGCTGCTCATCCCTCTCTGCCATGGTTCACTATGCCACAGCAACTAAGGTGTCCATTTTTAGTCCCACAACACTTTATTGCACAACATTAATAAAACTTCCAAAAAGAATTCTTTTGGATGTGAAACGTTGTTATATATGCTCCCACATTTCCTCATATCATTATAAAAGAAAGGCGAGACGGAAAGTATGAGTATTTATGCCCAGTAACTAGTTTCTTGACACAAAATTCTCCAACAAGACGCTGCACCTTTCTCAGTTTCACTATTTCTTGAACGTTAAAAACATTTAGATAGTTACTCTACAGTTTTCGTACACAACTTGTTAGAATCAAAAGTATTAATTAAACCCGGATGAAAGAAAGCATAACTGAACTCGAATTAAACTCAGAAAAATTAATGGGTAATTTTTATCACTTAAAAACAAAAATGAAACTAGGTATTAACTAATCACGGAAAAATGATCTGCTATCAATGAAACGCAAAAACTGAAAAGAAAGTGGATATTAATTATACCCAACAAGTATCGACCACTAACTTGCAAGGAAAACTTCCTCATTTTTCATCTGGAGTGACCTACAACATAATTAAGATATGGATTGTTCAGTTTTTGGTAACTCCCAACTGTCATCCACTTTCACATTACTATTATTTCTCTATCATAGTCATTGTCTACACCTACACATTCCCAGTGGGAAAATTACACCCACAGTCTTTGATATATTACTGTAACATCTCCTTTCACCTTATCACAGCTTCCCATGTTCCCTGGTTGCTGGACCATTTAGATTAATTTTTACTCTCACTTACAACTGACTCAAACTCTACTCCCTAATTTCTACAAACAAGGAAATTAGGTCTTTGGTTTTGCCAAAATAAGGTAATTTAACATGAAATTTAAATTATCATCCCTTGACCCATGGTTAAGAACTCTCCACTGTATAAGAATTTTTATGTGTCTGTACCTATCTCTTTAGATTTTTTATTGTCTCCACAAGAACCCAGTCTTGTACTTTGAAATCAACTCTATTCACTCACTTATGATATTGTTCTTTCCATGTACTTATTTTTTCCTCAATATTTTCCTTCATTAAGTTTCTCTTCTCATCTACACTCAGTTCCTTTTTGTATGGAAAAGACACTATTTCTCGTATTAAATTAGGATTTCTCACTCTGGTCATGATCTCCTGAGGTTTGAAATTAGTGCTCTCACATTTCCCTACTGTTTAATAATAGTCCATTTCTATAAAAAATTTCCCCAAGAACTATGTTTACGACTATAAAAAGTCCAGTATTAATGTTCTATCTCTCCCATACACCTTTCTGCTGGTTTAGAAGTGGATTGTTTTGGAGATATATATATTGATTCCACCTTATTTCCTTCCATTCCCTTTTTGTAAACTTTTGAAATAAATTGCAGTCCATTAACAGATAGAACTGTTTTTTGGCTTTCCATATTTTGGGAAATATTCCTTCTTTAGTTTATAGGAAACTGTACTACTTGGCCTTTTCAGCAGAAAAAGTTTGGCAAATTTGGAAAATACTTCAACACTATAAAAATTTAACAAAATCCACCCATAGATTTGGGTAAGGCACCAAGAGGCCTATGGCTACTGTTGTGTCTAGACCATACAGCCTAGACACAATGCTGTAGCCGATAGGGCACGCAAGGCTAACGCAGACGGGCGTGAAGTCTGGAACATGAGAACTTATAAATGAATAAGAAGAAAAGTACGTAGATGCTTGTTACTTAACTTTTAATTAGTCCTTGGAATACATCTCTCTTGAATATTAGTAAGCTATAGGCACTGATAGAAATGGCGCCTTGCTAGGTGGTCGCCAGTTAACTTAGCAGAGGGCTATTCTACTGTCTATCTCTCGGCAAATGAGAGCAAGGCTTAGCACGTCCAATCGCTAGCTATGTTGTCCGTACAACTGGGGGCGAGGTCTCCTCAGTCTCTCGAGACCTGCCTTGTGGTGGCGCTAGGTTTGCGATCCCACAGTGGCGACACGCGGGTCCGACATGTACTACAGGACCGCGGCCGATTTAAGTTACCACCTAGCAAGTGTGGTGTCTAGCGGTGACACCACATTCCTCCCCCGCAAATCGGCGAACGGTCGTGAGATAAGGCTTCCGCCCGCCGTGGGGAGGACCGCATGTTGACGTATGCGATGAGGTGGGGAGCCTAACAACAGGCGAGGCTGTGCCACCCGCACCCGGCCATTCGGTCCGAGGGGAGCTAGGAAACGCCTGAAAACCTATTCCAGGGTGCACGTCAACATGCGGTGTATGCGCACGTAATGAGACAGGAGGGGCCGAAGGGTCGACCTCCATTGCGTCGGGGAACCCGACGCGCGATGACGACATCTGGTCCGGAGCGGGCAAGAGGTCCATGGCGGAGGACGGCTGGTCATGGGAAGCGAGCGGCGGCGCGTGACCCAGGGAGGCGCGTGGCGGTTGCAGCGAAGCGTCCACTGCGGGCGGCGGCGGCGGCGGCTGCGGCGGCGGCGCGACGCCATGAGGCAAAATGGAAGGCAGCGTCGGTAACACCTGGGGGTGAGGCGAGCCAGTAGATGGGTCCCCAGGGCGCTGACCTGACGGCGCCGTCGCTGCAAGCAGACGGGGAGCGGCAGAACCCAGGCGACGACAGAGGCGCAGCTGATTGAGATGCCGACGCACCTCACCAGAGGCCCCCAAAATCAAATACATCGCGCGGCCGAGGCAGCGAAGAATGCGCCCTGCGAGCCAACGCCGTGAACCGCGATAGGTGCGATAATAGACAACGTCGCCAGGAGCAAAAGCAGGAGTCTGCCGCTGCACAGGAACCTGATGTGGCGGATGCAGCAAAGCCATCAAGGTGCGATGAGAACGACCATGGAGCAATTCAGCCGGCGAGCGAGCATCGCGGGGCTGAGAGCGATACGAAGACAAAAAGAGCAACAAAGCGTCCTCCCGAGAATGCGATTCTTTCAGTTTCAACATCTGTGACTTGAAAGTCCGGACCAATCGTTCAGCGGCACCGTTTGACTGAGGCGAAAACGGCGCGGATGTCAGATGTTGAATACCATTGGCCTCGCAGAAGGACTGAAATTCTGCGGACATGAATTGCGGGCCATTGTCGGAAACAATAGTCTGCGGAAGACCTTCAATGCAAAAGATAGCAGACAAGGCTTGGATTGTGGCAGATGACGTCGTGGAAGACATCCGGACAACAAAAGGAAAATTACTGAAAGCATCGACCACAACCAACCACCGAGCATTCCAGAATGGACCAGCAAAATCGATGTGCAAGCGGTGCCAAGGGGAAGTGGCTTTCGGCCAGGCAAAGAATTTCCGCGGCGGTGCGGATTGTTGTTCGGCACACGCCACGCAAGAAGAGCACATATTCGTAATCGCAGCATCGATTCCGAACCAAGTACAGTGCTGACGAGCAAGTTGTTTCGTACGCACTATACCCCAATGTCCGTGGTGAAGAAGCTTTAAGACAAAGGACTGTAACGAACGTGGGACCACGACTCTGGACTGATCATTATCGGAACGCAACAACAAAACACCACGTCGGACAAAAAGTCTCTCCTTGTGAGCAAAAAAACGACGAACCAAAGGATCCTCGATCCGTGACTTCGACAAGGGCCATTACGTAGCAACAAAACGCAAAACAGTAGCAAGGACAGGGTCAGCAGCTGTGGCTGTAGCTACACGACGAAAATCAATCGGAAACGAGTCGACCACGTCATCGGTTTCCGAATCAATGAACATGCAAGCAAGTTCGGAAGAATCGAATGCTTTATCCTCAGCAACAGGCAAACGGGACAACGCATCAGCGTTGCCGTGCTTAGCAGTGGACCGATACAAGATATCGTAGCGGTACTGCGAGAGAAAAAGTGACCAGCGAATGAATTTCTGTGCTGTACGTGGAGGTACAGGCTTGGTCGGATGAAAAAGCGATGTCAAAGGTTTGTGGTCCGTGATGATGGTAAAGTGACGACCATACAAGAAATCATGAAACTTTGTAACACCAAACACGAGAGCTAAAGCTTCTTTCTCGATCTGTGAATAATTTCTTTGCGCAGATGAGAGCAATTTTGACGCAAAGGCAATAGGGCGATCATGCGAGCCATCTTTGTGCGCAAGCACAGCACCGATCCCGAAATCCGATGCATCTACCATCAACAAAAGGGGTTTTCGGGGATCGAATGGCGTAAGGCAAGTATTTGAAAGTAACGCCGATTTCAACTGGCGAAAGGCGCGGTCGCATTCCGTCGTCCAGACGAACGGAACACCTTTACGGCGTTTTTGGAGTTTAGATCCCCTCTAATAATCACACTCTGACCTAAGCCTAATAGTGTTTCTACATCTACTGTGGTAATAGTCCCTTGGCAGGATGGTAGGCTGCCACGACAGTCGTCCTGTTTACTTCTATCTCTATCCCAGTGGAATCAATTTTCCGTAGCTGGAGGATGTCAGCCTTATTATGGGACAACCTATTCTTAATTAAGACTACCGTCTCTCCTTTAGGATGATTTAATCTATCATTTATATGAATAGCATAGTTTCTAATCCCAAGGTTATTATGAGGTATAAGGTGAGTCTCATGTACTAGTGTTCTTCTACGAATAGTTTTAGGGAGTATTTTTTGTGTTGAATGTCATCTGCATTCCAATTTACTATGGTAAGGGAGTCCTTAAGATTAAGATCCATTAAAGAATGACATCACAACTGTGCCAATAGTCATGATCTTTGACAGATTATCTGGGGCAGTCAGGAGCTGCTCCATCATTGGTTTCACTGTAGTGACTATTTAGCTGATGTTGAAATTGCTTAAGAGGTGGGCAATTTCATAAAAATGGGTGAGCGTGGCCGCTCTGTCTGTTGAGTTGGTTGTGGTTCTCATCGGCAGGCTGCCAGCTGACTGAGGTGGTGCACAGCAATGGCAGTGGAAGGGAGAGCAGTGGTGGGGGCAGGAGTGGCGAGAGAAGCAGCAGGCTCCTCTGCAGCCACCAATTGCTGTTACTGACTCTGTTTCTCAGCAGTGGAAAATTTCGCACATTGAGAGCAAGGACCAGTTTGAGAGCAGCTTCCACTCTCAGTCTCTGTTTGGACTGCATGTACTTCACCATTTCGATTCAAGAGGGACTTTTTCTGTAATTTACTGGGTGTGCTCCTTTACAGTTCATGCATTTTGGAGGATCTGCTGTTGCTTTCTCCTTTTATGAATAGGAATAGGGTAGTGTTTCACACTACATGGTTCATGTGGTTTGATATTAAGCTTGCACTCAAAATTCATTACTTGTCCCCACCTGTCAGAAAATACCTTTATGTTTTTCCTGACGACATTCATTAGTTCTGTCATCTTGGGCTTCAGGTATTCCTTCAAGATTATTAATTATTTTTCAAACTTCTTCTTTCATCTTATCCTCAGAGACTATCCACTCATTACTTTGTGACTCCACAACTTCTTTGCTTCTTCAATTTATATATAATAATTTCAGGGGTAGCACTCCTTTTTCCTCTTCAATATTTACTATCATTTCATTATAATCTATCACAACTATTCCTTCCTTCAGTTATATATGTAAACAGCCAGTCTCACAATTCATGTGCACTTTGCACATCAGCATCCAGTCCATTCCTAGAATAAAGTTCATACTCATCCCAGAAACAACTAAAACTTCATACCCCATACTCTATCCTCCTTTTCCAAACTCGACACATACCTGTTTCGTAATGGATTTACCCAATTTGCATGTTGCCCCTAGTACCTTGGCACCAGTCACTGGCACCTCTGTTAACCTTGGATGGTCTTTCAAAACTTCATACATAGATTTTGAGATAGCCAATATTTCATTATCCTGAGTTGACTAATGCACATTGTGCCTTGCCATATACTTTTATACTAATCACGGGTTGACAAATATTCAACTCTTCCTCCATAATTTCCTTTTATAACAGATCTTTTTCTAATATTTCACATTGATTTCCTCCTATTTCACCCTGTCTTAGGGACATTTTCTCATCACTTCTTTGCACGGTTAATTGTCTCATGTTTTCTGGCCCTCTTGGGTTAATCCATTATCTTGTGGCATTTTTCTCCTTGCTCTTCAATTCCTGCCTCAGTATTTTTTTGTCTGCCTGGTGATTGTCAAGCATTTCTGGTTTTTCCTCCTCATCTTTATCATTTCTTCCTTATTCAAAATATTTTATTTTTGTCATTCTCATCTTTTTCTTTCATTTTCACTTTTTCTGTTGCTGTTGAAACTATTTTGTTGCCTGTGCCCCCTTGATGTAGAATCTCTTCCTTGTCATACTCTATGAATTCATCTTCCAATTTCTCCTTGAAATCTAATCAATCTGTACCCTTATCATGCTCATTATCACTTTCTGCCTCATCTTCATCCTCACCTTCTTCATCTATTAAATCTTCTTCCCATCTATCATATCTGCTTTTATACGTTTCACTCTTTTACTTCTTAGAATCAAAAAATTCTGTCCCCGTATCAAGTAGCAAATTCCCTGAATTAAGTCTCCATAAACATGCCCTATTTTCACCTGACCCACAAAAATTCGACTCACACTGATCCTGCATATTACTCTTTCTATTTGATTTCGATTTCCTTCTTCTCTTTCTCAGTATGCATTGGCTGTAAATGTTATTGGCCATGGCTCATTTTCTACCCCAGTTGAGCCCCTTATTGGTGTGGAGAACCTTATTTCACTATGAGTTTTCTATCACTCTAATTATATGCAACTCAGCAGCAGTAGCTTTGACCTCTTCCTCCTCTCATTTCTGCAACCCATCCTCTTTTTGTCTGAAATGATCTCAGTGCAAAATTGTCTCCCTTCTGTAGGTCTCATTCCTTCCCTAAAATACTTGTTTTCATCCCTATTATACCATGTATTTACCTCATTTATTCGACTTAAAAGCCGATCAGAATCAAAATGCATTACACTAATGTCGTTTTGCAGTTTTCTTGGTAACCTCTTGTGTATGAAATAGATTTAATCTTCCTCACACATTGGCAGGCTGATGTAATCCACAATTCTAGACAACCTTTCACAATATTCCTTCTTGGAATCATGTGAATTTCAACCATATTGTGGGAATTCTTGGAAGTGTATTCATTACTCCCTTTGCCAATTTTTCAACCAGTATTTAGCTCTGGACCACGTAATTAACTCTTTATAAGTATCACATCCTTCCAGTGCTTTAACTGCCCATCCTCAAGCATCTCCAGCAAGACAATACTCCATCAAGCAAATTTTTTCTGCTTTGTTACAAGTATTTGCTACATAGTGCCTAAATTCATTTATAAATACCATGGGATGCATGTTGCCTTTAGGATCAAACTACATATTATGATTACCTACCCCATGACACCAATCAGTGACCCTTGGAGAAAGGCACTGTTCCTTAGAATTTTTCTCTAGTGGTTTTACTTTTTCCTGTATGTCAAAAGCATTTATCTTCATTTTATCTACTTCCCCAATCAGCTAAGAACAAGTTTTGAAATCCCCTTTCCAAGACTTTTGTTTCTTCCATAATGTACTTCATTTTGAGGGACCTTATCATCAACCTCACCTATCTGTCCTATTAAATTGATTTCAATCGTCTCTATTTTTTCATTAAACTAGCAAAATAGTAGAACAACACTCCTCACTCCAGAGAAGGAATTAAGCCCATCTTATACACTAATAGTCAAAATTACTCGTAGGTTCTATATTGGATTTTACACTTCTATTAGCTGTGAGAAAAAAATTAATAAGAGTAATTATGTCTCCAACAAAGAGCCCCACCAGAAAATGAATCATCCCAGTGGAAGCACTTGGTTACAGTTGTAGGTAATGTGAATTGCTGCTTAATTTTCATAGGCTTGAGGATTCATCTCTGACAGTTCTGCCTGCATTGATCTTCTGCCCCAAGCAAGTTTCCATAAGAAAGCATTAGGAATATTAAAGGCTTCAGTGAAATAAAAGTCAGCAGCTTAAGGAACCAATTTTGAAACCTGTGAATTGGCAAAGCAGTTCTGAACCAATGTGTTACACTGCTGCTGGCCACTATTAGTTGATGTCCCAGTAAGTCTCTGAAGTTATTGCCCTTTCCCAATGACAAAGTCATGTTGAAACCAATTGCAGACAGCTTTATGGATGAGAATTTCCTTGAACAGTCTATATACCATGAACCAATTTCTCTCGTCTCTCTCTCACTGGACTCTGCCAACCTGTCCACTGATGTTGGTAGATGATAATAGTGGGCTGGGCCATATTTCCAGAGTCCAAATGAGTGTTGGCAATCCTCTGATGCCTCCACCATAGCCTCAGGTTACTAACATCATAGCATGCAGCTATCACTTCCACTTGTCCATCTGCGTTGCCTCAGCAGTTCTGTCATTAGCAGCAACTGAAGCATCGCATCTTCCAAGACTTCCATTGGCTAGTATTTTTGGCCTTCTGTTCCTCTGATATATTTCACCTTTGCTTGATTCAGAAAATAGGTTATATTCTGGATTTACAATTTTAGATCAGTGTCTACATTTTTCATTAATAAATTTAACATTACAAGTACTTCACAGTTACTTCAGAAACAAACTATTTGAATCTCTCTCACTACTCCTCCACCAATGACAGGCTTCTTGCTTAATATAGGGGCCATCCCACCCCTCCCTGCCATGGCCACAGCAACTAAGGCATCCATTTTTGGCCACTTGAGACCTTATTGTACAGCATTACCATATATATATATATATATATATATATATATATATATATATATATATATATATATATATATATATAACAGAGGGAAACTTTCCACGTGGAAAAAATATATCTAAAAAGAAAGATGATGAGACTTACCAAACAAAAGCGCTGGCAGGTCAACTGCCAGCGCTTTTGTTTGGTAAGTCTCATCATCTTTCTTTATATATATATATATATATATATATATATATATATATATATATATATATATATATATATATATATGTGTGTGTGTGTGTGTGTCATGAAACACAACCAATACAAATGTTTTACATAATTCTAAAACTTTCTAAGTGAACTATTTCCTGCCAGTATCAGTCCATTATTAGTATGCATAGTGGAAATGGGCTTTGAGGTTATTGCAGTAGTTGAAATAGAGTTTTTAGGAGACTTTTTGTTCAGAAAGGGGTTCCAGTTGATGCAAAATGAATGAGAAAGGAAAAGCTTATGAGTGGTAACTGTTTCGTTTTTTAAAGTGTGGGACAATGCTGCATTAGACATTAGTTCAGTGCTCTTTAATGTTTAAACCAGTGTGCACTGGATTAAAGTAAATGAATTACTAGCACATCACAATGATGTAATTAGCAGTCTTTTTCATTTCATCCATAACCTGAGTTATTGTAAGAGCAGACCTTCATTGTTAGTTAAGTAATTACAGTTACTGCCAAATGGTGGGAATAGTGAAAATTTTGGTCAGTAACAATGCATTTTCTCTTGTCATAAAGGGTATGTGGAATGGTAAATTTCATGATTGGAAGCACTGATAATTAATGTCCTTATGAAATGTGTGTTGTGTTATGTTACAGTATGTGATGGTTGTCTCAGTCATTAATTGATGGAATTGGCAGGCTGCTTGAGCGAGAGGTCATTTACAACTTTATGAATGTTAACCTCTTTCCCTCAACAGTGACACACTGAATTTCCACAATCAGAAAAATCATCACTTGAGTTCTATTATCTGTTCACATATATGCTATTGTTAGTATTAGTGGGCATCATGTGCATGAATATTGAGCTGACACGCCAGTGTTGTGGACGATGATAATATAATGATGTTGGCAGGTAGCGGGCTGTGCAGAGCAGGCTGATGAGAACAACACCGATCCCGTCCACATTCATCTCCCTTCAAGGCAGCGCCGCGCTGAAGGAGTAGACCTGGCTGGGGCAGAGGAAGACTGTGATGCTGGAATCGTGGGACCAACCTGTGCCGACTGCAGCCGGCTGGTAATCTGCGCACAACTCAATGGCCGCATCATCCCTGTTGGCAGTGTATCCTGCCCCTCTTTAGGAGGTGGAAATACCTGTTCTGTGAGTGGAAAAGGCAATTAAAGAAAAGATTTTCTGATTATGCACATATTACATTAAATAAAACTTTAAGTAGTCATCCATTTCTGTCACGCCAAGTTCAGACAATGATGAAGAAGCACTTGAACTTAGGTTTATTGACTTTTAATTACAGCTGTGGGCAAACTTTTGTACTGGCATTAGTTAATTGTATCTGGGATCTTAACAAGAAATATTCTGGTGCAAAGGCATGTTGACATTGACATTTTGGTGAGAATGATTTACTAATGATTAAAAAGTGTAATTACAGCTAATGAAATGAGATACTAAATATTATAATCAATTTTAGATTCAACTTTCTTCATATTACAACAATTTTCATTACACTTATCACTTGGATGAGTCCTTCTTATGCAGAAGAATGTACACAGAAATTAATTTGACACTGTGCATTCTCTGCTTTCAGTTTTTTATAAATAGTTGTAAAATACTTTGAATTCATATTCTGATCTGTGTGTTTATTCTTACACATTATTTTTTTTTCTCTCATACAGATTTCATTATCAACGTATCTTTGTACTGAAACACCTGTTAGTTCTCAGCTATATCAGACCACTTTTCTCATTAAGGTACGAGATATGCTTTTACAATTCCGCTCACAGAATACTAACAGAGAAGATTTAGGTACAGCAACTGTTTTCATCAGCAGTGCATCACTGTGCAAAGTGGGATATTATACTCAAATTCTGAAATGGAAAATGAATCTGCCTTTTCAAAATATCAACTGGTAGTTCATGTTATATGTGATGCTAACCACAGAGAAAGGAATATATTAGCATTTTAAATAAAACATCTGGGAGCATATTGCAGATAAACATAGACAATTTCAATAAGCCCAAGGAAGATTAGGAAGGATATTCCAAATTTTCTTTTCTTACAGTTGCAAGGGGCAGAATACATTGGTAAAATTTGCTTCCATGTACACAGCAGAAACAATTGCTGTAAGTGAAACTCTTCAATTTGGTCAACAGACGAGCTGTGTTACAGTATTAATAATCTATGCAATCAAGAGAATTCTGACATCAAAATTTAATAAAGAAAAATTCAGTTGAGAAAATCATATGAGACAGAATTGCTGGTCAGTTTTTATCTTTAGGAGGTTAAATGTGTAGTACTGTCAATAGATTTACAAAAGTAAAAATAGTATTCTCATCCTTGGGTCTGAATGACTAGCCCATCCTTTTTAACCTTCCACGCCAAACCCCCCTCTCCTCACTGATGAAGAAACTATTAGTCCTGGATGCTAGGAAATGTGTCACTTTTTAAGGCCACTATCTGTTTACTCGTAATTTCACCTGCATATGTGTATGCTACATATATTGCACATGCCCCCCCCCTCTGTCCATTTTCTCCTCCTCCCCTTTCTCTCCGTCCATTTCCTCTTCCCCTCTCTGTCCATCTTCTCCTCCCACCCCCCTTTCTCAGTCCATGTCCTCTTCCCCTTCTGTCCCTCTCCTGTGTCAATTCATTTTTACTCCCATTGTCTTGTCAATGGCAGATGGGTCTTATCCCCACAGTACTTCTTTCCAGACAATAAGTGGTATGTGCACTAAGTAAGTGTTGTGACAGTGCCACGACATTTAACAGTGCCGCCACGTCAGTACACGCAAACGGCGATAGAGGCGCTCCGCAACACGCCTGAGTGCGGGAGCGCCACCTAGCTACGAACGCATGTCACGGCATGGCAGTCGAATGACGGATACGGAGTTGGTAGCATGTAACCAGCTATTGTTTCTACGTTTGTATATCCACGCAATTTATTGGTGATTAAAGGTTATAACACTTATTGGCTACTGTTGATTGACGCCTTCTCGAAGTTTCCATTTGTTGTTCGATGTCCGTCGCCCACCACTGCGGCGACGACACTGGCTTTGTCCAAAATCTTTGCGCTAGAAGGTCTTCCATCCACGATCGTCACGGACAATGGCCCTTAGTTCTCTTTGCAGGCCTTCCGTGATTTTTGTACTGGACACAGGATTCATCATGTTACAGCACCGCCCTTCCATCCGCAATCGAATGGGGAGGTCGAGCGACTTGTCCGCACTTTCAAAAGCCATATGAAAAAATTCTGTTGCATTTTCTGAGTTCTTATCGCTTCACGCCTCTGGGTGATCGCAGCCCTGCTGAACTCTTGCATGGCCACCAACCGCGCACTCTACCACACCTGCTTCACCCTGTCAGGCCTTGTACTGTGTCCCCTAGTGTGGGAAAATACTCGGTGGGTGCCGACGTGTGGGTACGAGAGTATGGATCTCACCCTAAATGGATTTCAGGGGTGGTCAAGGCTCTTTGCGGCCACCGGCTTTGTGAAATACGTATGGACGACGGCATGGTTGTTCGCCATTATGACCAGATGTGCCCACGAACCCCCAGGTCCACGACACCTATGGGTGCTGCTCCGGAGTTTTCATATATCATCTCGTCCAGGAGGCACGTTCCATGCACGAGCTTCCGTCCTGGACACTTTCGACCATACTCTCGTGTTTCTCCGCGGGATCTTCTTGGGTCCTCCCAAGAGACCATGGATGTCTCCGCACTGTCCGTGTCTCCAAGGAAGTGAGTGTTTTTTTTTTTTTTCAAGGGGGGAAAAGTGTTGTGACAGTGCCACGACATTTAACAGTGCCGCCACGTCAGTACGCGCAAACGGCGATAGAGGCACTCCGCAACTCGGCTGAGCATGGGAGCGCCACCTAGCTATGAACGGCACCGGCTGCATGTCACGGCACGGCAGTCGAATGACAGATACGGAGTTGGTAGCATGTAACCAGCTATTGTTTCTACGTTTGTATATCCACGCAATTTATTGGTGATTAAAGGTTATAACAGTAAGTACTATACATTTCACCTTCTGAAGGTAAATTTGGGCCAGCAATTAGCAATTCTGGCACATATTTTATTACATCTGATTCTGTACCATCACATTATATCTACCATCGCAGGAACCATTCTTGGATTCACTCACTCTAATATAGTGGAATTACTGGATATCCAATTAGGATGGATGATTTGGAAATCATATTGGATTCCTTCCAAATAATTGGACAGTGATTTAATTTTTACTATCTTATTCAGTCAGTAGCCTGGGTATCAATGATTAACAATTGAACAGCAGCACACTTGCAAACTTCAACTGGGTAATGTATCTACGCCACAAATTCTTTAGCTTTTGTTACTTTCCTTCTATTTTGGTCCTCTAATGTAGAATTTTGTGCCATAACATCATGAGACAGTTGTGATTCTCTACTAATATTAATGTGTGATTCAGACCCAGCAAAATAGTTGCGTGCCGGATGGTCCAGCATGCGATGTGGATCCACCACCACTGCCATTCCGCTGCCTGGAACCGGGCATCTTCCCAGATCCTGAGGACTGCATACACTACCACCTGTGTGGCACTGACCTCGGACACATCTCTGGTAAGTATCTGTGCAAAAGCCACCGCACAACTTATGCTGTGTGGTGCTGTGTTCTGATACCTTGTATACCGTATTTTCATTCTGTTTTGAATGCACAGTGCGGTAAACAATTATCTGTGTAGCTTTGATGATGACCTGAATTCCCTAATGAATGGATTTAGTGTCTATTTGCAAGTGATTAGTTCAGATCTTAATGTTGTGCCCTATTGTCATAGATGTTTGTGAGATGCACTTAAAACATTTTGACAGAGCTCCTCTCCATTCTTCACTGTAGTCATAATATCTCAATTGCCCACCTGCTGTAAGTATAACGTATATACTCAAATAATCTGTGCACCTTAATTTTGAGGGAGGGAATTTATTTTTTCTTTTAATTTGTTTTATTCACAATTTTTTTTCTGAGGTAATGATGTGTTCAAAATTACATATAATGTCAGTTGGTTTGAAGAAATGCATCATGATCTTCTCATGCTGTTGTACTGGTTGATAAATCATTAAAATGTAACCAATTCAGTGGCATGCAGCTATCCTGCTGGTGGGCCTGCCAGTTGGCCCGTAACCAGGTGGCTAGCTGGGCAACATTATCCCCACCAGCCAGGACTCTAGGCCTACCTACGATAGGAAAAAAGAAAAGCAAATTACCATGTTTAAGAATTTAATGTTAATATGGGCAATAAAATATTTTAGTCAATATGTATGCTCCCTTACCTCTCTATTCATCATCATTTTCATTGTTATCACTAGCGAGGGGAGAATTGTTGTCTTCACCATCTCCCCATAGAGCGTCATCCTCTGGTCCATACAGTGAATTTGTGAACCCACATTTTGAAGAATTTTTCCACCGGTGGTTGCAGAATGGAGTCCCACGCACTTTTCACCCACTCACCAATCTTGGGCCAATCCAGCTGTTTGATTTTTCCACTCAATGTGAACGTGTGGTTTTCATCAGCCATCCACTCTATATATCACTGTTTAAGTGCAGCTTTGAGTGAACAATTTATACACACATCTAGTGGTTGTAGGATGGATGTTACTCCTCCAGAGATAATAATCAAGGCAGTTTTCCCTTTTTGTAATTTGTCTTGCACTTCCTTAGTTGTATGTCCACGGAAGCTGTCCAGGACCAACATGTTATGTAAATTCAATAATGCACCAGTACGATGTTGCCAAACATGTGTCACCTGGTCAATCACATAGTTGTTGTCCATCCACCTTTTTGGTTCACTCTCACTAATACACCTTTCACTGATATTTCTGGTATAGTTTTCCTTTTAAAAATCACGTAAGGTGGTAGCTTTCATCCATCGCCAGTTACGCACAATATCACTGTACACCTTTGCTTCTCACTGCTGCCAGTTCGTATCATGATGCTTGATTCTCCTTTCCTGTTCACGGTGTTGTTGAGAGCACTACCAATTTGCAATAACATATAGGACTGTTTGTGTTGCACATTTATCATGTAACAATGAAAATGCACTAATTTTTCCTCATAATCACATGGAAGCCAATGAGTGATGGTAGTTTTCCTTTGGAATCCTAACCCATTTCTGTTGAAAAATCTTGATAATCAGCCCCAGCTATCTTTGAAATTGGTAATGCATAGTTCTTTAAGTTGGCACATTTCACTTGTCACCAAGCATCCATATTGTTGTTTCTCATCTAATAATCGCAGAGCCTTTTTCTGAGGTCCAGATGCTCCGCTTTTTGGCTGCAAAATGCCCAGAAAATACTGTTAGTTTCTTAAGGCCGCATTTTGTTTTTTTCACCAGTTGCAAATACAGCCCTCACTCATGTCATACTTTCTTACCACTGCACAGTATCCAATATTCTCAGCTTCTTCAATAATTTTCAGTTTTTCTTTAGCAGTGTACAAGGAATAACGAGAACTTGTAGCCATAATTAACAAGTTTGAAAACGTTGTTAACACTTCACTTCTAATGTGCTACTGTGCTACTTACATGTCACAGACCAAGGCCACAACAAATCAATAGTATAATGGGATCTATTGTTGGAGGCAGAGCAGTACCAAACTTATTTTGAATAATCCACGCATCGCAGTTTTTCATCCCTAAATTCAGGAAAAAACGTGCGGATTATTTGAGTATATACAGTAACTATTAAACCTATGACACCATTCCTCTCCTAAAGTGTTTGTAACATGGCAAGGGGAAGTGGTGGGTGGTAATGTACTGTGAACATTACGACTCATCTGAGCTTACACAATAAGATTCATGCTAGGAAAAAGAGGTGAAAAGACTTGGATGTCAATGCATCTGCCTAAATATTTGTGACTCCACAGACATATGTGTTTTAATATTTTTTGCAGATAATTTGATCTTACAAACAAAGCCAAATCAAAACTATTTTGCTGCAAAGCAAGTGCATACTATAAGTTGATCAGAAACACTCACTGCTGTCAGAACCATTTTACAAACAAACACTAGGTTACCAGAATGAGATTTTCACTCTGCAGCGGAGTGTGCGCTGATATGAAACTTCCTGGAGAATTAAAACTGTGTGCCCGACCGAGTTTGAGTCTCGGTCGGGCACACAGTTTTAATTTGCCAGGAAGTTTCAAACACTAGGTTAATTCTTTCTCTAATATATCCCTTACCCTAGCTATGCCAATCCAACAAGCCATGTGGGAAAGATTCTCAGAGTTCAGTAGCTAGGAGATGGGAACAAACAAATGGAAGGTATGAGATTGGTTGTGAATCATGCATAGATAACTCAGTTGGTGAGATCATTATTCTTGATAAGCAACAGTCTGCTTCAAATAATTGTCCGACACACAGTTTTATTTGTCAGGAAATCTTATGCAGTTGTCTGCTTTGTGCAAATGGCTTGAGAGGATTGCAAGCCCTTTGGTTTCATGTAGCAGTTATGAGCAGTATTAATGTAAAATTGACATACTCAAGCTTTGTGCTAACTGTTGTTTCATTTTCTTGTGTTATTTGTGCATTATTGATGGTTTCTTAATTTAGGGGCACCAGTATAGCGCGTTCTTAATTTATCAGTATACAGTGAGATCAATTTTTCCCCCTTCTGTTCTGCCCAACCAGAGATCACGTGACAGTTTAAATTCCATCTCATGTCCATTTCTCCTTTTCCTCCGATATTTTTCCATCTTTTCACTATCTCTCTCTATTTTTTCTTCTGACAGCTTCATGCCTATTCTCTTATTGCTTTTGGCTTGGAATCTGATATGTACTGCACTGCTGGAGGTGCAATAACATGCCTCAGGCAAACAATGCAGAACAAGTTTATTAGTAACTACAAGAACTCATTTCTCCCCCTTGGAGTAGGTTTTCCTCCTTGGAGTAAGTTTTTATGTTGACAGTAATGTGGTTATGTCAGAGTTGCTCTTGAATGACACAGTAACTGTTTGTTGAGCTCATGGCCCCAAGAAATAACAAAGTTAATTTCTGGATTTACTTTAGAATGAAAAGTTAATAACACAAAGCACTACAAGGGCCAAGACCAAAGACCACACATGTCCCCATTTCAGAGCCCATGTCTTCATGAAGCCTAGTGACAGCACTGGCAGCTCTACACAGTGGAGATTACTGGCTGGGAAATGATGTTGAAAACCCTGATGGCTCCTTAGTGACACTCTGATTGATGAACCGCTACTGTGATAGGCACCCGGACCATAGAGCTCATCGTTAGGAATGAACTGGCCTGGCACAGCCTGGACACCAGCATAAAGACTGTAAAGATGCCAATACACAGCCAGGTCTATTTGCAGCCTTGCAATCCTGTGTAGCAAGGAGGACTGTGGGGCCAGTGACCTTCTGTGACCGCTACTAGTCATTTCCTTTCCTGGTCCACTATCTATGTGCCTCCTTATGAGCCCTAATTTCTTGTATCTTATCTTCATGGTCCTTACACAAATATATGTTGGAGGTAGGATATGTTCTAAAGCCAGCTTCAAATCCTGGTTCTCTAAATTTGCTCAATAGTATTCCTCAGAACGAACATCACCTTCCCTCCAGGGATTCCCAATTGAATTCCTGAAACATCTCAGCAACACTTGTGTGTTGTTCAAACCTATCAGTAAAAAATCAAGCAGCCCACCTCTGATTTCTACAATGACCTTCGTGGGGGAGGGGCAGGATGCTTCGTCTGAGGGCTTGTGGAACCATGACCATTGTCCCCTTAAGCAAGAGGATGCTGTTGAGAGTTGATAGTTCATTTTGATGATACTGGATGACTGAGTCACCTAATGATTGGCAGGCTATGACTGCCAAATCCAAGTGAAAGTTTGCCACCACTTTTTCTGATTCTGTATCCATGTGGAAACAGATCTCTGGCATGGAGTTGATCTCCATGTCCAGTCCAAGTGCACTGTGGACCTATACTGTATCTCATAGGTGTACCCTGACAGGAACTATGCCCATCGCTGGAGACAACATACCATTCTGGTTGGAATTTTGGAGCTGGTCTTGAACAATGGTAAAAGAGATTTATGGTTGGTTAGTGGAGCAAAATTTCTGCCATTCATGTAATCATGGAACTTCTTCAGGCGAAGGTAATATCCAGTGCTTTCTACGTTATTTGGCTATAATTATGTAGTACTTTGGTAGTGTCTTGGAGATGAGTGCAATAGGACATTCTATCCTATTAACTTCATGGGAAATGACTGCTCCCAGGCCATTGTCTGATGCATCTGTTTGGAAGGGTCATAGGTCCTGAGATATGTTGGATGAAGAAATGCTTATTTGAGATCCCTGACAGCCTTGTCCATGTTGGAATCCAACTTAACATTTTTCTGCAACAGCTGGTGGAGAGGTTCAGCAATGGCCATTGCATGAAGAATGAATTTTCTACAGCAGTTAAGTTGTTCAAATATGGATTTTAATTGTTTACTGTTGTTGGGAGTCAGGAGTTCCTCAATCATCAGGATGTAGTGCAGTGTGCACCATATCCCTGATGTGCTGAACATGTGTCCCAAGTATTCTACTTGTAGTAAGAAACAACTACATTTGTCCTTGTTACATTCGAGATTGGCATAGTGGAGTGCGTCAGATAAGGAGTAGAGGTTGGTGGCTAAATCTTGAGTATTTTTACCAGTAACAGTAATGTCACCTAAGTAGTTGGTCATCTCTGGCACCTTTCATGTAAGATGTTCTAAGTAGTGTTGAAAGATAACAGGTGCATTGGCAATGCCAAGGGAAGCTGATTATATGTACCAGAAAATTCCAAATAGAGTGCCGTTGATCAAGATGTTTTTTGACACATCATCTAGTGAGAGTTGGAGGTATGTATCACACTGTACAGGATGGCGGGTATGGGCAGGCGATGGGCGTTGTGGAATAATAGGGTAATTTTTAGAGAAAGGCCATTTATTGGCTAAAGCATGTTGAAAAGGGGCTACAAAGACCTAGGGAGGTGAGGGTGAGCCAGAGCTTACAATTTGGCAAACATTGTTCGCGAAGCTACCGAAAGTGGTTGTCTGCCAAAACTAAGTCCACAGTGCCGCAGCACCGCGAGAAGCGGGAGATGTTCAATGCTACAGGGCGCGCATCCGACTCGCGGGTGAGCAAGAATACAAGAGAGGGGGCCCGGCGACGGGCGGCCGGGTATATTTGACGCACCACGCGGCTTCCTCCACCCTGATTGGTCAGGACCGAGCAAACCATGCGGGCGGCATGGAACTTTCCAGAGCGTTGCCTGCTAAGCGACGCCTGGGGCGGCGTTACCTCGTAAGCACATGAGAGAGGCGCGTGATCAAGGTGCCCTTCCTCGGTGCTGACTTCCTGTTACTAGACCGTGGGGCGAAAGAATTTACAGGCAGCTAACACTGCCGGCCGTGGCTTGGCCGCAATGGACAAATGAAGTTACCGGTTGGAGGCTCATATAATAAAGTAAAATCCCTTATTGTCTGGCTCATCCTTTACATTCCTTCCCCTTCCGTGGGAGCGGAGAACGTACGTGAATTTGCTCAATGTAAACAAATTTATCTTGGAAAAGAAAGTGAACATCACTTGATTAAGAATGGCCCTCACGGAAGACGGCAGGGGTCTTAATCTATGGGAGGGTATAGAGACTCTAAAGACCTCCTAAGGGTCGCAAGGGGACTTACACATGTCAACAATATTGTGTGTATACAAGAATCATCATAAAACATCAAAACGTAGTAAAACACCTGAACATCATAAAATATCATAGAATATCAAATCAAAATTAGAACAAAACATAGCAGTGTGAATTAGATAAATATGTCAAGTGTTCTTGTTGCTAAGTTGAAGAAAAAATGTCTTTTTTTTTCTTTTGTTGGAATAAGTTGAAAATATAAACATATCACCACTGACGAGTCACGGCGAGGGCGAGTGGCACGAGGCGGCGTGGTGTGTTGTCCTCAGGGGGCAGCGCGCAGGCTGCCGGCGGGAGGGGGGCATGGCCGTGGCCAGGTCCATGCACTGGAACTCAGCGCAGGGAGGGCATGAGTGGAGATTCACACAGTCCAAACACATTCAGAAAGGGAGTTATCACTAAGGGAACACTTCACTACACTACACTAGTTTTTCCACATTAGTTGATATTTCAGTTTCACTCTTAAAACTAAGGGAGGGCACATGCCTGATAGGTATTTGTTTTCTCTTTTTTTTGGATTTAGTTTGTGGCTGTTTGTCATTCATTCAAGTGTGCCAACAGGCGAACGTAAGAAATTTGTCCTTTCTCATGTTTTAGCAGGTCATCAATTGACGATAGGAGGTGAACATTTGATTTATTAGACAAGACCGGTAAGTTAGCTGACAAGGTAATCATGAATGGGCTTTCAGGTATAAAAAACATAATTAAAGGGGTGCGAATACTAAGTAATGCGTAGTGGCATGAAAGGTTATAAGTGGTGTTCCAACAGGAACCGTTTGCTAAAGACCTGCGCGGAGGCTACGTCACAGTGGCAGCTGGCTACAAGGCCGAATCTCGCGCTGCGTCAGAAAGGCGCGCGGCAGATAATTTCCAAGGCCAGCGCGGCATCAGGGCTGCACGCGGCAGCTGAGGGGTCTACGACTGTCAAATGCCGACTGTCAAATGCAAAAAAATAGAAGTGGGATTACGCGTGACATAAAGCTAGATGAGCTGTTACAGTGGGTTCTGTTTAAAATTACATTATGCATTAGTAAGTTGGTTCGTAACCAAGTTCCTATGAAATCCATTTTAGCCCAAACATAATTGTTATAAAAACATGAAAATATAAAAGTGAAGTACACAAGTATCATATTAAATTGTTGTAAATGCCATATCAATAACAAACAAAGAAGTTAAATGTCTCCTTGGGCTAACCATCCAAGTGTAATAACATTCACATTTTGAGAAGAATTTTCTCGTAACTCAATATATTTGCTGAACACCATAAATGGAGACTGACCAAGACAAATGACACCAGTTTGGTGCAGGTGGGGCGTAGATTGTGTCGTTGGATGTCAAAGCTGTTGCTAACGAGAGGGGGGAAACAAAACTCGACAAGAATCTAGAGATTTCCATAGTGGAAACAGAAAGCGTAAGGAATTGGATTAGAAAAGACTAAGTTGAGCGTAATTTCTGAAGGACTTTCCCTTTATGAAGGTACAGTGCAAGGCGCATCGTTTACACGACGTTATCGCCTACTTAACTGTGTATACGACAATTCTGCGATTCCAAAATAGCTGCTTCATACTTCTTCCTCAAACTCGACATCTCTTACATAAAAAAAAAACTTTACTGTGTGACAAAATTCACCGTCTTCATCCTCTCAACATCTTGCAACAAAACCTTACTTTGCGACCAAATTCGCCGTCTTCATCCTCTCAACATTTTGCGACTAAACTCGCCGTCTCTGTAACTCCGTAGTGCTGGCCTCCTCGGGCCCAGCTGGTTGCTTAAAACTCCGTCTATCCTTAAACCTTACTTTGCGACCAAATTCGCCGTCTTCATCCTCTCAACATTTTGCGACTAAACTCGCCGTCTCTGTAACTCTGTAGTGCTGGCCTCCTCGGGCCCAGCTGGTTGCTTAAAACTCCGTTTATCCTTGCTTGTATCGCAGTGTCCTGGGACACATCATACAGTTAAATGCTACTACTTCAATAATCGGTATTCCTTCGGAAAATACAATGGGGAAACAAAGAAGGCTCAAGGTTTTGAACAGAGATTTCCGCTTACTGGCGTTTAGCTGCGGGCTAGACGCGGTTCGCGTCTGACGTTGCCTGATCAGCTGTCGTCAGAGAGCACGGAACACTGTTCTCGTGAACTCTTCTTCGAGATGGAAGATCAAAGTCTGGGCTGAATAGTTTTGTGTCTGCTGAAAGTTGACAGATCAAAGTGGGTAGAACGGACTATGCCGCGAAACGGAAAAGTGAAGGAACGACACAGACAGCTAAGGGACCGCGCGGGTGCCAGCTGCGTCACGTAAGGTACGTGCCCTTGCGGGTGTGGTTCTCTTGTTCATCCAACAGACTAGGTATATGGCCAAAGCTTGCTCGTTCTGTGGGCGTGATTCACTCTGTTTATGTTACCTATCACGGCGGTAGGCATGTGGTGTATCCCTCCAGATAAACTTTCAGATACAAATGAAAATAAAGCATGGTTACATCCTAAATTACCCTTCCAAAACAATTTATTACCTAAGACATCATTATTATTAAACAAATAATTGGCAGTACTCGGGAACTTACTCTAGCATACTTGAAATCCTACAAAACGATTATCCTCATCAATCTAGTAACACAGTGACACATGGAAACACTAGGTTGATACAAACACTAAATTACTGGTGCTGGCAGACTCCAGCTAAAACTCTCTAAACATTTGATAATAGCATAAATGAGACATGGACAAAATGAACAATAGTAAAAATAATACATCGACAAAAGTAATTAGACATAACTAATTGGATGTAAGTAATTGGACATAAGTAATTGGACATAATCAATTAGACACAAGCAATTTGACATAAGTAATTGGCAACTCGTCATAGTGATACAAGCGGTTGCAAAACCGCAACAAAAGCAAAAGTTCAAAATAATTTTTCCTTCAAACAAAACTTCCTTACTCTCCAGTTACATTTCGTAGCAAAATGAATGTAAGCATCCCTTGGTATTCCTTTATGCTCTCGTTTGTGTCTTCATACCAACTGATCTTTGGTACTTCTACCCACAAGAAAACTGTCATTAAGTAATGGCAATGTTGTGTGTAATGCTGTGGAATAGTGTGATGTCACGTTAATACTTCCTTTAACAAGATTCTGATGAAAAGTGGTTTTGTGTCTCCTTCAATGAACAGACCAATAATTATTAAACATGTGATATACTGTTTGCTGTGTTGATTTGTTTTTGCAAATATTTGTGATTATCAGTCACCCAGTCAATCGTTCAAAGATATGATTGTTGTTCATTTTGTTAATTCTCTCACCTACCTGCTTCCATATAATCATTATCGGCGGCTCAACGAAGCTAGTTGCATCTCGGAAGACGTCGATATGACTTACCTGTCGGCACTTTTGTTTTTAATAAAATTAGAGTTCATTTGCCATATAAAAAGTGTGTAGGGAGCAAAGTAAGTTCCTTACTATTGAAAATGTGCATAAAGTAATTCATAGGGTTCGTTATACAATGGTTAAGAATTTCTGTGTTGAGATTCAGTGCAGCTTGAGGTGCTAAGGTGCGACATGCGTCGCGCTCGTGAGATTGTAAGTTGCTGACAGCACAGCTGACAGTACGGCTGCGTCCGGTTTCACTGGCTCGGCAGCATAACTGGCGTTCACGCTTGGTCCGTCCTCTTGCTACGCGTGGAGTTAATCTCTCGGTACAGTCACAAAATTTCCTTCCAGAATTATCTTATGTTGTTCACGACAGTTATGCATGGAGGATGTTCTTTTCTAAGGGACTCTAATAACTTAAATCGCTAGAGGTCACAAAACTATCGGGTTCCAATTATTTTACTTAAACTCTCTGTTCTTCTAAAATTTAGGTAACTGGCAGGTGTTAGGCTTCTATAGAAACTGTATTTTGCGATGGCATTCCAAACCCAACTCCTTGGCTAACGCGTTTCCCACACAGCGGTCGTTTACAGGACAGATATAGAGACAAGTGTCGGCTTCCTTGACGCCATATAGATCCGTTTATTAACCGTGGTGGTGATACAACATAGCCGGAGATCGATCTGAAATTCCAACGTTTGCTAAGCCTGATGGTTTAGACAATACGTACCAGGAAAAAGTCCTCTCTCACGATTTTGTTCCTTACTGAAAACACAGATAGACAACACAAATAGATTCCCATCTTTAGATAAGACTAATAAATCTGTAGGGCAATATAAAGCTGGTGAGTTTATTTCTATAACTATCACTTTAGGTTAGCTGTTTAAGCTGCAACGTATGAATGTACGAAGGTGTAGCGTGGCTACGCACGTGGCGTGCACAGCGATGGGACGGGGGCGGAGGGGCGAGGGGAAAGGTGCAGATGCTGCAAGCGACAAAGATAGAGGCGGGTGGTGGGGAAGGGGGAACTGCAATGGCCGCTCTCTCTCTGTGCAGGCTGTTGGGTGGGGAGGGAAGGAAAGGGAAGAGAAGGGGACCGCATCGCCAGCTGACAGGGAGGGGCGGGGCTCGGCGCATGTGAACAGCTGTAGACAACAGTGGCGGTATTTACGTGACTCCTTCCGTGGCATTTGATAAACAGAAATACGTGGTACCAAAAAACTTACCTTGTTGTCTGTTCAACATCGCATCATGAAAACAATAAAACAGCACTTGAGGAAGACTCCTTTTACTTTAGAGTAACATATTGGTTGTTTAACTTGGACGTATTTATTCATGTTTTTATCGTTGTGTGATCATTTAGCAAAACATACATGTAATAGGGCGTCTTTCAAAGGACAGGTAGACGGCTGCATGTAGTCACTGATCTACTGGCAGTTACAAAGGCGTATTAGTATCATGTTTTTATGGTAAAGCTTTAATACCTGTGTTCGTGCACTATTCACTAAATTAACAGGTGAAATGTGAATCCCTTTGATATATTCCAGATTAACTGATTCTTTCTCTAAGAGTTCTGTTGAAAAGGACAACTTTCCCCTTAATTCCATGATTAAAGAATGTTTGTGTTTTTAATTCTCGACTGCTACGATAACATTACTGGAGACGTTAAATGACAAGACAAAATGATTACATAACTTCAATCACTTCATTAACATGTGACGTCATAAATTCTATTACTAGCTACCAATGGTTGCCAATTCTTATGTCTACTTATAACTAACATGCACACTTCAATTAATGTATAGTAACAACGGTGTTTTCCGTCAATTAATTCTCTTGCTTCATGCAGGACTTTTTCAACTGTTTACATACCATCTCAGATCTACTCTCTGGAACGCAAATCATAGGGGTTTGACCTTAGAGCATATCTACGTTGCTGTCTAGGCGGTTGTATTATCTTTTTCCTTGCTTTTTTGAGTGGAACTACTGGCGTAATAGGCTGAGCTTCTCCGGTCGGAATTTCGTGCTGAACCAAATCCGTAGCCGGTAGAAACTGCCTCTCTTCAAATAACCACGAAAATTCCTCTAATACTGGCTGCAACATCCTTTTCTCCTCACTGTTTAAATGACCTAACTTCTCTGCTAACTGACTCCTTATCGTCGACGCGACATATCGCACTTCTCTAACTGAACATTTCTTTCTTCTTTCTTTCTTATCTTTATCTCGCTGCTTCTCAGCTCCTCTTATTTCCTCAAAAATTTCCTGACCACTGGCAACAATAGTACCCTTCGGTATCACAACATCTTCTACACCAAAATTATCTATACTTACTGGTATCGCAAAACCCTTCTGTCTCCTCTCCGGTCGGCAGATACTTCTCTTTATATGTACTGACTGACGATCTAAAACATCATTCTGGGTGAGCGGGTCAACCAGAATGTCTGTCTTACGCTGTTCTTGATTTTTGACATCTATCCAGAGAATCTTTCCACTTCCGCCTTTTATCCTCACAGGGTCAGTGGTTTTTATCGCCCACATCTGCGGTTTTATGGGAGACTGCGAACAGCGCCTTTCGCAGCTCCCTGGCGTCTGACGGGGGTGCGCACAGCCAAATCGGTGAACTGCTTCGCCGAACTGCACAGTTCGCGTTCGATAATCCACTATCCCCTGATAACGGCGCAGGAAGTCATTCCCTAGTATGATGTCAAATTCACCCTTCTTTAGCCTTACTACCTCCATCCTCTGACTGTATTTACCCTTGTCGATTTGCAGGTTCACTACACACGAACCTGCAGGGACAATTACTTCCTCTCCAAGGCCACTGATATGGTACCGGGGTGGCTGTAACACCCTTCGATCATTTTTCTCCACAAACAATACACTAACTTGAGCACCAGTATCAACTAAAATTCTAACTAATTTGTTCCCGAGTATGTCAACTAGACTAATGTGTTCCACCTCTTTACAGTTTTCGGTCCTAACCGGGTGTATTATTTTTGTCGGGGGCGCGGGTGGGTGGCGGAACCTGCCCCCCAAGCGTTTCCCTGATTCGACCCCGCGTTGCGGCGGTGGCCGCGCATTAGATTAGAAAATGGTGACTTTGTGGGGCAAACATTATTAGCATGACCTACTGTCTGGCAAATAGTGCAATACGGCGCGTGACAGCGCATTGCCGTATGGTTGGGCTTCCCACAACGCTGACAAAGTACTTCTTTTGCTGGGACCGCTACTGGGTCCGTTGGGCGCGGTGCGGCAGCGCAAAAACGCAATACCTCTTCGCGTAACATTGCCAAATGAACAGCTTCAAACAGAGAAGTGGGGGAGGCTGCTTTGACTTCTCCTCCGATGCGGGGGTCAATACCGCGAACAAATGCATCAATTGCACGCGCTTCGGCTTCTGAGCGCAAAATTCTGTTTTCACTGGCATTTTCACCTAGCTTGTAGGTACGACAAGACACTGCTCGTATGCGATCTGCAAAGGCATCAAAATCCTCATTAGGCTTCTGCCTAAGGGTTGATAATTGATCTCTGTAATATGCGGTACCTCTGGTATCGGAATAACGCGTAGTCAATCCGCGGGCCAATACTTCAAATTCGTGCGTGTCACGCAATTCGTCCACCGTTTCTATAAACATTTGGGCTTCCCCTGTCAACTTCAGTCTGGCTACATTGACCAATAGATCATCCGGCCCACATCACAAATATTTTGTAAGAACATAGCCACATTTTCGTGGGACTTCCCAGAAAACGTGGGGATGAAATCAGCAGCAGGAAAATTGCTTACAGTCGCCATGTTAGCAGAAATTGTGGCGTTTGTATTAGAGACAGAATTAGTGTTAGTTGCCTCTGTTTGAGCATTAGTTACAGGGGTGGAGCTAGCCACAGGTATGGAAGTTCGCGCACTAGCTTCCAGCGTCTGTTTCAAGACGCGGTTTTGCTCAAGTAGCTCCTGATTTTGTGCGAATAACTGGCGCATTTGCGCATTTATGGCCTCGAGTGGGTCTTGCGAGGCAGGTGCCTCTACGGGGGTATCCCGTTCCATCGCTCGTGTTCCCATTGGCATGTTTACAATATTATGGGACGCTAGTGACCAGAAAAAAGTAATGATTGTTACAAAAAAAGGACGGCCACAAAGATTCTCAATCCAGTGGCGGAAGATCGTTGAAGCTATAGTTGTAGGCATCGCGGCGACTTACATGGCGATGGAGGCGGTGCGACGCAGTGGTGGCGGCGACGGCGTGGTGCAGTGGCTGCGGCGGCGGTGGTCGGCGGGCGGCAGTGGGCGGCGGCGGCAGCGTGGCAGATGATGGCGGCGGATGACGGCGGCCCGGCTGGTCGCGCAGCACAACGCAGGCCCCTCGAACTCAGGCAGCGGGCAGGGCGGCGGCGTCCGGCTCACGTGGCTGACTAGCGTGGGCTGCCTCGCTGCAGCGCGCGCCCTGTGGGTGTTCACTGGCGCAGCCACGGCCCACGTGCAGCAAACGTGGCGGCCGGTTGGCGCATCTCATGCGCGAAGTGTACGGCGTTTTGCCGGGAAAAATTTAGTGTGGCGACAAAGTCACTACGGGAACGCAATCCACACTTCTGACACCAGTTGTACAGGATGGCGGGTATGGGCAGGCGGTGGGCGTTGTGGAATAATAGGGTAATTTTTAGAGAAAGGCCATTTATCGGCTAAAGCATGTTGAAAAGGGGCTACAAAGGCCTAGGGAGGTGAGGGTGAGCCAGAGCTTACAATTTGGCGAACATTGTTCGCGAAGCTACCGAAAGTGGTTGTCTGCCAAAACTAAGTCCACAGTGCCGCAGCACCGCGAGAAGCGGGAGATGTTCAATGCTACAGGGCGCGCATCCGACTCATGGGTGAGCAAGAATACAAGAGAGGGGGCCCGGTGACGGGCGGCCGGGTATATTTGACGCACCACGCGGCTTCCTCCACCCTGATTGGTCAGGACCGAGCAAACCGTGCTGGCGGCATGGAACTTTCCAGAGCGTTGCCTGCTAAGCGACACCTGGGGCGGCGTTACCTCGTAAGCACATGAGAGAGGCGCGTGATCAAGGTGCCCTTCCTCGGTGCTGACTTCCTGTTACTAGACCGTGGGACGAAAGAATTTACAGGCAGCTAACACTGCCGGCCGTGGCTTGGCCGCAATGGAAAAATGAAGTTACTGGTTGGAGGCTCATATAATAAAGTAAAATCCCTTATTGTCTGGCTCATCCTTTACAACACAAAGCAATTTTTGTCATGATCTTGCCACTGGTATGGCACAACATGATGTCTTCTGCCTTAGGTATAGGGTAGGACCAATGGTGAACTGGGCATTAACCATGGTTTTGAAGTCTCTACAAATCCTTAACAAACCACTCAGTTTTTCCACATCGATGATGGGAGAGGCCGACTGAATGCAGGGGATTGGGGTCAAGATATCCTAATCCTGCAGGCATTGGAGTTCACTCTAAAGTGTACTACTGAGCTCAAAAGGAACTGCGTGCCCTTTAAAGAAGTGAGGCATAGATGAGGGGAGGAATGCGGCATGTGTCTCAAATCCTGTGGCTCTGGTAGAGGGATGTGAAAAAACTGATTCATATTCAGAGCAAAGATCTTGTAGGTATTATCTGGCCACCAACAGTTGGATACTGTTAGTAGAATCATGGACTTCCAACCCCAGGGCACTGAAAGGGTCTAACTCTAGAATGCTTATATCCCATCACGTCAAACATGAGAATGCTCATTGTGAATAAGAATCTCACACTGAACTGACCTGTGACCTTGAGGTGTCATTGCTGTAGCTCTTGAGCAGTTTGGAGAACACCTGGAGCAGACGGGAGCCCATGTGGTGATATGTTTTCCTGTCAACAGTGGTCATTGATTAGCATGTATCAATTTGGAAAACCACTGGAACAGTGTTGACAACCACAGTCAGCATTAAGAGTCTAGGGAGAGAAGCCTGGACATGCAGAACATCTTGAGGAAAAATACCAGGCACCTATTCTGTTCCTGAACCGGGGGGGGGGGGGGGGGGGGGAGATAGGTGAGCACAGTCCACATTCATTTCAGAGATGACTCACAAACTTTTGTCTTTTGTCCATTTTTACACAGGCAAGCATTCAGTTCAGTTGATGCAATGAAACAATTACCATGGGAGGACAGCTAATGGAGGCATCACATGTCTAAAGTGTCTTCACCTGTGGTGAGCAACTTGAGCCTGTGTAAAGGCCAAGGCTGAGACTGGATCCAGGGAGTTAGGTGAGTTGCAAACATCTGAGATGGGTCCTGCAACACTGCTGAGGATCTAACAGGTTGTGTAAAGGTTGTAATAATGGGAAGAAATGTATCCAATGAGTGATCCTTAAGCTTAAGGAGATCATTGCAGAGTCCTTCATCAGATGAGTGGATGGGAATCATGCCCTGAACTAAGGATGTGATGTAAGATTGTTTGCACTGGGAGGGTTTGCATACTGAAAATGGCAGCCTCTGTACAGATCCTATAATGCTGCTATTGATACCCGCTGTGACTGTCCACTGAGCTTATGGCTGCTGAAAAATTTGTTGCAGACAGCTGTGATGTGCACTTGGGAGTCAAAATAGTCAAATACACAAAACTTCAACTGTGCATACAAAAGGGCATGAACCTCAGCCCCTAGATTGAGCTACTACACTTTGGGGTCTGCATAGACTAAAAAGTATGCACACTTCTAAACGTCACCTGTGATCCCATGCACCAGAAAAAGTTATTCAAGCTTAGTCACCTAGTGCCTTTTACCAGTGAACTGATGCATCACAAGCAGTTGGAGATTTCTGACAGTGTCATGTTGATGGCAGCAGTCTTCTCTAGCTGCAGTTCTTGAGTCTGTTGCATATTCTGGAGAAGTATCAACACTTGGTTGGTAGTATCTGTTGTAACAGACATGCTGGAACAGAGAATTACATGTAAGAAAACACTATTTACTTGGGAGGTAACATACATTTTATAATTGAGTTCAATGACGAAAACACCATGTTGCCAGCTGATATGCACTGTGCCACTGGAGGTGCAGTAAGAACCTAGTCCAGGTAAACAATGCAGAACAAGTTTATTAGTAAACATGTGAACTCAAATCTCCTCCTTTGAATAAGCTTTTACATTGACAGTATGTGGTTAAGTCAGAGTTGCACTTACTGTTTGTTGGGCTCGTGGCCCCAAGAAATATCAAAGTCAATTTCTGGATTCATTTTAGATAGAAAATTAATAGCATGAATCTCTACTGCAGCCAATACTGTAATCCACACATGTGCCCAGTATAGAGGCCATGTCTCAGCGAAGCCTGGGATAGCACTGGATGCTCTGTGTGATGGAGAATGCTGGCTGGAATATGGAATTGAAGATGCTGATGGGTCCTCAGTGAGACTCTGATTGCTAAACCATTACCATGATCAGCACCTAGCCCAGAGAGATTGTTAGGATTGAACTGGCCTGGCACAGCCTTGAAGGTGCCAGAGTACAGCTGGGTCTGGCTCAAATGGCTCGGAGCACTATGGGACTTAACATCGCTGGGTCTAATTGCAGCTGTGTGATCCTGCAGAGGCAAGTAGGACCATGTGGTCAGCAACTTCTAATGGTCACACTGCTGCCCACGGGCCCAACGGGTATGCAAACCCAATTGGCTATTGTCTGCTGGACTGCCCTCTGCAGATTTGCTCTGCTTGATTCTGGTATATGACTGGTTACTATGTGAAACGATGAACAGTTCTGGCACAGCAGAATCCTTCTAAATTTAGCACTTTCCTTCTGAAAATATTCGTTTCTGCTGATTCTCCTGCTTTTGTGTTATACATTTCTAAATCTTTTTTAACCTCTCAAATCAAACTCATTATTGATTCCTTTCCCCCAAGACACTTGAACATTTGATTTGTCAGCCTGTCATCATTCAGTTTCTATAAATGTCCAAAAAATATCCATCTGCTTTTTCTTATTGTTTCTGGCACTCTTCTATTTCTATCGATTTATTTTTATGTTTTCTTTATTTAGTTTTCAGCATCTTGACTATTCAACTGCTTACAGTATTACATTGAACATGTAACCAGTGTTTGTACCAAACTAGAAACAATTATTTGCAAGTGAACACTATTTTATGATCACACACGCTGTCTCCACAGACAAATGTGATGAGCGCTATGACCCGGAGAGCAAGAGCTGCATGGACAGTCCTACGAGTAAAGAACCAACCACTCCTACCTCTTGCGGAGCAGCTGTGGACTGCAGCAGCAAACTGGGTGCAGTGTACGCACTGGCCCATGCACCTGCCTACTATGCAGTCTGCTTGCCTTCATTAGCACCTGCCAAGGATGGCACAAAGCCTGAGATAACCAATCACATATCAGTTCTGAGCTGCCCAGAGGGACAGCTCTTCGATGATAAACTCAAGAAGTGCAGACCCAGGTATATGTGGTCATTGAGGTATCTTACACATTTGGCTGCAACCTATCACATACGAGGTCTGTTCAAAAAATTCCAGAACTTTGTCCACAAAGTTTTTCTATGCTTACCTTTTACTTACCGTACATGATCTTTTTTGAAATAATCTCCTCCACAAATGATACATGAGTTTCAACACCTTACCACTTCCAGAAGCAGTCTTGGTACACCTCTTGCTGGTTCGCAGGCAAAGTGCCGTCTGTGAATTTTCTTTTATCTCTCTATCATTGCAAATCTTCATCCTTTCAATGGGGTTTTCAACTTCGTAAATAAAGAAAAGTTGGCAGGGGCCAGGTCTGGAGAGTACGGAGCATGAGGCAACACAATGATTTTGTTTTTTGTGTAATAGTCACATACCAACAGGGATGAATGTGCGGGAGCCAAAAATTGTCTCACCACATTTCAGATCATTTCCTCTTCACATTTTCTCACAGGCATCACAACATGTCCTGGTAGTGCCATTGATTAACAATTTGTCCCTGTGGCATGAATTCATGATGAACTAATCCTTCAAAGTCAAAGAAAACTATCAGCTTGGTTTTGACATTTGACCTGACCGGGCAAGCTTTGTTTGGTCTTGGAGAACATTCCCTGACTCATTGTGATGATTGAACCTTTGTCCTAACATCATAAACTGTCTCATCACCACATCTACATCTACACCTATACTCTGCAAACCAAAGTGAGGTGCATGGCAGAGGGTACATCCCATTGTACCAGTTATTAGGGTTTCTTCCTGTTCCATTCATGTATGGAGCACAGGAAGTTCTGATTCTCTAAGGAACATCTTGTTCTCGAAGCGAAGGTCTTTCTGGTCGTGACCCATAAGCTGTGGGGTGAACTCGGTGACAACACAATGCAATCCAAGACGCTGTGTCAGGATTTCCTGACGTGATTCAGCTGAAATGTTATATTCTTCTGCAATCTCTCAGAAAGTCAGTCTTCGATTGGTGCACACAATTTCATTGATGGTCCTGACATGTGTGTTGTTGGTAAATGTGAAAGGGTGTCCTGAATGAGGGTCATCTTTAACTTCCATCTGGCCATTTTTAAAACACATGAACCATTTGTAACACACAGTATGGCTTAAGCACTCATCACCATAGGCATTCTGCTCATTTAGTGTGTTTCACGCAAAATTTAATGTAGATATGCTGCTCCTCTAACTCTGCCATCTCGAAATTCACAAACTGTGCAACACAATGTTCTACTCAAACACAGCACTGAACAATAACTAGCAGACATGCAATGATGAAACTTTCAGCAGTTGCACATTAACACAGGAGTGTGCTGCTATACCAACTGCATTTTGCTCCAACACTCCATTGGTGCAAAATTATGAATGTTCTGGAATTTTTTGATCAGACCTTGTATTTAATTTCTAAATGTTTTTATGTGTTAAATTCAATCTATGCTCTGTGTTTCAGATTTTTCCTCATGATGTGATACCATACTAAATTTATATCATTCTAGAGCACTTTTTAAATACTGAAACTGTTCTTCATCAAACAATGGAAAATTCAGGATGGAATGTAACAATGTAAGGCAGTCGTGTGTGTGAGTTGCATTTGTGTGAGTGTGTGTGTGTTTGTGTTTGTGTGTGTGTGTGTGTGTGTGTGTGTGTGTGTGTGTGTGTGTGTGTGTGTGTGTGTGTATTGTTGACGAAGGCCATTAACTGAAAGCTTTAAGTGTGAAAGTCTTTTTGTTGCACCTATCTGCGACTCAGCATCTCTGCAATATTGAAACTGTTCTTAACTTATTTTAAACAGTGGAAACTCCAGGTAGGAATATCAACAATGTATGAAAAGATAAGTTGCTACTTACTGCAAAGAAGTCACATTAAGTTGCAGACAGCCACCATTAAAAGACATTTACTCAAAGGAGAAACACATGCCATTCATGGACACAAGCAAGTACACCTCATGCACGCGTGACTGCCAGCTCCGGCAGCTCAGACCAAAATGCCTGCTGCCTGAGTTGGTGGTCATGTGTGCATGAGGTGTGCTTGCTTGTGTGTGTTTCTCCTTTTCTGATAAAGGCTGCTGCTGAAAGCTTTGTGTAAGTGTCTTTTAATAGTGCCTGTCTGCAACTTAAAATGTCTTTATTGATGGGAAGTAGCAACCTGTCTTTTCCTACATTGTTGCTACTTTTTAACTTATTTTAAATATTTTCTCAAGGTATATCTAAAAGCGTAGGTCAATGATAAAAAAATGCTAATGAAATATCTATAGTCATCTTAATAAATTATTGCAGCTGGCCACACATCACCTCTTTTAGAATCAGTCAAAGCACTGATGTCACATTTATGCCGAAATCTATGCATTGCAGCCTTGTTGATTAGTTAGTTAATTGATGATTCATCCACAGATCATTTTACTGTCACTTTAGGCATATCAGCTTAATACAAAAACAATACATTATTAAAAGTTAACAATATAACATAATTAAGAGTTAACAAGGTTGTACATGCAGGTATATTACTTAACTTTGCCTAATTTGCACTTGAAAATCTCTCTCCTTGTGTTAATCTGCAGATAATATGCCTAGCACACTTTGTATACTTTCACTCATTGCTGTCCTATGGCATAATCTTATGGTACAGTTAAAGTAAGAAAATTATTTATTCTACAGAAATGTGCATTAAGAATACCAAATAAAATAGTTAACTGAACAGCTTGCAGGAGTTTCTTCAGACATCTTGGGGCTCTTATATCTTACTTACCAATACGTTTGCTCCCTAAAGGTATTAGTGGTTAACAATAAAGAATCATTTTAGGATTAACTGCAAAATTTACATGATACAAGGAACAAAATAATTTCTAAATGTAAACATGTAACTCAGGTGTGGTTTGTATGTTTGCCTGTGTGCTTGAAGCCCCTCAGTCTTTCCTCTGTTGTTGTAGAAATCAGACAACTTGTTCTGGAAGCTATTCAGACTTTTGCAATGTACATGGCAGTCAAAAAAGTGGATATGATTTACGTCTGCAGTGAGTTGTACCAAACTGTTAGTGCAGCAGTTAGATTGTATTCTGAAAGGTTTCCTGATTGTGCCTAGTGGTGTAGCTATGTAACCAAGGGCCCCAGGGAAAAAATGAAATTGGGGCCCTATTTAAACTAAACTAAATACTTTAAAGATGCAAAACTACTTCATCATCAGCTTCTCGCTGCCCACTTCTTGGCATAATAAGGCATACCTACTTACTATAAGTAAATTATTATGCGTAACGCAGCATATAATATTTGATCATACTTCATAATAGTATCATAAATGTGAAAGTTTGTTTGTTTGTTATGCTTTCATGCAGAAACTATTGGCTGAATTTGGATGAAATTTTGCACGCGGATAGAGTGCGACCTGGGTAGGACATAGGATACTTTGATACTGACAAAAGAATCCTATGAGATAATTTTCAATGTTGGTCTATACCAACCAAACAGAGTTGCAGGCAGATGCTAGTAAAAAATAAACAATGAAGAAGAATTAGACAACCATAAAAACAAGGCCCCTTTCTGCATAGCATTCTGGAAATGGCAAAGTCAGGACTTGCACATCTTTGAAGGCACAGATATGCAGGGAGGTGGGCTGCCATCAGAGCCAGCAACTCATTCTCACTAAACTAGTGTGCTGTGAGCTCAGTGCACTGTACCAATCAGCCTCATTTTGTTTGGAGCTATGATTTCCAATTGGTAATTGTCAGTAAGAGTATTTTACAGTTTTTTTCTGTCTTTACTTCTTGTAAAATCATCAGTAATTACTGTAAAATCTAGACTTGATGCAGTCCTGTTTACGATTGCTTTGAGTGCCAAATTTTGGAGTTGAGCTTGACACATACTATTCCTTATATAAGTTTTTATTATTTTTAATTTGCTGAATGATCTTTTAGCTGTTGCAGAAGTGACATGTATTGTATAAAATATAAAATTGTGGTAAACTCTTCCATAATATTGCATTCTAGCATTGCATTTTTAATTATAATATCCTTACATAATTGGTGAACAGTCCATGTCAGAGTCAATTTAGATAGATCAAGGTGATAAATATTAATAAACTAAAGTGAAAAATTAGGGTCTATTATATCATAATATTTACCTTAGAATTGAAACATTTTTGTAACAAATATTTGACGTGTTTAACTGAGCTGTTATTGTGTGTAGTACATTTCTGAAAATAGTAACTTTAAATATTTCTTCCCTGTTTTGAAATCAGTGGTCAAAAGCTAGTTCATCAAAATGTTTTTTTAACTTTCTTTCACTGTTTTCTGTGAAAATTGTAATCTCTGTCAGATTTTTTTTTTTTTTTTTTTTTTTTTTTTTTTTTTTTTTTTTTTTTTTTTTTTTAAAAACAGTTCCACTGGCTTTGCACTTGAATGATTCGAAATCATAGCTATAAAATGTCAGTTTTATTATAACATCTGTTAAAGCTCTATTTGCCATGTCCAAATTGATATCATGTTTTTTGTGGTATTCTGGATGCATAATTGATGTCTTTCAATATTTGGTGCATGAATTCACAAAGAGATATGGACTCGGAATTTAGCACTTTATTTTAATACCTTCTGCTTTGCTACTCTCATCTTTATTGGAACTCTTCAGTACTATTTCTGTAAGTGTCTTGATTATATTTTTAAAAATGAAGTTTTATTGCAAATTTGTTATTAACTCCCCTAGACCACTACTTAGCTGTACTCAATTTTTTTAGATTGGTTTCTGATCCACCAGTGAATTTTGACAGTCCATCCAAATGGTTAATGCTCTTCCTAAAAAAATTATACATGTCTTGCACTGTTGCAAAAAAATTCTGTACTTCCATACAACTGCCAATGGCATCATTTATCACTAAATTCAAATTATGACTGGTGGAATGTCCACACTCCACATTCGGCTGAATATTCTTAATCTGTTTTTTACATCATTATGAACACCGCTCAACACACTGGCCCCATCACACTCTTGACCTAAGCACTTTTTAAATAAATATTTTTGTCAATAAAAAATAATTTAGTCACCTGCTTGACTAAATCTGCTGTGCTGTTTGATGACTGCATAAAACCCTGGAACTAATTCTTTTATTTCTATAGAAAATAATTGTTCATTTTCTGATCTTGTCTTTACTGCATATCTCAGAACAATGCTTAGCTGATCTACCTTCAATATATCCTATGTATTGTCCATTATGACGACGAAAAATGGTGATCCTCTAATTCTCAATCATTTCATTTTGAATTGTTGGACTCAGATACCTTGTGGATCCGACAAACAAAAAGACATGATTTTAAAAAGGCTTTCGAATGCAAGCAATTGAAAAAAAAAAAAAAACAATAAAATGCTAAAAAATTGTTTAGAAGTGAAAATGATTACCTTTGGGCATATCCAAAATTTGCCCTATTGTGATCATACTGGATGACAAGCTCTATAACGGACAGAAAATTGCTATGGTAGCCTTCCTCCTGACTTAAGTTCTCTCAGTGTCCTCTGTAAAGCAATAAACTTTTTGTCACAGTAAGCATAATATCAAATAACCTGGTAAGAACGATGTTCTAAAATAACACTTCTTTACAGATTTCATTTTCAACTCCTTGTCAATAGTATTATTCTTTTTCCAAAGTTTGAACGCAGCATATTCTTCTGTATGTCCACTCGAGAAACTGTGTTCTTTAATTCTATTTGATAAGTGCTTCCAGTGCCGATTACCTGTACACTATACATTATTACTTTCTGGAGCAAACAACCAGGAAGGATGACAATAGGCAGCATCTAGAATTTTGGAATAATGGAGCCAAAAATGATTAACTCATCCATACTTAGAAACTAAAACATAGTACAATGTTGAAAAACACCTGTTGTTCTAGATTGGGTCTTTAGGAAATGGACCTGAAGGCTGTAATGTTCCCAGTTAAGAATTACACATTTTGCTGATTATCACTCAATGTCTTGATCGTGAAGTTTCCCAAGTCCCATTTCAAAGAGTTTATAGGTCGACCATTATTTCCTTGTTTCATATGTAGATGTCATCAACATGATCAGAGGCGTCGTAGTGGCCGGCAGTATTTTTAACTGTGTTTATTATCACATTGCCGTCAATAGGCTTCTCAACAGATACCATATTATCTGAATCACAATGAGCACAAATGTTTGGGCCAGACGTACTTGTAGAAGGCTGAGTAAAAAATTGTCAATTTTGTTCAATTTTTGTTTACTCTCTTCTTTTTCCTGGCATTGTTTTCGCTTAAACCCGCCAATGTGTTTCTCTCTCTCTCTCTCTCCCCCTTTTTTTTTTCCATTCCTAAGGCTAAATTTACACTGCCTGCGATGCGATGCCGAGCCAAGCGGAGCAATGAAGCGCTGAAATCGCATGACAATGGGCAGGCTTGGTTTAACAGTGGCAACAGAGCGGTGACCATTTAGACTGCAGGCTGGGCCGAGCGATGTGATGCGGTGCGATGCGATGACTCTGCTGCAGTCGCAACCGAGTTTGTGTTTCGCGCGAGTGTTTGAAGCGATTGCTTGTTTGTGCTTGCGTCTGGAGTAATTGCTTGCTTGCGATGGATGTCAAAAGACTAATTAACAATGTGCGTGAACGCCCCGTGTTGTGGAACCAGAAAAATAAATATTACCACAATAGGGATTTTGTTCGTCAAGCATGGAATGAAATAGCTGAAGATTGTGGAACAGACAGTAAGTATAAAAAAGTAAAATAAATAGCTACAAGACTCCAAGAAACAAGTAACACAAACAACTTCGTTTATTTTCTAATTTTAATTGTGTATAGATACTATTACAGTATTTTGATAATGAAATGATGGTCACAATAGTTACAGAATTGATAATTTCGACATGAAATATATTTGCATTAATGACTGTTGACATAGTTTTTGAAGGCCTCTCTGACACTCCTCGCTCTTCTTGAAGCACTACTGTTTGCTCTGTCATTTTGGAAGCATGCTTCTAAAGTACTGTGTTCTGTTATGTCCTGGTCAATAGACAATTGAAGGGAAATGTCAGGCCCATCTTTATCGATTATTATATTGTGCAAGACGCAGATGCACTGAATAATAATGTCTGCATGTTCTACAGAATTTTCAATTTCCTTTCGGAGAAGACGCCATTTACTGGCCATAATTCCGAAAGTGCGTTCAACCACGGTTCTAGCCCTCGATAGCCTCCTGTTAAATAACCTCTCTTCCTCAGTCAGTGAAAGTCCAGGGAAAGGGCGCATTACGTTTTCCAGTAGTGGAAAGGCTTCATCTCCAACCAACACTAATGGGGCTTTTACTGAAGTACCTGGTAGTTCTTTCGGTGGAGGCCAGTTTTCAGTTTCGTTCAAAATATTATTGTACAAGTTACTTGCTCTAAATGTGCCACCATCTGATTGCTTGCCATAGCCTCCAATGTCAACTGCTATTAATCTGCAGTTAGCATCGGCTACAGCTAGTAAAGCAAGCGAAAAATATTTTTTGTAATTGTAATACATTGTCCCAGAATGAGGGGGACATTTAACCCGAACATGCTTACCATCAGTGGCCCCCACACAATTCGGAAAATTCCAGTTGGCATACATGTGTTTTGCAGCGGTTTGAAGCAGTGGTATAGTAGGAGAAGGCAGGTGTACAGGGCTCAGAATTTCACATATTGCGGCGCATGTTTCATGCACACGTTGTGCGACTGTAGTTAGACCCATCCGAAACCACTGTGAAAGCGCATGGAAAGACATCCCAACCTACAAATATCTGAAAAAGAATGAAATGAGCGTAATTGAAGGATGTGTAGGATCTCCGTAGGATTTTCAGTTAATGTGCTAAGGACAAAAAATGTATTAAGTATACAGTGTACTTAATTATTTACGCATATTTTCACGTCTATATTTTCAGGTGAGGTCCTGAAGAATAAATGGAAGAACCTACGTGACACTTTCCGCTCTGAACTCAAAAAAACTCATGCTGAACATTCAGGAGACGAAGGTGGCATGCCGCCTTTCCAATCCAATTGGCCGTGGTACGAGCTAATGACCTTCCTGACTGACATAATGACGCCACGGAAGACAAAGACTGATGTTCATCACAGTAAAAGAACAGCATCACAACACGACGATGCACACGATGACGTACCATTTTCATCAGCTCTTACAGAGAGAGAGAGTGTTTCACCTGATGAAACCAACCAAGCCAGCTCTTCAAGACTGTCTGTAAGTTCAGAGGGTAGCGGTTCGATGCCTCCTCCCTCACCCACCCTACACACAAACCAAAACAAGAGATCCAAGAAATCAACAAACTCTGAGTTGTTAAATATAGAGAAGCAAAAGTTGAAGCTAATTGAGCAACAAATGTCGAAATCATAAACGCAAGATGACAGCTATCATTTTGTAGTGAGTTTGCTGCCAGCAATGCGAAAACTATCACCAGCAGCTCAGTTGAGAGCCAGGATAAAAATTCAGCAGGTTCTTTTGGAAGAATTGGATCAATCAACCACTTCCACTGCACATTCGTTGATGTCACCCTATGCACCTGAAAATCCAGTTGAAATCGTAATTGTTGGAAATCCGCAAAATGAAATAGTCATTTCTGAAATTCAACCTGATGACATTGTTATTTCAAGCCACCAAGATTCTGAAAACTTTGATACTTAAGTGAGTGAACTGTGATGTACTTTACTTCTCATTGTCAACTACGTCAAAATTTATTAAAAAGAAAGTTTGAATCTATCACAATTTGTAAATTTTTCATAATAAAATGATTGCTGTAAACTTAATATTGTGTACTTACCTTATGGTGATCATAACTTTCTCTTCAGGGGTAATAGCCATTCTGAAATTTGTGTTTTGCTTCTGTAATCTATTTGAAACAGACGACACTATATAATCAAATGTCTCTGTACTCATTCTGAAATAATTCCAAAATTTATCCTCATCTTTTCTCAAGTCACTGTACAAATGATGAAATTCTCCTAAATCCCTCCTCTGCTTGTTGATTTCATGCACCCATTCACGACTGCGTTGAATTCTCAGAGCACTGTTTTCCAATAAAAAAGAATTTACTGGGTCGAGGAAAAACGACATCGTGCCGAGACTGCTCAATTGCTGGCCAGATCGCGTGCGCGCGCGCGCACTGTATCGTGTACAATGTGAACACTCCAACGCATTGCATCGCTTTGGCCATTATGCCTCGCATCGCGTCGCGTCGCGTCGCATCACATCACAGGCAGTGTAAACGTACACTAATGCTTGGTTACCCATATGTGCTCGAGTCAAATACTTACTGGTCTTCATTGACTTTATACATTGTTAAGCATAAACCTGACGCAAACATTACACTATGAATACTTCTTCACTCACTGTAAACTCATTAGTTTGTCATTTATGTGAAGATTAAAGCACTCCCTCTTGAGAACACTCAAGTAAGATGATAATAAAACAAGTTGTGCTGTAATGTCGCCGCTAAGCTTGAAAAAAATCTTACAACCATACAAATACACTGGTGTCCAAAATTAAAGCAACAAACTGCTGTTTCCCCATCCTGTGTCTAATTCATGATATAACATACAAACAATCAACAGATGTCCATACAATGTGTCCTGCATGGAAGATGGCATTTCAATCAATGGAAAACCTCACCAACAATGATGTCAGGGCACCTGTCAAATGGAGTAGTGTTTTTTGGGTAGTCCCACATCCACAATCACTGTGTACACAGTCACAGACAGTGCAGTATGGCATAGAGAAGATGCCTACCAGACTCTCTGTGGTGGAGTCCCATAGGAAGAATGGAGGCAGGACAGTCACAAACTCATGTGGCCTGATGGCTTAACATGAATTGTTCTGTTTCTTGGATGTGGCAACATGTTTATAGAGACCAAAACTGTATACCAAAGACCAGGGCATTGCTGACCACATGTGACATCAGAAAGAGAGGACCATTACTTTGCTGTAAGGGCATGCAGTACCACAATAGTACGGCGCGGCAACTGACATCAGGCCACGCAGTACCCACTGGACATGTCGTATTAAGGCAAACAGTGTTGGAAACCTGCTGTATGTGTGCCTCTGATGCATCTTCACAGAAGAGAATGTGTAGAGTGGATTTGTCAACATGCCGCATGTACAGTCAAAGAGTGGGCCAATGTTCTTTTCACAGATGAGTCCCGATTTGGTCTGTAGAGTGGTTCTCGATGGATTCACATCTGAAAGGACTGTGGAACATGATTTTGAGACCGTGGAAAGAGACTGATATAAAGGAGGATCACTAATGGTGTGAGCAGGGATTGTGTTGACCATTCAAACACCTCTTCATGAAATTGTACGGGTGGATCAGAAAGGTGTAACTGCTGTCAGGTATCATGATGAGGTCTTGGGACCTCAAATACAGTTGTTGTGAGATGCTGTGCACCCAGACTTCGTATTGATGGATGATTGTGCTTGACCTCATAGAGAATGAATGGTTGATGTTTTCTTGGAAACAGAAGAGACTGAATGGCATGACCGGCTCACACCCCTGATTTGAATCCCATAGAGCATGTCTGGGATGCACTTAGGGAGACGGGTTGCATCATGTCAACATTTACCAACTATTCTCCAAGAATGAGATTTTCACTCTGCAGCGGAGTGTACGCTGATATGAAACTTCCTGGCAGATTAAAACTGTGTGCCCGACCGAGACTCGAACTCGGGAAGGTAGGAGACGAGGTACTGGCAGAAGTAAAGCTGTGAGTACCGGGCGTGAGTCGTGCTTCGGTAGCTCAGTTGGTAGAGCACTTGCCCGCGAAAGGCAAAGGTCCCGAGTTCGAGTCTCGGTCGGGCACACAGTTTTAATCTGCCAGGAAGTTTTATTCTCCAAGACTTGCGAGCAGCTCCGCAGGAAGAATGAGCGTTATTGCCTGAACATGATATTGATGACATTACTCACAGCATGCTCTGTCACTGTCAGGCCCGTGTTGCTACCAGAAGTGGTCACACCCCATAGTGAGTACATTAACCAGTTGTCACAATGTGTGTGTTGTTAAGTTGGAAAAAGTGAAGAACGTTTTTGTCGACTGTGATGCATGTCGCAGTTGTTCACATTCTGTGTTATTATACATTGTTTCTACTTTGCTATCACCTGTTTGTACTGTTTTGTGGCAAAATAAATGCAACCTTGCAAAAATTTCCGTTTGTTGCTTTAATTTTGGAAACCAGTGTACTGCTGGCACATTTGCGCTGACTGGCCAGCTGTGCCAGCTAACTCATAGTTATGTAAACACCTGCAGACAATTTGTAGAAATGACTACTGATAGAAAAACAACAAAACAGCAAATGCTAATTGATTTTAAACCAATGAATTAAAATAAGGTAAAACGTCTGAAGTAGACACTTTAACAATCAGGTGGAAAGCATATGCCAGTTCAGAAGAAGAGCAGGTAAAGAAAGTGAAGCAACAGAAGGCGGTAGTTAGTGTCATTAACTCATGACCAAGCGAGGTGGTGCAGTGGTTAACACACTAAGCTCATATTTGGGAGGATGATGATTCAAACCCGCGTTCAGCCATCCTAATTTAGATTTTCTTTGATTTCCTTAAATTGCTGCAGGCAAAGGCTGGGATGGTTCCTTTCAAAGGGTATGGCCAATTTCCTTCCCCAACATTCCATAATCCAATGGCATCAATGACCTCATTGTTTGGGCCATTCCCTTAAATCAACCAACCATTAACTCATTCAGTAATCTTTTAACTCCCTCAATACCTGAATCTGACAGATACAGCCATACAGGTCACCACTGGAGCCGTTGTTTGCTACACTGATGATGAGCTGATCACTAACACAATTCACAAAACCATCCAAGACCATGATCCAAATTCACTCTTCTTCTTTTATGAACATTGGACTGCAGTTGGCTACAAGAGTTTTTGGGGTCTATGGTTAATGATCATAAGCTTTTTTACAGTAAGGCAAACATTTGTTGGATCTCTTCCTCTGACAGTGGGATAGTGGTTAGCTGTGTTGTTACCTTGTTACTATTTGATCAAGTTCCACCCATTATGTGACTGAATTGCCCTCCAAAGACTCTTTTTGATGCCACAGAAATAAGTACATAGTTCCATTAAAAGAATTGGCGTCATATTTAGCAGCTATAAACATTAAGAATTCCTTGCATATCTCAGAAAATTTGCCATGTCATCTACTGTAACTTAAAGAAAATTGCACCTTGATATTCTTTCTGGAAATATTTGAGGTGACCTTTCTTAGCTGCCTCACTCTGTGTAGACAGCTGATAGTGGTCTCTGAAATTAGTACAGTAGTTAAGTTACACAAATATTTAGTACAAAGTATTAGATAAAAACAGTAGCTGAGAAGTGTAAGAAGAAGAGCAATGGCTTTCTCATTCTTTCTTTCTATTTTTCCCCCTTTTCCCCCAAAATAGGTACTATTTATGTGTTAAGTCCATCCCTGAAGGCTCCCCTAAGTGAATGAATGGTTGACTTTGTAGCATTAGTCAACATGGCTTTGTTTTTACAGTACAGTGAATGGCTGAAAGCAAGGGGGAACTACAGCCATTATATTTCTCGAGGACGTGGAGCTCTACTGTTATGATTTGATGATGATGGCATCCTCGTGGGTAGAATATTCCAGAGGTAAAATAGTAACCCATTTGTTTCCTTGGGTCGGAACTGTAAAGAGGATGTTCTCCAAGTTGGAGTGTGGAATGTTACACCCTTGATCAGTAAGCTGATAAAATGCAAGAGAGAAATGGGTTGGTTGAAGTTATAGTGGGAATTAGTTTAGTGGGGTGGCATGGAGAACAGGTCTTCTACTCATGTGAGTACAGGATTATCAACACAAAATCAAATTAGGGTAATGCACAAATATGTCTAATAATGAATCAAGAAATAAGAAAGTAGGCAAGCTACTACAAACAACATAGTGAATGCATTATTGTAGCGAAGGTAGACACAATACCAACACCCATCACAGTAGCTCAAGTTTGTATTACATGCCTACTACGTCCACAGATGATGAGATGATTGAAAGAACTATGATGTGATAAAAGAAATTATTCAGATCATGAAAGGACTCAAATTAAATAGTAAGGAAAGTAGTAGGAGAACATACACTGGGGGAATGGAATGAAACGGGAAGACACCTGATAGAATTTTGTACAGAACACAATTATCATTGCTGACACTTGGTTTACAAATCATGAAAGAAGATTGTATTCATGGAAGAGGTTTGAAGACCCAAAAGCGTTCAGGTAAATAATATAATGATGTGAAAGAGATTTTGAAACCAGATTTTAAACCGCAAAACACACACAAGAAAGATGTGGACTCTGAACATAAATCATTGGTTATGGACTACAGCTTTAAACTGAAGAAACTGCAGAAAAATTCGAAATTATGGAGCTGTGACTTGAATAAATTGAAAGAAACATTGCTTGTTGGGAGTTTTGAAGGGAGCATTTAGCATTGATTGGAAATGGGAAATAAATACAACAGTAGACGAATGGGTAGCTTTGAGAGATGAAATAGATAAGACAGGATAGAACTAAAGAGGCAAAAGACAAGTTACAGCAGAAATCCTTCGATAATACATGACAAATTGAATTCTGTATGAAAAAACAACCAAGAAACTAAAACATGTATGAGACAGAATTGCTGGCCAGTAATTATCATCAAGAAGCAAAATATTTAGTACTGTCAGTAGATACATATAAAAGTACAAACACTATAATTGGTGTTGAAACTATTATTTCCTTCTTCAGAGAGGAGGAAGGGATAGGTTGGGGAAGGTTAAAAAAGAAAGTAGATCACTCAGAGCTCAGGATGAGTGGGACCCACCTGTTGTGAGGTTGTAAGGAGACAAAGATGAAGAGGGGAATGTCAGAGAGAGTAGGATGTCAAAGATAGTACATTGGTGACCACTGTACCAGTTTCAGTTCAGAGATGATTGGAACAGAGTAAGAAGTACAGATAAATTAGAGGATGAGCAATGAATAGTGTGTATTAGAACTAGGATAAAAGAAATGAGAAAAAGAGGAAGGAGGAGGACATATACAGAAAAGCAAAAGCCTCTCCAGACAAAACATTAGTCACCTCATTAAAAGAACATACTGGTGAAGCAGTGTGGGAACTTGTGTCAGGCAGTCATATGATTCTCCAGTGCTGATGTAAATTGTGGCAGTGAGGTGGTGTGTATGAGCCATTTGGTTGTAGGAATCAGTACAGCAAGATGAGTTGACTTGGAGAAATGATATATCTTGTTTGGGCATGCTGTTGGCCACACCTTGAGTGAAGTTACCCAATTTAATGGTGTATCAACAAAGATTGTACAATGTTTTTACAAGCAATAATACAGAGGGGTCCAGAAAAATGTAGACACTATCTGATAGACAATGTTAATGGAACGAAATGACATCGTTACAATTCTTGCATGGGGGAGAAGATTACTTTATGTGTTCAAAGTGACTCCCATTGGCAGCCAAACAACATAGATGCTGCTGAACTGTTGACTGAACTACAGCTGTCAGTGTTGCTAGTGTGATAGCTGCACAGGATGCCTCAATGTTTTCTCATAGTTCATTCAGTGTAGCTGGCTTCTGTTGATAAACTTCAGTTTTCAACTTTCCTTACAGGTAGAAGTCAAGAGGTGTAAGGTCTGGAGATTGTGGTGGGTACTGAACACCTCCTATTTGAATCAAATGCCTGATGACAAACCACACCACACATTAACACCCGATAGATTAACACGTTAGTCCATGCGAACGTGAGGATTTTCAGGAGCCCAGTACATGCGGCTGTGGCGGTTTACAGTACTGTTCAATTTGGATTGTGCCTCGACTGACCAGATAAGCACCCTGCAGACTGTTCATCCTCATGAAGTATGCCCTCAAACCACTCACAGTACTCCATCCTTTGATCCAGGTCATCCTCGTTCATAGCACACAGCAATCTTGGAATGTACACTTTCCCCTTGCTTCACAGACTTTTTAGGTTACCTAACAAAATGTTACAACACAGCAGCACTGGAACCTGGACTTGTTGATGTTTTTTGTTGGCCACATCCACTGTCAGCTTTAAATTTATCCTGAATGCAATGAATTGTTATATGTGTTTGTGGCTGAGTTCAATACACATCATGCCATTGCCATTGCACCTTCTAACAATACCACCACTTGCAAAGTAGGTTAGAAATCAGATTAATAATGTTGCTCACGCAGCATATGTTCGCTTTATCGGGCAACAACAAAGTTATTGACTGTGGATGGTATCATCAGAATGCAAATATTGAAGTCACTGTAAAAAAGTCATTAATTTTGGCACTTATCTTGAATGGATTCCCACATAGATTTCGTCGAAGTTGTTATGGCTCATCTTGTTGATTCTAGGGTGATTCCACTTTGACTGCTAGAAGGTCCAGATCTGTATTTTAGCAATATTTGAAGACGTAACAAATGCGTTTTTCAGGAAATTCTTAATGATCAAACAATCCCAGATCAGAACAATGGTATGGTAAAAATAATTTTTGACTTGGTGTTCACGATCCACATTTTTATTAAACTTCTTGTAAATTCACATATTCTTCTTCTTAATTGTCACATCATCATGAAAACAGTTTTGTATCAGTCTTCATATATTTAATTTCCACTTTAACCAAACACAAGACTTGACTGTTCTTTTACAAAGCGAAATAACAACTTAACTTCTGCAAAGTGAAACAAAGACTGCTCTGTGTGCATTTGCGACAGAACGTTTACAAATAAGTCAAAGATTTTGACAGTCTCACAGAAATGAATACACACAAGAACCATATCACTGTAATATATCGATACATCAGAGTACCTATACATTAATAAAACCAAATGTGAACATTGTCACAAAAATGTGTCTGTTACTTCACAGAAAAGTAGTACGATATTACTGGTATCGAGAACTGGGGTTGGAGTGCTGTAATGGTCACATAAATAAAGATCCATTACAACTTCTATCATATTTTTGCACTTCCAGTGCCACTTCAATATGTCCTTGTGCTCCTCAAAAGACAATCTTACTTCGTTCATTGCTGCACTGTCAACTGCTGGAAAATGCATACCATGATCTGTTGAGAAAACAATGGACTACACTACCACACAAAATTGCAATGATATCTCAGTTTGTTCCAAATATATTAACTATCAAAGAGTGTCTACATTTTTCTGAACCCCTCTGTATATCACCCGCACTCATGTAACAGGGCATAAGAATGAAGGTCATAAGAAGATCCTAACTGACAGGGATTGGAGATGAGTGTCATGGCTTGTCAGTAACAGATGATTTTCATACCTGACAGAAGTTACTGTTGTTAGTGAATGGAGTCAACCTTACCATCTACACCAACAACTCTCCCATGCTTTCCCCTCCCATGGCTATGCCACAGATCATATTTACAAACAATTCTCCTGGCAATTGCCCCCTGCTGCACTCTAATATAGTCCACACTTCCAGAAAAACTCAGAAGCCTCCGTCTTGTCATCTAATATTACCAGGCCCTGGATGGCCACTACATTACTCTTCTAAGGCTGTAACTTTCATAAGTCAGGCTCTGAAATGGGATTCTGTCTCCTTGTTATCTTCCCCACACCACCCACAGTCACCTTCTGCTATCCTTCTGACCTCTAACCCCATGTAAAACTTGCATCATGCATACACCCATTACCACCTACTCCAGTCCCCCTACTGGTACCTCCTACAATATCAAAGGTAAAACAACCTGAACGCATGTTGTTTACCAACTAACTTATGTCCACTGCAAAGCGTTTTGTGTAGAGATCGCCACAATTAAAATGGCTAACCAGTGTTTCTGTCATCAGCAAACATAATATTTTCTTGGTTCTAACATTATCTGAAAAGTTATTGATGTATATTTAAAAAAATAATAGTTTAATATGCTATGCTAAAGAACTCCTGTAATAATTTATTTTCCGTCTCTTAAATATTTCCCAAGAAAGGAGATTTCTGCTATTTCTGACTTCTACCTCATTTTCCAGATAAAAACAGAATGATTAATTTGCTGTTCCCATTATTACTAATGATTGTAGCCTCTCTAGTGTGATTTTATCATTAACAGTATCAAAGACTTTGAATGGATCTAAACAAATGCCTGTGACACTGCCATCATTGTCTTGTGCATCAAGTACCACTTTTGTAAACTCTGCTATGATTCTCAGAGCCAGTGGTTCCTTCTTCAGGCAGAAGGGTTAAAGGGGAAGGAAGAGGGGTAAAGGAAAAGTACTGGAGAGGTCTAGGAAAAGGAGTAGATTTCAGGAAAGTCACCCAAAACCATGGGTCAGGGGAGACTTATCACACGGGACGAGAAGGAAAGACTGATTGTTGGGGACTGCATCAGACGAGATTTGAAAACCTGAGAGCTTAATGGTGGAAGACAGGGTAATATTCAGTCAGAGATTACTGCTTAAACATCGTGCATGAGGTGATAAGAGTGAAAAGCTAAGTGCATTGTGCATAACAGAGGTATGAGGGGTGCAGCCCTTTTACCTTCTTAGGAAGAACCTTTTACCTTTTTACCTTCTTCGTAAGATGCACAAACCCAATCATACTCGCCTGGCTTCAAAGCACCCAATGAACATATGTCTGCCTTAGTTGATCAACACCTTCAACCCATAGTTCAAAGACTCCCCTCCTACATCAAAGATACCAAACAATTCCTAGAGTGTCTGAAATCCATCCCTGTCCCACTCCCACCACATACCTTGCTTGTCACCATTGATGCCACCTACCTCTATACCAACATCCCCCATGTACATGGTCTGTCTGCTACTGAACATTTCCAAATGAGTGACATCCTTCATGCTCACCTTAATCAGCTTTATACTTACCAAGAACTATTTCACCTTTGAGGGGCAGACATACAAACAGATCAGTGGTATGGCCATGGGAACCAGGATGGCTCCTTCCTGTGCCAACCTTTTCATGGGATGCTTGGAGGGCACTTTCCTGGGCTCCATAAGTCTTCAGCCCCTGGTTTGGTTTAGATACATTGATGACATCATTACCGTATGGACTCATGGTGAGGCTAACCTGCTAACATTCCAGGAATCTCTGAATACCTTCTCCCAATTAAATTTCACATGGTCCTATTCTGAATCTCATGCCACTTTCCTTGATGTTGATCTTGTCCTCACCAAAGGCCAGCTACACACTTCTGTCCACATTAAACCTACCAACAAACTTACGTTTTGACAATTGCCGTCCTTTCCATGTCTAATGTTCCCTCCCATACAGCATTGGCATCCAAGGCAAATGTATTTCTTCAGATGCAGACTCTTTACAGCAATACACCACCAGTCTCACCTCAGCCTTCACTGCACATAATTGCCCCACCAGCCTAGTTAAAAATCAGATTTCCCGAGCCATCACATCGAATCCTGGTATGAAAGACAACTTTGGAGCACACCACTGGTGACTCATATTATCCTGGGCTGGAATGTGTTAATCAGCTTCTTCAACTTCCTAAAATCATACTCTGAAGTGAGATCCATTGTGTCTGAAATTTTACCCACCACTCCTAGAATAGTTTTCTGTCGTCCTCCCAACCTCCACAATATTCTTGTCAGACCCCATGCTCCTTCTGCACCCATCTCCCTACCCTATGGATCCTACCCCTGTGATCATTCTTGCTGCAAGACTTGCCCTATGCACCCTCCTACCACTAACTATAGCAGCCCTGTTACTGGCAAAACATTTACTATCAAAGGGAGAGCCTCCTGTGAAATGACACACGTCATATACCAGCTGTTATGTGTAAACGCTGTTTGGCCTTCTACATCTGGATGACTACCACCAAATTATCAATTAGGATGAATGGGCATAGGCAGAGGGTGTATACTGGCAACTCACAATATCCTGTTGCAGAGCATGACAGACATGACCTCGGTACCTGTTTCTCCACATGTGCCATCTGGATTCTTCCCCCAGACACCAGTTTCTTGCCACTCACCTGGCCTTAATTTACGTTAATTTCTTCTGACCCAGCATTTCTTCACAGTAACTACTCTTTATTTCACTCCGTTTTAGTTTTCTACATCTTTCATTGTCTTGCCCATCTATTTTTCACTGCTCTCCTCCCACCTCTATTACGTACAATGCAATTAGCTTTTCACTCTTATTACCTCATGCATTATGTTTGAGCAGTAATCTCTGTCTGCGCATTACCTTGTCTTACACCTTTAATTCTCTCAGGTTTTCAAATATCGTCCAATGCAATCCCCAACAATCAGCCTTTCCTTCTCATCCCTGCAGTAAGTCTCCCCTGCCCCGCAGTTCTGGGTGACTTTCCCGAAATCTACCCCTTTTCCTAGACTTCTCCAGTCCTTTTCCTTCTCCCATCTTCCTTACCCCTCAACCCTTCTGCCTGAAGAAGGAGCCACTGGCTCTGAAAGCTTGCTGATTACAACTGTCTTTTTTGTGTGTGTTCTGCCACTGCTTGGTGAGTACATATTTTTATCTATCCAATTAAATTATTTTGCTTGTTTTAGATACTCTGGAAAGATACCTTAGCTGAAGTACTTATTTATTATGTTAGTTATGAAAGCTGATATTATGCCTGTGCATTCTGCCAGTACACAGACTGGCACTTCATCCATGTGTGCTAATTTTTAATTTTTGTGCTGTTTTCATGAATCCTTTGTGGGTGGCATCTTGCCCCCCATCTCACCAATGAAGGTACAGTTGTGTGGATCATTTACTAACCTATCCCTGTTCTTCCCATATATGTTTTTATGCATATGTTTGTTTTATCTGTGTTTGCAGTTTAATGACCTTCCAAATTCCATTGCTTTTGAAACTTCCTGGCAGGTTAGAACTCTATGCCATATTGAGACTCAAACATGGGACCTTTGCCTTTCACAGGCAAGTGCTCCACTGACTGAGCTATCCAAGCACAACTCATTACCAGCCTGTGAGGGTGGCTCATGGATTGTGCTTAAATGGCTGAGTAGGTAGAGCACGTGCCTGCAAAAAACAAAGGTCCCAGTTTCAAGTCGCAGTCTTGCATGCACTTTTAGTCTGTGAGGAAGTTTCAGATCATGCACACTCCACTGCAGAGTGAAAATTCATTTATTTACACTCCTGGAAATTGAAATAAGAACACCGTGAATTCATTGTCCCAGGAAGGGGAAACTTTATTGACACATTCCTGGGGTCAGATACATCACATGATCACACTGACAGAACCACAGGCACATAGACACAGGCAACAGAGCATGCACAATGTCAGCACTAGTACAGTGTATATCCACCTTTCGCAGCAATGCAGGCTGCTATTCTCCCATGGAGACAATCGTAGAGATGCTGGATGTAGTCCTGTGGAACGGCTTGCCATGCCATTTCCACCTGGCGCCTCAGTTGGACCAGCGTTCGTGCTGGACATGCAGACCGCGTGAGACGACGCTTCATCCAGTCCCAAACATGCTCAATGGGCGACAGATCCGGAGATCTTGCTGGCCAGGGTAGTTGACTTACACCTTCTAGAGCACGTTGGGTGGCACGGGATACATGCGGATGTGCATTGTCCTGTTGGAACAGCATGTTCCCTTGCCGGTCTAGGAATGGTAGAACGATGGGTTCGATGACGGTTTGGATGTACCGTGCACTATTCAGTGTCCCCTCGACGATCACCAGTGGTGTACGGCCAGTGTAGGAGATCGCTCCCCACACCATGATGCCGGGTGTTGGCCCTGTGTGCCTCGGTCGTATGCAGTCCTGATTGTGGCGCTCACCTGCACGGCGCCAAACACGCATACGACCATCATTGGCACCAAGGCAGAAGCGACTCTCATCGCTGAAGACGACATGTCTCCATTCGTCCCTCCATTCACGCCTGTCGAGACACCACTGGAGGCGGGCTGCACGATGTTGGGGCGTGAGCGGAAGACGGCCTAACGGTGTGCGGGACCGTAGCCCAGCTTCATGGAGACGGTTGCGAATGGTCCTCGCCGATACCCCAGGAGCAACAGTATCCCTAATTTGCTGGGAAGTGGCGGTGCGGTCCCCTACGGCACTGCGTAGGATCCTACGGTCTTGGCGTGCATCCGTGCATCACTGCGGTCCGGTCCCAGATCGACGGGCACGTGCACCTTCCGCCGACCACTGGCGACAACATCGATGTACTGTGGAGACCTCACGCCCCACGTGTTGAGCAACTCGGCGGTACGTCCACCCGGCCTCCCGCATGCCCACTATACGCCCTCGCTCAAAGTCCGTCAACTGCACATACGGTTCACGTCCACGCTGTCGCGGCATGCTACCAGTGTTAAAGACTGCGATGGAGCTCCGTATGCCACGGCAAACTGGCTGACACTGACGGCGGCGGTGCACAAATGCTGCGCAGCTAGCGCCATTCGACGGCCAACACCGCGGTTCCTGGTGTGTCCGCTGCGCCGTGCGTGTGATCATTGCTTGTACAGCCCTCTCGCAGTATCCGGAGCAAGTATGGTGGGTCTGACACACCGGTGTCAATGTGTTCTTTTTTCCATTTCCAGGAGTGTATTTTCAGTATTAAATATTATTTTATCATTTGATCACTTATTTCACTGAGCAGCAGCATACTGTAAACTATTTTGTGATATTAATAAGAGTTTAGAAATTCAGGCTCACTATGGTTTTTAATGGTAATGAGTGAGAAACTGAAGTCTGGGAGGACTTTCTAATAAATGTTGTTATGCACATTTTTTATTGGCATTGTTACTGATGTGTGTACTTTTGCAAATGTCCACACAAAATTCTGTTTAAATAGTCTAGAGAAATGGAAAATTTTCCACCTATATCATTTCTGTACCACTTCCTCCTAGTTCTGGTTTAAAAAATACCCTTAAGGATTTCTGCATTTCATCACCAAGGAAAAATACAATGTAATTGTAATCTGGGTCAATTTGCATGTAAATGCAAAAGTGTGTGCAGCCACAATACATTGTTACTGCATGTTACTTACCTCTCCATGAAGGGAAGTAGTTCTTGAGTCAAGATTACCACTAATGGAAATAGACAGCATTTCACAAGACATGAGAAAGAAATTGTTGCTCATTTGAAAGTAGTGATGAAATTATTTAATTGGATAGATAAAAGATCTTTTCACCAAGCGGCGGCAGAACACACACACAAAACAGTGTTGTGATTGGCAAGCTTTCAGAGTCACTGGCTTCTTCAGGCAGAAGGGTTGAAGGAGAAGGAAGAAGGGTGAAGGAAAAGGGGAAGGAAAAGGGATTTTGGAAAAGTCACCCAGAACCGCAGGTCAGGAGAGACTTACCCCATACAGTAAGTCCAGGAAAAGGGGTAGATTTTGGGAAAGTCACCCAGAACTGCAGGTCACGGGAACCTAACCCATACGGTAAGTCTCCCCTGATCTATGGTTCTGATTAACTTTCCCAAAATCTATCCCTTTTCCTAGACGTCTCCAGTACTTTTCCTTCACCCTTCTTCCTTCCCCTTCAACTCCTCTGCCTGAAGAAGAAGCCACCGGCTCCGAAACCTTGCCAGTCACAACAGTCTTTTATTTATGTGTGTGTTCTTTCACTGCTTGGTGAGTAGATTTTTTATTTATCCAATTAAATAATTTCATCAATAATTAATTGGTTTCATTGCCAGTCACAACAGTCTTTTATTTATGTGTGTGTTCTTTCACTGCTTGGTGAGTAGATTTTTTATTTATCCAATTAAATAATTTCATCAATAATTAATTGGTTTCACTTGCAAGTATGATATTAAAGAGGAGATTTCTTTTTGAGACTGATTAATAGCTGCCAGCTACTGCAGCAATCGTCAGTCTTCTACGTGTCTTCCTGCACCTTGCTATAGTTTTCTGGCATTGTCACCTTCCTACAGACAACAGAATAATCTGCAAAGATTCTTTTGTAGTTACCTGTAATTTAAACTTCTTTTAACTTATTCGATTTAGGTGTTCTTTCAGCATAATTTGCACTTTGAAGAATTGAATATTCATTATCCTGAAGTAACAGCAGGTGCACTGAGTCAACTGACCAAAATCCAGAAAATCAGAAAAGCCAATTATAGAGTACTGTTTCTTCAACAACGATTGTATTTTTTAGAAAAAGATCTTAAGTATGTCTGTTGTTTGATGGATTTTTCCAACAGCCTTTATTATTTGAATGAAATGATCAGTGTCCAAGAACTTTTGAAGATACATAGCAGTGGTCCCTGCCTGTATCTGTAACCACTTGATGCTCAATTTTCATTTACAATTCCTGCTCTTTTTAACTGCTGTGGTATGCCAAAACTGCGAGAGATGTTTATGACAAAGCTACTGATTTCATCCATGACATTTTTCTTTATATTTATGTCTTCATATAAAATCTTTATAAAAGACATAGGATATTGTCTAGAACTTCTGTTACATTATTGAAAATTTATTTACACTACCACCAGGAGATAAGTATACACAACGCAGTACTAATTTTTTTGTAAATGCCAAATTCTTTTAGTTCCATGACGAAAATTTTGAAGTATTTATCATAATTAATTATGATTAGGTCATGTTTGGCATTAAACTGTATTATTTATAGAGGGCTGTTTTGCTGTATTTTTAGTTCTTTAATATATTCTATTTTTACTTGCAGCTGTGGCTTTTTGTTTGTGATACCTAATAAGCATACTTTTTTATGCATTCAATTCTATCATTTATGGGCAGGTTGAAGAAGTTCTAAAATATGGATATGTTGATACAATCTTATAGACTTCCCAGTGAATCATTGTCCTCTTGTTGAGATTGGGTGTTCTGTTGGTGGTCCATGTCTTCCAAAAATGACATTTCCACACTGGAACTTGATGTCTTCATTAAATGGCTACCTGACAGACTGGGTCCCATATTCATGCCCGAGCAGTGCCTGGAGTTCCATCTGCCATGGAACACAATCCTCTCCGGATTTGGTATAACCTCTTTGGGCCATGCCCACAAGGCATGCTTCCATACCACTGCAGGTGTACCCCATTCCATTCATACCCACTGCTGCAGTCTCCCATGGTGGTGGCTGCATCATGGTATTCTGTTTTCAGTCCATGCCTATGAGGCATGTTCTCTGCAATCTTGCACTACTATAGGCATTCCCCATGCCATCCATGCTCACTGTTGCTGTCTCTAACAGTGGTATCCATCTCCTGATGTTCTGTGTTCAGCCTGCACCTGTGAGGTATGTTCCACAGGGCATGTTCCACACTGCTCCAGTTGTTCCCTGTTCCATCTGCACCTGTTGTAACTGTCTCCCATGGTGGCAGCCACCTCCTGGTATCCCATATTTGGTCTGCACCCATGAGGCTTGTACCCTGCAGTCTCATGCCACTGTAGATATTCACTATATCATCTGTGCCCACTGCAGATATCTCTCATAGCGGTGTCCATCTCCTGGTGTTTGATATTCAGTCCATGACCATGAGAAGCACTCCTTGCAACCTCACACTGCTGCTGGAGTTTTATGTCTGTACCTCCTGCAGCAGCCTGTTGCAGCAGAGACCACTGTCCAGTGTTCCATATTAGGTCTGTGCCCATGAGATGCAATCCCTGAGGTCACAGATTGTTCACGTTGTTCCACATCTCATGAGTGTATCTGTGGTGGTGGTCACTATCTAGTACTCTGGTGGTCTGAGCCTGTCATTTATGCCTGCAATTTTCTGTGGTTCATTACTGGAAATGGGAACTTTTTTCCACTGTTTCTGTAGTAATTCTCATCCCAGATTCTGAGCAGTGTTGAGTTGATACCCTGCTTCCTAAGTGATTATATTTTCTGCCCTCTTGATTTCTGTTGATTCATTTAGACACTATCCCAGAATCTGGGAGTCTGGGCCAGGATCCTGGTTGTGTTGTAACCCATGTGTGTTCATACACAAGGCAGTGTTTTAATAGTGCTGATTTTGTGGCATGCCCTAACCTAGTATGTCTTTGGTGTTCCATACATCTTAAGTCCACTGTTCTGGTGGTAGGTAGAGCACACTTTTGATTTCGTGTTTTTTCAGGATTCTGCTGAACTTGGCAGAGATAGTCCCTGCATGCAGCAGAAAAGTGGCCTTCTTGGTCTCTTCTTCTTGTACCTCTTCCATTGTACTGGGTCATTTGGTGGGACATAATGCTTTGCAGTTGTCCCTAGTCGAATATCCATTGTCAGTGAACACTCATTGAAGATGTTCCAACCCTGTTGTCAATCTGTCTAAGTTGTAAAATGTCCTGGCTCAGTGTCAAAGTGTTCAAAGCACTCTGGTCTTGTGTGCTGGGTGATGGCAGCTGTTGGCCAGTAGATATAAACTGGTGTTTTGGCTTTCAATACAGACTGTGGCCATATCTCAGATGCAGCCATCATGATCAGTTTTGCAATGGTGTCCGTGTTGACTGGGATACCACTCTATGATACATTCGGTTTTATTAGTAAGATGTTTGATGAAGCTCTGCTGGATCTCTTCAAACATATTTTAACATCAACTTACTTCCTATGTGGAGGCCAATTCTGTGAGCAGACTGAAGGAGTGGTGATGGGTAGCCCTTTGTCTCCGGTAGCAGCCAATCTGTTTTTAGAGAAGTTGGAGCATGAGGCCATTATAACTGCCACCTACCAGCTGACATGTTTCTTCAGATATGTGGACGACACATTCGTCATGTGGCCCCACGTCTGGGAAAGACTGGAGGGCTTCTTGGATCATTTGAACTCATGACATCCCAAAATAATGGTAACCATGGAGTTAGAGAAATTTGATCAGAAAATTACCAGCCCATTTCCCTGCTGTCACCATTCTCAAAAATAATAGAAGCAATTATGAAATACAGATTAATAAATTACCTGAATAAACACAATCTTTTAATAAAACATCCAACATTCCATATAACACCTTCACACTATATTTTTTTCTTCTTTTTTCCTTTTCTAGAAAAACTTACTCCCAAGCTATGCATTGCATAATGCTAACACTTCTTCCTCTTTCTGAGCTCAACATGTCACTCATTATAGAGGAATGCTGACTCAGTTTTTCAGGATAGCAAATGAGAAGATGTGGCACAGAAAATGGCCCAGAGATCATAGATCACCAGTGTGTGTGTGTGTGTGTGTGTGTGTGTGTGTGTGTGTAGTGAGTGAAGTGTTATGAAACAATGAGTGTATAGTGTGTGCAATGACTGATTGTGAGATATGAGTGAACAGTGTGGCATTATTATTTAATAAGTTATTTGTGAAAAAAGTATAGTATACCAGGAATAAATCTAATGATTATCTCTAACTAGAAGTCTGTAAATGTATATGTATATGAATTAGCTTCTTTTAAACTGGTCTAAACTTGTAAATACTTTAACATGTCCTATATCCTTGTAAAAAGAGATCTACGGATGAATAAAGCTATGACTACTACTACTACCTTTTGATATCAGTATAATGTGTCTGAAGTCAACTGTCTCTATTGCCACCCACAGCCTCACATTAACTCTCATTGCAGCTTTAGTGAGGCATGGCCAGTCACAATGTTGTAACAGTTTAACAAATTTCACATTGGTTTCACAGAGTCAGAAACACTATCTTATCCAGCTCACTACTTACGTTAAAGACTCTGTTCAGACTGTCTCTTGTCTTACTCATTATTACTATCTAAACTTCCTTTCTGAAAACCCTACATAAAGGCACTTGACACAGCCCAGCACATCTATGGGTCTCTCTACTTTCCCAAGTGCTCATTCACTGCACTCAGCCCCGAAGAAACATTGCTTATAAGATTCACAATAAATCCCACAACCCTTTGACAGCAACCAAATTTCCCACTCTTGGTGAAAAATATTGAAGACAGAAGCAATAATGAAAGATGTAAATACACAAAAAGATACATTGTTTATTAAGCCTACAGGCCAGTATATTTCAAGTTATACATAAAGAAACAGTATGGTAATTATTTATCATGTTTTCCTATTCTTTCAGTGCATGTTATTTACTTTTAACTTAATTTGATGGAAATTGTGGTACTAAGTTTACAATATAATGTTTTTTGGAACATCTGGCTCATAAAAGTAGGCATAAGGAACAGTAGAATTTCAGATAATCTGAGATGCAATCTAAAATTCATTTACGAACATCAAATCCTCACTTATGTGACAAAAACAGACATTAATAAGTGTATTCCCCCCAAATATGTTCATATCAAGCCCTATAAAATTTTGAGTTAATAAATTGCACCTGCAAATACAAGTGTGTCATACCAGTTGGCAGGCATGGATGTATGGTTTCTATACTTCTCAGTGTTTGTGTCCTGCGATGATGATCTGTATCAGTTATGCTGGTCAATGAAATCTCAGTAGTTTCCATTTGTATTACCTTCTGCCTATCAGGCAATTTATGTGGCAAAAATGTGCAATAAATCTACCTCTTAATAGACATATCTCTGAATGACAGCATTGAAACTGTTTTTGCTAATCTCTATTTCAGTCTCAGAGGCAGCGACTGATTTTGTGGCAGAATATGCTCAGGTTTGTTTGACACTGTGGCTGCCAATGGTTAATGAATGTGACACATCATAAATAGTGTCTTTTCCATATAAAAAGCATTTTATCCAGTCATAAACAAAAAATTTGCTGACAGTTTGCTTGTACATCACCATCCTTCTCATTGTGTAACAAAATTCCACGTTATCAGTTGCTCCATTGCACTATCTCATTAGGCTCTGAACTCACTATATTTGGTTGGCTAAGTGAAGCTGCTTCTGCTTACTGTTTTAGACATTCCTGGTACTTTTGAGCATGGTGCTCCAGTGCTCAGTTCGATGTAAGAATATTCAACATTTGTCCTTATTTGGATATTGGTCAATTCACCAAAAATTTTAGCTGCGCCATTTATATTGTAACAAATTGATTGTGTTGCCGTTTGTTTTTTATTTATAAAAACCTGAAAGTTTCTACTGATGTAAAATGCATATTATTGCATCGTTAAGGCCATTGTGTATGGTGTATGTCTGTTTATCCTACCAGAAACCATACAGCATGGCAACTGACATTAACTTGAGCATTGAAAAAAACTGGAAAACAGTGCTTGTAGCCAATGTCACATTTCAGTCATTGCTGGGTACCATTCCTGAGGCAGCATTTGGGCATTATTGCTGGCTGGTGTGGTCAAAGTTGTTCATGAGGAATTAGTGGAGTACAGTAAAATATTGGTTTTCTTGAATAGGTTTCAGTACATATCATTTCCAATTATGTCCTTTCATTTTAGTCAAATCTCAGTTTACAAAAAAGGTGTGTCATTAACATCAACATAGTACTCTGACATTTGCATCTCATTTCTAATTACTTAAGTGGAAGATTTTCTGTCACAGGATGCACTAAATACATATATAGGCCATGCACAGGTGATTAGAGCAAGACAACATTAATTTTTCATGTTTTGTTCAGCCTTTTGTTTACATTAATCATTTATTATAGACTGATTGGCCAAAACATTGACCACTGCCACCACAAGACTGAAGGTCTTCTCCTAGCGTTGCAGTCACATGATGCAGTAAGGAAAGAATATAAGTGGAACAGAGATGAATTGGTGGTCTTTATAGCGAACGTAACGACCACAAATGCAGAAATTCACTGATATGAGTGACTTTGACAAAAGTCAGATTGTTATGACCCTGAGCCTGAGAACAAGAATCTCTGAAATTGTGAAGCTGGTCAGCTATTTGTGTACCTACTACTGTCATTAGCATCTGTGGAATGTGAAAATTGGAGGATGATGAAATAATGAGTAAGTCACATGGTATTAGACATCCATGTCTCATCACAAAGCATGGAAACCAGAGTATTGCCTGCTGTGTAAAGCAGGATAGGCAGTGATCTGTGGCAGATCTGATGATAGAATACAACGCTGCTGCAGGCACATGTATTTTAGAGCACACTGTACAATGGCCATTGTTGAACATGGAACTCTTCTTTACATAAATGATATCAAGATTCCAGTAAATGGTACTCGTATAACCCTGTTTGCGGATGACACAAACATTGTAGTACCTGACATAAACTGGGTATTGCCAACATCTGCAACCAGAGTTATAGAATATTTGCAAAATTGGTTTGAAGTGAACAAATTAACCATAAATATCTCTAAAACTAATTATATCCATTACAGGAAAGCAAAGTCACACTCTGATCTAGATCTCAGAATACAAAATAAAGAAATTGTGAAAGTTGCTACCACAAAATTCTTAGGTGTACATATAGATGAAAATTTAGACTGGAAATCACATATCCTGTATCTCTCGCGTAAGTTAAGCTCTGCTTGCTTTGCTTTACGCGTTATTAGCTTTGTATGTAGTAGGGAATGTAGCAGAGCTGTTTACTTTGCTTATATACATTCTGCTATTACCTATGGCCTCATCTTCTGGGGTCATAGTAAGAAAAATCTCAAAACCATCTTCACTCTACAAAAACGAGCTGTTAGAATAATTACCAACAGTTCAAGGCTAACTCCTTCAAAGCAATTATTTAAACAGCTGAATATTCTACCCCTACCGTGCCTCTATATACAGAAAAGCGTAATTAATGTAAAACGAAATATTAACAATTTCCAATCCAACTCGGATCTACATACTTACAACACAAGAAAGTGCAATGACATTCATATAAAAAGAGTTAACAAGGCTTTGGCGCAGAAACAAACAAACATACAAGGAAGCAGATTGTATAACAAACTACCGGTAAAGATAAAAGAAATAAAAAAATTGTCTTCATTTAAAGAAGCAGTATTCAAATTTTTAATGACCAACTGCTGTTATAGTGTAAAAGAATACCTGGAATAGCTTCATACTAAACAATTATATTTATGTACTCTGTGCCTATAGTAATTTTTATCTGACTGTTGCTATGATCTAAATAAATAATATGTACAAAAGTGCTAGAATTGTATGTGTTATATCTAAATATCAACTGTGTATTCCATGTAAAAAGTCTTTCTCATACATCAATGTAAATAATCAAAGTTGTACATGCTATTTCAATGTGGTCTGATGTTATGTAGTCTACTATGCACATCTGTATTTTGTATAGTATTGTTCACCCTATATGTGTGTGTATATATATATACTATGTATTTTTTGACAAAATCCATGCAATGTAAATTGTCTCTGGATGAATAAACTACTACTACTACTACTACTACTACTACTACTACTACTACATGACCCCCTACTTGTTCCCATATTGACCCAACAACATCATCAGTTACAATTGGCAAGGCATCTCTGAGCTTTCACCATAGATCATTAGACATAGGTCACCTGGTCAAATGAACCACATTTCTTCTTACACCTGGTTGACAGTTTTGTCCTTACATACCATAATCTAGTGCTTGAAACATGCACAGTGCCACAGATGCAGACCAGTGAGGGCAGAATTATGCGATGGGGTATGTTGAGTTGGGCTTCTATGGCACCCATGGTAGTAATCAAAGGCACCATGAAAGCTGTGGACTAGGTGAACATTATTGAGGACCAACTGCATCGCTTCATGTGTGATGTCTTCCCCTATGGCAATGAAACCTTCCAGCAGGATAACTTTCGATGTCACAAGGTCAGACTCTTGCTGCAAGGTGTGAGGAACATGGCATTAAAGCCACTTTGATGTCTTGGCCAGCAAACGCCCATGACCTGTACTGGTTGGAACACATATCAGGTGTCGGCTGCACACATGCAAACCACCAGCCTGTAATTTGTGGTAATTGCCTGATCTGAGCGGTGACATATGTTGTTGCATACCTTTGGAAAACCGAGCGAGGTGGCGCAGTGGTTAGACATTGGACTCGCATTCGGGAGGACGACGGTTCAATCCCGCGTCCGGCCATCCTAATTTAGGTTTTCTGTGATTTCCCTAAATCGCTCCAGGCAAATGCCGGGATGGTTCCTTTCAAAGGGCACGGCCGACTTCCTTCCCCGTCCTTCCCTAATCCGATGAGACCGATGACCTCGTTGTCTGGTCTCCTTCCCCAAAACAACCCAACCCAACCCAACCCAACCCAACCTTTGGAAACCTACCAAGGACGTGTTGAATCCAAACCATGCAAAATCATGGCTGCAATCTGTCTGAAAAATGCACCAACACATTATTAAGTAGATGGTCATTAATGTTTTGGCTCATCAGTGTATCCCTGTTTCTGGTTATGTCTGTCCAGTTCAGTTAAAATTCAACTGCAGATCTAGCATATAACTGAGATAGTAGCCATAGAAAAGAAAGGGTAAGGCAGCATTATTTATATGTTGTGTTATGATAGCTGTGGGAGCCGTCGTGGTCGGATGCCTGTGGAGGGTGACTGCCGAGCTTACATCGAGTGCACTGGTGATCGCGCACAACCCCGTCGCCTGATGTGTGGACCAGGACTTGCCTTCCACGCTGTTCGCCACATGTGTCTGCCTGAGTCTCAAGTGCCAGGCTGTTCTCAACAGGTACTGTAATTCACTTCACATTGCACTCATTTACACATGCAGATGGCTATTAGCACAGTGAGTTATTCATTGTTGATCAGGACTGGATTGCGTACCCTATGAAAGACTAAGTGCACATTGTTTGAATCATTACAAACAGTAATCATCTGCTACTTTACAGTTGCTGAAGAACATATTCCTAACACGATCTCTGTAGAGTAAAAACTTATTTAATGAGTTAAAAATAGCAGCTGCTTGTTTAGTGCATTGAAACTCTTACAGTGTAGTGAGTACTCTTACTATACCATATATAGAATCCCACAAATATTTAGAAAAAACGAGATCAGGTGTGACTTCATTTGACCTCATAAAGAAATTTTGATTTCTTCTGCCCCCTCCTCCTTTTTTTTATTCTATGCTTTCCCTACATAGTTGTTTCACAAGGATTGTGTCAGCTTATTATTACACAGCAGAGAAATTTTTTCCACTTATTCCATAAATTTGATCAATTACTTCAGTGTCCATTCATATAGCTAAATTACACTTAAATATGCAATGTATATAATTTCAGAAGACACATTAATAGGTAACAACAATATGAGGACAGCTTCTTACCCACCACAAATAGGAAGCATTTAGTTGCAGACAGGCACAATGAAAAAGACAGCTAAACAATTACGGTACCATAAGCTTTCAGACGAGAAAGTCATTCTCCTGAAACAGAACACACACACACACACACACACACACACACACACACAAGCACAACTCATACGTACATGGCCACTGTCTTCAGGCACTTGATGTGAGCAGCAATCTGCTGGGGTGGAGGCAGGTGGAGCAAATGTATCAGAAGGTGTTGAGGTTCTGGGGGAATGTGAGGACAACCTATCCAGAACCTTAATGTCTTCTCCCCCATTCACTTCACCTGGTCCTCCTCAACCCAACAAGTTACCTTCCTTGATGCTGACCTCAACTTCAAAGGTAGCTACATCAGTACCTCCCTCCTCATCAAACCTACCAGCCACCAACAGTACCTCCAATTTGACAGCTGCCACCCATTCCATACCAATATGTCCCTCTCATACAGCCCAGCAACCTAAGGTCATCACATCTGTAGTTACAAGCAGCCCCCTAATATACCAAGAGTCTCACTTAGGGTTTCACAGGCCGAAATAACCCTCCCAACACTGTACAGAAATAGATCTCATGTGCATTCTTTCTCCAGTCACCTACCACCTCCCACATATGCACTCTTTAGCCACAAAAGAGCACTTATCTCATGGCTGACTCAGTACCATTCACGATTGTAACAACTGATTCACATTCTCTGCCAGGGTTTTCACTGCCTCTAGTCATGACCTGAAAATAGCAATATCCTTCCCAGTATCTTCCCCACCCCTCCTACAATAGTATTCTGCTGCCCACCAAACTTACACAATATCCCTGTCCATCCCTACTCCAACCATCTCCCAACCCCTTGCCTCATGGCTCATATTCCTGCAGTATACCTAGATGCAAGACCTGACCCATACAACCTCCCATCACCACCTACTCCAGTCCTGTCACAGGCATCTCCTATCCCATCATAGGCAAGGATGTCTGTGAAAACAGCCATGTGATCTACAAACTAAGCTGTAGCCATTGTGCCATTTCTGCATGGGTATGACAACAAACAAGCTGTCTGTCCACAAGACTCGCCACCATCAAACTGTGCCTAAGAGGCAGCTGGATCACCCAGTTGCTGAACATGCTGCCCAACACAATAAGCTTCACTTCAATGACTGCTTCACAGCCTGTAGCATCTGCATTCTCCCTATCAACACCAGCTTTTCTAAACTGCACAGGGTGGGAACTCTCACTACACTATATCCTTCAGTCCCATAACCCTCCTGATCTCAAACATTGCTAGCCTCTGTCCAACACCTACTTATCCCCTACCCTGTTCCCACTTCAGCAGTACACACAACTTGTATCCCACCAACACACCTACTAGTCTCTTCTCCTTCTCTTCTTCTCTCCTCTTCTCTCTCCCTTTCTCCTCCCCCCACCAACTGTCCCCCCACCCCTTCCTTCCCAACCCATACTCCAGCACGGCCTCCTGACTCTGCAAGTAGCAGCCCTTCCTGTCCCCACCACTTCCCTGCCCACTCCCATAGGCAGCATAGCAGTGCCGTATTGGAAAATGATCAACAACTTACTAATTAGAGGTGTCAGTTACAGATTATCTGAATGATTGGACGTATTACACTCTGCTATGAGAGAAACTTGAGAATCAGGTGCATCAAACCAGTTGCTCAGTATGCTCTGTGACACTTGCCATAGCAATATAGAAGGCATTGTGATGAGACTATCCCACAACCACTCTCTGTAACAACCTTGTTGTCAAGGGGATTAAAACTTTAATCTTCTTTACTTCCTTCTTAAATACCACAAACAGTATGTATTTTGTTACTGCCGATGCTACAATTCTGTTCAAGAAAATTCTCCTAGCCTCTTGTCTTGTTGTCATAGAATTTATTTTTCCCAACATCCTCCTTACCTCAGAACAATTGCCCCTTTTATAATTCTTTTGGTTAACTATGTTCTGACATTAATTATTCCTCCTTGAAGACAAGAATTAGAAATTTGCAGAACTATCATAGGCTCCTTTCTGCACCAATCGGTTTATATAAAATAGGGGAAACTCTACTATCCAGTCTCCATCTTAACCTGTTGTCTGGTTCAGATTCATTGATAACATTGTCAAGATATGCAACCATTGTAAATGTAGCCTTTGCTCTTGCCTCCAGAACCTCAACGTCCACTCCTACATCAACTCATTGCTACATGTGAGCTCCCCTCTAGGATATTCCATAAAATATCAATGAAGAAAAAACTTCAACCAACCACAGTTTTTGAATGAATGATTTATTTCACTTTAACTAGTTTTGAGCCTGAGCCCATCATCAGACATCAATAATGGTTTCTTGTACAAATACCACACCTTTTTTCTTTGTTGTGTGTGCAGTTGTACTGTTGTTCTTCACGTTCACATTGAGGTACTTTGGAATCTCATTTCCTGCTAGATCCATGTTGCCAGAGCGGAACTGCAGACAGTAATTTTGTTGCCGACACTGCAGAGATTGCACTGGAAGCTGTTGATGAGGTTGATTGTGCTGCAAAAGTTTCACTGTGAAGCACTTACACATCCCATTCTCTTCCAATGTGATTTCTTCCCCTGAAGGAAAACATTCACGGCCTTCGATTTGCTTCGGACAAAGAGGTGCATGCCAGGATACTATCATGGTTTCATAGACAAACACAAACATTTTTCTATGAAGGCATTTACCAACTTGTCACATTGTGATATGTGTGTTTTAAGAGTTATGGTGATCACTTTTGAAATAATAAAAAGTTTACTTACTTTTTTTCCATCAGTCTCCTTTTCATTTGACTGGCCCTCAAAACTGTAGTCTGTACTAAAGTAACTAAATGTGTGGATAGCAACATGGGTGATTTAAGTGCAGTAGTATCAGCCTCATTGGGTGATAATGGGTGGTATTCAGAGGCCATAGAGTCTGGGCTAGATGTACAGGCAAGCACATGTGCCGGTAGTGTGAAGCAGAGTGGTACTGCAGACAGTAATTTTGTTGCTGATACTACAGAGATTGCACTGGAAGCTGTTGATGAGGTTGACTGTGTTGCAAATGTCATAAGTAATGAAGAGTACACATGCCTTTATTTCCAAAGCATGACTGAGCAAGGCGGCGCAGTGGTTAGCACACTGGACTTGCATTCGGGAGGACAATGGTTCAAACCCATGTCTGGCCATCCTGATTTAGGTTTTTCATGATTTCCCAAAATCACCTCAGGCAAATGCCGAGATGGTTCCTTTGAAAGAGAATGGCTGACTTCCTTCGTCATCCTTCCCTAATCCAATGGGACTGATGACCTCACCATTTGGTCGCATCTGCTGAATCAACCAACCACCCAACCAACCAAAGCATATAGATTCATCACTCCTGGGGTGTCGCTGCCTCCTCAGAAGCAAAGACTAAGTAGGAGAAGCAGGAGGAAACATGTCTGTAAGAGAAATGTTTAGGCTAACATGGTATAACCCTGAAATCAGTCATAAATTTCATTTGATACCCCATATGAACATTCTTTTGCTAATAATCATTGGTACTGAGTCAAATGCTTTACCAGAAATCAGGAAATACTGCATCCCCCCAATGCCTTAATTCATTGATTTCAGGATGTCATGTCAGAAAAGCACAAGTTTGGTTTTGCGAGACAGATTGATGTCAGTGGTATTGGAGAAAACAGAAGGAATATTAAAGTTTAATGGCCCACAGTGATAAGGGACAGTAGTTTTGTCAGTCACTTGTGCTACCTTCTTGCCCATGTGTGTGACCTGTTTTCTTCCAACAGCTGATTAAAGTTTTTGTTCAAGGGATTTATGTTTATTATAGTTAGATGACGAGCTAATTCAAATGCAAGTTCTGTGTAGAATGTGACAGAAATTCCATTGGCCCCTAGAACCTCATTCCGTTTTAGCAGTTTCAACAGTTTCTCAGTGCAGCTGATACTAATATTTATGTCATTCATCTTTGCAATAGTGAAAGAATTAGACTATGGCAGTACTCCTTTATCTTCATTTGAAACTGGAGTTCAGCACTTCTGCTTTTGCATTGTTAATCTCGGCTTTATTACTTGGGTCATCTGTGAGTGTCTAAACACTAATTCTAGTGCCATTAAGAACCATTACAAATGACCAGAATTTATTTGGGTTTTGTGGAAGTCCTTCCATAAGATTCTGCAACAATATTTTTTGAAGGTTACATGTTCTTCTCAGCATCTTTCTATTGATAGTGCTATACTCCGTTTTACAAACATTATGCAGTAGTCGCTGTTTTTTTGAAGTTTCTTTTCAGTGAGGGTGGTTTCCTCCTATCATGTTCTGCTAGCCACATAGCAAACCAATGCTTGGTCAACTGTTCTTTTCAACTTGAGCCACAGTTTCTCTACATGATCCTCTCCAGATTTAAAAGTTCCAGCTTTTTCCTTGAAACAGTACAATGCCCCTCTTTGCCTATTTTACTGAACATGCAAATCTTCCTGTTTGTTTTGTTGCCCTCAGTACTGTAACAGCATCAACTGTGTTTGGTAGTTTAGACCCTATTTGTGGGTGGGGGTCAGGTGTAGACCTTGTCAGGGTAGCCAGTTGATCCTTTTCCCCTATGTGTTGATGGGCATGTTTATATGCACATGATTTAGGAGTTATGTAGTTCTCCTGTCCCAGTGCTGCAAGTTCATCCTGGATTTTGAAAACACTGCTGGTCACCAGTCAGATGATCACACCAATGTGTTGAGGCTGACTGTAACGGTGAAAATCTGTATTAGCTCCTTACTGAAATTACCACAGTTACAGCAGTGGTGGATTGCAGTGTCTAGCACTATTATACTGCTTTGGTAATCATAGTTGCAACATGTGCCTCATGTTCATTGATAACAATGTCAATGTCGACATCCTCAAAGAGATTAGCTCCATCTGTTGTCATTAGATCCATTTGTTGTAAAGTTTTCACCTTACATGTGGGGGTGGGTCTGGTAGTTGATGGATGGATCCAGTTATATGTGTATGTCCATCCTTGATACTGGGTTTTGTTCAAACAGTTTCACATAAAGATTCAATTTCTGTCCCAGTGAGTAACTTCTCTCATAACTGCAGTCATGAGTTTGTCTAATGCCTTATTCCATTTATTAGATATTTATTTTCTAGTTACTTTCCTTCCTGACTGCAACCAAACATTCACCTATTTTTTCAAGCTTAAAAAAAAGTTGGCAATATTTTGAAATGTTATTCTATTACATGAAGAGACCTCAAAATATATGCTAGCACCACACAGAGGCATGCACATTTTAGTACATGATGATCAAGCCATTGATTTTATACTCTTACAGATGCCAGTCAGTGTTGCCAGAGCTGCGACTATCAATATATCAGATGAGGGCCATCCTAAGCACAACCCTTCCCATCTCCCCCAAAATGGTATTTTGCTGCTCACTCAATCTGCAAAATATGCTAGTCCATATTACACCACACCTACTTACAATCCCTTGACACATTGGCCATATCCCTGAAGAACACAAGGTGCAAGACCAGGCCTATGCACCCACCCATCACATTTCTTTCGCATCACAGATCTGTCTTGCCTTATCCAAGGCAGGGCCACAAATAAGACCAGTCATACTATATAGCAGCTCTGCTGTAACTTTTAGACAACCTTTTATGTCATCATGACAATCAGTCAACTGTCTGCCCAAATGCATGCCCACTGCGAATATGTGATCAAGTGTGTTGTTGACCACCCAATGGTTGAAGAGGCACTGAACCCAATGTATTCAGTGTCAATGGCTTTCCCACAACCCACTGTATCTGGATATCCCCTGCCCAGTATAGCTTCTCTGAACTATATAAATGGGAACTGTGCTTATAACACATCCTCCAATCTGTCCTCAGTCTCCATTACCCCTGTCCCACACCCATTTATGTCCTTGTCTCTCTGCCCCCCCCCCCTCCCACTTAGCTCATCAATCTATACTCACTCTATCCTCTCTGCAGATCCCTCTTTGTCTGTTCTATCTCCTCTTCGCCACATGCCCTTCCACGTCATTGTGTGCTACATGCAGCTCCCTGTGCCTGTGCAGTGTAAGTTCGCCATTGTCACAATCCTATCCCATTCCACTGTTGCCTCTATCTCCCAGCCCTCATCCACCTTCACCTCCACCACTCTCTCCTTCACCCCACCTCCATTCACTTCTCATCCACTCCACTTGACAGAACCACTCACCTCAGTCATGCTGCATTGGTGGGAGAATGTAATTGGTCCGGACAATGCAGTCATGCACTTAAACGAGTTTGTGTGAGTGTATGTGTATTTTGTATTAGTCACCTATGAAGAAGCACTTTGTCCAAAAGCTCACCAACTTTTTCAGTCTTCTTTATATGCATGTTGACTGTTCAATGCTTCAGCTATATGGTGGATTGTTACTGTTCTAATTAGAAACACAAGGAAACACATGGCCATAAAAGAGATACAATTTATTGGGTTACGGAATGACATCAACAAGAATACAATGAAGTAGTTTACACATGTTGAAGACGTTTAACAACTGGAGCCCGAAGGCCTGTGCATGCCCTTATAAATACAGTATCCAAGTCGAATGACGCTGGTGTAGTGCTGTGCACACATGGTGAATCTGTTGTTGGTGGTCAGTGATAGGGCTGCCCCTGGCAGTCGCCTCAGGTAGTTGCAGATGTGCCGTTTGAATGTCAGTGCACATTACACTTACCACAGTGGCCCAACTTGGAAAGACCAGGTGTTGCCATCTATGTTGCTGTGACTGAAGAGATGTCCACTTTATCTGTGGCCGTGCTGAGGGCAGCAGCCAAAGATGTGAGAAGTTCCCGATCAGATCAAATCTGTGAATATGGATGAAAGTGAGTGACATGAGGACACTGCTGCACTCCGGAGAGGGAGCCATCTTGATGTCAGAGTCCACAAGGAAGACCACCCCATATGGGCAGCAGTGATGGTAGATTGGAGAGGAGAGGCTCTGGTATCAGAGACCTGGCTTCTGTCCCCACTGACACGGTTCCTGCTCAGCATGGTAAGGGGCACTGGCACCAACACTGATGCAGAAAGCAAACCTCCTCCAGTGCTGAAGAAGCTCTGACCATTAGGATAGGTGCACAAGACCAGGCATGCTCAATTGCCGAAGTGGTCAGGGCTAATGAAGAATGAGGAGTGCTTCTTGTGCCCATCGTGGGATGCAATTGGTTCTGGTGGCATGTCATGAATCAATCTTTGGTGTGAACCATGAGGATGCAGTGACTGTGCTGGTTGTGGATGACAGCCACAACCCAGCGAGGGTACTGTCCAAACACCGAGGCCTGGGCATCCAGGTGCAGATGTTGACAAAATCAGTTATGCTGTGGGACACCTGCCCAGCAGCAAGAGATTGAGCAGCATTTGGCCTGACAGCCATGAAGGAGCTTGTCAGGACTTTTGGTCCCAATTGGTATCATTTTGTAAGAGGATTAAAAAATATGAGAGCCTCCTTGGCTGGGAAATCTACGTACTTGCGCATCTGCATCTTAAATGTTTGGACAAGGCATCCTTCCACTTCTGCATCTAGTTGAAAACAAAATAATTCCTCCTGGTCCAGTGAGAGGTCAGGACCCATGTGGAACCAGGACAGAGCATCCGTTCTTGCATGTTGCAATGTGGTACAAAAATGGATCTCATAATTGTACTGGGACAAGAACAGAGCCCAGTGCTGAAGATGATGAGCAGCTTTGTCTGGTAAGGACAAAAATGGGCTAAACTGTGAAATCCAGAGTTATGGGTGAGAATTAAATGAACTTTTGCACCACACAGGAACACATTAACATTTTTAAGGTGTAGGTCATAGCAGGAGCTTCTTTTTCCAGCTGAGAATAACGTTGCTGAGTTGAGATGAGTGTATTCAACACAATGGCAATAGGCTGTACAGAGCCATCTGAATGGCGATGGATGAGGAACTCCCCCAGCCCATACTGGGATGTATCCGTGGCCAAGAGCAGATGCTTACCAGAATGAAATGTTGTAAGACATGGTTCAGGGTGAAGACTATCCTTACACTGCATAAAAGCATGCTGACAGGCTGCAGACCAAACAAAAGGAGCACTTTTCTGAAGCAACAAATGCAAGAGGTGGGTGATACTAGCCATTCTGGGAATAAATTTGTGATAATACGCCACTTTTCTGAGGAACGTCTTAAGTTTCTACAGATTAGAAGGATGGGGCAATGCTGTAGTGGTGGTGACATATTGTCCCATGGGCCACATGCTCTGTTGGAAAATTTCAAAACCAAAATAAACAATGGAAGGCTGGAAAAAGTTAGACTTAGCAAGATTATAATTGAGGCCCATAGTTTGTAGAACAGTAAACAAAAAAACAGAAGTTAGGTAGGTGATCCTCTGTCATGGCACCTGTCACAATGATATCATCAAGATAGTTATGCATTGAGGGACAACTGTCGTAACTTGTTCTAAAAAATGGTGAAAGATGGTAGGTGCGCTAGTGATCCCAAACATTTCCCATTGATACTGATAGAGGCTTAAATGAATATTAACCACAAGAAACTTTTTCAAGGCCTTGCCCAAAGAAATCTGAAGGTAGACTTCAGCCAAGTCGATTTTTAAAAAGAATTGGTCCCCAGCCAACTTTGTGAGCAACTACTCCAGACGAGGCAGGAAGTAGGTGTCTATGACTGCCTGTCCATTAATAACAACTTTGAAGTCACCCCAGGGCTGGAGCTGACTGAATGGCTTCTTTATTACCACTAAGGGCATAGCTCACTCACTTCAGGAAATCAGTCTTATCACTCCCAGTGATGTTAAGCGATCTGGGTCCATCTTTACCTGATCACCTAAAGTTAGCGACAAAAGCCACACCCCCAAAAAAATGAGAGTGGTCAGAGGGTTTGAGGGCAATGTATGTTGTGAAATTGTTTGCACCACCTGACTCTGGGTCAAATAGATACAAAAGTCAGAACACAAGGAATCCAATTCGTGATAAGGCATGGGGTCTGACACTAGATGCACCACATCAGCAACAGATAAACCAAAAGTTGCAAAGGTATCTAACCCAAGCAAATATTTAGTACTTGCATCATTAATCACCAAGTATGTAATGGAGTGGACAACTGACTTGTAAACTGGCTGTGAATTGGCCAAGAACAGAAAACTGCTCTTTGTTACAGCTTACAAAGTGATACTCAAAGAGCACCAGCAGTGGGGACCCTAGCCTGGTGTACATCTATGAGTTGAGTAGACATACAGCGGCCCCTCTGTCGACTTGTAGGACACATTTCAATGGAAAGTTTGTTGTGGGCTTCAGATAACAGCAAATGTGGCAATGAAACATCGACATACCACTGCTATGTGACCTTTCCTTCTCCCCCCCCCCCCAACCCCCCACCCGACCTCCCACCCCCGCCCCTCTCTCTCTCTCTCTCTCTCTCTCTCTCTCTCTCTCTCTCTCTCTCTTTTCCCATGAGGCCCACTGCTTGGGGCAGGGTGCCTGTTAATGCTGCACAAAACAACAACACTGTAAACAATGGTGACATCATTCCAAGCCTCTAATTTGTAGTTCACAGCATGGGAGACCTTGAACAGTTGTGCACCATCAAAACCTCTTCTAATACATGTTCTGCAAAATGAAGGGCACATTGATGCACCTCCTTTTCTGGGGCCATAGAAATGATGGCCTCTCTGACCATGGTGTGTGCATAAGACTCTGAACTGACACTTATGACTGAGGCTGAGAAGCTTGGTCACCCTAACTTGGAACAATTGCTGCAGCTGCTTGTGACACTGGTAGAATTCAACACATGCCTTGACCACATGTGTATGCTTGTGGTGACAGGAGGGTAGCAAACCTCACAGATTGTCAAAAGAAAGTGATGCTGGTTTTGTGTAGGAACATTGGTACAATGAGTGATACTTGTGATGGAGTATTCACAATAAGTAAAAAGCCTTACAGACCTTTGTGTCGGCCACCTGGAATGCTATGAAATGTTGGTAAAGCCGCTTCTCATAAGCATACCAGTCTTTACAGATGTATCAAATGAGCTAGCCTGAATAATGCAGCCAACAATTGTTCCAACATAGCCATATGCACCTGAAGTTGATGCAAAAGTGACTGGAGTAAAGCCTTCATGGAAGAACCAAACAGCAGAAAAAACACAGAATCCAAAACACATAAAAACTTAACCCTCAATGTTGCCACTTGGGTTATAAATAGGAACACAAGGAAACAAATGACTGTAAAAGAGATATAATAGCATACAATGACAGTATTTACGTATGTGGAAAAGATTTAACATCTGAGGGCCTTGGATGCCCAAACATATTCTTAAAAAGATGCTATCCACATCAGGTTTCTCTGATTGCAGACATGCTGTTCTAATGTCAGCACACGCACTAAATTTGCCACAGTGGCCTGATTTATGTATGGTGTGGTTGGTGAGTGTAGTAAACAGCAGATTGCTACAATTACCTTTACTCCTTCCATTATTTTTATAAGAACAGATTGTAAAATGTTGTGGCGTAACAAGCTAGTCACGCCACACTGAGGAGGAAGCCGAAAGGCATGCGTACACACACGCCGACTGGCGTCAAGTCTGGAACAGGATAAGTTATGACTGCTATAAAGAAAATACGTAGCTTTGGAATATACTTAACTTTTAATGCTTCCTTTGATACATCTCTCTTGACTATACAAATGAGACTCGTAAGATACATGCACTGATACAATTGGCACCTTGCTAAGTCGTAGCCATTAACTTAGCTGAAGGCTATTCTAACTGTCTCTCGGCAAATGAGAACAAAGGCTTCGTCAGTATAGTCGCTAGCAACGTCGTCGTACAACTGGGGCGAGTTCTCGTACGTCTCTCGAGACCTGCCGTGTGGTGGCGCTCGGTCTGCGATCACACAGTGGCGACACGCGGGTCCGACATGTACTAATGGACCGCGGCCGATTTAAGCTACCACCTAGCAAGTGTGGTGTCTGGCAGTGACACCACATAAAACACACACATAAACAAATGCATTGCATCATCCCAATAGTTCATGCAGACATGTTGCTATTGTGACGGCTCCTGTGCCTATCAGAAGGCTCAAGGAATACCAGCAGATGGTATGCATAGCTGCAGTGACCAGCTAATCTAGTGACCATTTTATGTATTTATTTTTAAATTTTAAGTTTTAGTATATTTCTTCTTCTCATGTTAATGTGTGTTTCAGTGACTAATTGGAACAGTATATACAAGAAAGGCTCTGGGTATAAGTACTTGACACCCAGACGTAAATCATAAAATTATCTGTGCTAGTTTAATTATAGGGTGTAAGAAAGCACCTTAATTTCTGTATTATTGTTTGAATAAAATCTGATCCATTTCTGACTGATATTATCTGTGAAATACTTACAAATAGGAATTACACATTTCCACATATTCCCAAGCAAATGATTTGAGGATTGAATGAAAAGTAATGCTTCATTAATTGGGTTTGGATGGGAACGTTTTAATCAATCAAATGCACAAATAATCTTTAGAACATTATCTTTAATTGCCAATATTCACTTCTCCACATAATCACCAGCCAATTGGAGACACTGCTGCCAACAATGAACAAGTTTTCTGAAGCCATCACGGAAGAAGTCGACACTGTGTTTCTGCACCACAGTCTCACAGTTCTCTCCACGCCTTCATCAGAAGCATAATGATTACCCCATAGATCATCTTTCATTACTGAGAACAGATGAAAGTAAGATGGTACTAAATCTGGACTGTATGGAGGATGCCGTACAGTGGTGCCCTTTCATTTCAGTAGTCAGCATCCGGGCTACCCATTGTGCACAGATCTTCCAATAGCCAAGCAAAGCAATAATGTGACCCACACACTCTTGTGAAATGCCAATTGTACTTGCAAATTCTCTCTGAGTGATGACGATCATCCTGAACAATCTGTCAACATTTTGCTTGTGAAGCTCAGTAGTTGGTGTCACAGGACATCCAACTCTTTGATTGTCACGCAGGTCAGATGTTCCCACCTCAACATCTTTAAACTTACTCGCCCACCGACTTGCAGTACTCACATCAACACAATCACCACAATCCACCAAAGGTGGAGGCATTACTATTCAGTCAACCCTCGTATAAGTAGTTCATTTTACCTTAAATGTCTAAGTTCAAAACCAGCTAGTTTTATAACTAAATATACTCCACATTTCCATGAGTTCCTAAAGTAATAACAACATTCTCTTTTCATTTCAAAACTTGTATATTTGTTTAACAGTATTGATCTTTTTTGTTTAACAGTGATGAATCTCCAGAATTGGTGAGTTGCCAGTGTATGCTGAATACTCTGTCTGGTGAAAGACAAACTTCTCTTCTTGCATTCTCATTAATCTTCACATATGAAATGGAACCCAGTACAGAGTAAACTACAGCTGTTACAGACTATGTAAAGTTGTAGTGAAACACTTCATTGCTACAAATGCATAACATACTGAAACAACTGATTCTGCATATTAAATGGGAACATTTTATAAAATCTGCTTTTTGCAAGTGAAGTGTCTTACTATGTAGATCAGTGTTATGTAGTGCACATAACTATGTAATAAATGATACATATAGAGTGTAATGTTTAAACTACATCCTTACAACAAATAAACTTCGACTTCCTGGTATTGCAAAAAATATACAACACAACTGGATCCTGTGTGTGTAGTAATCAAACTATAACCTTTCATCAAGACTTTTTGCTACATTATCATAATGTTGTTGTTATGTGTGTCATTGTGAAGCAGTTAAATTTCCTGTTGTTAGGAGAGCATCACAAGCCCTCCTCATGTAAACTCTCCAGCTACCACAGCAACTTCACAAATGAAACAGGCCGCATCATCTCCAGTCCAAGAAGCATCAGTGACACCAGCTATCACCAACACTCAGGTGCCACAGCATCCATTCTGCATCACTGAGGGCCGGTTTATAGACCATTCAAATTGCAGGAGGTAAGACTTGTCACTGTTGTGACTACATGATATTAACCAAACAAAGAACAACCCTCATCAGTATATTAGCAACAGATTTAGAAAAAGATATCAATAGTCGGATTTGAATTATGACTAGTTAACTGTGTATTTAACACATCCAGAATGTTTATTTCTGGTGCTTTGTGTGTTCAGAATAAATATTTTATTTTTCATGGATTTTATGGTTAAAAAAATAGACACCATTACTCAAACTATTTTATGCGTAGTCTTCCATCATAGTTTTTTAAAAGTGTCAAGAATTTTGTCTGGTGTTGAACATCTTCAAATATTCTACATATAATTACACAGAATAGATGTTAATCGATGAACAAAATTAATTATCTGGACTTCTAAAATAATTGTGTCAAATACTGTGAATAAAATATTTTGAATATTCTTAGAATCACTGGTAGCTGCTGGCAACAGTATTTCAATCAGAAAAACACAGTCATAAATACTGGGAAAAATATTAGTCCAGTTATGTTTTTGAACACTTCGAGACTTCTAGATACAAACCTGGCAGGGAATGAGATCCCTAATGCATTGGTTTAAATTCAATTTGCAAATTTACTTGCAGGCAAAGAACCAAACAGAGGAAACATTACAAAAAGGTGGCCATACATTTCAAAGTAGACTTGCAGCAGATACGTTCATGAATCAGTGTATAGAGAAGAGCACAGCTAGCAAGACACTGAATAAAAGGTTCTGAACGATAACAAGTGTCAGAGTTTGTAGTAAATGTAACACAATTTAAACACTTTGCAGTGTTTTCTAAATTCCACCGAAACTCATTACAAATCAGATTAACTCTTGACACTGAACTCATTCCTAATATTTATTTGCTTACTATTTTAATGTCCCAATGTGGTCACTTATAATTGCAACAAGTCCAAGTTATCACAAATGGCTCATTGATCTCCCATTCTTACCGACACAGACCTCCGCTCTTCAACAACAATTATCTGCAAACCAAATTCACTCCAACAATGACAGCAACAAAAAACCACTCTTCCTGCCTGCTCCAGAGCTTGGTCACATGGTCAGCTGCTGCAGTCAAGTCTGTTATTTTCCCTGACCCACTTTCTCAGATATACACTTTACACTGTTTTGTATAGATTATGAAACTTCAGTTAACATATTCTTAAAGCTACATTTATTTAAATCTTATCCAATAACTAAATGTCTACACTTTATCCTTTTAATTTATTATTTTACTTTTGTTCAGAAAGGAAATTACAGTAGCTAGCTAAATACATGTCTGTATTCTACTGTGGCACCGTGAGACTCAAAGCACATTCCTTAATTGTTTTTTATGAACATAATAAATCATACTTACATAAATTATTACATCATAGTCCCTACTGCAAGATCAACATGCTGAAGCTAAATAATAGTGTTTGTGTGCAGAATTCTGTTGTATCACAGCTTAATTCAGAATTATAAATAATTTAACAATTTGTTTTTGTGCATATTGCACAACAAGCTTGCTTATCATATAACCGATGTCAACCCTATTTGTTGGTGTGTCATATGTGTTAATAAGAGGCCTGCTAACAGTTATTATGTGTTATAAATAAATAAACATTTAAACTTTAATTACTTCTAAATCAGAGTCGTATAAATATGGTAATAATTTTATCAAACAATGGAAACTCCAGGTTGTGATGTCAACAACGTAAGGAAAAGATAGAGTACTACCATAAAGATGATACATTAAGTTGTAGACAGGCAGAATTGAGAGACACTTACACATTGGGTTTTGACCATAGTGTTCATCAGAAAAAGAAAGGGAAACTCACACCATTCATTTACAACACCAAGTACATCTCTCACACACATTACCTCAAATCTAGCAGCTCGGATCAGAATGCAACTGTCACATGTAATGGAAGCAACAATCTGGAGGGGGCAGGGAAGGTAAAGGATAGCAGTGCATGGGTGGGTCTTCCAACAATTCCAGAAATGTCCTTTCATTTTCTGTACTTCAATTGTAGGCAGTTTTCGCTATTGGCATTCACATCCTTTGTTGCCAGGTGCATTAGCTTTGGGCTTTCCCCAGTGCCATGCTCTGTCCACACAGACAAACCAGACCTCAGCCGCTTTACTCATGCTGCAGCTCTGTCCAGCCTTCTCGATTCACCTAGCCTCTACAGATACAACAAAAAACCAGCTCTCCACTGCTTGCCTCCATATAGCACTCAACAGACGGCTGAACTGCTTTCTTTTTTTTTTTTTTTTTTTTTTCCACTTACCCCCATTTTGTGTCAATTTTGCCCATCACATTTGAGACAAAGTAGCACTAAGAATACACTCCTCAGTTAAAATTCCAAATGATTACTTATTAATTGGCACACAAAGGTGTGTGCTAATATTGTTGTTGTGTGTTAGCCTATTAGCCAGCTTGTCCATCACCTTATATCTAACTTAGTATATACAAGCTTTTGTTTCTTACTCTAGATTCATATGATGTCATAACACTTAAATCACACAAGAGAAAACTGACTTTGGTTGACACTATTCACTGCTAGTTAATATGTGTTAATTCCAGTCCTCATTGCCTTTAGTCTGCATAAGGTCCTTTTTTCCTTTTTTTTGGGGGGGGGGGGGCTTAGTCTTTTGACTGGTTTGATACAGCCCACCACAAATTCCTTGCACTTGCAACCTATGTACTCAATTATTTGCTCTGTCTTCCTCTATAGTTTTGTCCTCTACAGCTCCCTCTACTATCATGGAAGCCATTCCCTGATGTCTTAACAGATGTCCTATCATCCTGTCTCTTCTCTTTGTCAGTGTTTTCTGCACATTCCTTTCCTCTCCGATTCTGTGCAGAACTGCCTCATTCCTTATCTTTTCAGTCCACCTAATTTTCAACATTCATCTATAGCACCACATCTCAAATGCTTCGATTCTCTTCTGTTCCGGTTTTCCCACAGTCCATGTTTCATTACCATACAATGCTGTATTCCAGACGTACATCCTCAGAAATTTCTTCCTCAAATTAAGGCCGGTATTTGATATTAGTAGACTTCTCTTGGCCAGAAATGCCTTTTTTGCCATAGCGAGTCTGCTTTTGATGTCCTCCTTGCTCCGTCCGTCATTGGTTATTTTACTGCCTAGGTAGCAGAATTCCTTAACTTCATTGATTTTGTGACCATTAATCGTGATTTTAAGTTTCTCACTGTTCTCATTTCTACTACTTCTCATTAACTTCGTCTTTCTCCGATTTACTCTCAAACCATACTGTGTACTCATTAGATTGTTCATTCCGTTCAGCAGATCATTTAATTCTTCTTCACTTTCACTCAGGATAGCAATGTCATCAGCGAATCGTATCATTGATATCCTTTCACCTTGTATTTTAATTCCACTCCTGAACCTTTCTTTTATTTCCATCATTGCTTCCTCGATGTACAGATTGAAGAGTAGGGGTGAAAGGCTACAGCCTTGTCTTACACCCTTCTTAATACGAGCACTTCGTTCTTGATCGTCCACTCTTATTATACCCTCTTGTTGTACATATTGCATATGACCCGTCTCTCCCTATAGCTTACCCCTACTTTTTTCAGAATCTCGAACAGCTTGCACCATTTTATATTGTCGAACGCTTTTTCCAGGTCGACAAATCCTATGAAAGTGTCTAGATTTTTCTTTAGCCTTGCTTCCATTATTAGCCGTAACGTCAGAATTACTTCTCTCGTCCCTTTACTTTTTCTAAAGTCAAACTGATTGTCACCTAGCGCATTCTCAATTTTCTTTTCCATTCTTCTGTATATTATTCTTGTAAGCAGCTTCGATGCATGAGCTGTTAAGCTGATTGTGCGATAATTCTCGCACTTGTCAGCTCTTTCCGTCTTCGGAATTGTGTAGATGATGCTTTTCCGAAAGTCAGATGGTATGTCGCCAGACTCATATACTCTACACACCAACGTGAATAGTCGTTTTGTTGCCACTTCCCCCAATGATTTTTGAAATTCTGATGGAATGTTATCTATCCCTTCTGCCTTATTTGACCGTAAGTCCTCCAAAGGTCTTTCAAATTCCGATTATAATACTGGATCCTCTATATCTTCTAAATCGACTCCTGTTTCTTCTTCTATCACATCAGACAAATCTTCACCCTCATAGAGGCTTTCAATGTATTCTTTCCACCTATCTGCTCTCTCCTCTGCATTTAACAGTGGAATTCCCGTTGCACTCTTAATGTTACCACCGTTGCTTTTAATGTCACCAAAGGTTGTTTTGACTTTCCTGTATGCTGAGTCTGTCCTTCCGACAATCACATCTTTTTCGGTGTCTTCACATTTTTCCTGCAGCCATTTCGTCTTAGCTTCCCTGCACTTCCTATTTATTTCATTCCTCAGCGACGTGTATTTCTGTATTCCTGATTTTCCCGGAACGTGTTTGTACTTCCTCCTTTCATCAATCAACTGAAGTATTTCTTCTGTTACCCATGGTTTCTTCGCAGCTACCTTCTTTGTACCTATGTTTTCCTTCCCAACTTCTGTGATGACCCTTTTTAGAGATGTCCATTCCTCTTCAACTGTACTGTCTACAGCGCTATTCCTTATTGCTGTATCTATAGCGTTAGAGAATTTCAAGTGTGTCTCCTCTTCCCTTAGCACTTCTGTATCCCACTTCCATGTGTACTGATGCTTCCTGACTAATCTCTTGAACTTCAGCCTACTCTTCATCACTACTACAGTGTGATCTGAGTCTATACCTGCTCCTGGGTACGCCTTACAGTCCAGTATCTGATTTTAGAATCTCTACCTGACCATGATGTAATCTAACTGAAATCTTCCCATATCACCTGATCTTTTCCAATTATACCTCCTCTTCTTGTGATTCTTGAACAGAGTATTCGCTATTACTAGCTGAAATTTATTACAGAACTCTATTAGTCTTTCTTGTCTCTCATTCCTTGCCCCAAGCCCGTATTCTCCTGTATCCCCTATAACTGCATTCCAGTCCCCCATGACTATTAGATTTTCATCTCCCTTTATGTACTGTAGTACCTTTTCAGTATCCTCATATACTTTCTCTATCTCTTTATCTTCAGTTTGCGATGTCGGCATGTGTACCTGAACTGTCATTGTCGGTGTTGGTTTGCTATTAATTCTGACAAGAACAACCCTGTCACTGAACTGTTGACTGTAACACACCCTCTGGCCTTTCTTTGTATTCATAACAAATGCCACAACTGTTATACCATTTTCTGCTGCTGTTGATATTAACGTATACTCATCTGACAGAAATCCTTGTCTTCTTTCCATTTAACTTCACCGATCCTTACATCTAGACTGAGCCTTTTCATCCCATTCTTCAGGCAACAAAGCCTTGTGTAACTCTGCATATGATTATTTAAATCACAATCAGCCTCCTCCTGTCCTAATCAACTACAATTGACATCATTCAGACTTGCATGCTCACCATTTAAGAAAGCACAGGTTTCAGTTTTATCCTCAGGGCAAACTATAGCAGTTTCCATATCATTGCACATTTCCATTTCCATAACTATCACCTACAACCACAGGCTCATCAACATTATCAACAAATAATTCAAACAATGAATAATCCTTTCTTTACTTTCTGCATAATTCTCCCTGCAATTCACTAGAGAAATTACCTCGTTCCTTTCTTCATCACACCTATTATTACTGTGAACATTGGCCCTTGTTTCCATATCCACTTCTGTTTCCCCTTTTGATGAAACTACAACATCTGTCTCTGATATGTCAATGAATTTAGTTGCACTTAAACCAATATTGTCCTCTGATTTTGTTGCTCTCTTAAATAATCTCATCATTGCTAAAATTGCATTGTTCATTACTGGTATTGACCTATGTACCATTTTCTCTTTTTACTCTGTTTCTGTAATTATTAAATTCTTCCCAAAACTTTTGATTACTTAAGACAGCATTCATATGACACTTCCTAACTTCTTTACTTTCCTTGCTAATTTTATTCCTCATCCCATCATGTCCTTGTCTGGTGCTGTTCAAGTCATAATTACCATTCCCCATGCAGACATTAAGTTTTTGACTGCCTATCATGTCCATTTGCATCTGTCAATTCGCCTATTCTCATACCTTCCCTATCACTCCTCTGATCAAAACTGTTCCTTCTCCCTCCAAAATTTCTGTTATCCTTTTGTGGTCTGCTTCTCCAATCTATATCCTGATTATTTCGACCATTTATATCCTCTCTACACCTGTTATTGTGATTACTTACTGTCATTTATTACTGTACTCTTTTTTATTATTTACCCTTTCACAATATCTTCCATTCATTCTCCCTCTGTTCCATATATCTAGATCTATAACACAAAGCCCTGTCATCTTCTCCACAAAATTTAGAAATTCCTCTACTGACTTTGTTGCACTATGAATCAAATCCCATTGCAAGTGCTCTGTTAACCTTTTCTTTAGTATTGAAATTTCTGTTAGCACACCCAGTGGTCTATCCAAGCAATGTAATTTATTCAGTTCTTTAACAAACAAACCTCTCTCATACTCTCCTTTCCACTCTTATAACTAAGTCCATTTAAAAAATCATTCTGTAATCTTAGTTGTTTTGACTGACCCCAGTATTTATTCAAGAACAAAGTTTCAAAGGTCACAAACCTTATCTGCATTTTGGCTGCCCATGTTTAAGCACCCCCTTCCAACGGTATCTTAACAAATTTTATTCCTGCCACATCACTCTTTCCTGTCACAAAGTCATCTCTGTATGCAGCCAAAAAGCCAAGCCAACTGCATGGTATTTACTTTCCCCACTAAATAGTTTTCACCAATATCCGTGTCCCATAGAACATCTCAACACATTTCCATAGCCTGCTGCTGCAATGATAATTGTTTCCCTCAATAAATTCATTTCGCCTTCTAGTTCCCTTTTATTATTGCAGATTCTCTTATGAAAGTCAGAAATTCCCACTTTGATTAATTTAATTTCTGCCTCTGTCTGTCTTTCAAGTAATGTGCAGTTTTGTACCTGCACCTGAATTTGCCCCACAAGGTTACTTTGCACAGCTTCTGTTTTTATCTCATTAACACTATTTCCACCCCTCTACTCTATTAGAGAGTTCTGCAACCCTTTTAACATTATTTTCAAGATTATTTTCTACTTCTGCACATTTATTTTCCAGCTGATCAATTTATTACACACAGCACTGATTATATTTCCCAGTTCCTCACTATTCTTGCCAATTTTAGATTTTATCTCTTCAAATTTATCATCAAAACCAGATTTTATTTCACCAACTGGTTTCTCACTTACTGTCTTTATGAATGAATTCAGTTTACTTTCTCGCACCCATTCCTCTTAATACTTTAATATCCTAATTCAGTTTAAGGGGATATCAAGGTGGTAAGGTAATGACCACGGTCCTCTCTCCTAATCATCAATACTTTTATTACAAGACAAACGTACAGGTCGAAGACTAGGCGGGAACTGAGGTCCCAGAAGTAGACAAAACAAAGATCAACTCAAAGACATGATACAGATATGATGTTCTGGTCTATCGATCTGTGGATCGACGCCACATAGTTCCCCCCTGCAGTAAGGAGTACGTACCCGAAGGTGGGGGTGGGGGGTGGGGGGGGTGGGGGGTTGGCGAGAGTTTAAGTGGGTTACAGTGAGTTCCTCCACATCTAATGGCGTGGGCCATGTGGGAGGAGAGCGTGGAGCAAATCCTGGAATGCTGATGCTGAACTCTTGAAGCGACGTCGGCAGTCGTAGTCGGCGGCTGGTGTGGGAGCACTGGTGTGGAAGGGTGTCGTCAGCAGGGAACCTAATGATCACCTTTCCACTTGGCCTAACGTAAGCACGTAGGTTGCCACACATAGCACTTCAAGAGATTTTGAAACGTTTCACTACACGTTGTGACACACCACCTAACGAGTCACACGAATCGTCACACGCAAGCAGCACTAATGTGGTATCACCACTAACGACGACAGATAAACCACAAATGTCATTAGGATGAATGTGGGTAGAGAGCTCGTAAGTGGCACCTGCTAATGGAGAGGTATGCTGAGCCAGTGTGGTAGGGAAACCGAGCATGGTGAGGGCAGTGTGCTGTGAGTAGAGTGGTGAGTGTCAGACGGTGAGGTCTGAGTGGGCGTGGCAGGAACCTGCGGGCTGTACCAGTTAGAAGAGTGGCACAGTGTGCTGTCGCATGAAGATGGAACTGTTATATTAGAGCCCTGTGAGCTGGGACCTCTGCTACAGGAGCCGGGAGGTGGAAAACCCCGGAATGAGTGTGGGCTCATTGATGGGGCCGGTGTAGTTTACTCGGATCATGAGCAGAGGAAGAAGGCCGAGGGTGGCCAGAGAGTGTGGTCTCTTCGACGGTGGATGAGGTAGGGGGAAACTCAATGCGAGCAGGTTTAACCCTGTTGAGGGAGACAGTAGTTACTGAGCCCTTAATTACGATGTCCATTGTGTTACTGGTTTGTTTGACAACTCTGTACGGGCCTGTGTAAGGGAGCTGTAATGGGGCTTTTACAGTGTCATCGCGAAGGAACACAAATTCGCAAGTGTTGAGCACCTTGGGAACATATGTGTTTGGCGGAGTGTGGCTGGAAGGGGGCGGGGGGTTGGAGCTTGTTACAGTGTAACCTCACCCGTTTTACTAAGGACGGCAGTTTGGAGGGTTTGGCAACTGTAGTAGGAGCAACAAGTTCGCCTGGCAGTGTAAGGGACTGGCCGTAGATGAACTCGGCCACTGAGCCTTTAAGGTCTACCTTAAAAGTGGTCCGCAAACCGAGTAAGACGAATGGCAGGGCTTCCGTCCAAAGGAGGCCACAGCAGCGTAGGGCCGTCTTAAGCATCCTCTGCCAACGTTTCCGAGGCCGTTGCTTTGGGGTTGGTATGCTGTTGAATGAATTTTCTTTCTACATATTTCAGAAAACAAGGCAGACTCAAATTGATGGCCTTGGTCGGTCGTCAAGTAAACAGGGCAGCCAAAGCATGAAATCCAAGTGTCTATGAAGGATTGTGCCACTGATTCGGATGTAATATTGGGTAGTGGGGCAGCTTCCACCCAATGAGAGGTTCTGTCTATAATAGATAGCATGTATGTGTAACCCTCGGAGGGGGGATGTGAACGTGCTGGAAGCGGCTGGGAGGAGCGGTGATGCTGCCTAGTGGGGGCGATGTGTGCCGCGAAACTTTATTTTGTTGGCATAGAATGCAGGCACGGGCCCAGGCTTGGCAGTCGTGACGCATGTCACACCAGACGAAGCACTCTGAATTAAGTCTGGTAGAGGCTCTCACACCTGGATGAGCTAGGTTGTGTAATTTGTCGAACACTTGTCTCTGTAGAGGTTTGGATATGAAGTGTATCAGTTGATTTTTCACACCAAACCTCGCCTATGACACAGGGAAAGGTGGATCACACAGGTTTGAGTGATGAGCTGTGGTCGGAAATAAGGTCCATAGTGTCCGTATTGGCAGACTGCAGCTGAGGCAAGTTAGAGAGGTCTATCAGAGTTGTGAGAGCGCCAACACGAGACAAAAAATCTGCGACCACATTATCTGCATCCTTGATGTATCGTATGTCAGAGGTAAATTGCAATATAAAGTCCAAATGACGGAGGCGTCTAGGTGGAGGGTCAGTCGGGGGGTTCTTTACAGCAGCAACTAAAGGTTTATGGTCGGTTAAAATGTAGAAGTCACTGCCCTAAACCTCGGCACGAAAGTGTTTCACAGCCTCATAAACTGCCAAGAGCTCCCTATCAAAGGCTGAGTACTCGTTTGGAGCACCGTTGAGCCTCTTGGAAAAGAACTGCAAAGGAGAGGTAGTATCTCCGATGGTTTGGCTGAGGAAAGCACCTACTGCAGTATCCCTGGCATCCATGGTAATAGAAAATGTAGCATCTGGATGCGGGTGGGCAACAGTCACTGGATTTGCTAGTAGGTGCTTCAGTTTGTCAAAAGCTTGTTCCATGGCAGGGGTACAGGGGACCGGGCGGTTACCAGTGTATTTTTGCCAGCAAGGGCATCTGTTAGGGGAGCCTGAACCTCGGCTGCAGCAGGCAAGTGCTTCCTATAATAGTTAACTGTTCTGATGAATCTTCGCAACTCCTTAAATGAGTGAGGGCATGGCAAATCCAAAACAGGTTTGATTTTATCCTCTGGAGGAGTGAGGCCCTTAGCTGACACAATGTAGCCTAAGAATCTTACCAAATTCTGGTGCAACTGGAGCTTCTTATTATTCAATTCAACACCGGCAGTGGTAAGAGTGTCTTTAACAATCTGCAAATGTTCCTTGTTCTTTTGCAAAGTAGGACTGAAAATTAGAATGTCGTCCAAGTAAACAAAACAAAAATCCAGATGAAACAGCACCTTGTTTATGAATCTCTGCCAAGTTTGTGCAGCGTTGCGGAGGCCAAAGGGCATGAACCGGTACTGGAAAAGGCCAAAAGGTGTTGTAACAGCTGTCTTTTCAATATCCTCTGGTGCCATCGTAATTTGATGATAGGCCCTCCTACAGTCTACTACGGAGAAATATTTGGTGCCTGCAAGAGCATGGTTAAAATCCACGACGTTAGGAACCGGGTACTTGTCTATGATACTACAAGAGTTCAACTTAGTATAGTCGCCAACCATACACCAGGTGCCATCGCTTTTTGTGACGAAGTGGATAGGCGAGGCCCAGCATCTGGCAGATGGTTAGATGATGCCAGCTGTTAAAAGATCGTCTATTTGTTTGCGAGCCACTTTCATGAGTTCTGGCTTGAGACGGTGTGGTCAGCAAGAGATAGGCGGTCCGTCTTGCAAGCGAAGTTTGTGGGCGGTGCTGTCTGTAATCACGGTAACGCGCGATGTGGTACACGAGGTGACTGTCTGTGGTATAGTGTGCACGGCGGCCGCTATGCTGTGTTGTGGCGCGGACGGCGAAAGTTTGCGTAAGTGCCAACTGTTGGGTGGCTGAGAGTGACAAACAAGTGAGCTACATGAAACAAGGCTGGTACACTGTTTATTCGTAACCAAAGGTGCTGCTGTCGAGCTTGGTGGCAGTAGCGGGCGCGAATGAACAGCTGATGGCAGTAAATCAAAAACATTAATCTGCGCCTGGGAAGTTAGCTGCGCAAGCGAGGAGGGGGATGAATGTGCACTCGAATTAACACAGTTAGAGCTGGCGGGAGAGCGAACACTGTACAGTTTATGTGGCACACGGTCACAAATGAACTCGGGCGCGAGAACACTGTAGTGGCACCGACTAACCTTGTGTGTTGCCGAGGTGTCGTCTGCTGCAGGCTGCTGCCATGCCAAAGATAACTCGTTACCTATGTCATTGAGGTAATGGCGTAGCTCAAGTTGTTCCAAGCGCAGGCGTGTAGACTCGACACGCCCTGTGAGCCACTTATTGGTCCATGACAAAACCTTGGAGGAGGGGTTATTACACTTCCTAGCCAGGTGGACCTGTTTAGCAGTACTATTGACACTCGATGAAGCACACGGGATGTGTTCCTGCGTAGGGTGGTAGAACACTGTATTCTTGATGAGGTCAGGCCACAATTTGAGGTGTCATAGAAAGTCGATGCCCAAAATGGGATCATTGATATCAGCCACCAGGAAGGACCACTTCAGGTTGCACTCAGGCAAGAGGGACTCTGCATATCAAGTAGAACCTAAGTGCGACAAACTAGATGAGTTTACAGCACGTAGGACAGTTTTGCGTAGTCAGATCTTTTCAGTAGCAAGACGAGATGGAAGTAGGGAAACATCTGTGCCCGTGTCGATGAGAAAGTTTGTGCCAGAGTTCAAGTCACGGACGTAGACTCGTCCATTTGAAGCATTAGTGTTGGACACAGAATGGAGCATGGGACAGCGCCTGTTGTTTACGTCGCAGAATGTGGCGCCGCTGCCTGTCTGCAGTTGAAGTTTGGGTAGGAGCCCACAGTGGTTGACAATTGCATGCTTATTCTCCAAATTTTGCATGGAAGAAACAGTATTTATGGGCGGACGTCTACTCCTGCGAGCGGTCAGACGGCGGCAGCCCAGAATCTTCTGCGGAGTCAGATGTGCTGTTGTTGTGCGAATGTGAAGGTGCCGGTAGTGCGACGAGCTTGACAGACTTAGGTTTAGTGGGGCATCCACGTTGGGGCCCTGGTTGTGGTTGGAAACTGGCATAGCTGCCAGACAGCTGGGCCAGGTGTTCACGTAGTAGAGTGGAGTAAGCTCGGTCGGCGGCGTGCAAGTGCTCTTCATAGGCGGAGATGGCCGTTTGGATAGACAGAGGCAGCTTTTCCATCCAAATCTTGGTGAGCGTGGCGTCTGGCATGTCGCATTCACCGACGAAAAGTCGAAGGCATCGCCACAGCTGGGACGGAGATCTGTCGCCGAGGCGTTCTTCATAGATGAGCTGTCGAACGTTTTCTCTTCTTGTCTTGGAGACATGTTCCAGTATTGCTTGTTTAGCCATAGCGTACTTCTCATTCGGAGGAGGTGACTTAACCAGGTCATAAATTAAGTCGACCTGGTCGTGGAGGTGGTTCATGAGGCATGTGAAATGGGCATTGCCATCAGGGCACAGACAATGTAAGTTTGCTCGACCAGGTTGAACCAGAATTCTGGATGAGCAGGTTTGAATGCCAGAAGTTTCGGTAGATTCGACGAACTGGCGGTCAAAGAATGCGGGCAGCCGCTCGCGGACACAGAAGTAGGCAAGTCAAAGTTAACTCTGTGTCGTGAGGGCGGTAGAGAGGAAGCAGACGTGCCGGCTGTGTTCATAGTAGCTGGAGGGGAAGTGAAATCGGTTAGGAGGAAGCCCGGCATGGAGCGAGGCGGGACGGGTTGTTGCGGCAGAAGGTCAAAGTGGTCACTGCAGTTCCTCGACAGGTTATTATGCAATTGGTCCTCCACATCTGCAGCGAAATTGTCCATCACAGAGGCACTGATGAGCTTGGTGGAACCTGACGTGCTCAAATTACTGCACTGATGAACACTCGGAGTAACAGGCTGGTGAATGCCATTCACGTAGTGTGCAACTGGTGCGGAGTGATACACACGTGGAGCTTGCACATCCAAAAAGGCGTCCTGTTGTGGTACATTATGAAAACTATGCTCCCCACTATTTACAGTACTTTAATTAAAGTTTGGTATTAGTGTGTAGTGGTATCTTGCACTGCTGTGTGGCAAAAACTGAAGCACTTCAGGACTAACAAAGACGGAGTTGGAGACCGCTGGCATCATGTTCAAAACCACTGCACCTGACGAGGTCCCTGGGTTCTCGAGGCTATAGTACTGTGGAAATTCATGTCGGGCACTGACTACAGCTGGTGTGCTTGAATTTAGTTGCTGTTGCTGGTGAAAACTGGGCGGCGGCAGCGTGTTGTAGAAGGCCATTGTGTAGCAGACAAAGGTCCACGCGGAAGCTGGCGTGGTAGTCACTTTGTACTCGGTTCGACGGATTATTCGAACTTCGGGGTCACCACTTAAGGGGATATCAAGGTGGTATGGTAATGACCACGGTTCTCTCTTCTAATCATCAATACTTTTATTACACGACAAACATACAGGTCTAAGACTAGGTGGGAACTGAGGTCCCGGAGGTATACAAAGCAAAGATCAACTCGAAGACATGATACACGTATGATGTTCTGGCCTATCAATCCATGGATCAACACCAGACAGTCAATTACAATCGCAATAAGTCCGTACTACCACTATCCTGAACCACTTTGTCCCAAACAGCTCATCAACTGCCCAATCTTGTCAACAAAAACCTTGGCTGTTCTAGTGACAATGATCAGAAAACTATATTCATTACACCAACAGCAGTGTCAAAAGACTACTCTGCTTGCCTACTCCAGAGAGCTTGGTCACATGACCAACTACTGCAGTCAAGTCTGTTACTTTCCTTGGTCCTCCTTATGGAAAATACACTTTACACTGTTTTGAATACATTATGAAAATTATTTTTTTTTAAATCACGTATATTTAGATCTTATCAGAAATGAAATCTCAAAAGCTAGTACAATACACAACTGTATTCTATTCGTCACTGTAGTATTACGGAAGTCAAACGTCATTTTTTTTTTTTTTTTTTTAAACATTGCAAATCATATTTATGTAAATATTATATCTTAATCTCTATTACAATGTCAACACATTGAAGCTAAATAATAGTGTTTGTATGCAGAATTCTGTTGTATCACAGCTTAATTAAAAATAATAAATAATTTAACATTTTGTTTTATAAGATGTCTGCTAATCAATGTTATGTAATATAAATAAATAAACATTTAAACTTTAATGACATCTAAATAAGCTGTCATATAAATTTGGTAATAATTTTATTGTGTTCTAGGGCTTCCAAAAATTCCAGAAATGTCCTTATATTATCTTTACTCAACTGTAGGCAGTTTTGGCTATTTTAATACATGATCAATACTGTTAATGAAACACATTCAGTTGCCAGGCCACATTGACATTCACCTCCTTTGTCACCAGGCACATTATCCTCAGGCTTCCCCCAGTGTCATGCTCTGTCTGCGGACAAGCCAGTACTCAGCCACTTCACTCATGCTACATCTCTGTTCAACTTCCCCAATTCACCTAGCCCAGCTATACACAACAAAAAACCAGTTCTCCATGCTCGCCTCTGTATAGCGCTCAACAGATCAGCCAAGCTGTTGGTTTGTCACAATTTCTTCTGATATGATCAGTTGCCATAAGTTTGTTTTACTTAAAACCTTGTGTTGAAGGAAGTACATGGGTGATTATCTGAGGATTTATCACTCACATATATAATGTTTGCAGTGACATAAGTGTAATGATTCATATGTTTGTAAACTTGTACAATTAAATTCATTTATGTAAAAGGAATGAATTGTGGACTATGGCACATGGAGACAGCAGCATTTTCATTAAATGCAGGGGCATCAGTCCTGATTCCAGGCTCATCTAGCCTTTTAACACTAGCCAATATCATGTTGCTTTGGTAATAATGTAGCATGGCTGAAAGCAAGGATAAAAAACAGCTGTTAAATTTCCTGAGGGTGTGCAGCTCTACTGCATTGTTTAATTATGATGGCATCCTCTGAAATAAATTATTTTGGAGGTAAAACAGCCCCTCATTTGATTCTCTAAGTGTTGACTACTCAGGAGGATGTTGTAAGAAGAAAAAACAAATCTGAAGTCCTACATTTCAGAGCATGGAATGTTTGATTCCTTGCACAATGCACAAATTTTAATACTAATACTCAAACAAAGGTTATATATAATTACAAACTAAGTAGAAAAGTTAATACAATGGCAATAGAGAATTTTTTAAACAAGGAACAAGATGACAGGATGTTTATAGTGCTGCTAACATAGATGAAAAATATAATGCTTTCCTTAACACAATTCTCATGCTCTTTGAAAGCTGCTTTCCATTAGAATGTTTTAAACAGGGCACTAGCAGTAAAAGGCAGCCTGGGTGGCTGATTAGTGGGATAAGGTTGTCATGAAGAAGAGGTGCCTTGCCACGCTTCGTGTGGCTCCTCCTATCGGAGATTCGAGTCCTCCCTTGGGCATGGGTGTGTGTGTTGTCCTTAGTGTAAGTTAGTTTTAGTTAGATTAAATAGTGTGTAAGCCTGGGGACTGATGACCTCAGCAGTTTGGTCCCATGGGAACTTATCACAGACTTAGACAGACAGACAGACTCATGAAAAAGAAAGTGGTAATTATATCAAAATGTTAGAGGCTGTCACAATTGAGCTACAGTAGTCCATTACAAACAGTATTGTAAGATGCTAAAAAATGTTATTATGTCAGCTAAGAGTAGTGGTACACAAATAGAATACCTAATTCACATGATAAAATTAAAACCATATGGTTAGTTCTGAAGGAAGTGTCTGGTCAGCACCAAAAGGTTGCATATAAAGTCGGTATATTTTGAATATATTTCTGTTACTGATAAGTCAGACATGGGTACGGTATTTAACAATCACATTTTGAACATAACTGGTGAAATAAATAAAACTTAGTTTCTACAGGGAATCATATAACACTCTTAGAAAATGCCTTTCCGAGACTGGTATCTGAAATACTTCTCTGTGATACTGACAAGGGAGAGATAGAGTTAAATTAAATCACCAAAACCTAAGGACTCTCAAGGGTATGATGAAGTATCTAGTAGATTACTAAAGTACTAAGTTGTACATGTTAGCCCTGTGCTTAGCCATATTTGTAATTTTCCCTTTAGGAATGGTCAATTTCCTGAATGATTAAAGTACTCAGTAGTAAAACCACTTTATAAAAGGGGAAAGGGATAATGTAGACTATTTTAGGCCCTTTTCTATGCCATCAGTGTTTGGTGAAGCTTTTATTTATTTATTTATTTATTTTATTTTGATCCAACATCAACTGATTACAAAAAAAGGTTTTTTTTTTTTTTGTTCCAGTCTTCTGGATAAGTCAGAGCCTTACTTACTAGGGTTACATGTTATTGGCTGGCACTTTTATCTACACAACTTTTTCTAAATTTAGTTGAGAGAACAGAGTTACATATATGGACTATACAGAAAAAAAAATTGTTATTGCCATACTTAGATTAAGGAGTCTACAGTTTGTAACAGTATTCATATCTGACATTCAAATATTTACAGTTTGTGACACAGTCTAAGACCTGAGATTACATATATTTTTAGATAGATGGTCTTCCATCATACGAGTGTACTAAATCTAGAAACTCATCTATTGAATATACAGGATTGTTTAGGAGCCATAATTTTAATTTCATTCTTAATTTTGTAATGGACAATTTGGAGATATTAGGATGGAAGCAATTCAGTAGTTTTATGCCTGCATAGTGAGGGCTTGTCTCATAAAGTGTTGTTCTATGAGAGATGATGTGGGGTCTCTCTCTACCTCTAGTGTTGTGATCGTGTATTTCTTTATTAAGTGTTTTGTTACTGTTTACTGCCATAATGATTATCTTCAGCACATGCAGGTTATGAACAGTTAGTATTTTAAATTCGTTAAACAAATTTCTCCAGGACTCCCTGGCACATTTCTTTCCCATAATTCTAAGTGCCGTCTTTTGTAAGGTAAGTACACTTTTCATATTACCTTTACTGCTGGATCCCCATACCTCTATCCCATAACTTAGATGGGATTCAAATAGTGCAAAATATATTTGCCTCAGAGTGGTGATGTTGCAAAAAGGTGTCAGTTTTCTTAGGACATATATAGTAGTACATAGCTTTTTGCAAATATCATTCACATGATCAGACCAGTTTAACTCTGCATCTAGTGTCAGACCAAGAAATTTGGTCGAGTATTGTTTTTTAATGTATTCGTCACCCATTAAGATATGGTTTTCATGAGTTTTTTGCCTCCCAAGATCAAATTCAATATAGACAGATTTATTTGTGTTTAATTTTAGTTTGTTTTCATTAAAATACTGCAGAATTAAGCCTGCTGTGGTATTGGATTCCACTTCGAGCTGTGAATAGCTTGGATTGCTGCATATTAACGTGGTATCATCTGCATATAAAATAGCTGTTGCATGGTTTGTTATGGACTGAATATCATTTACATAGATAATAAAAAGAAGTGGTCCTAATATTGACCCCTGTGGGATACCAAAATTTATGTCAGTGGTGTTTGATTTGTATGTTCCCTCTGTAGTGCTAATAGACACAAACTGATTCCTATTTGTCAAGTAGGACCTCATCGGATTATGGGCTGTGCCTCGAATGCCATAGTTCCACAGTTTGTCCAGCAATATGGTCGTATCAACACAGTCAAATGCTTTTTGTAAGTCTAGAAAGATGCCACATACATGTCCTTTATTATCTGTTGCTTGAGTGACACCTTCGATTAAGTTTGATGCTGCTGTAATGGTGGATGACCCCTTGACAGACCCATACTGCCCCTTAGAAATCACTTTTTTGCATACCAGGAAGTTCCAGATTCTTATGTATATTACTTTCTCAAAGATTTTGGATATTATTGGAAGAACAGAAATGGGTCAAAAGTTTTCTACTAAATTCCTGTTTCTTTTTTTGAAAATAGGCACAACTCGGGCAATTCTCAACTCATCTGGAAATAGACCATCTTCCATATGAGAATTGATAACTGTTGATAAAGGTGATGCAATTTTATGTATACATTCCTTAAGAGTGTCCAGACTAAGACATCATATACTGCTGCATGGGAATACTTTAAGCTACTCACTATTTTAATTATTTCTTCTTTACTTGTTGGCATCAAAAATATACTTCCTGACACTGGTGTTCCTCTGAATTTGTATTTATGATTTTTAAGCTGATTGTTTATGCTGGAGCCAACAGAAGCAAAGTAATTGTTAAATAGATCTGCTATCTTATTCTGATCAGTTTCTATTGTGCCGTTTATCAGCAAGTGATTTTCGGTTGTATGGTTCCCAGATTTACCTATTTCTCTATTTACTAGTGACCATGATGTTTTGGAGATATTATTTGAGTTCTGAATGACACTTTCAAAATGTTTCTGTTTTTCTGAAATTAGCAGGTCTACATCGTATTTCTGATACTTTTGAATTCTTCTTTTAATTTTTTATTGCTCAGGTCATTTAACATAGCATACTCTTACCATCTTAGTTTTTCTCTAGCCTCAGTGACTGAACTTGATATCCAGTTTCGGGTTACAGCATGTGACTGAACTCTCTTTTTTATTAATCTGCAGGCTTGGTTAAGAATGTAGAATAGTTCACTTGAGAATTTGCCATAACTATGAAGTGTCGTTAGAACACTGTTCCAATCCACATTCCTTAGCATATTATTCAACTGAGTTATATTTTGGTCTGTATTCACCCTAATATATCTATAGCAACTGTGTGTAGGAACCTTTTTTATGTGCACACTTAGTTCTACTGCATGGTGGTCTGACAAAGCACTTATAATAACAGAAGATGTAAGATCGTAAAGATGAATACCAGTGATTATGTTATCTATTGCAGACTGGCATGTCTCAGTCTCCCTGGTTGCAGTGTTTATCAGGTATCTTACATTATATTCAAGCAGAGTATTCTTGAATAGTATAGTGTGTAACTTATCTGCTAATACATTTATGTTGAAATCTCCTATAATTACTAACTTGTTCAGGTGTGATATAAAAACATTCTCTATCATGTCACAAAACATTGTTAAGAAAACTTCGAAGTTTCCACCTGGTGGTCTATATAAACATATAACATAAATTTCATCATTTGGTATCTTTATACATGCTGCACATAATTCAATTGTCCGTTCTAATGAATATTTACTTACATTTACAGAATTAAAATAAAATGTGCTCTTAACATACATTGATACACCCCCACCTCTGATAGTAGATCTGCAAAACTTATTAGCTAGTACCATGTTTAGAGGTTTAAAAAGTTCTAATTTGGCATCAGATAGCCAGTGTTCACTAATACCAAGCACATCAGGCATAGTTTCATTTACAAACATTTCTAATTGTTCATATTTCTTGCTCAAGCCCTGTACATTCTGGTGGATTATTTTAAAGTTGTAAATACCTTGCTGTAGATTTCTCTGCTTTACTGACTTAAATAAGGTATTTTGTGGTGTCATACTCTGTTCCTTGCCCTGGCGAGGTACCAAAAATCCTCCAGAAGGACAGGTTTTCTGCACCTTGTAGGTCGTTCACTGGGATAGGGTGAGTTGCTTGCTGCTGTTGCTGGTGTAGCTCCCGGTGTCATTGATGCTGTCATTTCTGTTGTTGTTTCTGTTGGTGATGATGATGGTGTATCTGTTTCTGATACTTCAGGTGTTGGTTCAGTTGTTTTTGATATGCTTACTTGTGAACTACTAGCACTTGGTGTGTTTTCTTGCAATGTCAGAACATCACACTTGTCTTGTAGTGGTGATGCTTCATTTTCAGATTCACCAAGTAGTTTGTGGGTCTTGTGCTTGAGGGGAATTACGTTTGAAGTGTCACAACTTAGTTTCGTGTTGGCATTTACTATTTCTATTATTTTTGCAATTACGAAATTTTTTCCTAATCTATTTAAGTGGAAACCATGTCTAGTATGGAATCTCCTTCCTAGTTTGCTTATATCAATGAAAGTCACATTTTCGAATCGTTTGCATATCTGTTTCATCTCACTATTTGCACTTTCCACTTCTTTGTTAACGCAGGACCATTCCGCTAGGTCATGACGATGTGGTACTGAAAATACAATGACGTTAGTACATCTTAGTTCATACAGTCGCCTTTTTAGTGAAAGCAACAGATCTTGTTTTTCGTTTCTTGCGACGTCGTTTGTTCCCGCCAGGAAAACGGCAAAGTCTTTGTTGCTTAATGTGGGAATTTTTTCGTGGCTTATTGCAGTTGCTGTGCAGAATTTCGCACCTGGTTTCTCCATGGAAGTTAAGTTCACATTACTTTTATTACGAAAGTCAGTAGCTATGTTTTGCCCTTGGCTGTCTGAATACATTTCGATTTTTGTAATTGTTTTGGAGCTACAAAATGTAGGCCTAACTGAGCTGTTTATTTCCTCTTTCTTTTTCACACAAGCCGATAATCCATCGGAACTACATAAGGTCGGCAGATGTCTGTTTACTAAATTTACGTCGGATTTCTTATTTTTCTGCGTCAACGAATTCTTTTGTTCTGGCTTATTTACAAGATCCTTTTGCTTTTCACATGGTTCACGAGCACTATCACTAAACACTGCACTTCCGCAATCTGTTGTGGAAAGTACTTGAAATAAGTTGTCGAGCAGGAAGCTTACATTTATTTCACAATTCTCTCGATCTTGTACTTTTTGTTTGCGGCCGCTGCACTTCACCTTTGTCCACTTTTCGGAAACTGTCGAACTATCTTTCAGAAAACGTGGCGTGTTCACTTCGGTTTTTCTTTCTTGAATTTTAGTAATATCCATTTTCAGGGCATTGATTACGAACTGTAGGCTACTAATTCGTTCATTTAGCTTCTTAATTTCGCCCTTGCAGTTTTCACACGATTTCTTTTTTGTCGCAAAATTTACGTTTTTGTGGAGAGACACATTTCGAACTTTTACCTTCGACGCCATCTTGTATTGAAAGAGTTGTGTATGTAAGGATAAATGATCATTTCACTTCACATAATTTGCTGTCAAATGTTCAATTTGATTTTAGAAGTGGTTTAACACTTGAAATTGCAATATTCTCTTTTCTCTGTGAGGCACTGAGTGGATTAAACAAAAGGTTTCAAATGCTAGTCATATTTTTTTTATTTAACTAAGGCTGTGTTGATCACAAAATATTGCTCCAGCAGTTGGACCATTATGGAATTAGGGGAGTGGCTTACAATTGTTTCACCTCTTACTTCAAGAACTGACAGAAAAAGATCATTCTCAATAGAGAATGGTTAGTGGGATCTGAAAGAGCACAGTTAAATGGGGGTTGCCCCAGGGATCAGAGCTGGGGCCACTCGTGCTCCCTATTTATATAAAGGATATGCCTTGTAGTATTACAAGTGATTCTAAACTATTTCTGCTTGCTGACGATACTATCTTGGTAATAAAAGACATTCTGTGCAATGTTGGCACTGTTTGAAATAGTGCAGTTCAAGACATGAGTTCGTGGTTTGTAGTGAAAATAAACTAATACTAAATCACAGTAAGACTATGTTTATATAGTTTCCAAAACACAGTTCAACCAAATCTGATGTTTTAATTATACAGAATAGGCATGTGATTAGTGATACTTAACAGTTCAAATTTCTATGTGCTCAGATGATAGTAAACTGTCATGGAAAGCCCAAGTTCAGGATCTTGTCCAAAGAATTAATGCTGCCATTTTTACAATTTAGAACAGCACCTGAAGTAAGTGATAGTTCAACACAAAAAGTTATCTATTTTGCTTATTTTCTTTCAGTTATGATTGTATGTCATTATATTTTCTCAAAGGGTATTTTTGACTCAGAAATGGGTGGTTTGGGCAATAAATGGTATAAGTTTGCAAACCTCTCGTTGACCCCTGTTCGTTAGTCTGGGTATTCTGACACTGGCCTCTCATTATATATATTCTTTACTGTCATTTCTTATTGAAAATTTCAGCTCATTCCCAAGAATTACTAGCTTTCACTCAGTTAATACTAGGCAGAAATCCAGTGCATTTGGATTGTACCTCCTTGACTCTTGTGCAGAGAGGTGTGCAGTATTCTGCTGCATCCATTTTCAGCAAAGGAACTTGTAAAATGAAATACATATGTCTAAAAAGTGAGACTGTCAGTAAGTGTAAAGTGGCAAAACAAGAATGACAAAAGGAGAAATCCAAAGCTGCAGAAGCATGTGTAACTTTAGTTAAGGTAGCTGCTGCTTACAGGATAATTTTAAAAAACTCTGGAAGATAAAGCAGCAGCTACATGAACATCAAGACCATAGATGGAAAGGAAGTTCTAAGCAAAGAAAGGAAGGTTGAAAGGTGCAAAGAATAAATAGAAGGGTTATGGAAAGGAATAAATTTGATGACAGGTGTGAGTATTACCAAAATGTTTGTTTAATAAGTCATGGTTGCAAGATGGTAACAATTTATCTACAGAAAGCTGGTAGTAGCTGACCTGGGGGAAAGTAGTTTGAGTTTCAGAGATATAGGGACATTTTAAGTAATACTGACACTATGATTTACCTTAGAGGATAACAGAAAGTCTGGGCTAGAATGACAACAATGTAAAATTGATAGATTACCACCACATAAAGAAGGCATTGAGTGGCAGACCCACGCACTGGAAGAAGACTGTTAGATATCATATACCATCAGTAAAGTCCTCCTTCAGACATAGAAAAATACACACACACATATTTATACAAGCAAAACTCACACACATATGGCCACTGTTGTTTCTGGGCACTAAAGCATGGAAGTGGTGAGCAGCAATCTTGGCTGAGGGGTAGCAGAGGGACAGAAGACAAATGGGCATTGAGGGCGAGGGATATTGGGGTATGGATGGAGGGGGGAGGGAGATGCTGTAGTGCTGCCTGTGCGAGTGTGCAGGGATATGATGGGACAGTGTGGTGAGCTGCTAGTACAGGTGTCTCTGCTATGGAGGAAAACTGGAGAGGAGAGAAGCAGAGAAGGGAAAATGACTATGCAGATGTGCTGGGTGGATAGCAGGTGTGTGTAAGGCTGGAGTGGGAGCAGTAAGCTGATAGAGGCAAGGTGGAACAGGGATTAGTGAAGTCAAGTACACCACGATGTGTGCCATGCTCAGCAACTGGATGGTCCAGCTGTCTCTTGGCTACAGTTAGGCAGTGGCCATTCATGAAGACAGACAGCTTGTCAGTGGTCATGCCCACATAGAGTGCTGAACAGTGGTTGTAGCAAAGTTGGTAGATCACATAGCTGCATTCACAGGTGGCTCTGCCTTTCATGGGTTATGAGATGCTTGTGACAGGACTGGAGTAGGTGATTGTGGGAGAATGTATGGGTCAGGTCTTGTGGCTACATCTTTTACAGAGAGGTGAGCCACCGGGCATGGGGTGGGAGCAGGGATGGAACAGGTATGAACAAGGATGCTGCATAGGATGGGTGGATGGCAGAGGAGGGGACAATAGTAGGGGCAATATCATTCATGGTCACTGTGACTGGCTATCCCGTCACCCACAATTACATCTCCTTTTAATGCATCACCTACAAACAAATACCATGGTATATTCATGGGCACCTGCATGGCAACATCCTATGTCAAACTCTTCATGGGCCATCAGGAGCAATGCTTCCTAACCACCCATAATCCCAAAACCCTCACCTGGCTCAAGTTCAATGATGACACCTTCATGATTTGGACTAACAATGAGGACACCATATCCACATTCCTCCAGAACCTCAACACTGTCTCCTCCATTCGTTTCACCTGGTCCTTCTCAGTCCAGCAAGCCACCTTCCTGGATGTCAGCCTCCAGCTTTCAGATCCACATCAGACCTACCAACCACCAACAATACATTCATTTTGATGGCTGCCAACCATTCCACACCAAGAAGTCTCTTCCATAAAGCCTAATTACTCATGATGCAGTGATGAGTAGTCCCTCATCATATATGTTGAGGTTCTCACAGAGGCTTTCATGGACAAAAGTTACCCTGCCTTTCACAGACCAAAATTATCCTCACTGCCTTGTTCAGAAACAGATCTCCTGCACCTTATCTCTTTACTTACCTACCATCCCTCACATACCATAGCAGGTCATTCCCATTTTCAAGAAGGGTCATAGAAAAGACATGCATAACTTTAGGACTGTATCTCTGACATTAGCCTGCTGTAGAATTTTGGAACGTGGTTTATAATTATGTATTACAACATTACTGGAGATCTAAAATCTCCTCTGTAGGAAATAACATGGGTTTCAATAACAGTGATCACATGAAACCTAGCTTGCTCAGTTTGTCCATGAGAGCCAGAAAGCAGTAGATGCTGGTGCCCAGTTGATGCTGTGTTTCTTGACTTCAGAAGACATTTGACACAGTTTCACCTTGCTGCCTAATGAACAAAATACGAGTGTGGGGAATATCAAACCAGCTGAGTGTTTGGATTGAAGAGTTCTAGCAAATGGAACACAGCATGACACTCTCAACAGAGCTTAACTTGTGGACATAAAAATATCTCCAGGCATGCCCAAAGGGAGTGCTATAGGACCATTACCACTCATAACAGATATAAACAACCAAGTGAATAATGTCAATAGTTCCACAAGGCTGCTGCATACAGAGAAGTTGCAGTGCCTGAAAAGTCCCGCAGATCGTTGACGCTTGGTGCAGGGATTGGTAATTTACCATCAACATAAACAAATGTAACATACTGAACATAAACTGGTAGAAAGACCCACTACTGTATGATTACATGATTGCACAACAATCACTGGAAGCATTCACATCCATAAAACATCTAAGATATGCATGTGAAACAATTTAAAGTGGAATGACCACATAAAATTTATCACAGTAAGGCAGAAGCCAGACAGATTCATTGGAAGAGTCCTCAGGAAGCATATCCCACTCACAAAGAAAGTAACTTACAAAACCCTTGTTTGACCAATACTTTGATACTGCTCATTAATCTGGGATCTGTACCAGGTAGAACTGATATATGAAATAGAAAAGATCCAAAGAAGAGAAGCAAGTTCTGTTACAGGTTTATTTAGTAATCATGAAAGCTTCACAGAGATCCAGAGACAGATGGTGCAAGAGAGGCATTCTGCGTATGATGTGGTTTGCTGTTAAATTTCCAAGAGTGTGTATTCCTAGAAGGGTCAACCATTATGTTGCTTCCCCATAATCTCATGAAATGACCATGAACATAAAATTAGAGAGATTCCGGCTCACATAGAGGCTTACTAAGAACGTCCTTCTCACAAACCATTCTCACCTGGAACAGGAAAGAGGTGGGGGAGTGACAGTAGAAAGTGCCCTCAACCACACACCATAAGAAGATAGCTTGAAGAGTATAGTGGTAGATGTAAACTGGTCAGAAAGGAGTTCTCCATTGTGACTCAGTACCACCCAGGACTGGAGCAAATGAATCATGTTCTCCGTCAGGGTTTCATCTATATGACGCCGTACCCTGAAATGAGAAATATTCTCCACACTCCTCCGTCAGTGGTATTCTGTCACCCACTTCACCTATGAAATATCCTTGTCTGTCCCTATTCCACCCCTGTTCCAAACCCCTTGCCCCATGGCTCATATCCCTGTAAAATACCTAACCTTGAGACCTGACCCATACATCCTCCCACTATGACTTACTCCAATGCTGCCACAGGTACCTTCTACTCCTTCAAAGGCAGGGCTACCTGTCATAGCAGCTAAGTGGTCTACCAACTTAGCTGCAACACTGTCCAACATTCTATGTGGGCGTGACCACTAACAAGGAGAGAGAGAGAGAGAGAGAGAGAGAGAGAGAGAGAGAGAGAGAGAAAGAGAGAGAGAGAAGAAACTCTATGGGATAGATTATTAGTGTGGGGAGCAACATCAAATCACACAGGCAGGGAACTAAGATAGGTAAGACACAGCATGATACTTCTTGTAGCAGTCAATTTACAGGATTATCAGACTTGTTGTTGTGCTTCCTCAACAACAACTCTCATATCAGAAGTATGTTTATTCCAAATGTTTAACTCAGCAATGTTCCTTTTAATCTACACAGTTTTAGGAACATACTTGTTCAGAGAGAGAATATAGTACTAGTAGTGACCACTAAATAGGTCACAGTCTTATTACAAAACTGAGTACACCATTACAAATTTTGCCGAAAAGGATATTTCACATCAGTTTGACATATTAGGATTATTACACACAGGTGGAGTTGGTGGAAAGCCACTAGGTTACCAACACAATTCTCAACATGAATTTATGTCAAAATAAAGCAGTTGAAAGACTGCTGACACCGTTGTTCACCAAAAGCATTATATGCAACCAATATAGTGTTCAACCAATTCCCACACTTTGCAACAAATACATATAACTTCTTTTCGGACAAAAGAAAGACTAAGGTGCAGACTAGCAGTAGATGCACAATTGTAATGGTGGTGACGTATAGGTTTGGGTGGCCTAACTAAAAGTTTTTTAAGAGATGACAGTGGTTAAAAGTATAAAAACAGTAAAATACAACAAGAATTAAAATATGAAAAGACAATAAAACTTGAGATGGTGCGAATTCGTATTACCCCCCCCCCCCCCCCCCCCCGCCCATACACATACATATACACGCACACACACACACACACACACTTAGGGACACCAAATTCATGTTGATAGACAGTTCTGAAACTTATGATAAAAGGATAAATCCTTTGGAATGATCTAAAATAGTATAGCAGGTAAGTGTGCATGGCTGATCACTGGATCAATGAACCAGGCAATCTGCAACACACTACACGAAAATTTCAACAGTGTACCACATCCATCTTGTCATCATCTGCAAGGGCAAATGTCAATATAATTTTGCCCCCACCCTCTTATTAAAATGCATCAGTTACAAAATGTGGCATACAGTGAGTTGCTACAGCCAGATGGTTGAGTGTGAGCCCCTCCTCCTCCCTCAGCTATATGGCTCTGTGAGTCAGCAGCAGGATGACAGCTGACAAGGGAATGTCTTATTTGTCACGTTTAGTTCCTAGCAGGAATTCTTGGTTGCTTATTCATTTCCCAAGACTCCCTGATACCCCAGTACACAACATAATGAAAGGTGTCATTTCAGGTGTTCTGAGCATATGATTATTTTAAATGTTCTTGGGTAATCAGCTAGGTGGTGTCATCCAAATAATACAAACTGATTTTTTGTCGCCTTCAGGCAGTCCTAATGACTGGTTGTCTGAAGATGGCAACAAGTCAGTTTGCCAAAATATCACACCTTTTGGACAAAGCCAACCATCTACATACCTGAGAACATTTAAAAAACAAATTATACATGCTTCCCTTGCTGTTGAAAAAGCAGTGTTTTTCCTGCACTGCTGTATCATTTTATCTGCTGGATACATTTGCTGCAGTACTTTTAGGGGACTAAGAAAACTGCAGCAAATGAGAAACTTTTTGCTTTGAAGAAAAAACTACTGCTTCTTCAACAGCTAGGGAAGCATGTATAATTTGTTTCTTAAATGTTCCAAGATATTCAGGCAGTTGGTTTAGTCCAAAAGGCATGACTTATTGTCATCTTCAGACACTCAGTCATCAGGACTACTCAAGTGCCTACAGAACTTCAGGATCACATGCAGTTCTGTACTAAATACCCATTTACTGATTGGGAAGGTAAATTCTGGAGCCATAGTCAGAGAAAATGACTGAACAGCCAATAGTCATGTATATGATATCGAAATCATCATGCTTATCTAAACTGTTACAAAAAGTATTTAAAATTAACTTATGGGTGTATCCTTCTTCAAACTTGTAATGTCCAAAACTATTCTGAATCTCTTAAGAAGCCAAGATGAAGAGCTACTCCTGCTTAAGCATAAAACTTTGAAATGGGCTATTTCTGTCTCTAAACGCTAGTAGTTCACAAAAATCCAAAAATACTTTCTTCCCTGAGTAGAATACTTGTGACATTGGTTCATGGCAGCCACTGTTTGGATGTAAGTACGGAATATTGGTATAAATTCATATGTTTGTATAATTTCTGTATCTTTCATTGAAATAGAAAAGCTCTTTTAATAAAAAGAACTACTTTCTCTTCAAAGAGCAGTAAACTCACAAGAAGTGTCTGGTGATGTGTTCCATCTGTCAGAAGACTGTCAGCAAATGAAAGAAATTGTGTAGATGAGAATGCTATCCACTTGCACATATTAGAATAGGCCTAACTTAAACAGTGAAGTGGTAGTTTACACGCGTTGCTCTTAAGATTCAGACTCTGGGTCTTAGTTAACACTGCAGTAAATAACTTTATCAATACCATGGCAGTGGATTGGATGAGTAGCTAAAACTATGGAAAATTTTGATAGAATATATGTATGTAGTAATTTTGACTGTCGGTGGAAGAAATCAAAAGAGCATGGTAGTGGTGAAACATCTTACTGTTTTATCGTGGTAATAATACATTATTTTGAAATGCAGTTAAAGTTGTTGGGTGGGCTGCCAATTCCAAAGGCACACATAAGTTACCTTGCTGTGCCATCTACAGACTACACTTCTCGAGACATAGGCCTGACATACTTTTCAGATCAACTCCACTGCCGTTCACTTTCTTTAATTGTTTTCCAGTCACATAATATCATTTTCGTCTTTTCATTTCCAGGATAAAATGTTATGTTTAGTTTAGTTAGTCAGTCTGTTACCATGGTTCAAAGATTTTTTGGCTAAAACAAGAGCTATTATATGTAATAAAAATCCATCTCTTACATGATTTTTGACGGAGTGCATCATTGTTGCTGCAGGTATGTGCACTGCTGGCGGGCCTGGGGTGGAGCTCTGACTATGGCTTTGAGGTGGTGCCCACTGTTCACATACTTTGATCCAACAACCTCAGCCTGCCGTATTGGCTTTTGCTGAGAGATGCTTTGTAGCTTCAGTATTTTACTACACTGACAGCACCAAAGGAGAACACATTTGATACTTTGTTGGATATAAAAATAATCACCAAAAAACAAAAATGTAACAATTTACAATCTATAGGCAACAATATCTTATGTATCACTGTAAAAATGACACAGCAAAATTAAAATGTGTCTCATAATGAGGTACTGTGCACAGTATATTTAGGAGTCATTGCCATAAATCTTCAATATGCTTTCAATTTCAATACATTTTTTTGTTCAGCTTCATTTATTGACAAAGGCACACATGAATATAATTTTTTTTTTTTTTCAAAAGTTACATTCTGTAAACCAATATAAAGAAAAAGTAAAAACCTATACACTAAAACAAAAAGAAGGGGAAAGAAAAAAGAATTGATATAAATGAGTAAAAGCACCACACAGTCTTCCAAAAGTCTGATTGTTGCTTGTCATTAGTTTATTTTTCTAGTGCTGGTTTAGATTTTGAGAGTTGTAAAATCTTTCTGTTCTTGTAGTTGTTTATACACAGTAGAGAATACATATCTGTGTGCACTTTGTATGCTATTAAGAATTGCCTGTGACGGCCACTGAGCACAACAATAGATGAACTGTATCTTAAATCAGTGTTATAATCATAAATCATCAAGAGTTAATTCTAGGATCATTTTGACTGGAGAAAATGCTTGTCTTTTGCTCCAATTGTAAAATTCCTCCACATTAAAGCTGAAAAACAAGTTTTGACTAGATGATCTCCTTTATCATGCATACAAGTTCTCCAAATGAATCAATGAATGACAGCAAATATTCAAGTCAATTAATGAAAAACTGGACTTAATTGCTAACAGTTGTATATACTATCACTGTAGAAGTTGTATTAAGCTGGGAGTCCACTATAAATGCTCTCCTATAGCAATAATTACATGACTCATCTGGTTAACAGCACCCTGTGAATGACATGCATGTAATACTTCATAATTATAATTACATTTAGCAGTAAGTTATGAAACTGAGTTCTCTAACTTAGCTTTCACTCATGTTAACACTATTCTCAGATACATAGATGTAGTCCTTGCTCATTATGAGTGTAATAAACAAACTAATTTTGCCAGAAATATTGACACTTGCTGTGTTTGGGAAAAAAAGAAGAGGAAAGGAGGCATGTGTCATTCCTTTCCATTTTCTCATCCCTTAGACAAGAAAGCCAGGCTTGATATTAAAATTGGCTCATGATTTTATTCTGTATAACTCTCTCTCTCTGCCTCTCTCTCTCTCTCTCTCTCTCTCACACACACACACACACACACACACACACACACACACACACACTCACTCTCACTCTCTCTCTTAACACCTTGCAAAACTGGCATTAATAATTACAACTGAATTATTACTTGCAAGTTTACGATCACTTATTCTCTTGAAATATTATACCACTTTAGCATTCACCCAGTCAACATTAATAAGTAGTAGGCTATTACTAAGCCATGTTTCAAGTGAACTTTAGAGCTTACCTCTGCCCATCACATACACTAATTACCATCATTCTGTAACCATGCTCATGTCTCATATTGATGTATCTGACTAAAACCGAACTGTGTAGTAAATATAGAAATAATTTTATAGAAAAGGCCAACTTGTAATTAGTGGTTGTCCAAAGGTATTAAAAAAAACAACTTTCTGTACCCAGCAATATAATGTAGAAACAGCCTTGGACCTTTCTGTATTACACATGGCTCATACCACAACCACTGTGTAAAACTATACAAAAAAAAAAAAAAAATGTTAGTCACCCTTAATCCATGACATTACATTCTGTACAATAAGATATTATCTGAAATTAAACACTGACCTTCACTAAACCAAGTAGTTACCTCCTGTCATTACAGAGAAATGTATCATTAAACTGCACTATTATCCCTATTAAAAATAACTATTTTGAATGGAAACATCATCTTTTTCCAGGAAAAGTATGACACTGTTCAGCCCACAAATAAATTTCCTTAAAAACCTTTTTTGCAAATCAATATTACTTATTATTAGGTAAAATCTTGAGTACTAATGGTGAATGATTACTTTGTGGTCTGTACTTGTATATCTTATCCAGATATCCACTTCACATGAATTAAAAAATGCACTCATCCTCTCAAAAGTCCACCCACCTGAAACATAAAATCTCAGCATCTAGAATGTGTCCTTTTCAGTGACTCCATTGTATATGAACTTTCTCTCTCCAAAGCCCATCTCCCTCAAAGACAACAGGAGTGCCAAAAGTGTAGCTGGTTCATGTATCACAGACAAAGAACTTTTTTCTTGGACAATGTACATTTGTCAGCACCTGTAGAAAGAGTGTCGGGGTTCCAGATATGCAAATTGTCAACTGATGTTGTGATGTGGATAAACTGTATTTTTCCTATATTTTGACATATAAGAGAGCATTTAATATATAATCTATGATGTGTACCAACTGGACTACATGAGTGACAATTACGACTAGAGACTGCATTTGCTGAAACTTGAACAAATACTGTGGTCACCTGCACGTGAACAATATTCAGCAGCAGTCCTACAGCCACAGCACATATGTTCAGCTCAGTTTAGTTCAGTTGTGAGACAAGATCAACGTTTGTGGCATTAAGGGCACTTTTTATACTAGATTCTGTATAGAGTGCAATTTGTTAACTGTACACAGTTTTTTTTTAATGAGCTAAGCTATCATTAGACATCAGAATGGAGAAAAATTGATGCACAGTACCATTTGATTTAACATAACCCACTATACTTATACACTTTGTGATCAAAAGTATCCAGACACCTGGTTGAAAAAGACTTAAAAGTTGTCCACCTCTGGTAGCTGAGTGGTCAGCACGACGGAATATCATATCTAATGGCCCAGGTTTGACGTCCGGCTGGGTTGGAGATTTTCTTCGCTCAGGGACTGGGTGTTGTGTTGTCCTTATCATCGTCATTTCATCCCCATCAACACGCTGAAGTAGCATCAGCTCAAAAGACTTGTACCAGGCGAACAGTCTACCCAGCGGGAGGCCCTAGCCATACGGCATTTCCATTTACTTAAAAGTTCATGGTGCCCTCCATCGGTAATGTTGGAATTCAATATGGTGTTGGCCCACCCTTAGCCCTGATGACAGCTTCCACTCTCACAGGCATTCGTTCAATCAGGTGCTGGAAGGTTTCTTGTGGAATGGCAGCCCATTCTTCATAGAGTGCTGCACTGAGAAGAGCTACCGATGTCAGTCACTGAGCCTGGCGTGAAGTCAGTGTTCCAAAATATCCCAAAAGTGTTCTATAGGATTCATGACAGGGGTCTGTGCAGGCCAGTCCATTACAGGAATGTTATTGTCATGTAACCACTCCGCCACAGGCCGTGCATTATGAACAGGTGCTCAATCATGTTGAAAGATGCAATCACCATCCCCGAATTGATCTTAAACAGTGGGAAGCAAGAAGGTGCTTAAAACATCAACGTAGGCCTGTGCTGTGATAGTGCCATGCAAAACAACAAGGGCTGCAAGCCCCATCAATGAAAAACATGACCACACCATAACACGACCGCTTCTGAATTTTGCTGTTGCCACTACACACGCTGGCAGATGACGTTCACTGGGAATTCGCCATATCCACACCCTGCCATCAGATCGCCACATTGTGTACCATGATTCGTCACTCCACACAATGTTTCTCCACTGTTCATTCATCCAATGTTTACACTCCTTACACCAAGTGAGGTGTCGTTTAGCATTTACCAGTGTGATGTGTAACTTATGAGTAGATGTTCAACCATGAAATCCAAATTTTCTCACCTCCTGCCTAACTGTCATAGTACTTACATTGGATCCTGATGCAGTTTGGAATTCCTGTGTGATGGTCTGGATAGATGTCTGCCTGTTACACATTACGACCCTCTTCAACTGTCGACAGTCTTTGTCAGTCAACCGACGAGATCAGCCTGTACGTTTTTCTGCTGTATGTGTCCCTTCACAATTTCACTTCAGTACCACATTGGAAACAAGGAACCTACGAATGTTTAGGAGTGTGAAAATCTCGTGTACAGACTTATGACACAAGTAACACCCGAATTACCTGATCACGCACAGAGTCCGAGAGTTCTGCGGAGCACCCCATTCTGCTCTCTAATGATGTCTAATGACATACTGTGATATTGTGTATCTTTCTGGAAGTTGGACAAGATATGTAGATTTGCTGAACAGCATTTCCAGAGTGAACTTTCCTGATTGCAGGACATACAGAAGAAGCTTTTTACAAAGTACATGAAATTATTCAAGATCATTAAAGAGTATTAGCAACTGCAATGACTGGAGAGCAAGCTGACAATTATTTGATACATGTCACTTCCAATCATTTAAGTAGTTAGGTAATGATGACCATTCAGCGACTTTCATGATAATTGAGTAGTGTATTCTCAAACATATGGAATGAGACAATTAAATCTGCTTTTGTCATTAGTTATTTATCGGATGATATGGGCCAGCAAACAGTGTCAGAATTATGCCTAGTATGAAGGACCATCATAATACAGGGTGTATCAAAAAGAATCATCTGATTTTAAAAAAATCATAACTCTCATGTTATTTGAGATATGTGCATGAACAATATACTGTTGGAAAGAGTAAACTCTCAAGTTTTACATGGTTCCCGATAGTAGGTAGCAGCAATGTGCACCCACTTCAGTTCTAGTAAAAATGGTGCCAGGACAATAGAAAGTGTCTTGTATTCTACGTTTTGCACATTGCGAGTCAGTAATAACTGTTCAGTGTGACTTTTGTAATAGGTATGGTGGGGATTACAAAAGTAGAATACAGTAGGTATGGTGGGGATCCCCCCCATGAATCATGGACCTTGCCGTTGGTGGGGAGGCTTGCGTGCCTCAGCGATACAGATGGCCGTACCGTAGGTGCAACCACAATGGAGGGGTATCTGTTGAGAGGCCAGACAAATATGTGGTTCCTGAAGAGGGGCAGCAGCCTTTTCAGTAGTTGCAGGGGCAACAGTCTGGATGATTGACTGATCTGGCCTTGTAACATTAACCAAAACGGCCTTGCTGTGCTGGTACTGCGAACGGCTGAAAGCAAGGGGAAACTACAGCCGTAATTTTTCCCGAGGACATGCAGCTTTACTGTATGATTAAATGATGATGGTGTCCTCTTGGGTAAAATATTCCGGAGGTAAAGTAGTCCCCCATTCGGATCTCCGGGCGGGGACTACTCAAGGGGACGTCATTATCAGCAGAAAGAAAACTGGCGTTCTACAGATTGGAGCGTGGAATGTCAGATCCCTTAATCGGGCAGGTAGGTTAGAAAATTTAAAAAGGGAAATGGATAGGTTAAAGTTAGATATAGTGGGAATTAGTGAAGTTTGGTGGCAGGAGGAACAAGACTTTTGATCAGGTGAATACAGGGTTATAAATACAAAATCAAATAGGGGTAATGCAGGAGTAGGTTTCATAATGAATAAAAAAAATAGGAGTGTGGGTTACCTACTACAAGCAGCATAGTGAACGCATTATTGTGGCCAAGATAGACACAAAGCCCATGCCTTCTACAGTAGTACAAGTTTATATGCCAACTAGCTCTGCAGATGATGAAGAAATTGAAGAAATGTATGACGAGATAAAAGAAATTATTCAGATGGTGAAGGGAGATGAAAATTTAATAGTCATGGGTGACTGGAATTTGTCAGTAGGAAAAGGGAGAGAAGGAAACATAGTAGGTGAATATGGATTGGGGGGAAGAAATGGAAGAGGAAGCCGCCTTGTAGAATTTTGCACAGAGCATAACTTAATCATAGCTAACACTTTGTTCAAGAATCATAAAAGAAGGTTGTATACCTGGAAGAATCCTGGAGATACTAATAGGTATCAGATAGATTATATAATGGTAAGACAGAGATTTAGGAACCAGGTTTTAAATTGTAAGACATTTCCAGGGGCAGATATGGATTCTGACCACAATCTATTGGTTATGAACTGCAGATTGAAACTGAAGAAACTGCAAAAAGGTGGGAATTTAAGGAGATGGGACCTGGATAAACTGAAAGAACCAGAGGTTGTAGAGAGTTTCAGGGAGAGCATAAGGGATCAATTGACAGGAAATACAGTAGAAGAAGAATGGGTAGCTCTGAGGGATGAAGTAGTGAAGGCAGCAGACGATCAAGTAGGTAAAAAGGCGAGGGCTAATAGAAATCCTTGGGTAACAGAAGAAATATTGAATTTAATTGATGAAAGGAGAAAATATAAAAATGCAGTGAATGAAGCAGGCAAAAGGGAATACAAACGTCTCAAAAATGAGATTGACAGGAAGTGCAAAATGGCTAAGCAGGGATGGCTAGAGGACAAATGTAAGGATATAGAGGCTTGTCTCACTAGGGGTAAGATAGATACTGCCTACAGGAAAATTAAAGAGACCTTTGGAGAGAAGAGAACCACTTGTATGAATATCAAGAGCTCAGATGGCAACCCAGTTCTAAGCAAAGAAGGGAAGGCAGAAAGGTGGAAGGAGTATATAGAGGGTTTATACAAGGGCGATGTACTTGAGGACAATATTATGGAAATGGAAGAGGATGTAGATGAAGATGAAATGGGAAATAAGATACTGCATGAAGAGTTTGACAGAGCACTGAAAGACCTGAGTCGAAACAAGGCCGCGGGAGTAGACAACATTCCATTAGAACTACTGATGGCCTTGGGAGAGCCAGTCATGACAAAACTCTACCATCTGGTGAGCAAGATGTATGAGAGAGGCGAAATACCCTCAGACTTCAAGAAGAATATAATAATTCCAATCCCAAAGAAAGCAGGTGTTGACAGATGTGAAAATTACCGAACTATCAGTTTAAAAAGTCACAGCTGCAAAACACTAACGCGAATTCTTTACAGACGAATGGAAAAATTGGTAGAAGCGGACCTCGGGGAAGATCAGTTTGGATTCCGTAGAAATGTTGGAACACGTGAGGCAATACTAACCTTACGACTTATCTTAGAAGAAAGATTAAGAAAAGGCAAACCTAAGTTTCTAGCATTTGTAGACTTAGAGAAAGCTTTTGACAATGTTAACTGGAATACTCTCTTTCAAATTCTGAAGGTGGCAGGGGTAAAATACAGGGAGCGAAAGGCTATTTACAATTTGTACAGAAACCAGATGGCAGTTATAAGAGTTGAGGGGCATGAAAGGGAAGCAGTGGTTGGGAAAGGAGTGAGACAGGGTTGTAGCCTGTCCCCGATGTTATTCAATGTGTATATTGAACAAGCAGTAAAGGAAACAAAAGAAAAATTCGGAGTAGGTATTAAAATTCATGGAGAAGAAGTAAAAACTTTGAGGTTTGCCGATGACATTGTAATTCTGTCAGAGACAGCAAAGGACTTGGAAGAGCAGTTGAATGGAATGGACAGTGTCTTGAAAGAAGGATATAAGATGAACATCAACAAAAGCAAAACGAGGATAATGGAATGTAGTCAAATTAAATCGGGTGATGCTGAGGGAATTAGATTAGGAAATGAGACACTTAAAGTAGTAAAGGAGTTTTGCTATTTAGGGAGTAAAATAACTGATGATGGTCGAAGTAGAGAGGATATAAAATGTAGACTGGCAATGGCAAGAAAATCGTTTCTGAAGAAGAGAAATTTGTTAACATCGAGTATAGATTTAAGTGTCAGGAAGTCATTTCTGAAAGTATTTGTATGGAGTGTAGCCATGTATGGAAGTGAAACATGGACGATAACTAGTTTGGACAAGAAGAGAATAGAAGCTTTCGAAATGTGATGCTACAGAAGAATGCTGAAGATAAGGTGGGTAGATCACATAACTAATGAGGAGGTATTGAATAGGATTGGGGAGAAGAGAAGTTTGTGGCACAACTTGACTAGAAGAAGGGATCGGTTGGTAGGACATGTTTTGAGGCATCAAGGGATCACAAATTTAGCATTGGAGGGCAGTGTGGAGGGTAAAAATCGTAGAGGTAGACCAAGAGAAGAATACACTAAGCAGATTCAGAAGGATGTAGGCTGCAGTAGGTACTGGGAGATGAAGAAGATTGCACAGGATAGAGTAGCATGGAGAGCTGCATCAAACCAGTCTCAGGACTGAAGACTACAACAACAACACAATGATGGGGATCCTCCTACAGTACAGAGCATTGGACAATGGCATCAACAATTCCAAGAAACAGGTTGTTTGTGTAAAGGCAAATCACCAGACATCCCCGAGGTCTGACACAGACATCGAACACATCAGCCATAGTTTCACAAGGAGTCGACAAAAATCCATTCTCCGTGCAGCTTGACAGCTCAAAATGGCCCTGATGTCCATCTGGCATGTGTTGCATTGATGTTTACACATGAAACCATACAAAATTCAGCTATTGAAAACTCTTCCTGAAGGTGACAACATGTGGAGTTCTGTAATTTCGTTCATGGCAAGATGGAGGATGAGAGTTTTCTTACATGCTTAGTGTTTAGTAACGAGGCAAAATTCCATTTATATGAAAAGGTGAACCATCATGATGTGAGAATATGGGGTACAGAACAACTATATGAAGTTGTACAAAAGGAGAGGGGCTCTCCAACATCTAATGTGTTTTGTGCAGTTTCACGGGAAAAGGGGCCTAGAACACTGTTACAGGAACCATCTCTCGATATGCTTGAGGACTTTCTTTTCCCACAGTTGTAGACCAATTCACCACACTGGCATCTGGGAGTGCGGGAACTTTTCAATCGAATGTTTACTGAGTGACGGATTGGTCGCACTGGACCAAATGATTCAGCCTTAGATTACTGGCCTCCAAGGTCGCCAGACCTGACTACATGTGATTATTTCTTGTGGTGGTTTATAAAAGACTCTGTTTATGTGCCTCCATTACCAGCTGTGGAAGCTGTGACTCAAGATTTTCACGTTGCAGTGTGGAAACAATTTGAATACCGCATTGACATATGCTGTGCATCTCAAGGGGGCATATTGAACACTTAGGAAGAGATATGGAGAGGGGGAAAAAAAACTTTTTGAGTTTTCTGTTCATCAAAACATTAATATTCATTGTATATGTTTATTAGTTACAGAAATATAGACAAGCCAAATCAGATGATTCTTTTTGATACCCCTGTATTTACATTGTTAAACCTATCATCATATTCATGAAAAAAAATGGAACCCTGAAGGATTACATCAAAATATACTTGATGATACTAGGAAGGAGGAAGAAGTGACTGACTTATTTTGAGATTATCGCTTGCAGTGAGGGAAAGGATGGCACTAATTACACACAGAACATCTTTTTTGGATGAAATTGTTTCATGAGCAACTGAATAATACAGTGAAATTATTTCCATTTCCAGTATCCAGAATGAAACCTGGGGTTCCGGGGTTCAGTTATTTATTGTATTTACAAAAATAATTGTCTGTGATTTTACTGAACTGCAGATTTAGAATTTCAGAGGGCAATGGAAAACAGGTTTTCTTGTCTACCAGGTTGTTCAAGCAAAACTGTGCCATTTTCTTGGCATGGTGGTAGTTTCAGTGCCGACTTGCAGTCCAGGCTGACTGGGAGTTTTATGGGACACTGCTGAAATAGTTCCCAAATTTCTATCACGTCCTCATAAAGCTCTTATTAAGTTGAAAGATTTATTTGCGCTTAGATAGAGCTAATAGGGCTCAAACAGACTTAATATGATTTCAGGAAGGGAAAGTCGATTAGTGACACTGTATATCAGATATCTGCAATCATTGCTAATAGTTATGACTGCAGCACAAACTTTTTTGCAATACCAACACACAAAATATGTAAATATTTAAGTAATTAAAAATGGTAAAACATGTAAGAAAATATGTAATATCATGAAACTGTTTTAATAAATATTTAGCGTTAAATAATAATTTCAACTGAAATCAACATCTGAATTAACACCATACTCCGCTATATTATTTTAGCATGCACATAAAACTTCCAAAAACACAAGGGAAGGTATTGAAAGTCTATTTTGAAAGTCTATACTGTACCACAATAGATTATTATTTTTGGTCATATCTGTGTATTGAAATGAGTGTCTGCACTTAAATTACCAATGTACACAACCTTACTTTTAATTCTGAAGCACAATGAAAAGACAAGTACTTCCCTAATTTTCTGCAGTTATAGTATGAGGCAGACAGGTAAAGTGGAATGCAAAAAGAAGACGTAAAGAGCAATTGCTGCCTTTGGCATGTAGGCCACAGCATCCAAATACAGAACAATTTTTTTTTTCATCTTGAATTCCCTCAGGCCACAGCAATTTAGGTCTGTCATTCACAAAACAAGCTGCTGTTGAATGACTTTTATGATCCAACACTTTGCATGAAATCATTACTGGCTTTGAGAGCTCTTCTTTATCGAGTTATGCAACAATGAGATTGCATATAAACAAAGAAGCTGTAACTTACCAAAAAAAAAAAACGTTGGTATGTTGATAGAGACAATAAAAACAATAAAAAACACACACACAAATTTAAAGCTTTCGCAACCCAAGGTTGCTTCCTGCAACCTTGGTTTGCGAAAGCTTGAAATTTGTGTGTTTTTTTTATTGTTTTTATTGTCTCTATCAATATACCAACGCTTTTGTTTGGTAAGTTACAGCTTCTTTGCTTTTAGATATATTTTCCCCTATATATATTTTGTATCACAGACACAGTGGCATTGGGGTGGCATTATGTGGGGCCGACGTACGCCAGTGGTTATCATGGAAGGTGCCATAATGGCTGTACGATATGTGAATGCCATCCTCCAACTGATAGTGCAACCATATCAGCAGCATATTGGCGAGGCATTCATCTTCATCGACAACAATTTGCACCCATCATGCACATCTCGTGAATGACTTCCTTCAGGATAACGACGTCACTCAACTACAGTGGCCAGCATGTTCTTCAGACATGAACCCTATTGAACATGCCTGGGATAGATTGAAAAGTGCTGTTTATGGACAACGTGACCCACCAACACTCTGAGGGATCTACGCCGAATTGCCATCAAGGAGTGTGACAATCTGGACCAACAGTGCCTTCATGAACTTGTGGATAGTATGCCACAACGTTAGTTTCCAAAGCACTGAAATCAATATTGAAATACGCTTTTGTAGGCCAGTCATAGCTCATGTCACGTGATCTCACCACCAATGACAGCAGATATTCAGAGCATAAGACACGTGACATAGTCAGCCAATAAGAACATCACTGTTAAAGTAGTGTGAACACCCAAGTAGGAAAAGTTAATGGTTTAAATTAATGTACATAGTGTAGCTACAAGAAAAGCTAAACTTTCATGCATAATAGTGGTCTTTTTCATGTGAGATACACTTTAAGATACATCACTTAAATGTGCCAGAAATATTTAAAAAAATTATGTTAATATCTGGTCTTTCTGGGCTCAAAATTCTTCTAAGTGGCCAGGCCCCAAAGTGGTAAGTTTCTGATTTAAGAAATTCATTGCACATTTGCACATGTAACATAATTCATCTTGCGTAAAAGGAAATGTACTTTCACACTAATGCTTTTCAAACCACCATTCACAATATTTTCCTGTGACCTATTATAAATAGCTTCTTTTCAGCAGTTGTCAGAGAGTGCCATAAAATGGACGTTACTGCGCGTGGGTAACTACGACGACATAGGAAGCCCGTATGTTCATACATATATAGTATTAAGAGATCTTACGTGATGTCATCAAGGGACTAGGATTCTCCAAGAGCATCAGAATTTTGTACACCATACTAAAATGCATAATTCAGCTTAAAGTGCACATTCATATGTCCAGTTTCACAATGGAGCAGGCCCCAACCTGATATTAAGATTTCAGTGCAGTTTTTGGGATGCAAATTTTCTTGGAGTACCAGTACTATATTATCTCATGTTTGGTTCTTTATTATGGAATAATGCTAGACAATGAAAAAGTGCACTTGAAATTCAGTGAACAGTTGAAACTAGCCAATAATGCAGAATGAAACACTTCATTTCTAATAAATTGACTGCCTCTGAGGAAAACATTAACAAAGGCCACATTTATTTAGCAAACTGACAAAAATAACTTCATTGTTCTGCAAGGCGACTAACTGCCAAACATGTTGAAATAAAATATAATCAGAAAACTGAAACTAATAACATACGTTATCCTTCCATATATATGTGAATGTATTTTAATTCACTTGATAGCTCCCAACCACAGAAATCCATTTTGTTTTCCTATATTACCTTTATTACCAATTCTATGTCATTCACCAGCCACAGCTGGGCAGACAGCGTTAAGATACAACATTATCAAAATACATGAATACAACTCTACTATGATAGTAATTTAATACCGCAAGACATATTTAAGTTATAAATTAGATTACAATAATATCACAACAATAAAATAGATACAAGTATAGCATAAAACAATGTTAGGGCCACCATTGGGAAGCCGTTTTGTGTCTTTGCTAATCAACACCTTGACATGTCAATATTGTCTTTGTTGCGAGTGCTGTAAGAAGTTTAACATCTGCTGCATTACCCAGTGCTCCAGTATTGCCGAGGCTGCGTATCATCCTCTGAGTTTTTTCTTCGTTAATTTTCATTTTGTTCATGATAAACCAGGCCTTAGCTCCACTGAACAAGACTTCTGCTTGTTGGATTGCTTGTACAACATTCTCTCCTTTTGAGAACAAGGTTGTATCATCCGCAAACTGCAAGGTGTGCCCATTGGAGCCTATGTCATATATGAAGATAAGGAACAGAGCAGGGGCCCTGTAACCAATCCCTGTGGCACACCATGCTGTAGCTTCTTCTCAACCTGAATCAGCTCCTTGCATGGAGACAATCTGTCATCTGTTTCTCAAGTAGGATTCAAGAGTTTGCAGGACAGATCCCTGTATACCATATGTTTTTAGCTTTCTAAACAGGGCCGTATGTGGGGTGCAGTCAAATGCCTTACTAAGGTCACAGAGTACTAGTGCTATAGACTCTTTGTCTTCAAAACCCTGGCTTACGTTTGTACTAAGTCAAGTACAGCTGTTGTTGTTGCTGACCTGCCCTTCCGATAGCCAGGTTGCGCATCATAAAAGAGACTATTCCCTTCAAAGTAACTTAATAGTTGTTCTTTCATTATCGACTCCATCACCTTCGCTAGTACTGGTTTTATAGATATGGGCCTGTAGCTTGACACTTCATGTGGACTGCCTTTTTTGTAAACAGGCACTGTGCATGCTACTTTCAGGAAGTCTGGAAAGTTCCCTGCACGGAGGCTTTTATTTATTACTACTGTTAATGGCTGTGCAATTTCACTGATTATAGTTTATAACATAGTACAGGACGTGCCATAAATATTAGGGCTCCCTGTAGATTTGTAGCTTTTTTACAATTTTTATTATTTCTTTTGGATACACTCTCTTCCACATTACCATCCTGCATTTATTCCCAACTTTCACAGCAGTTGCGGGATCTATTCCAAAGTCATGAATTTCATCTACTGTGTTTGCCACTATTTTTATAAAATAGTCATTAAACTCATCTGGATTGCAAGGATTAGAGCAAGAGGTGGGCTTTTCCCTGTGCTCATTAACCAGATCCCATGCTGGTTTACAAGGATTGTGAGATTCCTCAATAAATCTGGCATTGCTTTCCTTCTTTGCTTTTTCTACTTCCTTTCTGTAGATCCTTTTGGTCTGTAAATAACTAGAGTACAGTCTATCCTTAATATCTATATCTTTAGCAGCTTTGACCTTGTCATTTAGTATTTGGATAATAGATTTTATTTTGGGTAGTCTAGGAGTATACCACCTCTTTACTTTGTTAATTTTTTGTCTACATTTTGATTTAGCATTTGAATATCTCTTAAAGCATAATTTGGTGGCAATTCATCAATTATTTGGTGCCAATCTATAGAAGACACTGTAGTTTTGAAATCATCTAAGCTTTTCTTTGTAATAACATTATTTCTGAATACATAATTTGAATGCCAGCTGGGAATTTGTTGTGTACTTACTGAGTTTGTCCATAACTTCATGATTACTGCATGGTGATCCGCTAGTATAGGGTCCACCACACTTACTTTGTAGTCCCAACTATTTAGGTTTGTCACAATTGTGTCAAGACAAATAGCTCCTCTTGTTGGTAGAGAGTTTCCTACAAATAGCCCGTAGCTGCTTACTAAGTTCATGAAAGCTCTTTCTTTATCATTACCTTCTCCAATATGAATGTTGAAGTCTCCACATAAAGCAATTTTTGTCCCTAAGTGCACTAGGTGACACAGACAGCGTTCCAATTGGTTGAGGAAAACTTCAAAATTTACATCTGGAGAACGGTACACAGAAACAACAATCAGGTTGGCATCTGACAGTCCCAAAGCAGCTATTTCTAGGCTGAAGTAAATTTTATTGGCACTGAGTTTACTGTTTACATACACGGCCATACCACTGTGGATAGTAGTTTCTCTACACCATGGATTCACCATTTCTAAATATTCAATGTTTCTGTAGTATTCTGTTTCTGGTTGGGCTAGGCAGTGTTCACATATACGCTACTGGCCATTAAAATTGCTACACCAAGAAGAAATGCAGATGATAAATGGGTATTCATTGGACAAATATATTATACTACAACTGACATGTTATTACATTTTCACTCAATTTGGGTGCATAGATCCTGAGAAATCAGTACCCAGAACAACCACCTCTGGCTGTAATATAATGGCCTTGATACGCCTGGGCATTGAGTCAAACAGAGCTTGGATGGCGTGTACAGGTACAGCTGCCCATGCAGCTTCAGCATGATACCACAGTTCATCAAGAGTAGTGACTGGCGTATTGTGACGAGCCAGTTGCTCGGCCACCATTGACCAGACGTTTTCAATTGGTGAGAGATCTTGAGAAAGTGGTGGCCAGGGCAGCAGTCGAACATTTTCTGTATCCAGAAAGGCCTGTACAGGACCTGCAACATGCGTCGTGCATTATCCTGCTGAAATGTAGGGTTTCACAGGGATCGAATGGAGGGTAGAGCCACGGGTTGTAACACATCTGAAATGTAATGTCCACTGTTCAAAGTGTCGTCAATGCGAACAAGAGCTGACCGAGACGTGTAACCGATGGCACCCCATACCATCATGTCGGGTGATAGGCCAGTATGGCAATGACAAATACACGCTTCCAATGTGCGTTCACCGCAATGTCGCCAAACACGGATGCGACCATCATGATGCTGTAAACAGAACCTGGATTCATCCGAAAAAATGACGTTTTGCCATTCGTGCACCCAGGTTCGTCGTTCAGTACACCATCGCAGGCACTCCTGTCTGTGATGCAGCGTCAAGGGTAACCGCAGCCATGGTCTCTGAGCTTATAGTCCATGCTGCTGCAAACGTCATCAAACTGTTCGTGTAGATGGTTGTTGTCTTGCAAACGTCCCCATCTGTTGATCAGGGATCGAGACGTGGCTGCACAATCCATTACAGCCATGTGGATAAGATGCCATCATCTCGACTGCTAGTGATACAAGGACTGCTAGTGATACGGCGTTCCGTATTACCCTCCTGAAACCACCGATTGCATATTCTGCTAACAGTCATTGGATCTCGACCAACGCAAACAGCAATGTCACGATACCATAAACCGCAATTGCGATAGGCTACAATCTGACCTTTATCAAAGTCGGAAATGTGATGGTATGCATTTGTCCAACTTACACGAGGCATCACAACAATGTTTCACCAGGCAACGCCAGTCAACTGCTGTTTGTGTATGAGAAATCGGTTGGAAACTTTCCTCATGTCAGCACGTTGTAGGTGTCGCCACCAGCACCAACCTTGTGTGAATGCTCTGAAAAGCTAATCATTTGCATATCACAGCATCTTCTTCCTGTCAGTTAAATTTCGTGTCTGTAGCACGTCATCTTCGAGGTATAGCAATTTTAATGGCCAGTAGTGTACATAATACATCAGGTCTCACTTCATCAACAAACAGTAATAATGTACCAAGTTTTGTTCTGAGGCACTGTACATTTACACTCACTATAACTAAGACAGCATTTTCTTCAATGATATAATTTTCTTTTTCACTGGAATGTTCTTGGTCTTGGGAGTTTATTGCGCTGATGCACTGGGCATCCTCAGGAATAAAAAACGTTTTATCGCAATGTTCTTCAGCCATATACTGTTGTCCATTATTTTATCATTTAGGTCGAAATCAACACCAATTTAGAAGCTATTATATATTCCCTTTGTTTCCAGTTTTTCAACTGTAAAATTGTTGTGATTTGGGAAAGTGTTCTGTAAGAAGTTAGTTATAGTTCAGCTGTGGTGCCACCTCTTAGTTTGCATAGATGGAAACAGGATTTTTTGTCACCATATAGCATTCTTTTTTCGTCGCCAATACCTATTATGGCTTTATTTCTGTGTTTAGTACTGACATTCACAAACGTTTGTATAGTGGAACTCAAACACTGTTCACCAGATTTTCCATTTTGTAGCACAGTCTTGTAAGATGTTTTGTTTTCTTTTTCTGTGTCTTCAGTGGTTTTGGCCAGTTCATTTTCTTGTTTCACTACAGTCGAATTTCTTCTGCCTCCTCGCTTGTTTTTCACTTCTTGCCACTCTGTATTGATGCCTTCCGAAGAGTTTTCATCCATCAGATTGTTTACATCTGTATTTGGTTTGTTTTTAATGAGGTATTGAGTTTCACTGACACACTCGTTGTTTACATTTGTACTAGATGCCACTCTAGCAATGTTTGGGTCTTCAATGTTATTTCTCATTGGAAAATTACCATTCTTCATAGACTACTGTCACGATAGACTATTGACATGTAAATATCCTGATATGACAGTCAGAAGAGTAATAACAAAAGGATGACTTGAAGGGTCTTTCTATGGCCCTTCTGGAATGTAGCGATTGAATTACTCTTGGAAATGGTAGAGAAGTGTGAAATGGTCATTTGTGTGTGTTGATTGTTTTGTTTTGTTTTGCTTTAGGGTGCAAAAAACAACTGGGGTCATACACGCCCAAGTCAAAACTATACAACATGAACACAGAGAGCCGTGAAATGACTATATGTCAGTCCAAATTGACACAATAGGAGACAGCTAAAAACAGGTAGGTGGAAAAAGGGGTAAAAAAACACCATACAGAAATGGAGGTACAAAACTAAAAATTAAATGGTCTTCGCCATATTGCTTCGGCGGATAAAAAGTAAAACACAGTCGACAGCCCACGCATTATTCTCTAAAATGGCTGATAAATGAGACAGCAAACCCAAGCTGGAATGTAAATTGTTAAAAAAGGGGCATTCCAGCAGGAAGTGGCAGACAGTTAAAATTTGGGTGTAGTGTGTACAAAGTGGTGGGGTAGCACCACTTAGCAAATGATGACGGTTAAAAAGGCAGTGTCCAATACGCAGCCGAGTTAAAATAATCTCCTCCCAGTGGGAGAGCCAAGTGGAGGTCATCCAAGGTGCTGGGAGAGGCTTAACAAGCCGAAGCTTATTCCCGTGAAGGGAGGACTATTGGCGATGCTAAAGGGACACCTCCTGACAGACGGCAACACAGAGATCATCAAAGGGAATGTAGGTACTCACGGGCTGAGGTACAAGGACTGCAGCCTTGGCAGCAGCGTCAGCAGCCTTGTTTCCTGACAGACTGACATGACCATGGACCCACAGAAACATGACAGTGGCTCCACAAAGAGTGAGCAAGTGACAGTTTTCGTGGATCTGCTGCACTAAGGGATGAGCAGCGTACAGTGCACATAGAATTTGGAGGGCACTGAGTGAGTCAGAGAGCAGAGGACACAATTGGAAAGGCTGTGTCACCAAATGTACTCCATGGCCTGACACCAGTTGAAGAGCTCAGCTGTAAATACTGATGAGTGTACTGGAAGCTGATATTGAAAGACATGGGTGCCAATGACGAAGGCACACCCGACCTCACGGTCAGTCCCACAGCCATCAGTGTAGACAAAGGTACTATTGCAAAGTTCCATGTGAAGGTCATGGAACTGGAGGCGATAGACAGAGGCTGGTGTAGTGTCCTTAGGAAGCAAATGAAGGCCAAGGTTAACATGGGCGGTTTCACAAAGATGGTGAAGGGATTACACCCACTAGGAATGTTGCAGATAGTGTGAAGGTAAGCCACTGTAGCAAGTGGCAAAAGCGGACTCCAGGAGGTAACAGAGAAGAGGGACAAGCCCCTTACTGATGATCAAAGGAATCATCAAACAAGGAGGCATAGGAGGGGTGGCCACACATGGCAGACAAAATGCATGTGTACCTGCTGAGGAGAAGGTAATGGCAGTAGCACATTGGTAGTTCAGCAGCTTCAGCATACAGACTCTCAACTGGGCTGGTGTAAAAGGCACTTGTGGATGAACGGATGCCATGATGGTGGGTGGTGTTGAGATGGCGTAAGAGGGATGGGCATGCAGACGCATAAACTAAGACCCATAGTCTAGTTTTGAATGGACAAGTGGCCAGTGCAAACGGAGGAGGGTGGTTCAATCGGCACCCCAGGAAGTACCATTGAGGATGCGTAGGACACTGAGGGACCGCATACAAAGGGCTGCCAGGTAAGACACATGGGAGGACCAAGAGAGTTTCCTATTGAGCATGAGCCCCAGAAATTTTGTAGTTTCAACGAATGGAAGGGCAACAGGCCCAAGATGTAGAGATGGTGGGAGAAACCATTTGTGCCACCAGAAATTCATACAGAAAGTTTTGTCAGGGGAAAATCAAAAGCCATTGTCGATGCTCCAGGAGTAAAGACAACCAAGACAGTGCTGAAGACGCCGCTCAGTGAGACAGGTCCACAGAGAACTGCAATAGGTGGCAAAATCTTCTACAAAAAAAGAGCTGGAGATGCCCATTGGGGGACAGGCCATTATACGGTTAATGGCGATAGCAAAGAGGATGACGCTCAAGACGGAACCCTGAGGCACACCATTTTCCTGTATAAAGGTGTATAACAAGGCAGAACCCACATACACCTTGAAAACTTGGTCTTGTAAAGATGCCCAAAGAAAACAGGAAGCCCCATGTATAAAGAGTATGGAGGATACCAATCCTCCAGCAGGTGTCATAGGTCTTCTCCAGATTGAAAAACATAGCCACAGTCTGGGATTTCTGCAGAAAACCATTCATGACATGGGTGGACAAAGTAAAGAGATGGTCAACTGCAGAATGCCACACTCGAAATTCATACTGTGCATTCGTTAGTAAATTCCGAGACTCGAGCCACCACACCAGCCAGGCATACATTCCATCACTTTGCAAAAGCAGCTAGTAAGAGAGGTGGGGCATTAGTGTTGGATCATAAAAGTCATTCATTGTTTGTGTGTCTATCGACATGCCAGCGCTTTCGTTTGGTAAGTCACATCATCTTTGTTTTTAGATATAATGTATTGAACAGCACTTTGAATGTTGTGCAGTCAAATTAGAGCGTGAAAAACAGTTCCTGATCATAGTAACAGAATGGGAGACATTCAAAAATTTCTCTCTCAGCTAGAAACAGTTCTTACTAAACTTTATAGAAACAATAGTAATGTCATCGTATGTGGTGACTTTAACATAAACTTCAACTGAAATCAACATCTGAATTAACACCATACTCCGCTATATTATTTTAGCATGCACATAAAACTTCCGAAAACACAAGGGAAGGTATTGAAAGTCTATTTTGAAAGTCTATTATTTTTGGTCATATCTGTGTATTGAAATGTGTGTCTGCACTTAAATTACCAATGTACACAACCTTACTTTTAATTCTGAAGCACAATGAAAAGGCAAGTACTTCCCTAATTGCTCTTTACGTCTTCTTTTTGCATTCCACTTTACCTGTCTGCCTCATACTATAACTGCAGAAAATTACCTTAGACTTACCTTAGGGAGTCACTTCCGCCTCGACTGACATCTCTGCCCAAACTCTTTGCCTCTGTATACGTCTGCTTGTGTCTGTATATGTGTGTGTGTGTGTGTGCGAGTAGGCCACAGCATCCAAATAGGACAGAACAGAATGGAAATATGCAAAGTATGACAACAACATTATTTCTCTGTCTACTAACTGATGGAGAGCTCTTAGTGCAAAGCACGATGAGCCAAGTTTCTTGACCAGCTGATCAATTTGTTCTTTCCATCTTAGGTGACTGTCTATCTGGATACCTAGGAATTTTGTATGTGTGGTTTCATTAATTTTGTGATTGTTAACATGTATTTCAGGAGCTTTAATTTTTTTATTTTTTGTCAGAAACTGTATCATATTGGTTTTTGAAATATTTAAGGTTAGGCCATTCACAGTGAACTATTTGTGAACTTGAGTAGAGACTGTCATGGCTGTATCCTGCATTGTTGAGTTGGGTCCTTTTACGAGGATACTTGTATCGTCGGCAAACATTACTATTTCTGCTCTGTTGTTAATTGTGATTGGTAGATCAGGAAAATTAATGGCCCAAGAATTGAGCCCTGTGGGACTCCATACTTTATATTTCCCCATTCTGATGTTAATGCTGTTCCTGTCCCCCTTAAGACAACCCTTTGCTTCCTGTTCTGTAAGTATGATTCTAACCAAGTCAAACATTTGTCTTTAATGCCATAATGTGGAAGCTTTTTTAAGAGTGTGTTGTGATCTACACAATCAAATGCCTTGGCAAGGTCACAAAATATCCCCACTTGATATCTTTTGTAATTTAGTTCACCTAAAATTTCATGTGTTAGGTTAAATATAGCTCTGTCTGTGGAGGAGCCCTTACGAAAGCCGAACTGTGTAGGAGCCAGTAAGCCATTTTGTGTAGTGTGACTATAAATCCTATCATACACTATTCTCTCAAATACCTTTGAGTATACTGGCAGCAGGGAGATGGGCCGATAGTTGGATATTTCATCCCTTGCTCCACTTTTGTGGATTGGCATCATTACTGCATGTTTTAATCTATCTGGGAACACACCCGTTTCCATAGATTGGTTACACAAATAGCACAATATATAACTGATTAAGTCTGCACATGATTTGAGAATCCTACTTGATATGCCACCGTATCCACAGGAATCTGAGTTTTTGAGTAATTTTATGGTTTTTTCAATTTCTTTAGGGGTTGTACTTCTGAAATGAAGTGCTACTTTAGATGTTATTTGCATGTGGTTAAGTAGTTCAATAGCTTCTGTGGGAGCCTGTTTATTATGGTTCACTGTTTTTTCAGCTACAGAGAGAAAAAAATTGTTGAAATCTGAGGCTGCAGCTTTGTGTTTATTATTGTCAGGTTTTATGTTCCTATTTGTCTCACTTTTTATGATGTGCCATATGGTTTTTATTTTATTGTTTAATTGCTAATTTTTTGTGCATAGTGCAACTGTTTGGCCTTCTTGATTACAAGATATACAGTATTTTACAGTATTTCTTGTAATGTAACTTTACTGCTGGGTCTGTACTAGTCCTCTGTTGTACATACAGATCTCTCTTTTTTTTACATGATATTTTTATGCCTGCAGTTAGCCACTCTTTCCTTTTACTACAGGTTGGTTTGATTTTAATCTGTCTTTGGGGAAAAGAAGCTTCAAAATGTTTAAGGAATAAGTTCAGGAATGACTTGAACTTCTCATTCACTGTGTCAGCCTGGTATACTTCCTCCCATTGTTCATGGCATAAACTATTTCCGAACAAGCAAGTAGATTCAGCATTTATTGATCTAACATGTTTAACTTGGTTACAATGACCATGTGTTGTTTTTCTGCTGGCAAGTTTTAGGGTTGTCATTTGACCATCGTGATCAGACAGACCATTTGTTACTGCCCGTGTCATCACTTCATTGTAATTTGTGGGATCTAGGAACAGATTATCAATCAGGGTCTTGCTGTGCCCATATACTCTTGTTGGGAATGAGATCATGGGGAGCAGATTGAAGGTTAACAGTAGTGATTCTAATAGTTTCTGGTTGTTATTTTTTGTGAGTAAGTTTATGTTAAAGTCACCACATATGATGACATTACTATTGTTTATAGAAACTAAACAAAAAGTTTAGTAAGAACTGTTTCTAGCTGAGAGAGAAATTTTTGAATGTCTCCCATAGGTGACCTGTAAACTGTTACTATGATCAGGAACTGTTTTTCACGCTCTAATTTGACTGCACAACATTCAAAGTGCTGTTCAATACAATATATCTAAAAACAAAGATGATGTGACTTACCAAACGAAAGCGCTGGCACGTCGATAGACACACAAACACAAATATACACACAAAATTCTAGCTTTCGCAACCAACGGTTGCCTCGTCAGGAAAGAGGGAAGGAGAGGGAAAGACAAAAGGATTTGGGTTTTAAGGGAGAGGGTAAGGAGTCATTCCAATCCCGGGAGCAGAAAGACTTACCTTATGGGGAAAAAAGGACGGGTATACACTCACACACACACACACACACACACACATATAGAGACACAAGCAGACATATACAGAGGCAACTGTATATGTATATGTCTGCTTGCGTCTGTATATGTGTGGATGGATATGTGTGTGTGTGCGAGTGTATACCCGTCCTTTTTTCCCCCTAAGGTAAGTCTTTCCGCTCCCGGGATTGGAATGACTCCTTACCCTCTCCCTTAAAACCCAAATCCTTTCATCTTTCCCTCTCCTTCCCTCTTTCCTGATGAGGCAACCGTTGGTTGCGAAAGCTAGAATTTTGTGTGTATGTTTGTGTTTGTTTGTGTGTCTATCGACATGCCAGCGCTTTCGTTTGGTAAGTCACATCATCTTTGTTTCTAGATACGTTCAATACAATATTTAGATATATCTATAACTTGTGACCTAATAGTATTGTGTGTGTAAATTGCCACACCGCCTTGTCTTAAATTGCTCCGACAGGAGGAAGAATCAATTTTATAACTATTTAAATGTAGCTGATTAATTTCTGTGGCTTCCAAGTGATGTTCAGTTAGGCAGAGCACATGAGGAACAATTCCGTCTGTGTCAGCTGTTTCTTGCAGTGAAAGCATCAGCTCTTCTTTTTTTATTCAAAAGACTTCTTATATTCTGATGAAATATTTTTAAACAATATAGTTTATCAATTGTATTTTTAACTGGTTCCTTAATGTTAGTTTTCACACAAGTTAAATTATCAAAAGGTACAACATTTACACTGTGCTCTTTTCTGTTTTTTAGCGTAAAAAAGATCTTATTTGAGTGTTGACTATTACTGGAATGTGTTGCTGTGGAAAAAAATCACTATTTTTTCTTTTCTGTGATTGGCGATGAAACAAATTTTGTCATTACTGTTGAATTTGTAGTAAAACTGTTGCCTGTGCTTATTTCAATTAGTTTTTGTGCTAGGAACCATTTCCCAAGACTGTTCAAATGAAGCCCATGTGAGGTATGGAATCTTCGACCAACACCACCTACATCTAGAACATTTACATTTTCAAACTGTTTACATATGTTTGAGAGCTGTTCATTTGCAAGTTTGATCTCTCTGTTCACACAAGACGACTGATGTAAGGCGTACCTCTGTGGAATGTTTACATATATTACATTTGTGTGTCCTAGATAACACAAGCACTTCTTTAGTTCTTGGCAGGCTACTGATGTTTCATTGCGGTACACGTCATTAGAGCCGCCGAGTAGTACAATGAAATCCTTGGACGACAACTTACCGATTTCTTCTGAATGTATATACGTACATATTTGAGAGAGAGATGCTCCAGGCTTGACAAAATCCTGTTGCCTTCACAGTTTCAGCAGTTTCATTTATACGAGAAGCAATCTCTCGACCGTGACTATCAGCAAGAATCACAAGCTTCCTCAGAATACCATAATGTGATTTATGTTTACAGATGGTTTTCGGGAGAGGAACAGCAGCATCACACGGGACTTGAAGATCTCCTTGTTGAAGTTCAGAAGCGGTAGTGCTTCCAGGAAGAGCTACTGCAGCATTCGATGGTTGAGAATGTTCTGTATGAGCTTCAAGAGCATCATCGTTACTGTCTACATCGAGCACTTCAAATCAGTTTGTTAGCGGGATATTTGAGGCCCTGCTTAGTATATCGGTAGGCCTACACCTATTACACTTCCACGTTTTTGTAAACTTCTCATTTCCTTTCAATGAGCTGTCCACCTTTGCGCATCGAAAGTGGAATTTTGTTTCACATTTTACACATACTATACCACTTTTAGCGGTTTTCCCGTATTTTTTGCAGTTGGTATCATATTTGTTACTGCTGGTTCTAATATCATTATCAATTACAAGCTCACTGTTTGTTTTTACTCACATTGATTGTTATTGGTATATTTGCATTTCAGGGCGTGTACCTCTTTTAACAGCATAGCAATAATTTCGACTTTGCAATTGCTCTTCTGGAGTGGTTTGTCTAGGCCATATTCATTACACCTTCTGCAGCACCAAAGTTTTCGTCTTGGATCTGCCTTTAGACATGCGAAATGGTATACAGTTTTACAGTTTGTGCACGTTATGCCCTTCACGGCGAGCGATTTGGAGTAGCAAAGTCTTTGTATTTGCTCTCACGATTCGTCAGATGAGGTACTAGCTCCATGTGTGATTTCAGTTTCACAATTTTGGGCCACCCCATGTCTTCCTTCCAAAACTTTTTTAATAACAAAACACGCGATACACATATCATCACGATATACATAAAATTTTTTACATGTTAAGCACTTTTTAACATTTATGTTGAGTTTATTCCGGTAGTTAACACAACCACAATTTACACTCGGCGCCATCTTGAAGTTGCATATAGCTCATAGCACTGAATGGAAGTAATGGTTTACAGATCATAAGTGAATTTTATGATTGTTCACAAGATGAGACAGTAATTTGTGGCATTATTTCTGTTGCATCCTTTGCAACTTAAATAGCTCATCACAGTCATAGTGCAGTTTCCTAGCCAAATTATCTTCCCACAGAGGAATTAAAAGTGTTTAGTTGATGTAACAGCAAGCCAGATAATTACCATAAAAGTTATAGTGGTGATGTCTGATTAATTCAAATCTTCAAATATTCATCACAATAAGTTATCTCATTAATAATTAGCGGCCGCCAGGGGCTCAGCATTCATTTGCTGGGTACGGGCTTGACGACCCCGGGGTTCCTGAGCTGGAGACTGGTAAGCGCCACCAGTCCCCTGTCACCGTAAGCTCAGGGCATACTTCAGCGACCACCGTGCGGCACGGCGGTGGAATGTTGTGTGTCTCAGGGAATGGGGATCTTGGCTTGACCGCCCGGATTGCGAGGATGGAATAAACCTCTATAAACAACCCCTCAATCTCAAGGTGTGCTGCGTGCTGATGAGATGCACGGCTGTTGAGGTGGAACAGTCGTTAGCGGGCGACCTCTGGGGAACCTGCTGCACCTCAGTTGTATGAGGCTTACCTCGGCAGCCGGGGCTCTGTCTAGGTAGACTTCTAGTTCCCTAGCTGCTCGTGGGACCGAGATGGAACCCTCGAACTTTTATTCTTCTCCTCCCAGCGGAAAGGGTGGACCGCTGGTGGGTTCTAACACCCAGTCCAACAAGAGGGTTCGTGTAGACAGTCCTCCCGATTCAGTAACTACTAACAGAATGCAAACTGCTTCGCAGAATGTGTTTCTCATAATTAAAAGAAAGGAGGGAAGTTTTGATAAAGTTTCACCATTTTATATACAGAAAGGCTTAGAAGGCATTGCAGGCACCTAAAAATCTGTCAAGCACTTGTGAAATGGAACCTTATTGGTTGAAACATCTAGCTTCCAGCAAGTCCAGAATCTTCAGAGGGCACAATTTCTTGGGGAGTTTGCGATAGAGACTGAATTTCACAACACCTTGAACTACAGCAAGGGTGTTGGGACTTGCAAACATCTCATTGACATTACCCAAGACGAACTGAAGGCTGAATGGTCCTGGGTAGCTATTGTCGATGTGCAACATGTTATGAAATGGGTGGATGGTGCTCTCATGAAGTCTGACCCATTTATTCTTATGTTCAACAGCACCAAATTGCCAGAGCATGTGAAGGCAGGTTTCCTACATCTCAGTGTACAGCCTTATTACCCCAACCCCATACGGTGTTTTAAATGTCAACGCTTTGGACACACTACTCTCAGCTGTAGAGGGGAAGCCACTTGCAGGAAATGTGGTAAAGCCGCCCATAAGGGAGTTGGTTGCTCCTCTCCTCCCAAGTGTGTCAACTGCTCGGGGGATCACCCTGTGTGGAATAGGGAATGCAGAGTTTTCCTTGAGGAACGGAAGATCCAGGAACTAAAAACCACAAAACGCATCCCATATGGTGAGGCAAAGAAAATATACAAGTCCCAGCAGCCGCCCACGTTCACTGCCTCCCTTTCTTCCGTTCTGAAACAGCCAGTCTTGAAAACTGATGCAGCTACACAAACGGAGGTTGCTACTGTCAGCACTAGCACCTGTGTTTGTCAATGTACGTGTGCTGCTGCTGTTCCTGTGAAGCCTGCTGCCCCCTCCCCCCCCCCCCCCCGGCCTTCTGACCAGGCCGTGGTAGCTGACATCATGGACCTTCCCGGGTCCACTCTTGTGCACTGCCCAGTGCTGCTACACCCCCTACTGCTTCTGAGGTTTTGGCTCCAATGCCACCTCAGGCCAAAAAATCTAAGCCAAAGACAAAGGTGAAGACTCACCCGCTGAAAGAGACTTAAGTTATACAGTCTGCTGATGTTGATGTCATTCTCTCTGACGTCTCTCTCGACTCCTCTTCAGAGGCGATGGAGGTTGATGTCAGACTGTGGCAATCATCTCGCCCCAAAACTGAGCCTCCACCTGTTGTGGGCTCTCCTCCTTGACAGGAAGTGAGGATGAAGGTACTCCCACCCTGATAGATGGCACCCATTATGCAGTGGAACATGAATGGATTCTGGGCACATGTGGAGGAACTGCACCTCCTAGCACGGCAACACTCCCTGTGCCTGTGTTAACAGGAAATGCATTTAAAACCGTCTGATGCTCCTGTACTAAGGACTATACATTATATCGCAAGGATGACCTGACTGGGGAAAGGGCCAAAGGCGGAGTCGCCGTGTTTGTCACTAATGACGACCACTCCTCTGCTCTCCCCCTGGATACTGAACTGCAAGCAGTTGTAGTTGAAATTCATTCACGTCGGAGACTTACCATTTACTCCCTTTATTTAACTCCTCTGGATGCAGTGAACTTAGAGGCTCTCACAGATCTTATCGAACAACTCCCCCGCCCATTTCTCCTCCTGGGCGACTTCAATGCCCATCATGTTCTGTGGGGCTCCACTTCTCTTTGTGCTCGAGGTCGAGTTTTGGAGAGCCTCCTAACATCTCAAGTGTTGTGCATCCTCAACACAGGTACTCTGACTCATTTCTCTGCTGCTACTGGGTCATTCTCAGCCATTGACCTATCTTTCTGCTCTCCAACCCTCACCGACTCTGTTCACTGGGAGGTCATTGACGATCTTCATTCCAGCGATCACTTCCCCATCTGCATTCATCCCCTGGATGGTGTATTGCTGGAGCAGAGGTTGCCATCGTGGATGATTGACAGGGCTAACTGGCCACTGTTCAGTCAGTTGGCTGTCTTTGAACGCCACAACAGCGTACAGGAATGGGTGGATCACATCACACTTGTGATCCATCATGCTGCTGACCTGTCAATACCAAAGTCTTTTGGCCCTCTTATGCGGCGCCTTGTGCCTTGGTGGACAGAAGAGTACTGTTCAGCCAACCGGGACAGGGGTGCGGCTCTTCTATGATTTAAATGCCACCCAACAGTGGTCAGTCTTACCGCCTTTCGAATCGCGAGAGCCAGGGCACGCCGTGTCATTAAAGAGAGCAAGAAAAGGTCATGGCAGGAGTTCCTGGACTCCATCAATCGTTCCACTTGTTCTACAAAAGTATGGGAAGCCATCCAGAGGATTTCCAGTAAACGCAGCCGTTTACTAATAGCTGCAGTCCTGAACCAGGGATGCCTCCAAACGACACCCAGAGCCATTGCTCAGATGCTGGCAGAGCATTTTGCACAAAGTACTGCCACTGCAAACCAGGATGCAGCATTTCATTGCTACCATGCGACTGTCGAAAGAGCAAACTTGGACTTTCGGTCGAACAGTTCTCAGGCCTACAACTCCCCTTTCTCCATGTGGGAACTTGAATTAGCACTTACTGAGAGTTCTGACACTGCACCAGGTCACGGCCGCATCTGGTACTCCATGCTTCGACATCTGCCAGCAGCGTCAAAGGAAATCCTCCTTGAATGTTTTAATCTCATATGGCAGACAGGAGTGTTCCCCACCTTGTGGAGGGAGGCAATCCTTATCCCTCTCCTCAAACCAGGAAAGGACCGCACATGTCCCAGTAGTTATCGTAGTATCGCCTTGACAAGCTGTGTTGGAAAGACCCTGGAATGGATGGTTAACCGTCATCTGGTCTGGCTGTTAGAGACGAGACAGCTCCTTAGCCACTTTCAGTGTAGATTCCGGAAATTTCAGTCCACGGTCGACAACCTGACCCTCCTAGAGGCGGCTATTCAGCAGGCTTTCCAGCTATTCAGCAGGCTTTCCTCCGTCAGCATCACTGTATCGGTATCTTCTTTGATATCAGTAAGGCATATGATACTACTTGGAGACACTGTATTCTTGCACAACTGCATCAATGGGGCTTTCGTGGCTGCCTCCCCATTTTCATTCGGCCTTTCCTGTCTCAGTGGTTTTATTGGACCCGCGTTGGTAGCACACTGTCTGATCGCTTTGAGCAAGAGAACGGTGTCCCCCAGGGCAGTGTTTTAAGCGTTACCCTCTTTGCCATAACCATCAACAGTATAATGTCTACAGTGAGGAGTCCAGTACAGTGCTCCTTATTTGTGGACGACTTTGCTGTTTTCTGTTACTCCTCCAGTGTTGCAACCATGAGCCGTCAGTTGCAGCTAACAGTGCAGTGGTTAGAGGAGTGGGCTGCAAAGACAGGTTTTCGGTTTTCTGCCGATAAGTGTGTTTGTGTTCATTTTAATCATTCTCGTCGTCTTTTTACTTTGCCTGCCTTGCATATGGGGGATACTGTCCTACGTTTTAGAGACACAGTGCAGTTTCTGGGTCTAATTTTTGACTCCAAATTGTTATGGCTGCCACACCTATGCGACTTGAAAGCTAGAACCCTGAAGGCACTGAACATCCTCAGGTGCCTCAGCCACAGGTCTTGGGGAGCGGACAGGGTGCGTCTCCTTCAGTTTTATCGAGCTTCTGTGCGTTCACGGCTGGACTATGGGTGCACAGTGTATGGGTCAGCGAGGCCGTCTTAGTTGCAGATCCTTGATGTTGTCCACCATGCTGGGATTCGACTGGCCATGGGTGCTTATCAGACCAGTCCCATACCCAGCCTCTGTGCTGAGGCTGGGGAACCGCCACTTACCATCTGGCGGCAGCTCCTGCTGGTGTGCCAGGCTTGTAAGTTTCTTGCAGCTCCCACCTCACCTGCTCACCATCTTGTTGCTCATCCACCTCTGGACCGTCTTTTTTCCCACTGTCCCCAGGCTATGTTGACGTTTGGGATCCGTGTGCAACGTGTCCCTCAGTGTGGAGTCTGTACAACCCCAAATCCTGGGTTTTAACCGCCTGCCACCCTGGTTACTGAAGAGGCCCGGAGTGATTTTAGATTTATTGCAGTACAAGAGAGATTGCATTCCTGCCACCGTTTTTAATGCAACATTTTCTGCCATTTTATCTGAGCACTACGACTATGTAGCTGTTTTTACGGATGGGTCGAAACAAGGAGATTCCATTGGTTGCTCTGTTGTTTTTCCGGATTGTGTCCTCAAGGTCTGACTGCCTCAAGCATCTACTGTCTTTGATGCAGAATTATCTGCGATCTTGCGGGCACTGGAGCAGATGAGACATTCTTCCTGTCCTAAATTTCTTGTCTGTTCTGAATCACTAAGTGCCCTTCACTCTTTGCCAACGTTTGTATCCAGCAGATAAAATAGTCCAGACCATCCAGGATTCCCTCTTCCACCTACAGCGATTGGGGAAGGTGGTGGCTTTCTGCTGGGTTCCGGGGCATGTCGGCATTGCTGGGAATGAAAGGGCAGATCTTGCAGCCAAGGAGGCGTGTCTCGATCCACAAGTATCTCAGTGTGCTATACCCCTGCAAGCACTCACCTCACTGTTGAGCTCACAAGTCATGCGTCGGTGGGAGGATGAGTGGCTGGAAGTGACTGACAATAAGCTCCGTATAGTCAAGCCCACAATGCGTGTGTGGTGTACTTCCATTCAGCCCCATCGACGGTACGAGGTTCTCCTCACTCGGCTTTGGATAGGCCACAGCCCTATAATGCATGGCTTCCTGCTCCGGTGGGAGGACCCTCCAATGTGTGGTGTCCAGGTCACTGTGCGCCACGTTTTATTGGATTGCATTTTATTTTCTGACCAGTGGGCCGCGGCTGACTTGCCAGCGGACCTGCCATCTCTTTTAGGCAACACTCGGACGAATGTGGTTAAAGTTTTAAAGTTCTGTGCCATGTCTAATGTTTTTACAAAGATTTTAGGGAGAGGATCTTAATTTGCTCACTTTGTGACAAGCTCGCCCATATTTTATGTAAGTGGCCAGCCAATGACAATTTACTGTGGCATTCTTGTTGCTACGTTTTCCGTTCCCTTACGTTCTACTTTCTTATGTAGCATTTTCCTTCTTTTCCTGCTTTCTTTGCGTGTGTGTTTCATTTTTATTTGGTCTGTCCACATTCGTTCCCTTTAATGTGTGTCAGGGCGCTGATGACCTTGACGTTGAGCGCCCATAAGCCCCAACACACACAATAATTAGCAGTCATGATATTCTGAGCGTTGCACATATCTGGAATCTAGGGCACTTCTGAAATGCTAAGATTCATATGCCAACACTGGAAATTCATTAGTTCAACTGCAAAAATAAACAAACATTGTGAGGTTTGCTCCTACTGCCGGCAACAAAGAATGTCCCTGTTTTTGTACATTGTTGTAAATGTACATTGCTCTAAGTGTTAGTTTTTGCTAAGACATTGTCCATCATGGTACAAGCAGCAATGGAGCCTCACAAGCAGCTGTCCAATTCCATAATAATACCTCCACATGTCATTCTCTGAAACTCTTTCTATGACTGCAGTTTGTTAGCTTGCACTCATATTTCCTGACGAAATAGAGCTCATTAGAAAAAAAGAAGTATTCCCTCCCATCCCACCCCCACCCAATCTTAGTGAGCTCTTCTTTCTTGCCTCTTTGCAGATTAATCAGTTTTGCTGATGTCTCTCACAACTTGCAAAATTGTTTCCCTACTTCTCTAGCTCCTCACTATGACTTAGTTTTAAAACATCCTCAGAACTCCTTTCTCTCACTTTTTTGTTAACCTTAATCACTCAAAACTGAGTACTTTCATTTATGTCATTCTGATTTATTGCTTGTCATGTACTTAATATTCATTTTCATCAAATCTCTTTCATTAATACTAGAATGGCAGAATGACCCTCCTGTCATACTTTTTCCTTCACTATAGTGTTCAATTCTTTTTACTTCATTCATGAAATCACATGTCTTTTCTAATTTTTTTCTCATTTTATTTTCATTGAAATTTCATTCAGTATACCTGGATTGGTGGAGGGTGTCAATTTGATGCAACTGTAATTTCTCTTATGAGTGTGTGTAAATAATCCAACAGTGAAGTGGCAACAATTAGCAATCATGCAGAGTTGTTGCTGCTCATTGTTGTGCCTTGGCACATGCACATTCAGTCTGGCACAGTTTATATGTTACTCAGGAAATGTTCTTTGCCCATGAAAGACGTTTTCAATCATGTCTAGTCAGTGTGGACTTTCTGATGAACAAATGTTACATCTTTTAGAAAATTCCAGCATTGAATTGGAAATTGACTCCAGACAAATGAAGATTAGGATGAAGACATTGTGAATGGGGAGAAATTAGTGGAGGAGGATTCAGGGTGCTGATCTACGCCAATCCTCACCTCATCCATAACAGCAGGCCCAGCTGAATGTGAATGTGTCTACGAAGATGCTTGCTAGGGATGAAACAGAATGGGAGATTGCCAGTTTCTCATTTTCTGGAGGAAAGTTGGCTGTGAATGTGCTAAAGGAGAGAGGAGGTTCCTCTACTTATGCTTGCCCTTGAGTAGGTGACTATGTCATCAGTGCTTTCTGTCTTAATTTTGATGAAGCCATGCTACTCCTCACAAAGAAATACCAAGAAGCAAATGCTTGAAAAGTATAAAAGAAATACTGAGTGGACTGTGTCACTTGAGGAACTGGATAAAATTATAGCTATCATATATGCTCGGTGTGTGATTTGTATAAAAGATTATCTCTGGTTGCAGTTCTGGGGCCTAAGTTGATCAAGGATGTTATGTCAAGGGAAAGAGTTTAGGAGCTTCTCAGATTTTTTCTGTTTTGTTGAAAAATTAGTCCAAGTTGAGTGCCTGCCAGCCAACAAACTTTTTCTTGTATCTGAAATTTGGATAAATTGGAAGAAAATATAACCATAAATGAGCAACTATTACCAAGCAAAACAAGATAGAGGTTCACTCAATTTGTTCCCATCATATTCAACTAATATGGTCTCAAATTTTGGATTGCTGCCAGTGTAGCAACAAAGTATATATGTAATGCTTTCCCATACTTCAGAAAAGAGGACACACATAGAGAGAAGCAACCAGTCAGAGACTGTGTCATTCTGTGTGTGCATAAAAAAGAAATCACCTGTGATAAGTGTGCATAGCAGAATCCAATGACCGAGTAAAAATTACAACAAAGTCACATGGAGAATACATGCAATTATAATATGGATCACAAATACTAAATGTGTCTACACGGTTATACAAAGAGTTAACATTCGTGGTGTCTCAAGAGGAATGGTCAATATCCAGTGATATGACAAGAACAACCATTTGAAGCAGAAAAGTCTAGTAAACATTGACTCTTTAATGCTTACCTTAACAGCTCTGAGAACTTCTTTAACTTCTATACTGTGAAAGAAATATCTTGTACAGCAAGCCCTACGATTTCCACATTTTGGCATGAGGTACTATGGACCACTTCCCCCATGAACCATGGACCTTGCCGTTGGTGGGGAGGCTTGCGTGCCTCAGCGATACAGATGGCCGTACCGTAGGTGCAACCACAACGGAGGGGTATCTGTTGAGAGGCCAGACAAACATGTGGTTCCTGAAGAGGGGCAGCAGATTTTTCAGTAGTTGCAGGGGCAACAGACTGGATGATTGACTGATCTGGCCTTGTAACATTAACCAAAACGGCCTTGCTGTGCTGGTACTGCGAACGGCTGAAAGCAAGGGGAAACTACAGCCGTAATTTTTCCCGAGGACATGCAGCTTTACTGTATGATTAAATGATGATGGCGTCCTCTTGGGTAAAATATTCCGGAGGTAAAATAGTCCCCCATTCGGATCTTCGGGTGGGGACTACTCAAGAGGACGTCGTTATCAGGAGAAAGAAAACTGGCATTCTACAGATCGGAGCGTGGAATGTCAGATCCCTTAATCGGGCAGGTAGGTTAGAAAATTTAAAAAGGCAAATGGATAGGTTAAAGTTAGATATAGTGGGAATTAGTGAAGTTCGGTGGCAGGAGGAACAAGACTTTTGGTCAGGTGCTTACAGGGTTATAAATACAAAATCAAATAGGGGTAATGCAGGAGTAGGTTTAATAATGAATAAAGAAATAGGAGTGCGGGTTAGCTACTACAAACAGAATAGTGAACGCATTATTATGGCCAAGATAGACACAAAGCCCATGCCTACTACAGTAGTACAAGTTTATATGCCAACTAGCTCTGCAGATGATGAAGAAATTGATGAAATGTATGACGAGATAAAAGAAACTATTCAGGTAGTGAAGGGAGATGAAAATTTAATAGTCATGGGTGACTGGAATTCGTCAGGAGGAAAAGGGAGAGAAGGAAACATAGTAGGTGAATATGGATTGGGGGGAAGAAATGAAAGAGGAAGCCGCCTTGTAGAATTTTGCACAGAGCATAACTTAATCATAGCTAACACTTGGTTCAAGAATCATAAAAGAAGGTTGTATACCTGGAAGAATCCTGGAGATACTAATAGGTATCAGATAGATTATATAATGGTAAGACAGAGATTTAGGAACCAGGTTTTAAATTGTAAAACATTTCCAGGGGCAGATGCGGATTCTGACCACAATCTATTGGTTATGAACTGCAGATTGAAATTGAAGAAACTGCAAAAAGGTGGGAATTTAAGGAGATGGGACCTGGATAAACTGAAAGAACCAGAGGTTGTAGAGAGTTTCAGGGAGAGCATAAGGGAACAATTGACAGGAATGGGGGAAAGAAATACAGTAGAAGAAGAATGGGTAGCTCTGAGGGATGAAGTAGTGAAGGCAGCAGAGGATCAAGTAGGTAAAAAACGAGGGCTAATAGAAATCCTTGGGTAACAGAAGAAATATTGAATTTAATTGATGAAAGGAGAAAATATAAAAATGCAGTAAATGAAGCAGGCAAAAGGGAATACAAACGTCTCAAAAATGAGATTGACAGAAAGTGCAAAATGGCTAAGCAGGGATGGCTAGAGGACAAATGTAAGGATGTAGAGGCTTGTCTCACTAGGGGTAAGATAGATACTGCCTACAGGAAAATTAAAGAGACCTTTGGAGAGAAGAGAACCACTTGTATGAATATCAAGAGCTCAGATGGCAACCCAGTTCTAAGCAAAGAAGGGAAGGCAGAAAGGTGGAAGGAGTATATAGAGGGTTTATACAAGGGCGATGTACTTGAGGACAATATTATGGAAATGGAAGAGGATGTAGATGAAGATGAAATGGGAAATAAGATACTGCGTGAAGAGTTTGACAGAGCACCGAAAGACCTGAGTCGAAACAAGGCCCCGGGAGTAGACAACATTCCATTAGAACTACTGATGGCCTTGGGAGAGCCAGTCATGACAAAACTCTACCATCTGGTGAGCAAGATGTATGAGAGAGGCGAAATACCCACAGACTTCAAGAAGAATATAATAATTCCAATACCAAAGAAAGCAGGTGTTGACAGATGTGAAAATTACCGAACTATCAGTTTAATAAGTCACAGCTGCAAAATACTAACGCGAATTCTTTACAGACGAATGGAAAAACTCGTAGAAGCAGACCTCGGGGAAGATCAGTTTGGATTCCTTAGAAATGTTGGAACACGTGAGGCAATACTAACCTTACGACTTATCTTAGAAGAAAGATTAAGAAAAGGCAAACCTACGTTTCTAGCATTTGTAGACTTAGAGAAAGCTTTTGACAACGTTAACTGGAATACTCTCTTTCAAATTCTGAAGGTGGCAGGGGTAAAATACAGGGAGCGAAAGGCTATTTACAATTTGTACAGAAACCAGATGGCAGTTATAAGAGTTGAGGGGCATGAAAGGGAAGCAGTGGTTGGGAAAGGAGTGAGACAGTGTTGTAGCCTCTCCCCGATGTTATTCAATCTGTATATTGAGCAAGCAGTAAAGGAAACAAAAGAAAAATTCGGAGTAGGTATTAAAATTCATGGAGAAGAAGTAAAAACTTTGAGGTTCGCCGATGACATTGTAATTCTGTCAGAGACAGCAAAGGACTTGGAAGAGCAGTTGAACAGAATGGACAGTGTCTCGAAAGGAGGATATAAGATGAACATCAACAAAAGCAAAACGAGGATAATGGAATGTAGTCAAATTAAATCGGGTGATGCTGAGGGGATTAGATTAGGAAATGAGACACTTAAAGTAGTAAAGGAGTTTTGCTACTTAGGGAGTAAAATAGCTGATGATGGTCGAAGTAGAGAGGATATAAAATGTAGACTGGCAATGGCAAGGAAATCGTTTCTGAAGAAGAGAAATTTGTTAACATCGAGTATAGATTTAAGTGTCAGGAAGTCGTTTCTGAAAGTAATTGTATGGAGTGTAGCCATGTATGGAAGTGAAACATGGACGATAACCAGTTTGGACAAGAAGAGAATAGAAGCTTTCGAAATGTGGTGCTACAGAAGAGTGCTGAAGATAAGGTGGGTAGACCACGTAACTAATGAGGAGGTATTGAATAGGATTGGGGAGAAGAGAAGTTTGTGGCACAACTTGACTAGAAGAAGGGATCGGTTGGTAGGACATGTTTTGAGGCATCAAGGGATCACAAATTTAGCATTGGAGGGCAGCGTGGAGGGTAAAAATCGTAGAGGGAGACCAAGAGATGAATACACTAAGCAGATTCAGAAGGATGTAGGTTGCAGTAGGTACTGGGAGATGAAAAAGCTTGCACAGGATAGAGTAGCATGGAGAGCTGCATCAAACCAGTCTCAGGACTGAAGACCACAACAACAACAACTATGGACCAAAACAAGAAAAAACCGTCTAGTAAACATGGCTCTAAAATATGTAGCTTAATGGCTATGAGCACTGGTTCAATAGAAGATATGTACAGTAGTATAGTTGAACAAGTGCTCCTAATTCTTAAGGTATGTGCTTTCGAGCCCATGTTTATTGAACATTTTTTTCTTGTTTTCATCCATGCTACCACCTATCAAAACGTGGAAAGCAAAGACCTTATGGTAGAAGAGATTTGTTTTGCAGTACAGATAATGAAGTAGTGCTGATAGGTCTTTAGGTATACATTTTAGAGGCCATGTTTCCTAGCATTTTTTGCTTCAAATAATTCCTGTAATATCCCTGAATACTGACCATTCCTCCAACAACACCGCTACGAAAGACTACAGTTTAGGGAACTTTTTGGCATGAACAATGATAAATCAGTAAGATATTTTTTTATGGAAATAAGCAAGTAATGTGTTAGTTATCATCTGGGATGCCTTGCTGCAACTGTAAAATGAGTCGGGCAGTTTTTTTCATTTGAAAATTAAGTCAGTGCATACTTCATAGTTTGAGGGGTTTGTCTTCACATATGTTGGGCCAAACTGAAGCCTGTTGGTTTAATGTGGGTATTTAGGTTGGTTTGTAGTCTGGTGGTGCCATGTATGACATCACTTGTCAAGTTGTTCTGTAGCAGTGTTTATAGTTGGTTGCCTGGATTTTAACCTGCCAGATGTAGCATCTGGGATATAACCACAAATAGGAAGCTTGGAGTTGACTTCTATATTCTTACACTTATGTGACAAAATCTTGTGTGTTCAGTTGGAGAGAGGTGGGTTAGAGTTGGGAACCAGTGAGTTGGTATAGTATTTAGACAGCCTATGATCACAGGTGATGGTGTACTGAAATGGGTGTCAAGCTTACTGTTAGTGACATAGGAGCATCATATTCTTCTGTGCTATAGACTAATCCCAGTACATAGAAGCAGAGCATTGCAACTCTTGATCTCCATGTGGTGCCCCACAGATTTTGGAGGATATTATTCCTGATACAAACTTTGGTTGACCTACTTACATAATTAGATGGCCCTGCAAAGGACATTTGTCTTCATATGATGTACTCTACTTGTGTAATATGGCCAGATCAGAAAATGATGACTGTATGAACACTAGTTGTTGTTGCTCATTTGACACCAATCTGGAGACACATGCAGGGCAATTGGCAGGTAAGTTTTGTGGAGGTTAGCAATGCTAATCCCCCTGTGGAATGCTACAACCATATTTTATTTTACATTGGTGAGTGAGGAGAGTAGTGTGTTGGCAATTGTGATGATCTCTGTGTGCTTGAGTGATCAGCCCCCTTTCTGCAGCTCAGTGAGGTCTTATTAATTATTTATTTACTAGCCTTCGCTCCCTCACAGAACTTCACTGAAACACACCATGAACAATTGTGCATTCAAAAAGCTGGTTTAATGGTACAAGGATGTCCTGAGCAAAGAGGTTGAAAGCAGTGAGGTAGGCTGGGCTAGAATACAGTGCCAAAGAGGTTGAGTGAGTAAGACACACATATGCATACCACTAGCCCAAAAATTTTTTGCTTCAAATGAGCATTCCTGTTATAGTGCTCAATATTGATCACCCCTCACAGGACACTCTGTATATATAGATTACCTAAAGTTTTTGCATATGCCCTGCATGCTAGAAGCTGCTACAGGCCATGTATGACTGTTAGTGTTACTATTATTAAAATCACAGTGAATGAATAAAATTATTTCTTTCTTTTACAAATGCAGTTATCTGTGCAGCCCTGAAACCCAACACCATTTTACATTACTTTACTGTTTAAAAAGAAAAAAAATGAAAAGAAAGTCAAGTCATTTAGAAAAGTTGGAGAGACAGATTGAGCCTTGCACACCTATTCCCATTTGGACCTATCCTTCTGCACTGCCCAACTTGCCCATCGTCTTGAATAGTCTGTTCTCTCTGACACCTACTCGAGCGACCATTTCCCATGTGCTATCCATTTGCTGACCCCTACCCCATCTGTGTGCATGCCTAAATGGTAGCTTCCTAGGGCTCACTGGCAGCTTTACTCCTCTCTGGCGACCTTCGAAGAACAAGATTTCCCCAGTTGTGATGACCAGGTTGAATATCTCACAAACATTATCCTTACTGCTGCAGAACGTTCCATCCCCTACACTTGCTCTCTACCATGTCGTGTCCCAGTCCCTCGGTGGACTGAGGCATGCCACAACGCAATTCGCGCACATAGACATGTTCTCTGCATTTTTAACCACCACCCTATACTGGCAAACTGCATTCATTATAAACAGATGCGTGCAAAGTGTCGTCACATTCTTTGGGATAGGAAAAGAGCTAGCTGGATTTCATTCACTAGTTCTTTTAACAGTTCCCCACCTTCCTCTGCTGTGTGGGCCAACATCTGACGGCTCTCTGGAACCAAGATCCATTCACCAATTTCCGGCATGACAATTGCTGATGATGTCATCGTGGACCCAATTGTTGTCTCAAACACCTTAGGCCATCATTTTGCGGATGTTTCGAGCTCTTCCCACTATCACCCTGCCTTCGTCCATCAGAAACAAGCAAAGGAGGCTCAGGCGATACCCTTCTCTTCTCTGAATTGTGAGTACTACAGTGCTGTCTTTACTGTGTGGGAGCTGGATCATGCTCTCAGTTCGTCCTGATCCTCCGCCCCAGGGCCAGATGCCATCCACATTCTGATGTTGCAGCACCTTTCTCTTGCAGCCAAGCACTTTCTGCTTAACATGTACAACTGCATCTGAGCAGTGGACACATTTCCTGGATGCTGGCATGAAGCCTCCGTCATACCCATACCTAAGGCCAGTAAGGACTAAAACCTTCCTTATCAGACCCAGCAGTAAAGTTACATTACAAGAAATACTGTAAAATACTGTATATCTTGTAATCAAGAAGGCCAAACAGTTGCACTATGCACAAAAAATTAGCAATTAAACAATAAAATAAAAACCATATGGCACATCATAAAAAGTGAGACAAATAGGAACATAAAACCTGACAATAATAAACACAAAGCTGCAGCCTCAGATTTCAACAATTTTTTTCTCTCTGTAGCTGAAAAAACAGTGAACCATAATAAACAGGCTCCCACAGAAGCTATTGAACTACTTAACCACATGCAAATAACATCTAAAGTAGCACTTCATTTCAGAAGTACAACCCCTAAAGAAATTGAAAAAACCATAAAATTACTCAAAAACTCAGATTCCTGTGGATACAGTGGCATATCAAGTAGGATTCTAAAATCATGTGCAGACTTAATCAGTTATATATTGTGCTATTTGTGTAACCAATCTATGGAAATGGGTGTGTTCCCAGATAGATTAAAACATGCAGTAATGATGCCAATCCACAAAAGTGGAGCAAGGGATGAAATATCCAACTATCGGCCCATCTCCCTGCTGCCAGTGTACTCAAAGGTATTTGAGAGAATAGTGTATGATAGGATTTATAGTCACACTACACAAAATGGCTTACTGGCTCCTACACAGTTCGGCTTTCGTAAGGGCTCCTCCACAGACAGAGCTATATTTAACCTAACACATGAAATTTTAGGTGAACTAAATTACAAAAGATATCAAGGGGGCATATTTTGTGACCTTGCCAAGGCATTTGATTGTGTAGATCACAACACACTCTTAAAAAAGCTTCCACATTATGGCATTAAAGACAAATGTTTGACTTGGTTAGAATCATACTTGCAGAACAGGAAGCAAACCGTTGTCTTAAGGGGGACAGGAACAGCATTAACATCAGAATGGGGAAATATAAAGTATGGAGTCCCACAGGGCTCAATTCTTGGGCCATTAATTTTCCTGATCTACCAATCACAATTAACAACAGAGCAGAAATAGTAATGTTTGCCGACGATACAAGTATCCTCGTAAAAGGACCCAACTCAACAATGCAGGATACAGCCATGACAGTCTCTACTCAAGTTCACAAATAGTTCACTGTGAATAGCCTAACCTTAAATATTTCAAAAACCAATATGATACAGTTTCTGACAAAAAATAAAAAATTTAAAGCTCCTGAAATACATGTTAACAATCACAAAATTAATGAAACCACACATACAAAATTCCTAGGTATCCAGATAGACAGTCACCTAAGATGGAAAGAACAAATTGATCAGCTGGTCAAGAAACTTAGCTCATCGTGCTTTGCACTAAGAGCTCTCCATCAGTTAGTAGACAGAGAAATAATGTTGTTGTCATACTTTGCATATTTCCATTCTGTTCTGTCCTATTGCATAATCTTCTGGGGAAATGCTGCAGGTGTTGAAAAAGTCTTCAGAATACAAAAACAAGCAGTGAGGCTAATATGTGGGGCCCTAATGGGACATCTTGCAGAGGTCTCTTCAAATCTCTCAGGATACTTACCATCACAGGTCAGTATATATAGTCACTGATGTTATTTGTAGCCAACAACAGGGAACTGTTTCAGAAAAATTGTGACATCCACAACCATGACACAAGACAGGTGAAAAATTTTCATCAAGGCTCTGCATCTCTCACTAAAGTACATAGGGGAGTTACTGAGTCAGGTATAAAGGTCTTCAACAAGCTCCCCATCAATATAAAAAAGGAAATAAATAATGTACAGGTTTTCAAAAGGAAACTAAAATTATTTCTCATCGAACAAACTTTCTATAAAATGAATGAATACTTAGAGTTATGATGTACAAGAGTGGGGGAAACTGCCTAAGAAAAGCACTCTCTTAAAAGATAAAGTGTGATGCTGTTACTTGTAGTTTAACTGAAATTGTGGTGATAAAATGTAAATTTATCTGTTTCATTATGAGAAAATGTGAACTCCCATGTATCCCACTCTCTTGAGCATTCACTTAAACCTCTTCTTAAGGAGTGCAGTTAAAACTTGTATTAATTCAAACAATGAACATGAAGAAAATTTACTTCCTTATGTATGTCAGTAGCATAAAAATATGCACTGTCACTTATTCTACTATTTTAAACAATCACTTAAACTGTTTTTGGCATAATGCAGGCTTTAATACTGCATGCAAGTAATTGTTCTTGTAAAACAAACCAATGTCTGTGCAATGTGATATATAAATGTTAATGTACTACTGTAATTGCATCAATTGACTTGTCCTATATTACTTGTACACTGGCTGTATAATATGTAATTAACAGGACCAAATAAATAAATAAAAATGCAATTCTGATTAAAGAATTTTAACAAGAGGTTAGAGGGTCTCAGGAAACCACACAATGGGCATCCGTCTAAAAGGGGACATGTAAAACACAGTAAGTTAGTTGTAGACACAATTGGTATTGAAGTTGTAAATTGTCATAGTTGTGTAGGGAAAGAATCAGAGCAGCAAGCCCCAATAGAAAGCACTGAAGCTCAAATAGTTATAGGTATGGAAAGCCAGAAATAAGTTCAGCCAAAATTTTTTCAAACAACCTAACAGTGTTCAGAAAGGACAGATTAAATACAGATGGTGGTGGAGTATTTATTGCTGTCAGAAGTAGTTTACCTTGTAGTGAAATTGAATTAGGTAGTTCCTGCGAAATAGTACCGTAGAATGGGGTAAAGCGGATCACATGGGGTAAAGCAGATCAAAGACACATTACTGTACTAAATCACTGCCATCTAGGTGACAGGAGAGAGCAACACGAACCCTGAGACATACATAGAAGGCTGTGACCTGTATGTTTGTTACCTGTGTCATAAGCAAGATGAGAAATGAAGATTGTGACAACCATCAGCAATTATTATCTTAGTGTACATTTAAAGATTTGTGATTTCAATGAAAACAAACTGTTGCATTGCCCACAGGTTAGTAGCTACATCTATTTTTCAGCTGAATTCAATCAGAGCAATAGTACCTCTACAATGTATGTGAAACTCACTTTCTTATCATAGGTTATATTTTAGTTATTGTACCAAACATGACTTTTTTTGTAATCCCAGAGGTGAAGTGGATCATGCCCCAAAAATACATAAGCCAGCTTGGAGCAAAAGGAAAAAGGAATTATAATGAAGCTTATTTGCATGAAGCAGTGAAAAAAGTAAAGAACAATGAAATGGCTTTGTGAAAAGCTTCTGAAATTTATGCTGTGCCTTATACTACACTTCAAAGATGGGTGAAAGAAGGTGATAAATTAATGAAATACAGAAGGTGGACTGTGTTAAGTGAAAATGAGGAGAAATGTCTTGTGGAAGGTCTTCTTCTATGTGCACATTGGGGGTTTCCACTTGGAAGTACAGACATTAGAATTGTAGTACAGCAGTATCTAAACAGGAAGGGAGTGACAGAGTCACGATTTACAGACAATATGCCAGGTGTAGACTGGTTTCAGTCATTTATGTCACGGAATTGTGAACTGAATGTGAAATGTTCAGAGGATATAAAGAGGGATAGATCTGGAATATCACAGGAGGTTATTGTACCTTATTTTAGAAACCTAGAGTTCCATTGTCTCACATTATAAATTATGACGAGACAAATTTTACAGATGACCCAGGAGCAGTCAAAGTAGTTGTGCAGAGGGGTGTAAAGCATCCTAAGAGAATTGTAGACTGAAGCAAAAGTGACACCAGCATCATGGTTGCTGCAGCAGCAGATGGAAATGTTCTTCCCCCTTATGTGGTATATAAGGCAAAATACATTTACTCAGGATGGACTGAAGGTGGAATTAGTGGTGCTGCATACAACCAAAACTCCAATGGATGGTTTGATGCAGACATTTTCTGTGAATGGTTCTCCACAATAATTATGCCATATTGCAGGAGGCTTGGTGGTCCAAAAGTGCTTATTGGTGACAATCTCTCAAGTCATTTAACATTACAAGTTATTCAAGATTGTGAAGCAAACAACATTCATTTTGCCTTACTTCCACCTAACTCAACTCACACGTGACAGCCTCTGGATGTGGCATACTTTTGTCCTTTAAAGAGAGCATGGCGAAAAGTTCTTGGTTTGTGGAAGATGAAAAACAGGGGACCACTTCCTAAAACAGAATTTCCTAGATTGCTGAAAGCTGCATTCGAAGCCATAAATTCTACTTCAGCAGAGAATGTGAAGTCGGGTTGTAAAGCTTCTGGCATAGTTCCTCTAGATCCACAGAAAGTTCTGAGAAAACTGCCTCAAACATAAAACTCGTGAAAGTGAAATACCAACAGGCTCTTATAAAGTTGGGAAACGACTCAACCTTTTTCCAGGAAAAAGTGTCCAATGCAAAGATTTGATTGTTACAGACGAGGCAGAGAGAGCAGTTAATGATGCTGATATGGGGGATGTCATGGAAACAGAAGAGAGTGGATTTTCTGAAATGCCTTATGACAAAGGCGATCATGTCCTTGTTCCCTTCAACACTGAAAAAAGAGAAAGATGTTATGTAGGAAAAATTATGGAAGCAGATAAAGACACTGCTATGGTCAATTTTTTAAGGAAAAAAGGTGGCAAAAAAGAGACACATTTCGTGCATCCTGATGTGACAATCTATCAAGTCATTCAACATTACAAGATTGTGAAGCAAACAACATTCGTTTTGTCTTACTTCCACCTTATGCAGACTCAGACATTAATATGAACAACGTGGAGTTGATAGAATTGCCATATGTGACATGATAACATTTTTATGATGTTGTTTTTGTGTTCAAGTTCTTAAAAGTAGTACACATTTAACTGTTTTTCCAGTCGTAATTTTGATATTAAATGTCTTTTTTAAAAACATATACTACCATTCATCATTATTTCATCATAAAAGACATACAGTGGTCCACTTTCCACCTTGAATGGGGTAAAGTGGTTTAACTATGAAAATATATAGGTGATCCACTTTACCCCAAGTAGTGGGGTAAAGTGGATCAGATTTTCATAATTTTTCTCTTGGTAACCATGTTCTGTAAAAATATAATCTTTGTGGAATCTGAAAGATGATAAATGTAAAATACCTGACAATTTTTGTCAGATTCTCATTACTCATTTAAGTCCTCTTTTCTTAAAAAAAAAAAAAGAAATCAATCAATTTTTGATACACTTTACCCCATTTTACAGTATGGGCAGATATAGTTGCCGAACAGTTCAAAGAAAACTTGAGTCTCATTTCAAATAGGTTCCCCACTCATACAGTTATAGACAGTGTGACTTTAATCTACCCTCATTATGCTGGATAAATTATACATTTAAAGACGGCAGTAGGCATAAAGTGTCATCTGAAATTCTACTGAATGCTTCCTCAGAAATTTTTTTGAACAATTAGTTCAGGAGCCCACTTGAAGTGTAAATGGTTGCGAAAGCATACTTGACCTCTTAGGACCAAATAATCGTGGACAAATAGTATTGTGACGAATACAAGGATTAGCGACCACAAGACAGTTGCTGGGCTGAATGCTGTAACACCTACAATCATCAAAAAGAAACACAAAGTATATATATTTAAAAAAGCTATAACAATGCTCTTAAGGGGGATAGAACGTCAAACGGGTGGACTTGGAGCAGGAGAGTCACCACAGGACATTTTAATTTCTACTGTCTATACTTTTACAAATAAATTCATAAAAATTTGTCACCATGACCAGGAAGGATTGAGGACTCATACTCATCGCAGTGGAAGTTCAAAAATGTAGCAAAATACCTTTTTTTTACGTGCAAAATTTCATCATTTTTTCACTTATTACTGGCTGCATTTGTTGCTATAGGTACACTTTTCTTCCTAAGTAAGAGAGATTCTTCGATGAATTTTCCATAGCATACAAACAGTAGTTACAGGTGTATGAAACTCTAGAATTTTCCAAATCTATTAAAAAACTGTGGAAAAAATTGAGATAATTAACTACAAAACTTGAGTTTTTTCTAAACATGAAGTTTAAAATGTAACAGTTCATTTATTTTTTTCATAAATTAAATAACTTCTAGAGTTTGATACACCTGTAAGTATGGTTTGTATGCTGTACAAAAGTCATCGAAGAATCTCTCTTACTTAGGAAGAGAAGTGTACCTATAGCAACAAATGCAGCCAGTAGTAAGTGAAAAAATGATGAAATTTCACATGTAAAAAAAAGTGTTTTGTTACGTTTTTGAGCTTCCACTGCTATGAGTATGAATCCTGAATCCTTCCTGGTCATGCAGTTCAAGTTTTATGAATTTATTTGTAAAAGTATAGACAGCGGAAATTAAAATGTCCTGTGGTGCCTCTCCTGCTCCAAGTCGGCCTGTTTGACGTCCTACCCCCCCTTTATGCCGTTTTAAGAGACAGTCTTCACGCCTTCCGATCCGATCATGTAAGCTTAGAATAGTTGTGGAATGATATTGAATATAGGAATACAATTTTTAAATATATCACTCAAGGTACTTTGCAGTCCTCTAAATTATGTGGCCGCCTTGGTATGTCGTCGTTCCCGGGTATGGGGGCCATTATTTGAACTACTGGAGCAGACTGTGTCACATAACCATAAGTCATGTTGTGTGTCTACTTTATTATTTATTGTCATTCACCTAGCTGTTTAATTACTGACTGTCATTTATCTAAGTATGTATGCATTTATCTTGTAAGTGATCTATTGTGTGATTGTTTGTTGTTGTAATTTACCTACTTATGCATTGTATCTGTATTGTATTATTTACATGAACCGAATGGCATTAACATAATTATTTTGTTTGATGGCACTGAAAATGTGCAGCGTCAGCAAGGGCTGATTGCTAAAGTTCAGTGGAAAGATGTACATGCTGCAAAGAATAACGAACAGTTGCAAGAACATCACTCTTGTTACTTGGGACGAAAATTTCTGTAGTCGTAATGGTAGCAAGCCTCTAGCATTCCCCAGTTCTTATTTGTGAGATGCAGTCATGTTCTTCTTTAAAACTACACCTACACTCTGCAAGCCACTACAAAGTGCAGAGTAGAAGAAACTTTCTGTTGTACAAGTACTGATTCTGAAGACATAGGTCAAAAGTGTTTTTTTCCGTTAAATGATTTTTCATCATGTAGATCAGAAGGCGTTTTTCTACTGCCAGAGAAATGCCTGATTTCTAATAAGCAGAAGGTTTATTCATGTTTGCACTAACTTTTGTATATTAGTGGGAAGGTACGTGAGTTGATACCAATAGCAGAAGCAAGACTACTTTCCCCCTTTTTTAGAATCTACATCTGCATCTACATGATTACTCTGGTATTCACAATAAAGTGCCTGGTAGAGGTTCCAATTAACTATCTTCAAGCTGTCTGTCTACCGTTCCACTCTCGAACGGCGCGCGGGAAAAACGAGCAATTAAATTTTTCTGTGCGAGCCCTGATATCTCTTTTTTTATCGTGATGATCATTTCTCCCTATGTAGGTGGGTGCCAACGGAGTGTTTTTGCAATCGGAGGGGAAAACTGGTGATTGAAATTTCATGAGAAGATCCCGTCGCAACGAAAAACGCCTTTGTTTTAATGCTTGCCACTCCAATTCACGTATCATGTCTGTGGCACTATCTCCCCTATTTCACGATAATACAAAACAAGCCGCCCTTCTTTGTACTTTTTCCATGTCGTCAGTGAGTCCCACATGATGCGGATCCCACACCGCACAGCAATACTCCAGAATGGGAAGCGTAAAGCCCGGTCCACACGCAACGATCTGTCTGCGCAGACATCGGTGCAGATGTCTGTACATGCAAAAGATCGCTGCAAATGTGGTGTGTTCACACGACACAAACCCCAATCTACTACTCGCCCGCCATCTGTCGGTGTAGAAAAGAAATATCAGTGGCAAGCGACTACGCTCCCCGTAAACGTCAAACATTTAATTCAGTTATTTTGAAATATAGAAATGGAGGAAGTTCTGGTGTGGTCTGTGTTCGCAACTTGTGTTGCAAAAAACATTCAGACCAACCGCAGGAAACAGAGAAAGCGGGCAAAATGGTGTAGACAGTGGCTGCTAAAGCGAAAGCAGTTTTCTCACGTAAATTTACTGAGAGAGTTGCAGGACGAACCTAACGACTGGCGAAATTATTTGCGAATGGATGTCGAAACTTATAATTATCTCTTAAAGCTTGTAACCCTTCATATTATGAGAAAAAATACTTGTATGGGAAGGGCAATTTCTCCTCATGAACGGCTGGCGGTAACATTGACACTCCAATTTCATCTTCAATTGTACTCCTGCTTGGTCTTGGTGTTTCTTGATCACTAAGAAAGCCATGCAGATCAAAATACCATAACGTTGGCTGGTATACTTGATCTATTCCTACACCAGATCTAGATTTCTGAACTTTGGATAACTCAATTAGAGCATTGTATGCTGCAGTCTTTTTGTCTCGGTCACTATATTCTTTACTTTTAATCTTCCACAAACATGGGTGGTTTCTACATATTTCAATGAATTCACTTACAAACTCTCGAGAACACTGACGAGTATCAGCCAATTTAATGCCCGGTGTGCACAAATACAAACACTAGACTGAGCAAACAGCTGTTTCGCGTCAGATTTGCGGCGATCTCCTGTCCACACGCTCCAACTTGTCTGCGCAGATGTGGTTTGAACCCACAGATTTGAGAGGTTTCGCTCAAACCTCCAACTCCAACTTCCAGGTTTGCACACACCTCAGGTTGGTGCAAATCTTCTGTCCACACGCAACGATCTGTCTGCGCAGATGTGATGTGCGCAGACATTTGCGCAGACAGATCGTAACGTGTGGACGGGCCTTAACAGACACATCATTGTGGTCCAAAACCACTCGGAAGTGACGTCAAAATGACGTATAAGCAAACGCGCTGCACACTTGTCGAGTATCGAGATCCGTGGTCGAGTCGAGTTACGTGAAAGTTTTCGGACCACACTGGAGTGTATGTTAAAACGTCGGTGCGTGTCTGCTGAATCGTCCTGAAACGAGTGTGATCCGCTGATATGTGACCGTAATGTGAAAGAAAGGTGGCTGTTATCGCACGTACACTGTAACGGAGAAATGGAAATGTATTTATAAATTACGTAGAAGTAAATAAATCGTACGGATTCTCAGCTTATTGCATTTTACGTTTCTTGACCATGCTGTGATTGATCTGCTTATTCTGTCGAGGACCAAATAGGTAGCATAAAATGTTATACACCTAAATAATAAATGCAGTATTTCCGTTACACATTCCATAAACCATCATGTATAACCGTTGAGAGAAGCTAAACATTGCCATTGCTTACGAGAAATAGCATTTGTTGTCGAGTACGCAGCTCATACTGGGGGAAAAAACAAACTGTTAAGAATAGTGTCGTGACAAGGCTATAAATTTTCGTTTCCTGGGAAACGTAAGATTCCAGTGCAGTTATAATGAAATATTGGTTTACCAACAGCTGTTACTTGTGTTAAAAAAATATATATATGTTTTCTAAATTATGCCTCACAGGAAGTTAATGCCTTTTGCCGTCTTCTCAGTTAATTGTGAAAACAACTTTTCAGAAGAAGCAGGCTTTGTTAGACATTTAAGGGGTAGTTGTTTGGCTATACATAGGACAGCCAATCTTTTATATTAATAATAGTTTCTCTGATCATACAAATGAATTTTGATCATGCAAAAGCGGCCTCAAAGGATCATGAAAGAAACCTCCAAGGGCAAAAACTACTTCCTGTGTTCATTATACCACAGTTAAATTAGTAAGAATACTTGTGTGTTGTGCCATGCAGTGTCACACAAAAACTATATATGATTTAAGGAGAATGGGTAAATAACTTGACTGCATAAGAAACAAGGCAGTTTGCTATGGGGTGCATAGCTCACTCAGCAAGAAAGAAAGAAGAGTGAATGACAGGCTGTGTTACAAAGAGTGTTGTCTTAAACCTTTCACATTATTTCCACTTTCCTGGCAATTTAACTATGCACAATTCATAGCTGAATCCAGGTCATGTGGACTTTCTTCTCATGTGGCTGTGACTTCAGTTTTGGAAAATTTTACTAAAAATTTACAAACAACAGAACGCTATGAAGCTTTCCATAAAGCATTCTTGTAACCATTCTTACTGTGAGAGCATATAAAAATTAGTTCTGCACCCCTCCAGTATCACAGTACATTTACATTTTGCACCACATAATGCAGAGTAACTGTAGATTTGATTCAGATGTTCAAATACTGAGAGATGTAAGGTATTTATTGTGCTACACAGTTTTGATTAAGAAATTGTCTCCAGAAAACATTTGTTTTACTAATGCATCTGGTATCCTGTAAATAATGATAAGATAATCTGATACACTACAGTCTGACAAGACGACCAAATTTAAAGAGACTACAGTAACAGCTATGTTACATTAACTGTGATTAGGAAGACAGGCTACTGTTTGCTTACAGATAACACTGAAAGAAAATAATTTCTGCTGCCATCTGTAAATTAAGTAGCAGTCTGACTTCCTATTGAGATAAAGCCATGTGTTATTTAAACTTGTTGTTGATGCTGTGATACATACAGGTTTTGAATTTTGAAAATTCCAGTAACACTTCAAATTAAAGTAAATGAGACATTGGTAACAAATGCATGTAGTGTTGCAAACTTCTTAAATAGGTGCAGTACTTTGTATCTGTTACTGACAGCTTCAAGTTATCAGGTTCAGTTAACAGTGCAATTGAACATCTGAGACCACTCCCTACAAATAACTTCAGTAAAATGGAAATGACACTTACTTCTCCCTAAGTAGCAGCATCCATCATAAAATCTTTAAAGTATTCTAGTGAAGTTTTTCAAAGTGTATTCATGTGAGTTGAGTTGTACCTCAAATTATTTGTGTAATCAATCTCTTATCAGTGGAACATTTCCAGGCTGGCTAAAATATGACTAAGTTAAGCCTCTGTACAAGAAGAGCGTTAAAGAGATACTATCAAATTATTGATCATTTTCACTTTTGCTGGAGTCTTCAAAAATATTTGAAAAGGTTGTGTCTAAGCATCTTCTTAAGCATCCGACTGCAAACAATATATCATCCAAGTCACAGTTTGGGTTCCTTATGCTTACTGATATAGAGAAGGGTATTTGCACATACAGTGGGAATAATTCATAAGAAAACAAGTTAGAGGCTACTGGCATTCTCTGTGACATGTCAAAAGCCCTTGACTATGAATCACAGCTTTCTCTCAAGAGAATTAGAATATTGTGATGTCACTGGCAGTGCTGCAAAATGGTTAGAGTCTGACCTAACTAAAAGGAAACAAGGGTGTCACTGCAAATACATGCAGAGTAAGCAAATAGTCTTAGTCTGATTGGGAAGTAATTACATGTGGTGCTCCTCAAGGTTCCATCTTGAATCTGTTGTTTATTCCTGTCTACAGTAATGACCTCATCTGTTAAATTGCCAGATGCTAAGTTTGTTTTGTTGGCACATGACACAAACATTGTAACAAATAGCAAGTCAAGTTCAGATTTAGAAATTGCTACTAATCAAATTTTCACTTACAATAAATGGTTTAGAAGTAATTTACTGTCATTAAACTTTTGGAAAGACCCACTATATGCAGATAAGAACCTGTAAGAAATTTGTTTCCAGGATGTGTATAATGTACGAAGACATGCAGATAGAAGCAGTTGACAGTGTTAAATTTCTCGGGTTACAACTCAGTAATAAATTCAGTTAGGAAGGGTGTGTACCACAAAATTGCTGAAGCACCTAAACAAGTTTGTATTTGCAATGGGAATGATGTCAGATGTAGGAGATAGAAAAAAAACTTGCTTACTTCATTTGCTTTCATATTTTGAGGTACCTCGTCAAACCGAGCAAAAGTTTTTAGACTGCAGAAGCATGTAATAAGACTCAATTGTGTTGTAAATTCCATATAATCATGTACAAATCTGAGCAAGGAAGTGGGTATTCTAACCAATGCTTCAGTATATTTATCCCTTAAAGAAATTGGTTGCAAATAACGTTTATTTCCAGACAATAGCTCAGCACATAGTAAAATACTAGGAACAATAAGACCTAAAATTGCTTACCTTGGTCCAAAGAGGAGTCCAGTTTACAGGAACACACATTTTCAATAAATTGCCAGTTACCATTAAAAAGTTTGTTTCAGAAACAGCACAGTTTAAACAGAGTTTGAAAGATTTTTAGGCAGGCAGCTCCTCTATAAATGAATATCTTAACAGGGACTATTAGACCAGCTTAAGTAAAAATGTCTTGGATTTGGTTTTACAACAGTTAAGATTAGGTGTTGTGTGTATGATAAATTTGTTAAAAGTTCATAACTGTTTCATTCTGAGTGTATTAATTCTGTAAACGTTGGCAGTCCCAGTTTATCTGTTATGTATTCACATATCTTTAAAGTATCCTGACATGTGATCAGGAAGTGTTATATTCAGATGGTCTTTGTTTTTTATGTTGTACTTTGACATATTCCATAGCCAAGAAACCCATCTCATTTTTGGGTCTATAGAATGAGAACTGAATGTAATGTAGTAAAATACATCTGAGGATGTTAAACATGGCTTCAGTTATCAGCATAGATGTGTAGCCGTTTCAGTTGCTAAGATGAGTACTTAAAGATACCAGTGATATTTATTATGGGTTTATTATGTTGATCATACCTGTGTACACCCAATTCAATTGATAATCAACTCGTATGGCTATAATTTATATGTAAAATATTGTCCGGATAGAACAATTGTCATATCCAATCGCTCAATGAACACTACTTTTATGTCAGGTCTTTCGTTCCACTGTTGAATCTTCGAATTGTGTGTAATGAACTGGCAAGAGCTACAGACAGTGCCATGATATACAGCCAAGCATTTTAAATGCATGTTGAATCAGAGCTTGAAGATGATACTCATTAGTTAAAAACCTTTGTTGAATTTGTATACCGTTACTTTAATATTTCCATTCCCCTCAAAACATTGGTAATACAAATCACAGTAAGGATTGTACACTAAATTAATTCTTCTGCATCAGGAACAACACCCCTTTAAACATACATCTGCAAGTCGTGGTTTCACCTTCTACAATACTTCACTCCCGGTCTCACTCCCTTCCCAAGGACTGCACACTTTTCATGTCTTTACACATACTGTTACATCAGTGTGCAAATTTTAGTCTTTGTATTTTATCCTTGCTACCTTCAGAATTTCCTAGCGTATAGTCCAGCTAACAGTGTCAAAAGCTTTCTCTATATCCTCTTGTAAGATTTTTCGTAGGACCAATACTGCCTCATGTGTTGCTACTTTTTCCCAGATACCAAAGTAATGTTTCCTGAGACCAGTTGGCACCTACCAGTTTGTCCACTATTCTTTACTTAATTTGTGTCAAACTACAACCATGACTTGCCACACTGATAGTTCTGTAATATTTCCAACTTTCAGTGCCTGGTTTTCTTGGAATAGGAATTATTACTTCCTTCTGAAACGTGAAGGTTTTTCACTTGTCTCTTATCTTGCATACCACATGAAATAGTTCGACTTGGCTGTCTGTCTGAAGGACCTCCACAAATATGAGGGAATGTCTACTCCAGGTGCCTTGTTTGGGTGTAGGTCTTTCATCACCATGTGAAATTATTCTCTTGTCTATCTCCCACCTAGTCTTCATCTGTCTCTTATGATATTGTACTCTAATTTCTCTTGTTATAGTAAACAGTTTAAATAAGAGCCCGTATTTACTCTTTTGATGAATTTTATACACAATCTAATGTACCTTAGGTTAAAGGTAAGTTAAACAATCCCCATTCTTCCTGCTACAATAAAAATATTCAGAAAGAATATGTACAATCTGAATGCCTTGACACAGTGTATTTTTTGGAAAGTGGTCCGTACATGAAGGTAGTTACCAGTCCTTTGTGTATTTAATAAAGTTTTTTCTGCTCTGTTCATATAACACTAAGGTTCTTGGTTAGTCTATCTCTACAGTAGGATGCAGCTGGCTGAAATATCCAGAAAGGATATGGAAATAACTTAATCCAACAAAAGTGACTGCTTATGGCAACCTTTACACTTTTGGGGAACCCTGCCTCCTTTTCACGAGTTTATAAATGACTTTTTTCTTAATCTTCCTTAATGTGGCACAAATCAACTCTTCCATCATAACAGTTACCAGCAACAACAGAGTGAAACTGAAATAAGGTTGTGATACATAAGGAATATCAGTCACACGTTTCCTATGTGGATTGCTAGTGTTTGTAACAGAAGCCTCTTTAAGAAATTTAAGAAATCTAAAAGGAAAACTTAGCAGCAGAGTGCAAAATCACATGACATTCAAGGCAAAGGTTTCTTAGTTGCCTGTGAAACATACCTTGAAGAATATACTTTGCTCCTGCTGATCTAAACCACTTAAAGGGTTCAAAGTTGTACTGAAGTATCACCATTATGTAGTACTACTACTGAATGCAGCCTGTTTTGTCGGCTTTGGTGAATAATAGTCAGTAAAAACCTTACTAATTTATATGAAGCTGGTATCTGTACAGATATCATTGGTGATCTTGCAGCTCTCTAAGAATGAAATTATAATGAAATCCAGACCTTTAGCTGCTTACAGGTGTTGATAATTAGGTATATTCTGCACACAATTTCTGATCTGTTATTGTCACATTTCCCATGAAATGATAATATCTTACACACACACACACACACACACACACACACACACACACACACACACACACACAACTCAGGTCACCAAGCTACAGAATTATTATACAGAAACAAAAAATATAAATATCAATCTATTTTATTGGGCATTTACATATTATTACACCTTACTACAATCAATGTTAAAAATATTACATGAACATAAATCCATCTGCCACCCAGCAAAAAATAAGCTTAAATGGATAATTCAAAATTTAACTTCACACAGAATAGCCTTAAAAATTGAAATTGTATCAAGTGTCATCAGTGAAGAACTAAACATTTTTAAGTGTTGACACATGAACTGCAATCCACCATAATGGCTTACAAATACTCAGTTTAAGAATATAAAACATTTCTCCAACCACAGTTTTACTTCACTTGGCTCATACTGGAAGGAAATCCTAGGTTTACCACCTGACAGTGGATCAATACTGTGGCTATGGCAATCTCTTCCACAATCACCAACTGAGGAACTGTTTATAGTTTGTACAGAAAATTTGAAAACTGTTTTTCATATCAATCAGGACACTCATTTCTAAAGCACCTCCTTTAACTGTCTCAAAGATAGCTGAAACACTATCTCTCTGCTTCTCCAGCAAATCAGCGCACACACACATGCTAACAATAGCTTGTAAAGGAAATACAAATTCAGGTGCACGATGGAATGACATCATACAGCCAATAATTTGGCTCTAGATACATTTATTGATAATTTCACTGGGACACACATACCAGGTCTAATGAATACTACATTTTACCCCACTGAAAAAAATTATATTCACACATATTGGACCTTGTAATGTACAAATAAAGCATTGTTTGACGAGACTAGATTGCAGAATCATGCTGACGAGTGGCACAAGGAATAAAGCAATCACATGATTTATTACAAACTTGGTATGGGTGCCAATGGAGGAGTGAAACCATCACTTTTTTCTATCAGAGCTGTTAGCAAAGAGATCTTTTGAAGAAGTACAGGGATAGTTGTTATATGCAACATACAAAACAACAACACATGATATGCCTTTATTTTTTTATAGCTGTAAAGAGTAATGTGGGTTATTTGGTTTTCTTTTTCATTCAAGTTGAAAATGCGAGATCCATTCATGAAGCACTAGCCATTTTCAAGGATTGGAATCCCACCTACTGGGTTACTGATTTCTTATAGTCTGAGACAAACGCAACTGATCAAGCATATCCTCAGACAAAAGTTTACTTGTGCCTTTTCAGTCAAACAGGTTTGAGGAAGATGGCTGAATAAATACCAAATGACATGAAGAGATTTCTGGGCATGTGGCAAGAAATTTCAGAATCACCAACAGAGAATTTACAGATCATACAGAAGAGATAGTGAGGCTTCTCAGAGAAACGAATATGCATCACTGTACGTTTAACAGCAGTGGCTATTGATACATGAAAAGTGAGTGGAAGCTTATGAGGACAAGGGCAATTTTGATACCATTGACATTACAAGTGGAGTTGACACCATGAACAAGATTGTAAACATTTTTTTTCCTAAAATGGAACACAGATGGGACCTTCAATGGGGCTACTAGGGATATAAGAAATCAATTTCTTCCAAGCCTAATTAGAAAGTACTGTCTGCAGAATTCTGCCATCAAATCATAACAGACATGTTCCACTGTTTTTTCATTTTTTTTTTTTTAAAAAAAGCAAGTTTGTGAAACATGTCATGCAGTGATACGCACCAGGGAAAGTTGAATTAACTGCAAGATTAGTGAATGTGAAGTTGGACAATGTTTTATATGGAGAGTACAATGTTCAAAGACTAATTATGTTGTAAGCTTTGCTCTACCAAACTGCGCATGTGAAGATTTTGAGATATATAAATACCCATGCAAGCATTTCTGTGCAATCTTTATTTTCTATCCAGAGTGGGGTTTTGATAAAATACCAGAAAGCTGCAGGAATAGCCCATTAATCTGTCTTCACAAGATGTACAGGTTTGGTTTCAGAAGTGTGTCTGCAGTAATTTCACATGAAGACAGTAGCAATGAGGACACAGTTGAGGAAACACATATAGAGCATCACACTGATACCTTAACCATTTCTTTGCAGCAATTTGAAGTGAAGGTGGTGTTCAAACAGGTTTATCATCTCACATATAACTGTATCAACAGTGAAACATTATGAAAAGTACTTGAATCACTCAGCAACTGTGTGCCAGATTTGCAGTTAGCAAACCCTGAAATTTGTGGTCTCCCCACAGCTGTGCCATCAAATTCCCAACAATAATATTAAGTAAGATGCCATTACTTTTACAGGGCCTGGCATAAAGACCCCTCTCATTGTAATGTTCATATATTTGTGCCTTAATGGATAATTAACTACTAAGGAATAGATCACATGGAGGTCATAGCATTCCATTTGAAGGATCAAACAATAAGAGCTACCTAAAAAATACTAATAAGGGAGATCTTTATGCCAAGTTCTGTAAGCAAACTTTGTCACACATTTGAATTTTTAAGTAGCAGTAGTGAAAAATATTTCTCTGTGGAAAGTTAATAAGGTAGTTATATTGACCGTGATTTGTATTTCCTTTACCCAAGCAACAATGTCTACTTCTCATTACAAGAAATTCTTGGATTGTTGAGAAACTGTTCGAAAATTACAATCAAATTGCAAACATTTATGTGCCACAACAAATGGCAGTTTGATACACACGTGAAATACTATATGGATTGTTTTCCTTCAGGAATACTATCAATCTTCCAAGATATCCTTGGAATATAACAGTCTTGATGCAATCTGGTGTGAATTTTCCCATGGACTGAAGGCCAGAAATCCATCATAACTGAACCTAACAAATAAATTAACAACAAGTAATTGAGTTATGCAACATGAAGACAACTGATACACATGTTTTCAAGGCACAATTCCAAAATTTAGTACTCACTTCTTTTGGTGCCCAATGACATTGCTCGCCAGCTGCAATGCCCAGAACTACTTTACAACTGAATTTAATAAACATTACTGGTATTCCAGTAACAGTAATTGCTTCTGTGTGGTATCTGCAGTAACTCTGCAAAGTTATTAAGAACATTAGAACCAGGGTGGTAGATATCCAATATGTAGGTAACTGATACACATTAAGCTTCCAAAGCAAATAAAAAAAGTCAATACTTACTTCATTTGCTCCCAATGACATTGCTGACCAGATACCATATCAAGGAAACACCATACTCTTCTGTCAGAGTGATACTGGGCAATCTCATGTTCATTAACAGGGCAGTCTATCTTTTTCTCTGTTTCACGTGAATCACTAGACATGTTTTGAAGCAAGTGAGAGCAAGTGCATTCTTACTTGGAAAAAGAAATGCAAAATCTTTCCTCCATCAGTCATACGACATCTCAATGCCACTAAGATATATCTTATTTATTTTTTCCACCTTTTCAATTCTCAACATTGTCCCATATTTGAATTAACCTAATTTAAAGTTAAAATCTTTTACTTCATATTTTAAAAAGTTTGCAAGTTCTACACTACCATCTAGTTTAATTCCTCAGAAAAATCTTTTCTCTGATGAACAACGAAAAATCCAGGATGGAATGTAACAATATTATGAAAAGGATAGTTGTTGCTGCTCACCAAATGGTGAAGATGCTGAGTCACAGAAAGGCACAACAAAAAGACTGTCGGACTTATCTTTTGGGCAACAAGGGCCTTTTCAAAAGCGCGCGCGCACACTCGCTCACTCACAAACACACACACAAAAGTAGCAACTATCCTTTTTATAATATTTTATCTATTGCTACTTCGAAATTCAAATGTGCAACAAAGTTTAAAAGCAGAGACCAACATAAAGACCTCATAGCATTCCATCTCGAGGATCAGAAATGACGGAGCTTATTTGTATTTTACATAGACAAAGAGCTATCTAAAATTCAAATAAACAGTCATTTCTTACCCTTCAAATGGGAAGTTATAATGTGTTTAAGACAGATCTTGTAAGGCTTTTGGCATCGTTCTTCGCTATTGTTTGGAAGTTGATGGCACTGCTAATGGGAGACCACCAACTTCAGGATTTGCTAATTGCAAATCTTGCACACAGTTGCTCAGTGATTCAAGTACTTTTTGTAATGTTTCACTCTTGCTGCAGTTGTATGTGAGATTATAAATCTGTTTACACAGCTCCCTTGCTTCAAACTGCTGCAAAGGAATATTCTGGGTTCGAACAACACCATCTGTATTTGCTGCCTCGACAGCCTCCTCAACCTCGACAGCCTCCTCAGCTGCTTCAACTGCCTCCTCAACAGCTTCGTCACTACTACTGCCTTCATATGAAATTACTGAAGAGCCACTTCTAAAGCCCACCCCATACATTTCATCAAGACAGATTAATGGACTAGTCTTATAACTTTCTGGCATTTTATCAAAACCCCACTCTGGGTAAAAAATAAAGATTGCACAGAAATGCTTGCATGGGTATTTTATATCTCCGAAAATCTTCACATGTGCAATCTGGTATATCAAAGTTTACAACATAATTACAGTTTTTGGACTTTGCACTCTCCACACAAAATGAACCATCCGATCTCCTACTCACTGATCTTGCAGTTAACTCAACTTTTGCTGATGCATATCGCTGCATGACATGTTTCACAAACTTGTTTGTTTTTTTATGCAAAAACAGTGGAACATCTTTGTTATAAGCTTTGATGGCAGAATTCTGCAGACAGTACTTTCTAATTAGGCTTGGAAGAAACTGGTTTATTATAACCTTAGTAACCCCAGTTAAAGTCCTGTCTGAATTGTGTTTAAGGAAAAAAAATGTTTTACAACCTTGTTCATTGCTTCAACTCCATTTGTAGTGTCAATAGTTGCAAATCTGCCCTTGTCCTCATACGCTTTCACCCATCTTTCACATACCGTTCGTTAGCCATTGCTGTTGAAAGTATGGCCATGCACGCTCTTTTCTCCGAGAAACCTCATGCGTTCGCAACTCTTCTACGCGATCTCTAAATTCTCTCTCTGTTGGTGATTCTGAAATTTCTTGCCACATATCCAGAAATGTCTTCATGTCATTTGGTACACGTAGATTATCCTTTTTTTTCAACCATCTTCCCCATGCCTGTTTTCGATGGAAAAGGCACAAGTAAACTTTCGTCTGAGGGAACGCTTGCTCAATTGCATTTATGTCTGACTCCGAGAAATCAGTAACCCATTAGAGGGGATTCCAATCCTTGTTCCAGTCCTTGAAAATGTCTAGTGCTTCATGAATGGATCTTGCATTTTCAATCTGGAAAAAAAAAAAAAAAAAAACCAAATAGTCCACATTACTCTTCACAGCTATAAAAAATAAAGGAATATCATATGATGATGTTTTGTATGTTGCATCTAACAAACAACTACCCCCATACTTCTTCAAAAGATCTCTCTGCCAACTGCTCTGATAGCAAAAAAGTAATGGTTTCACTTCTCCATTGGCTCCCGTACAATGTCTATAATAAATCATGTGATTGCTCGAGTCTTTGTGCCACTCATCAACCTGATTCTGCAGTCTAGTCTCGTCAAACAATACTTTATTTGTACCATAAAGGGTCCGATAAATGTGACTGTAAATAGTTTTCTCTGTGGGGTAAAAGGTAGTATTCATTTGACCTGGTATGTGTGTCCCAGTGAAATTGATTTCAACAAATCTGTCTAGAGCCAACTTAATGACTTTGAGAGATGTCATGCCACTGAGTACTAAGTTTTTGATTTCCTTTACAAGTGAAGGATGTATGTACCCACTTGCTTCAACACTTTCAGTAGCATGTGTGTGTGCACTTGCTGGGGAAGCAGTCAAATAATAACGTAGATAGCTCTTAGGCGGGCATGGCAATGCCAAATCTTTCTGTAGACTTGCAAGAACCTGTAAGACAAAAATGTATCAATTATTTAATTAAGAGCATTAAAAACAACAGATTTTAAAGTATACCGTCAACTGATCATGTAAAATTTTCTCCAAGCAGAACCCAAACTGGATACTTACTTTTGCCTTGGTATCCCTGTGTTCATTTGCTGAGTGCATACTGTAATCAGGAGACACCCTTATACACTTCATATTTAAAGTTGCTGGGCAGTTGGATTTTCTAGTATCCATGATCCTCAATCTCTTACGAGGAGTCACATGGTCTTCCTAAAGAGGGTAAAGAACTACTATAAAATTTATTTAATAAACTTTCCCTGTAACAAACTTGTTTTATGGAAAGTAAGTATATCTTAACACAGCATGATATTACCAAGTGCTCAGGTACACTAGACTCTTTACTTTTATAGTATTTTGGCCCCAAAACACAGTGCCTCGACCACACACTCTCCACTGCAAATGCACAACCAAAAAAGGGGATAGGGACATGTCCCTGCATTTGCTTGAAGAAATGCTTTGTTTTACCTGGAACAGTTAATATATTTCTCACAGACAAAAAAACATTGTTATTGTTAAATAATTCACATATGTTATTGTTAATTAACTAAATACAATGTGAGAAAACATTTCATTCATTTGACAGGTATTGTCAAAGTTCTGAACTGATGGAAGCAGATTGTCTATCTACTTTACATAGTACTGGAGCAAAATTTTACAGGATGTCACACCTATTGTATCTAGCAAAGAAATGGAACTGTCTGCCATGTGCAATGAGGATACCATACTGATTTCGGGCAACTGAAGTGTTTTATTGTGGTTCCAACAAATGTGGAATTAATATTCTTTGTAAACAAAGGAGATGTGAAGAACACTTATGTAGAAAAATGTAATTACTATAAATGTGGAATTACAAAAAATAAACTTAACTAGGAAGACAATAAAGCTAAACATGCCTGTCAATAGGTTCAATGAGCTGACTACTGCTTTACATATCAACACCACAATTATCGAAAACCATAGAAACCATTCAACATGAACACAGCAGTATAGATTCATTAAAATTATTTGTTAGTTGGCATCTGTCACTTGTTGACAAAGTGTTAGCACACCGGCTGCTGCTGTATTATAGGCAACAAACAGAGCAGGTCACTCAGCAAGTGATGTTCAATTTAATTTTCATGTTAAAAAAAGTAGGTTTAGCTCAGTAGAGGCAGAGCACAGGTTGGGATTACGAAAGGATGGGAGACGTATACATGTAACTCTGTGCAGTGTTGGAAGTGGCCATTATGAAATAACATGAATATGACATGCTCTGCTGACAACTGGTTTTGGAGTGACCAATGGCATAACTGTGGCAGATACGACATTTTATAGCCCAGAATTTAAACTCATTTGATAACCTAACCATAACATGATGTGCAATATATCCTAGAAAATGGCTGTCAGCATTCTACAGAAGAACTGTTAATCATACTTTGTTCACAACAATTAATACACTGACTACGGGCAGTCGCAGCAGAGCCTCACACCTAATGCTGTTGCCTGGCCTGGCTTGATGGTGAAATATCGAACACTAAGCATGTGGCAGGAAACTAGCTGAAGCTATTCTCTATAGGCAAACTCAAGACAAAAAAAAATTGTATTTCAATGCTAAAAGCAAACTAATTTCTTCCTTTCATTAATTATGGCACCTGAAACTGTCCTCACACAAGCTGCATGGACTGCCAAATTACCAACTAATGAGCAGTCCTGGTTTGTATTCAGTTACAGGTTATAGGTGGCAAGCTGATTTCAAATGAAATAATGATATGAAGAAGAAATATAAGGAATTAAAAAGTAAATACAATGTCAAAAATGACACAGCAGAGTGTTAGAAATAAAACTGCATCCAAACCTATTAACTAAATAAAAATAATGAAGTAATTTTGGTATAAAAATATGAAAGAATCTGTCAAGACTCAAATCCACAAGTTTATATGGATCAGGAATGTTTCTTATCCATTGCACTATGCCACCACTCTACATTACCAGATCAGCCTTTCACATTATGTTACGATGTGAAAGCTAGCTCTAGCACCATAAAGATATTGTAAGGATACATAGTTATGCCTACTGTCTGAAAATGTTGTTTAAGGCCAATCTTGTTGAAGGCAGCAAATGATTGCATGGTGTTCAAACACATCAAGAAAGGAAGTCAGACAAGAAAATGGAAGTGGATTGATCAGCTGTTGTGGCAGTCAGGAAATGGCGAACAGAGATAGTTTGGACCTGACGCATTCAGCACTCTGGAGGAAACCAGCTCCGACAGGAATTGTCAACCAACTAATAATTTTAATCAGCCTATTATCAAATGCAAGTGTGTAAAAATTACTGAGTGTATGGCTGTGAAAATGGATAAATGACAAACAAGTCAACACAGAGGAAAATAATTAATACAATTCTGCCTTGCATATCACAACAACTATTAACAATAACAAAAACAGTCAATTCCATCAATTGTTAGTGCAGCTTAGAAAGAAATGTCCATTTAAAGTAGCCTATATATACTATCCCTAATTCCAGCAAACTACGTTCTTCCTTCAAGTATACATATATGAACTAAAATGGTAAACCACAGAAAGTAATTAATGCAGCAGTTCACTTACTTTTCATAACATCTGAAGAAGGCTCTTTAAAACGACTACTTCTCACGCAGTATGAAAACCCCACAGTTTTCAGCTGATCGAGAAGTGTTTCCACCTGAGAATAAAGTGACCAGTAGCATAAACTGAGGGTAACTACACTTAAGGTTAACTGGGAAACATGAATGAAGAGGGAAATTTTAGGCTTTACAAAATTCAGTTATTTAATGTACACAGCCTTTCATCACATCTGATGTTTTTGACAGCTAAAGTAAGTAAGTGTTATGTTATTAATCATGGATGAGTTAACAAAATTGGGAGTTCATTTGTTTGCTCTTTTGCTTTTATTCCATTGTTATTCACTGACCACAAATTATGTTACTGTTGACTTCAGTTAAAATTGTGATCATAAAATGTTCTTTCAGTTGTGATTATGATGATGAAAAATATTTTCCAAGTGCACATGAAGTTTAATGACCTAGTTTTGGGGTTAACTGATCAGTGCTTCAGTTAACCTCATTTCAAGCACACCTTGCCTTATGTCAACAAAAGCTTTATTAAGCATACTATGAATTCCAGGTTGTATATACTAAGAATAAGAATCACCAATCAAAACTATCTAGTACAAAAGTTGAAACTGGTTAATACATCCATGAAAAAGTTTTTGTAAAAATTACAAAATGATTTCTCTCCTACAATTGAAAAATATCAGTTTTCGGCTGTCAAACTCTTAACAAACGTGAAAGAAAGACCTCTGACTACATTACTTCAATACAACATCCATTAAGCTTAATCACAAAATCTGCAAGCATCTTGGCACATTAATTTGCAAAGGGATTGAAATCTGTGACAAAGACCTGGGAAAGAGAGCATGATACGACGAACTGCTCACAGAATTCATGAAACTTCCATTACGTACATGAGACACTCCCCTCAAGGACCACAACTTATGATTCTGCATAATCATCATATGAAAAAAAACAGCATAATTTTGCATACTCTGCCACATCATACAAGCCATAAGCTATGACTTCTTGTCTTGAAGTCTTACTTAAGTTATTGTATGATACAGGAAATTATCAAATGACAAATAGAGCAAAATCAATCACGATCTGGGCTGGTTAGCCAGAATTCCTCCTTATCACCAACAGAAATAATACAGCACTTTTAAGGCTTATTTGACTGATACACTCCAAATTTAAAAATAATTTGCCATCTATTTCTACTATTGGTATTCCTGACAAGGTTATAGATGCAGACCTCAACATTTCTCCTCCTCGAGAAGTCAACACTATCCAGTAGAAGAACTGAGATAATATATCCAGAAGACATTTTGCCTCATCCCAAGTCCTATGTTGTGAGACGAAAAACTAAGAAAAATAAATAAATGACTTAATAACTCACTCCCATCATCATTATCTCCCGTAAAAACCAGATCAATAGAAGAAATTAAAATAAAATCTAGCAGGGCAATAAGAAGAGTGTAGATGTAAAAGAACACCTGTAAGAGAAGTTTAACTTTGAGGGCTTCAAAGTGTCATAACGTTCTATACCCTATGAGGACCCATATTCACCAACAAGTATTTCTAAAGACTAAAACAGCTTACATTATCATCAAAATTTCAGTGTGGTGCTGAGAAAATTTTAGATCCTGACAGACTGTCTACCAATATAATCCAGGAATCCCAATAGAGTTCCAACATTATCCACACATACTTAAGCAGCCACCTAAGCAGTGGTAATAATTGAAACATCGTAACATGTATTAATTAAGCGGACAGTTATTACTGAGCAATGGTATCCTGAACAAAAAGCTCTCACTCAGCATCCATCAACAATACACCTTTGCTCAGAATTCAGTAGGGAGGCCAAATGTGGTCATGTTGCAACATTTGCATAAAGTGGCATTCATTACAGTGCTATTGATGAAAAAAGTTGTTTCATAGTTGATGTCACTGACCTTGCTGAAACTTTGGTGAGAAACTAAGGATCTTACAGTCATTTGAATTACAGAGCTCCATATCCCTGCATAGACAGTTTTCTAGCTAATCTCTGAATTCAGTACCTCAATGAAATTCAGCTCAGTGCCAGCACAAAGAAAACAGCAGTAATGGATTTGTGCAATTATGCACTGGAGCTTATAGTGCAATTACAAAGAACTACGTAGAATTCCTGGGAAAATGCAGGATACATTTATGTGGAATACAGAGCCCACGCTCTGGCAATGACATTAGCTGCAAATATACTGCTTTTTATTTTCCTTTTGCATGATTGTTCCCAGGCCCCGAGTCCCATTTTCCTGTGTGTCTTCTAAATTATGCCATTTACTCGAGACGACGTTTGCGCTTGAGCTGCTGCAATGTTCAGTTTCTCTTACTGTAATACATAGATGACGAACTCACAAACGGCGAATTTTGAAACAAAGTTGCCATTAACTTCCTAAACACCGATCATTAATTACAATATTCCACGTGTATATGTTACAGTAAAGGTAATGTAACAATGCAGCACCTCACAACGAAAACAAAGAAAAAACTGCATAATACATAAAAAAAAACTCACTTAAAAATTTGAATCAGATCGCGGAAAGCGACATATAAAATTTATTAAAACGAAATCTTAACTGGCAGCAGAAAAAAAGTTATTTTCTAAGGCGCATATTTTTGCCAGCCAATTCTAACATAAAATTATTATTACCTCCTCCAACGAATTACAATAGCCTGAAATCAGGCAATCCTCCGAAATTCTGAAATCTTTCACAGCGTCACGAAAGATGTTTTCATTCACCTGAGACATTTTGCTCGATAGCGAAAACACAACCACTCAAGATACACGGTCAGTATGACAGTGCAGAACAAAGCAGACGCTTTTCCCGCTAACTCGATTCGACCACAGATCTCGATCAGTCGACAAGTGTGCAGCGCGTTTGCGTATACGTCATTTTGACGTCACTTCCGAGTGGTTTTGGACCACAATGATGTGTCTGTTAAGCCCGGTCCACACGCAACGATCTGTCTGCGCAGACATCGGTGCAGATGTCTGTACATGCAAAAGATCGCTGCAAATGTGGTGTGTTCACACGACACAAACCCCAATCTACTACTCGCCCGCCATCTGTCGGTGTAGAAAAGAAATATCAGTGGCAAGCGACTACGCTCCCCGTAAACGTCAAACATTTAATTCAGTTATTTTGAAATATAGAAATGGAGGAAGTTCTGGTGTGGTCTGTGTTCGCAACTTGTGTTGCAAAAAACATTCAGACCAACCGCAGGAAACAGAGAAAGCGGGCAAAATGGTGTAGACAGTGGCTGCTAAAGCGAAAGCAGTTTTCTCACGTAAATTTACTGAGAGAGTTGCAGGACGAACCTAACGACTGGCGAAATTATTTGCGAATGGATGTCGAAACTTATAATTATCTCTTAAAGCTTGTAACCCTTCATATTATGAGAAAAAATACTTGTATGGGAAGGGCAATTTCTCCTCATGAACGGCTGGCGGTAACATTGACACTCCAATTTCATCTTCAATTGTACTCCTGCTTGGTCTTGGTGTTTCTTGATCACTAAGAAAGCCATGCAGATCAAAATACCATAACGTTGGCTGGTATACTTGATCTATTCCTACACCAGATCTAGATTTCTGAACTTTGGATAACTCAATTAGAGCATTGTATGCTGCAGTCTTTTTGTCTCGGTCACTATATTCTTTACTTTTAATCTTCCACAAACATGGGTGGTTTCTACATATTTCAATGAATTCACTTACAAACTCTCGAGAACACTGACGAGTATCAGCCAATTTAATGCCCGGTGTGCACAAATACAAACACTAGACTGAGCAAACAGCTGTTTCGCGTCAGATTTGCGGCGATCTCCTGTCCACACGCTCCAACTTGTCTGCGCAGATGTGGTTTGAACCCACAGATTTGAGAGGTTTCGCTCAAACCTCCAACTCCAACTTCCAGGTTTGCACACACCTCAGGTTGGTGCAAATCTTCTGTCCACACGCAACGATCTGTCTGCGCAGATGTGATGTGCGCAGACATTTGCGCAGACAGATCGTAACGTGTGGATGGGCCTTTAGGCTTCCCACTCCAGAATAGGGCGGACAAGCGTGGTGTAAGCAGTCTCTTTAGTAGATCTGTTGCACCTTCTAAGTGTTCTGCCAATGAAACCCAGTCTTCAGTTTGCCCTACCCACAATATTATCCATGTGATCGTTCCAGTTTAGGTTATTTGTAATTGTGATCTCTAAGTATTTAGTTGAATTTACAGCCTTCGGATTTGTGTGACTTATCGCGTAAGCGAAATTTTGTAGGTTCCTTTTAGTACTCTTGTGAATAATTCGCACTTTTCTTTATTCAGGGTCAATTGCCACTTTTCGCACCATACATATATCTTATCTAAGTCATTTTGCAATTACTTTTGGTCATCTGATGACTTTACAAGACCGTAAATGACAGCATCATCTGCAAACAATCAAAGACGGCTGCTAAGATTGTCTCCTATATCGTTAATATAAATCAGGACTTTCCGTCTATTACTATAAACTGTGACCTTTCTGACAGGAAATCACGAATCCAGTCGCACAACTGAGGCGATATTCCATGGGCACACAGTTTGGTTAGAAGACGCTTGTGAGGAACTGTGTCGAAAGCCTTCTGGAAATCTAAAAATATGGAATCAATTCGACATCCCCTGTCGATAGTACCCATTACTTCATGAGTATAAAGAGTTAGTTGTGTTTCACAAGAACGATATTTTCTGAATCCGTGATGACTAAGTGTCGACAAATCGTTTCCTTCGAGGTATTTGATAATCTTCGAATATAGTATATGTTCCAAAACCCTACTTCAAATCGACTTTAGTGATATGGGCCTGTAATTCAACGGTTTACTCCTACTTCCCTTTTTGGGTATTGTTGTGACTGCAGCAATTTTCCAGTCTTTAGGTACGGATCATTCTGTGAGCGAGCAGTTGTATATAATTGCTAAATATGGAGATGTTGTGTCAGCATACTCTGAAAGGAACCTGACATGGACCAGAAGCCTTGTCTTTATTAAGTGATTTAAGCTGCATTACGACACAAGGTTATCTACTTCTATTTTTCTCAACTTGGAAGGTGTTTGATTGGAATTCAGGAATATTTACTTAGTCTTCTTTGGTGAAGGAGTTTCGGAAAACCGTGTTTAATAACTCTGCTTTAATAGCAGTCATCAGTGACTTCACCGTTGTTAACGCGCAATGAAGGTATTGATTGCGTGTTGCCACTGGTGTGCTTCATGTATGACTGAATCTCTTTGGGTTTTATGCCAGATTTCGAGACAGAGTTTCATTATGGACGTTATTAAAAGCATCTCGCATTGAAGTACTTCTGTAAAACTTTTCCAGTCTCGGGGATTTTGCGTTCTTTTAAATTTGGCTTGCGTTTTTCGCTGTTTCTGCAACAGCGAACCGACCCGTTTTGTGTACCATGGGGGATCAGTAGCCATGGAGACCCATTTAGGAGAAGTGAACGATGTGTGCCAACAAAAATAGTGGCTACTCACCATATAGCAGAGATGCTGAGTCATAAACAGGCGCAACAAACGAGACCGCCAGAAAGTGAGTTCTTAGCCCACAACGAATTTGTTGGAAACAGAAAACAAACATACACACACTCGTGCAAATGCAACTCACACACACATGATCACAGTCTCTGGCTGCTGATGCCAAATTGCTAGCACAGCACATGATGGGAGAGGCAACCGGATGGTGGGGGTAAGGAGGAGGCTGGGGCAGGAAGGGGGACAGGTAGCAGGATAGGGTTGGGGGGACAGAAAAGTGCTGCTTGTTGGACTATACAGGGACAAGGTGGAGAGAGGATAGGGCAGCTAGATGCAGTCGGGAGGACAACCATGATCCACCCTCACTGTCCCCAAATCACCCTTTATTAACATTCCAGAATTTTTTAATTTCAAACTGTGCCACACCAAAATTCCCCAAATCCCTCAACATCCAAAGTAACCTTACATGAACAGAAAGAACTGCAGCCCACCACCTAAAAATAATCCAAACCTTATAATCCTACCTGCTGACAAAGTCTCAACCACTGCTGTTTTGAACCACAAGGAATACCTGGCAGAAGGAAACCCTATCCACATTCCTCCAAATCCCCAACAAATTCTTTCCCATTTGCTTCACCTTGCCCTACTCACCACGAGATGCCACCTTCCTCGATGCTGACCTCCACCTCAAAGATGTCTACATCAGTACCTCTGTCCATATCAAACCCACCAACCACCTGCAATACCTCCACTTCAACAGTTGCCACCCATTCCATACCAAGAAGTCCCTTCCATACAGCCTAGCCCCCCATGGCTGTCACATCTGTAGTGACGAGCAGTTCCTCTCAAAACATACCAAGGGTCTCACTGGGGCTTTCACAAAATGTAATTATGCTCCCAACAAAAAAAGATCTCCCACACCTTACCTCTCCAGTCACCCACAACCTCCATATCAACCATCTGGTCACAGAGGAGCAATCCCCTCGTGACTCCGTACCACCCAGCACTGGTGCAACTGAGTCACATTCTCTGCCAGGGTTTCGACTACCTCTCATCGTGCCCTGAAATGAGGAATGTCCTACCCGTTATCCTACCCACCCCTCCCAAACCGGTATTCTGGCACATTGATCATATACAATATCCCCATTCATCCCCACACAACCCCTGCTCCCAATCCCTTGCCTCATGGCTCATATCCCTGTAATAGACCCAGATGCAAGACCTGTCCCATATATCCTCCCACCATCACCTACTCCACTCCAGTCTCAAGCTTCACCTAGCCCATCAAAAGCAGGGCCACCTGTGAAACTAGTCACATGATCTACAAGCTAAGCTGCAATCACGCATTCTATGTGGATCCTTTCCACCAGACCAGTTTTCTGAATGTCAGAGGTGGAAACTCTCCGTGCAATATATCCTACATTTCCATAACCCTCCTGGCCTCAATCTTCGTTAGTCATTATCCGTCCCTATTTAGCCTATTCCTTGTTCCGATTTCTGCACTACACAGCCCTCTGTTCCACCAATTCATCCCCCCCCCCTCGCCACCCTCCGTCTAACATCCCAACTGCATCTATAGTTCAATTCTTTTATCTTGGCGGCTCGCGCATGCCCGCCTAGACGCGGGAGATTGCTGCGTTGCCAGTTGCACACTACGCACGCGCCAAGAGAAGCAGTGCCATAGTATAGCATAGTTCGCAAGCTTACGTTTAGGGGGGAGCGCGTAGTTCATGAAGTAAAGCCACCACAACCGCATTACCCCTTTCGCTGCTACAAAGACGTGCTCCCTACATTCCGCGCTGTGGGCGATTTTGTCACTGCACTGCTCGCCTGTGCAGACACATTGTGTTCCGACTGCTTTGACACTCTTTATCATTCGATTCCACAAAAACTATTTGGCTCAAAAATTAGAATTTTACCTATCTTCTTGACTGATACCTTCCCCCCATAAATGACTTAATTTTGTTTCGATGTTCAACGCAGTTATTATGCAGCATTAAATATAGTAAACCATTGCACAAAATTTTGAAGAGTTTGCAGAGGTAAAGTCCATAGAGTATACTTTCCGGATGGTCGATTTTAGTTGCCACAATGTTGAGAATGAAATGTGGACAAGATACCTATATATTTCATTTAATTTAAGTACCACATAAGTGTCGTATGTAGTATTGAGAAATATTCCACCTTTTGCGACTGTAACAAAAGTTTTACTTACACTGGGCACGTTTGGCTTTATTTTAAAGCACTTCAATCAATCAAAAGGAAGTAGACAAAAACATTAGGACTTGAATATACCGTCTGTCAGTGAAGTGCTCAGAGCTATGTCAAATATAATTTTGTGTGTGGCACACACAAACAGCATTTATTTGCTAAAACACGGATGAGCCAACACAAACGTTGAATATTGTGCTACTGCAGCACTAAACTACGAAAGGTGACTTGATAGTGGAGGACACAAAATACAGTCCTCTTATGATGCTTCAAAAGAGAGAAACGCGTCTGGTCTAAATAAGTCGCTTATTACAGTTGCAGAAGAGGGATATATTTCAATACCATTGGTAAAACTGCGACTGTGGAACAAAAACGAGAAATAGAACATGAATACCATTGTGTATGTGCCATACCTTTCACCGATGGAAGTGCTTTAAAATAAAGCCAAACGCGCCCTGTGTAAATAAAACTTTTATTACAGTCGCGAAAGACGGAATATTTCTCAATATTACATACGACACCTATGTGGTACTTAAATTAAATGAGATATTGTTATACAGTAAATATTATATGAAATTTAGGTATCTTGTCCACATTTCATTCTCAACATTGTGGCAACTAAAATCGACCATACGGAAAGTTTACGCTATGGACTTTTACCTCTGCAAACTCTTCAAAATTTCTTGCAATGGTTTACTACATTTAATGCTGCACATCAAAACAAAATTAAGTCATTTATGGGGGGAAGGTATCAGTCAAGAAGACGTGAAAAAATCAAATTTTTTGGCCAAATAGTTTTTGTGAAATCGAATGATAAGTGTGTCAAAGCAGTGGGAACACCATGTGTCTGCACAGGCGAGAAGTGCAGTGATGACAAAATCGCGCACAGCGCGGAATGCGGGTAGCACGTGTCTGCAGCAGCGAAAAAGTTAATGAAGAGGCAAAGCACTAGAAATTTCATTCAAACGAATAAAATTCGTGAAGTAAGGCACTCCAATATTGTTTTTAAATAAAGAAAATATGAAGCACCGCACAAGGTTTGAGCCCAACACCTTAACCGTTCCGCTACCCCAACTCATCGAACAGTGTAACTCCATAAGGACTCTAACACCTCACGCAACTACTTATAAACACTGTTGGTATGACTATGAATTACTCACGCTTCGTCGAAGTACAATAGGAAATAAACAATTACCACTGTTCTTTATTGCGAAAAAGCAGTTCGTGAGATTGAAACAAACACCTTTCCTTGCTATCGCCTGAATTAGGAGTCATATTGCTTGTTTGGTTTAATTAATTAATAGAATATGAAGCAATTGGTATAAAGAATGCTTTTTCCAAACTTTCTATAAAAGAAAGTCTGTTATCAAGACATTGCTTTTGTTCTATTACTTTCTTTATGACTGAACGTTTCTAAAACTGAAGACACTCGTCCGTGCTCTGCACTGCAGTCGAGATCTGGCAACGTCGTTCTCTGTCCATTGGCTGACTGTGTTTTGTGACGTCAGATGCGCAGAACGAACCTAAACTCGGCCGCCAAGATATATGATGCGCACTTTAGCTGCCCTTCCCTCTCCCCACCTTGTCACTTTTTACACTCCCACAAGCAGCACTTTACCACCCCCCCACCACTATCTGCTATCCCCCCCCTCCCTGTCCCAGCCTCCTCCTTACCCCCACCACCTGTTTGTCTCTCCCATCATATGCTGCTGTTCACAGTCTGGCATCAGTAGCCGAATGAGTGGCAACTATTCTTTTCAAAATGTTGTTACCTTACATCCTGGGTTTTCCATTTAAGTGGTGCTCAGAAGAGAAAGTCGAAAGCCTGCCAAGACAAAGAAGTTGAAAACACAATAAAGAGAGATACGAACTTCCAGTGATCAGCTACATGCCCAGAACAGATAGGTACCAAAATTAGTAATGAAAGTGAAATTAGAGAAAAGTCTGACAATTTAAAAGTTGGAATGCAGTTGCAAAAATGAAATGGGGAAGGTTCTGACAGATTGAAAGTTCATACAGGACATGATACCAGCTGTGAAAATGAACAGGGAGTAAATTCTACGGATGTACAGTTTGAAACATACCACGATTGTTCTTATCAACTTCAAGATAACTGTCAAAATGCACCTTTTAGTACTGATGAGGATTAGTCCAAGGTAAACCACATCAAGACTAAGCTACTCGTAAAAATTACAAATAGCAAGTCATGCAAGCCTCAGGGTCCTTTCCCTAGAGCATCTAAGGCCAAATCATTTAGTTACAATTATTATAACAATTATACTAAAACAAGACAGAAAATTGAATAATTTTGGCTATGCTATTCCCCTACTTTTATATGCAGTATATTATACACTAATGAACCAAAAGATTATGACCACCTGCTTAATAGCTTGTAGGGTCATCTTTGTAATGCAGTGTACCACTCATTCTGTGTATCATCGATTCTACAGTTCGTTGGTAGATTTGTGGAGCTATGTGACACCAGATGTCCACCCACAAATCATGTAATTCCCATAAATAACTGTCCACTGAACTTTGTAAGTGGTGATGGTGCTTCATGGGAACCATCAGATTCACATTATGTGAATTTGGTGGCCAAGACAATAATGGGATTTCACTATCGTGCTCCTCGAACCACTGTAGCATGTTTCTGGCTTTGATACTCAGTCAGTTATACTGCTGAAAGATGATATCGTCATCAGGGAAGACATCAAGAATGAAGGAATGCAGCTGGTCAGCAGCTGACATGGTGTCTTCAATTACTACCATAGGTCCCACGCAAATGCAGGGCATCCATGGTGCAGTGCACGCTTCGAGGAGCCATTTGCCTGGATGATGGCATTTATGGAGATGGCCTTCGAACTGGCATAGCAAAAACATTATTCATTTGATGATCCGATACATTTTCAGCGATATTCGGTGCGGTCTTGATGATTCTAAGCCCACTACAATTGTAACTGATGTGTTGTTGGGCCAACATGTGAACACACAGGGATTGTCTGCTGCAGAGTCATTGATCAACAATGTGCGCTGAATGGTGTGCTCCAAAATAAATGTGCATCCACAGGCACTGTGCTTTTTCACCAGAGGTACTACAGATTGTCATCTATCCTACTTTACAGAGCAGACAAGCCTGCAAACCCCATGTTCTGTTAAGAGTCATGGACATTCAACCACTTAGCACCTAGTGATAGTTTCACTGCCTTTCTATCACTTTCCATAGATGCTCACGACAGTAGCACGTGAATATTCAACCAGCTTTGGCGTTTTCGAGATCCTCACTGACAGGCTTTACTTAATAATAATAATAATACCAATAATAATCTGCTCTTTGGCAAAGTCGCTTATCTCAGTGGATTTCTCCATTTGCAGTGCCTAACTTCGCTAAGGTAATCCTCCATCTGTCTCTGCTCGGCTTACATATTTTTCTTCCAAGTCACATTCCTGCAATGCCATCAGGAGGAATACAACTTTGCAGTGGGCAGTGCTCATGTTTTGGCTGATCAGTGTATGTCATTTATGTGTAGCATGCTGGTTATTCATATACGGAGGAAACACATGATTTGCTGTCCAAATTAATGACTGGCAAGTTTTACACAAGGAAATAAAAGTACATGAAACTTGCACTACACATTTAAATTCGTGTATTACTTACACAGTCTGTACACGACCCGGGACAACCAGGAGATCCTGGAAAAACCCCGGGAATTTTTTCATCCGGAAGAAAACCGGGAAAAACCCGGGAATTTTTTAGATTTCTGGGAACTTTTCATTGTTTTAGTTTTCTGTTAAATTTTTGTAATTTTGACTGGTATGAACCGATACTCTAACTAAGAAGATTACTGTATGCAGCTACTGCAGAATAATACTTCAACAATAAAACATAAACAAGAGAAAAAAACGAAAATAAATTGCGAAGGAAATGCGCCGAATACAACAACGACACACACTGCTCATGCAAGCATCTGCCAACAGCAGAATGTGTCAATGGCTTTAGGAAGACTATGCAATGCTTCATAACAACAAATTGCTTCCGATAAGCGTGAAGCTGGCCGAAGTGGCCGTGCGGTTAAAGGCGCTGCAGTCTGGAACCGCGAGACCGCTACGGTCGCAGGTTCGAGTCCTGCCTCGGGCATGGATGTTTTTGATGTCCTTGGGTTGGTTGGGTTTGACTAGTTCTAAGTTCTAGGGGACTAATGACCTCAGCAGTTGAGTCCCATAGTGCTCAGAGCCATTTGAACCATTTTTGATAAGCGTGAAGTGACAACTGTTTACATTAGTTTCGTATTCAAAAATTGTTCAAATGGCTCTGAGCACTATGGTACTTAACATCTGTGGTCATCAGTCCCCTAGAACTTAGAACTACTTAAACCTAACTAACCTAAGGACATCACACACATCCATGCCCGAGGCAGGATTCGAACCTGCGACCGTAGCAGTCGCGCGGTTCCGGACTGAGCGCCTAGAACCGCTAGACCACCGTGGCCGGCAGTTTCGTATTAGCAGTTACGAGTGGGCTCATGCACATGCGCAGTTTAGTCGCGTTTGAGTAGTAGATTCTCCCGCTTCTGGCTACAGGAATGTGGCTGTTGGCTGTGCAAGCAGTCGCAGCAAGCAGCTAGATGCTACCGGGAAAAGGGGACGCCAAATTCATATTCTTGAAATTAAAAAAAAATTAAAAATTAAAAAAGGCTTGTTTCACAAAGCCCCTAGCATCCATCGCACGCTGGTCTATCGATTATTCATGTGATTTTGAAACGCGTCCCAGTTGGTTTTTGAACACATTTTAATTGATTTATGAATGAATCATAAGTTGATTTTTGAATGCATGCATAGTGTACGTGAAGTCTCTGTCAGGAGAATCCTTGTCGCATCTAGAAATAAACATTTCGCAGACAAAAGGGGACGTGGCTATACGAGCTGGGCAGGGTAAAGCCGAACGGATGAATGCCATCCGCTGTCTGATTATGTGGTTGATTGGGTTTGTGAATGATCAGCGTTGTTATAATTACTAGCGAAATCCATAAATTCAGACTAGCAGAATGGAAATAAACGACTAACAGGAATAACAGGTGAGAAAGATTACGTATTATCTTCTCAGTGTATCCAAGAAAATGAAATTTTGACAGAAAATTTTAGGCCAGATCGCTACATTAGTAACGACCAGTTGTACAGTCCCTGGCTAGCAGCTGCTTAAGTTCTATTCTGGAAGTAACGGGGAAAACGTGTTGTAGGAACATGTAACAATGCCTAACCGGAGAATAATCGCGGGATAACTAAAAATGTGATTCTGGCAGGATTAGTGAAATTAATCGGCGAACAAATTTTGACAATGGCAGGTATAGCTACAGAATTGGTGATGACAAGATTGTTAGAACGAGGAAGGGAAAGAAATGGGGACATCACACAAATTATGGAAGAATAAGACGATTCCAAATTTACATAAAAATTTCATAATACTACTATTCGATCTCATGCTTGAGAAACTGGTGCATATGAATGAAATGTGAAACTATTTCCTAACATAAAGCTTTTTGCTTGTAGTATATTGGTACTTCGTGAATTATATTCTGTCGCGTTATAAAAACGACCATTTGTGCCAAAACAGTCTCGTTTATTTGGTATTTGTTACAACATTGCTGCAATATTAGAAAGGCCTATTTTGTTTTATCTAGCAGACAGTGACAAAATAGACGTAATCAGATCAGGAAACCACACCAGTCTTGGGTAGTATTTGTGTTAACAGCTTTTTCAGTATTAGATAATGACATTTTGATTTTTCATGTAGTGAATCGTTTGACGAGCTTTGATGAAGTAATAGATTCTTTCGCAGACAGGAAAGCATGCCATGTAAAGCTGTAGCAAGATTAGAGAGAAAAAATGCTAGGAGCTACGGATTGAAGAAATGTGTATTTTGTTGCTTGTCTCATTTCTTTATTGGTTTTATGTATCCTATATTTAATTTTTATGCCACACAAAACAGCAAGTTATTAGCTAACAGGCAATAAAGAGTGCAAATTTTCTGAAGAGTTCTTGTTCTCCCGAATACAAATAATCTCATCCGCTATTAATTGCGAGATATATAAAAAAAGAGGAGCAGGCTGTCAAATCAGCCGACTGGGAGCAGGAGAGGCACCACAGACATTTCAATTTTCACTGTCCTGAATATAGTTTGGTGGCATCCATTACCAAATATACACATTTCGATTCCACAGAGCGAAATATAGTGACATGCGATAAAAGAATGGTGTATGAAGAGGCGTGGCACTGCACTTTGGTACACTTAAGACCAAATAATATGTCTTACATCTCCTCGAACACATATGTTTTATGTTTCAGACTTTTCAGAAAGATGTGCGCGCTGTAAGATGAACATATTTTTGAAAATTCGATTTCTTTTTTTTTTTTTTTTAGTATTGATCCGGTTAGCAAATATCGTAGATCCAGGGCTAATGTGCAGAGCAGTCTGAGTTATAGTGGGTAGTCTCCATGTGATCCGTGTTTACATTTAGTGATTTTGCTGTTTCCCCTTTGTTTACTCTCAAGTCAAATTAAAACAAAACCGATATCTGTGGCAGGGAGCTGTCAAGTGAATTAAAATACATTCACATAATTACAGAGGGCTAAAATATGTTATTAGTTTCAGATTTTATTTCCACCTTTCTGACAATCAAGCATTAATCGCCTTGCACAACAATGAAGTTATTTTTGTCTGTTTGCTAAAGAAATTTGACCTTTTCTGCAGAAGCAGTCAATGTATTTGAAACGAAATGGTAAATTCCTCAGTACTGGCTAGTTTCAACTCTTCGCTGCATTTGAGGTGCACGTTTTCATCTTCTAGCAGGTATGGCATTATGCCATAATGAAGAACCAAACATCATATATTACAGTACTGGTACTCCAGGAAAATTTAAATCCTGAAAACCACACTGAAAAGCTTAATATCGGGTCAAGGTCTACTTCATTGGGAATCTGAACATACGAATGTGCACTTTAGGTATGCACTTTAAATGTGCACATTTTAGTATGGTTCACGAAATTCCAATGCTCTTGGAGTATCCTCTGATGTCTTGTTTCTTTTACGACATAATGTGTGATGTTTCGATTTTTTACACATACATACATACGGGTTTCCTACGTCACGGTAGCTGCGCAAGCACAGTGTCGCCTCATATCTGCGCTGTCTGGCAACTGCTGAAACGAACCTATTTTTAACAGGTCGCGGGAAAATATTGCGAATGGTGGTTTGAAAAGCGTTACTTTCAAAGCAAATATCCTTCTACGTAACTTGAACTACTTGCGAGACTGTACCATGAATTTCTTAAATCACAGAGTGTTTGACTCTCATTTAAAAATCAACTCTTTGATGACAAGCCATTTAGAAGAATTTCGAACCATGAAGATCAGACATTTATGTCATTATTAAAAATTTTATTGGTACATTTGTGTGATATATCTTAAAGTGTAACACGCGCAGAAAAGTTCAACATTGTATGCGAAAGCTTAACTTCTCTTGCAGCTTATTAAGCTTAGAGACCAAAATTATCCAAAATTATGTGTGAAAGCTTTGCTTTTCCTGTATCAACACTATATATATTAATTTAAACTATCAACTTTTCCTGTTTGTGTGTTCGTGCAACTTAACAGTGATGTTGGTGTTGGCTGACTACATCACGTGTCCTATGCTCTGCATATCCACTGTCATCGGCTGGCGAAAGCACGTGACATGAGCTGTGACTGGCTTACAAAACCTCACCGCCATCTAGATTTCAATGATTCGGAAAGTAACATGCGGTGTTTGGTGGAATTCCAATGTATACTTTCGTAATACGAAAATACGCAGCATACATGTTGCTGCACAGCAAAGATATTACCAAAACGTGTCTTTTTCCCTGAGCTTCGTTTTCTAAAGTGTCGGGAAATTCAATGTCCGTGTATAAAACCATAACCATTCAAAGGATTGATAAGTTTTGAAATTTCGAAGGAAAATACACTGTCACTTAACACGGAAAAAGTGTGTTTATTTTCACCCAGGAGAAAGTGTATTTTTAACCGGGAAATCCGGGAAAAATCCGGGACTTTTTTTTTTCTTGTCTGCACACACCCTGTTACAGCATGTGGAAATGTGGCAAAATCATTAACACACTTTTTGATGAAGGGCATGATCAAATCAAAGCCATAATTTCTAGACTACTTGATGTAACAAGGACATTGCTTTCTGCAGTCCTCACGAATCTGAATTTGGGGAATAGTGTGGCAAATTCTTGAATATAAAGACCTCTCCAGGTATGGTCCTGTTCTAAGGGCACATCCTTCAAATGAAAAACTAAAGAAAAATATTTGAGCCCACAAATTCAAAACAAGATGAAACGTTAAATGATTGTTTTTGAGAGCGGATCATTGGAGAAATTGAACAGCGGCTGTTCCTTTCACTTACTGTAGATATAATCCCTTTTGTATTACAAAAGCACAAACTTAGTGTTGTAAGACATTTGCACTTAGATTTAACAAAACCAGATACTAGATATGAGTTCCAAATAAAAACATATTTGTGAACTCATTTACAGAAGATGAACTTACAGCTGGATAGGTGCAGAGGTCAAGGAGATGATGGTGCTGCATCTGTGAGTGGCAGATACTCAGGTTTGCAATCAAGAATTAAAGCACAGAGTTTATACATTGTTCAACATATAATTTATATTTGGTACTAAATGATTCCATCATCAATATAGTGGAACTGTAACAGTTTCACGAGATAATACAATGCATTTATGTTTTCTTTGGTGCTTCTATGGTTTGATGGCATCAAATAAATGAAACTGTTGCAACTGCCTAGTGTGTTATGACAACTCTGAAGAAAATGTGCCCAGCTAGACGGTTTCCAGATCTGATTCATTGTCATCAGACAAACAGAATTTCATTTCAATTTTGCAGTACACATCCAGCATCATTTTAAAAGGTAAGAAGAAAGCAGGGAGGGAAGAAGCTCCTACTCTGGTAAAAAATATGTAAGCTTTTCATTTTGTCGTACCTCTTGTATTTCAAAGTATAAGGGGTGATCCAAAGGTTCCCTTTGAGGGTGCTGCTGCAGCATATCTGCAACATAGGGCGACTCCAATTCAGGTATTAAAAATTGAGATGCAGGCAAAAGTTAAGTGTGGCATTTGTGTTTTTCCGCCGTGCATGCTGCAAATGCAGAAATGTGAGCTATGGTAATGTTATTACCAAATGCATCCAAACAGGACCAACATGCTGTTACTGTTTTCTTGGCTGCCGAAGAACAAACACTGGTGGACATTCATCAGAAAATAAAGAATGAGTATGGTGTCATCCATTATCCACTTGTCCCAAGGAGCTCAAGAGCTAGCCGTCTGTTGGAAAGATCATGCTCAGATGCTCACACGTTTTTTTGATTCCCCAGGGCCCACTGCTTATCAATTCCACAGAACCTAATGTTCGTATCACTGGGAAATGGTACTGCATGATGCTGGAGAAATTATGGTGTGCAATTAAGGTGAAACAACCAGGAAAACTGCAACAATGAGTGCTGCTGCTTCATGATAACTCAGTTCACCATATCACAAATTTCATAATCCAGAAGTTACCTTAACAGTACTGGGACACACTCAATCACCTGCCTTATAGCCCTGATCTCTTTCCATGCAATTATCAAGCCTTCAGTCTCTTAAAAAACGCCATGAAGAGTCGACATTGTCAGGATGAGGATGTGCAGCAGACAGTTATGGACTTTTTCACACAGCAGGACACAGTGTTTTACCAAATGGGTATCTTCTAAGCTGGGGCATTGGTGGGATGATTGCCTCAATGCTCAGTGCGATTTTGCCTGATTGGCATACAGATTCTAGACTGTACAGCCTTCAAACAGACACTTGTTGATCACATGGTGGCACTACACAAAACTGGCGCTAATAGCATAGGCACATAGGAAACACACGCGACACTGATCTGTAAGTCCACGGTATTGGTGATAAATTGAGAAAACCGTCCCGAAACACATGTGCTACAAAAAGCCACTATTTCCTGTGCATGTAACCCAGCATCAGTATGGGATATGATCACCATGTACACTTACAGAGGCCGCATAACAGGTTGGCACACTCTGGATCAGGTGGTCGAGTACCTGCTGGAGTACAGCCTCCCGTTCTTGCACCATTGCCTGTCGGAGCTCCTGAAGTGTCCTAAGGGTTTGAAGACGTGCAGTGATACGTCGACCTAGAGCATCCCAGATGTGCTCGATGGGATTTAGCTCTGGAGAACAGGCAGACCACTCCATTCGCCTGATATCTTCTGTTTCAAGGTACTCCTCCATGATGGCAGCTCGGTAGGGCCTTGCATTATCATCCATCAGGAGGAAGGTGTGACCCACTGCACCCCTGAAAAGGCAGACATACTGGTGCAAAATGACGTCTTGATACACATGACCTGTTACAGTTCCTCTGTCAAAGACATGCAGGGGTGTATGTGCACCAATCATAATCAGACCCGACACCATCAAACCATGACCTCCATACAGGTCCCTTTCAAGGACATTAAGGGGTTGGTATCTGGTTCCTGGTTCACGCCAGATGAAAACCCGGCGAGAATCACTGCTCAGACTATACCTGGACCCATCCGTGAACTTAACCTGGGACCACTGTTCCAATGACCATGTACTGTGTTCTTGACATCAGGCTTTACGGGCTCTCCTGCGACCAGGGGTCAGTGGAATGCACACTGTGGATGTCCCGTACTGTAGCGCCTGGACTCGTTTCCTGTCTGCTGGAATCATTGCAATAACCATGAGATCACACTTTGTGGCACACGGAGGGCCCGTGCTACGACCTGCTGTGTTTGACCAGCCTCCAGTCGCCCTAGTATTCTACCCCTCATAACATCATCAATATGTATTCTTTGATCAATTTTTAACACACAGTCACCATTAGCATGTCTGAAAATGTCTGCACACTTACTTGTAGTACCATACTCTGACATGCACCAACACACCTCTGCGTATGTGGACTGCTGCCGGCACCACCATGCAACGACCGCAGGTCAAATGCACCGCATGGTCATACCCTGAGATGATTTAAACCTGCAGACTGCCCACCATGTATCAGCATTATCCTTAATTTATGAGCACTAGTGCAATTTCCAATCTACTGCAATCCCCTAATGCTAATATGAAGAATGCCTCTCATCTTGTTCAAACTGCAAGAAACAATCTAGTCACCTTAAGAGACAATTTTGAAGCTGTTGTAAAAAAAGTAAAAGATCATACAATTGTGGATACACTAAGTCTTTTCAGGTACAAGAGTCACAACTTGTGGTGCTTGTGGAGAGCAAATAGGAGGTACGTACGTCTGGAGGTCCCTTCCTTACACCTTGCTGTTGCAAATGGGCATAACACAACAACTCAAGACACAAATAGAAGTACAGTGAACAGAGACGTCAATGACTGGATAGACAGACCATAATTTTGTGGTAGGACAACACCGTAACCACACAACCATGATGCCGTGGGTATTCAAATTCACTCGACGTCGCAGATCTTAAGCTTGAACTGTTAACTGTCTCAATTTTGTTCTTTTGTCACTGTTCAGTACACCTTCTTCCTGTTTTCATGCTTGATCTACATCCAGTTTTTGATGGGCTATCAAACAGGCCATCTTACCACCAAATCTGAGGGGTGATGCGATAGGGAGTTTCCCCTTGTTAGAAACTCAATGTCCATGTCCAAATTAAGTGCTTTGGCAGTTCTAAACAATAGGGTGGAGATAGAAAAGTTTTTGAGTGCCAAGCATAGGAGAACCAGACAGATATGTTTGCTTTAGCATGTAGTCTCACTTCAAAAAACTGAAGGCGTCAACAAGGAGTGCATCAATAGGCGAGTTTATTTCACTTTGAACCTGAATTATGATACGTATTTTCATATTTCTTCTTTCAATTTCTATTGGTAAACAAGGGCCCCAAAATTTATTTAAAACCTTACTTACGCTACTGGTTTGTTGTTTATATATTGCTCATTTGCATAAAAAATATAGGCCATTTGTTACACACTTCTTGAACTCTTGAGCAGAGTAAAATGCTTTATTTTCCATATATTTTGCAATGCTAGTAGCTGTTGGACAAACATTATGTAATTCACTTATTCTTACTAAAGTATTATTTTTATCGGAAGTGAAAAGAGCCTCATTTGCCATAGAGTTATTAGTTCCAGTATTTCATTTGACGAATGTTGTAGCTTTTTTCCACTTGGGTGACTGTAGTGGCATTGAAATGGGGGAATAAATGAGGCTTTTAAGCAGTTTTGTGGAATATATAGTAGTGCAACTCACACCAAGAATCCAAGATGGCGCCGAGTGTAAATTGTGGCTGTGTTAATTACCAGAATAAACTCAACATAAACATTAAAAAGTTAACATGTAAAAACTTTGATGTATATCGTGATGATATGTGTATCACGTGTTTTGTTATTAAAAAAGTTTCGGAAGGAAGAAATGGGGTGGAACAAAATTGCGAAACTGAAATCGCACATATAGTACCTCGTCTTACGAATCGCGAGAGCCAAGACAAAGACTTTGCTACTGCAAATCGCGCGGCGTGAAGGGCATAACGTGCATAAACTGTAAAACTGTATACCATTTCGCGTGTGTAAAGGCAGATCCAAGACGAAAATTATGGTGTTGCGGAAGGTGTAATGAATATGGCCTAGACAAAGCACTACAGAAGAGCGACTGCAAAGTTGAAATTTATTGCTATGCTGTTACAAGAGGTACACGCCTTGAAATACAAATATACCAATAACGATCCATGTGAGTATAAAACAAACAGTGATCTTGTAATTGATAATGATACTACAACCAGCGGCAACAAATATGTTACCAACTGTAAAAAAAAAAAAACACGGGAAAACCGCTAAAAGAGGAATAGCATGTGTAAAATGTGAAACAAAATTTCACTTTCGATGTGCAAAGGTGGACTGTTCATTGTAAGGAAATGAGAAATTTACAAAAACGTGGAAGTGTAATACATGTAGGCCTACCGATATACTAAGAAGGGCCGCAAATAGCCCGCTAACAAACAGATTTGAAGTGCTCGATGTAGATAGTAACGATGATGCTCTTGAAGCTCATACAGAACATTCTCAATCATCGAATGCTACAGTAACTCTTCCTGAAAGCACTACCGCTTCTGAACTTCAACAAGGAGATCCTCAAATTCCGTGTGATGCTGCTGTTCCTGTTCCGAAAACCATTAAACAAATTTCCCAAGAAGAGGTTAGTGTCCTATACACAGAACCAAGCAATCAATGTAGGCCAGTAGAGCGCCTATAAAGACAATGGCAGGCTGTTCCTGTCACAAAACGTGGTAGATACTGTGTAAACTTTCCACCCTTGGAAAAGAGATTTAGTGTCTTTCAGCATGTTGATGCTACAGGAAAAAACATTAAAGTAGATCACAAGGTGTAGCAACAATACTACATCAACTGTCAATAGAAGTGAAGTGAATAATGCATGCAGTAAAAATATTATGTCAACTGTCAATAGACCTGTGAAAATACATTTATATGCAGACAGTCATGTAAGGAAATTTAGGGATATAGTTGAGAACAATTCAAGCCACAATATCTCAGCCACAATAAAACCTAGTGCAAAATTTAAAGATGTTGTAGCAGGTTCTTCATCAGCAGAAGCTATGGAACTGGCAGCTTTTCTGGCTGGATCAAATGATGTAGCGAAAAATGATGGAAAAGACTTCTTGTTATAATTAAAGAAGAAACTGCAGGAACTAGAAAATACGAAAATTCTCATCTTTTAAATACCATGTCGGCATGGTCTTCCATCCTTGTCTTGTGTGAATGTTGAAGTGAGAAGAGTAAATGAAGAAACGAAGAAAATTTGTAAATACTTTAAAAAGGTGTTTTTTGTAAACATAACTAACTTAGGTACAAGATTCCACACTGCTCATAGTCTTCATCTGAATCAACTCGGGAAGGAGAATGTGAGTAAAGAAATCATAAAAGAAGCCAATGAGTTAGGCATAGCAAAAATCGATAATTCTGAGTCAATACCACTTGGATTTACGGAAAATTCTTTTTTAGAGGTAGTAAAGAAGGACCGAGACTAAAAGGTTTGCCCAGATTCACACTGGACGACCAGATTAAAGATAAGAATAATTTAATAAATGTCAGTAAGACTAGAGAGAAATATAACAGTAATGACGATTGCCCCCATAAAAATTATTACTCACCAGCTTTGTCTCTCAAGGTAGGTTATCTCAATATTGAATGTATAAGTGGAAAACACGTAATTTTAAACGAATTTGCAAATGAGAACTTATTTGATGCATTATACTTCAGTGAGCACTTGTGTAAAGGAAATGAAATATCTTTCCATGTACTAGATGATTTCCAGTTAGCAAATAGCTTTAGCAGAGAGCAGCACATTCACGGGGGTGTATCAATTTACATTAAGAAAGAATTAATAAATTGTAGTAATGAACTAGATCTAGGATTTCTGTACAGTGCCACAGGTGTATATCTGGATCATTTAAAAATTGCTATTGTATCTCTTTATAGATCACCAGATGGAAGTCCACTAATATTTCTAGAAAAACTTGAGACTTTACTAAATTTCTTTCTTAGTCCTCAGTGAAAGAAATATAGTATAGTGATTGGTGGTGACATCAATGCCGCATTTGATGTAAACAAAGATGTACACATCGTAAATTAATTTAAAAATCTGTTACAGTTACTGTCTTGAGATGTAGCTGTCTTCGATTTCTCGGACCATGACTCAGTTAGGGTTAAAATAGGTACAGATAGGCCTAATATGGACTATAAGAAGTTTAAAGAGCCTACAATAGTCATCACAAGACCAATAACGCAAGAAAAATAGTCTAATTTCATGGTCTCACTCAGTAATTATGACTGGTCACATATGTTTAACAATAATGCCCAGGGCTCTGCCAATGCATTGTTCGATAGATTTTTTTTATTCTTTCTTAAATATATTCAAGACCAACTCCCCTCAATACAAATGTAAAGTTAACCCTAAAAGTAACAGTAATAGACGTAGGGATAAGAATCCATGGTGTACTGCTCAACTAGCCAATATGAAAAGGAGGTTGTTGTTGTATAGAGATTCTTACAGACTTCAGAATACTGATATGGCTAAACAAAGGTATTTAGCAGCACAAAAGCAATAGAAGTATGCTTTACATGAGGCCAAAAAACAACATAACCTAGTCAGCATTGAGTCATCAAAAAATAAATGCAAAAAAGCATGGACTATAATAAATTCAGTGGCCAAAAGCAAGCAGAAAGCTGAGGTAGAAATTTCAGCAGATGAATTTAATAACTACTGTATAAAATCTGTTAACCAAATTAAGGAAAGCTTTGGGAGGCCGCAAGAAACTGTAGCTGATCTCATTAAATATCATAATGAACACTACACTCTGAAAGACAGATTCCTTTTAACAGAGGTCACACCAGATGTTGTTTTAACTATTGTAAATAATTTTAGGCCCTCTGATAGTGAAGATATATATGGTATTTCTTGTAATATGTTAAAAAAGATAATTAGGCACATAGTATATCCTCTTACTGAATGTGTAAACAGATGTCTAATTGAAGCAGTATTCCCAGATGTATTAAAATTATCCAGGGTAGTGCACATTTACAAGAAAGGAGACAAAAATTGCCCATCTAGCTATCGCCCAATATCTCTGACACCTATTTTATCAAAAGTTTTGGAATCCATCATCAACTCCCAGTTGTGTGATTATCTGACATGTAATAACATTATTACTGCGATACAATTTGGCTTTAGGAAGGGCAAATCCACAGTCCATGCTGTTGACTCCCTGATTAAAAAATTGCTTAATGCTTATGAAAGAAAAAATTTTGCTCAGACTACCTTTTGTGATCCTAGCAAAGCCTTCAATTGTGTGGAGCATATTTCACTCCTCAACAAATTAGTTTATTATGGAATCACAAATAGTGAAGTTGACAACATCTTCGAATCTTTCCTCAGCAACTGTAAACAAATTGTTTGTATTGGTAAACATAGATCACAGCTAGCTGAAGTGCGGTGTGCCACAAGGCTCAGTATTAGGACCTCTGCTATTTATCCTAATGACAAACGATGTACCATCTTACATAAATACTCACTCCATTCTCTATGCAGATGATATCACTTTTCTCAGTATCAGCTCAGACATGGATATGCTCCAAACTGTGGCAAATGACACAATATCACAAGCATCAGTCTGGTTTCGAGCTAATGGGTTCCTGCTTAATGAGAGCAAAACTCAAAAGATTGTTTTTAGTTTAAGAGACCTGCCAGTAGCAGACTTCATGGAGAGTATTAAGTTCTTAGGTATTGTTATAGATAGTAAACTGACTTGGGAGCCACATATTAAATACATTACTGCAAGGCTGTCTAGAGTGGTGTATTTGTTAAGGAATTTAAAAAACCATGTACCTGCGGCCTATGTAAGATCTGCTATTTTTCAAAGCAATATATCTTATGTGCTTTTAATATGGGGCAATACCTCACACCTTCAGGACTTTTTGGTACTTCAGAAGAAAGTAATTCGAATTATCACAAACAGTGATAAACTGGACCATTGCAAACCACTGTTTATCAACTTAAAAATATTAACTGTTATAAACTTGTATGTTTATATTGTCCTACTGCATATAAAGAGCAACTTATCAGAATACCAGCGTAGAAGAGATGTACACTCTCATGGAACCAGAAATAATAGCCATCTTGACATACCTTACTACAGATTACCTAAGTCACTGAACAGCTACGAAGTGGTGGGTATGAATATGTTTAACGAACTGCCACTAGAATGGGTAGAAGCTCCATTTGATTTATTTAAAGACAAATTATTCAGTTGGTTAGCTGCAAATCCTTGCTACTCACTTCAGGAATTTTATGACTGTAAAATATCATAGTGGTACCAGTTTGGAAAGAACAGCATAATTTCTTTAACTGAGTAATTTATGATGCAATGTTTTCATATTATTTGATTTTAAATATTGTATTTTGTGTAAAACCAATAGTGACATATTGATCTTCATGAATATATGCTGTATAACTTGTATATATGTAACTTGACTTTGTCAATTGCTGTAATAGCTAAACGACAATAAAATTTCATTCAATTCAATTCAAATCAATTCAATTGACACGTGTCCACTGTCTCTGGCTGCCGAGGCCAGACTGCAAGCAGCTGCGCATGATGGGAGAAGCAATCTGATTGATGGGAGTAAGGAGGAGGTTGGGGCAAGGAGGGGGAGCAATGGTAGGGTAGGGGTGTGGGATGGTAAAATGCTGCTTGACGGATCACAGTTTCGAGCAATATGGTATCAACCCACTTCTGCAGTTCACCACCGCAGCTCTTGCATTTACAGGCAACTCCATTCATGTCTTCTCAGCCACATACGTACGAGGTTTGTGGCAATGGAAAGCATGTTGTGATAATGGAAGGTGACCAATGACTATGAACAATTCACCTTTGTGAAAGCAGCTTTGACCAACAGACCACAATGTTGATATCAGACATTATAGTGCACTCACCAGAGATGGAGCTTACAGCAAGCTGATCTCCCACTGCACAAAATCTATTGACCATAGAATCAGGCAGGTGCTATATCAGGAGATGCAAGGTGACAGACCATCATCACAGTTCTGGCGGCATCTGCAAAACTTGGTAGACTGTTCCACAGAGCCAGACAACTTGCTGAGACACGTTTGGCCGCAACAAACAGCATATGTTAGACTGTTTTGCAATGTCATGCTTTTTGCATATTCTACACTCATATGCACGGAGATAGAAATTGAATCTGCATGTGAGATTGTTTGGGCAAGACTCAGTATCAAAGTGGACATAATATAACTGGATCCTTCAATTGCCCACCAGACTCATCTCCTGATTTAACCGAAAAGTTTAGAGAAAACGTCAGTTCTCTTGGACTTAAGTTCCCTAATCATATTGTAATCATTGGTGGAGACTTTAATCGTCCAAAAATTACTTGGTAAAATTACAGTTTTGTTAGTGGCGAGTGTGATAAGACTTCCTGCGAAACTGCACTAAATGCCTTCTCTGAAAACCAACTAGAACAAATAGTTAGGAACTCCACTTATGATGGAAATATATTGGATCTACTTACAACAAATAGACCTGACATCTTTAAGGATTTACACATCAAAACTCATATCAGAGACCATGACACGGTTGTGGCAACAATGGTTGGTTGGTTGGTTTAAAAGAGGGGGAGGGGGGGGGGGACCAAACTGCTAGTTCATCGGTCTCTCATTCCGATAAAAATAATTACACAAGGGTGGGACTAAAATAACTGGCCCAAGAAGTAAAGTTGGTTGGTTTAAAATAATTCCACAAGAGTGGGAGTAAAATAATGATGTACAAAACACAGCTGGAAGAAAGGAGAAAACCACAAGAATGAAGGGCAACAAACACGAAAATGGACAAAGTCAGGCAAAAAAACCACAGAGAGACGCAAGGAACATGTAGAAGAGATAAAAACAAGAGAGCAGATTAGCATGGCTAGCTGACAATGAGAATAAAAAGGAGAAGCCACCCACTCTGCAACACATTAAAACCTCCATCCTAAAAGCACTAGGGTGGACTTCCGTCATTTGTGAGCCACAGCGACAATGAGGTGGGTCCTTGTGACGGAGAAGGTAACCATGTGTTAGCCACATATGGCCAATGTGGAGCCAGCAGAGGACAACTGATTCCCTGTGAGACGACCACATGGAAGACTTCCACACATTCGTAGTCTCCTTAATGACACACAGTTTGGTGTGCATACTGTTATGCCATCCCATCTCCCAAAGCCGAAAAACACTGTGGCGTAAGACAAAATGTAGGTGGCATAAGACGAAATGTAGGTCAGTTTCAGAGATGACCATCTCCAGAAGCGGTCTCCACACAGCCTGTTGGTCAGCCTGTCGGCAAATTCGTTGACTGGGATTCCGACGTGTCCTGGCGTCCACACACACACCACTGAATGGTGTGACTGTTGCAGGTCATAGATGGACTCCTGAATGGATGCTACCAAAGGATGGTGAGGATAGCACTGGTTGATAGCTTGTAGGCTGCTCAAGGAGTCAGTGCACAGGAGTAATGACTTGCCAGGGCGTGAGCGGCCTTCCTCAAGAGAACGAAGTATGGCCGCCAGCTCTGCAGTGAAAACACTGCAGCTATCTTGCAAGGGGTGCTGTTCAATATGTCCTCCATGAACATACACAAAGCCTACATAACCATCGGCCATCAAGACGTGGATGTAAACCACTTCATGGCCCTGATACATGTCGAGAATCGAGAGGAAGTGATGGCAAAGAGCCGCAGGGTTAACGGAGTCCTTAGGGCCATGTGAAAGCTCCAGAAGAATCTGAGGCCTAGGTGTACACCATGGAGGTGTATGTGAATGGACCTCAAGGAGAGGTGGTAACGGGAAGGACCCCAGGTCAGACAGAAGGGACTGGACGTGAACTGCAATCATAAGCCCTGACCAGGGCCACCGATGCGAGAGATGAACCACCGTGGTTGGGAAAAAGAGATGGTAATTCGGATATGCAGGAGAACTATGAATGTGTGCAACGTAACTGGCGAGCAGTTATGCACGCCTAATGAGACTCCGGCCTCCACCAGAAAACTGGTCATCGGACCCATTCTAAAAACTCCCATCGCTACGCGAATGCCACAGTGGTGCACTGGGTCGAGTAAACGCAATGCTGAGGATGCTGTCAAACCATAAGCCAGACTCCCATAGTCAAGGAGGGATTGAACAAGGGCTCTATAGAGCTGCAGCAGCATAGAGCGATCTGCACCCCAGTTGGTGTTGCTCAGGCAGCAGAGGGCATTGAGGTGCTGACAGCATTTCCACTTAAGCTGACAAAGGTGAGATAGCCAAATCAATCGGGTGTCGAAAACCAGTCCTAAGAATCAATATGTCTCCATTACAGTGAGTGGATCGTCATTAAGGTGAAGTTCTGGTTCTGAATGAATGGTGTGACGCCAACAGAAATGCATGACACATGACTTTGCAGCTGAAAACTGGAAGCCGTGGGCTAGAGCCCATGACTGTGCCTTGTGGATGGCTCACTGTAGGCACCGCTCAGCAACACCAGTACTGGAGGAGTAGTATGCAGAAGTCGTCTGCATACAGAGAAGGTGAGATTAAGAGCCCTACAGTTGCTGCTAGACTGTTAATGGCCACTAAAAATAGAGAGACACTCAATACAGATCCCTGTGGAACGCCATTCTCCTGAATAAGGGGGGAACAATGGGAGGCACTGACTTGGACACATTCAACATGGGAAGTACAGAGTGACAGGAAGGTTTGGATAAAAATCGGGAGCGGGCCGCAGAGACCCCACTCATACAATGTGGCAAGGATGTGATGCCGCCAGGTCGTGTCGTATGCTTTACATAAGTAAAAAAAGACGGCAACCAGATGTTGGCGTCTGGAAAAGGCTATTTGGATGGCAGACTCGAGGGATACAAGATTGTCAGTGGTACAGCAACCCTGGCGGAAGCTGCCCTGACGTGCCAGTAGGCCACATGACTCCAGGGCGCAACCCAACCGCTGACACACCATATGTTCCAGCAGCTTAAGAAAGAAAGTTGATGAGGCTGATGGGGCAGTAGCTATCCACATCAAGTGGGGTTTTACCGGGATTGAGCACCAGAATGATGGTGCTCTCCTGCTATTGCGATGGAAAGACGCCATCGCACCAGATCCTGTTGAAGATGACAAGGAGATGTCGCTTGTAGTCAGAAGAGAGATGTTTAATCATCTGACTGTGAATCCGATCTGTCCCAGGAGCTGTCGGGGCAATGTGCAAGGGTGCTGAGGAGCTCCCACTCCGTAAATGGGGCGTTACAGGGTTCACTGTGGTGTGTAGTGAACGAGAGGACTTCCCTTTCCATCTGCTCTTTGAGGGTACGAAAGGCTGAGGGGTAGTTCACCGACACAGAGGCTCAAGCATAGTGCTCAGCAAAGTGCTCGGCAATCACGTTTGCGTTGGTAGATAACACACCATTGATGTTAATGCCAGGGACACCTGTTGAGGTCTGGTACCCAAAAAGACGTCTGATCTTTGTTCAGACTTGGGAAGGTGGATGTATGGCACCTAGCAGTCGATGCATCTCTCTCCCAACACTCCCGTTTCTGTAGTTTTAGAAGCTCGCAAATGTGGGCACGGAGCTGCTTAAAGGCTATTAGGTGCTCTAGGGAAGGGTGCCGCTTATGTCACTGTAGAGCTCACCGACGCTCTTTAATTGCCTCAGCGACTTACGGCGACCACCATGGGATTGTCTTTCATCAGGGGCACCCTAAAGAACAAGAGATCACGTTTTCCCGCCACAGAAAGGATCGTTGTAGTGACCTGCTCAACGAAAACATCGATGGCACCATGTGGGGGGAGATTCAGCGGCGACAGCAGGGGTGAAGGCTTTCCAGTCTGTCTTGTTTAAAGCCCATCCAGGTAGGCGTTTGTGGGCATGTCGCAGGGGGAGTGACAGGAAGATGGAGAAGTGGTCACTACCACACAGGTCATCATGTGCTCTCTAGTGGAAAGATGGGAGAAGGCCATGGCTGCAAACCGAGAGATCAATGGCCGAATATGTGCTATGTGCCACACTGAAATGTGTGGGGGCACATGTATTTAAGAGGCAGAGGTCGAGTTGTAACAGTAAATTTTCGACCTTCCTACCTCAGCCAGTAAGCATGACACCATCCCACAAGGGGTTAAGCGCGTTAAAATCTCCCAAAAGAAAGGTAGGTTTAGGGAGCTGATCAATCAGTGCAGCCATTAAGTTTAGAGCTACTGCACCATCTAGAGGAAGTTAAACATTGCAGACAGTTATTTCCTGCATCGTAATTGTCCTGACAGCCCCAGCTCCAAGAGGGGTTTGAAGGGCCACAGGTTCACTACATGCTGAGTTCAGGACATAGACGCAAACTCCACCTGACACTCTATTATACTCGTTACTGTTTCTGTAATATCCCTTATAGCCACAGAGGGCAGGGGTCCGCATTTCCATGAGCCAGGTTTCCTGGAAGGCAATGCAGAAAGCTGGAGTAATCCTTAACAGTAGCTGTAGCTCATCCAGGTGGTGGAAAAAACCGCCACAATTCCACTGGAAGATTACGTGATCATGCAGCTGGGAAGGCATGAAACACTCAATGAGGCAGTCTATGCCTCAGGGTGACCTACTGCCACCAGATGTGTACCTGTGCGATCAACATCCATTGTGTCTGAGGGCGCAGCGAGATCTAGGTCCTCAGCGGACACCAGAATCTCCACCTCATTCTCAGACACAGAGCTTGTAGGTAGTGGTGGTGTGGGTACCACTGTAGTGCCTTGATTGTTGGGGGTCTTTTTCTTTTTAGGTTTCTCTCACTGCTCCTTAGGTTTGTCCGGATGGGAGGGCTTCATTGACTCAGTCGCAGGGACTGAGGAGGACTGTGAAGCCCTATGACCAGCTACCTGTGGTTGCTTCAGCCACTGGCAGGTGTCATCTTTGCCACTGGTGGGAACCTGGGAAGGGAGTGACCCAAGGGATCCCTCCCTGGCGAGAGGAGCCGAAGAAGACTTACGCTTCTCCAACTGAGAAGTGGAGACTGACGTCCCCGATGGTTGGGGGGGGGGGGCGGGGGGGGGTGTTGCTCCTGAAGTAGGGGGCAGGTGGAGTCTGACAGCTCTGAGAGACAAGTGTACATGGTGGAACAGAAGATGGTAGAACCATTGTCATAGCGGCAGCGTAAGTTGACATCATATGCACATGATCTAGTCTCTCATATTTTCTATCAGCCTCAGTGTAGGTCAGTTGTTCCGGTTCTTGTACTCCATTATTTTTCTTTCTTTCTGGAGAATCCCGCAGTCTGGCGAGGAAGGCGAATGGTGCTCTCTGCAGTTGACACAGATGGGAGGCGGGGCACGGGGAGTATTGGGATGTGAAGGACGTTCACAATCCTGAGATGTGATGCTCGAAGTACAGCAGGAATACACATGGCCGAACTTCCAGCACTTAAAGCACCGTATCAGGGGATGGATATATGGCTTTACATCACAGCGGTAGACCATCACCTTGACCTTCTCGGGTAATGTGTCACCCGCGAAGGCCAAGATGAATCTCGGGTAATGCGTCACCCTCGAAGGCCAAGATGAAGGCACCAGTGGCAACCTGATTATTCCTTGGACCCTGCTGGATGCGCCGGGCGAAGTGGACACCTTGCCACTCTAAATTGGCACGCAGCTCATCGTCAGATTCAAAAGAAGGTGAAATATGGTACCCTGGGCCATATTTAAGGTCTTATGGGGTGTGATGGAAACAGAAACATCCCCCAGCTTGTCACAGGTGAGTAGTTCCCGTGACTGGGCAGAGGATGCTGTTTTGATCAAGACCAACCCTGACCGCATTTTGAATAAGCCCTCCACCTCCCCAAACTTGTCCTTTAAATACTCCACAAAAAACTGAGGTTTCATTGACAAGAAAGATTCCCCATCAATTCTTGTACATACAAGGTACCAGGATGAATAAGCTTCACTGCCATCCTTAACCTGGTGTTCCTCTGATGGTGTGGACTGGGGAGGGGGGTTATGACTTGGGGTCATATTTCTTAGCACTGAAGTTAGACCTTGATCGCTTAGAGACTGCTGGTGTTTGACCAACAGCAAGAGATTACGTACAACGCTACATGGCGTGTAACGCTCCCTGATGCCACCCACTCCGTTCAGGGCCCCTCCCTACAGGTGTCACCCAGCTGCAGCAAAAGCCACCTGGCAGGATGGCCAATGCCGGGAGTCTCGATCCCTCAGGGTGACGGGCGTCTACTTCTTAGCATACGAGGGGAGTTAACGGCGCAGGCATCAGCAGAGCAATTCCTGTGTGTACCCCAACAGGGTACATGGCAGCCCCACCACAGCAGACTGGCTAACATGCTGGGCATCAGGTGCAAATGAGCTAAGTAGTCCATTATCGTCGACAGCGCAGAAAGCGATACTGCACAGAGGATGGAAGAAAATGCACTCAGGAGGGTGACCTCGTCCAACAGCTGGAGAATGAGCGGAGGTGCAGATCCATGTCGACCAAGGATGCGAGAGGTCTCAGCACATGATGGACACTATGCACTATGCAAGGCGCCCTTCCCCAGTTGGCTTGCTCTTTGGGAAAATTTTGAAAAATGGAGGTCAAACCCTAGAGGGGACCATCACATAAAGGCTGAAACATGAGAGATTCCTTTTAGTCGCCTCTTTCGACAGGCAGGAATACCTCGGGCCTATTCTACCCCCCAGACCTGTAGGGTGAGGCAACAATGATTACCAAAGTAGTAAGAACAACTAAAATAAGCAGAAAGATGCATATGTTCAGTAAACAAGACAAAAAAAATCAGCAGTCATATCTCAATGAGAAACCTGAGATTTTCAGCACAGGGCAGGAGCATGTAGAGGAACTCTGGCTCAAATTAAAAGAATGGCTGACCATGCACTCGATAGGTATGTGCCCAATGGAACAGTTGATAATGGTATACAGTTCTTGGACAAAGGCACAGGTCACACCAGTCTACGAGAAGGGTAATAGAAGTGAGCCACAAACCTATAGTCCAATATCCTTGACACCGATTTGTTCTAAAACCTTAGAACAAATCCTGAGCTCAAACATAATGAGGTGTCTTGAACAGAATGACCTCAATGCCAACCAGCATGGATTTCAAAGACATTGATCATATGAAACCAAACTCGCAATTTTCTCATGACATAATGAAAGCTTTGGATCAAAGCAACCAGGTAGATGCAGTCTCTCGATTAGCATTTGGCACAGTACAGCACCTACACTTATTGTCAAAATTACGATCATATGAAGTATCAAGTGAAATTTGTGACTGGATTAAGGACTTTTTGGTACGAAGGACACAACTAGGATGGAGAGTCATCATCAGATGTAGAAGTAACTTCGGGTATGCCCCACGGAAGTGTGCTGGACCGTTGCTGTACATGTTGTATATTAATGACAGCACATACAATATTAGTAGTAAAATCAGGGTTTTTGCAGATGGTGGTGTTATCTGTAATGGAGTAATATCTGAGATAAGCTGCATAATATTCAGTCAGATCTTGATAGTATTTCAGTGTGGTGCAGAGATTGGCAACTTGCTCTAAATGTTCAGAAATGTAAAATTTTGTGCTTCACAAAACAAAAAAATTTAGTTCCTATGACTACAATATCAATGAGACACTGTTGGAGTCGACTAACTCATACAAATACCTGGGTGTAACACTTTGTAGGGATAGGAAATAGAATGACCACATAGGTCCAGTCATGGGTAAAGGAGGTGGTAGACTTCCATTTATTTGTAGAATACTGGGGAAGTGCAATTAGTCTACAAAAGAGATTGTGTACAAATCACTCATGTGATCCATCCTAGAATACTGCTCAAGTGTGTGGGACCCATACCAGATAGAACTGCCAGGAGATATTGAACGTATACAGAGAAGGGCAGCACAAATGATCACAGGTTTGTTTAATACATGGGGGAGTGTCACAGAAATACTGAAGGAACTGAACTGGAAGCCTCTTGAGACAGATAATGTAAGCTATCCCGAGAAAGTCTATTAACATATTAACAAAGTTTCAAGAACCAGCTTTAAATGATTACTCTAGGGATATATTACAACCCCCTACATATTGCTCAAGTAGGAATCGTGAGGACAAGATTAGAATAATTACTACACACACCAAGGCATTCAGGCAGTCACTCTTCCCATGCTCCACATGTAAATGGAACAGGAAGAAACCCTAACAACTGGTACAATGGGACATACCATCTGCCAAGCACCTCACGGTGGTTTGCAAAGTATGGATATAGATGTAGATATACTAAACGTCCAAATATGGTATTTTGAATATATGAATGCATGCCTAAGATGTATATAAATTTTTATCATTTACATGTAGGAACTGGAGAAATTCCAAATCAAACTTATTCTTTTAAAATAATGTATCTTAGAAACAATTAAGAGACATGTAATATAGATTCTTTGGTCTGTCAGTTACATGCTTACACTGTATGACATTTATGTCAAATGCGATCACAGTCTAAGATCTGACAGCAATAACATACGCAGTAGCCTGTGAACCATGAGGTAGGACAGATTTCATATCCTATCATATTAACATAGGCATGGTTGTAATTGAGTTCTAGGTATCCACATGGTTGCTTGGTTTCTAGATACACATCAGGTTAAACATACTAAAGAATTTATAACTGACACATATCTCATTGATACAGAGATAAATAATGTAAGTAGACTTACATATCTGATTTATGTACACAGTTTTCACATTGTAGAAATTGATTTACATATAGTTGTTTGTCCCTTTGCATCTGATGCCACTGACAATGGATACACCCAAATACCAATTTGGCTACTAAACGTTTAAAGTGCAGCTTTTCGTGTTTAGCTGATGTCATTTAACAAACAGAAAACAGTAATGTTACATCAGCTACTTGGTTTACATAGTGACTTTGGGTGGCGCCATTACATTCCCTTCCTCTCCAGTAGTAAACACGGGGGAGAAAAATGTAGGTGGTGTGTGGAGGAGCAGCCACTGAAAGCAGTGATGGATCAATGCCCATGGGCACTACTGCAGAAGGGCAGGACAGGACGAGGTTTGATGGAATTTGCTGAATCGCTCTAGGACTGGAGAGGTCTGTTGAGGATGGAGAAACAGGTGACTGCTGACCAAGATGGTGGAGGCAAAGTTTTATTCTGTGGCACCACCAAAATCCATGGGTGGAGGCCATGGGGTACAATACGAAACCATAGTATGGAGATTACCCCACAGATCCAAGTTGGGAGGCATCTGAGGTCTTGGGTCACACTGGGTCATTGGCTTCAGAAGGGAGACATCTTGGCAATGATGTGCTGGCGTTGGTGCAGCATGTTGAAGAGGATGCAGTGACTAGCAGTTGTAAAGTTGCAAAGCTGCTCCACTGGGCTGTAACCTTCAGTCAGGGTAACACTGTAAGTTGCTAAAAACCACAGATGGCATTAGATGTGTTATACGTCATTTCCTTATGGGTGATGACCATGATATAATTCTTTCTTGATGCATGAGCACTGGATGGACGTTTGAACCCCAAATATGTCAAAGGTGGCTGCCTGAAAAAACACTTGTGTAGGTTGCATTTGAGTCCTTTCTCTGCCACAAAAGCTCGAAATTGTGAAGGTCGTCCTCTGGAGTCACACCTGTATCTAAGACATAGCCAAGGCATGCAGCACAATTTAGAATTCATCTTCATTAGTGAGTCAATCTAGTTCTATTTTACGAGCATCCTTCAGGAGTCCAGACCACTAGACAAGCTTAGAAAAAGTGTGTGGCAGCTGACACTTTCAGAGTGATATGAGATTCTAGATCATTTGCTTTCCCTAACCCAAGTGACAAGACCTAAGTGTATCTATCATAGTGATTCTTTGAAGCAATGTAAGACCCTTTTAGATCGCATAGTGTCCACTGTTTAATCAACCATAAATACAAAATCATGGAGAGTGTCTATCCCAAAAATATTATCTACTATGGGGTCAGCTACCACAAGTGATCAAGTTACAAGTGAGTTTATGAGTTTTCCTGATGACATCCATAAGACCTGGTGTCTACAAAGGCAGTGACCTTAAACTTATGTAAGTAGATTGCTTTAGCAAAGATGCGGAATCATCGGTGTCAAAGAATAGCTTCATGGGGTGCTTGCCAATAGGGCATCTCAGAAAATTTGCTGGTTTGTGTCCTGAGAAATCTGTACTTTCATAGATTTATCAGCCACTTGGTACACATCCATGGGTTGGGGCACATCTGCAACGGAACTGTTACAAGTAACCTCTTCCAGGTGTCCCTCTCTGTCACACCTGTGGCATGTTGCACTCTGATGTGAATACACAGTGCATGAGTGGCAGAGGAAACAATGTTTACAGGCAGGCACAGGTATCACCACTTATATGGCCCATTGCTCAGGTGTGGTTGTTTATGAGATTGAGCCATGAAACAGGTGAGGGGCATGATCTCCTGCATACTGCCATGATGTCTTCTTCCATCATTCTGGGCTGTATGGGCAGTTTCAGAACTATTTGCATGACTTATAATGCTTTTCTCAATGCATGGTTCCTTACTACCTAATCATAAGTAAGGTACACTATAACGTTCCAGATTACAGAGTCCGCATATTTCTGCATTCACATATCTTTAAAACTACAGTTTCTACTTAATCCCTGTTGGTCAGCAGCCCAGTCTGGATAAGATTGATTGGGGCTCTTCTTCTGATGCCACTGGTGCCAAAATTCTAACCTGGCTGCGACAACATGTTTCTTCAATGAAAATTTGTGATGAAACTGATTTGAATTTTGTAGTCTCTGCCTCAAGAGCACCAAACTGATCACCTTGAAGCTGAAAGTTCAAATGACTGCTACATGATGATTGCTAAATAAAGTACACACAACACCATATTTTAGATGACATGAACACATACATTTTTATTCGCAGGTCAGTTATTAATTATGATGAAAAGTTTTTACACTTTGAACAGTAATTAGGCTGTTTCAGGCCAGCATGAACAATCATAGTGGCCAAGTTTTCAACTGTGGCACAAAATGAGCGGTTCACATTAATCTAAAAATGACACAGTTCACATTTAGCACAGTTCTTTAATAATTCATTGGAAGCAGTCACACTGCACTAGATCATTTAAATCATTCCATAATTAACATCAACGTGTTCAACAATTGCTCACTTCAATGACAAAGACCTTTCTCAGTACTTGTTAATTACAACACAATTGGGTCACAATGTTAATTCATTAGAGGTACTGTAATCATGCGAAAGTTTTTACACATTAAAGTTCTTGAACTTTGAAGTTGCTGGTGCACATATTTTCACTCATAAGATGTGTATAATTGTGGTTTGAGTCAACAATGCGTTCGACATGGATTTTAGGTACCCGTTTGCTTTCACATTGTGGACTGCCAATTTTGGCTGACATCCGACAACTCGTAGACCATTGTAAGAACAAATTATTTTGAAAATTACATAATGTTGTCTTGTGACAGCCAGAGCGAGAGCACCAGCAGCAGCGAGTACTGTTTGTATAAAGCGTTTATTTTGCATTTTGTTTACGACCTTCCACTAAGGAAGGGATTCTATTAGTGTTTATCTGCTCTGCATAGAAACTAACAGTTCTTGATCGTTAGGAGAGAAATTTATTTTGTACTTATTTGCTGCGCTTAGCTTTTAAATAGTTTTTCTGGGAAAACCTAGCGTAGTTTTCGCTTCTCGTATTTCAGTGAGTGTTTCTTGATTATCAGAGTAGCTCATCAGAAGATTATCTTGGGAATTTGTCACCGTATAGAGTAGGGTAAACATAGTCATGTGTAGGGACTGTGGTTGTTGTGAGCGGACGCAAGGAGAATTGGCCACTCTTCGGGGGCAGGTGGAGGCTTTGTCTGTTAGGCTCATCGAGCTCGAGGCGCAGGCGTCGGCTCGTAGTGGCGTTGGGGCAACTGTGGTGAGACCTATGCCTACTTCGGTGGCCTTGGAATCACATGGAACCCCTGATGTCGCTGCGTCTTCCGGCAGTGAGCATCTTACCGGTCAGCCATCACTCCAAGGTGAATGGCGGACAGTGGTGGGCTCGCGCGTGCCTGGCCGAAAGGCGAAGGTGGGATCTGGCCGCGTGGCAGCTGCCTTACCCCTTTCCAACAGGTACGGGGTGCTTCCTAGTGGTGATGACATCGTTTCCGAGCCACCACAGGATGCCTCGCCTGTTGGGCCAGTGGCCGATTCTCCGGCAAGGTCCCGACAGTCACAGAGGGCGGGCCTATTAGTTATAGGGAGCTCCAACGTTAGGCGGGTTATGGAGCCCCTCAGGAAAATAGCGGGTAGGTCGGGGAAGAATGCCAGTGTGCACTCGGTGTGCTTGCCGGGGGGTCTCGTCCGTAATGTGGAGGAGGCCCTTCCGGCAGCTATTGAACGCACTGGGTGTGACCGGCTGCAGATAGTAGCACATGTCGGAACGAATGACGCCTGCCGCTTGGGTTCTGAGGCCATCCTTGGTTCCTTCCGGCGGCTGGCTGATTTGGTGAAGACAACCAGCATCGCACGCGGAGTGCAAGCTGAGCTTAATATCTGCAGTATAGTGCCCAGAGTCGATCGCGGTCCTCTGGTTTGGAGCCGTGTGGAGGGTCTAAACCAGAGGCTCAGACGACTCTGCGACTATAATGGTTGCAAATTCATCGACCTCCGTTATTGGGTGGAGAACTGTAGGGCCCCCCTAGACAGGTCAGGCGTGCACTACACACCGGAAGCAGCTACTAGGGTAGCAGAGTACGTGTGGCGTGCACACGGGGGTTTTTTAGGTTAGAGGGACCCCCCCTTGGGCGAAATGATAAAATACCTGACAGCTTACCAGAGAGAACATCAGCATCGTTGATAAAGAACGTCCGTCCTCAGAGACCAAAAACAGGAAAAGTTAACGTAATATTGGTAAACTGCAGGAGTATCCAGGGCAAGGTTCCTGAATTAGTATCGCTTATTGAAGGAAATAGTGCGCATATAGTATTAGGAACGGAAAGTTGGTTAAAACCGGAAGTGAACAGTAACGAAATCCTAGACACAGAATGGAATATATACCGCAAGGATAGGATAAACGCCAATGGTGGAGGAGTATTTATAGCAGTAAAGAATTCAATAATATCCAGTGAAGTTATTAGCGAATGTGAATGTGAAATAATCTGGGTTAAGTTAAGTATCAAAGGTGGGTCAGATATGATAGTCGGATGCTTCTATAGACCACCTGCATCAGCAACCGTAGTAGTTGAGCGCCTCAGAGAGAACCTGCAGAACGTCGTGAAGAAGTTTCGTGATCATACTATTGTCATAGGGGGAGACTTCAATCTACCAGGTATAGAATGGGATAGTCTCACAATCAGAACTGGAGCCAGGGACAGAGACTCTTGTGACATTATCCTGACTGCCTTGTCCGAGAATTACTTCGAGCAGATAGTTAGAGAACCAACTCGTGAAGCTAAGGTTTTAGACCTCATAGCAACAAATAGACCGGAACTTTTCGACTCCGTGAATGTAGAAGAGGGTATCAGTGATCATAAGTCAGTGGTTGCATCAATGACTACAAGTGTAATAAGAAATGCCAAGAAAGGAAGGAAAATATATTTGCTTAACAAGAGTGATAGGGCACAAATCGCAGAATATCTGAGTGACCACCATCAAACGTTCATTTCTGAGGAAGAGGATGTGGAACAAAAATGGAAAAAATTCAGAAACATCGTCCAGTACGCCTTAGATAAGTTCGTACCGACTAAGGTCCAAAGCGAGGGGAAAGATCCACCGTGGTATAACAATCATGTACGAAAGGTACTACGGAAACAAAGAAAGCTTCATCATAGGTTTAAGAGTAGTCGAATCATAGCTGATAAGAAAAAGCTGAACGAAGCGAAAAAGAGCGTAAAGAGAGCAATGAGAGAAGCATTCAACGAATTCGAACATAAAACATTGGCAAACAATCTAAACAAGAACCCTAAAAAGTTTTGGTCATATGTAAAATCGGTAAGCGGATCTAAATCCCCTATTCAGTCACTCGTTGACCACGATGGCACCGAAACAGAGGACGACCGAAGAAAGGCAGAAATACTGAATTCAGTGTTCCGAAACTGTTTCACTGCGGAAAATCGTAACACGGTCCCTGACTTCAGCCGTCGCACGGACGCCAAAATGGAAAATATTGAAATAAACGATATCGGAATTGAAAAACAACTGCTATCACTTAGTAGCGGAAAAGCATCCGGACCAGACGAGATACCCGTAAGATTCTACAGTGATTATGCTAAAGAACTTGCCCCCTTTCTATCAGCAATTTATCGTAGATCTCTGGAAGAACGTAAAGTACCTAGCGACTGGAAGAAAGCGCAGGTCGTTCCCATTTTCAAGAAGGGTCATAAATCAGATGCGAATAATTATAGGCCTATTTCGCTTACGTCAATCTGTTGTAGAATAATGGAACATGTTTTATGTTCTCGTATTATGACGTTCTTAGATAATACAAATCTCCTTCATCATAACCAACATGGATTCCGCAAACAGAGATCATGTGAAACTCAGCTCGCCCTATTTGTCCAAGAAATTCACAGTGCCGTAGACACTGGCGAGCAGATTGATGCCGTATTCCTGGACTTCAGGAAGGCATTTGATACGGTTCCGCACTTACGTTTAGTGAAAAAAATACGAGCTTACGGAATATCGGACCAGGTTTGTGATTGGATTCAGGATTTCCTAGAAGAAAGAACACAACATGTCATTCTTAACGGTTCAAAATCTGCAGATGTAGAGGTAATTTCGGGAGTACCGCAAGGAAGCGTGATAGGACCTTTATTGTTTACAATATACATAAATGACTTAGTTGACAACATCGGTAGCTCCGTGAGGCTATTTGCAGATGACACGGTTGTCTACAAGAAAGTAGCAACATCAGAAGACTCGTACGTACTCCAGGAAGACCTGCAGAGGATTAATGAATGGTGCGACAGCTGGCAGCTTTCCCTAAACGTAGATAAATGTAATATAATGCGCATACATAGGGGCAGAAATCCATTCCAGTACGATTATGCCATAGGTGGTAAATCATTGGAAGCGGTAACGACCGTAAAATACTTAGGAGTTACTATCCGGAGCGATCTGAAGTGGAATGATCACATAAAACAAATAGTGGGAAAAGCAGGCGCCAGGTTGAGATTCATAGGAAGAATTCTAAGAAAATGTGACTCATCGACGAAAGAAGTAGCTTACAAAACGCTTGTTCGTCCGATTCTTGAGTATTGCTCATCAGTATGGGACCCTTACCAGGTTGGATTAATAGAAGAGATAGACATGATCCAGCGAAAAGCAGCGCGATTCGTCATGGGGACATTTAGTCAGCGCGAGAGCGTTACGGAGATGCTGAACAAGCTCCAGTGGCGGACACTTCAAGAAAGGCGTTACGCAATACCGAGAGGTTTATTATCGAAATTATGAGAGAGCACATTCCGGGAAGAGATGGGCAACATATTACTACCACCCACATATATCTCGCGTAATGATCACAACGAAAAGATCCGAGAAATTAGAGCAAATACGGAGACTTACAAGCAGTCGTTCTTCCCACGCACAATTCGTGAATGGAACAGGGAAGGGGGGATCAGATAGTGGTACAATAAGTACCCTCCGCCACACACCGTAAGGTGGCTCGCGGAGTATAGATGTAGATGTAGATGTAGATGTAGATGCTTTGAAAAATGGCTAGGTTGGAATTTGCTGTTTTTGATGAACAACAAGTACTAACATGATTTTGGTTTACAGAAAATTTTGCTGGTTATAAATTTACAAAAACACGTGCACACTATCTTCTACAATGTGAATTCCCTAGTTTCTTGAATGAGTGTAATACTGCAAATTAGAGTGTATTACATAAAACTATTAATTTGTGAGTTATTTTGGTTTACAGAAAATTTTGTTGGTTATAAATTTACAAAAACACGTGCACACTATCTTCTACAATGTGAATTCCCTAGTTTTTTGAATGAGTGTAATACTGCAAATTAGAGTGTATTACATAAAACTATTAATTTGTGAGTTAATAATCAATGCCATGTGTCACACTGTAAAGGAAAATTAAGGCAACAAAAGTATGCAGTCAAAGTTCAGAGTCTAACAGGGGTCGTGACAAAATCTACAATGGAAAATTGTACTGGGTACAAAATTTAATGTCAGTTACTGTGAAAGATAGACAGGTTTTGGGAATTTAAAATACTTTACAGGAAAGTCGGATTGTTTAACTTTCAAATGGCATAGGTCACCCTTCTCAAACAAAAGTATTATCTTACAGGTTTTTTGCGCATAATGCTAACATTAATTAATTGTAAATTTTACTTAATAATTCCCTAATGGAAACTAACTAGCACAATGGAATCAGAACACTTGAGATGAGAATCTGAATAAGAAATGCACATGAAATTAAGTTTGAACCACATCTTGAGAGTTTCATATAGCTATTACATGCCAACAAATAAATACATTGAAAAGTAGATACAAACTAGTGAAAACATTTGGTTATTTATAGGAGTAGAAATATAACATAATAGATGGTAAGAATTGACCCTGCCATGACACAAACTGTTTAAGGAAACACTCTTTGCAACTCAAGTTATGCCCAACCTGTTAATGGTTCTAGTTTCAGTATTAAGTGATAAAATTTTAGGTTTTCCTGTTGAGAACACGGTCTTTTGTCTTTCCAAGACAAAAATTTGACAAGCCAAAAACTATAACTGTAATCAGCAATAGTAAGTGTGCCACTCTTCATATTATTCATAAAACAGCGGAAACGCTGTAAGCATAGGTGGTGCAGGCGACATTCCTACTATGTTTACTAACACTTGGACTTGCTGTAAAGAGCAGTCATTAGCTCCTGATAATACTGTGTGTTTTGCTTTAATAGTTGTAAGAGTTTGACAGCTGAAAACCCACAGTATCATCTAATCACAAAAACCGTCAAGGTTTGATTTACTAGTGTCACAGGTCCCTTGGTATCACCATGTTTGTTAGATTGAGTTACACAGGAGCTAGTGAGGACCTGGCCTGGTTCTTTTTACAATAATACAGGATGCTCCTCAGAAATAGTGCATGCTAACTTAAGTCCATATTCCAAAGCAAAGTCCAGTCCAAGCAATATCAAAGTTCTGCCTATGACAAACAGAGTCCACAATATTAGACACCTAAGCCAAACCGGTACCACACGCCACAGACAACGCCACAACTGGTTCAGCTGGCCCTGGGCCAGTTTATATGCTGGATTCTGGCATGGTATTGTCAGAGTGCCCTCTTGAAGACAACCACCACATGAGTAGTTGCACCATGGCAGTCAATAGCAATGTTGCATCAGCTACTCACTTTCCATAGTGATGTCGGGTGGTGTCACTACACATCTCTTAGTATATACAGGGAGTGGCAGAAGGCAGAGTAGGAATTAACATGTAAATAACTTTGTTAGTTGTGAACCAATTTTACCAATATACGATACAGTCAATGTTTAACATATGGAGATTATGCATGGGAGACAACATGCTTCAAATGACCTCAATTTAAAGCCCTGCAAAGTTGTACCATCTGTTAGAGCACCTGCCCGCGAAAGACAACGGTCCCAAGTTCGAGTCTCGGTCGGGCACAGTTTTAATCTGCCAGGAAGTTTCATATCAGCGCACACTCCATTGCAGAGTGAAAATCTCATTCTGGGAACATCCCCCAGGCTGTGGCTAAGCCATGTCTCCGCAGTATCCTTTCTTTCAGGAGTTCTAGTTCTGCAAGGTTCGCAGGAGAGCTTCTGTAAAGTTTGGAAGGTAGGAGACGAGATACTGGCAGAAGTAAAGCTGTGAACAATGGGTGTGAGTCGTACTTCGGTAGCTCAGATGGTAGAGCACTTGCCCGCAAAAGGCTAAGGTCCCGAGTTCGAGTCTCGGTCGGGCACACAGTTTTAATCTGCCAGGAAGTTTCATATCAGCGCACACTTCGCTGCAGAGTGAAAATCTCATTCTGGTTAATACACAAGTGTTTGCACGGATATTGTCCTTATGCTGCTGAAGTGTACACAATTTGTTCATGTCCACAAATTCCTTAAGGTATCCTCACAAGTAGTAATCAGAGGCTGTAAGGACAGGGGAACATGGCCACCAATTAACACGAGAATTTATTGAAATTCTCCGCTCACTGAACAGTTGCCTCTGAGGTATCACTGTGGTTCTGGGAGTATGGGAGGTTGCCCCATCCCGCTCAAACCACATTTTGGGATGATTTTCTACTGCAGGATATAAAAAATTATCAGTCATATCCTGGGCTCTCACTAGTAATTGACAAATTGTCACCGTTTTCAGCTTCAAAGAAATAAGGCCCAATATCTTCCTGCGAGGTCACCCCAAACCAAACTGTGAACTTGATAGGGTGCACCTGGGGCTCATGATTTATCCTCAAATTTGTCATACACAGAACCGACAGTTCTGTTTATTGACGTAATCATTCAGATGGAAATGAGTCTCATCTGACATGATAACTTGGAGGATAAATTCATTGTTTTCTCTGGCTAATTCTTGGACGTGAATTACAAAATTTCGGCACACTTCATGGCCCATGGGTCTCAGTTCCTGCACTAACTGTATTTTGTGTAAATACATGTTTAAATTATGTTTTAAAATTCTCCTTAAGGATGTTCGGGTTCCCTAATTCCCTAGAACATCTTCATGTTGATGTTTCCCATTCTTCTTCGACACTGGCCCTAACTCCTACAATGTTCTCTTTGCTGCGAGATGAACATGGTCTACCAGTAAGCGGAAGGTTCATCACAGAACCTTTTTCCTCTAATTGTGCCATTAGTTTCCAAATCATCATTTCTGAGGTCCATGTCTGACTAGGAAATTGTTATGATAAGCTCTTTGCATCAGAGTAATAGACCTGTTATTTTGAAAATAAAATTCCACTATTTTCAGTCATTCTTCCTTGGTGTAATTCACCATGCAGTCTCCAAAGCATCAGTTATGATATGCACCTGTAACAAAAGAAACAGCCATAGCAAACAGGATATATATGTGTTAAATCCTCCTCTGCCTTCTGGTCCATTCTTTATTTACATTTGTGTGCAGATAATATGTAAAAAAATTTAGACTACAGACTTAAAAAATTGTACAGTAAAGAATACTGTAACATTAAAATGATATTTTTAAGAATAAACAGCTCTATTTACTTGACAGGAATAGTAACAAGTTTTATCCAGTGCAAGTTATCAGCTAAACTTTCATGAATTGTTCCAATGAGTAAAAGCATCTCTATATCACTAACTCAGTTAACAACATGTGTAGTAACTTATTGCCTTTTAATTTATTATAAGTCTTCAATCCCATAAATTGTAGAATCTGACAATTTAGCTCAAGTCAGTGGGTAGGAAGCATAACAGTTTCTTTGTTTATTGTGTTCTGTACAAGGGCAAAATAATTTTCCTTAAACAACAATGTAAGGAAAAGACAGATTACTACTTATTGTAAAGATAATACTTTAAGCTGCAGACAGGCACAACTAAAAGAAACTTACGCTTTAGCCTTCTGCCACAGCATTCATCAAAGAAAGAAAGATAAACACACACACATTCATTCACACAAGCAAGCAAACCGCATGCACACGACCTTCATCTCCGGCAGCTCAGGCTACAATACTGCCAGAGTTGACAGTTACGTGTGTGTGAAGTGTGCTTGTTGGTGTGTGTGTGTGTGTGTGTGTGTGTGTGTGTGTGTGTGTGTGTGTGTTTCTTTTGCTTTTTCTGATTAAACCTGTGGCCAAAAGCTAATGTGTGTGTCTCAATTGTGACTGTCTCCAATGTAACATGTCATCTTTACAATAAGTAGTAACCTGTTTTTCCTTACATTGTTGAGATTACACCCTGGAGTTTCCACTGTTTGATTGTTCCTTAAATGATTACTTTCTGGATGACAAAGAATTTAGTAATTTGATTAATGCACTGCTGGCAATTAAAACTGCATCACTGTGAAGACCGAATGCAACAAACATCAAATTGACATGAAATGTACTATATGCTTGGCTATGTAAATGATTAGTGTTCCAGTTCAATTGCACAAAGTACGCAGGAGTAAACCACCTTTATTCTGTATTTTAGGAAAGGTCATATGGCATGTTTTGTCATTCTGAAATTGCACTTTGATTTTGGCTGTTTGTGTGTCTTGTGTAAGAGGGGAAATATCTAAAACACATGTCAGAATTTGGTCTACTGCGATTTTGCTTTGTCATTCTGAGACATTGCTGCTCACATTGATTGTGATGCCATGATTGTTACACAAATATGGAAATGATGTATTCAGGAGAGCCACAACATCAGGTGAGCTGTTATCAGTGCCATGGAGAATCTCATGTGCACCACATGGTGAGCAGCTGAGTACCCATGAAGAGAGAGATATCATGTGCTCAAACATGCAGCATTGTACAGATGCATCATATGCCTTAGGTGAGAAAATGCACTCATTTGCCGTGAGACAAGTGTCTGCATGACATCTGAGTTACCACAAGCTGTGAGTTCTGGGGCCAATGTTGTGGCTCACCTCGACTCAGCAGCAGAGAGAGGTGTGTGAACAGTGGTGCGTGTGACCCCGCTGGACACAGGAGTGGCAACAACGCAGTCTTTTCAGATGAATCCCAGTTCTTCATACAGCATCACAATGGACATATCCGTGTGTAGAGAGTCTGAAGAGAATGAATGTTGCCAGATTGCATTTTGTCATTGTCAGATGGGCCCAGAACCCAGTGTTATGGTATTGGGTACACCAGTCACCTCTGGTTCTCATATCTGGTAAACTGGACATCAGCCATTACGTTACTGATATTGTAAGTCAGGTGGCTTTGCCATAGTTTTGAGGTTTCTGTGACATTATCTTTCTACAATATACTGCAAGACCATATGTTGCCTGTACTATTCCCACCCTGATACAGGGAATTGCCTTGATCCAGCACATTCAGATCTCTCACCCAATGAGAATCCGGTATCATCAGCATCTCTGCCAACCTCAAGTGCCACTCATAGCTATGCAAAAGATGGAATTTTAACAATTCTTGCAAAGACTTAGGGAGATTAGTGCAGAAAACTGCAGTGAGGATCATTACATCAAAGTAGCACAATGCTATTAAGGATTATTAATATTCAGACATGTATATGTGAATCAGCATTCAAGACCATTTTGTTGCTATCAAGAACATTGTTCTCATTGTATATAACTCTAAACCATAGAAGAACTATAGCATTCAAAGTTATGTACAACTCAATTATTACTTGAACATGTTGTTGTTGTTGTTGTGGTCTTCAGTCCGGAGACTGGTTTGATGCAGCTCTCCATGCTACTCTATCCTGTGCAAGCTTCTTCATCTCCCAGTACCTACTGCAACCTACATCCTTCTGAATCTGCTTAGTGTATTGATCTCTTGGTCTCCCTCTACGATTTTTACCCTCCACGCTGCCCTCCAATGCTAAATTTGTGATCCCTTGATGCCTCAAAACATGTCCTACCAACCGATCCCTTCTTCTAGTCAAGTTGTGCCACAAACTTCTCTTCTCCCCAATCCTATTCAATACCTCCTCATTAGTTACGTGATCTACCCACCTTATCTTCAGCATTCTTCTGTAGCACCACATTTCGAAAGCTTCTATTCGATTCTTGTCCAAACTGGTTATCGTCCATGTTTCACTTCCATACATGGCTACACTCCATACAAATACTTTCAGAAACGACTTCCTGACACCTAAATCTATACTCGATGTTAACAAATTTCTCTTCTTGAGAAACGCTTTCCTTGCCATTGCCAGTCTACATTTTATATCCTCTCTACTTCGACCATCATCGGTTATTTTACTCCCTAAATAGCAAAACTCCTTTACTACTTTAAGTGTCTCATTTCCTAATCTAATTCCCTCAGCATCACCCGACTTAATTCGAGTACATTCCATTATCCTCGTTTTGCTTTTGTTGATGTTCATCTTATATCCTCCTTTCAAGACACTGTCCATTCCGTTCAACTGCTCTTCTAAGTCCTTTGCTGTCTCTGACAGAATTACAATGTCATCGGCGAACCTCAAAGTTTTTACTTCTTCTCCATGAATTTTAATACCTACTCCGAATTTTTCTTTTGTTTCCTTTACTGCTTGCTCAATATACAGATTGAATAACATCGGGGAGAGGCTACAACCCTGTCTCACTCCCTTCCCAACCACTGCTTCCCTTTCATGCCCCTCGACTCTTATAACTGCCATCTGGTTTCTGTACAAATTGTAAATAGCCTTTCGCTCCCTGTATTTTACCCCTGCCACCTTCAGAATTTGAAAGAGAGTATTCCAGTTAACGTTGTCAAAAGCTTTCTCTAAGTCTACAAATGCTAGAAACGTAGGTTTGCCTTTTCTTAATCTTTCTTCCAAGATAAGTCGTAAGGTCAGTATTGCCTCGCGTGTTCCAACATTTCTACGGAATCCAAACTGATCATCCCCGAGGTCGGCTTCTACCAGTTTTTCCATTCGTCTGTAAAGAATTCGCGTTAGTATTTTGCAGCTGTGACTTATTAAACTGATAGTTCGGTAATTTTCACATCTGTCAACACCTGCTTTCTTTGGGATTGGAATTATTATATTCTTCTTGAAGTCTGAGGGTATTTCGCCTGTCTCATACATCTTGCTCACCAGATGGTAGAGTTTTTTCAGGACTGGCTCTCCCGAGGCCATCAGTAGTTCTAATGGAATGTTGTCTACTCCCGGGGCCTTGTTTCGACTCAGGTCTTTCAGTGCTCTGTCAAACTCTTCACGCAGTATCTTATCTCCCATTTCATCTTCATCTACATCCTCTTCCATTTCCATAATTTTTTCCTCAAGTACATCTCCCTTGTATAAACCCTCTATATACTCCTTCCACCTTTCTGCCTTCCCTTCTTTGCTTAGAACTGGGTTGCCATCTGAGCTCTTGATATTCATACAAGTGGTTCTCTTCTCTCCAAAGGTCTCTTTAATTTTCCTGTAGGCAGTATCTATCTTACCCCTAGTGAGACAAGCCTCTACATCCTTACATTTGTCCTCTAGCCATCCCTGCTTAGCCATTTTGCACTTCCTGTCGATTTCATTTTTGAGACGTTTGTATTCCTTTTTGCCTGCTTCATTTACTGCATTTTTATATTTTCTCCTTTCATCAATTAAATTCAATATTTCTTCTGTTACCCAAGGATTTCTATTAGCCCTCGTCTTTTTACCTACTTGATCGTCTGCTGCCTTCACCACTTCATCCCTCAGAGCTACCCATTCTTCTTCTACTGTATTTCTTTCCCCCATTCCTGTCAATTGTTCCCTTATGCTCTCCCTGAAACTCTCTACAACCTCTGGTTCTTTCAGTTTATCCAGATCCCATCTCCTTAAATTCCCACCTTTTTGCAGTTTCTTCAGTTTCAATCTGCAGTTCATAACCAATAGATTGTGGTCACAATCCACATCTGCCCCTGGAAATGTCTTACAATTTAAAACCTGGTTCCTGAATCTCTGTCTTACCATTATATAATCTATCTGAAACCTGTCAGTATCTCCAGGCTTCTTCCATGTATACAGCCTCCTTTCATGATTCTTGAACCAAGTGTTAGCTATGATTAAGTTATGCTCTGTGCAAAATTCTACAAGGCGGCTTCCTCTTTCATTCCTTCCCCCCAATCCATATTCACCTACTATGTTTCCTTCTCTCCCTTTTCCTACTGACGAATTCCAGTCACCCATGACTATTAAATTTTCGTCTCCCTTCACTACCTGAATAATTTCTTTTATCTCGTCATACATTTCATCTATTTCTTCATCATCTGCAGAGCTAGTTGGCATATAAACTTGTACTACTGTAGTAGGCATGGGCTTTGTGTCTATCTTGGCCACAATAATGCGTTCACTATGCTGTTTGTAGTAGCTAACCCGCACTCCTATTCTTTTATTCATTATTAAACCTACTCCTGCATTACCCCTATTTGATTTTGTATTTATAACCCTGTAATCACCTGACCAAAAGTCTTGTTCCTCCTGCCACCGAACTTCACTAATTCCCACTATATCTAACTTTAACCTATCCATTTCCCTTTTTAAATTTTCTAACCTACCTGCCCGATTAAGTGATCTGACATTCCACGCTCCGATCCGTAGAACGCCAGTTTTCTTTCTCCTGATAACGACGTCCTCTTGAGTAGTCCCCGCCCGGAGATCCGAATGGGAGACTATTTTACCTCCGGAATATTTTACCCAAGAGGACGCCATCATCATTTAATCATACAGTAGAGCTGCATGTCCTCGGGAAAAATTACGGCTGTAGTTTCCCCTTGCTTTCAGCCGTTCGCAGTACCAGCACAGCAAGGCCGTTTTGGTTAATGTTACAAGGCCAGATCAGTCAATCATCCAGACTGTTGCCCATGCAACTACTGAAAAGGCTGCTGCCCCTCTTCAGGAACCACATGTTTGTCTGGACTCTCAACAGATGCCCCTCCGTTGTGGTTGCACCTACGGTATGGCCATCTGTATCGCTGAGGCACGCAAGCCTCCCCACCAACGGCAAGGTCCATGGTTCATGGGGGGTACTTGAACATAATGTAAACAAACTTATCATTGTGTTACCTTTTTCAAGATTTCTATTTCTGTTTACTAGCTATCTCACTATGGATACAACAGAAAACATCTGGTCATGGGTTGCTGAGAGATTAGCATGCCACCCCTTGCCAGCCACTACAACTGGTGAACTCTGGTGTACAGTTGATGCAGAATGGAAAGACTTACCTGTAATCTGTAACCCAAGCTCAGCCAAGTCAGAGCTGTTGTGGCAGCCAGAGGTGGAAACTGTTGGCTAAATTTCACACCCTGTAAAACCCTAATCACTTACAAATTTAATTGTGTATTATTTTTTTATACTGTGTATGCACAATAAGTAAAATTTTGTTATTTGCTGTCTTTCCTGATGTTGTTGATTTAATGGACAACAACATGTACAGGGATGACTGTCCCACGAACCATGCACTTGCCATTGTGGGTGGCCTGCATGACTTAAGGATGCAGATAGCTGTATCATAGGCACAACCACATTCAAGATATATCTGTGGAGAGACAAGACTAATTCATAGCATCAAAATAAAAGCAGCAGGTTTTTCAGGAATTGCGGCAGGAACAATCTGATTGATGTGTCCTTGTAATATTAACAAATAAGTCTTACAAGTTGGTCCTGCAAACAGCTGAAAGCAACGGGACCTGCAGATCTGTTATACAGTTTAATTGATGATGGCATCATTCTGGACATAAAACTGTTCCCCGTGTGGATCTCTGGGCAACAGCTACTCAGGAGAATCTTGTTGTTAGGAAAAATATATCTGGGTGTTCTACCGATTGCAGCATGGATTGTTTGATATTGTAATTGGGTTATCATAGCCAAGATCGATACTAAATCAATGGCTATAACAGTAGTCACAGTATCTATGCCTATGATGAGTTAGAATACTTATATGAAGAGATAAAAAAAATTATTCAAAACATTCATTATTAGGCCTAGTCGTTTTACAAATGCTTAGTGTTGTGACCTCATTTCCTCATTCATTCTTACGTAGTTGAAACTTCAGACAGATGTCTCCATCCACAGCAATCTTCGGCCTTTCTTAACATGACGTGAAGCATCAGGCTGATAATCTTCTTCGCTTGATCCAACCATATGTTTGCTGCTCTCCCACATGGTCTTCTGCCCTCAATTTTTCCCTGCACAATGATCTTCTCTAAATTATCCCCTTTACTTCTCAAGATGTGCCCAAAGAACTGAAGGTACTTTTGGCTGACATGAGAAGATAACCTTGTGATTTTAAGTTGTTCTGTTTTTGAAACATTTGTTCTTTTTTGTGGCCACAGTACACGTAGCATCCTCCACCAACACCATATCTTGAAGGCATCAACGCAGCTCTTATCACTACCTTTCACAGTCCAGGTCTCACATCAGAATAAGAATACAGGAAACACCAATGCTTCTACCAAGTGCATCTTCGTTGTCTTGGATATTGCCCAATTCTGCCATATCTTAGTGAGTTTGACCATTGCGGCTCAGCCAAGAATGATTTGTAGTCTTATCTCTTTATCACACTTTCCTTTGCAATTCAAAACATTAAGGAAGACAAAAATTTAATTGTGGCAGATGTCAGGAACTTCATAAGAGGAAAAGGAAGAGAAGAAAAAATAGGACAACTGGAGGAAAAGAATGAAAGAACCCACCTGGTGGAGTAAAAATTAGTTTGAGAATCGTGAAAAATGGTTCTATATATGGAAGAAATCTGAAGGTTCTCAAAGGTTTCATATGGATTGTAAGATGGTCAGACAAAGATTTTAAAAATAGATTTCGAACTGTAATACATTAAAGGGGCTGACGTGGATTCTGACCATGCAGATTAAAAGTGATGAAATCACAGAAAGGAATGAAATTAAGGAGATGGGTCAGATTTGAGAGATGAAATAGTGAAGCCAGCATAGATCTAATAGGCAAAGAGAAAGATCCAGCAGAAATCCTTGAAATACATATGAGACATTGAATTTAATTAATGCTGGTTTACAAATCACTTGTCAATGTAGACGGCACCCTTGGTGCTTCGACATCATCTGCGAAGGGTAAAAAGAACGAAATAAGAGGAGTTGGTAAAACTACTCAATTTGTTCTTATTCGTGGACCTACTTTATTTTGTGGTGCTAAGTTAAATTTTTCTTTAATGAAAGTTTCTTCTTCCTCTAGTTTGGGTAACGGATGGCTAACTGTAGCTTTCGTTGCTTGTAACAATGCAGGAAGAGCCGGTTTGGAATCCTTTGAAACTCGGGAAATCTTAGCTTACCGTACTATACCGGTTTCTGAGATTATTATTGCTAGTGAGGGTTCTTATCTATTTCCGCACGGGAGTTTGTCTTTGTCTTGTCGTAGACGTTGTAAGATAAATTCTGATTGCAGCGTTCACTTATGGGTGAAGGCTAGTGGTCCTTCTTCTTTGGAAGATTGTCGCATTGTGGGTGATTGTACTCTGTATAATCATTAAAAGCAGTTGTCCTTAAACGGCCCTTTTAAGGGCCACAAATACTACAAACTTTGATCTTGCCAAAAGCCGAGAAGCGATTCTTCTTAGTGTTGTAGCTCTCTGGGGCACTCTGGGATGCTCTCTGTGTTGGGTAGCTCAATAGATGTCGAGAACAGTCTCTGATTGGTTGATGTGTTTTTGGCTAAAAAATATAAAAAAGTAAACTAAATTCCCTCAAAAAGATGGAGATCTTTAAGAGAACATTTCATGGCCAAGTGTTCTACCTGATCAAGATTTATGATAGTGGCAAATACCAGTAGGCTTCAAGAATAATGTAATAGTTCCAGTTTCAAAGAACATATGCTGACAAATGTAAATATTACTGAACCATTAGTTTAATACATCATGGTAGCAAAATACTGATATAAATCATCTGTAGAAGAAAGGGAAAACTGGTGGAAACCAATCAATTTGGGTTCCAGAGAGGCATGTGAGGCAACCATGACCCTACAAGTTGTCTTAGATGACAGACTGAACAAAGGCAAACCTATTTTTATAGCATTTGTAAATTTAGAGAAAACTTTTGACAGTTTTGACAGGAATACACTATTTGCAATTTTAAGGTAGTAGGGATAAAATACAATATGCAACAGATTTTCTAATTCATCCACACAACGCTATAAGAGTCAAAGGGATTGAAAAGGAAGCAGAAATAGAGAAGGGAGTGAGACAATGTTGTAGCCCATATCCCACGATACAATTTAGAAAGGGACCTAATGTTCAGGAAAAAGCAACGAATGTTTTCAGGCTTGCCAATGACACCATAATTCTGTCAGATGGCAAAGGTCCTGGATGATCAGTTGAAAGGAACTGGTAGTGTGTTGAAAAGAGATTATAAGATGTGCATCAACAAAAATAAAACAAGGATAATGGAGTATAATGTATTTAAATCTTGTGATACTGTGAGAATTAGATTAGAAATGAGGCACTAAAAATAGTAATATAAAAGTTTTGCTATTTGAGCAGCAAAATAACTGATGGAGCTGAAACAGTGAGACTATAAAATGCAGACTGGCAATAACAAGAGGAGTGCTCCTGTAAAAGAAAAGAAATGCTTGTTAACATTCGTGGACTGCATTATGTGAGTGTTACATATGTTCAGAACATTTTCAACATACTTGTAAAGTTTCTAAGCTGTTCAGAACACTGATAACTTTCTGGAGTTTTTTTCCTTTATCCTGATTTGTCACTAACACAGGAGCATCATCTGCAATATACACAAGAGGAGATCTGATATTTACTGGTAAAACATTCAGATACAACAGAAATAGTTCTGGTCCTAGCATGAGGCCTCGTGGGTCACAGAGATATTGTTTTCCAGTTAGAGTAATAATTTATCCCATTTACAGTGATAATTAGATTTTGTTTTCTGTTCCATATGTAGGATTTAAGCCACTGTAGAGCATTATTCCTAGTGTCATATCTGTCAAGTTTGTATATATGCACAGCATGGTTTATGGAATCAACTGTCTTTGTGCCTCCTCCTGAAAACTATTTGTTTTTTATGTTTCTTTTATCAACAAAATTGTCCATGGTGTTTTCCTTACTAAAAACTAAACATTGTTTAGAATAAAGACATATTTGGTAATACAATTTTGGATTTGGGCAACAGGAACTATTTCCAATATTTTTGACATGAATGGAAAAATTGACATGTGTCTTCTTGATACCTCCTTCAAAAATGGTTTAATTTCCGTATACTTCAGTACCTCTGAGAGGCAGGCCACCTCAAAAAATTGGTTACTTATTTGAGCTAGTGGGTGTGCAAGTAAGTTACCTACTGTTGTTGGACTAGTCACTTTCGTGCTTATTCCATCTTAACACTCAGAAATTTTGTTTTTAATGCTAACTTGCATTTTCTACATCCACATCCTTTGCTGAAACATTTGTAGACTTTTTAAGGTGCTCAGAATCCTCATCAAGTGCAAAGGGATTTACTTTGTTACTACAGTCAGTTACACAGATACAAGAATTTTTAACATTTCTAACAAACTGAATGATGCCCTCTCATACTTGAGCCATATTTATAACAGTCCTAAGAAGTGCTGATTTCTACAGCAAACTTCATGTGCTTAATATGTGCACAATGAATAAAATAACATTGTTACTGACTGAAGCAGCCCCCCCCCCCCAAGGAACAATTAATGTTGTTTCTTGTTGATAAGTACAATGAAGCTGCATGTAATGTACTGATCTACTTATCTGTGGCTTGCTGACAATTCAGTCCAGACAAGTAGGCAAGTACGCAGAAGCTTAACCTATACGTAAATACAGCAAGTACAAACTTAAGCAAAAGAGGGGCCTATCATACTGGTGTTATGTTATGTGACCATATGCCTTCACTTGTAAAACACGTATTGACATTAAGAACATTTAAAGTTGAGATTACACATTTTTTGCTTGATCTCCACTCCTACTCCGTATCTGAATTTCTGTATTGTCATACTAAGTAAACCTGACTTACCAAATACTGTTAATTACATAATTACCAGTATGTCACTTTATATTACTATTTATGATAATTGTGTTGCTCAAGTAGTCCCATTTAATAGCTACTATAATTGTAAATTCATTGTTTTATCCCAGACTTGTCCTATATCACATATACAAACAGTTTAGCATATCACTTTATATTATTATGTATTCTGATTGTGTAGACTATGTAGTCTGACTTAATAACTACTATAATCAACAGTTAATTATGTTATCCCTGGCTTTTTCTTTATCATATGTACAAACAAAGCACTAAAAGTTATTTACTGGGCCAAATAAAAATAAACCACAGCTAACACAGAGAATACATGCCATCACCAGACATGACGTAAATTCCCTTTGTTTCACAAAAATGCCAGACATTGTAATTGAGAAAAGACAAACTGAATGCCCTCCAAGGGGGCTACCTCCCTGAAGGTTCCTTCAGTGGGACAAGAATTTAGTAAAAAGAATAGGTATTTTATACATGTGTCTACTGGTATGTTTAAAAAAGTGAAATCAGGTGTATCAATGGTAAATCAAGAAAAATATATGATGATGTATAAAAGCAACTAGGATCATGCAAATGAAAAGATCTCAAAGTTTAACAGCAAAATTTCTTGCTAATATTTTTACACTTGAATGACCGTCATTACTAAGAAAAGATGAGTTTCAATCAAGCTTTGTTGATGAAAATCTCTGTTGGCAGTGGAAGAAGAGAAATAGTTATGGAATTCCAACATGACATCAGTGGAAGGATTAGTGTTGACCTCATCAGTTTTTTTCTTTTTTTTTTCTGTTTCAGTTGTGTTCACTCGAATTTATTGGTGACTAATTTTGAACACAATGTTCATTTTCAACACATTACCTGAGTCTTTGTCGTGTGAATTGTCGTAAAGCAACTTAATTCGAACAGTTCATATTTATACCTTTCATTTATTTGCAATAATGAGCTACTCTGCACTCAACCAACTGACAACAGATGCACCAGACTGCAAACTGTGTCTCATGTTCACACTTTCAAATTTCTTTTTTCAAATAAGAGAAGCTCTTGTAGTCTTGTAAAGTATGACTCATGAATGATTTTAATTGGAAAATGCCCTCTGAGGAGATTGACTGTTGATAGGACTTCTTGTTGGTGGTCTCTCACTTCTGTTTCAAATGAGAGGAGCTTTTGCCTTGCAGAGTCTGGCTCCTTATCAGTTTAATTGGAAAATGCTCTCTGAGGAGATTGACTGCTGATGGGAGGGAAAACACATTGAGAGTCATGTGTTTCTGCTCTTTGCAAAAGAACATTGTCAAAAAAAGCAAACCTAGGGCAGAAGATCTACTTCTTTCTTAAAAAGACACAGCACTACTTGGAACAGGGAAATGGGCAATACAAATTAGATGAAGCTGCATACACACAAAAATGTTGTGATTGTGAATAGTTTTAATTGCTATTGTTTTATTTATTTATCTTTTATTGCATATAGTCACCAACTGGTGACTTTTGCAAGATCATAGCATTTTTATACAATTTTTTTATACAATTTATACAATTTTTGCACAAACAGTAGGAATTTGCAATTCACGTGTACAAGAAGCCACTTACGGGTGATGCACTTAGCAATATATGGTACAGTAATTCATAATGCAACATATAGTTGTTACATAGTATAGGTATTTGGATTTACAGCATGTTGTTACAAAAATAATAAATATTACAATCACCTCAGAATAGTAAATCATATAGATAGAAGAGTTATAAATTAATAGAGGGAAACATTCCACGTGGGAAAAATATATCTAAAAACAAAGATGATGTGACTTACCAAACAAAAGCGCTGGCACGTCGATAGACACACAAACAAACACAAACATACACACAAAATTCAAGCTTTCGCAACAGACTGTTGCCTCATCAGGAAAGAGGGAAAGAGAGGGAAAGACGAAAGGATGTGGGTTTTAAGGGAGAGGGTAAGGAGTCATTCCAAGCCCGGAAGCGGAAACACTTACCTTAGGGGGAAAAAAGGACGGGTATACACTCGCACACACACACACATATCCATCCACACATATACAGACACCATTTGGTGTCTTTCCGCTCCCGGGCTTGGAATGACTCCTTACCCTCTCCCTTAAAACCCACATCCTTTCGTCTTTCCCTCTCCTTCCCTCTTTCCTGATGAGGCAACAGTCTGTTGCGAAAGCTTGAATTTTGTGTGTACGTTTGTGTTTGTTTGTGTGTCTATCGACGTGCCAGCGCTTTCGTTTGGTAAGTCACATCATCTTTGTTTTTAGATAGAAGAGTTAGGTCTACATTTAAGAATAGCTACATTTTAATATCAGTATTCATTTGGTGAGTACAAACATTTGAGAGTTAAGAATGATTTCAATTCCCTTTTGAATACTTCACCTCTGTGGCATCTTATAGCACTTGGCAGTTTGTTAAACCATATCTGGCCATTAATCCAAGGACTATGATCTGTTGTCTTTAGTTCAGTTCAGTTTCTTAAGAAACAATCTTTTTGTCTTGTGTTATGGGTATGCACATCAGAGCACTTAGTTTCATTATTTTTATGGTCCACAATGAATGTTATTAATTCGTACAGATACAGAGAATATACTGTTAGATATTTATGTTGTACAAAGGTTTCCCTACATGAATCTCTGTATCCTAGTCGATGTATGGTCCTGATTGCTCTTTTCTGCAGTGTTAGGATTCTGTTCATGTGTGTATCAGCATCACATCCCCATACTTCTATTCCATAATTAATATATGCAAATATTGTCCCATAATAAGCAGTTTTTAATGTTTGTTCAGAGACTAATTTTGATAGTTTGCTAATTAAGTGCAGTGAACTGCTGATTTTATTGCATACGAAATTGATATGGTCTACCCAACTAAGATTTTTGTCTAGGTATATCCCCAAAAATTTACATTTGTCAGTGTCTAATTTTTTGATGCCACTTATATTATCAATAGAGGTTTGGTATGAATTACCAAGTTTAAATGGTAATAGCTGGGATTTGCTAATGTTGGCTTTTAGACCTTGATCATGGAAGTAAGTAGTTATTTGACTTAAGCCATCATTTGATGCCAATTTCAAGTCATTAGTTTGTTTGCAAAAGAACAAAAGTGAGGTATCATCTGCATAACTTACTAATTGGGAGTATAGAGGTACCTCTAAATCATTAATATAGACCAGGAAAAGGAAAGAGCCCAATACGGAGCCCTGAGGTACAACTTGTTTTACTGTTTCATAGCTGGATTGGAAAGGTTTGATCTGATCATTAATTTCGTAACTCAGCTTTGTACACTGCTTACGATTGGTTAGATAAGTTATCAGTAGTTGAATGGATGTGGCATTTATATTGTAAGTTTTCAGTTTGCTTAATAGTAGCTCATGGTTCACCGAGTCAAATGCTTTAGTAAGGTCTAGGAATAGCCCTGCTATCTGCATTCCTTCATCCAGGGCATCATACACATTGTGGAGAAATTCGGTAATTGTTGTAATGGTACTGTGATGCTTTCTGAAGCGATGCTGTGTTTCTGCTAGTAAATCATTCTTTGTGAAATAATCAGTAAGTTGTGTCAACAGAACAATTTCAAATATTGTACCGAAAATTGGTAATAGTGATATGGGCCTGAAGTTTGATAGCTCTTCCTTCAATCCTTTTTCATGCAGAGGTTTAACTGTACTTTTCTTCAACATATTTGGAAATGTGTGCTCCCTGACACTACTGTAGATCATATGGGTAATTATTCCAACTAATTCCTTATTGCATTTTTTAATTATAATACTGCTCAGTCCATCCCAGCCAGATGAGGTCTTATTCTTTAAGTTATTTATTATTTTTCCTGTTTCCTCCACACTCACTTCCTTAAATTCAAAAGCAGTTTCCAGCCTAGGGTAAAGGCTTTACCACCCGAGTCAGACCTGCGTTATTAACTGGATTCACAGCTGAAGATATAAAATATTCATTAAATATATTGCAGATTTTATCTGGATCATTAATACGGTTTCCTTCATGTTGGATTCTGTCAACTTGAGTATCTAACTTATGGGTAGCTTTGCGATATCTATTTATCTATTCCATGAAGTCTTCCCTACATTTCTTGACTGAGCTATTTCCTTATCTAGGATCTGGTTTCTTAAATTTGAGAGCTGTTCCTGAAATTGTTTTTTAGATTGATTGTACTTATCCTAAAATATTTGCAATTTAGTTGACTTGTGTAGTACACTTACTTCCTCAATATTTTGCCCGAGTTTAATCACGTAAGCTGGAAGAGTCAGTCTGGTGTTTTTTACATTTTGCTTGTGAGTTACTACTTTCTTAATTTCTTTCACTGGGCAGCAAAAATTAAGATATTGTAAAATAATATCATAAAATTTGGCCCATTTGTATTTGGACCCTTTTTGCTGAAGAACTAGTTGCCATTGCTCAGATGTTAGTTTACTTTTAAAAGCACGTTATTGTTTTTCTCTTTAAGCATTCTTTTATGTTCTACGAACTGTCATTTCTTGGAAGCTTGTGTGTTCATAGTCTACAAATTGACATTTGTCGTCTGAGTAGTGGAAGTCCACATTCCAGCATCTAATACTAATTTTACTTCTTTACTTAGTATTATGTAGTCTATTCTACTAGAAGTAGACTGAGTTACTCTTGTATCTGAATTTACTGCATTCATAAGATTATAGGAGTTAAGGGTATCTATTAGCCTGCTGTTATGGTTATTGCAAGATGTTGCCTCTATATTCAAGTCACCAAGTATTGTTACCTCATTTGGGTCACAGAGTCCCACTATTCTACTAAAAATATCTATGAAACACACTACCTCTGATTTTGGTGGACAATAAATCCCAATAATTTTCTGTTTCACCGTGCCCTTTCCGCAATCTCTGATATGGAGTTCAATGCCTGTCACTTCAGTCAAGCCTTCACTATTATACAGATCTAGATGGTTTAATTTATTTACTTTGAGCTGCTCTCTAACAAATATTGCTACACCTCCACCTTTATGATGTTGTCTACAGTAGCTATTTCCTAGGAAATAGCCATCTAGTTTAATGTAAATAATTTCCTCAGATTTCAGTCCATGCTCGGTTAACACAACTACATGAGGTGAATGACCATTTACAGAAGTCTGCAAAACATTGAGCTTATTTCTAAGATATTGTATATTTAAGTGCATGAGCCTTAATGGTACTTTTAGTTTGTCACTTTGAATTTCCTCCTGTTCTGGTGCATTTAGTATGTTGAGGGAACTACACTCATACATGGGTGGTAAAATGCAATAAAAATATGCCACTCATTGTCAGCTCCGAAACAAGCATACGATAGAACCCTTTAAGCTCCAGATATAGAATCAATAACTATTACAGAAGAAAGGCATATTGTTTATAACTGCAGAGATTGGGTTGGCAAACAAAGTTCCTCAATGAGAAAATACAGAGACAATGAATGTGAAAGGATCTCAAGGTGTGGGCAGATGAGATTGGATAATACATTGGTTCAGGTGAGAGACTGGTGTAGTGAGGTGCTCATACTTTTTATTTAGGAAATTAACTGTTGTGTTCCTGGGTATTATTAATTTGCACATTAGTGAGTATTTAGTTTCACTTATGGACCAAGTAAAAAATACTGATAATTTTTTGCTTACAAATTAAAAGCCATAATTTTTAAAATTTCAGTAAAAATCTTAAAAGTATAAAACGGAAAAGATACACAGACATTTTTAGTTCAAAATATTTTTGCACAGGAGTGTACTTCTTATACCATGCAATACTGCAAAATACTTTAGTACGTGTAAGTATTGTCTCATTTTGCTTTTAATAAATGTTCATATTACTGTACTTGATCCTGTTTGTACATGGCAAAACAATGCTCTCTTTCGGCTACATGGTCCCATACTAATATTACTTTCCTGCACTCGGGCTACTGTGTCCTCCTCTTACCTATGACATTATTCTCAACGTTTCTATCAATAGGCTTTACTGCCATCTGTGCAAATTACTTTGCTACTTCTGTCTTTAGTCCCTAGCAGGACTTTTTCTCAAATACAACTTTAAACTAATATTTCATACGACGTCCGGAGGCCGAAAACAATAAGGGAGAGAAGCATATCATCATCAAAAGCAATTGCATTAACATCTGAAAATATAAACTAACGTACAAGTGCATTAGTGGTAGTGCTATAATGATACCACAGTGTGCTCTCATTATAACACGAGTAACAGTATTTGAATGTATATTTTTAACGCCTCGTTCCTGTTAGTTTATTTGTTTCGTTTTTGTTTTAGTGGTAAGATTAAGTTTTCGAAGTGCTTAGATAACTACTTTAGCCCTCGGTACTGTTGATACGTTGGAACCGATAAAGCTAAGTTCGTAATCATAAAAACAAGACCGTTTAAGGAATAAATATTGTATTCTTCGTCACTATTGCATCTAATTATAACAGAACCATAAAGCACTTAAGACTTACGCTGAGGTATGCATTACGTAACAGTAATAACACCCAACCAGGCAACCACAACGCAGAATGTACCAATGTGCATTAAGATATGCTACCGACGTCAACAAGCCGCTGCAGAAAATCTTACGAAACTGTGCAAGTCATATAATACGCATAAGCACTGAGCACTACTGTTCCCATCGTAAGACAGTACAAGTTCAATGTAGCCGTACAAGATTCCGGTTTTCCACAACGACATACTACAAAGATTTATTTGTCCCAAAAAACAAGAATATTTAGTCAAACTAATGACTGAATTAAATATAACACTTATTAATTATAGAAGTGCTCCATTAAATAAATGTATCTTCACACAACGCATCATTAATTGATAATTCTTTATCAATCGAAACCCTATTTCGGGACATGTTGAATTTACCAATCACAGTCCATTGCGATGCGCTCGTTAGAAGTGGCAAGAGTTAATTTCAAGCGTGCATTAATAGTGACGAAACTATCGCGATATGAATACGAAAAATATCGCTACCCACATTTAACCGAGACTGAGTTGGAAGCAGTACTGAAGAAACGAGGTTCTGAGTACGGAAATTTACTTCGTCGCTACGAAATTCATAAAACATTTGAAAAGCGTTTAGTGGAAAGTGTGGAAGCATGCGGAATTACGACCAAAGTGGTGAACCGATTCGGATACAATGAAGAAAATCTCAAATGGGCAGATGTTGTGGTGCCTGTTGGTGGTGATGGTACTTTCATACTAGCTGCAAGTAAAATCCAAGACAACTATAAGCCTGTTATTGGCTTCAATTCAGATCCAAGTCGTTCCGCCGGTTACCTATGCCTACCAAAAAAATATTCTTCCGACGTCAAAGGAGCTTTGCAGAAGATCATTAATGGAGATTTCAGGTGGATGTTTAGAAATAGAATACGAATAACATTGTTCGGGAAAAACATTTTCGATGCTCCACTTGAACTTAACGAAGAGCAATTGCGAGAACCTGGTGACACTCCTCTGCCGAAGAGAACAACTGTAACAGCTGATTCTAAGGTTTATAGGAGGACACTGCCAACATTGGCTCTTAATGAAATATTTGTTGGTGAAAAACAAGCCACTCGTGTGTCATACTTGGAACTGAAGCTAGCTGGCGAATCAAGAACGAAACTGAAGTGTACCGGAATCTGTGTCGCGACAGGCACCGGGTCCACCGCTTGGCACGCAAGTATGAACCGTATTTCTGAACAGTCCATAAGTGAATTGCTATCATTATTGAAGCAGCCAGTTTCAGAGGAAACGCGAGCAGAATTGTGTTCACGTTTTTCGGAACAGTTGAAGTTCGATCCCGAAGAACGAAAAATGTGTTATACAGTGCGTGAGTGTATAGACACGAAAACCTGGCCAGAAGGTAAACGAATAAACCCACGCGGCTTTGTTTCGTGGCTCGCAATACGCTCCCGTTGTTTCGACGGGGGCCTTGCACTTGACGGTAATGTCGTTTACAATTTCGATGATGGAGCAGTGGCAATTTTTCAGGTGCTCGATGAAGATGCCCTACAGACGGTAATGTTGCGGGAATGATGGTTTTCTCTGCACAGTCATTTTCGTATGTAACAGAACTCCAATTTCGTGAAGTAATGGGGAAATTTTAAGCTACTGTAAGTGTTCTCTAAATATGAAACCCTGGCCGACAATGGTCTTAAGTTGTGCCTGTATTGCATAGATGATTTTTTTTCCATGTATTAATAGTGCAGCTTAAGATTTTATAAAGCCCCAGATGACTGATTGCATACCATATTGTATATGACATATTTTGTGCACTTGTTGTATACCAGCAACTGTTTAGGCATTCTTACCATATTACAATATAGCAGTGGCATCATAGGCGCTCCCTGTGAAACACGTACAGTCAGAAAACTTACAACTTGATTAAGCTCAGCCTGTGAATTCATTTTGAATGAAATTAATATTAGATTGCTTGTATAATCCAGTATAGAGGCCATTCGAGCTAACTAGGTCTTCGTTGCTCTATCAGTGTGTTCATAATATTTCAGTTTTGCCTGCCTACAGTGTATTATTTTTTTTTCAGAGACCACATTTTAAAGAAGTTATGATGCTGTGGCCAAAATTTAATGTTTTGTTGCGAGGAGCAGCATGGTTCCAGAATGTTTTGAATTTGTTTGCACCGATAAAGATAATTTTATTGACATAACACATTTGCTTCTTGCAACTTGTGACAAATCTACAGTATTCAGAGCAGGCCACATGTGCCATTATAATCAACAGGAACATGAATAACAAGAAAGCAAATGAAAGAAATCAGGCTGTTGGCATGCCATTTGATCCAAGGCAGTTTAGTGTCACCAAAACACTGTATTTAATGCATGATCCACCAGAAGATTGCACTAGCTAAGATAAAAGTTATTCTCCTCTGTTATCTTTTTCTTTACCCCTCCCTTTATTCTGTAAAAACAACCTTTATAGAATTTATGAATTTCAAATAATTTCATTACCATCAAAATAGAGAATCTCAAAAAACAACCTCAAGTTCATTACCGAAAAATTCCAAAGAGGTGTACCATCATATACAAAAATAAAATGTGATACCTATGTAAATACACAGTCTTAAAAATCTATCAGTGCAGCCTAAATGAGTCAGACAAAGCTTCCCTTATTGATTTTATTGCAAAACTTTATTATGCAATAATCACTGTTCAATATTTTTAAAATATTTCTAAAGCCTGGAAAATAATGATTAATGATGTGTACTTAACTTAAAACACTTAGGTTTTTGTTATGGTACTCTAATTATAATGCTCCACATTTCACTAAGAGCTAATGGTAATGTCAATACCAAAAAATACAGTTGTCTCATGCAAAGAATTGTAATCATGATCTTAAAAATGGCTGCAAGTCAGCAACTGTGTAAATCTGAAGAGGTTGAAAATATCAGCCAGCAAGTTGCAAAACAAAGGTTTCTTAGCCCTTGACCTAAGTTTCGATATTTCTAAAGCTCCTTGTCACATCACATGATGGTACATTAGATTAGCTGAAGCCAAGGGCTCTTGTCATACATAAAATTGGCAAAAACAAGAATTATCCCAAGCCGTGGCTTTAGATTAGCCCCACTACTTCTGAAGAAGATATTTTCAGAAATACTGAAACCTAGGTCAGTGGGTAATAGACCTTTGTTTTGCAACTGGTTGGGTGATCTTCAATGTTAATCATGATTTACTGGACATATTTTGTAAAACTGCACTGATCTCACGTACCAAAAAACTTAATATGATTTATATTTGATCTGGGAAGTGTGGTTTTTTTGAACTGTGGTCATAAAAACTGTTGAACATATAAGCATTTACTACCAAATAGTCAGGTAAGTACCTGTTAAAAAGTTTGTATTTCTATTTATGTTAGTAAACCATTATTGACTTGCCTATGCCTCTGTATTAGGTGTAAGAGTGGATAGAATCTGTATTTTCATTATGTCTTCTTTTATACCAATTGACACTTTAAAAAACTGTTATAGATTGATAATACTTGTATACTGGAAGCAAGACAGACAAGACAGACAGTGCTTGAATCTGAATGCTGTCATAATACGATTGAAATAATAAAAAAAAAAAGGAGGACAAAGCACTGTCTTATTTCATAACACCCAAGAAATGAGGTTAAAAATTGTATCCTGAATGTCATTCTGGTTTTCATGTTTTAATATGGCATTATTTTCTCAACAGTTCATATTATTATATGCAAGGAATACAGTTAGTCATTATGAGGAGTATTTCCAGGGCTGCATTTTCAGTTACTTTCCTAGGATTTAATTAGGCCTACCTTATTCATCATCAGAGATTACTGGATAGCAGATAGTAATATATTCGGAAGCTATATTTTTCGGACAGTCTTTCTGAGGGGTGAAGAAGAAAACATCACAAGCTAAGGTCTACACCTACATCCATACTATGCAAACCACCACGAAGTGCATGGCCGAGGGTATGTCCCATTGTACCAGTTATTAGGGTTTATTCCCATTCCATTCACATATGGAGCATGGGAAGAATGACCGAATGCCTCTGTGCATGCAGTAATTATTTTGATCTTGTCCTCATGATCCCCATGTGAGTGATACAAAGGGGGTTGTGGTATATTCCTAGAGTCATTATTTAAAGCCTGTTTTTGAAACTTTGTTAGCAGATTTTCTCGAGATAGTTTACATCTACCTTAAAGAGAGTGCCAGTTCAGTTTCTTCAGCATCATTGTAACACTCTGCCACAGTGACTATTCGAGATTGCACATCTCTGTATTTGTTCAATATCCCCTGTTAATTCTGTTTGGTATGGGTCCCACACTCTTTGGAATTATTCTAGAATAGGTCACACAAGTGATGTGTCTGCAGTTGCCTTTCTAGACTGATTGCAGTTCCCCAGTATTCTAACAATAAATCAAAGTCTAACGCCTTTACCCACATCTGAGTGTGTGATCATTCCATTTCATATTCCTATAGTGTTACACCCAGTATTTTATGATTTGACTGTTTCCAACTGTGTGACTCATTGGTATTACGGTCATAGGGCACTACATTTTTTTCATTTTCTGAAGTGCACAATTTTATATTTCTCAGTCTTTAAAGTAAGCTGCCAATTTTGCATCACTTTGAAATCTTAGCTAGATCTGACTGAATATTTATGGGGATTACAGAAGTGTCCGATTCCAACCGTCTGTTTGACCCATGATGTCATGAATATGGCGGAAATGGCTATTGTAAGCGTCTCCAATATGACGCCTATGATGTCACTACATACACATGGCAACAAATAAGAAAATACATATAAATAAGACAATAACATCTCCCTCAAAAAATACAATCAAGCTAACGGGACAAACACGGGAAATTGGGGATTTTAGGGAGGGGACAAGCTTTTTTAAAAAAAAAAAAAAGCACGCCTGATCCCAGAAGACACAATATGACGAACAAAAAAAAATTGCAAAATCTACATGAATCGGACACTTCCCTTGACATATATAGGTCAACCGCAGCTGATGATACCAAAACACCAATGCCTTCACCAAAAACTACGAAAATTGAAATCAGACACTGCCCCTGACCACGGCTGACGATACCAAACCACCAAACCACCAGTACCTATATATACAACTACGAAAATTGGAATTGGTAATTTCCCTTGACCTGTATAGGTCAACCATAACTATTGATATGAAAAAACCAACACCTACAACTATGGAAAAAAACCAAAACACCTCAAAAATTCAAAAGTCAAACATCCCTACGTAAATTAAAACACGTTCAATACACAACACACACACACACAAACGGCGCCATCAAATGCAAGACGACATCTACAAACACAACCAACTCATAAACTCTGCGACGTAATGACATCACACACCACAACCCGTACGTCATGGGTCAAAGCAGACTGGTGGAATCGAACGCTTCCGTTGATCCTAGTTATGCATTTTCTTTCAGACAGTACTTAATTACAGATAACTTGAACCGCAAGCGTCCTAACACACCCGAAGTTACTTCTACATCTGACAATGACTCTTCATGCTGTGTCCTCCCTACCAAAAAGTCCTCAGTCTAGTCACAAATTGTACTTGCTACTGCATATGATTGAACTCTTGACAATAAACATGGGTGCAATACAGAGTCAAATGTGTTTTGGAAATCAAGAAATATTGCATCTACGACTGCTTTGATATGATCCAAATCTTTCAGTATGTCATGTGAGAAAAGTGTGAGTTGGATTTCACATAATTGATATTTCCAGAATCCACGCTGATTTACATGGAGGTCATTCTGTTCATGTTTGAGCTCAGAATATGTGCTAAGATTGTACAACAAAACCGATGTCAAAAATATTGGACAGTAGTCTTGTGGATCGTTTCTAGGACCCTTCTTGTATCTGGGTGTTACTTGTGCTTTCTACATCTACATCGATATTCCACAAGCCACCATATGATGAGGGTTCCCTGTACCACTATATAGTCATATCCTTTCCTGTTCCACTCACAAATAGAGCGAAGGAAAAATGACTGTCCGTACGCCTCGGTATGAGCCTTAATTTCTCGAATCTTATCTTTGTGGTCCTTATGCATAGTGTATGTTGGTAGCTGTAGAATCATTTAGCAGTCAGCTTCAAATGCTGGTTTTATAAATTTTCTCAACCATGTTTCTTGCAAGGAATGTCGCCTTCCCTCCAGGGGTTCCAGTTTGAGTTCCTGAGCAGTACTCAAGAGTAGGTCACACCAGTGTCCTAGATGCAGTCTCTTACAGGTGAACCACTCTTTCCTAAAATTCTCCCAATAAACAGAAGTCGACCATTCACATTCCCTACCAGAGTTCTCATTTGTTCATTTCGCTTTGCGATGTTACACAAAGATATTTAAACGACTTGACTTTGTCAAACAGGGCACTAGTAATACTTTAACCGAACATTACAAATTTGTTCTTTGTACTCATCGGCATTAACTTACATTTTTCCATATTTAGAGCTAGCTGCCATCCATCACAACAACTGTAAATTTTGTCTAAGCTGTCTTGTATCTTCCTAAGGTCACTCAACTTTGACACGTTACCATACACCACAGGATCATCAGCAAACAATCGCTGATTGCTACCCCCCATCCCTGTGCACCAAATCATTTATGTATACCGAAAACAACAGCATTCCTATCACACTTACACAGGGCACTCTTGATGATACCCTTGTCTCTGATGAACATTCACCATTAAGGACGCATATCTGTGAACTTATTCCATATGGTCGAACCTTTGTTAACAGCCTGCAGTGAGGCACCATTTAAATGCTTTCCGGAAATCTAGAAATATGAAATCTCCCTGTTGCCCTTCATCCACAGTTCGTGGTATATCAGGTGAGAAAAGGGCAAGCTGACTTTCACACGAGTGATCATTTCTAAAACCATGCTGATTCAAGAACATAAGCTTCTCATCTCAAGAAATCTTATTATATTTGAACAAAGAATATGTTCAAGGAGTCTGCAGCAAATCAAAGTTAGGACTATTGGTCTGTAATTTTGTGAGCCTGTTCTTTCACTCTTTTTATTTACTGGAGTCACCTGCAAAACTTCGGCTTTCACTTTGCTGTCTTCAACTGCCACACCAGACTAGTCAACGAGAGACTGAATGGAAGCCTTAAACATGTTTAGTGATTTTACATAGGAGCAAATAATGGGCACAGTTTTTTGTTTGAGGGATCTGTGATAGATTATAGTTAGAAGTGGGGCTAACTCAGCCACAAATTCAATATAGATTGTGATAGGGAATCCATTGGGACCTGAAGCTTTGTTCAATTTTAACGATTTCAGCTGTTTGTCAACACCACTGACATTAATACTTATTTCACTCATCTCTTCAGTGTTATGAGGATTAAAATGGGGCAAAACTTCTTTTTCTTTGTAAAGGAACATTTGAAAACAGGGTTAAAGATCTCCAAAAAAGCATTTTATTGGTTGACATGTTTTGACAGAGCTATGTTGTCATAATTGGATCCTGTACTTTTGAATTTTTCATATCATCCAATTATCGATTTGTAATAGTGATTGATATCATGTAAAATTCAGAAGAATAAGATCCAAAGATGACAGCATAGCTCTGTCTAAACCAGTCATCCAGAAAATGCTTTCTTTATTGTAGAAGATTTGGGCATCAGCACAATACGTAGTTATAGCATGTGATATATCTTGTAGCTCTGCTTAAAGTGTTCTTCATGGGCAAGTCTTGTAATCTCCAATGTTGGCACAGTCCTTTTGTTGATTATTGACCACATAATTCATAAAAGTAATTGAGTTTTAATCAGGCAGAGGAACAAATTGGCTTAAGAAATAGATATAGTACAACAGACATTTTGCAAATGGCTTGAGTGAAGTCATGGAACAAAGCAATAAGTCGTTTAACACTTCACCTGGAATTCTCATGTTCCTGAAGAAGCTTTGACTCAGTGGCGTTATGTTCCAAGTTTGGTGAGGGCAGTCTCTCAGACTAATACAATAAACAATTAAATAAACATAATATTTATTAGTATTTCAGTTACAAACAAGAACAGAGCTTTCTTTTATCTTAGGGACTGTTTGTAAGTAAATGTAGCATAAATAAAAATTAAACAAACAAATATTATGCAACTCTTTGCTCAAATAATTAGTATGTACCACATGCTAGCATATATTAGAGTGCAGAATGGGAATTTAGAATTACTACAGAACAAAGTGAAATGAGATGTGTAATTATGATTGAAAAGCACATATAGCCAAGTGATGGTCAGTCAATGGATCAAAGAAGTACTTTTCTGGATTCCATAACTGGAGACCATATTGCATGGATAAGGCTGTAAGTGGCCATTATTTGACAGTGGGTGACAAATGGCTGACAAAGATTTCCAAATTTTTATGTTTACAGTATATTGACATGATATGAAAAAGAATTCAAAATTTTATTTCCTTTGCAGTTTCTGTCACTTATAATACAAATTAAAAATCTTGGCACATGCTATTCCACCTTTCAAGTTAACTGCCTCCACAGTCTTTATGATATGATCAGCAGTGTTACAGGAAAATAAAATTCTGCAGGGATATATTAAGGAGTCTGATTGTAATTTCTGATATGTGTTAAACAATTCCAATATTATTGCTGCAGATTCTCAGAGACCTTCTGTTTGTAACTTTGTCATCTGTTAGAAAATGTATCTTCCAGTTTGCTTTACTGTAACCATTTTGATAAAACAAACCATATGAATTCTGTACTTAAATCATTGAAAATGTCAACTCTTAAAACAAATTACTTAAATACAGTTGCAGTATATAAATGTCTTTTGTGGAAACTGACTGCAGGTGAACATAAAAACCCTAGGTGCTACCTGATAACAATAACTGTTAAAGGAGTGGGAGGAAGAATGCACCATTAAGTTTTTGGAAACAATGTCAGTCCAGCTGGGACATTGAAATATTATGATTACCAGTAATGTATACACATGTTAGAAAAAGCTGAAGATGTTACTTGGACCCTAGGGATCTCCTTCAACCAAGCAAAATCTGACTAAGCGCAGCATTTATATACCTATGCATACTACCAACATCAACACTTGTGTGAAACTCTCATATTCCAAGCCATAATGCCTCTCCACCATAGCGAGGCTTTCATCTTTTTGCAATGTTTCTGTGAATTTACCAACTATTACTTCCACTTCAAGATGACTGTAGGAGATGATAATTGTGTAGATTGAAGCAGGGGTCATCACTTCTTCCATTCATTCATGGAACCATTCTGTTTTGAGTGGGGGCACATACCATTTGCTCTGAGTCTCCTACATACAGATTATTGAGAAACTTCAACGCCTGGGCAGACTTAATTTCTGTAGAACTCATTGAATTCTCATGTAGTGGCTACTCTTGATCTTTCAGAAACATTTTCTTTCTCTCATTATCATAACCAGAGCCTTAAAATGACATTCCATGGCACATTAGTGCTTTTTAGACTGCGGTCTTTGACTGACCCTATGTCCAAAAAGCGACGTCGCAGCATTATATTGTAATCCGACATTATATTCTGCTCACAGCATAAGTGCAAACATGGTTGGAAGCATTGAATGCTATTTTTTTTATCCAGGTAATACAATTACAGTATATGGGACCAGTATATGGTCATTTAAAGTGATTCTCACCTTGTCACTTTCCATTTTCTCAATTATATTAATTATTGGACAATGGTTATCCTCAGCACCCATTAAGGATATTGTTATCGTTCTTGATAAAGAGTGCTAAATGTCTGCTGTTTTTCAATTAACAGTGTCAACAACAGAAGGAGACCATGACGACAGAAAAATGGCTCAGGGTGGCAGTAAAATAGCTATTTTGTGTATTTAGAAAGCAGACCCTGTATGATGGCCAGGCAGTGTTTTGAATCCAGTCCTTCATTGTCAACCGCATCACCTTGCTAAGTAACTATTAAAAATACAGAGGGATTTACTAGCCCTTCCCTTCCCTGGTGATGACGAGGCGGTATTTGGTTTGATGAGTATGCTGTTTAAAATCTAAAATTAAAAATCATAACCACCTGTTACTGAAGTTGTTATTGCAACACCGCATTCCTTTCAGAGGTGGTAGCTTCAAATTCCATTATTCTACTCCTCCCCTTTAAAAAATAGTGATGTCTGTATATGAATAGTATTACTGCAAGTCTTAAGTTACTAACTGTTAGTTTGGTTAGTAGTTAAGAAACAACCACTGCCAATTCACCTTTAAGCACAAACTCAACAATGTTGTTATGGAGCATAATGCATATCATAACACTTATGACGTCAACAGCTGCTATTCAGCAAGATGGCCCAGTAACTAAGGCATTGGACTCTCATTTAAGAAGAATGAAGTTCAAATCCCAACCTGGCCAGTTCATTGTAGATTTCCCATGTCTCCCTTACAACAATTAAGTGGATAACAGGATGGTTTCTGTAATTGATATTGAGCTCTTAATTACTTTATTATCAACAGGACATAAAACCCTTATCTCTATGTCCCTCCCTTTTTTCCAACAGCTGCTGTACAGAACCTGTACCATTATTTGGATCCTATCTCCAGTACATCCTTATTCTTACAGCCTTCTGGAACTGAACCTCAACTAGCCTCATCTTCCGCCATACCCTTACCCCCTCCTGCAATCTCCTGTCCCTAATATTTCCTCTTAGCATTCTCGTCCCATCCTCTCCTATCCGAATTTTGTACTCCCTTTTTCCTTGATTCCTTCTCTCTCTCTCACTGTGTGTCTTTGTGGCAGGATGGGAGCATACTGTTGCCAAAAGAAGAACAGACTCATGTCTGTCTGTGTGTACTACCATGACGATAGACTCGTAACCACTGGAAAATGACCTTAGGGAGAAAACCTGTCATGGTGATCAGAAATAAAAGGGAATTTCGTGCTGTTGCTTGATTCTTAACAGGAGAGAAAGTCATGATGGGCCACATCAAACCAGCCAGAAGACTGACGACAAAAGGGGACAAACTGATCTTCCAAGTTCGTTGCTGTCTAACTGAATTATACTGTCATCAGAAAAACAACATTTTTTTATTTCCTCTCCCTGAACTCTCAACCCAGTTCCAAATTTCTCTTTAGTTTCCTTTATTGTTCTCTCTATTTACAGATTGAATAATATGTGTCTCACTTCTTTCTCAGTTACTGCTTCCCTTAAATGTCATTTGAGTCTCCCAACTGCAGTCTGATTTCCGTACACATTTGTAGATAGCCTTTTGCTCCCTGATAACTTCAGAATTTCAAAGAGTGCATTCTAGTCAACATTGTCGAAAGCATTTTATAAATCTGCTAATGTGGTTTTGTCTTTTTCAATATATATTCCAAGATAAGTCATAAGGTCAGTACTGCTTCAGATATTCCATCATTAGTATGGAAATCAAACTGATCTTGCTGTAGGTCAGCTTCTTCTCTTGTGTTAGTATTTCACAACCATGAATTATTAAATTCAAGATCACATTGCTAAACATAACAGGCTACTCTGCTCATACATATTGCCAAATGGAATATAGAAGACTAATAACATGTTCCTTTCAATGACACTTGATAATGACCATGTGACCAAAATTACCAATAGTGAAAAATAGAAATATTTCATTCAAACAACAAGTTAGCTTCAGTGGAATGATGACTTCTTTTACATTATAAATAGCTGTGCCAAACAAATTCTGTCTTTTTTGCCTTACCACATCCATGCTTTGCTAACACACTACAGCTGCTGCCACTGACAAGATGTAGAATCCACATCTGTGCCAAGGTCACACCTAGTGCTTCACTTCAACTGCATAATGTTATTAAACTGCATGTTATCATAATTGGATCTCAGAACAAAGTTTAATTGTTTTTCTGCTGCATAAACTTTCAAGTTATCAGCTATTATATTGTTTCAAACATGGCTTCGATGGCATCATTTATTAGTGAAGCTGGAAGGAAATACAGCCCAAGAGTCATTGTCGAGGGTGATGCAGCTGATTTGCTTTAGTGTGTCATAACCTAAATGCAGAATTGTCACTGTATTGGTTGAAAAACAGTCAATCTGCTTCTAAAATAAAATGGTTCTATTAAATGCAGTTAAATTAAAATTCGAGACAAAAACCACTCTCATTTTCCAGCTGCGCGCAATAGTTCTTGTGCAAATTATGTGAAAACAACATGTCCCAAAAGCGTCCCTGTTTTAACAGTTTGAAGACAGTTATGTGAAACACAGCAACATTACTCAGCAGATTTTCTGTGTGGCTGGCACTGCAGTCCTCACCTGTGAGCATCATTTGCTTCTCTCCTCCCTACCTTCAGGCAGCAGCAGTGGCGGCGGCGGCAGCAGGAGTAGCAGCAGTAGTAGTAGTACTGTGCTCACCTACTTAATACACATATCACACACAAATAATTACACAATGTTTTCATTCAATATGATAAATTATTTTAGAAGGGCCAGATGATGTTATGCATACCCAGTCAGTGGTGACTGTGGAGTACCTGAGTACAAAGTAACAAAAGAATACTGCTACAACATAACAAGTCATGTTCTCACAACAGATTCTTATTTCCTTCAAAAGAGGAGGACTAGAAAAAGAAGTAACTGCAGTAAACCATCAAGAATCACTGAAGTAATGTTTGTAGGCTTAATGGTAAAAGTTCACATCTTTCTTACACCCTTGGTAATAAGTACCATGTTGAGTCAAGTTACACAAGAACACGGTTAGATAAAGACGAAAACAAAAAGTATGACTTATTTGCAAATCACAATCAAAAATATTAATAACGCACAACTTTGTACAAAAAAGAACCCACATATATTTCTTACAGAATACATTTTTAAGCAAAATACATAGGAAACATGCATGTCACAAAAAATTCCAAAGTTCTTATTAAAAAAATGAACTTTTAATCTTACTAAACAATTCGTGGAGAAAAAAAAATCACAATAAACTGTAACGATCAGAAAATCTCCGAAGTGCTTAAAAAGTGTGTAGAAAATTGCACCTGCTTCAAGCAAAATATACAGTAAGTGCATTTATTGTCAGTAAAAATTGAAATTATTAGGTAACCCAAGCGATAACTTTTACAAGTATGGAGGAATGTGAACCAATCACAATTTTCTAAAGTAGTGGAATTAAGTGGTTGAAAGTAAAGGACATTTCTACCATGATGACAAAAACTTTCAGGGAAGATTGAGAAGGGCAGTTCTTTCAGTTATAGATAAGGAATCTTGGTGCAGAAATAATCAGGCAGAATGTTACGAATCTACATCTACATGATTACTCTGCTACTCACAATCAAGTGCCTGGCAGAGGGTTCCATGAACCACCTTCAAGCTGTTTCTCTACCATTCCACTCTCAAACGGCGCGCGGGAGAAATGAACATTTAAATTTTTCTGTGCGAGCCCTGATTTCTCTTATTTTATTGTGACGATCATTTCTCCCTATGTAGGTGGTGCCAACAATGTTTTCGCAATCAGAGGAGAAAACTTGTGATTGAAATGTCATGAGAAGATCCCATCGCAACAAAAAACGCCTTTGTTTTAATTATTGCCACTGCAACTCACATATCATATCTGTGGCGTATCATGTCTGTGGCACCATCTCCCCTATTTCACGATAATACAAAACGAGCCACCCTTCTTTGAACTTTTTCGATGTCATCCGTCAGTCCCACCTGATGCGGGTCCCACACCGCACAGCAATACTCCAGAATAGGGCAGACAAATGTAGTGTAAGCAGTCTCTTTAGTAGATCTGTTGCACCTTTAAGTGTTCTGCCAATGAATCGCGTCTTTGATCTGTTCTGCCCACAACATTATCTTTTCGATCGTTCCAATTTAGGTTATTTGTAATTGTAATCCCTAAGTATTTAGTTGAATTTACAGCCATCAAATTTGTGTGAATTATCATGTAATCGAAATTTAGTGGATTCCCTTTAGTACCCATGTGAATAACTTCACACTTTTCTTTATACAGGGTCAACTGCCACTTTTCGCACCACACAGATATCTAAATCACTTTGCAATTCGTTTTGGTCATCTGATGACTTTACAAGACAGTAAATGACAGCATCATCTGCAAATAATCTAAGAGGGCTACTCAGACTGTCTCCTATGTCGTTAATATAGATCAGGAGCACTAGAGGGCCTATAACACTTCCTTGGAGAACGACGGATATTCCTTCTGTTTTACTCGATGGCTTTCCGTCTATTACTACGAACTGTGACCTTTCTGACAGGAAATCACGAATCCTGTCGCACAACTGAGGCGATATTCCATATGCACGCAGTTTGGTGTCGAAAGCCTTCTGGAAATATAAAAATATATAATCAATTTGACATTCCCCTGTTGATTGCACTCATTACTTCATGAGTATAAAGAGCCAGTTGTGTTTCACAAGAACAATGTTTCTTGAATCCGTGCCGACTGTGTATCAATAAATCGTTTTCTTCAAGATAATTCATAAAGTTTGAACACAGTATATGTTCCAAAACCCTACTGCAAATCGACGTTAGTGATATGGGCTTGTATTCAGCAGATTACTCCTATTTTCCTTTTTGGATATTGGTGTGACTTGAGCAATTTTCCAATCTTTAAGTACTGAACTTTCTGTGAGCGAGCAGTTGTATATAATTGCTAAATATGGAGCTATTGCATCAGCATACTCTGAAAGGAACCAGACTGGTATACAATCTGGACCAGAGGCCTTGCCTTTATTAAGTGATTTAAGCTGCTTTGCTACACCGAGGATATCTACTTCTATGTTTCTCATCTTTGCACTTGTCCTTGATTGTAATTCAGGAATATTACTTCATCTTCTTTGGTGAAGGAGTTTCAGAAAACCGTGTTTAATAACTCATGTTTTAGTGGCACTGTCATCAGTGACTTCACCGTTGTTATCGCACTGTGAAGGTATTGATTGCGTCTTGCGATCAGAATCTCTTTGGGTTTTCTGCCAGATTCCGAGACAGTTTCGGTATGGAAATTATTAAAAGCATCTCACATTGAAGCACGCACTATATTTTGAACTTCTGCAAAACTTCCCCAGTCTGGGGGATTTTGCATTCTTTTAAATTTGGCAAGCTTTTTTCGTTGCTTCTGCAACAGCAATCTGACCATTGTGTGTACCACGGGGGTCGGTACATTACTTCATCTTCTTTGGTGAAGGAGTTTCAGAAAACCGTGTTTAATAACTCATGTTTTAGTGGCACTGTCATCAGTGACTTCACCGTTGTTATCGCACTGTGAAGGTATTGATTGCGTCTTGCGATCAGAATCTCTTTGGGTTTTCTGCCAGATTCCGAGACAGTTTCGGTATGGAAATTATTAAAAGCATCTCACATTGAAGCACGCACTATATTTTGAACTTCTGCAAAACTTCCCCAGTCTGGGGGATTTTGCATTCTTTTAAATTTGGCAAGCTTTTTTCGTTGCTTCTGCAACAGCAATCTGACCATTGTGTGTACCACGGGGGTCGGTACCATCATTTATTAATTTATGTAGAATATGTCTCTCAATTGCTGTCAATACTATCTCTTTGAAATCATTTCACATCTTTTCTACACTTATGCGATAAGATCAGGAGTGGAGACTGTCTCTTAAAAAGACGCTAAGAGCATTTTTATCAGCTTTTTTTAAATAGATGCACTTTGCATTTTTTTAAATGGTTGTGGGTGTTACGGTATTCAGTCTAGCAGCAACTGCCTTGTGGTCGCTAATCCCTGTATTCGTCATGATACTCCCTATTTGTCCAGGATTATTTGTTGCTAAGAGGTCAAGCATGCTTTTGCAACCATTTACGCTTCAAGTGGGCTCATGAACTAATTGTTCAAGGTAATTTTCAGAGAAAGCATTCAGTACAATTTCGGACGACATTTTTTGCCTGCCACCAGCTTTAAACATATAATTTTTCCAGCATATTGAGGGGAGATTGAAGTTGCCACCGACTATAATTGTATGAATGGGATACCTATTTGAAATGAGACTCAAGTTTTCTTTGAACTGTTCAGCAACTATATCTTCAGAGTCGGGGGTCATTAAAACAACCCAATTAATAGTTTAGTCTGATTGTCAAGTATAACCTCTACCCATACTATTTCACAGGAACTATCTAATTCAATTTAACTACAAGGTAAATTACTTCTTACATCAATAAATACTCTGACAGCAATAAATACTCTTCCACCATCTGTATTTAATCTATCCTTTCTGAACACTGTTAGGTCGTTTGAAAAATTTTCGGCTGATCTACTTCCAGCTTTAGCCAGCTTTCCATACCTATAACTATTTGAGCTTCAGTGCTTTCTATTAGGGCTTGGAGCTCTGGTTTTTTACCTGTGCACAGCTACAACAATTTACAACTACAATACCGATCGTTTCTACAACTGCCTTACTGCGTTTTACCTGTGCCCTTTTAGACAGACGCCCTTTGTGTGGTTTCCTGAGAACCTCTAACCTAAAAAGCCGCCCACAGTCCCTTCCACACAAACCCTGCTACCTGTGTAGCTACTTCCTGTGTGTAATGGACTCCTAACCTATTAAGCGGAACCCAGAAACCCACCCTGTGTTGTAGGACAACTATCAATGGAATCCGATAACTTACAAACCATTGTTTATACAGTCTAATATTGGAAGGTAGGAATGTGTTCAACATGTGTGTTTGTATCGAGAGGCTAGAACATTAACACAGTTCAAGTTGGTACAGCAAAACTTTATGTGACAATGTCAAGTATACATAGACACTGTGGGAATTTTGTAACAACAGTTAATGATTACATCACCTTGTGCAAGTTGAGCAAATAAATAAAATTTCTACTTACATTTTTGTCATCATCAGACCAACAGTAAATTCTAAATTTTATAACTTACATTTATAACATTTGGCTTTGTAATTTTTTTCTTTAAAATTTCTATTACTTCCACAAAAACACCTTGTATAATAGAGTCCATTACATTTATATCTGAACCATTAATATGTACATTAAAGGTGCAGGGGAGGGGAGGGGAGGGGAAGGGAAGGGAAGGGAAGGAATCAATGATATCAACTGCACTGGGACTTTATGAGGAATCAGCAGGTGCAATTCTCATCTAGCACCAACACTTATCCGCAGTCTCTGTTAATGTCAATGTCTTCCATGCTCGCTCATTTTAGATTCCCGTCGGAGGTCGAATGTAAATGTGCATCTGCACTGATGGGGAGTCATAGCCCATTGAGTTATATCGATTATATGAACACATGATGTTTGTTCTTTTGGACATGTCTGAAAGAACAGACACCATGCAGAATCTGCAGCTGTGATGCATGTTACATAAATTAAAGGCGGAGGGGAAGAAATAAAAGTAAATGGAAGGAACTGATTATATCAGCTGCATCAGGACTTTTTTGCGAAATCAGTGATGGTGAGTGAAAGTGTGTACCATAGTGGGACTCGAACCCAGAATCTCCTGCTTACTAGGCAGCAGCATTAACCATTGCATAACCCAGACACAATGTTAATCGCAAATAAGCAGACTATTTCAGCACATCTCTTGGCCAACACAGATATGTCCGAAACAACAGACCTCACGCATTTATATAATTTCTGTTATATTTACAAAAATTATTCAGCCCTCTTGCACGCCATTCGATTTTCAATTCTAGTTTTTTAACACAATAATACAGCCATCACAATATTTCTTTCTATTCCTATACTGTGTTTGATTTAGTAGTAGTGATGTCTGACACTTGTCCAATTTAAGTGATGCACAAACTATAACAAAATCAGATACTGGGAAAACAGCCCACAGTATATATGGGAAATTGAAAGACTGGTACTGCACAGCCAACACTGTAGATTTCCACGGCCATGTTTGTGCAGGTAACACATAAACATCTGACAGCTCAAATCTCTGAGGGTGAAGAAAGAAAAAATGTTGAATCATCCCATTTTCCTAAGGAGGTGCTGCAATATGGACAAATTGACCAAATTTCCATAAATGGAGGAAGCACTAAAATACTAAAAGGTTACATGGTAAAAAGTTCTTAAACATAACAAGCATTATGGAAGATGGACTGTATATTAAAAATAAGTAAAAATCTTTTGACAGATGAACCACTAACAGCACAAATGGTTTATGTAAATCTTTTAAAAGAGATCAGTCGCCGAAAAGCACAAGTGTGTCATTGGTTGGTACAAGGGGGAGGGGGGATCAACATTGCTAGCTTTTGGAGTGATTCTTTTTCGAGAAAGAGTAAAACGCACAAACACCCAACAAATGGTCCCGTTAATGCACTTTGGCTGGTGGTGGCACATGCTGAAGGTGATGTGGGCAAATTAATCTGGACAGGGTGACAGGACAGAGGAATGGGAAACTCGAGTCCTGTCCAACTCTATCAGATGCTGGATCACCTATGAAAGCAGCAATGTTGTACACCGATTCTGCTGCAAACAGTGCACAGCTTTTTATGTTGGTATGATTACCAACCAGCTGTCCAGCAGGATGAACAGCCACCAGAAACAGTTGCAATGAATAAAGTTGACCACATTGAGGCACAGCATGCAGCTGTGTGCAACATCAACTTCAATGGTTGCTTCACAACCTGGGTCATTTAGATCCTTCTCTCCACCACCAGCATCTCAGAACTACACAGATGGGAGTCATCCTTAACACATCATCTGCTCTCATAATCATCCTGGCCTCAATCTCCTGTAACCTACTATCCCCACACCCTTCACCCAACAGTTTCCCCTTCCTCCATCCTGTCACACCCTGCAATTCGTGTCCACATGTCACGTTCAGTGTTTGCCCTTCTCACTGGCTCCGAAAAACGAGCGTCACGTACCTAGCCTGTGCACCTGGCAACCCTCCCTCCCTCCCCTATTCTGGGCCAACAAACCAGCTTCCTCGCTTAGCATATTATAAGTTCTTCACTGGATCAATTAACAGAAGAGATTAAAAACAAGCTGTTCAATTCACCACAGGTTTGATTTGGCAGCCCACAATTTATCATCACTGTGTGGGAAACAATACACGAGACACATTGCGCCTCAGTGAAAGGCATCTCTTGAAATTCTAGAGCAAATTCCAGAACAAGCCGAGAAACTTATTACTTCCCAGTTATCTCTCTCTCTTTAGTGTTCAGTGCTGAAGATGGTTTGCAGCATTGCACCATTCCCCTCTTCTGTCTGCCTTTCTCTTCATTTCCAAATATGTACTGCATCCCACATCATTAATCACCTGCACCATGTATAACACATTCTTGGTCATCCCCAGTGATTTCTTCCCTCAGTAGCTCCTTCTATTTATTGAAAGACGATGTTTGACACTGTGTCTTAAAATGTGTCCTACAAGTTTCTCTCTTCATGTTTGGGTGTGCCTACACAGAAATTTGGTTCCCTGCACTCTTCTCAGAACCTATTTATCGATAACCCTCTCTCCAGCTGATCCTCATCATCCTTCTGCAGCAGCAAATCTCCATGGCTTCTAGTCGTATTCTCCCTCGTTTTCCTATAATCCAAGTTTCACACTCATGTAGGGGCCATACTCCAAACAAATTCCTTCATGATTTGTTTCCTTATTTCCAGATTGATGTTCTAGCTGGTGAGTACGTTCCTTCTCACATTAACTGCAATTTTGACCTGCTGTATTCTGCTTACAGTTTCTTTCCAGCTTTTACCTTCCCTTATGACCCTAATTCTCAAATATTACCTATCACTTCTAGGTCCTCTCTTCCAATTCTTATTCTTAAAGGTTCATATTCTTCTTCCGTACTGCATATTATGTAGACAACATATTGTGGCAGTTGGCCGTGACTGTACTCAAACAAGAACTATGACTGCCCAAGGGGAAGAGAGGTGCAGGGGAATAAGCCCTGCCTCCCTCTAGAAGTGCTCCATCCTACATTCACGTTGTGCTTCCATGAAAGCAGAACTCACATAATAGTCATAGGGATCGCTGATTCCTTTTGTTATTATGAGAGTCACATTCAAATCCCTTTATGCACCAGGATTAGTCTCTTCACTCATTTCAAAATAAGAAAAGAAAACAAGCAATCCACAACACAAACTGGAGTACACAAAGCATTTAGTACTGGCTACAGCACAATTGTTTGCAGCAGACAGCAGTGGTAGTAAAGGTGAGACCTCTACGAGTACCTTATGCAACTACAGTTCAAAACACTCCCCACCTAAAAGTGCCAAGATATAGTGACCACATAATACCGTCACTTTAGTCTTTATTCTCATACCATACCACAATGATTACAAAATCCTTTCCATTGTGCTGAGAATGTTCTCTAGATCTTTTGTCTTGTGACTACAGCAATACCATTTGCATAATGCAGTATGTCTTATCTTCTGTCCATTAGTTTTGATCTTCCCCTCAATAGTTTTGCAGACTTGGTCTACAGCTTCTTGGGTGTAGGCACTGAACATAAAGAGGAGAGAGAACACATCATTGTCTCATACCAATTTTTGCTTCTTGTTTCTGATGAAAATTCATAATCCAGCCATTTCATTCTTAAAGAAACTGAGTATCATCTGCATGTCTGCGTATTTTTTACATGCTTTCTTCAGCACTCTTAACATCTCTTGCCAGATAACATTATCAAATCCCTTTCCCATCTACAAAAACAATGTAAGTTGGTTTAATTTTCTGCATTTGCTTTCCGATAAGAAGCCTCAGTGTCACAACTGTTTGTTTGATCCTGAATCCAAACTGATCTTCCTCAGCATATCCTTTGCCTTCTCTTCAATTGTCCACAGAATTATCTTTATGGGAAATCTCTCGTCTCCCATAAACACATGAGAATCAAGATGGGCAAATTTAGGCTTATATTGTGGCATAGCAGTGGTCTTTCCACAGACATATGCAGGTGGAATAGAAAGAGGAAAAAATAACATACCTTCCACTCCAAACAATATCATGGGTTGTGAATCTCAGATGAAGATGTGGGTGGCATGTGTGGACAGGCATTTGAAATGTACACTATTGTGCTAAAGCTCCATTGTATTCTCTTTTTGTGGTATGTCTTAACAATGTAGTGGACACAACAGACAGCAACAGTGATTTCTCACACACGCATGATATTTAGCCATGTTTTGAGCATTGTCCCATCGTCTGCTGATGAAGACACGTAATATGCACTCAAATATACATATTTTAAGTAACATGCAAACAGACATAAAATCAGAAATCATATAACAAAATTAAAATAATACAAAACTGTCTCAATCTGAAGTGATTTAAAACTAAATAACATTATCTTTGGCATTTCTCAGTGCATATAGCATATATTAAATCATGATTACTACTAACTCCTCTCCCAGATATTTACTCTTACTCAAATGCTGTTGCTGTTGCTGATGATGATGATGACTGCAAAGTTAAAAAGTGAAATGAACATGTAAGGTCGGTTATCGGGAAGGCAAATGGTCAATTTTGGTTAATTGGGAGAATTCTAGAAAAGTGTACCTCATCTACAAAGGAAACTGCATACAGGGCACTTCTGCAACTCATCCGTGAATAATGCTTGAGTTTTTAAGATCCCCACTAGGTCACATTAAATGAAGACATCAAAACAATTCAGACGCATGTTGTTACCGGTAGATTTGTAATGGTAATATTTCGTCAGGAAATATTACAGAAATACTATGTGAACTCAACGGGGAATCTCTGGAGGGAAGATGATGTTATTTTTGCGAAACATATTTAAAAATATTAGAGGAACTGCATTTGCAACAGAGTGCAGTACGATCCTACTGCCAGCACCTTCCATGTCATGTAAGGATCACAAAGGCAAGATTAGAAAAATCAAGGCTCATATGGAAGCACATCAACAGTTGTTTTTTCCTTCGCTCCATTTGCAAGTGGAACAGGAAAATGAATCACTAGCAGTAGTCTGCCATGTACCATATGCTGACTTGTGGAGTATGTATGTAGATGATAAAGGAAACAGCATTCATGCTGATCAAGATGCATCAGTTGTTGTAAGTCAGTAAATGAGAATACTAATTGTGCTACCAAGAATAGGAAAAGAAGAAAAGACTAAGAGAAGTGTAACATGTTAAAGAACACTTTCTTGATTTTATAAGCAATTCCAAACAGTGTGTACATGTAGGTTAGACTATTATACAACTTTAAATGAAAGGGGAAAAAGGCTTGTCCATACCACGTTGTGCAATTACTAAAAAAATAATGCAGCGAAGCACAGGTAACCATAGGTGCTGCAAGCCAATGAATAAAAAACTTTACAAGCACATATTATTCAAATGTAGAGGATCAATGTGGGGATGTCTCAAAAAACACTTTCTTTCAGCTAAAGCACATGACAATGTAATGCGCACTGGTGAGGATATTGGTAAGTTAATTTAATATGAAATTTTTGTCGTGCAAACAAAACAGCATAAACTCAACTACATAGCTTGAAAACTCAGATAAATGGCATTCCAGTAGTAACTACCATTTATTTCATGTACTACAAGATCTTCATTTACTAAGAAAGGTAAAATAGTTTAAAAAATATTTTTCAAATATGCTCGATGTACAAGAAAAGGAAATATTTTGTCACAAAAATATATTTCTTTAGAGAATTATTTTAACATTTTAATTATCTAGAACATGCTGTGGATATGAGATGTCTCAAGAACATATAAAACTGTTAGCTAGTTCTTCTCAATACAAACAGGTAAAATCAAAAATGAAAAAGAGTGGATGTATTGATTCAACATTTAACACCACCACTGAATATAAAGTTCGCGTCAAAAAATACTAAAATTAATTATTTTTTTCTTTTGGTGAATGCTGAAGCACTACTGTTCCCAATAATATATAGCCTCCACTTCCACTCATCTGAATATCAGGATGTGTTCTGTTGGGAAGAACCTGATGAGTCCGAAAGAATGTTTCTGTAAGGTGAGCATTAATGACACCACCATCCTTCTTTAATTTGATGTAAAGTTCAACTAAAGGCTCACGACACCAGGAATATACAGCAAAATTTCTTGATGGAGCGAGGTATGGTAGCAACGGTAAAACTATGTCAGCTGGATCTTCACGTCCAACAACAACTAGACCGTCAACATTTTGTGGTGACAGCAAATCCACAGCTCTGTCTAAATCCACCTCCCAACGTGGTTTCTTTACTTCGTTCAATTCAGAGACTGCATTTTTTCTTTTAAGGTCATGAAAAATTCTTTCTTCCTCTCGGCCGTCATTACTTGATGTTAAGGTCTGAGGCGTGACTCCACTCCCTGAATCATCTAACCTAATATCACCTGAATTCAAAATAAAATGATTATTTTCATCTGATCTATCACATGACAGCTGATCCCCTGTTAAAAGTTCATTCCTACTGAACTCTGTTTCTTCTACACTCTGCTTCAAATTTGTATCAGGACACACGTCTACATGCCTTCCACTTTCCTCATTCATCACTGCGCCACAGCTACTAGACATAAAAGCAGTGACACCTGTAAGTTCTGAATGACCACTTTCCCCTCCGTTATTAATATCTTGTTGTACATGGTCTCCTGTCTGTGAATGACTAGTACTACTTACAATAGCAACTTTTTTATTTAATTTTTCCATGAGACTCATGATACTAACACTGATTAGTCGCTTTTTCTGGGACTCACTGTAATTCATAGCAAAAATTGCCTGTCTTTGAGGTGTCATTCCTGGGAAAGTATGTACTAAATACCCATCGTCACCTAAATAATTGAGAAGTGCTGCTGTCGGTAATCCCTCACAGGAGCTTTCATAAACTATGTATGTCCCACCTGAACTGACACCTATACCAGTAATCAGTTGAGAGAGTGTGTCACAACGCAAACCTATTATTTTCATAGGGTCTTGTTTATAAATTATGTCACACACCAATCTTAGAGTAGGTTTCCTAATTAACACATAATCAAAATACTTCTTTTCTTTCTTACTTAAATATTTCTTTTGAGAATACTCAGTTTTCTCCTGAAATGTTTTACTGTTCTCTAAAAGCTGACTTACTATGTCACAACCAGACATTCCACTATCACGCAAGCTGACAATCTCCTCCTTGGATAATTTTTGAGAACTGTTATCACTAACTATATTTCTATTGTCTGTTCCACTGGCAACATCCTTTATAAGCTTTTCAACAAGGCTTTCAGCCTTGCTACACTCCTCCAACACAAAAACATTTCTTTTCTTTTCCTTTGGCACCATTCTGAAGGTTGTGGAAAAAGGTCGTCCAATGATGTTATCCAGTTCCAATTGGTTGTTTCCAATCATCACTGACAATTTGTTGGAAATTTTGTGAATTTTTGAATAATTCTTCCTCTGTATGACTACATAGTCACCTATTTTCATCATATTTTCCTTGGAGCGCTGAGTGTGGGTTCCTAGAAAAGAAAGAAAGCATCAGAGTGTAAAAGGCACTAATAAATAGCGGATTTAGGTCTTTTTTTATCAATGTACAATGCGAGTTAAGGAGCTTGCTTACTTAAAACATGTAAGAACTAGTTGAAGACATTGTTACTTTGGTTTCTTACAAATTAAATATTTATTAAATCAATCAAAATGATATACTTTAATTGTAGTGGATGGTACACAAGACAGTGAACAGAAAGGTGTGAAAGTTGGAGCTGCTGAATGCAGCATTGTCAGATTGGTACATATGACAATCACTTTTTCCATAAGCAATGATTTCTTTCTCCTTACCCTTGGTAACATAAGGAAAGGAAGCAATTTGGGCCTCTGTCACTAGTTCTAACTCACATTTAGAAATAGTTTATGCAAAACAATTGTTATTTTTTATTTCCTGTGTAATAAACAATGTGACTGCTCTATATACAGCTCTTATCTACACAAACAGGAATTGCAGTACCGTAAACATTACAAAATCAAAGCCATTACTAAGACTGCATTCACAGTGGCTCCAACAATGGTCATCAGATGCCGTTTCCAAAGATTTCCCAATAACATCGGCCAACAGCTTGGTCATTGTGCGTCTGATCTCATTTGTCAGTTTTTGATGGGACTGAGGAAGTTAGGTTAGAATCTATTCTAGTATGAAGTAGGTTATATTTTAAACTTTAAGGATGGGATGGATACCATGATGCCTCTGTGCTTGGAGACAAGTGCGCAAAAGACACCGAATGCAAGGAAATAAGCTATATCTGTCTCAAAAAGAATGCTGCGAGTACTGTACACTCTGTCCTCAGTTACTGCAATTACCGGACAAGTTTTATGAAGATAAGAATTGAAGGGAAAAACACCATGCCACAAAAGTTAAAAATGCTTTAACTTTGTGATGCCACTTTCCTTCTCTAACCAGCGATTAGTGTCGGAAGGGAACACCATCTCTGAAACTAACAGGCCATAATTGATGTTTTCCATATTTATACACACGTATTATGAAAACATGTAGTTTCAATGAAATACCTCACTGGTGGTCTCTCATAAACACTCAGAGTGAGGTTTATTATGCTACAGTGGCAAGATGTGTGACTTCGGAGAGTGAAGTTTTTGCCAATGAGTTTAGAAGCACATAATGGTTAACTTATGTGGTGAACGTATGTGTTTCTTTTATAGGTTGCATGGATAAAATGTGTGTATGTGTGAGTAAGCAAATATTATGTAAATAATGAAAGGTAGATTTTTGGTTTCACAGCAGATCACTTTAATCTGAAAATGGTGAAAATTAATGCAGTACTGACAGGATATTCAGTTAATCACATTATAGTACACTTCATTGTTCTCCAAACACTTAACCAATGGATTTGAGAAAGGAAGTAACAATATTCCTGGGGGCGGTATTATTTCTGATTGAGTGTTGGTTTTAATAAAGAAAATCAACAACATTACAGTGCCTTTTAGTGCACTAGCACAGCTACCAAAATTCGGTATAGAACAAATTAAGAAATTCATAGTACAGGTATTTGTGGTGCAAAAGTGAAAATATTAGATTTTAAATTAGTATTTAGAGCATCTTAAATAACAATCAACAAATCACACAAAAACTCTGAAGCTGTACTTTTCAGAACATGGTGTAGACCTAATTATTAGAAAGATATAATTGACAGATGTCAAATCTCAAAGTGTCGCTTCTAGTTTTACTTCAATCAGAACTGCATCTTTAATGTGAGAACCAGATTTTTTAACAGACCTCAACTCACACTTCCGCAAGTACGTGGGTATTCGAAATCTGTTTTGTTGAATTTATTTAACATTGTGCAGGCATACGTCAATTACCCTTCAATGGCTGTCATTCAGTATACATTTGAAATACAAACATTAAGTTTAATGTAAGATACTCTGAACACCTACAACACTGAAAAGTGGAAACACTTATGTACACCCCATCTGCAAACCACCTCATGTAACAGAATCACCGCCCTACTGCCATAAAAACAACAGCAGCAAGGAGGAATAATAATCCAGAGACAGCTGATGTCCACCTACCACAACCCAGAATGACCAACTATAGTAACTTCACACAAAAGATACATCATCCTATAAATTATTTTTCCAGGTTATAATCCACACCTAAAATTTCTGATACAGATTTTGCCCACTTTTGGTTTCCAATAAAGCTGCAATTTCAGTCCACCAATAAAGCTGCAGTTTCAGTACATGGATTCCAAACTGTACCCGGTTATGATATTTTTTATGTTCAGGATGCCACAAACTCTGCCTCTAACTAAACTTACCAGTTTCTCACAGTTCATGTTTCATGTTGTTTCGGCCATTATAACAACAACAAAAAAGAAAACTCAAATGAATTTCACCAGTTGTCGTCTGAAATACGCACGTTTGGATAGTGAGATCAGCTACACTGTGACCATGCACAAAGAGGCGTACTGATTTGAAACAATTGGCTGTCTTTGGCTGATGTTTGTAGGCGGTGGAATCCACTAATATCAGTGCCACTCTGACCACACCCTAAGGAATATCAAAGACATGCTCAGAAATGCATTCACGAGCATTGAGTGACTGTTCCTTATGAACAACATACTATTGTGTATTATTCTTAGTGCAACATTACTATCTAGCTTTTTTACATACATTTTCATTCTCTCATACACATGATAGCCCTTCCTTCTTTGGCACTGCTAAACATCTAATGATCACACTTTCTCTTTTGCTTTCCACTCTTGACTTATCTTTTCATTCACTCTGTTGTCTCTCTCTCCAGTACCACAGCAGGCAGTAACATGCCGCATGCAATTTCTGAAAATTAGTTACTAGTCCCTTCCCTTAAAGCACCTTATCTGTAAAGAGGGAACATTTGGGACAAGGAGCTTGTAATTCAATCATTTCATTTGGGACAAGGAGCTTGTAATTCAATCATTTCATTTGTGACTTGTTGCTTGTCACATTTCATGTTAACAGAACTTTCTAAATTGTTTTACTATAGTATGAATATTTATTTTTAACTAGTCTTTCTTAAGAAGAAATCAGGTTAATTTCTGGTTATCTGCACCCATAGGAACAATAGTGAAGTATCTTAAATGTCAACAGTGCCGCCTTTAACAGCATTTATTGTTAATTTTCCACTGTTGGCCATTTCTGACTAATTTGGCATTTTCAGACACTAGTTGACATGCATGCATGAGGGACAAGCCTTCAAGCTGTCCAACCACTGGCATATAGCAGGCAAACATAAAACTTACCTGCCATATGTTGGTGCTGGATAGCTTAGTGGCTTGTCCTCACACTTGTCAGCAACTGTGTGAAAATGACATAATAGTCAAAACTAGCCAATAGCAGAAAATAATAATTACAAACAAAAGTGGAAATGTTGACACTTAAGAAATTTTGTACTGCTGTGGTACTTGCCAAAAGGAAAATAACTGAGTGAGATGTGAAATTTTACTGTAGTCCTATAAACAATTAAGGCTGAAGCAGATAGCAGATTTAGAGAGATATCAGCAACTGCACAAATAAACCAGAAAGCATTAGGCCTTCTTTGAGGAAAGGCACAAGCAATATCAGAGAAATTATCAACCTGCACACACAAGATACAGTTAGAAGGAAGCTTTCAGCAAAAATACTAAATACTAATCATGAATGTATCATTTTGCAAATGGATAATTATTTACTGAAGTTTTTTTTCATAAGGATTAAGATCAATTTTACACTGCAAGTTGAGAATACAGATAGAGTTACATTGCCAGCGAAGTACTGGATTTGCAGTATATGAGAAAGCTTACAATTCAGAAACAAAACCAGTAAAGATGGTTTCCTTGACAGAATGACTACTGTTGCTTGAAATCTGTGACAGAATTAGACCTTACATTATTAAAGCAAAGCACTGCAAGAATCTCTTTTCAACACAACAAAATATTTATCAAATCAAAAATATAAAGAAAAGTAAAGTTCAAATGTAATGAGGTACAGTTTCATGCAAACAATAATTGGAACACAACAGAATTGCTGAGTTAAACAAAATTATTCAGTAATGTCCTTGGGAATACATAATGATAATATAAGAGAAACAAAGGAGACAAAATTTTTAGTGGGTAAATATCAAAATTGATCTGTTAAGATGGTCAATGGCCCAGTAAGAGAAAATGCAGGCATCACTGTACATGCATTTCAAGAAATCTTTAACTGATTATATGTTCAAGGGATAAATCAGAAAGACAGACAGTTAACAATGACAGCACTGATAATGCAGTAACAATGGCAATGTGGTTTATAAAGCCACTAAAAGTATGAAGAAGGAAAGTGTGCCAGCAGACTCCGGCGTTATATTAAAACAGAAAGGAACTTGCAAAACTGGTTACTGAATGTCTACAGAGAAAAACAACTCCCTAATATTGGAACAATGCTGGATTTATTCTATTTCACAAGAAAGGAGACAGACAACAAGATATAAGAAGCTATCAGTCTCTTCTCCACAATGCACCTGTACAAGCAACTCACTAAAATTATCACCATCTACATAAGAAAAAACATTTGATTTAACCAGGCTCGCTTGACAAGTGGCTATACCACAATGAATCATTTACAAGTCATGAATGAAATTACAAAACAGAGCAGACAATATGAATATTGTAAAAAATCACTTTGTTTGGGGTACATATATTTGGAGTTACTATCAACAAAATCTTTACTGTTAGCCCTTGAAAATCACGGCAATAATTCATATTACATTAGCATATTCTCTTCTATTCACAGGAAGTTGTAACACACAACAACATGTTTAATGGGGTACAGGTAAGCTTGCATTCTCAGTGCAGATCCGTCGAACATCCAATTGTGCATGGGACTATGAGGCTTGCTTACACTACTGTGCCTGTCAACAGGCTCAAGGGATCATTTGCAGCTCAGACTGTGTGTGCACTGTCACCTTCTGGCAAGACTGGTTGGTTGCACAAGACAGTGCCCACTGGTGTAAACCACAGTGACATCATTCGAACATAGAATCATTATTGTGAGACACTGAAAATCTGCCTCACTCACAGATAATAACAATATCTGATGACAACTACCTACAAATTATGGCTTACTGGAGGAGAATGTGACTGTGCATTGCCTATTCCAAGGCAACTGAGAGGGCTGGGTCGACCAAGATGCATGGAACTATCTCCACATAATCAATACGGCTTTCAGGTACCCATTATGGAAAAAAAAAGACTCCTCCCCCACCCCACTCCCCACTTGTTGAACAGTGAAAGAGGAGGGCAAGGGAACACCTGGAATGGAACCTAGATCAATGACATCGGTTATCTTAACCAACAAGTGGAGAATTTTTTGAAGCCTTATGATCACCACAGAAGAGATGGTTATGTACAATCAATAAGTGGATTACCCTTTGGTAGCTTATTTAATTCAGTCCATAATGAGCATCACCGTGTCCAATAATCACTCGTTTTGATGACAATGACATTCTGTACCACTTGTTAATTTTATTAATTACAAAACAGTTCAGTTAAAATTTTCATTAATTTTGGTTACTGAAATCACTCAAAAGTCTTTGAACATTAAAGTTCTCGAGTATCGCAGATGTCAGTGTGCATATTGTCATGTTCAGAATGTGCATGGTAGTAGCATTAGTCAACACTGAGGACGCACCTGATATAGGTATTACTTGTGAGCCTTCTAATCACTAACTGTCAATTTCGGATGATGTGATATTGCTTATAGATGGGCATTAATAACAAACTGTTATGTTCAAACTATGTAATACTTTAAAATACGAATATGTCAGATTCTATGTAATACTTCAAAATACGAATACGTCAGATTCTACTGGCAATATTGTGAACAGGACAGATTGCTAGTCACCATGTAGTGGAGATGCTGAGTCACAATTAGGCGCAACAAGAAGACTGTCAAGTAAGCTTTTGGCGAAAAAGGGCTTTATCAGAATTATGCAACACACACACACACACACACACAGGCGCGCGCGCAGCCACAGTCTCTGGCTGCCGAGACCAGACTGCGAGCATCAGCACATGATGGGAGAAGCAATCTGGGTGGTGGGGGTCAGGACGAGGCTGGGGCAGTTAGGGGGATAGTTAGCAGCGCAGGAGTGGGGGACGGTAAAGTGCTGCTTTTAGGAGGGTGGGGAGAGGGTAAGGCAGCTGATTTAATTTTGCAAATTTTTTTGCACATATTTCTACACATTTGAGGTATTTTTACATGTTTTTAGCCTCCACCATGAACCCTTGCTCCGTCTATTTTCATCAATACAGAAAATTTCCTTATCCATGGCCAGAATCCAGTCCCACACACTGATTCTGCATTGTTGCTTAGCTCATGGGATCCGCCCAAATGGCCTTACCTTCAAATTACCCATTGCCGGATGCAACCCTTCCTTCCACTATGACCTCAAACTGTTCGGATTCTGCCAATCCTTAACCCTCACCAACATAGTCCAGCAAAACCATAAGAATCAGGCCCAATGCTCCTTGCAGTACCTTCTCTCCATCCATAACATTCTCCTGACATGCAATCTCATATCACACACTGAAACTCTTGCCCTCCAGGAACTTGAACAGCATGCACAACGCCACCTCAAAAAACTCTCCAACCTGTCCACTTCCTACTCCCACCTTGGACTGCCACTATCCACCACCTCTACAACAACCTCCAAACCCCCGCCACATCCCCTCATAGCTGACAAACCCTGCCTCACAGACTACTACATTTATCCCACCCTCAAAACTCCCTTCAACCCCCACGTAGAATCCAGAACCTCAACAGACCCGAAACAAAGTCATGAACACTTCCTCCAAAAGCCTGAGCCACGCAGCAGTATCAGTCCTTTCCAAAGGCCTCACCTTTTACCACACTACAAAATTCAATCATGCAGGGCTTGTTAAAGACCTCCTCTCCTTCTCCCGGTCTCTACAGTAGAAACACTTTTTCGTCACCAACCAAAGACCAAATGTTGAACCCTGCCTGATTCAGTTCACTTCTTCATCCAACTATGATCCACCCACACTGTCCCCAAATCACCCGCTGTTAACTTTCCAGAATTTCTTAACCTCTAATCTTGCCTCAGCATCATTCACCAAATCCCTCAACATGCAAAATAATCTAACTTCTGCAGAAAGAACTGCAATCCCACATAAAAACTTATCCCAACCTTATAATCCTACCTGCTGACAAAAACTCCACCACTGCTGTTTTGAACTGCAAGGATTACCTGGCAGAAGGACTTCGCCAGCTGTCAGATTCACCTACAAACCCTGCCACGGTGACCCTACAGTGACACAGTATCCTTCCTACAGTGGTATTCCACTGCCCACCAAACCTGCACAATAGCCACATCCATTCCTACACAACCTTTGCTCCCAACTCCTTGCCTCGTGGCTCATATCCCTGTAACAGTCCTAGATGCAAGACCTGTCCTGTACATCTTCCACCACCACCACCCACTTCCAGTCCAGTCACAAGCATCACCCATCCCGTCAGAGGCAGGGCTACCTGTGAAACCAGTCATGTGATCTACAAGCTATGCTGCAACCACTGTGCTGAGTTCTATGTGAGTGTGACAACCACAAGCAATCTGTCTGCATGGATGGTCACTGACAAACTTTGCAGATTGGCCACCCACTTGCTGATCATTCTTCATTTTAATGACTGCTTCACAGCCTGTGCCATCTGGATCCTTCCTACCAACTTTTCTGAAATGCACAATTGTTAACTCTCCCTGCAGTATCCCCTATGTTTCCATAATCCTCCTGGCCTCTACCTTTGTTAGTCATTATCTTTACCCACATATCCCCTTCCCTGTTCCCACTCCAACTCTCTGTTTCACCACCATATCCAGTCTTTTTACTTCTATCCTTTTCTGCTGCCCCCACCCTTCGTCTAATGTCCCAACTGTTAACTGTACCTAGTTGGGGAAGTGAAATCAGTCCACAAGAGAGACTGCTTAAAAATCACTCATTTGGCCCATCCTGGAATAATATTGCTCAGGTGTGTGGGCCCCATACGAGATGGGACTAGCAGGGGACATTGAACGTATACAGAGAAGGGCAGCATGAATGGTCACAGGCTTCTTTAATCTGTGCAAAAGCATCACAGAAATACTGAAGGAACTGAACTGGCAGACTCTTGAGACAGACGTAAGCTATCCTGAGAAAGTCTATTAACAAAGTTTCAGGAACTGGCTTTAAATGATTACTCTAGGAATATACTACAACCCCCTATGTATCGCTCACACAGGGATCGTGAGGATAAGATTAGAATACTTACTGCATGCACAGAGGCATTCAAAGTATCATTCTTTCTGCACTCCATGTGTGAATGGAATAGGAAGAAATCTGAATAACTGGTACAATAAGACGTACCCTCCACCATGTACCTCACGGTGATTTGCAGTGTATAGGTGCTGGAGGTAGATGTAACTGCCCTACCCTCTCCGCACCTTGTCCCTGTATGCTCTCATAAGCAGCACTTTACTGCCCCACACCCCTGCCCTGCTATCCTTCCCCCTCTTCGTCCCAGCCTCCTCCTAACCTCCGCCACCCATACTGCTTCCCTCATCATGCGTTGCTGCTCGCAGTCTGGTCTCGGCAGTCAGACACTGTGGTCGCGCGCGTGGTTGTGTGTGTGTGTGTGTGTGTTTTTTTGTGTTATTCTGATGAAGGGCCTTTTGGCCGAAAGCTTACTTGTCTGGCTGCCTTTTTCTTGTGCCTATCTGGAACTCAGAAGCTCCACTATATGATAAGTAATAATGTATCCTTTTCATAATACTGTCTTTATTCCATCCTGGATTTCCTATTGTCAGATTTTACTGGTTTTGATGTGATACAAGAATCAACAGAATTTTGCCTTATAGAAAATGTTGCTGGTTACAAATCTGATTTTCCAAATTTGTAACCAGCAATATTTTCTTTAAGTCAAAATTCTATTGGTTCTTGCAGTACATCAAAACAGTAATCTAAGCTAGTCATTTTTACATCATTATGTAGTTTTGGAACATAAGCACTGTTATTCTTCCTTGATGTGGATCCCTCATTTACATGTGTAAGTGCCATATTCCAAATAATAATAAATTACATGAAAATATGAATTAGTGAATTCATTAATGCTGTAAGTCATTTTGTACAGAAAAATTACTGCAACAAAAGTAATTAGTCGAAAGTCCGAATCTAACAACAGTTAGGGCAATACCCGCAATACAAATTTGTTTGACAAGGAACTTTAATTATTTCAGAAGATAATTAGTTCCTGGTAACTTAAAATATATAACTGGAAAGTTGGAATATTTAGTTTCTGAATGGTGTAAGTCACCTTTCTCAAATATACTGATTAGTTCATACAGTTTCTCATGTTGCAAACTGTATTACTGACATCAATTAATTATATTTTCAAATTATGAGTAGGTGTCAAACTGATGAAACTCAAAGACAGTTTTCTTCACTTTCTAACCTGTTAGTAATGGCAAAAACTTCCATCCAGAAATATTTCTGTGAAGAGCTCATAGCTGCATCAAGAACACAACAGTTTATGCTTGAGAGTTTCCCCACACTACAGTGGCCACCACCCACCAGCCGCCTGGTGCCAGCCACCATCCAACTATGTGATTGCAGCACAGCATGCAATCTGTTCTCACATTGGAAAGCATTAAATTATTGTTACGTTTCAATTTTACATGCAAAATAACTTTAATAAACCGAGTAACATTGTGCAGTACACAACACACACAGGTTGCTATGAGTGTATTTATCAAGTCTCGCAGTTATGTGTTGCATTTCGCATACCTTAGTCTTATGAAAGTTGTGTAAGTGTTATAAAATAGCATCACAAGTAAAAAGGTCTAACATTTATGATACACTGTTTGCTTTGAATTTAACAGAAGGATTCAGGCAATGGAAGCTGCTCAAATCATTTGTATCGAGTATGGGCAAGTGCTATACAACAACTTATATCTGAAACGGATTTTCTTGTTCAAGAAAGATCATTCTATATGAATGATTTTCCACATTTAGGAAGTCTCAATAACTGACTTATGTAATGATCTGTGACCACTGAACATTCACGTGACAGCTGCATTCAATAGGTAAGGTTCAGAAATTGGATGTAGGAGGACAGTATGCTTTAATTTAAAGGAATAAAAATTAAAGGGATGACTACTAAAATGTTTTTACTTGAAAGCCATCAGTTCATTCACTGAGGATTCCTATGTAACACTGTTATTGGTGATGAGTTGTGATCTTTATGCTAACTTCTTAAGAAGAAATTAATGACAGAGTCCTAACAAAAGACACCTTCTCGGACAATAGGCTGTGTGAATGAGTAATATTTTGCATATGGTGGCACAAAATGGGTATCATGCACTGCAATCTCCTCCCCAGGCACGTGTCCATTGCAGCTGGCATTTGTTGCTAACCACTAAGGCAACTTTCAGTTGCACTATATAAAAAACGATCACCAAAACTATTTCAAGTGTTACTACTATACAATCACACATTCTGCTGACATCACAAGCAAAACTATTCAGGGGAAGTCATCCCTCACACATTTATTCTGCTTATCTTATGCCTTCAGGTGTTTTTACCTCTCACACTCCATATCAGATAACTACCAAGAAAATTCCTTTTCAGAGGAAAATACACTTCAAACCTGGCTTGACATCCTCAACTCCGAACAAGTAGGTTTCCATAGACACGGAATCGGTAAACTGCCTGAGCATTTCACACGATTTAGATTTGTTGGAGAGTATATATATATGTTGGAGAATATATAGCTGATGATTAATTTTTGTCTTATTTTACTGTTGTGTTCAAAAAACTAATGGGAGAATGCTGTTAAATTATGTACTGAACTAATACAAATGAATTACAACTTACCACCATAACCTTCTTACAAAAGCCTAAACCAGCACGAATTATTACAACGTTGCACACTTTGGACTTCAAAATGGTCTGTGGTTACCTGCTCTCCTCTGTCATACTCAAGTAGCGTGGAAATTCGAAAGTTTGAGTGGCTGCATAAAGAAACCCAGTTAATAAACTATTTAGTGCCACAATCTCATAAATAACATTGTGTATTCACAAAAACCGAAAATTATGTCAGCAGAGACAGAAAAAGGCATTATCAACTGTGAATGGAGAAGCTGCCTTATTGATTTTCGATCTGGCTGTTATAGATCTGTCACAGAATAGGTAAAAAAGTGGCCTACACTGAGAGCTACTAATGCAGCCTTCACTTTACAGCACAACCCTTTACCTCATAGCTAGCACAGACTTGCCGCACTTATCTGTCTCTTATTGCCCAGAGCTGTCAAGTACACATAAATTGCAATGTGAAAGACAAGATAAGTTGCAATTTCCATGTGTAACAACCTCCAAGGAGTTTAAACCATAAACTGATAATCTGATATCACATCTTAAGTGATAATCTCTCAGATTATTCAGTGGAAATGACAAGGAAACATCAAGTAACTTTAGCAGGATAATTCTGTGCCATCCAGGAACTAATTCAATTGTCACAGAATTTCCAAACACATTCTCACTGTTGCTGTGTTTCAGTTATTCTACCAGCAGTAAGAATTTGTTTTTCCAGCCAGTGTGTTCCTCGAGCAGGCTCAGGAGTGACTCCCAGCTCGTGCTTTAAACAAGCATGCACAGAGGGCCAGAATACCAAAAGTATATGTCAATGAGTTTTATTCCTGTTTCTGTATCTAGGTTTAGAGCCCAGAGTGTAGTTAAAAATAATACTCAGCTGCACCAACTGTAAACTAAACATCATAAATCAATGCCTGTCACAATTACTTTCGTTTTTCTATTTTAAAAGAACTGAAAACTGAAGAATTCACTAACGAAACATGATTCACATTTTTGGAGCATCTTCAATGATTATACTGTAAAAATTATGAGTAGTCAACTTGTCTTTTGATCACTACAGACTTAGAATGGTTCAGCAGACTGTGAATAAAAGGGAAATTCAGGAATATAATGATAATAATCGCACATGCACCAACAGGGGCAGAAGAAGAAGAAGAAGAAGAAGGAGGAGGAGGAGGAGGAGGAGGAATAAAAGGACAGTTCTATGAAGACCTAATAAAAGAACAGTTCTACAAAGACTTTGAATGTACATGAAAACCCTGACCTACTGTTAGTTTTGGTAGACTTCAATGCACAGTCGAGCAAAATGAATGTGGAAAGCTATCAGGGAGAAACACTTTACATGAGGAAAGTAATGAGAATGGAGCTGCATTTATGTCAGTTTGGTACTAGCAATAATTTACTCACTGAGTGCTTGTTTTCCACACAAAAGAATACTTAGCTGGAACATGGAATCAAGTAGTTTACAAAAAAGGCCATGTGTTATTGAAAGCAAGATATTCCACATGTAAGGAGTTGCAAGAATCCAAACTGCGGTTCAGACAACTGTGCTGGAAAAACTATTGTGAGAGAGAAGTAAGGTGTAATATTTAAAACTGGAATGGTAAAATAGCAAATTGGAACACAGAAAAACTGAATTATATCGAAACTGTAAAAGCATACAACATAAACACCCTGATAGCTGGTGAAGAAACAATGGTAAATCAAGATAGATAGAACAGAATGCAAAAAGTGGTGAAGAGCCAACAGAAGAAACAACTGGGATAAGAAGAAAGGAAAGGAATGGATGGTTTGATAACTAAAATAAACTAGCACAAGACTAAAAATACAGCAAGACTGAGAATGCTACAGAGGGAGACAAGAAGAAATGTAAAGGTTTATAAACAATTAAGGTCTAATGCTGATAGGATATGTAATAAATAGAAAACGGAATGGCTGATACCAAAATTTCAAGATATAGAAGAAGTAATGGAACAGAATGAAACAAGAATTATTTCACCAGAAGGAATGGCCGACCAAAACTACATGGCTCAACAACGAACTGACTGACCATACGAAGATGGAGATACGAGGATGGAAGGGAAAAACAGAGATATGGAAGAAGACTATGGAGGAGGCCAAGACCCATCAAGGGCTGTAGTGCTGAAAAAGAAGAAGAAGGAGAAGAAGACGAAGAATCTCCATCAGAAGTCCTCTCATTACTTCAGCACTCCATAATGTAAGAGCAAAAAATTTGTGGTTCCTCACAGTTGATTATTTGTGACAGTGTGGCACTGAATAATTTATTAACTGGGCTTCCTTGTGCATCTCTTCCAACTGTCAAATTTCCATGCTGCTTGAGCATGACAGAACACAGGTGAAGTTCAAAATACATAACATCTTACTAATTCATGGCAGTTTAGGCACACTCATGTTACAGGTACTTTTAAGTTTTATTAAAATATACTTAATCAGAAGGTTACAGTGGCAAGTTGTAACTCATTTTATCAGTACTGTGCATATTTTAACAGCACTTTTCCATTAGTTTGTTGAAAACAACAGTAAACATATGACAGAAATTAATCATCAACTATATATTCTCCAACATATCTAAACAACATGCAATGCTCATGTAGTTTGCAGATTCCATGCCTAGAAACCTACTTCTTTGGAGCTGGGGATGTCAAGTCAGATTTGAATGCATTTTTGACAGAAAAGGAATTTTCTTGGTGATTGATTGATAAGTAGTGTGAAAGGCAAACACCTGAAGGTGTAAGATAAGCAGAGTAATTGTGTGAGGGACGACTTCTTGTGAATAGTTTTGTTTGTGAAGTTAGCACAACACATTATTGTGTAGTAATAACACTTAAAATAGTTTTGTTGGTTCTTTTTCATATACTGTGACTGAAAGGTGTCAGAGTTGTTGGCAAGAAACACAAGCTGTGGTGAGCACACCCTTGGTGAGAAGTCTGCAGTGTACAACACCGATTTAGTGCCATCTGATACAAAATATTACCTGTTCACACTGCCTACTGCTCGAGGAGATCTCTCTTGTTATTGCTCCACCATCAATTTCTTCTTAAGAAGTTAACATAAAGACATCACAACTCATCACCATGAACAATGTTGCACAGGAATCCTCAATGAGTGAAATGACGACATTCAAGCAAAAATATATTAATAGGCACTCCTTTAATGTTTGTTGCCTTGAATTAGCGCATGCAGTACTCCAACACCCAACTTCTGGAGCTTGCCTTTTGAATGTAAATGTCACCCCAATGTTAAACGGTCTCAGTTCATTACATACATCATTTGTTGAGACTTCTTGAATTTGGAAAATCATTTGCACAGAATGATCTTTCTTCAAACAAAAAAATCCTTTTCTGATCCACAGAAGCCTTCATGTGTTGTATTACTACATGATGTTCATTTGGTTTATCAAAGTTATTTTGCGCAGAAAATGAAGCTACAACAACAAACAATTTTATGCTTACCAATGCAAGAGTAGAAATATGTCCACGACATGCACTGCATACCATGCTACAATCACCTTGCTGGATTGCAGCTGGCTTAAGCCAGTTGGTGGGCAGTGAGCACCTTACAGTGAAGAAAATCTCAAGCATAAACTCTTCTGATCCTGATGCAGCGACAAGTTCTTTCACAGAAATGTTTCTAATAAGTTTTGCTCTTACTGGTGTGCTTGAGAGTGAAGAAAATTATTTTTGAGGCTCCACCAGACTAACACCTTTAGAAGGCAGCAAAATGTGGTTTAAAAAATAAAAGAAGGAGTGGATTTGAACTCTTGGCTTTGTGTCTGCATTGTGTGACATTTACTGTTAGACCACAAGCAGATAAAGCACATAACACTTTTAGCAGAAGCAACACTTCCTACAGACATTTCCACAGCCTACAGTGCTACAAGATTGTGCAGATGGCCGGATATAGGGGCAAGTGTTCAATTGGTGCCTTAATTCAATGACACAGACTTGGACTCTGCTTTGGCCACATTTTGTGTCTAAGACTTTACCAATGCACATCTTATAGGTTCGGCCAGTAGATAGGTCAGTCAAGTTTCAAGCTGGTATTTGTAAGGATGTTGAGCTCTTCTTGTTGTTGTTGAGGGTAATTTGAGGGATGTGCAGGTTTGGATAGGATCCACCAACCTGTTGTCCAGCCCTACAATTAACATTTCTGAAATGAGCTCATCCTGAAAGACTTTAACCATCCAATGAGGTACACTGTAACAAAGTTAGGCCATTAACTCATAACTAATTGAAAGTGGAGGCACACATAACAGCATGAAATGCAGCCTGACACATAGCAACAATAGTATAGATACTATAGTTTTACATTTATCGATTTACACATGTTTTATATAACTTGTGGACAACAAGAGAGACTAGTATCACAAGTCTTATATGGAGGAACCTGTGACAGTAAAAGTTTGGCCACAATACTTCATAAATTCCAGTTGAAAGATGCTGGACTGATAGAATTTAGCACAAGTTACAGATCAGTTATACATTTCAGATTGCAGCAGTATGGACTATCCTGTATATCATGCATTGAGTTGAATTATTCTTGGATGCTGAGTATGAGGACTTGACATCTTTCCATTATATTCTGAACTTCAAGTGAAGCTACTTGATTTCAGTAAATCATTGTGGTTTTCCTGAACTTAGTCAAAAATAGGATAGAGCTGAACATTAACTTAGGAGCTGTATGTTGAGTATAGGAACATTACTGGCCTGCTCCACACAATGTAACTTGGAGAAACAGCAACATTTAAAAATGTAAATAAACTCTTCTTGAGTATTATTAACTGATTTTCTGCAAATAGACTTTCATTAGAGTTATTTAACATAATACAGTCTGCAAATTGGTATGGCACAAGGCCTGATCACATCATTACAAACAGCGCCTCAAACAAAATCTATTATTGGAACAGAATATTGTAAATTATTAGGTGTCTATATTTACATGAATCTGATCTGAAAGTCAGGTGTTATGGATCATCTAAAAATCTACGCCCTGCAGCTTCTGCATTACGGATAACAGCAGACTTTGGGGATTAAGATGTTAAAAAGTTGACTTATTTTTCTTATTTTCATTCACTTCATTGTGTTTGTTGTGCAGATATGTGTAATAAGGATAACATGTGGTGTCCACTCTGGAACCCTTTTTAAGCAGCTAGTTAAACAGCTGGGCGTTCTGACAGCATTCTCGCAGTATATTTACTTCATCATGACATCAGTCGTCAACAACCAATCTCAGTTAAAAATGAACAGTAGCATTCACAAATATAATGCTAGGAGGAGGAATGAATTACAGCATCCATCTGTAGTGTGGCACAGAAAGGAGTGAAGTATTCACTCATAAAAATCGTTGACCTTTCACCACAGTGAGGTGAAACTCTAATAGATAATATCTGCTTGACAACTCCTTCCACTATGTTGTCATGACCAAGGAATAGTGTATCTGTATGTCATATTATAAGGAGAAAAGATTCCAATGAAAGCTTCTCAGTGGCACACTAGTCTGCTCAACTTAGCTCTAGAAGTGCAGGCCTGTCTACTCTGAGAGACGACCGAGTGGTGGGAAAGATATTTGGAAAAGATAATGTGTTTGGATAAAGGTGTTCACTGCGTTATCACTTGAAGGTCAGCATGTGGTTACAACTCGTCAGAAGGCTGAGAAGGTGAAAAATGTGGCTAACAGGCTTGTCTATTAGAGAGAATGTTCCAGCAGGCCAGAAAGACAATAAAGAGCATCGTGTGCAATCATAACTGAGTGGAAAAGACCCTCAATAAGTGTATAAAAGGGCAGCTATTGCCAGTATCAAATCAGAGAGTGTGAGAATATCAATGAAATATTCAAGCAGTAACCAGTCAGTGAAGCTGAGGCAGAAGCCAGCAACACTGGCAGACAGCAGCAGCTACTGAAGAAACAGCAGTACTTCACCCACAGACAGACAGTATTACTCTTGGTGGCACAACTACAACTTACAGACAAGTAGCAAGCTTACGAGTGTCTAATTTATGTTTCAATGAGTAGTACTGAACGGTCTGACTTTGTCTCAAATAGTAGTGTTGTGGATTTTATTTGCTAGTAATAATAAGTAGCTGAATAGTACTTGTCTCCTGTGAAGTATGCTAAGGAACCAGTGGTATAATGATTAGGCCAAGTAACCACTGATTTAGTGGTTAGGTCAAGCAGCCGTTGACTCAGTAGATGACAGAACAAGTGGCAACAACTGGACTTGTCTCTGAGTTCGGCACCCAAGGTAGTCCGTTTAATATTGATTAGAAGCTAGTGGCTCTTGCCTCTCAATAGTGGAAAGCGTATGTGTAATAGGATGGAATCAATGTGAAAGAAGTTCCAATTGATGTTAGTTGATCTGCTGATCAGACCTTGCATATAAATATGTCTAACAGTTAATAAACTTATTTACAGAGTTTATATCAACTTGCTACTTTGGCAGATCATCATCCCCATCAAAGATCCTACTCTGCTTCTCATCACCCACCCTAAACAATGAAAGAGGTTCTATTCCATCTCAATTCCATTACAAAGGTTAGAAGACAGCACAAAAGAACAATATTGTCATCAATGTCCAGAAAGCACCATGCAAGCCACACCAACCTGATATTGGTAGCTAGGACCTGTGCCAGGATGTAACAACAAACAAGAATTCCTGAAAGTATAATACAGAACTACAGACAAGGAAGGTGGGTGGGGGGAGTGAAAGGGAGAGGGGGATGGGGCGTAAAGCTAAATATAAATTACCAAATGTAAGAAACAATTAAGGTAAGTTAAGATTAATGTAAAAGGCAGTTATGTAAATGGCCAGCTTGTTGCCATATTTTTCACTAACAAAAATGTATTATAACTGTAAAGCAACTGAATCATTACACATCATAGAAAGAGATTACAATAATGATCATAGAAAGAGATAACAATAATGATCGAACACACAAATAATTCACTAATCCCTTGAAATTCAAAGATCCACTGTTCCACCAGCTTCCTTGAGAGTCACCAAATGGTTGGCCCATCCCAATGTTTGAAACATTATCACTAGTAGTATGGACCAGGTTGCTAATCGCAATAATACTTCACTTTGTACTGTGGCTCTTTTGTACCTCATTAGTTGTCTTCAATAAGAAGGGAAGTGTTTTAGTTAGTGCCATGTTGCACAATGAGCATTCAAGCACTGCCGGAACACAACTACTTTTGCTTATCACAATCCGTTTTCTTTCTTTCAGTCCCCTAAATTCAATGAGCCAATCTCCCAAAGGCCTCTTGATTGTCATTATGGGAAGAGTATAGTGCAGGCAAAAATGATACTTAGGTTAATATGTGACAGTTTACAATTTTCGAGTTGCCTTAAACTTGGGTTATCTGTACAATTCACAGAGCAATTCATTCACTCTATGGTAAGTAACTTGCATAACAAAATATGGCAGATCTTTTAAAAATGATAGCCAATTGTTTTGCAGGTTTCCTTGAGCATGATAACAAATATTTCATGAAGTTCCTGTCTCAGTTTTGTACAATCTGAAATCAGCCTGCTGAAGTTAAGTCTCCTTGATACTTATTTCTGGTGACTCTTCTTCCATTTACACCCTACTTTTTCCATACAGATTCATCTAAATAAGTCCCTGTTAATAAAAGTGTACACATAACTGTCCTACTTACCATCATCAGAAGCCTCATCCACTTCCATAATGGCAGGGACAAATGTCTACTTTTCTAGTAGCACTTCACTAAAACCACTGTAAATTATGAAACCAATATAAATGCACACAAATACAAATAATAATGTTGCAGACACTAATATTTGCACAAAAAGAAAAAAAAATAATTTAACTTAATTTATAAGCAACAAGGATACACTCACTACAACATGCAAGAGAGATTCCAGCCCACCTTCCAGCCAAGCTGTTGACAATCACCAGGATAAATTCAACATATGGCTAACTTCAGTTCAGAAGAAGCTGCCAGAGTTCTTGAAAACTAGTAACCAGAGAATGTTCACATTAAATCTAAAAAAAATAATAAAAATAAAAATTAGTTCAATGAATATTAAAGAAGTACATAGTAAGAGTCAACAAATGTACGAGAACTGTTCAAAAAGTATCTAACTTTTATTTATAAAATCAATCTTTATTCAGATACAATTGTTTGACACTAGTCAGCTTCAAACTAGTCCCATTAAGCTTCTACAAGCTCTCCAAATGCTGCTACCACTGCTACAAGCATTACTGGGAAGCCTCTTTTGGTGTGGCATGGTGCTGCTCCATCAAATTTTGCATGTCTTCCATGTTCTGAAATCTGGTCCCATTCTGTCTTTTCGGTTTAGGGAAAAGTGAGAAATCACTTGGTCTAGTTCAGGAGGACAGGGAGGCTGACAAATCACAGCCATGTTGTGTTTGGCCAGAAAACTCTGAATAATTGAAAACAGAGTGGATGGCTTATCATGCTGAAGGTGACGACTGCCTGCTGCCCTCAAGTCCAACTGATTGCATCTCACTGCTTCACAAAGATGACACAGAACATCCTGCTAGAACTCCTTATTGATGTTGGTACCTTCTGGGGTGTACTTGTGATAGACCACACAACTGGAGTAAAAAAAGACAGTCAACAGAACTTTCATGTTGCTACAGACCAGCCTCGCTTTTTCGGGTCTCGGGGATGACTGATGCTTCAATTGTAACAAATGGGATTTTGGTTCTGGGTCATTCCCATAAACCCAAGACTCACCACCAGTCATCACTGTGTTAAAAAAGTTGGTATTAGTGTTCAGAGTACCCAGCACGTCCTGTGCTATCTGCAAATGACATTTCTTCTGCTAGGTTGTTAGCAACTTTGACACAAATTTTGCTGAGATCCTCCTGAAGTGCAAATGTTCCATTAAAACACAATGAAAGGGTCCAATATCAATTTTAACCTTGTCTTCAAGTTCTCCGAATGTGATACATCTCTGCTGCACACCACAGTCCTTACGTGATCAATAACAACTTCATTTGCAGAGGTTCAGGGCCTACCTGAATGTGCTTCACTCTTCACTGATGAGTGGCCATCTTTGAAGCAGTTGCACCATTCCTTTATCCATGTGGTATCAATTGCTTTATGCCCAAACACTTGTCTAATCTTGTGGATTGTCTCAACTTGAGAATCGCCGAATTTAAAACCAAATTTGTCACAATAATGTTGCTCCAGTTTTTCTGTCATTTTGCCCACAACACAAAATCCAGTGACTACTGCTTACACACTTTCACTTGTTAATGATGAGCCAGTGATTGGTTGTTTACACACTCATGAAAAAAAAAAAAAAAAAACCTCAGGCATGTACCCTGCTTATGCCTCCAAACATGGAGAAAGCATGCATGCCCCGATACGACTGCTTGTTTTGACAATAAAAATAAGACTGGATACTTTTGAACAGCCCTCGTATTAAAACATACGTGTACACAAGCCAGAGATATGATTTTTCAAGTGTTTTTACAAATAAATAAGATGGTTCCATAAAAACTACAATTTGTGGTATGTGGTAAACAAATGACCTTGCAAACACTAATGTGTGTAAATATTATATTGAATTGTGACATGTAACCTATTATTGATTGTTGTAATAACTAACTGTAACAGTAAGATTCATATGCATAACATTTGCTTGTCACCATATTGATATGTCCATGCAAAAAATTGTAAATAATTCAATTTTTTAAAAAGAATTACTTCAGCTTTTGGAGCTGTAGATTTATTACAAAAGGTAACTACATAAGGATACAATCTTCCTTTTTTTTCCCTTTGAGTTACTCACAGACTGTGGGGACACTGCTAAATATTGATGGACTTGGGTTGGGTCAAAATCTCCATGGAAACCAAATTTACTATAAGAAACAACAAATAATCATGGAGATGGTTAGTTATAATTTCCTCTTGTTGTTGTTTTTAGTCCAAACACTTAATTCTAGCAACTCTCAGTATTAGTCTATTCTGTAAAAGTTTTGCCATCTCTAATACCACAATCAACATCCCACTTTACCTCTTATCTGTAATCATGTCAAAAAACAAATGTTTTCAAAAAATAGTTTAACACTTAAAATTTATATTCAGTGTCAACAAATTTCCACTTTTCAAAAACACCTGTCTTTCTATTACCAGGCTGCATTTTATAGTCTGTTTACTTCTGACATTAACAGTTTCTTGCTGCCCAAATATAAATTATTTTAATATCTTATTTCCTATTTTTTTCTTATAACCTCATTTCAAGACACTATCAATTGCATTCAATTGTTCTTCCAAGTTCTTTGCTGCTTACAACAGAATTACAATGTCATAAGCAAATCTTAAGGCTCCTAATCACACACCAACTGACCAGTTGAGAAACTGGACTTTCTTATTTATTCTCCTTGAACTTTAATTCCAGTCCCAAGTTTGATTTACCGCTTGTTCTATGTCCAGATCGAATAATATGGGGGATAAACTGCAACATTGTCTCATTCCCTGTTAAACTGCTGTTTCTCTTTCATGTCGTTTGACTCATATAACTGCAGTCTGGTTTCTGTGTAAGTTGTAGATAGCGTGATAACTTCAGAATTTCAAAGAGCTACTTCAGTCAACATTTACAAAAGGTTTTCCTAAACCAGGAAATGATATCCATGTGGGTTTGCTTTTCTTCAACCTATGTTTAAGATAAATCATAACGCCAGTATTGCTTACAATTTGATGAATGTTTTTATTCACAATTTGTCAGTGTAAATTTATTAAATCGAAAAGCTTTTCTTCAGGGAAAATAAGATCAAAAAGTCAAATTCAGTCAAAATAAGGAATAATACGATCACCAACAGATCAAATCTGACAGTGGCAATGTGTGCTGTTAAGAAGTGTATGTATGGAGCCCACTGTCTCCAGAGAGCATTCTTAATCTCTTATACACTTCATAAACAGAGAGAAAGGCCATGCAGTCATTGATTGAGAGATACACATAAGATCTAGAGAGGATCAATTCCTGAAAACTTCCTTGACTGTTCTGCTCAAGATACTGAGTTATTCCAAGTTTTGACCAAATATATTTGTGGAAGGTATTATCATCTCAGAAGTCAAGCAACATTGGACGAACCTCCCCAAACAGTGTAAAAATTACAAGACTTGATGATTATCACTGAGCAATTCTTCTATGCCTAAGTATCAACTAAAGATTAATTCAACCAAATATTTTTAACATACTGGGACAGAATGTATCCCAAGAGATAAATATAATTGCTACGTAACTTGCATAGAGACAACAAATCAAAAAAACATGCAATACTGAAACACCCAGAGCAGGCAATATTAACTGGAGACAACTTTAACCTACCAAGTATAAACTGGGATGTGTATGGATTAACTGTAGGTGGTATTGACAGACAGTCTTCTAAAGTAGTTTTGTACACATTTCCTGTAAACTGTGTTTAGCAGCTAGTTCAACAGTGCACATGCAAAGGAAATATTTTAAACCTTGTAGTAAAAACAGGCTTGGCCTTAACAAGAGCCTCAATATAGATGGAAATTAGCGATCACAATATCATAGTAACAACGGTTACTAAAGTTAGCAAACCCATCCGGAAGGCTAGGGGAGTATTTTTCCTAAAAAGAACAGATAAGCAGTTGTCAGCATCCCACTTAGACAATGAACGGACATCATTTAGTTCCAGCACAACAGACAAGGAGGAATTATGGGCTAAGTTAAAAACTGATAGTAAATCACACTCTGGAGTAGTATCTGCAAAGTAAGTGGATTAAGTATGGAAAAGACCCATCATGATAAAGCAACAAAATTTGAAAAATGCTGAGGAAGCAGAGACTTGTTCCACTCTCATTTCAAAAAAGAACGTGTCAATGTCGACAGGCAAAAGTCAGTAAAAATTTGTGCAACTGTAGAAAGATCAATGTGCAAAGCATATAAAAATTTACAGTGTCATACCACAAACGATTTTACCAAGAACTCGAGAAAATTCTGGTTTTACATAAAAGCACTAAGCAGGTCGAAGGCTTCTACCCAGTCACTTGCTTACCAGTATTGTGTAGCAACAGAAGACAGCAAAAGGAAAGCTGAAGTTTTAAAGTACATATTTAAGAAATCATTCACACAGGAGGATCACACAAACATATCTTATTTGAACATTGCACAAGCTCCCATACGGAGAATGTAGTAATAGACAGCCCTGGCATGAAGAAGCAACTGAAAGAGTTGAAAACAAATGAGTCACCAAGTCTTGAAGGAATTCGAATTCAGTTTTACAGAGAGTACTCTACGGCATTGCCTCTCACTTAGCTTGCATTTATTAGCAATTTCTCACCCTGCTCAAAGTCCCAACAGACTGGAAAGTTGTATGAAGGGTAAAAGAACAGACCCACAAAATTACAGACCAACATCTTTAACATTGGTTTCCCACAGAATTTTTGAACATATTCTGAGTTCAAATATAATAAATTGCCTTGAGATGGAAAAGCTTCTGTCCACAAATCAGGATGGATTTAGAAAGCATCACTTGTGCGAAACTCAGTTTGCCTTTTTATCACGATATCCTGTAAACCATGGATGAAAGGCAACACGGAGATTCCATATTTCTTGATTTTCAAAATGCGTTTGAAGTGATACCCAACTGCAGACTGTTAACGAACATTCAAACGTATGGAATAGGTTCACAGATATGCAAGTGGTTCAAAGACTTCTTGTGTAATAGAACCCAGTTTGTTGTCCTCTATGTCATCAATGTCAGGCCGAAACTGGTAGCATATAAGAAGTTCATAAAATAAATTTCTACTATACATACGGCTGTTGGTAAATTATTGCATCAAGAAAATCTATAGCAAGTGTTCATCAGAAGCAAGGATACAATCAGAAGTGCTCCTGGTACATGGGATTGAACCACTCTTTATTCTCCATGTACATAAATGATCTGAGGGATACAGTGAGCAGCAATCTGTGGCTGTTTGCTGATGATGGTGTGGTATATGGGAAGATGCCAGAGCTGGGTGACTGTAAGAGGATACAAGATGTCTTAGACAAAATTTCTAGTTGGTGTGACATATGGCAGCTTGCTCTAAATGTACAAAAATGTAAGATAATGCAGATGGGTGCAGAAAAAAATCTCATAATGTTAGAATATGGTGTTAGTATTGTGCTGCTTGACACAGTCAAGCCAATTAAATGTCCATGCATAACATTGCAAAGCAATCTGAAATGGAATAAGCGTGTAAGTACGGTAGCAGGGAACATGAATTGTTGACTTCTGTTTGTTGGGGAAGTTTAGCAAAGTGTATCTTATCAATAAAGGAGACAGGGTATAGAACACTACTGCAACTCATTCTCGAGTACTGCTTGCGTGTTTGGAATCACCATCAGGTCGTATTACAGGAAGACAATGAAGCAATTCAGAGGTGGGCAATTGATTTGTTACCAGTAGGTTTTATCAACATGCTAGTATTACGGAGGTGCTCCAGAAACTCAAATGGGAGTCCCTGACAGGAACACGATGTTCTTTTCGAGAAACACTAGTGAGAAAATTTATGATTCTACTGCCACCAATGTACATTTCACATAAGGATTCCAAAGATCAGGTAACTTGGGGTTCATATGAAGGCATATAGATTGTCTTTTTTCCCTCATTCTATTATCTTTGTGAACTCAAACCTACAAGCTCATTGAAATTAATGACAGTGAGATCATCTTTTACAATTCAGTGCCATTACGGCTAAATTTGTACAGAAACCTACAAATTAAGAACTACATTTCACACTGTCTGCAGAAACATGATATCTGTCTGTCATGATCTGTTCTAAATGTCAGTGCTTATAAGACTATACTTAAGACTAAAAATAATGGACTGGTTCTATTGTTATAGAATGAAACCTAACAATCCATCTTTTATCAACAATCGCAGATTTCCCCTTAATTTAACTATGCACGGCACAAACCCAGAGTTTATAATTACAAGTGATTGCATAGTGCACCTGTGCTTAAAAGTCTGTATCCGCCCATAGATACAGTACACAGCCATACAGGCAGAGGGCATCACACTGCAAAGGTAGTTTCCACAGTGGTGCCACAAAGTTAGGTCGGATGAGATACATGGTGTACATAACAGACTATATTATGCTTTTGCCATACGTTATTCAAATGGTCCTATCCATCTGCCATACCTAAGGTATCATGCAATGGGACACACACAATGGGAGTACATGCTGCTTCAATCTGACATCAGGCAAATAATTCACAAATAAATATTCATCTGTCAACTGCGCATTTAAGATAGTTGAAATGGCTCTTAGCACTATGGGACTTAACATCTGAGGTCATCAGTCCCCTAGAATTAGAACTACTTAAACCTAACTAACCTAAGAACATCACACACATCCATGCCCGAGGCAGGATTCGAACCTGCGACCATAGCAGCTGCGTGGTTCCAGACTGAAGCGCCTAGAACCGCTCGGCCACAGCGGCCGGCTGCGCATTTAAGAAGACACATAGCCCGCAGCTCGTGGTCGTGCGGTAGCTTTCTCGCTTCCCACGCCCGGGTTCCCGGGTTCGATTCCCGGCGGGGTCAGGGATTTTCTCTGCCTCGTGATGGCTGGGTGTTGTGTGATGTCCTTAGGTTAGTAGGTTTAAGTAGTTCTTAGTTCTAGGGGACTGATGACCATAGATGTTAAGTCCCATAGTGCTCAGAGCCATTTTGAAGACACATAGTTTCACTCAGTCAGTGCCTCCAGTCTCAAAGTGTCGCAGTATACGCTCACGTGTATCAACAGACAGTATCAAGACTTACATGCTGTCACTGCCAGCAGAGCGAGATTGGACAAGCTGGATTCAGGAATAGATGAATGCTCATAGTTAGTGAACTTGGCAAACTTTTTACACCTCATAATCTTACTGAAGTTATTTATCTGTAGTTTTCAGTAATTTATTGTTAGTTGTATCTTAATGTGTGCTACCTTAAATTACTGTTAATACTTAGTTTTCCCCGTGATGAAGCTATTTAGTTGCCACTTCAGTATAGCATCTACTTTCTGTGGTATGATGTAAACTGATTATATGTGATATCTTCACTGCTATAAGACACCAGAAAGTATGATTCAAAAGGAAACACAATTTTAGAATGGTTGACTCCCTCCAAATTCTATTAAAAAGGAATTATTTGTAGACTGCAACAAAAACTGCTCAAGGACAATTATTCCAAGAGACTTATAAAGGAAAATATTTGCAACAGCTGCCATACTAAAAGGGCACAATCAAGACCCATTCAGTGAACAACTGCTTCAAATATGCGACAAACTCTGAAGCAGCAATAGATAAAATTAATGAAGAAGCTCATGGAACATGGAATAGCCAAACCAACTTTCTCTACCAGGGGAGAGACTGTCAACAGTTTGGAAACAATGTCAAAGCAAGGAGCTCGAATTAAAACCGCTGAAAACCCGAACATATGTTTCATAATGAAGGAACAGCACTAGAGAAATGCTCAACTCCAAAATGTTTAAGGGTTACATTGAAGTGCACCTTGTTAGTGAAGAAGTCCTGTGTGAACTCCAAGCTGAATGTAAAAAAAAAAAAAAAAAAAAAAACCATTGAGTGAAAAGTGATGGGAACCACTCGGAAAGCGCAAACAAATCTGTGCAACTTCTGCACTTGCTTTGGGCTATGCTACAGCTTACAAAGCATGTCATGTACAGCACAGGCCCCGCCACACCAAAGTAGAGGAAATAACTATCAATGAGACATGCATCATTACAGATTGTCTATGGTCTGCTCTTGCCATTCTGATGTCAAAAGCAAAAAGAATAAGCTTTAAAAATGGGGTTTCAGTTTGGAGACTGTCTTGAGAATAGGGGTCAAGTTGCACATAGTTGCTTCTGTGAGTACTTGTGCACCATAAAATTCTTAACAAAAGATGCCGTTAAGTGTTCTTGTTGTATTCATGTTGTGGTCTGAAACTGTCAAACATTTTTACTCTTCTTCTTTTTTTCTACATTTATGTTCTATGTTGTTTGCTTCTGATATGAATAAAAATATTTCAGAGAATATTTCCTCTACAACCCCCCCCCCCCAACCCATGTAGATTGTCTGACATAGCGAGGCTGGCTGTCAGCACAATATCTTGAACCAGTTTTCCTGGAGACGAACAGAAACTTCCATACATTCTTAAAGCCAGATGCCACACGCACGCGCACACAAACACGCTACTATTTAATACAAGGTAGAAGGGTATACAATGATGGATTTCTCTAGGTCTGTTCATAACACTCCCATTGGGTTTCAAATAAGTTACTGCATCCAATCCCACGACTCAGGTCCTGCACAACAAATTTAACGTACCTGAAATTCGCACTAAAACAGAGAAACTGTAATAGCATGAAGAATGAGGTAGTAGTAAACATAGCTAGCCACCATATTTAACACATGGGATTCTTAAACAAAATTTCACTTTTCAAGACAGCCGTATACATAAAAATCACACAAGTGTGCCATTATTTTGTTTACCAGAAAAACAATAAGTAACTATTAATATTTTTGCACAAACTGGTGCTTGAATAATTTGTGGTAAAAACAGTTATCAATATCCAGAGTGAATTTTCACTCTGCTGTGGAGTGCTTGTTGATTTAAAGTTTCTGGAAGTTATTTATCTATTTCCAAAGAGTTGTGTTCCATCACTCTTTTTAACAGACTGTTTTTGTGCCAACTTGAAGGGCTAAAATTCACAAGAAGTGGAATGCAAATGAAACTAATATTAGGGGCAACATTTTTCACTTTGTTTCAATACATGCACAGCACAAAATTAATCTGGTATGGTCAGGTTCATTCTGTTGATACCAAATTTTCAATTTTGGACGACGCCATATATCATCTGACGATTTCCCTTCAGCTAGTACCACATAGCTATACATCATGTAGCATATTAAAAGTTGAGATTTGGCTACTTCATTAAAATTACGCGACAGACCAAACACGGCAAGATTCAACTTTTGAAATTTAATGATTTCTGACTAAATCGCGACTACTAAGATCAAGGGGCTTTCCACTACCAAAATGCGAGTCAAATATTATTTTCCCATTACAGCTGTCATTACGTTCAGCATTGTAATATATGTTTCTGGCCTCAATAATGAGTTTGCACGATAAGTGAGGATACAAGGGAGTCGGGATGATTGTCTTGAAATATTTCAATGCTTTTTTTACTCTTAGTAGGAAAAGAAAGGCATAATATCCAATTGTACAGTCGCCCAAGTAATCGTTACCTCGCTATGAATGAACGACGACTCCCTCATTAATCTAATTTATCACGTTCAAACCCGTAGCATGTCCAACCAGGGTCTCGGCCTGTCTGACAATATTTCTGAAATTTGTATCAATACTTTTTGTAAACAAGCTACATTAAAAAAAAATTAAATTTCACTTTCTTGCTGCCAGATTTTTTTGCTGATGTTAGGCTGAAACCATAATACATAGGTGCCCATTTACGATTCATAATTCTGATCTCACATAAAGTGTGAAAGACCTTAATTCATACTACAATAGCGGACACAGACAAACGACACACGTGTTGCCATATATACATCAACATATCAACAGTCCAAAGATATCTCCTGATACTGTGTACTAAGCAGTTAGTTGGAAAAGAGATGTATTATCACAGTCTAGACTGTGGTATTATTTTCAACAAACTTTACTCCTTAATGAAGTCTGTTGTAAATAATACATCTGTTTTTCCAAGTAACTACTTAGTACACAGTATCAATACTAGGAATAAGAACAATATACATAAATATTTAAAATCATTTACTCTTGTCCAGAAAGTAGTCCAGTATTCAGCAACGCATATTTTCAATAAGTTACCAGCAATCATTAAGAGTTTAGTTTCAGGCAAGGCACAATCTGAACATAATTTAAAAGAATTTTTGGTGGCCAACTCCTTCTATTCCATCCATGAGTTTCTCAACAAGTGCAGTAGACCATTTTAATGGAAATTTATTATACTTTAATTTTTGACAATACTTGGTTGTAACAGCCAAGTAACTACCTACTGTGTGAATGATGGATGTATGGAAAGCAGTTGTAAATGGTGGACGTTTAATTTTAAAACTTGTACATAATCTGACTGTTCTTAACTGAGGATCACTTAAATGAATATTTTACTTTAATTTTTGACAATACTAGGTTGTAATAGCCAAGAAACTAGCAAATGTCTGAATGATGGATTTAATTAAAGCAGATGTAAGTATTAAACCTGTAAATATTAGAAGTTTAAATTTAATTCATGTACATAATTTTACTGTTTATTGTCTGAGGATCATTAAAATTAATGAAACTCAAAGTTTTCTAATTACATTTGCGTAATGTGTTTATCTGACATGTTCCACACCCAGGAGTATTCCGTCTTTTATGGGTCTATGGAATGAATAATTAATCTCATCTAATCTAATCTGAAGGGGTAATAGGGACTTGAGTCTACAGAGCGACATCACTGGAGCAGTGCTACCTAGGTTCCTATGTGGCACTGACTGGAGCCGAGCGACCTTTCACGGAACGAACCGAAGATACACGAGGTAGCAGATGACACGCAACTGCGGCTCACATGCGAGACACTTTGTGAAAAGGAGACCTTTTACTTACTGTATTATAAATTTTTACTGTTTTAATCACGAATGTAGCAGAAAATAAAACTATTAAACAAGAAAGCCAAACATACAGCACTGATATAAATTACTTTTTTCATATATAATAGGGATGATAGTCTATCTTATGCCACTGACTGAAGTTTAATAGCAACAGCATAATTACGACGTCAACAGCAAAATACTAAGAAATGTCACAAACAAAGGAATTAGGTAAGGTACATTTTCACTGTATAAACGTCAATATCTATTGACTGTCTTGTAAGAGAGAAACAGTAATGTCTTGTGCCTCAGTTGTACTTGGTTTCTAGAAATGGTGCACTAGTTTCCTCCTCTTCTTTGTAGAGAACAACCATCTCTGAGGCTGTACATTTTGTTCCCTTCTTGATGAAGCAGTGCAGGGACCAATTCCTTTATGATCTTTACTGGAGTCAACAGCAGCTAATGTAGCCTTCAAGCTTGACAGCTAAACTTCCAGTTGCCCCGGAGAAGATATTGTGTCAATCACTTCAGCAAATTTTCTCTTCATTTTCTCCTTCTCCTTAGTTAAATCTGAATATTCAATATTTCCTCTTCTGAGTTCGACCAATATACTTTCTTTTTCACTTACTACTGATTCCCTTTCTTCATAAATAGTAATATATCCTCGTCATCTTTAACATCACGAAAATTACTGACGCTCACTGAACTGGATGACTGTCTTGTTTTGTATAGGCAGACAGAGTGAATATGTTTACACATGTTCCATCTGATACTCGAATCTACGCACGAGCATATATACTGATGTATGCAGGCCTGACAGTCAATACAAATCAATTTACAGCTGCAGTCTTGTACATTTTGCTGCACAAAATAAGTGACACCCACCTCAGAAGCAGATGGTACAAGCCTGCCTTTTCCTTCTTCAAATATGCGTTCCTGAACCACCTTAGAACTTAAGTCACACTTTGAGCGAATATCCTGGAGTTTGTTTGTCAGTTTTCCCTTGGTCAGAATAATGAGCCTGTCATGTAATTTGTCCCTGACGAAGCTCATTAATGCAAGAATGGATCTGTCAAGTCGTTTACATGTTTACCAAGCAAAAATATGTATTTTATTGTTGGATCCATCCTTTCAATATGCATGTTTGTATTGATACCAACAATATGCCCAGCACCTGGTGCTTTTAGCATAATGTGCTTGGAGGTAGAAACCAAACTCAGCTGTTACAGGATCTGAAACCAAGTGCTCCAGAGCTAAAGGAAATACTTGCTCAAATGTTACGACACCTCTTTCCTGCATTAAACTCCTCACTAGCTTATAAGTTTCAACCTATCTTTCCTTTGATTTGATTTTAATACATATATTTTTCCTCCATGACCTGTCAGTATGCCACGAGCAATAAAGTCTTCTCAAAGGTTCTTTCATCTGTGAAAGCAGAACATTGAAAAAAGACTCAGCTAAATCTGACATGAACACTTGAGGATGTACTTTTCCTGCTTTAGTCTTTAATTCATTAAAAATAATGACAGCACATCTTGATCAGACTCGTTTGAGATAAGAAAAGCACAAGGAAAACCTTGTCTCAAGTCGTCAAGCACAAGAAGTGTAATTAACTCGAAACCATAACTGTTAGATTCATGAGTTCCATCGACGCAAATACAGTCACTGCCGTACTTCTTCAGAATTTTACATTGAGCATTGTTCATAATGATGAGGACAAAGACTTCACTTCACAGGAGAGGATGACTTTGGCTGCTTGTATCTTGTGGTTTGTAGAATAAAACACAGGGATTATCGCTAGCATTGATTTCACAATGCTCAATGTTATATAAATCTTTTTTGTCAGTAGATGGATACGCTCTAGCATGGAATCAGATAAAGTGTCTCTTACTTTGTCGAGTATCACTTGCAATGGTACCTTGTTTACAATGTCAATGGCTAACGTGTTTCTTTCTTCTTCTGTCAAATCTAAATGTCTAACACCATTTTGAAGACCCACATGAGTAACCACGTATTTTACTTTGCAGCTACCATCCCCAGCTTCGGTTACTTCAATGCTGGAAGGACATACACCTCCTATTTTGTTAGTGCCTTGGATTTTTTTGCGGCGAATACCTTTACTCTTAGATACATATCGTCCTGAACAATGGCATACAAAGGAATGCCGAGTGACATTGTCCGAAGTACGATATGACCCACATTTTTTGATGTAAGTGACAACGTTTTTCTCTCACTCTGCTTCTTCCACTCACTGAATTCCTGGAAAGATGCAAATTCAGTCTCTTCAGATGCTATCGACACAGCATGTTTCATTGACAAGTGATCATAATAGTTTTTCTTTGAAAGAACTGAAATATCGCACAATAGGCATTTACTTTCATAAAACTATTTTCCAATCAATGTTCCTTTCTTTTGTGGCACATTACATTGCGCTCATGGTTGATCTGTTTGCCGCATAAACTACAAAAATATTTATAAAACTTTTGCACTTTTAATTGTGGAGCGATATCATTTTACTTTCCTGGATGTACCTGTGATACATGTTTCCTAAGGGTCTTGTTATAGCTGTAGCTTTTTCCACCCTCTGAACATGTGTATCTCTTTTCTGGATACATCATATTTCTGATGGTGTTGTCCTAGTTCAAGAAGGAGAAACCCTTCACACTTTCACAACACCTTGAAGATTTTACACGACTGCAACGAAAACTATACATGCGACACAGACACAATAGACCACATAGGCTACTAGCATCAGGCCGCTATTCGCCGAACATGCCATTTTGTGGGTCATCTGCTGCATCGGCTCTTTTCGCGAACGCTCGGCTCCGGTGCCACAGTTGCTTGTCACCCTGTAGACACAAGTTAATAGGGCAGAAGACATGATGCAGAAACCTGTATTACCTGAATAGACAATTAGACCGTGCATTATAGGTAAACCGATCCAAATGCAACGATGTGTCTGCACAGAAGTATGTGCAACAATAAATCAAACTGCTACCTCGCCATTAAATTTTGAATTGAACTGAATTGAATTTTATTTCATCCTGTAAGATTAAATTGTGTACAGTAAGTGTACATGTAATATAGGACATGTCAAAGTAGTAACATTCATTATCACTGGTTTTTCTATCCCTTTAGCTTACATTTTACATCATTGATAATGAATAACAATATATACAAATTTAATGGCATAAGTATTCTCCAACACTGTAAAACTCTTTTTCAATGAGATAGCTTTAAGTTTCTTTGGAAAGTCATTGTCAAGTACACTATCTTGCAGGTTTTTAGGCAGACTACTTAGTAGTCTGATACCAGAGTACTGGGGTCCTTTTTCTAGCATTGCCAGTTGGTGGGGTATGCTCTGTACTTCATTCTTCCTTCTTGTATTGTGGGTGTGTACACTATAATTTGTAATCCAGTCCTCACTACCTTTTTTGATGTACATTATTGTTTTGTATACATACAACGATAAAAAAGTTAAGATACCTAGCTTCTTGAAACAGTTTCTACACTTTTCAGAGGTCTTTCTTCTTAAAATGGTCCTAATTGCTCTTTTTTTGTAATGTGAACATTCGTTTTAGCTCTTGTTTGTTTGAGTTTCCCCACACAGTCACTCCATACTGTAAGTATGTTTCGAAAAGTCCATGATACACTGTACACAGAAGATTCTTGTATGAATACTGTGATAGTTGCATCATTAAGAATATGACAGAGCTCAGTTTCTTACAGGCATTATTAATATGTTTTTTCCATTTCAGTTCATTATCCACAAGAATACCTAAGAATCTAGCAGATTCTAGTTCTTCCAGCCTTGTTCCATCAACCTCTAAATCCATGTCTACAGTCTTCTCCTTGTTTAAACAATCCATACATAGTTTTTTCTATATTTATAACCAGTTCATTTTCCAACAGCCATTGAGCTGTGAAATTTGCAGATATGTATGCTCTTCTCTCAAGCTGTTCCATATTTTGGTCACTATTTAGTATTGTCATGTCATCAGCATACAATATTTTCTTTTCTTCCTCCTCAACACCTATATCATTAACAAACACATTAAATAACAATGGCCTCATTAGCAATCCCTGCATCACTCCATATTTGATGAGTTTGGTTTCTGATTGGTATGAGTTTCCTAATGATACATACTGCTTGCGGTTACACAAGTATGATTTTATCCATTCATCTGGTTGCCCTCGAATGCCTTAGTTGCCTAATTTTTGTATCAGCATTTCATGGTCAGTGGTGTCAAATGCTTTTGAAAGATCCAGAAACATTGCAGAGACAACCTTTTTTCATCTAAGGCCTGTAAAATGTATTCTGTTAGACTGGCAATTGCTGATTCTGTAGATTTACCCTTCCTGAAACCATGTTGTGAGGGTATGAGAATGTTATGTTTGTCCAAATAATTAACTAATCTGGTTTACATAAGCATTCCTAGGATTTTCGAGAAACCTGATATAAGTGAAACTGGACTGTAGTTGTTGCGGCCGTCCTAATCCCCTGTCTTGTACACTGGCACCACCTACGTTATCTTCAGTTTTTCTGGAAAAATTCCATCTCTGAAAGAACAGTTTGCTATGTTCAGCAATAGTTTAATTATCTGCTCACTTACCAGCTTTATTACATGATTTGATATTTCATCACCACCAGCTGATTTCTTGGACTTCAGTTCCTGTATAGCTATTCGTAGTTCATCTTCCATGACTGGTCTTAAGAACATAATACTGCATGATCTTTTTGGTACCTTAATACTCTTCTGTTTTTGACTATTTCTTTCCAATTTTAAGTTTTCTACTACACTGATATAGTTATTATTCAGTATATTTGCTATTTCCATACCATCTGTGACCACTGTGTTGTCTATTTTAATTGACCTAATACCTTCTTCTTTGTTTGACCAATCGTTTTCCTTTCTTCCAGCATTAATTGCATTCCAAGCTGCCTTTGCTTTGATTTTTGAGTTCGTTTTGGTGGCGTCAATTGCTCTTGCTTTTGCTACTCTTATTGTTTTTCTATACTTATTTTTTAACATTTTATAGTTTTCAGATTCGCCCATCTGTCTCAGATCCTGCAGCTTCCTTCACTGTTCTAGTATTTCACTGGTAATCCACTGTGATTGATCTTTCAGCCTTTCTTGTCTCTTTACTTTGGTAAATGCTACATTAACAATGGTATTTAATTGTTGAAATAAATGCATCATATTTTTCATTTACACTCTGGGCCTGTAGGGTTTCATTCCAGGTTTTTTTTTACTTAACATTGTTCTAAAGATTTTGAAATTTTGTTCACTGATGATCCTAATTTATTTACTTGTTCGTTTTGGTTCTGATACTGTGTCATTACTTCTGCAAAAGCTGATTAGTTGTCCATGATGATCACATATTTCTGTCTGAACTACATGTGACTCATAGTTACACATATTAGTAATTATGTTGTCAATAACTGTCTCTCTTTGTGAAGTCACTCTTTTTGGTGAAGTTATTGTTACTTTCATGTTATGCTGTATTAACAAATCTTCAAAATCCTGTCTTATTTTTGTGTCTTTGCCCATGTCAATGTTGAAGTCTCCACATAAAATAAGGTTTCTCTTCATATTCATTCTCAATAAGCTAGCAATTTTTTCAGAAAGATGTTAATATTGCCACATGGTGATCTATACACACAAAACACTCTAAAATCCTCTGTCACTATACCAGTAACGTCAAAGTCCTTTTCTCTAGCTACGGGCAATGTAGCAGCTTCACTGTTTACATTCTTTAGGGGAGTACCTGTTTTGAAATATATACAAACGCCACCACCCTTATATTTAGATCTGCAGCAGTAACTAGCTAGTTTGTAGTCCTTTATTGCAACATTACCTATTTTACTTTAAGTTAGTCCATGTTCACTGATGCATAATATGTCTGGTCTGACTTCACTCATGAGTACTTCTGCTTCTAATTTTTTGTTACCAAAGTATTGAATATTTTGATGAAGTACTTTTATGTAATTTTTCTTTTGTTGGTTTACATGTTGTGAGCTGTATTCTGAGGCAAATTCTTTAACATTGTCTTTTTTGTATGGGGCTTATATTTTTCTTTTCCAGCTAGAGTATGATTTTTCACCCCCTTCAGGCCATATTAGTTTCCATTGCTTCTAATGATTTTGCAGACATCTGCAAACATTCTACTGAATGTTACAGACCCCAGTCTTTTTAAATGCAAACCATCCTTCGCTAGTGAGTTTTCACATAGGAATTTGTTTGGGTCTATAAAAACTGCCCCACGACGATCACATTGTTATTTAAGAGCACAGTTTATTTTGGCAATATGTTTTTCACTCACTGACCTTCTGTTTATGATTCCGCTAAGTATCAGTTGAGATCCTGAATACATATTTCTTGCAGAACGAATCATGTTTCTTGTTTCGTTTGCCATTTCTTCCTCACTGCTGCTCCTTAACGAATTCGTTCCAACATATATAAACACCCCTTTATAACTATGTCTGGTTTCAGAATCTGGTTCTGTAGTAGCTTGTCTTGCATTTACCATATTTTCAAAATGTTTACCGAGTTGTTGGGCTATAATTCCAGGTCGCACGTCGATCTTGCAATTGGAGACAGCGATGTTCTTCAGCAGTGAATCGCCAGTTATTAAAAAGTCATTTAGCTTTTGTTGCGTATCTGTCGCCTTGTTTTTCCTTTTACTGTATGTCACCAATTTCCATTTTCATTTATCTTCCGGGTTTGGGCTTACTGAGTTTACCGAGACATCAACGGGACCCCTTGAAATGTTGTTGTTTTTAATTTGCGATCGTTCACGCTTATTTTCGCGATCTTCTTGCTTTACTGTTTGATGATTTTTACACACACACAGGACTTCTTGTCTTGTATTAATGTACCATTTTCTTTCTTGATGGTCGAAAGTTCGGTTTTTAATAACTCATTGTCACTTTGTAGTAACTTTATAATTTCGCTTTTTGTATCAACTGCACTTACAAGATCGGCCGTTTCGTTACGTAAACAACCGTGATATGTCCACGGAAAACCATCGCTGACGAATTTTAGATTTACTTTCGCGCACTTTTCGTGTAGCCAGTAGTTGCATTTGATACAAAGAATACCTTTCATCACATGCTTTTTACATCCTCTACACGAAAAACTTCATTTTTCTGTCGGACACAGATGTGAAATTTAAGCTGCAAGTGGCTACGGGATGTTTCAGTTAAAGACACTAACTCATAATGGACGAAGTAGTAGCAGTAGTAGTTTTAATTATCTGTAGACCACTTTTACAAAGACAGTGGACATGTTGCTATATTCAGTTGAAGAACAACCAAAACATCATGAATCGTAACCGTAGACATTTATATATTTTCAGGCCTACTTTGACAAGGGTGGGACACGTAGTCGACCGTTGCCTTAAATACAATCTATCCTGGCATTTGCCTGAAATAATTTATGGAAACCAAGGCAAACCAAAATCAGGGCGACTGGATGAAGATTGGAGCTCCACCGTCATGAGTACACAGCCATTCTGTTTGTGGTTCTACAGTTGGTTTATACCTAGGGTAGAATTCTGCTTTACAAAGTTATTTAATAATCAAAGAGATTAGTACTACATTGTTCATTCATACTCACTTCTGGTCACTGCACTCACTACGATATACACATTACTCATAATGTAACATTACATTCACTATCAGCTGGCATCAGGATGTTACGTTTCCCACCACAACTTGCCATTTGATAGCCTGAATAACTGAGTAGGCATCGCTGAGTAATGAATTAGAAGTTGAGTTCTACACATTCCATAATTGTGGGAGTAAAGTTTCCCAGAAAAGAAAAGAAAACCAAAGGAAAAAATATGGTGTGGAAGTGTTGTGTGAATTGGTAGATGTTTTATTATCATTATTAATATTTATTTGTGTAACAATTTAGCAAGCCCTTGCTGTGCTTTTAATAAATAATACTTCACTGTGTAGAATACATTGTTTAGCAGCTGATTTTCAACCGCACTTTTTCTTTTTTTTTAAAAAAAAGTTTAGTTTAATGATGTCTTTATATTATCCTCGGGGAAATTTGTTGCGCAATTTTATTCATCGATAGCTGTTTTCAGTTTTATTTTTATTCCTGAGTATCTGTTTTAAATTTTATGTGTATTTTTTCTTGGTAAATGTACGTTCCATTGCCATGGATGGAACTGTCCATGCAGAAATTATTAATGTTATTTTTGATATGTGTATCTGACTGAAAAATGAACACACATAATGAAGTTAAAATCCAAAGTCTGTTGAACATATCTTTAGAATGAAGTCGACTATTATATTAAGCTATTGTTTTTATGGCCCCTATCTGTGGCCTGAAAACTGTGTTTATAATCTGTGCATTTGTTCCCCTGAATGGAACTCTTTAGCTAATATCTGAGTGTGCATATGTTATCATACAGCCTACAGAGGTGCCATTCTAAATTTAATTTCACAGTGTCATTTTCTTCTTTATACTGAAATTCATGGCATTTGTTTCATTTATATTCAGCGTGTTGTTAGTGCATATTGACGAAATGTAAACTCCCTTGAGGGTTTCATTTGCTTCCTTTGCAAGGAATTCTGTGCTTTCTCAGTGACTATGACTTTGCTGCCATAAGCAAGAAGAGTTCTTTTCCCCACAACTAACACTCTGGGAAACGTCATTAATGTATATCAGGGTCAGTATTGGTCCTAATATGCAACCTTGGGGAAGCCCTACGTTAATTTATTTTGATTTTGTAATTGTTTCACTAAAAGTTCATTCTTATTTGATGAATATCTTATCCCTATTCTTTATAGTCAATCTGCTATGTGTGATTGGAACATGTCATCAGTTATTCCTCTTATTCGTAATGCTTCTAGCCTATTTAGCAGAATCATAAGGCCAACTGATTAGAAGTCTTAGAGTGATTTAAAATACCCATGACACCCTCATATTTGTCAAGAGTATCAAATAACACTTTCGTGAATTCTACTGTAGTTGATTGTGTACTTCTATCACTTTGCAAACCAAATATTGATCCTCTTAGAATGTTGTATTTATTCAAGTAATTAATTAATCTGTTTCCTTAATTCTATTATTTTTGAGAATGATGGCCACAGGGAAATAGTGCAGTACTTTCCAGTATCTCCTGCATCATATTTCTTTAGCAGAGGTACAACTCTTGTGTGTCTTAAATACTCTGGAAATTTTCCTTAGGTCAACGATTCATTTATTATTGTTGTTATAGGAGCTTGTAAACTCTATATGCAATGTATCACCACATACTCTGGTAATTTATCTATGACCAATGTCTTTCAGTTTTTACAGCATTACTGACTTCATTGTTGTATTGTCTGTGTTTGCAATTTGTTTTCAAAAAAAGTCTCAGTCTATGTGAATAAGACTTATAACGACTGGGACCACTATCTCCTGCACATTATGTTTGTTTAAAATAGCAGGATCCATGAGTTGACAGGGCATTCACCATATGAGGTAGTGTATGGCAGTGCTACGAGTTCAACCTTTTAAACAGATAAACTACCTCTGCGTGTTGAGGCGAAATGGGCTTCTAATATGTGAGCAATGCTGCTGATTAAGGAGCCATTATCTAGACCATTTAATTCCTTCATCGATGCAGTAACCACCTTATGATCGCTGATTCCCTGTTCTGCGTTAACTATTTCAAATAGTTCGTGTCTGTTTGTCACCAGAAGGTCTAATATGTTATCGCCACGAGTCGGTTCTCTGTTTAACTGCTCAAATGGCAATCTGGGAAAGTACTGCCAAGAGGTGGAACAACGGCGTCCTGTTGGCAGGAACACAGCATGGCCGGAAGCAACAGCAGTCACCACAAGTGTACTCATTCACAGTGCACGTGCTACTGGCGAGCTACCAATATCAGCAGGATGTGTTGGGGGGCAGAGACAAAGTCCACACTCGCAGCACTAGCAAATAGAAGCCAGATTTGGCTACAGGCAGCGAAAAAGTTGTGCTATCCATCCATTACTAACTTATTTGCGGCAGCAACCAGCCGCAGATGATGGCAACTTTTATCACACCACCACTTGGGAACCATCCCACTGTAATGATACCACATTTTCAAGTAGGACCTACGATGAGCAAAAGAGGTGACCATCTGGGACAGTTCCATTCACAAATGAGACAGCAAAAACCTGGTAAAAATCCCATAGGGTATTTATTCGCCATAAAGGGATACAGACAGCGCACCTAGGAAGTCACCATCCTTTTGGAGATGACTGCTACAGCCAAAGTCTTAATGGCACATATGGGAGCAGGTTAGCAGATCGGAGTGAAGTGTGTCCGCCATGGCTCTCGGCCATCCACTTGAAGATTCCATGTGATTCCTCCTTACACTCCTATCGGTCGAAGATTGTGACTGATTCTCCCCTAAGGCATTTCTCCATCAGCAATCCACACAGTGAGAACCATGCTTAGGTCAGAGCATATGATGGAACTGTGGGCAGGCAGTGGGCAGTCTTCACAGCAAACAGTTCAAAGCATAGAAGTTAAGATTTAAAAATAAAAATTTTATACTAATTCATCCCAATTACCTCTAAAGGAATGGCTCGTGCACAGTACATATTGACGCCTTAGAGGGCTTAGCTAGTGAGACAAGTGCTATCTTCGAAGATTTATTTTCACAATTGAATAATCCGTTGGCAATCTCAACATTTCCTGTTAACAGTATATGTATAGTCAGCTAATCAAAGCAACCTCATCAAAGTTGAGGCACTACTAAAACTCAGAATTCAGGAAGACAGGTACAAGCTGAGAGTTTTGACTGCTGACTCTCCTAACACTAGTTTAATACTTGGTTTTGATTAGTTGGCAAAAGATGAAATCTAAGGAAGATAAGGAAGAGAGTTGCCTTCAAGTGAAATTGAAAAATAGACAGAAGAGAGATTTAAAGGATTTGTTGCCGAAGATAACAGGGGCACTAGAATGTATAAATATGAGACGTGTTTTCGAGAAGAAAACAAAACTACAATTTTAAGTAATTCAAAGGCATGTGCCGTGCTACCAGAGGGTAATAATGATGAAGATGCTCTGACCAGTATTCAAAACAAGATTCAGACGGTAAGTGGACCTACCTGAAGCTAAACAACAAACACTGACAGAACTATTGAGATACTATGCCGACATATTTTCAGAAACAGCTGAGATCATCTAAAGATGCATTTGAAAAATTAAAGTTAAAGATCATGAAGCATTTCACAGTAAATCTTACGTGAGGAGAGAATCAGTCAATAAAAAAATAAAGTGGATACCATATGATCAGAATACAACATCTCGATCCACACTGTAACAAAGAAAGGTTGCAGATTGCATTTATTCATCACCATATATACAGCGAACTGCATCAGCTGGCCACCACCCAGAAAATTTGGAATGTCTTCCTCAATGGCTTAAAGAAATTAAATACTTCACACTTCGAGGACTCGACATCTAAGATGTTGTTCAACTAGCTGATTGACACAGTTTTTCTGAATTTTGTGTAGGATATTCTACTGCACAGAACTTAAATCAGCTTGTTGCATTTGAAAGAGGGGTATATTGTCTGTGTAATATTTCAAAGAAACATGGACTTTCTCCACTGAAATTTTTTATACCGAAATAAAACTGTGTTGTTTTCATAACAAAAACGTCTTTCTTTCACTTCAGAAGAGAGGACCATTATTTGGCTGTAAGGGCGTAACAGTACCGCCTTAGTACTGCACGGCAACTGGCATGTGAGCTCGCAGCATCCACTGGACGTGCTGTATCGAGGCAAACGTTGTGCAGAAGGCTTCAGCAGAGTGGCCTTTATTGTCGGAGTCTTCTTTTATGTCTACCTCTGATGCATCTTCACAGAAGGGAATGTCAAGACTGGACTCATCAACATGCCACTTCGACGGTCGAACAGCAGGCCAATGTTGTTTTCACAGATGAGCCTCACATCCTAAACAGAGATAGGATAAGAATTTGTTCACACTAAAAATAAAATTTTTTGAACTTGTATTTCTTTAGTGAAAAATACTTAGTTACATTTGCTCCAGTATGAAAACTTCAAAGCATTTTGGAAAATGACAGCCTTCATCACATTTTTCACAACAGTACCCGGCACCTTTTCTTGCCACTTTTCCCTGTCTTGCCTTGCTTAATTCTGCACAACCCTTACATCTCCTCTGAGGCCATCTTGACATTTCTGTAACTGAAATCAAATTTAGTACCTTTCACTGCATTTGTTCAGAGATGATCTATTTTGAGTTGAAGTCATTTCACCGAGGCATCCTTTGTTCACCAACGCCAATGGCAACAAAATGGTTGCTAGAAGGATTTTATACAGAACATACTAATTTACAATCATCATCATGAATATATGAAAAAAGATTTTTAACTGCTTGCTCTCAAAAGGGATAGTTCCTAAGTGCCACATTAACTGTATTTGTATTATAAACCGAAACATAGTCAGTGTATATTCTACCATTCCTAAGTTTGTTCTGTGATTGATAATGGATGCACTAATTTTTAATTTATCATCACAAGGCATGCATTACTAGCACCATTCCGTTTCACCAGCAGCAAATGTTCTTATCTGTGTAACAAAAGTTAATTTTGTTTTTCGTTCTCTGTGCATTTAGGTCTTCAGTTAGTCCTTTTACATTTTTCAGTACTGTACTGTAATGTCATCTTGGAAATAAACACGAAGTGTGTTTTTGCTACACACAGTCACGACCCTTTACACTATATGTGACAATGTAAGGAATGGCTCTTGGCACAAGATGAATGTAAATGCCACAAAGCAATGTATACACACAATACATACAATGTTAAGCATCATGAAGATATTAATATTTTTGGTTCATATCTTAATATATTGAATATAGTTAATATTTACATTTCTTTTTAATTAATTAATTATTCTTGTACTTAAAACACATTTATCATTTTGTTTTCTTTCTTAGAAACTTCAAGCTTCAACTTTTAATTACACACATCTTTGTATTATTATTCATTATAATTATTCACTATATCATGTCTTCCATGTTATGTATACTATTATATCAATTATTCATTTCAAAATAGGATTTGAAAAGTGTTAAGTTTCCTTTTTGGTGCCAACATTAGATTACTTTGTATGGATGCTACTTGAGGATCCATAAAATAGATTCTCATGTAATCCTTTTTTGAATTCTTGAGTCTGACGAAACCATAAAATAGCTTGACATTCGATTTATGCATCGTTTTAGTTCAATTTCTTACCTCACAGTCCATCTAATTTTCAGCATTCTTCTGTAGCGCCACATCTCACATGCTTTTTATTCTCTTCTTTTCCGGTTTTCCCATAGTCTGTGTTTCACTACCATAAAGTACTGCACTCCAAATATACATTCTCAGAAATTAGTTCCTTAAGTTGAGGTCTATGTTTGATACCAGTAGATCTCTCTTGGCCAGGAATGGCCTTTTTGGTAGAGCTGGTCTGCTTTTTATGTCACCTTGCTCCATCCATCATGGTTACTCGTATTTAGCTGCCTAGGTAGCAGAATTCCTTGACTTTGCTTACTATGTTGTCCCCAATTACAGTGATAAGTTTCTCACTGTTCTCATTTCTGCGATTTCTCATTACTTTCGTCTTTCTCCGATTTACTCTCAACCCATATTCTGTATCCATTAGACTGTTCATTTCATTCAACAGACCTGTAATTCTTCTTCACTTTCACTGAGGATATCAATGTCATCAGCGAATCTTATCATTGATGTCCTTTCACCTTGAATTTTAATCCCACTTGTGAACCTCCTTTTATTTCCGTTATTGCTTCTTTAATCCCTGGATTAAGCAGTAGGGGTGAATGACTACATCGCTGCCTTACACCCTTTTTAATCCGAGCACTTCGTTTTTGGTCTCCCAGTCTTATAGTTCTGTCTTGGTTCTTATATATATTGCTGCATCGTGATTGGCTGAGAGAATCGTGATATTAGAAAGTTGAGAGTTAGAATTCATTCAGGTGCTTTGAAAATTTCATTCATTATGTTTGCAATTCATTGTATTTATTTTATTTTATTTCTAATTCTTTGCTGCGCGATATTAATCGACATATTAACTTTTTTATTTACCTGCCAGCTGATAGATGGTTACAAAAAGTCGAGCCACCCCCCCCCCCCGCCCTTGCAAACTACCGAATGTTTTTTGTCACCAGCAAATGGTAGTGAACGAATGCGTTTGCCACTAAGGTAAAGTGGGTATAATAATTTACAAATCAGCCTGAACGAACGATAATACTCTGTTGGCAGTTCGTTTTCGTTAATTCGGAAAATTTTTCAGTATTTTTATACGCTGTTTCATCAAATGAGTGATATAATGTGATTCTCCGCAAATGAAGAAAAGAGTTTATGGTCCATTTCTGAGTTATAGCCCGACATTTTAATTTTCGAGTCATATATGAGAAGTGAACACTTATTCATCAACCAATGCATCGCCTGTATGTACAACAACATACGCTGGCCGGCACTGTCATTCGATAATACTCCTCGCACACTGTCACTTTGTCAATGTTTATTTATCGTGCCATATGTGTGAATTCATGTTTTATTTAAGTAAACCATTGGCTGCTTTGATGCTGGTGCTTCATTATTTCGTAAAAATTCAGTATAATATGCCCTTTTTGCAAGAATGTGGTGGTGTTTGCGCATACCACGTTTTTTGATACCTTTAAAAACATAATCCCCATACACAGAATCGTTTTTCTACGAGTTTCCTTGCCACATTTGAAGTAATGTTCTCTGTGACAAAAGGTGTGAATTTTTCTCAAACTTAGTATCTTTTTATACTGTTGAAATTGGTTCCTGATGATATACACTACTGGCCATTAAAACTGCTACACCAAAAAGAAATGCAGATGATAAACGGGTATTCATTGGACAAATATATTATACTAGAACTGACATGTGATTACATTTTCACATAATTTGGGTGCATAGATCCTGAGAAATCAGTAACCAGAACAACCACCTCTGGCCGCAATTACGGCATTGGTACGCCTGGGCATTGAGTCAAACAGAGCTTTGATGGCGTGTACAGGTACAGTAGTGACTGGCGTATTGTAACGAGCCAGTTGCTCGGCCACCACTGACCAGACGTTTTCAATTGGTGAGAAATCTGGAGAATGTGTTGGCCAGGGCACCAGTCGAACATTTTCTGTATCCAGAAAGGCCTGTACAGGACCTGCAGCATGCGGTCGTGCATTATCCTGCTGAAATGTAGGTTTTCGCAGGGATCAAATGAAGGGTAGAGCCAAGGGTCGTAACACATCTGAAATGTAACGTCCACTGTTCAAAGTGCCGTCAATGCGATCAAGAGGTGACCGAGATGTATAACCAATGGCAGCCCACACCATCACGCCGGGTGATATGCCAGTATGGCGATGACGAATACACGCTTCCAATGTGCGTTCACCGCGATGTCGCCAAACACAGATGCGACCATCATGATGCTGTAAACAGAACCTGGATTCGTCCGAAAAAATGATGTTTGGCCATTCGTGCACCCAGGTTCATCGTTGACTACACCATCACAGGCGCTCCTGTCTGTGATGCAGCGTCAAGGGTAACCGCTGCCATAGTCTTTGAGCTGATAGTCCATGCTGGTGCAAACGTCGTCGAACTGTTCGTGAAGATGGTTGTTGTCTTGCAAACGTACCCATCTGTTGACTCAGGGATCGAGACGTGGCTGCACGATCCGTTACAGCCATGCAAATAAGATGCCTATCATCTCGACTGCTAGTGATACGAGGCCGTGGGGTTCCAGCGCGGCGTCCCGTATTACCCTCCTGAACTCACAGACTCCATATTCTGCTAAGAGTCATTGGATCTCGACCAAAGAGAGCAGCAATGTCGCGATGCGATAAACCGATCGCGATAGGCTACAATCCGACCTTTATCAAAGTCGGAAACGTGATGGTACGCATTTCTCCTCCATACACCAGGCATCACAACAACGTTTCACCAGACAACGCCGGTCAACTGCTGTTTGTGTTTGAGAAATCGGTTGGAAACTTTCCTCACGTCAGCACGTTGTAGCTGCCGCCACGGGCGCCAACTGTCGGTTAAATTTCGCGTCTGTAGCACGTCATCTTCATGGTGTAGCAATTTTAATGGCCAGTAGTGTATTTATCCGTATTGTCACTATAATACTGATTGTCAGCTCCTTGCTTCATCAATTTTGGCGTAGAAGCTTGAATTATGCTCTGCTCAGCTTCGTGTCCCTCCTTCTTTAATGTAGCTCAACTTCAATATTTTCGCAGTACGTTCTGTTGCCTTCTTCGCCTGTACGATACATTCATACTTTCTCATGCCAACAAAGTTAATCACATTAACCACAAACCATCCCCGAAGACATTTTACGCGCCCATCATCCATGCTTGCACTACGATGTTGCAAACCGCACTTTTTTAATCAGTGTGAGACTGTTCTAGTCACGTGACCAAGTTAGATCCTGCTGTTGTCGCATTACCACTTCGCCTTGCCAGGTACATGGGCCGCGTACACATGCTGCGAGTACCCATGACAAAATACGGAATTCCATTTTAGTCTATTTTAGCAGTTGACAGTAATATGAATATACATTTTAAGATGAAATGGCAGAATGGGAAGCAGCCACGTTATTTTTTTAATACTTTTAATGTTCTTGTTTCTGTTTCATATTGTTCACTTTCAGAGATGCTTGTATGGCTATCCTAGTGATAAAGACTGATAAATTCTAGTGTTTTGTACACTTTAAGCCGGTGGCTTAATTGACATTTTAACACTGACTTTATGTACGTATGCCCACATCAACTAGTTTTTTCACGTTGTTTTCGTGATTTTAACTTACTTAAATGCGTCTTTTGTGTTCTTTCGACCTCAGTGACCTCACGTGGCTGTGTGTTTCTTTTCTTGTTCCTGTTTGAGCTCCATGACTACTGCTTTCTTTATTACTTCCAGTCAGTTTTACTTTATTAAGTAATATAAACTCTGCTGCACTTTTTCCTGACCCTTCTTTAACTTCTTCTTAATGTCCCTCATGGTTCTCTCTTGATTTTCACTAATTTCTGATTTTAATTCTTTCACAGTTTCCTTTTAACTATGCTTAAATTCTGATTTTAATACTTCCTTGAAGGTTCCTTTTGTCACGTTGAGTCGTGCCACTGTATCCAACTGACAGATATCTAGAGAGGGGTTATGCTCAGTTCTGCTACAAAGTGGGGTTCTCTCTAGCTCTTCTCGTTCTTTTATCTGTGTCAGTGAGGTTTCCTTGTAATCAATTCTATCATTAGTTCGATGTCTCTGGATCGTCCTTTAGTCACGCCCTCAAAACTGGACACTTTGAATCCTGCAGTATCATAATATTTTCCCTGTTTACTGTGCCGAGCTCCTACAATAGTATCTAGTGGTATTTCTCTGAAAACGTTTTTACAATGGAGCGACGTCGGTTAGCACACTAGACTCTCTTTCGAGAGGATGATAGTTCATGTCGCCCGAACGCCCATCCTGATTTAGGTTTGCCATGATTTCCATAAAACTCAGGTAAATGGCTTCTTCGAAAAGCGCACAGCTTGGCGGTTTTTGCGTATCATCAACATGGACAAATGCAATGAATATGTGTGATATGATACTCTACGGTATTCTGCGGTTTGAATTCACTCTGCTATTTAGCAGTTGCATTGATTTGACTTTGTAAATGATACTGACAATACTATACACATGTACAATGCATTATTCATACTACAACTTCTCCTGGATAATTATTTTGTTCAAATTGCACAAGAATTCCGCCTGACATAGTGTAATAATGTTGACTGTAAGTTGTGTTCATATCACTAAAATTACAGATCGTACATCTGAGCTTTTATAATTTTTGTCTTCGATGGATTTAATTATTCTTAGCAAATTGATCATGAAAAGGAACCACAGAATAACACTGCACACAACACTGACGTATGCTACCAGAAATATTTTTCTCCAGGATTCGTGTGTAGTTTAATTTTGGCCTCATACATCAGCAATGAAATCTTGTTCAACAATAAATACCATCTGCACCGTTCTTAGAAAATGCAATCTGATTCGATTAATTTTTTTATAAATAGAGTTCAGTACCACCGGTGCACATTTATTTTTTACACATCGGAATATGGTTTGCAGTTTCAAGTAATTTAAATTTGCCACTGAGATAAAAGTTAAGATGGCGGCCAACAAAAGATAGAGGATTTCTTTTTTTAATTAAGATTTTCCTTTGCTCTATAAATAATTAATCATTTAGACTGATGCCACCAAAAAAATTATTAATACTGTTTTGCAAATTAGTTTAACACAAACCCTTGATATTTCGACCAGAAGCACAGACGAAGTTGCTGTATAATCGCAACTAACAATCGCTGTGCTTCTTGCAGCTATGATAAGACAATTAATACAAAATTAAAAGAGGAAGTGATTTTTCAACAATTAATCATAAATAGTTTTAACGCATTTGGCTCTATTTGTTTTCTTACCAGCAAATGAACATAAAACTACAATAATTTTACGTTAAATGTTTTTCATTCAACAGTCCTCAAATCGATTCACGCCTTGCGTCGGCGACGTACATCAGAAGAAGACGATAAAAGAGTACGCAACAAAAGAAAAGAATGACATAGATTAACAAAGAATGTGAGACAAATATTGTCTCTGTTTTACATAATTATGGTCTTTTTAAGAAATAATTCCGTAATTGAATGAATATTATTGAGTTACGTAATTTTCCACACATTCATACTCCACTCGTAATAATATACGTATATATATATCGTGGATGTTATATTGCCCCTTGGGCCAACAAAAAATAGCTTATTCACCATGTTTATTTCTCATTACCCTTTCTTTATCAGTCCACATAATCCACGAAGATTCATTGTTTTTAATGTCCGAATATTTGATTTCAATGTAACTTGACACAGAAAATTGTATTTGAATTGAGCAATAAAAAAAACTCCTTTACTGTATTGCCTATGAAATTGCTTTGGGTACTTCCCAGATTATCTTATTTCCCCCCTCCCCCCAATTCGGGTTAGCTGGAATCGGAAAACCGGGATCAAAATCGTCCAAGGGGCTTCAAGACAATACACTCACCTACTATTTACAGTCAGGCTTGACATAGTTGAGATTGTACATACTGGAACACGAATTTATGTTTTTGTCGTATGTGAGAAATACATTGAAGTTTTATTTTTTTTAACAGTTTTAATATTTTTCTTGGGTATGACATAACAATGTGTCGTTAACGTTATAAAAATTTCTTCCACGTCGGCCTGTCGGAACACAGTCAGGTAGTGACCGTCGCCGGTCCGCCCCTGGCCGCGTCGGCGTAGCGTCAACTGCCGTCGGCTGCGTCGTGATTGCGATCTGCTGCCGGCCGGAACTACCCCTGCAGCAGGTCTGGATTCTCTTGTGCCTCGTCATTCAGTTCAAGACGGGTACATGAAATGTCAAAATACATGTGTCAGTGACAAGATAAACACTCTTACCATCCTGTGGAGAAAATTTGTTAGTGTCCATAACACTCGCAATCACACAAAAGGAATTAATTTAGTTTGTGTGTCCTGTATCTTGACACTGATCAATACAATGTAGTGATTCATTTAGGAATTCATCACAATATGCACATTTCAATTACGGCACTGTTAATCACACACGTGTCTGTAGCGTGCTTTGTGTATACTCGGAGAATGCGATTACATTGTCTCTCTCGCGACGCGCTGCGAAGCCAACGTTGCCTTGTTTTTGTGCGGCGCGGCTGGCTCTACAGTCAGTCACATAATATTTTACCTGCAAAGACGCTACGAATCGAATTATTAGAGGTCACGAGTTCCTTTTAACTGCTAATATTGGCAACAGAACGTAACGTCCATAGCGTTGCTGTTACTTTCGACACTACATGTGTGTGGTTTCTTAATCACAGTTTATCACTGTTCACATTTTTGCTAAATAAATCAGTGTCCACTAGACTTTTGTGCAGTTATTATAAGACACAGATCAACTTTCTGATTCCTGTGAGTACATGTCCATAGTATTTACACACAGTCTATATGCGAACGACACCTTTCATGAAAAGAGGTCCGGTACATGTGAACATATTTTCGCATTACAATGACTGAATAACAAGATCAAAATTTTATCCAGTTACATAAACATAATACAGTATAAAACTTTACGAATCTGCTACATTGTTGTGATCATTAGATCATTCTCGAACAATCGAGATAACAGTACATTTCCATGTTCATTGCAAATACGCATATCTTATCTTCTATTGGGACAGAGATCCATGTTTGACTTCTTTTAACCGGAATGTCCCTGATAAATCATTTTATATGACTTCATACTGAAATGTGTACATTAATTAGTACACAGTACTATTCGAGAGGTGGCTGACATGATCACACCACTCAAGCATGACCAACACTCATTGCATGTATGGGACTATATGACTCAATCTTATTTAAAATATTTTATGCATTTCATTGATATGTACGTTACATAAAAAATAATAAAATTTAGTACCTCTAATACAATAATATTTAAGTGAACTTTTATGAAGATACTGATTTTTTTTATTAAAATGTGTTTATCATGGAGATTCTTTGCTCCTTGCACAAATAATTCAAGAATATTATATTGCGACACTTGATGTGTAAATCTACAAACTAACAAACATATAATATCATTGCATTACTAAAACTAACTATCACATTTATTAATGTTCGGTACATTAGCACCTCTTATTAGTCCTTTCTAAATACAAACATTTTATTGCAAATATTATTTCATGTATTTATGGCAATATAGCCCCTTCCTCTTCCCTGTATTCACATCCTCTAGTATGTAGCACCCTTCATGTGGATGTTAGCTATTTTATAAGGTCCTTCATACAGTAATAGCCACTTTTTGTTCATTCTTTTTATTATTGATGCCTTGGGATGTGTCAATTAGTCCTCAATCCAGCATTTTGCGTATTTCTTTCATGACTTCGTTCTTCTTAGTCCAGAGAACCGAGTAAGCTGCTCTACAATAGGTCTTGTGCGGGAATACATTTTATACTGATAATCTTTTATGATACCAGGTTGTTCAACAAATACTTCACGATATTCAGACAATAATTCGCTCAATTGCTTAGCCTCAGAAGTATTAATGGAAGTTGTCTCCTTAATTTTTTCTTATACTGTTGCCACAATGTCATTCGCATTCCTGGGTACATCGTTATTTCGGTTTTGACTACATATCTGCAGGTGCTCTTGGCTCAACATTAACATCTTCTGTTTACTGACAGAAAGGTGTACCTTTTGCATTAATGGAAGGTTTGCACCGAACTCCTGATTCAACGTCAAAGTTATTGGTCAATGTTGGTGATTAAGATCACATGTCCCCTGGGCGAGATTAATTATACCTTCCTTTTCCCGAAGGAACTCAAGTCCTAGTAGCACTGGTACAGATAAGTTATCTATCAATAGGAACGTGCATGTCAAGCGATCATTTCCTAAGGTAACTGCCGCCTGTGTCTGGAATTTTATGGTTTGTCTCTCATTTCCCAATGCTCCAATAACCTTGCAAATTGAGACAGGTAAGATCGGTAATTTTCTTAGTTGCAAAACCTTCTTGAAAAATTGCACATTCATTACGGATACATTTACACCTGTATCGAGCAGAATTGTAGTTGGTATCCCATTTATACTCCCGGTCACACTTGCTTGAATTACTTCCTTTTCCATCTTATCAGAAATGACAGGGTCTTGATATAGCTCATCTTCTAATTTATTTCCATTCTGATATCGAATCATGTTTATATTGTGCTTCTTCAACCTATTGCCGTCCTTGTTGCTCTCGGTCGCCTGGCGAACGCCTACAGGGACAGCAATTAGTTTATCAGCTTCTGTGAATATTGTTTGGTATCAGAAGGTTGTTGTTGTTGTGGTCTTCAGCCCTGAGACTGGTTTGATGCAGCTCTCGATGCTACTCTATCCTGTGCAAGCTTCTTCATCTCCCAGTACCTACTGCAACCTACATCCTTCTGAATCTGCTTAGTGTATTCATCTCTTGGTCTCCCTCTACGATTTTTACCCTCCACGCTGCCCTCCAATACTAAATTGGTGATCCCTCAATGTCTCAGAACATGTCCTACCAACCGATCCCTTCTTCTAGTCAAGTTGTGCCACGAACTCCTCTTCTCCCCGATTATATTCAATACCTCCTCATTAGTTATGTGATCTACCCATCTAATCTTCAGCATTCTTCTGTAGCACCACATTTCGAAAGCTTCTATTCTCTTCTTGTCTAAACTATTTATCGTCCACGTTTCACTTCCATACATGGCTACACTCCATACAAATACTTTCAGAAACGACTTCCTGACACTTAAATCTATACTCGATGTTAACAAATCTTTCTTCTTCAGAAACGCTTTCCTTGCCATTGCCAGTCTACATTTTATATCCTCTCTACTTCGACCATCATCAGTTATTTTGCTCCCCAAATAGCAAAACACCTTTACCACATTAAGTGTCTCATTTCCTAATCTAATTCCCTCAGCATCACCCGACTTAATTAGACTACACGCCATTATCCTAGTTTTGCTTTTGTTGATGTTCATCTTATACCCTCCTTTCAAGACACTGTCCATTCCATTCAACTGCTCTTCCAAGTCCTTTGCTGTCTCTGACAGAATTACAATGTCATCGCCGAACCTCAAAGTTTTATTTCGTCTCCATGGATTTTAATTCCTACTCCGAACTTTTCTTTTGTTTCCTTTATTGCTTGCTCAATATACAGATTCAATAACATCGGGGATAGGCTACAACCCTGTCTCACTCCTTTCCCAACCACTGCTTCCTTTCCATGTCCCTCGACTCTTATAACTGCCATCTGGTTTTTGTACAAATTGTAAATAGCTTTTCGCTCCCTGTATTTTACTCCTGCCACCTTCAGAATTTGAAAGAGAGTATTCCAGTCAACATTGTCAAAAGCTTTCTCTATGTCTACAAAAGCTAGAAACGGAAGTTTGTCTTTCCTTAATCTTTCTTCTAAGATAAGTCATAGGGTCAGTATTGCCTCACGTGTTCCAACATTTCTACGGAATCCAAACTGATCTTCCCCGAGGTCGGCTTCTATCAGTTTTTCCATTCGTCTGTAATGAATTCGCGTTAGTATTCTGCAGCTGTGACTTATTAAACTGATAGTTCGGTAATTTTCACATCTGTCAACACCTGCTTTCTTTGGGATTGGAATTATTCTATTCTTCTTGAAGTCTGTTGGTATTTCACCTGTCTCATACATCTTGCTCACCAGATGGTAGAGTTTTGTCAGGACTGGCTCTCCCAAGGCTGTCAGTAGTTCTAATGGAATGTTGTCTACTCCCGGGGCCTTGTTTCGACTTAGGTCTTTCAGTGCTCTATCAAACTCTTCACGCAGTATCGTATCTCCCATTTCATCTTCATCTACATCCTCTTCCATTTCTATAAAATTGCCCTCAAGTACATTGCCCTCGTATAGACCCTCTATATACTCCTTCCACCTTTCTGCTATCCCGTCTTTGCTTAGAACTGGTTTCCCATCTGAGCTCTTGATATTCATACAAGTCGTTCTCTTTTCTCCAAAGGTCTCTTTAATTTTCCTGTAGGCAGTATCTATTATACCCCTAGTGAGATAAGCCTTTACATCCTTACATTTGTCCTCTAGCCATGCCTGCTTAGCCATTCTGCACTTCCTGTCGATCTTATTTTTGAGACGTTTGTATTCCTTTTTGCCTGCTTCATTTACTGCATTTTTTATATTTTCTCCTTTTGTCAATTAAATTCAATATTTCTTCTGTCACCCAAGGATTTCTACTAGCTCTCGTCGTTTTACCTACTTGGTCCTCTGCTACCTTCACTACTTCATCCCTCAAAGCTACCCATTCTTCTTCTACTGTATTTCTTTCCCCCATTCCTGTCAATTGTTCCCTTATGCTCTCCCTGAAACTCTGTGCAACCTCTGGTTTAGTCAGTTTATCCAGGTCCCATCTCCTTAATTTCCCACCTTTTTGCAGTTTCTTCAGTTTTAAACTACAGTTCATAACCAATAGATTGTGGTCAGAGTCCACATCTGCCCCTGGAAATGTCTTACAATTTAAAACCTGGTTCCTAAATCTCTGCCTTACCATTATATAATATACCTGATACCTTCTAGTATCTCCAGGTTTCTTCCATGTATACAACCTTCTTTCATGATTCTTAAACCAAGTGTTAGCTATGATTAAGTTATGCTCTGTGCAAAATTCTACCAGATGCCTTCCTCTTTCTTTTCTTAGCCCCAATCCATATTCACCTACATTGTTTCCTTCTCTCCCTTTTCCTACGCTTGAATTCCAGTCACTCATGACTATTAAATTTTCGTCTCCCTTCACTATTTGAGTAATTTCTTTTAACTCCTCATACATTTCATCAATTTCTTTGTCATCTGCAGAGTTAGTTGGCATATAAACTTGTACTACTGTAGTAGGCGTGGGCTTCGTGTCTATCTTGGCCACAATAATGCGTTCACTATGCTGTTTGTAGTAGCTTACCAGTACTCCTATTTTTTATTCATTATTAAACCTACTCCTGCATTACCCCTATTTGATTTTGTATTTATAACCCTGTATTCACTTGACCAAAAGTCTTGTTCCTTCTGCCACCGAACTTCACTAATTCCCACTATATCTAACTTTAACCTACCCATTTCCCTTTTTAAATTTTCTAACCTACCTGCCCGATTAAGGGATCTGACATTCCAAGCTCCGATCCGTAGAACACCAGTTTTCTTTCTCCTGATAACGATCAGAAGGTACTTCTGTTATTTTCACATTTTGTGAATTTTCTGCTGGTGTTAGAGGTGGCCTGCTTGTATCCCACCAAGGTGGATATTGGCTGTTTAACATTGGAATAGCTTGGACATAGTTTATCGGCTGGCCTGTATTAAAAGAACCTTGCGACGGTTGCCAATGGCCTGGTCCTGGTTGCCACCAATATTCGTTATCTCCGCACATATTCTTTGGCTTATCTTTGTACGGACTGTCTGGTCTGTGGTCATTCCGTCTTTTTCGGTTATTAATGTCCCTATGAAAATTTGAATTCTGATCGTGATGCTGCCTTGGATTACCATTCGGCTGTTGGTATTCTTCGGCTTTCCTATAATCCTTGTTATTATTATCGTTGTAACCACAATATTGGTTGTATTGGTTTCTATTACTGTTATTGTTGTAATTGCTGTTTCCATAAGATTTATTTTTATTTTGTTTAGGACTAGCTTTGCCCCTATTTCCCTTGTTTGAATTCCATGAATTATTTCTGTTCGGATTGTTTGTATTGCTGGTGACATCAGAACATCGGAAGTTTTCCTGGCATCCTCCTGCACAAGATCCAAGTAATTGATTACAGACCGAAATTCTTTTAAGTCGGTGTCTATAACATTGAACAGTTTCTCTCTAATGTGGATTGGTAGTCTGGCTTTTAGTACTCGTAACAAATCTCTAATGGTAACTGACTCACCCCAGTATCTGATCATGTTAACATATTTTTCAAAATATTTCCTTAATGAACCTGATTTCGTATTATAGACTTCGGCATTGTAAACTATTTTACGAAGTCGCTCTTGAATGGACGCCAACCAAAATTGATCAAAAAATGCCTTTTCAAAGTCATGAAAGGTTTTACAAGTTTTTGCGGCATTTAATGCCCATAATGACGCATTACCAGAGATATGTGATACCACAAATTGTATCTCTTGTTTTTCTGACCATGATTTTGTGAGAACACTTTTGAAATTACGGATAAATACAACAGGGTATACGTTTCTTTTACTTTCTTCATTGAAGATCTGAAACTGCCAATGCTTGATGAGACTCTCTTCATGCATCAGAGTTGTTAGTTCCATTGAACTGCTATCATTTGCAGGTGTTGCATTTACCTTTTTACAAGTACACTCTGCTTCGTTATCATGATTGTTTCTTGTTGTCATGCATTGCTGTGACAAAATCATTTGATTCCCAAAGTCTGGTTTTCTTTGCGGTATAACAAGGTTCGGTGTAGAATGTTCTGTGTACGTTTGCCTGTCAACATCAGTGTTGTTATTGCTGCATACTGACAGATTTTATGGCTTATGGTTTTCAGGATACATCACTCTGGCTATCTCGGTTTTGACTTACCTATGAATTTCGGAAGGAATATCTTCCTGCAATGTTTCGACAGCTGTGGCTAGGGCTTTGAATCTATTTTCAAGTTTATCCACATCAGTTTGAAGGCTGCTATGCTGAACGGGAATTTTCACTAACGGTTCGATCGTGGATTTAATGCATCGATCTGTTGTTTCACATGATTAGTAATTGCATTAGCCTTTTAAGAAATATGTTGTTGATATTTTCAACTAATTTCCTTTCCCTTTCTTGGTCTTTAATTTCTTTTTCCTGTATCTCTCTAGCCCTTTCTTCCCTCTAGTGGATAGTAAATTTTTTGAATAATGCTGTTTGACGTTCCAGCTCTCTAGCTCTTTCTTCCCTTTGCTGGATAGTAAACTTGTCGGATAATACTGTTAACATAGCCTGTAATGGCATAGCTTGTGCATTGTGCACTTGTGCCCCTGGGCCGGTACAAATAGTGTCTCTATTTTCTAACTGATTGACTGGTGGAGTGCCAGTTTGCTTCAGCAGCTCTTCAGTTTCACAACCTGTCGGAACATCATCTACAAAATTGTCATCGGTAATTAAATTCTCTAATGACTGAGTAGAAGTGTGAACAGATTGTTCTACTGGAGGAATTGATACCATTTCTGCCTCCATATCCTTACTAGGTTTAACCAGTTTCCTTGGCCTAACCATTTTATACACAATATAACACAACAAGTCTATATATATCACTGACACATATACATCAACACAAAATAATCTTATAACTAACACACACACACACACACACATATATATATATATATATATATGTGTGTGTGTGTGTGTGTGTGTGTATGTATGTTATATATATATATATATATATATATATATATATATATATATATATATATATATATATATATATATATTAACACCGAAAACTCTATAGATCTGTATAAAGAATCTTTTGCAAAGTTTATTACATTTAGCAGTAACTTTCTCGCTGCTGGCTTATTGAATCTCTAGTACTTATAGCTCCTGGTGTTGAATCTAAGTTGAGTGCAACGAATGTTGCCTGTGTGTGACTGCAACTCTTTAAAGTAAAGATGGACTTCTGTTCCTACCCTTATACTCCTCTGAAGTGGTCAGCAATTCTCTATGTGATTCATCTGTCGCACCAGCTCTAGTATTAGTAGTACAGCAACTCAGTGGACAGATGTCAATGTTCGTGGAAAACAATACATACAAATAATTAATAAGTTGTTGTGGCAATTTATACCTGTAATAAATTACAAATTTTTTGTGTTATTATTTCATTTAAATGAACAGATGTGCATTGATGGTCCCTGTTCAGGCGCCAGTGTGGCGGTTTTTGTGTATCATCAACATGGACAAATGCAACGAATATGTGTGATATGATACTCTATGGTATTCTGCGGTTTGAATTCACTCTGTTATTTAGCAGTTGCATTGAGCTGATTTTGTAAATGAAACTGACAATATTATACACATGTATAATGCATTATTCATACTAATACTTCTCCCGGATAATTATTTTGTCCAAATTGCACAAGAATTCCACCTGACATAGTGTAATAATGTTGACTGTAAGTTGTGTTCATATCTCTAAAATTACAGATCGTACATCTGAGCTTTTATAATTTTTGTCTTCAATGAATTTAATTATTCTTAGCAAATTGATCAGGAAAAGGAACCACAGAATACCACCCACACACAACACTGACGTATGCTACCAGAAATATTTTTCTCCATGATTCGTGTGTAGTTTAATTTTGGCCTCATACAAATCTCTAATGGTAACTGACTCACCCCAGTATCTGATCATGTTAACATATTTTTCAAAATATTTCCTTAATGAACCTGATTTCGTATTATAGACTTCGGCATTGTAAACTATTTTACGAAGTCGCTCTTGAATGGACGCCAACCAAAATTGATCTAAAAACGCCTTTTCAAAGTCATGAAAGGTTTTACAAGTTTTTGCGGCATTTAATGCCCATAATGACGCATTACCAGAGATATGTGATACCACAAATTGTATCTCTTGTTTTTCTGACCATGATTTTGTGAGAACACTTTTGAAATTACGGATAAATACAACAGGGTATACGTTTCTTTTACTTTCTTCATTGAAGATCTGAAACTGCCAATGCTTGATGAGACTCTCTTCATGCATCAGAGTTGTTAGTTCCATTGAACTGCTATCATTTGCAGGTGTTGCATTTACCTTTTTACAAGTACACTCTGCTTCGTTATCATGATTGTTTCTTGTTGTCATGCATTGCTGTGACAAAATCATTTGATTCCCAAAGTCTGGTTTTCTTTGCGGTATAACAAGGTTCGGTGTAGAATGTTCTGTGTACGTTTGCCTGTCAGCATCAGTGTTGTTATTGCTGCATACTGACAGATTTTGTGGCTTATGGTTTTCAGGATACATCACTCTGGCTATCTCGGTTTTGACTTACCTATGAATTTCGGAAGGAATATCTTCCTGCAATGTTTCGACAGCTGTGGCTAGGGCTTTGAATCTATTTTCAAGTTTATCCACATCAGTTTGAAGGCTGCTATGCTGAACGGGAATTTTCACTAACGGTTCGATCGTGGATTTAATGCATCGATCTGTTGTTTCACATGATTAGTAATTGCATTAGCCTTTTAAGAAATATGTTGTTGATATTTTCAACTAATTTCCTTTCCCTTTCTTGGTCTTTAATTTCTTTTTCCTGTATCTCTCTAGCCCTTTCTTCCCTCTAGTGGATAGTAAATTTTTTGAATAATGCTGTTTGACGTTCCAGCTCTCTAGCTCTTTCTTCCCTTTGCTGGATAGTAAACTTGTCGGATAATACTGTTAACATAGCCTGTAATGGCATAGCTTGTGCATTGTGCACTTGTGCCCCTGGGCCGGTACAAATAGTGTCTCTATTTTCTAACTGATTGACTGGTGGAGTGCCAGTTTGCTTCGGCAGCTCTTCAGTTTCACAACCTGTCGGAACATCATCTACAAAATTGTCATCGGTAATTAAATTCTCTAATGACTGAGTAGAAGTGTGAACAGATTGTTCTACTGGAGGAATTGATACCATTTCTGCCTCCATATCCTTACTAGGTTTAACCAGTTTCCTTGGCCTAACCATTTTATACACAATATAACACAACAAGTCTATATATATCACTGACACATATACATCAACACAAAATAATCTTATAACTAACACACACACACACACACACACATATATATATATATATATATATGTGTGTGTGTGTGTGTGTGTGTGTGTGTGTGTATGTATGTTATATATATATATATATATATATATATATATTAACACCGAAAACTCTATAGATCTGTATAAAGAATCTTTTGCAAAGTTTATTACATTTAGCAGTAACTTTCTCGCTGCTGGCTTATTGAATCTCTAGTACTTATAGCTCCTGGTGTTGAATCTAAGTTGAGTGCAACGAATGTTGCCTGTGTGTGACTGCAACTCTTTAAAGTAAAGATGGACTTCTGTTCCTACCCTTATACTCCTCTGAAGTGGTCAGCAATTCTCTATGTGATTCATCTGTCGCACCAGCTCTAGTATTAGTAGTACAGCAACTCAGTGGACAGATGTCAATGTTCGTGAAAAACAATACATACAAATAATTAATAAGTTGTTGTGGCAATTTATACCTGTAATAAATTACAAATTTTTTGTGTTATTATTTCATTTAAATGAACAGATGTGCATTGATGGTCCCTGTTCAGGCGCCAGTGTGGCGGTTTTTGTGTATCATCAACATGGACAAATGCAACGAATATGTGTGATATGATACTCTATGGTATTCTGCGGTTTGAATTCACTCTGTTATTTAGCAGTTGCATTGAGCTGATTTTGTAAATGAAACTGACAATATTATACACATGTATAATGCATTATTCATACTAATACTTCTCCCGGATAATTATTTTGTCCAAATTGCACAAGAATTCCACCTGACATAGTGTAATAATGTTGACTGTAAGTTGTGTTCATATCACTAAAATTACAGATCGTACATCTGAGCTTTTATAATTTTTGTCTTCAATGAATTTAATTATTCTTAGCAAATTGATCAGGAAAAGGAACCACAGAATACCACCCACACACAACACTGACGTATGCTACCAGAAATATTTTTCTCCATGATTCGTGCGTAGTTTAATTTTGGCCTCATACATCAGCAATGAAATCTTATTCAACAATAAATACCATCTGCACCGTTCTTAGAAAATGCAATCTGATTCGATTAATTTTTTTTATAAATAGAGTTCAGTACCACCGGTGCACATTTATTTCTTACGCATCGGAATATGGTTTGCAGTTTCAAGTAATTTAAATTTGCCACTGAGATAAAAGTTAAGATGGCGGCCAACAAAAGATAGAGGATTTATTTTTTTAATTAAGTTTTTCCTTTGCTTAATAAATAATTAATCATTTAAATTGATGCCACCAAAAAATTATTAATACTGTTTTGCAAATTAGTTTAACACAAACCCTTGATAGTTCGACTAGAAGTACAGACGAAGTTGCTATATAATCGCAACTAACAATGGCTACTCTTCTTGCCGCTATGATAAGACAATTAATACAAAATTAAAAGAGGAAGTGATTTTTCAATAATTAATCATAAATAGTTTTAACGCATTTGGCTCTATTTGTTTTTACCATCAAATAAACATAAAACTACTATAATTTTACGTTAAATGTTTTTCATTCAACAGACCTCAAATCGATTCGCGTCTTGTGTCGGCGACATACATAAGAAGAAGACGATAAAAGAGTACACAACAAAAGAAAAGAATGACATAGATTAACAAGAATGTGAGACAAATATTGTCTCTGTTTTACATAATTATGGTCTTTTTAAGAAATAATTCCGTAATTGAATGAATATTATTGAATTACGTAACTTTCCACACGTTAATACTCCACTCGTAATTATATATATATATATATATATATATATATCGTGGATGTTATAACAGCAAGTTTCCTTCCCCATCCTTTCTTAATCAGAGCTTTTCCTTCGTCTCTAATGACCTCACTTTCACTGGGACCTTAAATTCTAATCATTTTGTCTTTCATTTTTACAAATGTAAATCAAAAATTCAGAACACGGACCTATCTTCTTCCACACAGATTTCATGCCACGCCAAATGGTTCAAGAGTTTCGCATTTGGCATCAAAATTCGAACTAGACACAACTGGCATTTTTTGTGACACTTTTCTTTGTGCAACTGTTTGTTGCTCTGCAGCGATGTGCTATAACTTGGCCAATCCTGTCAGTTGCCATGTTGGCTGTGTCAAAGGAGGTGGAATCTAACTGCTGTAATCCAAGATGCTGTAAACTAATAGTCGTCATACTTTTTTGTTCAGGAGTCGTTACTGACATTGTTGGGCAGCACCTCTGATCCTATATGTATTGATTGGTTAATAATTATAAACTACATAAACTAGTGTGGTCTGCTGATTGACTGATAGCTCACATAAATTAGTATGTTATGAGCCTCCGTAGAACTAGCTCCCAGGTAATGGTAATTAAAACTAAGCACAATTCGGAAAATTTCCTGTCAACTGTTCTGTTGGTTGTTCTCCATTTCATGCTGCTGCTGCCATCCTATCTGTGACACTGTAATTGCCTGACGAGGTGTTATTGTGTCATCTGAGTGAGTGGGTGATAACTGATTAATAGTAGTAATTGCACTTATTTTTAAATGCTTTTTACTATGTAGGGCACAACCAGACTAGCGCTTTTCTTCTACTCATCAGGTTGTATTACATCAGTTTTAATTTAATTTCATCAGCCTTGCTACAAATAAGTACCGCATTTGAAGAACCATTTCTATAATGCTCAGTCACAAATCCATGTTAGTACCGTCTAAAATTTACACCATAGCAGGTGATCGGTATGAGTATACACGCCCCTCAGTTGTCAGCCGTGGAAGACAAACAATAAAACATTCCTCACATCCTCTAACCCCCTCCCAGCCTCCGAGCTACCTACCTCTCTGTCCTTGAGATAAGTGCCAGTTTTACTTAGCTCACGGCATATTTTAAAATATTAATGTCTCTGTAAGTATTTTTGTTTGTACCTGAGCAGCAAATCTACCTTCTTAAAAGTTAAGCACATTTTAAAATATTAATGTCTCTGTAAGTATTTTTGTTTGTACCTGAGCAGCAAATTTACCTTCTTAAAAGGGTCTTCACGTTTTTTGACTTTTGTGGATTTGGCTGTTAGTTGCTATGCATATTATTATAAAATACTGCTGACAATCACAGGCTGCAAGAATACATGACTCAGCCGCATTTGCCAACCACATCTGTAGACTGTCGTCCACATACGTTTTTTTGGGCAATGGTACACTGTTTTACCTTCTCTTCACATTTTTCTTCTGTTTGTTGTAGGTAACTATTTCTCATTATTGTGTTCCAAATTGCACTCAATAGGCTATTCTTCATCAAAGAGCAATCCTTGTCGTACTAAGCCAAGCATAACTTCCGTCGCCTTACATATTTTGCTCATACTTACTGGCAATAGTTTTTCGGACGAGTGTGAGGATTCGTTAACAGAAAGAAGACGTTTTGTTATGAATCTGAGCGTGTTGCCGAAAAATGAAAAGTGTCTCTTAATTTGTGAATAGTTGAGTTCGTCAAATTTTTAAAAAATTTTTGCTTTTAAAAGATAAGAGTACATACATTTTACTTCTTTCATTGATTTTGTAACACACTTCCTAACAGTGACTAGTCCCAACCATGCTTAAATAACCAGTCAAAATTTACTCCACTTACACGATGATGTTTTCCATTAGTGTATATTTTCCCAAATAAGTATTTCACTCTGTGACTGTCCATGGAAGCCTTTATGACTGTCCCCCGTGCGAGTAATCCGAATAATTGCCCAATGATGGAAAACTTCCTAACTCCGAAAACTGTTCAAGGAATTTCGGTGTGACTCTCTGCACAAGACAGTTCTGCATGAAACCTAGGCAGTAACTCCGTGCTAGGATTGGGATATTAGACAACGACGTATCAATGTATCTGAATAGGGTACACAATATTTTTAATCAATAATTTTCGAGCTGATATATCAGTAACATCGATATTTTATGGTGATATAATAGGATAATATTATTATTATTACCGTCATCTAATTCATAATAGAGGAAACTCATCTCTACATTACTTCTAATATCGAAATATTTACCACATAACAACTTTACTACCAATTTTTTACTTTATGTTCTTGGAGTATATATATATATATATATATATATATATATATATATACTCCATAAAATATCAATGTTACCAATATATCAGTTGGAAAAATATTGATTGACAAATGTTGTGTATCCCATTCTGATACATTGATATATCGTTGGCTAATATATATCAGAGAGAGAGAGAGATCTTAGAGTTACAGACGCTGCTTCATTTGCAGGAGGAGAACGATGACAAGTGTGGCCATGTCATACAATTAAGGCCCCTACCTCACTGCTTCAGTAAATCTTTCGTCATTTATTACAAATTTCAATGAAAGAAGTAACGAAACAAATCAATTTATAACAAGTAACGAACAAAAAACAACTGATATTAACCACAGCGAAACGAAATATGGAGATCTGCATACAGCCGAGTATTGTGAGGAAATGAGCTTGGGGGCCAAGTGATCAACAACAGATGGATGACATCAGCTGTCAAAACTTTCTTTCCAACTAACTTTGACAGTGCCGTGACGTTACGTTACGTAACAGGACAGGACAGACAGTGTGGATGCCGCCATTTGAAATGCGTTGCTGAATCTTCTGTTGGGACGAGATGGGACGTGACAGCTAGTGTGAATTGACCTCCATGCGACAGTTTGACTGGGACAGACTGTGATTACTCCACTGTAGCTTTGCTGAAGTATCAAATGTGCTTCAGTATCCTGCGTGATTCTTACCTGACTGTGAACAAAGTGTGTACAATTAATGTGTGTTACAAGGTTTGGTAGTTGGCCATTCTTTCTTTCCATAGCTGCTGCTTTGACACTTCCTTATTGCAGGACACTAGTGCAAACTGCAGATATAATTGATGGTTTTGAATGGATGCTTTTCACTGTTATTATAACCACAATCTGAGATCTTACACAGAATAATATTGGGTAGTATTCTACAACTGGTATAAAATTGGTGTACTTAATAAATATATGGTGGTATTTCAGTTAATGTCCTGACATAGCATTGATATTAGAGATCCACAATGGCATATATATGCAGCACTGAAATGTTCGTGAGAATTATACTTGAGACCTAAAACGTTTGTTTACCTATGTTTCCACAAAAGTGACTTATCAAGAAAAAATATTGAAATATGGGACAACAATTGGCAATGGACATACTGCAGGCATATAGAAAAAGGCAGAACCAGCGAAAGCACTGCTTTAAACTTAGCAGCTCCTCTTACAGAATACGTGCCAGCTAATGCGATTGGCTGACCTGATATGCAAAATTCCAAACATTGTTGTTGTTGTCTTCAGTCAGAAGACTGGTTTGATGCAGCTCTCCATCTGCGAATAACTGGTGCAATCTACATCCTTTTCAATCAGCTAACAGTAGTCATCTCTTTGTCTCCTGCTACGATTTTTATCTCCCACACTTACCTCAACAGAGGAAAGTCCACTGGGCCAGACGGGATACCAATTCGATTCTACACAGAGTACGCGAAGGAACTTGTCCCCTTCTAACAGCCGTGTACCGCAAGTCTCTAGAGGAACGGAAGGTTCCAAATGATTGGAAAAGAACACAGGTAGTTCCAGCTATCAAGAAGGGTCGTCGAGCAGATGAGCAAAACCCTGACATCGATCTGTTGAAAAAATTTAGAACATGTTTTTTGCTCGCATATCATATTCATTTCTGGAAACTCAGAATCTACTCTGTAGGAAGGAATCAACATGGATTCCCGAAATAGCGATCGTGTGAGACCCAACTCGCTTTATTTGTTCATGAGACCCAGAAAAATATTAAATACAGGTTCCTAGGTAGATGCCATTTTCCTTGACTTCCGGAAGGTGTTCGATACAGTTCCGCACTGTCGCCTGATAAACAAAGTAAGAACCTACGGAATATCAGACCAGCTGCGTGGCTGGATTGAAGAGTTTTTAGCAAACAGAACACAGCGTGTTGTTCTCCATGGAGAGACGTGTATAGACGTTAAATTAACCTCTGGCGTGCCACAGGGGAGTGTTATGGGACCATTGCTTTTCACAATATATATAAATGACCTAGTAGATAGTGTCAGAAGTTCCATGCGGCTTTTCGCGGATGATGCTGTAGTCTACAGAGAAGTTGCAGCATTAGAAAATTGCAACGAAATGCAGGAAGATCTGCAGCGGATAGGCACTTGGTGCAGGGAGTGGCAACTGACCCTTTACATAGACAAATGTAATGTATTGCGAATACATAGAAAGAAGGATCCTTTATTGTATGACTATATGATAGTGGAACAAACACTGGTAGCAGATACTTCTGTAATATATCTGGGACTATACGTACGGAATGATTAGAAGTGAAATGATCATATAAAATTAATTGTTGGTAAGGCGGATGCCAGGTTGAGAATCATTGGGAGAGTCCTTAGAAAATGTAGTCCATCAACGAAGGAGGTGGCTTACAAAATACTCGTTTGACCTATACTTGAGTGTTGCTCATCAGTGTGGGATCCGTACCAGGTCGGGTTCACAGAGGAGATAGAGAAGATCCAAAGAAGAGCAGCGCGTTTCGTCACGGTTATTTGGTAAGCGCTACGGAGATGTTTGGCAAACTGAAGTGACAGACTCTGCAAGAGTGGTGCTCTGCATCACGGTGTAGCTTGCTGTCCAGGTTTCGAGAGGGTGCGTTTCTGGATGAGGTATCGAATATATTGCTTCCCCCTATTTATACCTCCCGAGGAGATCACGAATGTAAAATTAGAGAGATTCGAGCGTGCACAGAGGCTTTCCGGCAGTCGTTCTTCCCGCGAACCATACGCGAGTGGAACAGGAAAGGGAGGTAATGACAGTAACACATTAAGTGCCCTCCGCCACACACCGGTGGGTGGCTTGCGGAGTATCAATGTAGATGTAGATGTAGATGTACCTCCAGTATAGGGTTGCTATACCTAGCTGTGACCTCATCAGGACCCTGAGATAGGGATGTAGAAATGAAGTAAAAAATTGATTAATATAATTACTTTTTATTTAGAAGACGATTGTATGGAACTTATGGTAGCAGAAGTAGTTGATAAATCATGTTGTTTTTTTAAGATTTCATCTTTTTCAACAAGTCTTTTTGTCTTTTAATGTATTTATAAAACACTATGCAAGTTAGCTTGTAGTTAAACTGGCACTGTAAGACTTCGTACAGTCCCTAGCAGTCGATTTCTTTCGTCAATCCACTGGGTCGACATCAGCAAAAATATGCTTTTGACAGTGGCGTTGTGGCGGGAGTAGAAAACAAATACTCTCGCAATTTTAGCAGTTGACATTTGCATTCTGGATTTTCGGTTCCTTAAGAAAGTAAATCAAAATTTTTCCATGGAGTTTTTAGACTTCCATTCCTCCGAGTCACGCTTAGTTTCTGAAACGAAACATGTATTTCTGGAAACAATTGTCACCTGAAATCTTCACACCACTTTTAGTCAGGTACATAATAGTGTTTTCAATCATCACCCAATCTGGGCTTTCAGATAGCGCCATCCAATCAAATATTTGCCATTTATTAAAATAAACAGCACATTTCTCTAAGTAATTAAATGCCATGATATGAGAAGCCATTATCTATTCCTCAAATTTCGAAATTAAATCAATTAATTATTGCTGGATTACGGTTCTCATTCTTTAATTTGTTGAGATCCATCTTGGTTTACGTGGCAATCAAATTGGCAGTCTTCCTTTCATTCAGACATATTTGCGTGTCGATTAATACATTTCTTGTTTCAGTTGAGACTTTATTCTTCCCCACGCTTTATATATGGCCTATCTTCAGCATCAAAAAATTGTTCTGATGGAATCCAAAGCTTAAGATTTCTCTCAGCTGCGGGCATTAATGGCAGCCCTCTTGTATCTGAGCAAGGTAGAAGAACTGATGATTCTCGTCAATGCTTGATGTAGTACTGTGGAGGATATGGGCAGGGCGTCCAATGCCTTCTACATTTTTCCTAGTCCTTCTTCAGTTTAGTGAAAACATTCCACTGGCCGCGTCGACGAAGCACTCCGAAATTGATGTTAGTTCTGTTAATTTGCCTAATGGAATTTGCAGTTGTCTAGGCAAAACTTTGCAGTTGTCTCTGGTGTTTCGTTATTCAGCAAATCAACAGCTTCTGTTGGATTTCGTCAGCTTCAGTGAAGTGTTGAACAGCTAAAGCAAGCATCTTTTCAGCCTTGTGGTTCGATGCGTTAACAAACGCTGTAGCTTTGATCCTGGCTGTAGACTGCTTTGCGACGACTTTGGAGTCAGGCTATTTTGCGGCATTCAGTTTTACGGTACAGTCAAGGGAACTAAAGGACTGATGATGCTTGACAACTTTATATAGCCTGTTGTTAATTGTGCGGCAGCAACGAGCAATTATTCCTCGGTATCTTCTTTAACCATGAATGTAGAAATAGGTTTTGATGTCGATGATACCGCGAATCTGTTTATACGATTCTTTGCAGAAATGTGATGCCTCACATCTGCCTTATCTCTGTGAGTTACTGAGGTGAATCACTTTCAAATCTCACACAACGTTTCCTGATCTACACAGCCTTTCTTGACAAAAGACCGCTCTTTTGTGTAATCATTCTAAAAGTGACACTTTCTCTTTCCCCCTTAATTATTTTCGTAAGCTATGATAAGATAAGTTTATTAGACGTTAAGAAGTCGACAATAACACCTTGCTATCGAAGTACACATCACTATACACTTCACGCTGTACACACGCGTAATAAACACTTCAAACGTTACTAACTTGCACTCGTTGTTCGTATTACACTTAAGTATCGTCTTACCAAATCGATATTCAAATGGGAACTGCCTGATTCTTCTGCGTGGCGCTGCTCGAATAGTTCAGCCCCACACTACTGGAGAAGTTTGGAATTTTCTCGAATTACAGCGCTAGAGCTAGAAGGTGCTTGCATGGGATACACAACATGCGACGCCATCTGTGAGGCGACCTTGTCAACTTAAACTTGTTGAAATAAATAAAACTACCTAAGGATGCATTTACATGTTGCGCTAACAGATGACTTGAGTACTTGAGTCAAGCTAGTAACAGTATTTTGCAAAATCGGGACAAAATTTGGTTTTGTTGGGATGTCAGGACGAGAAGATCCATAACAGTAACGGTCCCAATATATCGGGATCCTACTCCAGTATACATTCGCGATCTTTTGATGTCTCAGAGTGCATTCTATCAATCGATACCATCCTCTAGTCAGGTCAAATTTTTTTTTCTCGCCAATTCTGTTCAGTACCTCCTAATTAGTTACATGATCTAATCTTCTAATCTTTGGCATTCTTCTGTAGCACCACATTTCAAAAGCCTCTATTCTCTTCTTGTCTAAACTGTTTATCATCCATGTTTCACTTCCATACATGGCTACCTGCGATAAAAATACTTTCAGATAAATCTTTGTAACACTTAAATCTACATTAGATGTTAATAAATTTCTCTTCTTCAGAAACGCTTTTCTTGCCATTTCTAGTCTATGTTTTATATCGTCTCTACTTTGACCATCATCAGTAATTTTATTGCCCAAATAATTTACTACTTTGTCTCGTCTGCTAATAATTCCCTCGGCACCACTGATTTAATTCTATGACATACTATTATCCTTGTTTTACATTTGTTGATGTTCATTTTATATCCGCCTTTCAATACACTCTCCATTCCATTCAGCTGCTCTTCTAAGTCCTTTGATTGTCTGACAGAATTATAGTGTCATCGGCGAGCATCTAAGTTTTTATTTCTACCCCCTAGACTTTAATTGCTACCAATTTTTTGTTTGGTTCCTCTTATTGCTTAACTCAGTGTACAGACTGAATAACATCAGGAGTAGGCTACAATCTTACGTTATTCAATTATCAACCATTGCTTCCCTTTCATGCCCTCCCCTTGATTTCAAAGAGAGTACTGCTGTCAACATTGTCCAAAGCTTTCTCTAAGTCTGTAAATGCTATAAACGTTTGTTTGCCTTTCCTTAAACTATCTTCTAAGAGGCGTCATAGGGTCTGTATAGCTTCATGTGCTACTACATTTCACTGGAATCCAACCTGATCTTCTCTGAGGTCAGCTTCTGCAGGTTTTTCCATTCTTCTGTAGGAATTCATGTTAGATTTTTGCAAGCACGACTTGTTAAACTGATACTTCGGTATTATTCACACCTGTCAAACATCCTGCTTTCTTTGGTGTTGTAATTACTATATTCTCCTTGAGATCTGAGGGCATGTCGTCTGTCTCATACATCCTGCATACCAGATGGAGGAGTTTCGTCGTGGCTGGCTTTTCCAAGGCTATCAATTGTTTTGATGGAATCTTGTCTACTATTGGGGGCTTTGTTTTGACTTAGGTTTTTCAGTGCTCTGTCAGATTCTTATCGCAGTATTTTATTTCACATCTCATCTTCATTTTCGTTTTCTTCTATTTCTATAATACTGCCTCCAAGTAATCTTTCTTGTATAGACCCTCTATGTACTCCTTCCACCTTTCATCTCTCCCTTCTTTGCTTAGGATTGATTTCCCATCTGAGCTCTTCATATTCATACTTCTCTTTTCTCCAAAGCTTCTAAATCCTTACGTTTGTCCTCTAGCCATTCCTGCTTAGCCATTTTGCGCTTACTGCCCATCTAATTTTTTAGACGTTTGTGTTTCCTATCTCCTGCTTCATGTACTGCATTTTTGTTGTTTTCTCCTTTCACAAATTATATTCAATGGCTATCGTATTATCTGAGGATTTCTACCAGGCATTCTCTTCATATCTATTTGATCCTCTGCTGCCTTTGCTATTTCATCTTTTACTATATTCCTTTCCCCTGTTCTAGTAAACTGTTGCCTAAAGCTCCTTCTGAAATCTCAACAACTTCTGGTTCTTTTTGCTTATCTAGGCCCCATCTCCTTAATTTTCTACAGCTTTGAAATTTCTTCAGTTTTAATCTGCAGCTTATAACCAATACATTCTGTTCAAAATCCACACCTGCCCATATAAATATCTTACAATTTAAAATCTGGTTCTAGAATCTCTGTCATACCATTATATAGTTGTGGGACTCAAGGTCTTTTCCTTATAGACTACCTTCTTTCATGATGATTAAACCAAGTGATATCAATGATTAAACTATGCTCCATGCAAAATTCTACCAGGTGGCTTCCTCTTTCATTTCTTTCCCCCAGACCATATTCACCTACTAGTTTTCCTTCTCTTTCTTTTCCTAATATCGATTTCCAGCCACCCTTTACTATTAAATTTTCGTCTCCCTTAAAGGAATGGGGGAAACAAATAAGTAGAAGAAGAATGGGTAGCTTTGAGGGATGCATTAGTGATGGCAGCAGAGGATCAAGTAGGTAAAAAGTCGAGGCTAGTAGAAATCCTTGGGTAACAGAAGAAATATTGAATTTAATTGATGAAAGGAGAAAATATAAAAATGCAGTAAATGGAGCAGGCAAAAAGTAATACAAACGTCTCAAAAATGAGATCGTCAGGAAGTGCAAAATGGCTAAGCAGGGATGGCTAGAGGACAAATGTAAGGATGTAGAGGCTTATCTCCTAGTGGTAAGATAGATACTGCCTACAGGAAAATTAAAGAGACCTTTGGAGAAAAGAGAACCACTTGTATGAATATCAAGAGCTCAGATGGAAACCCAGTTCTAAGCAAAGAAGGGAAAGCAGAAAGGTGGAAGGATTTTGTAGAGGGTCTATACAGGGGCCATGTACTAGAGGACAATATTATGGAAATGGAAGAGGATGTAGATGAAGATGGAATGGGAGATACGATACTGTGTGAAGAGTTTGACAGAGCACTGAAAGACCTGAGTCGAAACAAGGCTCCAGCAGTAGACAACATTCCATTAGGACTACTGATGGCCTTGGGAGAGCCAGTCCTGACAAAACTCTACCATCTGGTGAGCAAGATGTATGAGACAAGCGAAATACCCTCAGACTTCAAGAAGAATATAATAATTCCGATCCCAAAGAAAGCAGGTGTTGACAGATGTGAAAATTACCGAACTATCAGTTTAATAAGTCACAGCTGCAAAATACTAACGCGAAACTGGTAGAAGCGGACCTCAGGGAAGATCAGTTTGGATTCCGTGGAAATATTGGAACACGTGAGGCAATACTGACCTTACGACTTATCTTAGAAGAAAGATTAAGAAAAGGCAAACCTACGTTTCTAGCATTTGTAGACTTAGAGAAAGCTTTTGACAATGTTGACTGGAATAGTCTCTTTCCAATTCTAAGGGTGACAGGGGTAAAATACAGGGAGCGAAAGGCTATTTACAATTTGTACAGAAACCAGATGGCAGTTATAAGAGTGTAGGCGTATGAAAGGGAAGCAGTGGTTGGGAAGGGAGTCAGACAGGGTTGTAGCCTCTCCCCAATGTTATTCAATCTGTATATTGAGCAAGCAGTAAAGGAAACAAAAGAAAAATTCGGAGTTGGTATTAAAATCCATGGAGAAGAAATAAAAACTTTGAGGTTCGTCGATAACATTGTAATTCTGTCAGAGACAGCAAAGGACTTGGAAGAGCAGTTGAACGGAATGGACAGTGTCTTGAAAGGAGGATATAAGATGAACATCAACAAAAGCAAAACGAGGATAATGGAATGTAGTCTAATTAAGTTGGGTGATGCTGAGGGAATTAGATTAGGAAATGAGACACTTAAAGTAGTAAAGGAGTTTTGCTATTTAGGGAGTAAAGTAACTGATGATGGTCGAAGTAGAGAGGATATAAAATGTAGACTGGCAATGGTAAAGGAAATCGTTTCTTAGGAAGAGAAATTTGTTAACATCGAGTATAGATTTAAGTGTCAGGAAGTCGTTTCTGAAAGTATTTGTATGGAGTGTAGCCATGTATGGAAGTGAAACATGGACGATAACTAGTTTGGACAAGAAGAGAATAGAAGCTTTCGAAATATGGTGCTACAGAAGAATGCTGAAGATTAGATGGGTAGATCAGATAACTAATGAGGAGGTATTGAATAGAATTGGGGAGAAGAGGAGTTTGTGGCACAACTTGACAAGAAGAAGGGACCGGTTGGTAGGACATGTTCTAGAGGCATCAAGGGATCACAAATTTAACATTGAAGGGCAGCATGGAGGGTAAAAATCGTAGAGGGAGACCAAGAGAGGAATACACTAAGCAGATTCAGGAGGACGTAGGTTGTGGTAAGTACTGGGAGATGAAGAAGCTTGCACAGTATAGAATAGCATCGCGAGCTGCATCAAACCAGTCTCAGGACTGAAGACCACAACAGCAACAACAACTATCTGAGTAATTTATTTTATCTCATCATATGTTTCTTCAGTCTCTTCATCATCTGCGGACCTTGTCAGCATGTAGACTTATACTACTGTGCTGAGGGTGAGTATCATGTCTATCCTGGCTAGGGTAGCGTGTTCACTATGCTGTTCATAGTAGCTTACCCCCATTCCTATTTTCTTATTCTTTCTAAAACCTACTCTTGTATTTCCACTATTTGATTTTGTATAGGAGAGATATGCTCTTCAATTATTAATCCTCACCTGTTTTGTCTCTATAAGTGGTAGCGCCAGACGTATGACGAGTTCAGCTGAGTTAATATTGTTAAAAAAATGTGTACTCCAACGGTACATTAAAGAAGGGCTATAGAAAGTTATCCGGAAAGTAAAGTTTCTTCATACATTCATATTCTGCTCATCATTTCGCCTGCAATGGGAATCCTGCATCGAGAGGATTGAAGCAAACAAGAATAATTTGTGTGAGCAGAGGAGGTGCGATCCAAACCAGTATTGTCATATAAATCTCTATGCACAATGTCGGTAACAGAAAAGGATGTACATTAATTTAGGAATGTTAATCTAATAATGTATTGAATATTAAGTCTTTGGTCACTTACCTAATGTCTTTGGTCACTTACCTAATAGCATCAAAAGTCTGACAGATAGCCATATGGCATTTAAAAGGAAATTAAAAGAATTTCTTAATGGCAACTCCCTCTACTTATTAGATGAATTTTTGGATATAGTAAGTGGGTAATTTCCCCAACCCCCGCAAAAAATTAAAAATATTAAGTGTCATGTAATATGTTGTCTAATGTAATATCTTGTATAGAAACCTTTTATTAACCTGACACATTCCACATCATTACGAAGTGTCGTATTCATGATTTATGGAACAAGTACTAATCTAATCTAATCTAATGGACTGTTGATATTAATGCCAGCTAATGTTCACTCAAGATATGAGTACTTTCCCATTTCTTTCAATTATTCTTTCGAAATTTCTTTTCTAATTACACTCCTGGAAATGGAAAAAAGAACACATTGACACCGGTGTGTCAGACCCACCATACTTGCTCCGGACACTGCGAGAGGGCTGTACAAGCAATGATCACACGCACGGCACAGCGGACACACCAGGAACCGCGGTGTTGGCCGTTGAATGGCGCCAGCTGCGCAGCATTTGTGCACCGCCGTCGTCAGTGTCAGCCAGTTTGCCGTGGCATACGGAGCTCCATCGCAGTCTTTAACACTGGTAGCATGCCGCGACAGCGTGGACGTGAACCGTATGTGCAGTTGACGGACTTTGAGCGAGGGCGTATAGTGGGCATGCGGGAGGCCGGGTGGACGTACCGCCGAATTGCTCAACACGTGGGGCGTGAGGTCTCCACAGTACATCGATGTTGTCGCCAGTGGTCGGCGGAAGGTGCACGTGCCCGTCGACCTGGGACCGGACCGCAGCGACGCACGGATGCACGCCAAGACCGTAGGATCCTACGCAGTGCCGTAGGGGACCGCACCGCCACTTCCCAGCAAATTAAGGACACTGTTGCTCCTGGGGTATCGGCGAGGACCATTCGCAACCGTCTCCATGAAGCTGGGCTACGGTCCCGCACACCGTTAGGCCGTCTTCCGCTCACGCCCCAACATCGTGCAGCCCGCCTCCAGTGGTGTCGCGACAGGCGTGAATGGAGGGACGAATGGAGACGTGTCGTCTTCAGCGATGAGAGTCGCTTCTGCCTTGGTGCCAATGATGGTCGTATGCGTGTTTGGCGCCGTGCAGGTGAGCGCCACAATCAGGACTGCATACGACCGAGGCACACATGGCCAACACCCGGCATCATGGTGTGGGGAGCGATCTCCTACACTGGCCGTACACCACTGGTGATCGTCGAGGGGACACTGAATAGTGCACGGTACATCCAAACCGTCATCGAACCCATCGTTCTACCATTCCTAGACCGGCAAGGGAACTTGCTGTTCCAACAGGACAATGCACGTCCGCATGTATCCCGTGCCACCCAACGTGCTCTAGAAGGTGTAAGTCAACTACCCTGGCCAGCAAGATCTCCGGATCTGTCCCCCATTGAGCATGTTTGGGACTGGATGAAGCGTCGTCTCACGCGGTCTGCACGTCCAGCACGAACGCTGGTCCAACTGAGGCGCCAGGTGGAAATGGCATGGCAAGCCGTTCCACAGGACTACATCCAGCATCTCTACGATCGTCTCCATGGGAGAATAGCAGCCTGCATTGCTGCGAAAGGTGGATATACACTGTACTAGTGCCGACATTGTGCATGCTCTGTTGGCTGTGTCTATGTGCCTGTGGTTCTGTCAGTGTGATCATGTGATGTATCTGACCCCAGGAATGTGTCAATAAAGTTTCCCCTTCCTGGGACAATGAATTCATGGTGTTCTTATTTCAATTTCCAGGAGTGTATTTAAGCAGCAATTTTTAATCAGTTTCCATTATATATTATATTTTATGCATGCCCCTGTATTCTCTCAGACAACAAAACATTTTTTTGAGATAAATGGCCCATTTTATCATTACAAGAAACTAATGAGACCTTTGTTGCCTTTGTTACATGTATGAGAGATTGGGACTACAGAAAACTTGGTGTGGCAAATTAAAATTAAATTCTGCCTACAAACGAGGCGCGCCGGGAATGATGATATCACCAGTAAAGACAGGAAGCTGCTACGCTGTATGCTTATATGGCTGCGCTTGGCGCCGTCTCTCTGGCAGTAAATAATCTGTATTCCTTCCAATTAATATCCTTTATGCAAAGTGCATTTCTATAGGAAAGACGAAAATTGGTGTAAACTCAACATTAAAGTGCAAAATCATTCATTCAAATTCTGTAAGACTGTGTCAGAGAATAAGTTCATTAATGAATATACATCTAAAACTGCTTCAATTGAAAAGTACCTATACAAAATTTAGTTTTTGAAAATCTTTTTTTTTCATAATTTTGTTAAACATTGTTCACAGTGGAGTCAAAAGGAATGATCATTGTTGAGAACTCATTACAAAATGCAATATTCCAAGATGTCGGAAACCCAAGCTTCGCAACAGTTGAAAGTAATGCGCCAACTCATTAGGTGGCCGATGGCTACCAAAACAAGCAGGTTGACGTCCCACTATTTAAAAAATGACACTGGTAATATAACTAATCATGATGTCATTTTTATGACTCTCCATGAGACAATTTCTCAGGTCTCACAGAGAAAACAGTGAAACCGAAGCGCGCGGCAGCGAAAATTCCTTTGATTATTTGCTCACGAACTCGTGAACACAAGAACAGGAAGCAGTTCGCAAAAGCAATGCAAATACTAATGAGACACACACTTTGACACAGCCAATGCAACTAATAACACAACAGTTTGCACTGCAAAATCAGGAACTTGACTATTTCCAGAATAGCATTTCTAAAAAGTTCAGTGAGGTGAGCAAAACCATACGCACTGAATTATCTGATGAACTATCCGGTATGTTCACAGAGCTCGGTAAACAACTGAAACAGGAAATAATTACCGACATGTCCCGCTATATTAAATACATTAACGGAAAAAGTCCCATCTGTAGACTATAAACAGGGACAACTTGCAGATGAGTTACAAAACCTTAGTGAAGCATATTCTCAAAATTTCAGAAGACGCTTTCTGAAATGGATGGATTGGTGAAAAATGTGACGAACGCAGTCAGCGAGCTGCAAGACCAATGCAAAAACCTACCTACAGAAATACACAAGTTGAGTCTAAGAGTAGATCAATTAAGTTTTGGGTCAGAGTTTACCAAAAACCAGAGAGAAAAGTTATGTGCAGATGTAAAGGAAATAACTGAAAAAGCTGAAGCTGGGATGCTGCATAAGGACAGCACCCTTGCCGAAAAGGTAGTGTCAGAATGCAAAATGTATGTAGATTCTGCAGACGAAGCTCTAAAAGAGAAAGAATGTCAACTTCTATTTCAAATAGATTCGGGTTTAAAGGAAGCAGAGCAAAGGTTACGAGGCAGTGATGCTAAGACTACTGACATTCCAAAACAACATATGACAGAAAACAAACCTATGCTTTTATAGAAGTTAGATACCTTCACTGGTTACCCACAATACGGGGTTAGCTCCTCGAGGGAAAATAGCGAAGGTTGCATAACACAGCAACACTTGCCGGCAGTTGAACCTGTCGAGCAAGCGCAGTTGCCATGCGCTACGCCATGTGCGAGCTTAAAAACGCCTGTCCTTGCCCACATTAGGAAAAAACTCATTACTATCCCTGAACACGACACTGAATACTTTCTATCTCTACTGGACTCAATAGATTCGATATACGAAGAGAGGCCAGTACAACCCATGCCTGTTAATATGCCGATAGTGACACAGACATTTAGGAACCAACAAGTAAACAATGGATTCGTAGTACAACACGGATGGCAAAGTTACCCCACACAGACCTATGGTAATGGTATCGTTAATCACAACGGCAATGTAGAAAGCCGTAAATACAAAGGTGGATATAAAAGAAATGGGCAAAGATTTGGAAAAAACAACTACAACGGGCGAGTAGCGTATGGACAACCTGTACAGTATGTACAGACACAAGTTACCGGCATTAATCAGCCGATCGCTTGCAAACGGAAAACAATAACAGACAACCGAATAACCCACGGACATCGGAATTCGGCCAGCAAAGTGACACACAAATGTCGAATAAAACGCAAAGGCAAACAGAATTTCAGTCGAGAGCCTCTCAGGATACTAATTGGCGTAATCAAACACTAATGGTCCACACAGTGGAAGTTAACGCCTAACCCAGAGACCGATGCCACTGCAACGCCGGAAAACTTGAACCGGTCACGTTAGGCCCCCGTTCTGTGGCCTTGGAGGGGAGTGGTGGCAGGGGCTTGTTTGAGACTTGCTTTATCAGATACGACCATGGTAATGATGTGAGAAGTGATCTGTATCAAGCTAATGAGGGTACACAGCAAAACTTGACAGTGAGCAAGGTACAAGCTACTGTTAAAGCCAAAACATTTGACCTTGATGTACCTATTGTACTTGACACAGGTGTTGCAACTAATTTGATGTCACAGGGATTCTTTCAAGAATTGAAGAAACGTGGACGTGTACCCATTCTGCCAGAGCAAAACTGCAAGGCACAACTGCCACTGGTCAGAAATCGGAAGGAGTCAAGATACAAGCCTTAATTCCCGTGCAATTAGGACAGTTTTCTGTACGATGCAATTTTTTGATAGTAGAAAAATTAATAGTTGATTGTTTAATAGGTGTGGATACATTTTGGACATACCAAGTACAAATTGATATAGGAAAAGGCCAATGTCGTTTCAATGTAAATAACCAATTATTTGTAATAGACCTAATCAGGGAAAGTACTAATAGATGTAAAACTGAAGTTACTCACGACTTTGAAGTTCAAATGGTAAATCCCATAGTTATGTTTGTCAACATGTACAATAATGAACAGTCGTCAGTAGGAGAGGTAAACGTCGACATAATAAGCACAAAGGTAAGTGAATCAAAGTGCTTGTGTCAAAAATAGCAAATGGAACTTAAGGAACTGATACTTTCTTATATACATGTATTTGAAAAAAGACCGGGTATTATTAAGGATTTCATGTACAAAATAGAAGTGTATCCTCATGAAACCTTTTGTTCTACCTCATACCCTATACCACGGACAAAGAGGGAAGCAGTAAGAAAAGAGATTAACAGGATGCTTGAATGGGACATAATACAACCATCATTTTCCCCTTATTGTAGTCCTATCTTGGCTGTGAGTAAGCCAGATGGCAAGGCACGCTTGGTCCTTGGCACACATAACATTACTAAGATTTTTGTACCAGTCCGAATACGTCCAGACAATTTAGAGGAACAGCTTATGAAATTCCATAATGCTAAATTTGTTACAATAATCGACCTCTGGTCTTCACATTGGCAAATAAAAATACATGAAGAAAGTTGGAAGTATACCGCCTTCGTATGTGGGGGCATGAGCTGCGAATTTCAAGTATTACCATTTGGAATGAACGTAATTGCAGGTGTATTTATCTCTGCACTTGACAGAGTAATAGGGCCCGAACTTTTGAGGAATGTAACAGAAGCCGTGGATGACCTTTTAGTCTCTACACTTACTTGGGTAGAACATTTAAGATTAATTGAACAAGTATTGAGCCGTTTTCCGAATATGGAGTAACAGCAAATGACAAGAAATCTTATTTCGGACAAGGAAAGGTAAAATTTTTAGGACACATAATCCCTTCGGAAGGCATACTGCCATATCCTAACAAACCTGATGCCATTAGGAACTGCCCTGTTCCGCAAAACAGGAGACAATTAAAGGCATACTTAGGCCTAGTATCAGTTTTCAGGAAATTCATACCTAATCAACTTATGAACAATGATGCTTTACTCAATCTTCTCAGGAAAAAAGACTTTGGTTATGGGACAAGCAATGTCAAGCCGATTTTGAAAACATCAAGCAAGCCTTATTAAAAGCTAATATTTTTTCTCAACCAGACATGAAGAAAGATTTTTGTTTGTGCACCGACATTTCTTCTCACGGTCTGGGTGAATGCCTTTTTCAAATAGAAGAAGAAGAGGGAAATCTCATCCCTAAAGTAATTATCTTCGCCAGTTGCACCTTATCCGAAGCTGAACGTTCGTATTCAGTCACGGAGTTGGAGGATGTGGCTGTAATTAGATCCTTCAAAAAATTTGAATATTTCCTTTGGGGTAAACACACTAAAGTGCACTGTGACTATCAGCCCCTATCGTTTTTGTTAACTTGTAAATTGCTACACCGATGGATAGCCAGGTGGTGTATCTATCTTCAAGAATTCGATTTTGAAATAATATACATAAAAGGAAATCAAAACATAATAGCTGATGCTCTTTCTCGACTACCACAGGACTTAGGGGAATTCAACGATCTTTTAGAGCAGGGAGTTGAAATAAGAGCTACGTTAATGGAGGACAAAACACTCCGACCATACTATATCCACGTGTGTAAACATATGGAGCAATTACAGCAGAAAGACACACGCTGGAGTAAGGTAAGAGCAAAACGTACACGTAAAGATGATGAAAACTTTAAAAGGTTTTTCACTATTCACAAAGGTTTCCGTTCCATAGGAACCCTCCCTAACTAGAACAATGGCGCATGTGTTTGCCAGAGGAATATGTGGATGATTTTATCTTACATACACACTTGGGGCCATTATGGAACTGCAAAATGTACTGATAAAATAGCTAAATATTGTTATTTCCCGAACCTTAGACGTAGATTACTACAGGTGGTAAGAAAGTGTATTGTTTGCCAAAAAGCGAAACAGTCTAACATCTGCAAACATTGTGGCTAACAAACCCATAGAAAAGGTATCGTTAGATGTGGCTGGACACTATCACAGAGGTAAAGGGGGAGTAAAATATAAAGTAGGTGTGTATGATATTTTCACAAAATATGTAAAACTGTATGCTGTACAGAAAGTTACAGCAAGGTCAATTATAAGACAAATTAAAGAGGATTATTTTGTAAGAGTAGGAAGACCAGAAGTCATATTAACAGATAATGCCTCATATTTTGTGGGATGAAAATGAAAAGAGTGTGTAGATTCCAACCACATGAAACACGTTTTAGTATCCAAATTTCATTCCGAAGCGTCCCCCATACAAAGAGCATTTAAGGAATTCAACACATTTGTGAGGACCTATATACCTATAAAACATACAAAGGGCATTGAATATGTCACTCCTTTCTTACAAGTTGTTAACAACCTTCCCCAAACATCTACTTCATTTACACCAAATGAGCTGATGTTCAATTGCAAACAAGTAGATGAATGGGAAAAACATTTGCCCAAGATACCGATACCGAAATTATCACTGGATGATAGAATACGACAAGCAGTAATCGACCATGAAACCTGGGCTAAATATAGGAAAGGAATTTACGACAGAAAGCTGAAACGTACAACACAGTTTTACACAGGACAAAAGGTGTTACTTATAACCCATCCCAAATCTAGAAAGTGGCAATTACTATCTACTGTACCATACAGAATTACTAAAAGCCCATACCCAGGAGCATACAGATTGGCACACACGAACACGGGTAAAGACAAGGGCGTCTACCCACACAAAGGCTTGAGAAAGTTTACATATTGAAAAAGGGCTGTATACCTTCTGTGTTGTATATATGTATAATAATATTAGATTTAGGATGCTGGAAAATCACATTCCAGAATTTATGTTGTTAGTTGATAAAGAAAAGTTTTGTTTGTGTTTTTTCTCATATGTCAGATTTGTAAATGATAAGGTGAGTTAATGTAACGAGGAAGAATATTACTTTCGTGTATCTAGATACGATGATACTTTAAACACAACGCTTCACCTTGCACGTTGCCCAGTTGTAAATGAATAAACGAACTTGTGAAACGCATGGTAGCGCGCAATGCACTACACAACTCCCCACGACGTTAGTGTTAACAGAGCGACGCAGCGCATGCGTATTGGGGAGAAAGCTAGTCATCAAACCGCGTGCGCGGCAGATTGACACAGCTGAAAGTGTTGGAGCACCCAAAACAAACAAACCCAATGAGCTACAGCCCGCACCAGCATTTTTAAATTAAGGGAATCTATACTACAACTACTACTATCTACACAATACACACAAACAAATTTAAGCTAAAGGATTATATATACGGAATGGGATCCTAAACTACGAAATATCTACTGAAATCACGCTACTATGTACATTACATGTATATATTTAGAACTGAAGCACTGAAAGTCCACACACTAATTATAATTAAAAGGACTGGAAAACCCTAGCTGCAGGTAAACAAACGAGTACAATATGAGTGGAAAACTAAATAAGAGGTCGCATCATGCCTATAATGCACTTTATCTTTCAGATTTATAAGCTAAGTAGAGATGCACACATGACATTAAATGAGTTTGTGATAGTACGACTGCACACTGAAGTAAGTGAATACATGGTTGAATACACGAAAGAGATATTAGTAGACTGATCTATGAAGATTTAGTATTAAGTGTTTTTCTTCCAGGAAACGATGAATCGACACGTCCTACAGTGAAGGAAGATAAATGCTTGTCGAGTGTTAGGTACCATATAAACATTAAGTAAGGACTGCACTGCAAGTAAATGTAGTTGTAAGTTTATGATATACATGAATGTGATAGTGTGAAAGTATGTGTTGAAGAATACAGTTGTAGTACGTCGCATATTATGATCCTGAACTGAAGTGGAGCACTATCAAATACTCAAGGGGTCAAAACCTAACTACTGTGAGCGTCGACTGCCCACGAAAGCGTCAAACACCTGATTTACATTGAAATTTTTATGCATGTTTGTTAATCATATAAACACTATTTTACGCTCATTGTACATAACATATAGTATTGATGATACAACTCTGTATACCTCAGCATATGAAATGGTTATCCTTAATACAATGAACATAACAAGTACATACGGAGTGCACTTTAACACTTTCGCTGCGGCATCGGTGCTGGCGCGCAGCTCTCCTGTGTGGCCCGGCAACGTACGAGTACGGGCCGGTGACACTCTGAAACGGCAGGTGCCGCTCGGAGCCAACGCTCCTAAGCACACCTGAGCTACAGGCTGACGTCAAGACCTTGTAAGATCTGTAGAATCATGTTCTATACTGGCTTAACGATGGCACCTTAGATTCATTAATTCAAATAAGCTTCGACTGCATTGTGGTCATGTTTTAAAGTCTGTTTGCTGTCTGACACCTATAGGCACAGGCATCATTCAAATGTTCTTGATTTGTTGATAATGTAACAAAAAATGCATTTCATACAAGCAACAAATCCACTGCGTTCAGGGAAAATTTGGATTCTTAAGAAGGAAAAAAAGGAAACTGGATTCATTTGAAATTATATTTACTTCAAATGCGCATTTTTAAGATTGACTCTGACAGATGTCGTCAATTTAGTAGCATGTTTGCTCCTGGTATGAGAGAGTTAGCCATCTGCATTTATCATAGACGCCCAGGGGAAGCCCGGATGTGTAGAAATCAGTAAGCGAAACACACCCTACGTAGAGGCTTCTCTCGTGTCCTCCTTCACTTCGATTGCGGTGCTATTAAAACAAATTTAGCACAACAAACTCTTTCGCAAAAAACTGAAGTGAACGCTTTACAGTGCAATAAGAAATAAGTCGACTTAACACAAAAGAAAACCTCATTTTCTGAGTACTCATGAATAAAAGTTCTAACCTTTCACGTCATTAAAAGAAACCACGCAATGTCAAAAGAAATAAAAGAAGTTGTCTTTGGCAATCGGAATTTCCCAGATATTATCGGGTTTTTTCTACTTATGGGAAATTATACAGCAGCTCAAGCAGTATCCTGATTTGTCTGGGCAGGTTGTACACTCGTATGGCGTATCAGTGCGCTTGCCTTGTTCCGCGCACTTCTTACACCGCTTCCTTATAACTTGCTTCTTCCCTGCTATAGCCTCCCGGTTTTGCACAACGTGTCTTTGTTTGTGATATTTCTTGCTCACATTTCGTGGAACGTCCATTGGTGCAAGGAAGCCCTTTATAATGTTCATTCTGTAATCGTACAACGTCATTTTATTTCCTGAGTATTTGTTGTACAGATATAGAGAATTGAAAACTAGCATGTCAATGACATGAAAGAATAATTTTTCAGCCAGCGGATAGTCTTGCGTTCATGTAAATAATACGATAACATCTGATCTTGTTTATCAGTCCCAGACATACAAGCATTGTACCTAATAATAGGCAAAGGTTTCGTGACTATTTGCTGGTGCGCGTTCTTCACTTGCTCCATAACATTTAGATGTTAGTGGAAATGTAGGAATCTCTCGTCGATCCTTCCATTTTCCAATCATAACTTCATTAGAATACCGCGCAATTGTCTCTCCTTTCCTAAGTTTTGCCGATACAACGTCTTCGTGGGTATATTTCCTATTTAATTTCAGAGTACCTGTGGAAAGTGTTTTTAGGTTCAACAGAGTTGTAGCTAAATGAAAACTGTTATAATAATTGTCCAAGTAAATGTGATGACCAACATGCAGCTTTTCTGCCATCAAATGCAAAACGACCTTTTCAACGTGACCTGCCCCCCCCCCTCCCCCCACCCATATCACTGCTACTTCCCGTGCACACAGCGCACTTATTTGTGAAACCGTCTCGATTGTTGAGCATGTACATCTTAATGCCATACTTATTACGTTTGGTTTTTATGTATTGTATAAATGACAATCTTCCCCTGCAAAGAATCATTGATTCATCTATTGATAAATCTAATCCCGGGTAATACACTTGAGACATTCTCGTGTTAAAATAATCAAATATAGGTCGTATCTTATATAAACGATCGCCGGTTTCGGGTTTCCTGGAAGTGGATTTTTTGTAAAATGCAGAGAGGGTAATATGATCAAATACCGGTCTCTGCTTATACTCGTCGCTATTCCTCTATTCTCAAACAGCGGTTCTTTCTTCCAGTAGTCTTGTAATCGCGGGTATTTGACGTTACCCATATTTAACGAAACACCCAGGAAAACTAGTAATTCACCTATACTTAGAGATTTCCGTTTACGGATCCCAGATCCCTCTTTTGTATTTTCGCTCAGCAATATGTTGACTGCGTTATCGTTCGTTTCGTCAACTGCAAGTTGCAACAATTCGTCTGTTACCAATAATCTGAAGAAATCCATAGGAGAATTGCCAGCAGGATGAATTTGCAGAACTTCTTCCTTCGTAAATGGTGATACTGCATATTATGTTGTTCTTTATGCCAAGGACTCACCTGGATTGTCTCTGTGTGACAGGTCGGTATCTTTTTCGTCGTCTATTTCCACACAATCGTCGTGATCCGTATCGTCAGATTCGGAACTGTCACGAAACAGATTCGAAAGCTGTGCTTCCACGCTATCATCACACTGCAGTTCTTCTGCAGCCTCTAAATGACAATCTCCGCGGTATGCCTGGCCCTCACTACACAGAAAATCACTGTCGTCTAGTACACTAAGTAACTGTATTAAACGTCCCCTTAGTAAAATTTGTGAATGACTGTGCTGGAAAACCTCTTACATTATTTGATTTTCAAACAGCTGAGCAAAACTGAACGTACTCAGACATTTGTCTCTTTACTTATTCTGATCATCACTAAACTGACACACAACACTTTTTTTAACGCAATGCAATCTGACTTTCAATAATCCCTACAAAAGAATGGCCCTAACAATAACCTATACCTTTCATGAATCACTTACCTCACAAAAATCTTCGTTACTCGAACTACGGCAATACAGTGAGTGCCAATATTGCCAGCTAAATAAAAGACTCTAACTACTGAAGGCGCTAAATACTGATAGGCATAGTTAGCAAATGAAAGATTTTGATAGAGAACAAACAATGTATTTACCTTAATAATGTTCAAAAGTCATTATATATATATATATATATATATATATATATATATATATATATATATCAGTTCACGACATCCAGTCTTACGAATTTACTGTCTCTGATGGACACACGTCCAGATCATCCGCTCTCAAAACTCCGCCATCTCTCTCCCCACATCCACCACTGCTGGCGGCTCACCTCCAACTGCGCAACGCTAAGCGCTGTCAGTGTTGCCAACTCTAAAAAACCCGAGTCGCTAGATTCAATATCAAAAGTCGCTAGAAAGTCGCTAAAACTGATTTTACTAGGGGTGTACTGAAAATTTCGTGCTGTGAATGGTGCAATAAGACAGGGGGGTTTATAAAATATTAATAAAAATTGTCTCATACGTATTTGCTATATTGTCTTAATTAAATGACGCATCGCTTGCAACAACATACATATAAAATACGCTAACGTTCAATTAAACATGTTATCATAATTGACGCAACACATAAATTGTTGTTTCAATCACAGTAGTCAAATATACAAGAAATATACGACTATATTTGTAACAAAAGAAAGCAAGAACTCAAATTAGGTTACAAAATATATACATACCAGTATGTGAGCTATTCATCGTCGTCACTCGGAAGATCGAATAACTCTTCTGTTTCATGCTCTGACAGAACTGTAGTTGATGTAGAGGGTTGAACATCGCTCAAAAGGTGACGTTGCAGTTCGACTGGTTTTGTCGCAAAAGAGTAACTTTTGTTCGTTCCAATAAGCTCCAATACGTCTTACAGTATGTCAAAAGATGCACAATCTTTATTTTGTTTCTTCAGCTGGTCTCTCAATATGATCAAAGCATTAATTGTCGTTAACGATAATCTGTTATGTTGTTTAGTTTTTATAATGTTCATAGAACTGAATATCCTTTCCACTTCTGCATTTGAATGCGGTAGGCATATAACAATCATTGCTAGCTGTGAAATCAAAGAAAAAGGATTCTCCCCTGCGGCATTTTTATACTGCAAAACCTCACTCCAAAATCGAACAGTGTTAGTAGTGTTATTCCACCTAATGAAGTTGGTATTATGCCATTCTTGCAGCATACCGTCTATGAAATCGCCACTAAAACCCAATTTTTTGGGTACATTCGTTACAGCATTATTTTTATTCACTTTTAGTGTTTCTTCAACATTCAGTATTGACATTTTTTTCAGGATTGTAACGTTACTTGGCAGTCTTTGTTGAATTTCTTCTTCAAATAAACTTCATTTTCTTCAGACAAACTTGACTCAGACAATTTCTGTTCAAACATAAAGCCAAGGTTCGAATTTGCGTACATACATTGGCTTGGAACTGGTGTTGTCCACAAATCAACAGTTGGAAAAACTATGTTTTGTCCAAGTGACTGCATGAGAAATACAAGTGTATCTAGTAATTTAGTGGGGTCATTGTCTTCTCCTTCAAAAGCTTTTATTGCTATTTCTACGTCTTTTAAAGCATGTTTAAGGTAAAACATGTAAAGATGATTTGAGTTGTCACAATACATCTTGTACAAAAGATCGGCAGTGTAACAATTGCCTTGAACCATGACAAGTGAAAAATGTAACTTTAGTTCTTCCCACTGTTCCAGAATTCTTCGTATTGCTGGTTCAATTGAAAGCCAACGTGTTGCACAGACCTTCAGAACTTTTAGTGGCTATTTTCCACAATTTATTGTCTCATAAACCTTTTTATATTCCTCTTGTCTTTTGGGTGAAATGGAGAACCAATTGTAGGTTTCCCGTACAAGAAACTCTATGTTTCTAGGTATCGTATTCACTGAGGCGTGCGAAACTTCAAGCTGAAGAGAGTGACAAATGCACCGGATCAATACCAAATGCTTCAAACCATATTCTCTCTTGAGTTGTTCGAAAAGCCCTTTGTTTATTCCAACCATTGCAGAAGCATTATCTGAGCCAATTCCTACCATATTAGCGATTGGAAGTTTGAGATCTTTCAAAGAATTCACAAGAACAGCAGCCAGATTTCTTGCATCTGCAGTTTCTACTACAGCGAGTTTGAGAAATGCTGATCTAATGGTTTGGTTGTTTACACTATAGTACCGTACAGCGATACCTAGCATTTTAGATATTGATACTGAAACGTGTATGTACTCGGTAGCAGCGATGGTGAGGCATGATAAAATCTTTGACCAGAGTTCCTAGTCTGCGCTTGACCGCGCGAGAGAGCAGTTCTGTTGCAGTCGAGTTATGAGACAGTTCAGTTGCGAGGCAGTAGCGCGAGAGTTCAGTGCAGTTGCGAGCTAGCGGTTGGAGAGTAGTAGCGCGTCGGAGATGACGTAGTTGCGGTCTAGTTGCGAGAGAGTTTAGTTGTGTGTGAGGAGTCGGCGAGCGTCGACATGGCACTCTGGTCTACAATCAGGACGAGGTATATTATTTTTAAATAAGGTAATGAAGCAGCATTGCGCTCAGCTAATAATGTAAATTAACTGTAACTAATTTGTGCAAGAATCGCCCCAATAATAATTTTGTTTTCAAAGCAATTTTTTAACAAAGAATCCTTTAATGAAAGAAATATTTCCCTTGCTATTCCTTAAAGAAAAGTTTCCCTTAAATTCAAAATTTTTGCAATGAATTTCCTCCAAGCTATGGCAAAAAATAAGAGCAGATGCAGTTTTACTAAGGTAAGAATTTCAGTTTAGTTAGTGAACAGGGCCTAAAGATCGACATTTCGGTCTATTTGCATTTTCATTGTCACTGAGATTTTATTATCACTGAATTGACTTTCATTTTTGTGAGGAACTTATACTTGGGTCAGATTGCGATTTTTCATTTAATTGTCTTTGTCATTAAATTTCTCTAGGGAAGTTACAGTTAGCTCTAGGTCCATTTGCATTTGAGTAATATCATTTTTACATCTCTGCGGGGAGGTTACACTTGGCGACACCCGGTCCAGGATCGTATTTCGTTGAGAATCTTTTGAAAAACAGTCAGATATCTGCTCTTATTTGCTTAAATATAATTAGAATTTGGCGCAACGCTTTTACTAATTTTGTGACTTTCTTTCCTCAGATCATCGGCAATTCGTTGCTCTGTTGTATTTGTGTGTTGCTTTTGCATTGTGCTTATTTGTTTTGTGATTAATTGTGACTATTGTAAAAATGCCGCGAAAGACTGTGAATAGTGTATCGCGAGGCATTATGAACGAAATTACCGACTTAAACAACGTGACTGATAGTAATTGTGACACGCAGTGTAATGATGACAATCCTGCGTTCACTGACAATCAGTGCGTTCCAACCACTAATGAGGATTTTTATCTTAATGATGAACAAACGAACTCGGTTATGTCCTCTGTTGAATTGACGACAATCGATGACGCGGGCGTTTTATTGTAATGAGCGCTACCCAGCTTAACACACCCGGTTTTGAAAAGTCAAATAACGTACAGACAAATTTTTGTAATGAAAATGAACAGGATACACAAAGTACGACGGATTTATTTAATTCCGAAATAATGTCTAACAATGTACATCCGACTGACAAACCTTTTTGTAAATCTCAGAATAACCAAATGGTTACAGAAAGCGAGACAATTCCAGATCCACCATTAAACAGCATAGAGAATAGAAATGATGATTTTGTGTCGAATCCAATTATGGCATTTTTGCTACAAATGAATAAACAACTTAATGAAAAACTAGACAACACTTCCAAACAACAGAATGAAAAAACAAGACAAACTTAGTGAAAAATTAGACAACAATTCCAGGGAACTTAGTGAACAAATTGGTGCCGTTGCCGCGCAGTGTCATGATACTAAGGTACAGTTACGCGTGGAAATTGAGGCTTGTTCAAAGAAAAATAGCGAAGAAATTAGATCTGTTGCTCAAGAATTAAGGGAAATGCAAACAGCTACAACAGAAACACTTAGAGCGGAAATTAGTACAGTCGCTAAACAATGCTCTGAAAAGGCTACACAATTACGCGACGAGTTTAAAACAATGACAGCAGAACTTTCGCGCACAATGGATGAAAAGATTGACGCGAAATTCGACCAACAGAATACTCAAATTAACGAACGTCTTAGTCTTCACATACAAAACAGTGATACGCGTTTCCGCAAATTTATTCAGGACCAAAATAAAGTAAAACGTCAAGTAATGGAAACTATCACTGCACAGAGACAAGAAGACAAACGTAAAATGTTTGCGAAAGCAAAAACATACGTAGATAACAATATTGCCACAGTGTCCGACGAAATTAATACCATCAAACAGTCGAACACAGAATTACGTGACGAAATTTCTGATCTTAAATCGAAAACAGACACATACACAACAGATTTTCAAACAGTGACCGATAGACTCGAACAATTAGAACTAACACAGGATTCCGATGTCGTCAAAGCTGACGTTAAAAAACTGAACGAAACTACACGTAAGTTGCAAAAACAGATTAGTGCCTCCGATTCTAAAACCGATGATCACGTTAAAATACTGACTGAAAAATGTGATGAATTGGCCAGTCGTATTGATGTTATCGAAAGTACTAATGACAATAAATCAGACGATACTTCACCGGTTTCATTTAACCAAACACCTGAATTTCAAAATTTACAGCAGACGATTAATGAGATCGATTCGTCTAATAACACGTTGCGTAGAAAGTTGTCAAGTTTACAACAAGAAGTAACAGAGATGAAAAATATTTCAGTTAATAACACATCACAGCAGACGCCACTTAGCGAACATTTGTCAGACTCGCGCAACGCGTATAATTTGGGTAATCTACAGAGAGTATGGGACTTAGATTCCGAACAACCACAGTTCAACAGATTCTCTTACAATCCTGAACCTGTTCCATCACACAGAGACGATAATTTCGATTACAAACATTTTCTGTCAGTGAGAAAGTTTAAAGTGTTTAAAAATGACAGAACACAGATTCATCCGCTAGATTGGATACAACAATTTAGCTTTGCTTTTCCACCGACTTGGCCTGTAACACATAAACACGCAATTTTTTGAGCATATGGTCCAACAAAACCAGTATTTAAGTGAACCCTATAGTGAATCCGCACTCATTCAATTATGTATCTCTAAGTTACCACGGTCATTAAGAGTGTCACTTCTAACGGGTCAACAAAAAGAAAATATTTCAGCATTCAGAGATCTGCTGCAGCTTTTAGAAGTGCAGCAATCAGATTACTCTTTCGTAAACAAAAATTTTTCATATAATAACCATGGCCAACAAACTCACAGTAATTACGATCAGGGACGTAATTTCAATAGGAAAAGTAACAGTCGCTTTAGAAACGACAACTACCAGAACTTTGGTAACAGACAAAATTCTAACTATCGGTATCGTCAAAATTATGAGCAACAGGAATCACATTTTGGTAACAATAGACGTTTTCCACCGCAACAGCACGAAAGTCAGCCGGTTGGAATACATAACCAACAATGTAATGCACAAGGTCAACCTAACTTTAATGTTTCACCGCATGCACGTATAGTCCCAGATCCAACAAATAGTAACGCACGGCAGCAAAGGAACAACTACGTACAGAAAACGCAGTATTTCAATTCCTATCGCAATGCACCGTATAGGAATGACTATCACGACAGACGTAAAAATGATGAGCACAATTATCAGCGTACATATAATAACAGTCGATCTTACCAACAACAAAGGCATCCGCAAGAACATATTCTCATGAATGAACCCGACAGTAGGTATCATCCATAGCGTAATACGTCTGGAAGAAATAATAGAACTGTTCAAATAGTAGAAATGCCACAGCATCCTCCTGAAAATAGTAACACGTCAGATAGAATTTGACTATATACAGTAAAGATCGCATCTTCCAATAATACAAGCACTACTTTTGACACGCAAAATGTTGTTCACGAAAATGTTATTACTTTCGACGACATCGGAGACACTCTTTTACAGGAAAGACCAGTTGTTCAGAAAATCATCTCACATCCTGTCATCGAAATTAAAATAGGTTCATCGAAATTTTCAGCAGTAATCGATTCCGGATCACCTATGTCAGTTATAAATGAGGAAACTTTTAACGAGTGTAACAAAGAGAACACCTATCCCACATTACCTTTAGGCAAAACGAAAGTAAAAGGAGCAGTATCGAGTAAAGGAGTAGACGTTAAATTACAGACGCATTTATCATTTTGTATTGGAGGTCATACTTTTCACTCAAATTTTTGGATTGTTCCCTTATTGACAACAGACGTTATTTTAGGCACGAACTTTCTGGTACAACACGACGCAGTGGTCGATTTTCAAAATTCTTATTTAATGTTAAAGGATGAAAATGTACAACTTGCTTTACAATTTCAGCACTCACTATCTGCGGAAGAACAAACAATTAACCGCACAGAGGTCATTTCCGCAACACGTAACATAGACTGTAATCCCACATTGTTCACAGACACGTACGTACATAACTACGTATAATACTCCAGACGAAGCTGACTACGACGTAATGCAAATGATTTCTGACAAAGTTAAACAAAGCAGTGCAAATACAGACGACGAACGAACGCAATTACACAAAATTCTTTTACAGCAAGCTCCAGTTTTTGACAACATTCCTGGTACTATGTCCGGATTTATGTATGAATTTCAAGTCAAACAGCACGACACATTTAAAGCAAAGCATTATCCCATTCCGTATATCCACAGAGAACAAGTTAAAAAAGAATTGCAGGATATGCTCGACCAAGGAATTATAGAACCAGCAGTTAGTCCGTACATAAACCCGCTACATATTGTTAAGAAAAAAGATGGCTCACTTCGCCTTGTACTTGATTCACGTCACATTAATGACATAATTATTAATGAAACCGATCGACCACAGACACTAGAAGAACTTCTACAAAAATTTCAGGGTACAGCTATTTATTCCACATTAGATTTAAAATCGGGATTTTGGCAAATTCAGCTCCATCCGAATTGTAGAAAATACACAGCTTTTCTCTGTTTTGGTGACTGTTATCAATTTTGCAAATTACCATTCGGATTAACTATTTCTTCTGCAGCTTTTATTCGCGGCTTGAACACAATACTTCCGACAGAACTTAAAGACAGAATTACGACGTATGTAGACGACATTCTTATCGCAGAAGCTAACTGGTCTGAACACAATGTGATTTTAGAACGACTGTTGCAAACTTTTCATGCACAAGGACTTACAGTCAATCTCAGTAAATCGCACTTTGGCAAAACTTCTATAAAATTTCTTGGACACATAATTTCAGCAGAAGGCATTGCGCCTGATCCGGAAAAACTTCAAGCTCTACGTGACATTACTGTTCCTACGACGAAGAAACAACTACGTAGTTTTTTGGGCTTAATAAACTTTTTTCGCAAATTTATTCATCATTCTGCTTTAGATACACCTAGATTATGCCAATTAACAGGTAAAAACACTATTTGGTCATGGGATAAGCAAGCACATTCTGAATTTGTGAACCTGAAACATGCTTTGTTGAATGCTCCACTTTTATCGCACCCAGATCTTACCAGAAATTTTTCCATTGCCACCGACAGTTCCAACACCGCTTTAGGCGTACACATTTTTCAGGAAATTGAAGAAGATGGCTCTACAGTAATTAAAAACATCGCATTTGCAAGCCGCATTCTGTCACCTGCTGAGCGAAATTATTCCGTTACAGAATTGGAAACGTTATGTGTTGTATGGGCTTTCACGAGATTTCGGCAGTTTCTTTATGGCAGACACACCACCGTCTACACAGACCATAGAGCTATACAGTTTTTACTTTCAGCTAAATTCACACACGATAGGTTAAGTAGATGGAAACTTTATTTACAGGAATTTAATTTTACGATTGTTCACATTCCCGGCACACAAAATGTTATAGCAGACGCACTATCGCGTTCTCTCAGCAACAATCAGCAAGACGCAGCAACCAACTTCTGCAAAGCAAATTTCAGCGTCATGTACATTCAGCAAGTAGCATTTGAAAATTTTATTTCATCGTCATTACACAAGAGCAAAGTAAAGACAATGTATGGAAAGAAATTAAACACCTCTGGCAAAATAAGAATAATGTTACGATTAGGAACCACTACACTGTACGCAATGACATTCTGTTTCGTCGCTCTCATCCAGACAGCAACAATTGGTTATTATGCATTCCTGACGAACTGGTTAACAAATTAATCTGGTACACTCATTTAAGTTATGCACATTACGGAGCAAGAAAATGTTTTCTTATACTGAGACAGAACTGTTATTTTGCCAACATGGAAAAACGTATACGACGAGTTTTAGCGTCATGTAAAATTTGCCAGAAAGCTAAGTCAGACACCACTTCACATATTCCTCCATTATATCCCATTGTACCTGTTAAATTAAGACATATGGCCGCAGTAGACATTTTTGGTCCGATTCCGAGAACTAATAGAGGTTTTTGCTACATCTTTGTCGCTGTTGAACTCACTTCAAAATTTGTTACTTTCACTCCGTTACGCAAAGCTACTGCTAAAACTGTTTCGAAAGCATTTGTAAAACATTTTCTATTTCATGTAGGGCATGTGATGAGAGTAATTTCTGATAATGGATGACAATTTCGTTCTGCTATATGGACACGCATGTTACGAGCTAGAAACATTTCTCCGATCTATATATCCAAGTACCATGCTTCTTCGAACCCCTGTGAACGATTAATGAAAGAAATTGGTAAACTGTGTAGAATATACTGCCACAAAAGACATATTGATTGGGACACACACATATTCTCCTTCCAAGATGTAATTAATTCCATACCAAATGAATCCACTATGCTATCTCCGTCTGTTACACTGAAAAACGTTGAACCACCAAACAAAATTAAAGAATTAGTAAACTTTCCTAGATCAGGTCGACTAAGACACCACGAAATAATTGACATTGCGCTGAACAACATCAAACGTGCCGCAGAGCGCCGGAGAAGACAGCAAAAACAGGTTTGTACACACCGAGACTTTCACATTGGACAGAAGATATTAGTACGTACACACTATTTATCCAGCAAAGTAAAAGGTAAGTGCAGTAAATTTGAACTTCTATACGCAGGTCCATATCGAATTCGCAGCATTCCTCACCCCAATGTAGTACACGTCGAAACTCTGAGAACCAGAAAATCGAAAGGAAACCACCACTTATCCAACATAAAACCCTTTATTGAGTGAACATACTTTACGATTTATCACACTATAATGCTATTTACTTATTTTTATGAACATTTCTGCAATTATATTCACGTGACTAATTATTGATGACTACCGTATTTTTTTTCTTGGCAAGTGCCCGGCAAGGTAAGGTTAGCAGGTCGCTCTTCTTGTCGTTACACATCAGACCGTGCATATTTTCCAGATGAACTTACACATTTTATGACCACTTATGCAATTATATTTATGTGACTAATTATTGATGACTATCGTATTTTTTCTTGGCAAGTGCCCAGCAAGGTAAGGTTAGCAGGTCGCTCTTCTTGTCATTACACATCAGACCGTGCATATTTTCCAGATGAACTTACGCATTTTATGAATAATTATGCAATTCAATGTAATGACGTATTAATTTCATCAAATTCTCTCTCCATTAAAGTCTTTAATTCTCGCCTCTATTAACTACACTACATACAAGCTGAACACAACGAACGTCACATTTTGTCTTTTTTATGTACGATTGTTTTCATGTTTTGTTTGTATGCACTGTGAAATAGATAAGATATAGCAAACGCGAGTTGACTTTGACATTTTTTGCCCTATGATATCTCAACATCGTGACTGTTTTACATTTTTCTTTTTTCTGCTGCATTGTGATATTCTCTGTACATTTTTGCCTTTGAACACTGTCTATGCTTTTGATATATTACGTTTTCTGTCATGTTATGCTGTATGCTTAATTGTGTCACCATTAACCAGTCATTATTTAGTGGGTATATGATTTAAATGCAAAGCATTAATCTTTGTTCATCAATTTCAGAAAAAAATGATACGTAAAGGACATAAATTAAACAAAAATGGGAATTTCACATACGGAATAGACGGAAGAAGATACAAACACCTTATGAGGAAGAGTAAATGGATCAGAATTAACAAGCATTAACAAGAATATACTATACACATCGTAGAATAGCAGTCTTAACTAATTTTTTCTTTCAGAATACAAGGCGATTGATGCAGGCTGTCAGACAGAACTACACATCTTAGTTTTAAGTGATGAAATATGCTAGAGATAAGGAATAGTTGTATAATGAATAATGAAGTGATTTTTTTTTTGCAAATGATAATGAATGCTGATGAAGAGTAATGATGAAGAATATACTAATATGGATAATGAAGTTTTTTCTTTATAGGTGATGATGATAATGAAGTTATGATAATATGGATAATGAAGTGATGGATAATGAAGTTTTTTTCTTTACAGATGAGGATGATGTTGAAGTTTATGTATTTATGCTATGTAGTTATTTAAGTATTTGTTGCAGTTTGCTTTGACAGCAGGTGTTATATTGCATAGTAGGATGACTGAAGGTTTTGGAAAGGACAGCTATGGAACACATTTTTATACACATTTCACTACCTGTTAATTCGAAGTTCACTACTTTTCAGCATAGTCTGCGTTTCTTCTTTCAGCTCAATAATCCATTTTGTATTTTTTCCAGGAGCAGCCTTTCATGATACTTACTAAACTTGTTACTTATTAAGCCTATACTAGTACTTGCATTTCTTTTTTTGCCCACTTGTGACACAACCTTGCTACAGCTGACTCATGACGAATGACGTTACCTATCCTCATTTGCAGCAATAGGTCAAAAGCAAATATTGTTATGCCTCAGCAATTAATTATCGATCCCAACGCAATGCATTGCTAGTACAAAAAAATGTATTACCAGTCCCAAATAATGATACCAGTTTCAGAAAATTCTGAATAATACTGATGAGCTCTGAATAGTATGTCACTTCAGTAATGGCTTCTTAATGATACAAAAAAATATGTAAAATAATGCTTTGTAATTGGCTAATAACTGCCACTGTTTATTGTAATGAGACTACTTATAATGCCCATGATTATTAATGCTATGATTGTAATTAACTGATTTTTAATAATGACTACTTAATGATCTGAATAATACTGAATGATGAACAACGTTTTATACTATTCAATACTTGCTGGCCACTGAGTGCCAATAATTAATATAACTAAATGATTTATGACCTTTCATGTTCTGTAACTGGCCAATGAGTGCCAATAATTAGTGTCGCTAAATGAATTATATTATTAATTATGACATTAATTAGCTATTGTTTTCAATAATGACTTTTCATGTTTTAGTAACTGGCCACTGAGTGCCAATAATTAATGTAACTAAATGAATTAGCTATTGTTTTCAATAATGACTTTTCATGTTTTAGTAACTGGCCACTGAGTGCCAATAATTAATGTAACTAAATGAATTAGCTATTGTTTTCAATAATGACTTTTCAAGTTTTAGTAACTGGCCACTGAGTGCCAATAATTAATGTAACTAAATGAATTAGCTCTTGTTTTCAGTAATGACTTCATGTTTTAGTAACTGGCCACTGAGTGCCGATAATTAATGTAACTAAATTAGCTCTTGTTTTCAATGATGACTTTTCGTGTTTTAGTAATTGGCCAATGAGTGCCAATAATTTGTATAACTCAATGTATTATGTTAATGTTAGGACAATAATTGACTCTCCTTTTCCATGATGACTTCTGATGAACATTATTCTGTCATACTAAATATGCTTTGTAACTGGCCAAAGACTGCCGCTGTTTATTGTAATACAATTACCCATGATGCCAATAATTTAATTTTATGAACATTATTCTGTAATACTAAATACATGGTACAGAAATGTTCAATAACTAGGCTATGAATACCGCAAACTACTAATGTAATTGCTAGTCAAGACTTGTCTGTTACTTAATGTCCTTCACCTTCTGACCTAACTACCTGGAATTACTGTAATATCCATTTGTCTTGTCCATCCTCATGATCATGGAGCACTATATTTGGTTTTTGCACTAATTCTACGTTGGTGTGCCTTGTAAGAGCGTGGTGTTGACACGACATGTTGTCCACCACCGTGAGCAATGAAGACGTTATTATGGTCCCACTGTTTGGTGTACCTGATGTACTGCCTAAATGATAACAAGAAATATTACTACGACATTTCAGTGTCTTGGATACGCTGATAAATACTTCTGGGAAAAGAACTGCAAATTGTCTCACTTGGTGTTGTACTTCTGTGGAAAGATATGGACTTTCAGTGCAGCTGCGTGCAACCTAAGTGCTACAACCATGACGCAATCCTTCCTATTCTTTCCCTAATTCTTGTAAAATGAAAAAGTCATATACAGTGCGTGTGTAATTTTGCCGTTTATTAATACATTTTGTGATTTGCTGATATATTCTCAACTTCACTGCATGTACACTTATGTCAGTTGTCAAAATGATCTTTTTTACTTTTGCGTTTATTTGTTATGAAAATGTTCAAAAGTTTTTCAGTGCAAGTGCACTTATGTTATGTGTTAATATGTCTTCTACTGAACTTTAGTGCCTGTGCATTTTTCTCATTTTTCAATATGATTTGTACTTATTCTGTATACCTTTTGTCAACATGATTTTTTGCCATTCTATTTATTTGTTCTAAAAACGCTAAAGAATTTTTCAGTGCGTGTGCACTTTGTTATCTATCAAATAATTTGTATATACATTTTTCTGATTTGCTAATATGTTTTGTACTTATATTTTTTCTTTGTCTGAAATGTTTTGTACTCGGTGCATGTGCACCATATTTAATTCATGTACTACATCTGTATATATGCGGTAATTGTAAAGTTAATTAGTTGAGAAAAAAAAATTTCTTGCGATGGCAAGTCCAAATGACTCACCATCGCTGTCAAATTTTTGCCCCCCCCCCCAAGTGGAGGGTTATGAAACGTGTATGTACTCGGTAGCAGCGATGGTGAGGCATGATAAAATCTTTGACCAGAGTTCCTAGTCTGCGCTTGACCGCGCGAGAGAGCAGTTCTGATGCAGTCGAGTTATGAGACAGTTCAGTTGCGAGGCAGTAGCGCGAGAGTTCAGTGCAGTTGCGAGCTAGCGGTTGGAGAGTAGTAGCGCGTCGGAGATGACGTAGTTGCGGTCTAGTTGCGAGAGAGTTTAGTTGTGTGTGAGGAGTCGCCGGGCGTCGACATGGCACTCTGGTCTACAATCAGGACGAGGTATATTATTTTTAAATAAGGTAATGAAGCAGCATTGCGCTCAGCTAATAATGTAAATTAACTGTAACTAATTTGTGCAAGAATCGCCCCAATAATAATTTTGTTTTCAAAGCAATTTTTTAACAAAGAATCCTTTAATGAAAGAAATATTTCCCTTGCTATTCCTTAAAGAAAAGTTTCCCTTAAATTCAAAATTTTTGCAATGAATTTCCTCCAAGCTATGGCAAAAAATAAGAGCAGATGCAGTTTTACTAAGGTAAGAATTTCAGTTTAGTTAGTGCACAGGGCCTAAAGATCGACATTTCGGTCTATTTGCATTTTCATTGTCACTGAGATTTTATTATCACTGAATTGACTTTCCTTTTTGTGAGGAACTTATACTTGGGTCAGATTGCGATTTTTCATTTAATTGTCTTTGTCATTAAATTTCTCTAGGGAAGTTACAGTTAGCTCTAGGTCCATTTGCATTTGAGTAATATCATTTTTACATCTCTGCGGGGAGGTTACACTTGGCGACACCCAGTCCAGGATCGTATTTCGTTGAGAATCTTTTGAAAAACAGTCAGATATCTGCTCTTATTTGCTTAAATATAATTAGAATTTGGCGCAACGCTATTACTAATTTTGTGACTCTTTCCTCAGATCATCGGCAATTCGTTGCTCTGTTGTATTTGTGTGTTGCTTTTGCATTGTGCTTATTTGTTTTGTGATTAATTGTGACTAATGTAAAAATGCCGTGAAAGACTGTGAATAGTGTATCGCGAGGCATTATGAACGAAATTACCGACTTAAACAATGTGACTGATAGTAATTGTGACACGCAGTGTAATGATGACAATCCTGCGTTCACTGACAGTCAGTGCGTTCCAACCACTAATGGGGATTTTTATCTTAATGATGAACAAACGAACTCACCAATTTATAATCACTGAAAATACATTAAAACTCAGGCGAACTAGAGGTCATGAAACAATCTACTCACTCGGTAACTCGATATCAGTCCTATTGTTCATTGTTTAAAATGTAATAATGTCTGAGATACCCCCACCGAATCGTTCTTGTGTTACCACTGTGCATGTGGTAATTTTTTGGCTAAGAGTTAACATTTCGAAAAATTAGAAGTTGCTGGACAGAAATGTATTTTATCATACGTATGTTTTTTGTCAATTCGAAAAATAAAGGGAGTTCAAAAGCTGAAGATAGATCGATACGCTATCGACGATAACAGGCTAGTCGGTAATGAATAATGAACTGTTCTATAGTCAAGGTTTTCTTACTCTGTAGGCAGTTCCCACATTCAGGTTTACTAAATGCTGAACAATGCTACATGATCTGCTAAGAGCTTTATTTAACTTAGTAAATCTAGAACAAAGTCAGGGTAGTACCCATTCCATAGTTAAAATCTTAGTTTTGTTAATGAAAATATTGGCCCAAAATAGTTTTGATTTGTACTGCAAAAGTCGTCAGTACTCCAAAAGTCGCCAGATAAGTCGCTAAATAATTTTTGTCGCTAAAAAGTTTTTTTGTCGCTAAGACGAAGGCAAAAGTCGCCATTTCTAGCGATAAAGTCGCTAAATTGGCAACACTGCGCGCTATTCACATCCAACAGCCCAACACTACAATGGCAAATTCCAACAATGCAAACCAGCCACAGACTACACACAGCACAGTCAGTGATTTTCATACAGAGCGCTATGTGGCGTTACCAACATAAAAACCTAAACAGCCTACTTACAACTGTTCCTCTGTCAATTTAACACTTGTCCTGCACCTTTTCACACTGGGAGGTCCAGGTGTCGGTTCATTAGTCGCCATTACGAACAATATACGTTCGATAACTGACCACACAAAACAAAAGTTTACTCGCTTTGATGCTAGCTTAAACGCCGCAACTAGACTGAGTAATCCGACAGTGCGCGGACGCTTACAAGCGTCAGCCGCACTGGCTCATGGCTTGTTGTGACGCTTATAAGCGTCAGCTGCAGCGAAAGTGTTGAACACTGAATAAATATTCGATACGATTGGTATCGTCAGGACTGCATTGTGTTTATAAACAACATACTATTTTGTTCTTGGGATCACAATTAAGTCTAGTAACGAAACGTAACTGAGCCCATAAGTGCCTTTCCATGAAATTTCCTCAACCCTGGAAATCACAGTACAGAAATTTTGTGTAACACAAAGGTATGAAAGACGCTCAAAAACAAAGCGCAAAAACATACGAAACCTGCCTACAAAGTGTTAAGTTTGCGTGTGAGATATGTGGATGTGCGCGCGATGAACAGAAAATGACAATACTTGGTATAACACGAATTTTCTGTGCTCGACAACGTCATTGAAGCGGTAAGAAACTTTGTCGGCGGATGCTGGATGTGCGGCGGGTGTCCCGACTGAAAAAGTGCGAGCGACGAGGTGAAATATATTCCTTGGGTCGCTGATAAACAAACCAGTTGTCACCACATCAAAGATTTCACAAAGGATCGGGCCACTGAACACGAGCTTCACGAATTTGTGCAGTGAAGGCTATGTGAACGCACAACATGCGCAGTGTGACTTTGTATTAAAGATGTGAAAGCGAGCTGGAACGGTAACAGATGTGGAGCTGCACGCACATGCTTCGCAAGTTAAGCACTGGGCAGATATGGACTGTCAATAATGGGACTATGCAGCTACAGCATGCACTTTGTTATGAAGGAAAACTTATGTATGTGTTAAGGGACTGACATGCCTCTATAAATTGACAACCACATAGCATAACTACAATTGCTGAAAAATAAAGGCCATGCCCATGCTGGCCAGAGTTATCAACCCATAAAAAGAGAAATAAGCTCAGGCACTATGTACCTCCGTATGACGTCAGTGCACAGTGGGGGGCAACTGTAAAGAATCATTATATATATATATATATATATATATATATATATATATATATATGTTGTTGTGGTCTTCAGTCCTGAGACTGGTTTGATGCAGCTCTCCATGCTGCTCTATCCTGCGCGAGCTTCTTCATCTCTCAGTTCCTACTGCAGCCTACATCCTTCTGAATCTGCTTAGTGTATTCATCTCTTGGTCCCCCTCTACAATTTTTACCCTCCACACTGCCCTCCAGTACTAAATTGGTGATTCCTTGATGCCTCAGAACATGTCCTACCAACCGATCCCTTCTTCTAGTCAAGTTGTGCCACAAGCTCCTCTTCTCCCCAATCCTATTCAACACCTCCTCATTAGTTATCTGATCTACCCGTCTAATCTTCAGCATTCTTCTGTAGCCCCACATTTCGAAAGCTTCTATTCTCGTCTTGTCCAAACTATTTATCGTCCATGTTTCACTTCCATACATGGCTACACTCCATACAAATACTTTCAGAAACGACTAACCCGACACTTAAATCAATATTCGATGTTAACAAATTTCTCTTCTTCAGAAACACTTTCCTTGCCATTGCCTGTCTACATTTTATATCTTCTCTACTTCGACCATCATCAGTTATTTTGCTCCCCAAATAGCAAAACTCCTTCACTACTTTAAGTGTATCATTTCCTAATCTAATTCCCTCAGCATCACCCGACTTAATTCGACTACATTCCATTATCCTCGTTCTGCTTTTGTTGATGTTCATCTTATACCCTCCTTTCAAGACACTGTCCATTCCGTTCAACTACTCTTCCAGGTCCTTTGCTGTCTCTGACAGAATTACAATGTCATCGGCGAACCTCAAAGTTTTTATTTCTTCTCCATGGATTTTAATACCTACTCCCAACTTTTCTTTTGTTTCCTTTACTGCTTGCTCAATATACAGATTGAATAGCATCGGGGAGAGGCTACAACCCTGTCTCACTCCCTTCCCAATCAATGCTTCCCTTTCATGTCCCTCGACTCTTAAATTTTCTAACCTACCTGCCCGATTAAGGGATCTGACATTCCATGGTCCGAATATATATAAAATAATAATAATTTTGTACCATAGATACTATTAGCATACAAACAAAACAAGGAGAAAAAATGGCTCTGAGCACTATGGGACTTAACTTCTGAGGTCATCAGTCCCCTAGAACTTAGAACTACGTAAACCTAACTAACCTAAGGACATCACACACACCCATGCCCGAGGCAGGATTTGTGCCTGCGACCGTAGCGGTCGAGCGGTTCCAGAATGTAGCGCCTAGAACCGCACGGGCAAAAACAAGGAGAGATACGCTCTTAAATTAATTCATCTTCACCTGTTTTGTCTCCATAAGTGGTAGCGGGAGGACGTATGACGAGTTCCGCCGAGTTAATATTGTTAAAAAAATGCGTATTCCAACCGTACATTGAAGAAGTGCGATAGAAATTCATCAGGAAAGCAAAGATTATTTGTACACTCATATTCTGTTCATCATTTTGCCTGCACCAGGAGGATCGAAGCAAACAGAATAATTTGCGTGAACAGAGGAAATGCGATCCGGAACCAGTATTGTCATACCAATTTGTATGCACAATAGCGGTAATAGGAAAAGGATGTACGATAAGTAAATTTCGAATTTTAATCTAATAATATATTGAATATTAATGGTCTGTTGATATTAATGCCAGCTAAAGTTCACTCAGGATATGAGTACTTTCCAGTTTCTTTCAATTATTCTTTCGAAATTTCTTGTTTAATTATTTAAGCGGCAATTTTTAATCAGTTTCCATTATACATTATATTTTATTCTCCCCCTCCACTATTCAAGTCACCTGACCAGAAGTCGTGTTTCTCCTGCCCCTGAACTTCACTATTTCCCATTGTATCTAACTTTAACCTATCAATTTCCCATTTTAAATTTTATAACCTACCTGCCTGATTAAGAAATCTAACATTCCACACTCTGGTCTGTAGAACGCCAGTTTTGTTTCTCCTGATGATGACATCGTCTTGAGTAGTCACTGTCCTGAAATCTGAATGGAGTGCTATTTTCCTCTGTAGTATTTTACCCAAGATGATGCCTTAATCATTTAACCATACAGCAGAGCTTAATGCCCTCAGGAAATAATTACGGCTGTATTTTCCCTTTTCTTCCAGCTGTTTGCAGCACCAGCACAGCAGGCCTGTTTTGATTGATGTTACATGACTAGATCAGGCAGTCACCCAGACTGTTGTTCATGCAATTGCTGGAAAGGCTGCTGCCCCTCTTCAAGAACCGCATGTTTTCTGGCCTCTCAGCAGATACTCCCCCATTGTGGCTGCACCAATAGTATGGCTATGTGTATCGCAGAGGTAGGTAGGCCTCACCACTAGTGGCAACGTCTATGGTTCTTGTTAAAAACGCCAATTTCATACACGAGTATAGGACCCTGCATAACCTCTATTAGAAAGTATACAGGTCAGTATTTTAAACACTCAGATATTTCGAGTAGCCAGCGCTCATTCCTCGTGCTGGGAAAAGAACAGGTTGTGGGTGTGTGATGCCCATCAGTTTTAAATTTTCAAAAAATTAATAGTTGTTTAGAATATCGAGATGGCGGGTCTTTTCGAAAGCTACAGTCACAAATTAGAGTTTAAAACACTCGTTTTTGTGTTATTATTTTCTTAACATTAGTGCTAGTAGGTGTTTATTTTAATAAGTTTCGTATCAATTTTTAGAAGCAATAAGTCCAATCCAAGCCCAAGTACAGGACTTACACAAAAAATTCATGAGCTACTGGAAAATATTAGTAATAGAGTATTCTAATGAAAGTAGCAGTAGTTCATGAAGCTACAATGACATCCTTGCTAATATTTCATATGAGTCAATGTTTTCTTAAGCACAAATGTTATGTAACGCAGAACTGTACAGTCTGTAATGTACTCTCCAGATATTATGTTTCGCTATCTTTCTAGAAATTAATAATAATTTTTATTTTGTTTGTCATAAACAATTTAAAGTGAAAGAGCATAAAGATCTGTGTATACCACAATAAACTACATACTTTTGTGGATAAGTTGTGTTTTTCCAGGTTTTTAAACTGTACAAAACATCATATATGGCAGTTTAAAGAGAATGCTGCAAGACAGTAAAATAACGTATGAATTTTATGCACTCACCATTCTAAAAAAAAGATAGCGAAAGGGTTAAGGAAACACATTAGTTCATTCAAACAAATTTGATGTGTCTGTACAATATTTTCTTGACTTCAGCGCCCCCCCCCCCTCCGATCCTATTATAGATATAGATATAACGTACAAAGTAGCCTGACTTCAGTAGATATTTCGTAGTTTAGGATCCCTTTCAGTCTATATAATCCTTTAGCTTATGTTTGTTTGTGTGTATTGTGTAGATAGTCGTAGTTGTAGTATAGACCCCCTTAATTTCCTATGTCCCTTTTTATGCAACAGGCTTTAAAACTGCTAGTGCAGGCTGCAGCTCATAGGGTTTGTTTGTTTTGGGCGCTCCAACACTTTCAGCTGTGTCTATATGCAAATTGCACTTCGTTGACTAGCTTTCTCCCCAATGCGCAGCGCTACGTCCCTCTGTCACCACTAACGTCGCGGCAGGTTGTGTAGTGCATTGCACGCTACCGTGCGTTTCACAAGTGCGTTTATTCATTTATAACTGGGCAATGCACAAGAGGAAGCGTTGTGTTTAAAGTATCATCGTATCTAGACACATATAAGTAATATTCTTCCTTGTTACATCCACACACCTTATCACATTACACATCTGACATATAAGAAAAAACACAAACAAAAATTTTCCTTATCAACTAACAACATAAATTCTGGAATGTGATTTTCCAGCGTCTTAAATCTAATATTATTATACATATATACAACTTTGAGGGTATACAACCCTTTTTAAATATATAAATTTTCTCAAGTCTTTGTGTGGGTAGAGGCCCTTTTTTTTACCTGTGTTCGTGTGTGACAATCTGTATGCTCCCAGGTAAGGGATTTTTGTAATTATGTATGGCCCAATGTATAGTAATTGCCACTTACTGTTCAGTTTTCCTTAAGTTCTGGCAATGTCAGAATTTAAGTTACATTTGTACACTCCACGAATTCTGCAGGTAAAATTAATTTCTGACCATATACAATTTTTGCCAATGTTGCCTGAAGATCCTCTTTGAAAGTGGAACATATCCCTTAGCAATACTGACAGAAGGGCCTCCTGCCATTCTCCTTTGTGGTACATCCGTTCTACTTTTAAAGTGCAGTGCACCGCTTCCCCAATATTTTACTTTGAGGGGGGTATGTGGTGCTGCAAATTAGTTTGACATGACACATTTTGCAAAAGTTGCACTGGACACAGCACATGTTGTAAAGGTTGCATTGTTTGCCAAAGCAGTGAAGATTCGAGTTGTCTGTCCTGGTCTGATGTTATGACAACAGTGCAGCCAAAACGAGAAACCCACAACTCTACGAAGGCTTTCGCGTCGATGCTGCTGCAATGTCTGCAAATGGTGTTGCTTCACGCATTTGACACGCTGTCAATTTCCGTAAGAATGCAGCGGAAACAACCAGACACTGGCTGCAGTTCCCTGAGGTCCAAATGGACGTGTTGCAGCCCACCAGTCGCGAAATGAAACCCACCCAATGGAGGGCTCGTGTGACTTAGCACTTTAGACCTCTGACAGTCTATGCATGCTTGAGTCCACTGTTGACGATCACGTTCCAGAGTAGGCCATACATTCAGTCACTTTCTGAACCGAGGGACGTATACCAGGGTGTGCCAGGCCGTGCAAACGTCTGAATATAGTCGATTTCGACAGCTTGGGAATAATGGTCATGTGCGGCTTTCTGATGTGTCACACCACAGTTTACAATTCATAGTATTCATTGGAAAACATTCAAACTTAATATCAGCTGTATCGTCTATTAATAATTGTTGTAGTTCGTCATCATTGCATTGTCCTGAGGTCCCTCAATTCGCGCCATGTCAATGGCCTTCAACAGGGCGTTAATCCTTGAAGATATTGTCATTTCCCTTAATTTTTTCCACAGCTGTTGAAAATTACCTAGTAAAACCTAGATGCTTGCAGTGGTTCGGAGGACAGTCTCTGATCAAGTTTCGAATTACCTCCGCCAGTAGGTAGTAATACGTAAAGATTGTGAATTCCCGCCCTCTTTGTCTGGTTTGAAGAACCAAATTGATTCTCACACACGGCTAACTACTCTTGGTCAATTGCCAACCATTTCTACTGACAAACCAACAACTTCTTGGGAAAAAGTCTAAGGGGCAATGTTGTCCCTGTATAATCTCATGCAAAACTCCCGCCTGTTGCCCTGTCGCTTGAGCGTGCTGTGTCAACGGCGCGTCCACTACCGGGTGGCTAAGCGTTACGGCACTTCCAAGGCGGCGCTTAATGCTTGTTGCATTTCCTCCATCTATTTTAAAACTCTCCTTGCTTCTGTATCCTTACTAGCCTATGCAACTGTTAGGGACACCTGTACCTGTGCTGCCAGGAGTGAGTGATCTCTGTAAAAATTTATTATACTGAGGAAATGATGTTTCATGGAAATTCGTCGGGTGTGGTATTTTTCGGATAGTTTCTATCGTCTCCGTAGCTGGTCTGATTCCCTCACTACTAACGGAGTGTGCCAAAAAATGTTACATACTCATTATGTAAATTGTATTCTTCTTTATTTACTGGAGTGCCATGTGAGTCTAACATACAGAAAATAATGTTTAAATGTTTCTCGTGCTCTTCTCCCGAATTGGAAAAAATTGCCATCTACACTCCTGGAAATGGAAAAAAGAACACATTGACACTGGTGTGTCAGACCCACCATACTTGCTCCGGACACTGCGAGAGGGCTGTACAAGCAATGATCACACGCATGGCACAGCGGACACACCAGGAACCGCGGTGTTGGCCGTCGAATGGCGCTAGCTGTGCAGCATTTGTGCACCGCCGCCGTCAGTGTCAGCCAGTTTGCCGTGGCATACGGAGCTCCATCGCAGTCTTTAACACTGGTAGCATGCCGCGACAGCGTGGACGTGAACCGTATGTGCAGTTGACGGACTTTGAGCGAGGACGTATAGGGGGCATGCGGGAGGCCGGGTGGACGTACCGCCGAATTGCTCAACACGTGGGGCGTGAGGTCTCCACAGTACATCGATGTTGTCGCCAGTGGTCGGCGGAAGGTGCACGTGCCCGTCGACCTGGGACCGGACCGCAGCGACGCACGGATGCACGCCAAGACCGTAGGATCCTACGCAGTGCCGTAGGGGACCGCACCGCCACTTCCCAGCAAATTAGGGACACTGTTGCTCCTGGGGTATCGGCGAGGACCATTCGCAACCGTCTCCATGAAGCTGGGCTACGGTCCCGCACACCGTTAGGCCGTCTTCCGCTCACGCCCCAACATCGTGCAGCCCGCCTCCAGTGGTGTCGCGACAGGCGTGAATGGAGGGACGAATGGAGACGTGTCGTCTTCAGCGATGAGAGTCGCTTCTGCCTTGGTGCCAATGATGGTCGTATGCGTGTTTGGCGCCGTGCAGGTGAGCGCCACAATCAGGACTGCATACGACCGAGGCACACAGGGCCAACACCCGGCATCATGGTGTGGGGAGCGATCTCCTACACTGGCCGTACACCACTGGTGATCGTCGAGGGGACACTGAATAGTGCACGGTACATCCAAACCGTCATCGAACCCATCGTTCTACCATTCCTAGACCGGCAAGGGAACTTGCTGTTCCAACAGGACAATGCACGTCCGCATGTATCCCGTGCCACCCAACGTGCTCTAGAAGGTGTAAGTCAACTACCCTGGCCAGCAAGATCTCCCGATCTGTCCCCCATTGAGCATGTTTGCGACTGGATGAAGCGTCGTCTCACGCGGTCTGCACGTCCAGCACGAACGCTGGTCCAACTGAGGCGCCAGGTGGAAATGGCATGGCAAGCCGTTCCACAGGACTACATCCAGCATCTCTACGATCGTCTCCATGGGAGAATAGCAGCCTGCATTGCTGCGAAAGGTGGATATACACTGTACTAGTGCCGACATTGTGCATGCTCTGTTGCCTGTGTCTATGTGCCTGTGGTTCTGTCAGTGTGATCATGTGATGTATCTGACCCCAGGAATGTGTCAATAAAGTTTCCCCTTCCTGGGACAATGAATTCACGGTGTTCTTATTTCAATTTCCAGGAGTGTAAATAACTACGAAAAAGTATGGCATGTCTCTGAACATAGAACTGATAAAACGCTGCCATGTTTGGACATCTTTTTTAAGTCTGTAAGGCATTCGAACAAATTCAGACCACCTGAACGCCATAATTATTGGTGTCTTATCTATATGTCAGCTGGGAACATAGTAATATGATGGCTTGCTTTTGTGAAATCTATTACATTGAAATTTTTTTTCACCTGATAGGGCATGGAATAAGCCAAGCAGATTCGGTGTCAGGTACCTATACTTAGTGATCAAAAGTATCCGGACATCCGGCTGAAAATGACTTACAAGTTCGTGGCGCCCTCCTTGGGTAATGCTGGAATTCAATATGGTGTTGGCCCACCCTTTGCCTTGATGACAGCTTCCATTCTCGCAAGCATATGTTCAATCAGGTGCTGGAAGGTTTCTTGGAGAATGGCAGCCAATTCTTGATGGAGGACTGCACTGGGGAGAGGTACCGAAGTCGATCGGTTAGGCCTGGCACGAAGTCGGCGTTCCAAAACGTCCCAAATGTGTTCTATAGGATTCAGGTCAGGACTCCCTGCGGGCCAGTCCATTACAGGGATGTTATTGTCGTGTAACCAATCCGCTACAGGCAGTGCATTATGAACAGGTGCTAGATCGTGCTGAAAGATGTAATCGCCATCTCCGAATTTCTTTTCAACAGTGGGAAGCAAGAAAGTGCTTAAAACATCAAAGTAGGCCTGTGCTGTGATAGTACTACGCAAAACATGAAGGAGTGCAAGCCCCCTCCATGAAAAACACGACGACACCCTGACACAATCTCCTCCGAATTTTACTGTTGGCACTACAAACGCTGGCAGATGACGTTCACTGGGCATTCGCTATACCCACAGCCAGCCATCGGATCGCCACGTTGTGTACCGTTATTCGTCACTTCACACAACGTTTTTCCACTGTTGAGTCGCCCAATGTTTACTCTCCTTACACCAAGCGAGGCGTCGTTTGGCATTTACCGGCGTGAATTGTGGCTTATGAGTAGCCGCTTGACCATGAAATCCACGTTTTCTCACTTCCCACCTAACTGTCATAGTACTTGCGGTGGATCCTGATGCAGTTTGGAATTCCTGTGTGATGGTTTGGATCGATGTCTACCTATTACACATTACGACCCTGTCCGCCCCCGGTAGCTGAGGGGTCAGCGCGACGGAATGTCAATCCTAAGGGCCCGGGTTCGATTCCCGGCTGGGTCGGAGATTTTCTCCGCTCAGGGACTCGGTGTTGTGTTGTCCTAATCATCATCATTTCATCCCCATCGACGCGCAAGTCGCAGAAGTAGCGTCAAATCGAAAGACTTGCACCCGGCGAACGGTCTATCCGACGGGAGGCCCGAGTCACACGACATTGCGACCGTGTCCAACTGTCGACGGTCTCTGTCAGTCCACAGACGAGGTCGGCCTGTACGATTTTGTGCTGCACGTGTCCCTTCACGTTTCCGCTTCACTATCATATCGGAAACAGTGGACCTAGGCATATGTAAATCTCGCGTAGAGACGTGTGACACAAGTGACACCCAGTCACTTGACCACGTTCAAAGTCCATGAGTTCCACGGAGCGCCCCGTTCTGCTGTCTCACAGTGTCTAATGACTACTGAGGTCGCTGATATGGAGTACCTGGCGGTAGGTGGCAGCACAATGCACCTAATATGAAAAAATTATGTTTTTGGGGGAGTCCCGATACTTTCGATCACATAATGTATCTGGTACCATACGGAATTGAGTGCTCTGTAATACGCGCAAAGCCTAAGTGACCCATCCGTTTTTAGACTAAATGGATCGAGGAAGACCATGCACTGAAGAAAGGTCTAATAATTCCTAAATTTGACAAGTCTCTTACAATTTTCAAAGCCTTTCAAACTCCAGCCAGCATTATTCGGTACGCTTTAGCGAAAGTTGGGGCCCACCCACCATTTGAATGTGATGCCTCGTATTATGTAAATCTATGTCTCCACCCCTGTTGCTCTCTCCTGGCCTTGAATGTTCATCGTGCACGCCACTGACCTTGTAGTGCTGTTGGTGGTGAGTAGAAGTGACTTCTGGTGTCGCCAGCTCTATTAGCCACTGTCTCGGCCATTGATATGATGTAGGTCACCGCTGGCCCTACTGAAATGTCTGCTGCTGTTGTCCGCTAGCAGTTGCTGTGACGCTGATAGATCACGTGAAGCTGACCTCTGCCAGAAAAACTTTGATGTGTTCGTAGGAGTCGTAGAAACTGGTGCCTCTCACGTTGATGCAGTTATAATAGATGTTACTGTAGCAACTGATGGTAACGTAGCTGCTAGATGCCTTGCTCTTCGTCTCGTGATTGGTGGTGGTTCAGTTGCTGACGACTGTCGTTATCATCATAATGTATGAAGAGTTTTAGTGTGGATAAGGGTTTATTCAGATCTTGCAACTGTAATTCTTGCTCTAACACATGAGTCTGCGGGGCTGTGTTGTCATAATGTAAAGATGCAGTTTCATGACTAACGATGAAAAATTCTGAGCTCTTGTCGATAATGTCACTTTCTATTTGGCGTATGCAGTCTATGAAACTGCTCCAACTGTCTTTTTCTGACAGTGTATTGGTGGGCCCAACATGTTCCATTGGGTGTACTGTATATTTCGGACCCATACTGTCGATTCCCATGGTGTCAATGTTTATTGACAGTTCAAAGTGACTAAGGAAGTCTGCACCTACAATCGGAACAAACAATTCAGTGACACAAAACTTCCACACAAAATTGCGTTACAGTGCAAAGTCGACTGTTCAAAGTTTGTAGCGAAAATGCTGCACTGGTGTGTCGTTAACGTACGTAAGGATATTATTCCACACTTATCACCTTCGCATGAATGTTAATAAGGAATGGTGCTAACCACTAAGATTGACTCAATGAGAAGGTGTCTTTATCCTGATCCCACACAAACATTTTCGGGTCTTTATCTAGCAAAATATCATGCATGATTTTAGCATCATGTTCTGGTAGTTTGGAGTCTTGTGCTGTCACATTACCAGTACGTCTGTGTGTGGTGGTTGTGTCTGATCTGAAAAACTGCAGAGCAGGTTATATTATCTACAGATGCGCCAAACGTTGCATGGAACCAACAGAAGTGTGATGAGTGACACTCCTCCATGTGCAGCTGAGGAATGGGCGTGGTCCATACAGCCAACACCCTGCATTTCAGGTCTCGTGCTCATAAAGTTTCGTCTGCCACCAGCAGCGCTCGTGTTGCCTGTGTCCAACGAGCTGGTCCAGCTTCGAGTTTATTTGGAAATGGTCGTGAAACCCCTAGGTCGCACCCGTTCCATTGTATAGGCCTTGCTTGCACCATATTGACGTTATATGTTATAAAACGACTACCACGATCTTGTTTCTGCGTAAGCGCAAAAATCTTGTCTGCTAAATGAAGTTTGTTGTCGATATAATCCCCCTGACTGGCGATAATGTTATTTGCAAAGCTGATGACAACTGCTGATTCTGGATCCTCCATAAAGCAGCGGTGGGCAAGACGTCAGTTCCCACAGATAGCCAAAGGTGCTGCTATAATTGTTACGGTGTCTTATTATTCAGTGTACCTTTAGTTCTGGCGACTTTGATAAACGAGATAATAAGCATTCCTTTAGCACATCAAACTTGTGTGATGAATAGGGTGCTGCTACTATGACTCTAACTAGAGTAGCGAGTCCTGCTAAGCCATTTAACACTGTCACGAACTTACGATTGTCTTCAGTCATAACGTAGTTTTGCAGCATTAATTTTTCAATGTGAAACTAGTTTGGTAATTCGGATAACCCTGTCACTTTACATTGCGTTTGCTTGTTCATATTTTGCCCGTACCACATGGTGTCGTGAGACACTAGTGAACTCTCTTCAGATGCTTGTGGAGTAGTTAAAAATGAAGGGCAACACTCATGCATCTGTGCCTGCAGTATAGGTATGTTTGGACATACATCTTCTGCATTTCGCGTTTGCGCGGATAAGGACAGCCCTTGTGATACTTCTTGACACCGAAAGTTGAAGATCGATGTGGTAGATCTGGTGAACGGCATTGACTGATCGTGTACATAACAGGATTGTCATCATCATACACAGTTCGTTGAAACACCATTCCACTCAGTGCATTACACAATGCTTGTAATGAAATTCTAGAGGCATAGTTATGGCTGCCCATAGTGGCGAAGTCAATATGTTGTATGTTTACTTCCCTCTAACTGCTGCACTCACAGGATTCGAATATTCAGCAGTTTGCAGGTATCTTTAGAATTCTGGTAAGTGAGATCTTGCCTTATGGAAGATCCACAGAAGTCAGTGAATGTTTGTGTGGACAGCTCACAATACCTGTTGTCTGCACTCATCAGGGTCACCAATATATTTCCTGAGTCATAGTGAATACGACACACTAGTATACTCGAGTTAACTATTTTATTCATAATAAGCGACACAACACAACATAGATACACCACATGCCATGGTCTGGAAAACCAAAGTATTTGTTATTTCTGTTCCTCAAGAATTCAAAGTTTTTGGTTGTGTGGGAATCTTACCCACTATCGACCATGTCCAGATCAGTCATTAAATGGTTATTGCTATCGTTGTTACATGCTTGTTTGCTTCACTCTCGCCTCTTTCCAGTTGCCTCTGCTTGCTCACCTGCTTATCTCTCATCACAGGTATCTTGTAATCGATTCCATGCATAAACCCTGGCCATCATTCAAGCCGAAGTTTAATCAAAATTTATCTTTTTAAATAGCAATAATATTTGAAGCATTAGCATGCGCTATCTCACAAATGTCATCACATTTTTTACCAAAATCTGTTACTTTTCACTTATAAAAATTCGACGATCCTGTAGAATGTTTCTATAGTTCCTCCATTATTGATACAAAGCTTGTAATTTTGGAATTTATTTTCTCAGGTTTTATGTTGGAATTCGGGCTTTCTCCCAATAAATCATCACTTTCCACGGAGTTAGTACAGTGCTTTGACCCACAGTTGATATACACACTTGCAAAATATAAAAGAAAACCTTTAACAGATGTCCACTTTTTGTAATTTATTTACTGGAGTAATACACAAGTAAATAAATTTTCTCTCATTGAAGATCTGAAGACAAAGTCATTGTCATTCTACAACTGCTAACAGCCCTCAAAAGTGTTATGTGCCTTTATATGCATATATGTTACAAGAGGTATTGTGGCTGTGCTACTTTCAAAGATATAATATGTATCAGAAAGAATCATCCAGTTTCGACCGTCTACATTTCTGAAACTGATAAATATATACACATTTTGTGTGTTAGTGTTACATAAAAAGTCTTTGCTGCAGTCAAAACTACTAGCAATGCTTGCAGATATCTGATTTACAGTGTCATTGATCGACTTTCCCTTCCTGAAATCATATTATGTCTGTTTGAGACCTGTTGGCTCTATGTAAGCATGAATAAATCTTTCGTCTTAATAAGAGCTTTACGACGAAGTTACAGAAATTTGGGGACTATTTCAGCAGTGTTCCATGAAACTTCCAGTCAGCCTAGACTGCAAGCCTGCACCAAAACTACCATCATGCCAAGAAAATGGCACAGTTTTGCTTGAACAACCTGGTGGACAAGAAAACCTGTTTTCCATTGTCCTCTGCAATTCTAAGTCTGCAGTTTAGTAGAATCACAGACAATTATTTCTACATATGCAGTAAATAATTAAAAACCTGTACCCAGGGTTCATTCTGCATACTGAAAATTGAAATAATTTCACTATATTATTCAATTGCTCATGGAACAATTTCATCCAAATGTCTCTGTGTAACCAGTGCCATCTTTTCTCTCACTGAAAGTGATAATCTCAAAATAAGTCAGTCATTTCTTCCTCTTTCCTAATATCATTAGTATATTTTGATGTAATCCTTCAGGTTTCCATTTTATTAATGAATATGATGATAGGTTCAACAATGTAAATACAGAGGCATCAAAGAATCATCTGATCTGGCATGTCTATATTTCTGTAACTCATAAACATATGCAATGAATTTTGTTTTTTGATGAACAGGCAACTCAAAAACTTTTTTTCATACCTTTTCATATGTATTCAACATGCCCCCTTGAGATGAACATCATATGCCAATGTGGTATTAAAAATTGTTTTCACACTGCAGTGAGCATGTCTCGAGTTACAGGTTCCACAGCTGGTGTTATGCGATGTCTCAGTTCAATCATTGTTGATGGTAACAGAGGCACATAAACAGAGTCTTTTATAAAGCCCCACAAGAAATAATCACATACAGTCAGGTCCAGTGATCTTTGAGACCAGTAATGTAAGGCTGAGTCACTTGGTCCAATGTGACCGATCCATCATTCATTAATCCTTCGATTTAAAAATTTCCGCACTTCCAGATGCCAGTGTGGCAATGCCCCACCCTGTTGGTACATGAAGTTGTTCAAAGAATTCCCCAACTGCGAGAAAAGAAAGTTCTCAACCATATCGAGATATGTGCTTCCTGTAACAGTGTTATTTACAAAAAATGGAGCATACACCTTTTCCTGTGAAACTACACAAAACACATTATATTTTGGAGAGTCCCCTCTCATGTTCTAGAACTTCATGTGGTTTTTCCATACCCCATACTTTCAAATTATGACGATGCAACTTCGCATTTAAATGGAATGTTCCCTTGTCACAAAACACTAAGCATGGAAGGAAACTGTCATCCTCCATCTTGCCAAGAACGAAATTACAGAACTCCAAATGTTGTTGTTTGTCACTTTCACAAAGTGCTTGCAGGAGCTGAATTTTGTATGGATTCACATGTAAACGTCGACGCAACAGACGCCGACGAACATCATGGGCATGTTTAGGTGCCGAGCTGCACAGTGAATGGATTTCTGCGGACTCCTTGTGAAACTATGCCGGATGCGATCGACGTCTGTGTCAGACACTTGGGGATGGCCCGGCGATTTGCCTTTACACAAACAACCTGTTTTTCGGAATTGTTCATGCTATTGTTTAATGGTCTGTGCTGTAGGAGGATCCACACCATACTTAGTACGAAAGTCACGCTGAACTGTTATTACTGACCCATATTGTGCAAAACGTACAACACAAAACGCTTCCTGTTGTCCCAACACCATTTTTACTAGAACTGAGGTGGGTGCACACTGCTGCTATCTAATGGGAACCATGTAAAAACTCGAGAGTCTGCCCTTTCCAACAGTATGTTGCTCATGCACATATCTCAAACAACATAATATTTATGTTTCTTTTTAATCGGATAATTTTTTTTATTCTGCCTGCATTTTGGCTGAAACACCTAGCAGAGGACATATTGGATTTCGTCAAGCTCATATTTGGTGTGTTTTACATTATAATCACATTATCACCTATGCCCTTTAAATAAGTACACTAGCACACTGACGATCTCTCGAAAAGATACGGTTTATTGATGTTAGATGTCAGATAATGAGTTATCGACGAATAAAGGTTTCAGGACGCGCATCACCTGGACAGAGGTACAAGACATACAGCTTTCGTGTGGTGTAATGAATAATGTGTGAAGAGAAAAAAAGAGATGATACGATAATTATAGTTCGCATCCTCCATCAGAAAAATTGTTATTATTCATCTTCTCGTTTATAAGAGCTTCTGGTAATTGTCATTATAATTAATTTACAAATTAAGCATAAAACAGCGGATGTGTGGTTAGTCTAAAAACGTTGATTAGCTGGTACAACAAACTGCCACTAATTATCAGAGCAAAGAACAAAAAAGAACTGGAATATGTGTGAAAGAATTAAAAATTGACTTAGTCTTGCTATAAAGCACAAAAGAAAATTTATAGGCAAGTTGTTTTAGGAGATTTTGTCTTCTAGAAAAGCAAATTATATGTTTGAAAGGAGTGCAGTCACAGTACCTCTCGTTAAGTACAAGCAAATAAAGGCTTGTCGAAAGTGTTACACTATTCAGGAAGCATGTCATTAGCAGAAAAATTACACCAACCCGAAATGCCATTAATTGTAACATGTAAAGTAGCAGTCCCTTCATGATCTTTGCATATGCAAGGAAATAAACCGCCAAGCGTTTGTGACAAAGAAGAATATGAATTTCACTGTTGTTCGTTTCACTCACAGAAATTTAAGCTACCCATTTAGGTTCCTGCTTAACCACACAGTCAGAAATAAACAGCTAAATTTTTATTTCGCCTTCATTTCCCAATCAGACAGAAATGTAAATAATAACGATTATTACAGGATGTAATTGCATTACAACCATAAGAAAGTCCCATAAAGGCCAAATCACACTGTCCATAATGGCACTATCACATCACGGCACCATCACGTCAAGGTGCGTTCACACTGGCCATTATGTCACGATACGTTAAGTCAATTCAACTAATGTGATCTCAACTCACATTTCTGTCCTCATCTGCTCTTTTTTCAGGAATTGCAATCTTCGCAAGTTGATTTTCAACAGTTTTTACGTGAAAAGTGCACATACACGAAGTGGTAGCATGGATGGTGGAGTTCACATTTGTACGAAAATGACATTATTGGACTCAAACGGTTTGCAGCTTGGAGCGTACCTTGTATATTAGAGGAATGAGACAGAAATGCAAAACAACACAAAGAACGTGCATGGGTCAGAGGAGATGTCATTACATGTACAGAATGGGAATTTCTCACACTATACAAGGAGCCTGAGTAAGAGTACTCAGCATTTTATATTATGGAAAGTGGAAGCATCACATTTTACATTTGTGATATAGAATTGCACCCAGAATTATTAAAAAGAATACAGTATTATGTTATGTTAACCGGGAACCTATAAACGATGGGACCTAGAAACGACGGAGAGGCTCCATCCCAGCTGGCAGCCGCAGTGGTCTGCAACCCCATGACGACTACCACAGTCCACTTCACCCCTCAGAAGCCCCACCTCGAACACAGGGTTATTGTGTGATTCGGCCCCCAGTGGACCCCACAGGGAACGTCTCACACCAGACGAGTGTAACCCCTATGTTTGCGTGGTAGAGTAACAGTGGTGTACACATATGTGGAGAACTTGTTTGTACAGAAATCTCCGACATAGTGTAGCTGAGGCGGAATAAGGGGAACCAGCCTGCATTCGCCGAGGCATATGGAAAATCGCATAAAAACCATCCACAGACTGGCCAGATCACCGGACCTCGACACAAATCCTCCAGGAGGATTCCTGCCAGGGACCAGCACTCCTTCCTGCCTGGAAAGCCATGCGTTAGACTGCACAGCCAACCGTGCAGGGTAATATAGTGTTACGACCTGATATCACATCTCATCACATCTTGTCGTCACTCGTAATATTTAATTTAGATCTTCGTCAACTGGGATTTGTACCAATGGTATAGAAGCTCATTGATCAGCTATAAAATCTATTGTAAGAAGGGGGAAACGAGGCATTTCGATACTACAGAGCCATTTAGATGAATGTACCTGATACATATTGCCTGTTTAAGTGTTTCCTTAAACATATTATGCAAATGTATCGTCCAAAATCTGTTAGTTAATTTCAGGTTGGGATGGCAAGTGGGGAGGGTAACTGATAACTAAGGAAAACGGTGGGTTTGGTCTGGATGGTTAAAATTTTGATTTGGTTTCTTGAGGGTAATCCATCGTTCTTCATTTTCTTATATTAGGGAATTTTCTCCTGTGGATTTTTTATTATTTTACTTCATTTACCTTACTGTATGGTTAAATGATGATGGCATCCTCTTGGGTAAAATATTGTGGAGGTAAAATAGTCCCCCATTCAGATCTCCGGGCAGGGACTACTCAAGAGTATATTGTTCTCAGGAGAAAGAAGACTGGTGTTCTACAGATCGGAGTGTGGAATGTCAGATCCCTTAATCGGGCAGGTAGGTTAGAAAATTTAAAAAGGGAAATGGATAGCTTTAAGTTAGATATAGTGAGAATTAGTGAAGTTTGGTGGCAGGAGGAACAAGACTTTTTGTCAGGTGAATACAGGGTTATAAATACAAAATCAAATAGGGGTAATGCAGGAGTACGTTTAATGAAGAATAAAAAATAGGAGTGTGGGTAAGTTACTACAAACAGCACATTGAACACATTATTATGGCCAAGATAGAAACGAAGCCCACGCCTACTACAGTAGTACAAATTTATATACAAACTAGCTCTGCAGATGACGAAGAAATTGATGAAATGTATGATGGGATAAAAGAAATTATTCAGATAGCGAAGGAAGACGAAAATTTAATAGTCATGGGTGACTGGAAATCGACAGTAGGAAAAGGGAGAGAAGGGGACGTAGTAGGTGAATACGGATTTGGGCTAAGAAATGAAAGAGGAAGGCACCTGGTAGAATTTTGCACAGAGCATAACTTAAGCATAGATAACACTTGGTTCAAAAATCATGAAAGAAGATTGTATACCTGGAAGAAACCTGGAGATACTAGAAGGTATCAGGTACATTATATAATGGTAAGACAGAGATTTAGGAACCAGGTTTTAAATTGTAAGACATTTCCAGGGGCAGGATGGACTCTGACCACAATCCATTGGTTATGAACTGTAGATTAAAACTGAAGAAACTGCAAAAAGGTGGGGATTTAAGGAGATGGCACCTGGATAAACTGACTAAACCAGAGGTTGTACAGAGTTTCAGGGAGAGTATAAGGGAACACTTGACAGGAATGGGGGAAAGAATACAGTAGAAGAAGAACCGGTAGCTTTGAGGGATGAAGTAGTGAAGGCAGCAGAGGATCAAGTAGGTAAAAATAGGAGGGCTAGTAGAAATCCTTGGATAACAAAAGAAATATTGAATTTAATTGGTGAAAGGAGAAAATATAAAAATGCAGTAAATGAAACAGGTAAAAAGGAATACAAACGTCGAAAATGAGATTGACAGGAAGTGCAAAATGGCTAAGCAGGGATGGGTAGAGGACAAATGTAAGGATGTATAGGCTTATCTCACTAGGGGTAAGATAGATACTGCCTACAGGAAAATTAAAGAGACCTTTGGAGAAAAGAGAACCACTTGTATGAATATCAAGAGCTCAGATGGAAACCCAGTTCCAAACAAAGAAGGGAAAGCAGAAAGGTGGAAGGATTTTGTAGAGGGTCTATACAGGGGCCATGTACTTGAGAACAATATTATGGAAATGGAAGAGAATGTAGATGAAGATGGAATTGGACAGGATTTTAGGACCAGAATTGCTCAGTAAATTTAATGAAATTGTTGTTGTTGTTGTGGTCTTCAGTCCTGAGACTGGTTTGATGTAACTCTCCATGCTACTCTATCCTGTGCAAGCTTCTTCATCTCCCAGTACCTACATCCTTCTGAATCTGCTTAGTGTATTCATCTCTTGGTCTCCCTCTACAATTTTTACCCTCCACACTGCCCTCCAGTACTAAATTGGTGATCCCTTGATGCCTCAGAACATGTCCTACCAACAAGTCCCGTCTCCTTGTTAAGTTGTGCCACAAACTCCTCTTCTCCCCAATTCTATTCAATAACTCCTTATTAGTTATGTGATCTACCCATCTAATCTTCAGCATTCTTCTGTAGCACCACATTTTGGAAGCTTCATTCAAATTGTAAATATATGACACAAGGCTCAGCTACCTCGGTCGTTAACAAAAGTACACTGCCTTGCATGTACCCAACAACAAACCTGATCTTTTGTGCTTCTGTCCAATTTCTAGGAAACACATGTCCAAAAGTACTAATAAATACAACATGATTCATCTTCTTACCTTCACTGGTAAATGTTGGGAGTTGACAGTGTCTTAATAGACCTTCCTCAGCAAATATAGTGGACACGCTGTTTGCATTTTGTGCTGTGTTTACATAGCTGTCATAATCATTTGCATTTCTCATAGTTACTCGTTCAGGTGTTTTGCAATGCAAACTTACACTCTGCATTCTGTCATTACTACTGGCATTGTTTGTAGGATTTGCAATGATCTGTGTTCATACATCACTTTGGTTTTCTGTGGCTGGCTCTTTGTTAATGTGTACCACTTGTGTCCCTGTAACACTTTCACCTAAGTAGTTACGTATTCTGTGCTCTGTAGCTTGCAAATTGGTGTTCACTTTGTCAATATTGTCATTTTCCTTTTCCTGATTAAATTTTTCAACTGCATCATTGATTAATCTACATTTCTTCACCACCTTTTCCGCTGTGGTACTGGTTTTGTCTAAATTACCTGCTTCAGCTTGTGAAATTACATCAGATAAATTTTCACTATTTTGTCTCTTTCCATTTGGCACAGCCTGATTCGATTTCAAGTGATGCTACTTTTAAAGTGAGTTCATCAATAGCTATTGGTATATTTTGCAGTTTGTTCACTATGGTAGAGATGTTCTGTGCTGTGGAAGTTAATTGTGTTTGTGTAGCTTCCAGGTTTGTGTGTGTGTCTTTAATCGCTTTTATGTGGTGCTCTACTGTATCATTCTGCTCGTTATGAGTGTCTAATTTCTGTGTTATTTCCTTAATGCCATTGCTTATTTCGGAAAGTACATCTTGCTTTAGCTGTTTTTCCATGTGTCTAAATTTTACATTCATTTCTTCGTGAAAATTCTTTGTCTGTTGTGTGACTGTATCCCGAAAATCTTTTAAAACTTGTTTCTGGTTTTGTTTTATGTTGATTGTCTTGTGTGACTATGGTAAGGTTTTGCGACAAACTGTCAAATCTTGTATTTATGACCATTCGCAAATTGGTGTTTATATTTTTTATGTCTGTACGCAAACTTGTGTTCCGAATATCGAGTTTTTTTAAGTAAAGCGACAAATGTGTCATTTTGGTTTCTATGCAATGTACTTTGGTTGTTAACAACTTTACTTTGTAAATTGACATATGGATTTCGTATGATAGGTGACGGTGAAGTGTCGTCAAAAATCATGTTATCTTCGCTTTCCATGTTTTCCTGGGTGAGGAGAATGTTGCTCGCGGAGAGACGTAGTTTCATCTATTGTCATCAATGTATCAGCAAAGTTAGAACTCTGTGAAATCTCACTAGCACTTGTTACTTCGGTTATGTTCATCTCTGAACTACTGGCTCTGGTACTTCAGATGTTCTGTCTTACAATTGTACACCATCTTGGCTCATTTGCTTTTCGCCATTGTCAAGAATAAAGGAAACTGATTTTTGTGCCATTTTGATTGAATATTAAAATCAAAATTTTGAATAATAGAAAATTGAAATATATTATTTTTGGAAATTTAAACACGATTTACGTATCATCAAGCGTTAATTGGCTACTTTTATGATGCACGAAATGTTGTGGCACAAAAACTTCAAACTTTTCTCTCGCTAATCATTATATAAAATTTCTGAAAAATTCATTACAATACATTTAGGAAGGCAAATTAAGGAAAAGGATGTCTAATTACTAAGAAGGAGATGCTACAAAGCACAGCCAAGCAAGCAGTTGTGTAGTGGTCCTATCTTTGCTGCAATGAAACGAACAGCGTATTTCCAAAATTTTCTGTAAATTCCGGTTTCACTTTTGATTCCCATCTGAACTGGTTGCTTCATCCACAAACATTTTTGGCTCTGATTATTTTGCTCCCAGTCTTGATGTTGCAGATGAAAATTTGAAAATAATTAGTACATACAAAAAATTTTCATACAATTTGATAAATTATTTTGAATAATTTACACAACTGGTTTCATGGCTTTCTGAATGTCATGTCACCAGTTTTGCAAATTTAATGTTAAAAAATATATATAATATAATTTATTAAACGAATTTATTTTTTCTCACTTTTACCATTTTGGTTCCTTATAGATTTTTAAGAGAATGCAATGTCCTTCACTTTTAACCTAAATCGATTGCTGTACAATTTCTTCTCATTCTTGACTGTTTGTACAATATTGATTCTTCATCGGTCTTCCTCTTCAGATGCCAGCAGCTAGTGACATAACATTAGCATAATGTGCGGAGAGAAATGAAAACTTCTGTGGTTTTGCACTAATAAGAATCCTCACACTTCATTACTTTCATAAAAATTATTATTCAGATAATACAATGTCTACTACACACTTCTCACAAGAATACGTCTTCTCGCCACAAGAACTAACAACAGAGACTCTCTAATAATTGTCAAAAAAATGAAATATGGTTTCCATAATTTGTCTTTTGCCTTCCGGCGTAGAAAATATCTCTTACAGTGGCCACGCTAGTGTTTATCGTAGCATGTTGTGGCTTTTCCTTTATGTACCTATATACACACCAAAACAAAGACACAAACATCAATATCCAAATCCATATGAAGATATGATAATCCACTCTCATTTTTTGAAACAATAAGTTCATCGAAATTTTCGCGTTTCCAAGAAAATTGTATAGTATTCAAAAATTTAGATATGCATACATAAACATTCACATAACAATGGCACAAGAGATTTTACACTGTAGACTTTATATACTTTACAACGTAGTTTCAAAGGTATCAAGTAAGAAATTTTTCTATGCTGCTTTCATTAATAACAGTCCATTGTTGACACATTTACATTGAGCCTAACATTGTTTTCTCACTGCCCATGTTTTGAAACAGACAGTCGATTTTAGAAACCATAAGACAATACACACAATATTAATTAAGATAATAATCAAATTATTTGGATGCCTGCAATAGCATTTAGCATTCCATTTTTGCAAACACTGCAATTTTATCACACACTAAATATTTGACAGCCCACCTTGGACTTTATGGCAGTTCTTTTTTAACACAACATTACACAGAAAATACTCAAAAGAATTTCAATTCCATACACTGCCTAACACTGATGTATGGCAGTTAATAATTAATATTTTACCACATTCACACATACTTTCTTGCCCCACTTTGGGAAGTCTTATTTTTTTTCATCATCATTGCTTGTTTGCCCTGGTAACATATTAGGCAGTCTATTTTTGTTATACTGCAGTCCTTATACAGGTCATAGTTAGTATTTTGAATAGATTGTATAACACACCTTTTTATATTATTTAGAATCTGAAACTTACAAACAGGCATTAGAAATCTAATACCATAAACGTCTATTTCAATGCAACACTTGGTAATAAAATGTCAAAATAAGAATCATATATATTAAGGTACTTATATATCTTTTTCACTTTTGTCTCTTATTGTTGATTTCTATGGACATACATTTTTTATCTACAACATTGCAAACCCCCAGTGGTTTTTTAGATTTGGGGTACACGAGGTAATATGCATTGGTGTGCGGAGTTCCTTCCACTTCAAAGGGACCATTATAAATATATCTCAATTTGGAAATTTCATGATTAATATTGCTGGACTTTCATGCGTTTTTAGTAAAACAAAATCATCAATTTTGAACTTAGTCACTTTGAGGCCCTTATCGTGACTTTTAGATCTGCCTTCCGCTTTTTGTTTCATTCTTTTCCTGAACAAATCTTTTTTCTCTTTTAGATCAAGTTTTGCAGTTGGAGGCGTTTGTAAAGTATCTTTAATCATACTTTTACAATTCAGTAGGATTTCTTCAGGTGTCAAACCTGTAGTTCCGCGAAAGAGGCTATTCATTGTACATATTTTCAATAAATTGCCCCAGGCCTTATGACTGTATGGGCAGTCAGTTGTTATTTACTGACCAATCACCTACATCTGGTGGCTTCTTTCGTCTCTTACTTTCTGCATCTTTCACTATCCTATTCTGTTCTTGCCACCGTATCGTATCATCAGGTGGCTCCTTTGGTTTTGAATGTTCAAAGTCTTTCACTACTGTAATCAATTCCTGTCCCAGCAGTGTATTATCTGGAGGTTCTTTCTTTTTCGGTTCAGTCTCTACCACCAGATTTTGTTTTGGGAAGACTTCATTTAATCTTTCATATTCATTTTCAGTAAAGTTTTATTCCTTCACTGTTTCTATGTATTCTTCCACAGAACTATCTCTGAGTTCTTCTTCATTTTCTGACTCAAGTATGAATGCAACTCTGAAACATCGAGCTAATTCATCAGTTGATATTTCATTATTTTCGGTTTTCTGATCATCTCCTAAATGGTCCACTTGATCTACTGTTACAAACACTTCTACAGCATTACTTCAGATGGCGTCGACTTTCACTTCATACTTGGTGTAATCATCATGCACTCCAGTGGTTCGCATGTTATAGTCGGATTCAACCTCATCCCCACTATCGCTGACAATTGTTTGTGCGAGATTGTCGTCAGTCAGGACCTCATCTATACTGCAGAGGATTTCATCCCCCGCCCGATTTCTACTTATACTGGCCATTTTACCATCTTCAGCATTACTTTCCCTAATAATGGCAGCTCGTGTACTTAGTGTGGCGCCTTCTAAAGTGTCTGCATGCGCACCTTGCGCAGTGCTTCCTATTTCCACCTCTTTTCTGCCTACGGATAACGTCTCTACTCCGAAGCCTCCTCCTCTCTTTATTACATTATCGGCCATTTAACTATTTTCAAATTTTCTTGTTCACTTTGCTTTACACTATTAATTGCATCATCCCGCTCTTTTTCGATCCTTGACAACTCCCTTTTGCACAACATGTTCCCTTTTTCACTTCTACTATTTAATATGTCTGAACTTTTATTTGTTTCGAGACATTTACTAGCAAAACTTGTTCACTGAAGTCTTCGACTACGTCATCTCTTATTATCACAGATATTTCGGTCTCACAGCAGCCAGGTGATTGCTTCGCAAGGTTCATTGCATGCTGTGGCCTATTTCGCATCTTCCTGCCTGTTACCTTTTCGCCCATGCATGACTCATACACGCCGCACCTGTCGCTACACGTGCACCGACTTGTGACATGTTCCTACCATTAGCTCGTTGCTTGCATTCATATTTCTTACTTCTGTATGATTTCTCCAGTTTGGGCCCAAAATCATTATCTGCGCAAATCTGGCCCGTAATAAATGCGGGCCTAGTTTTTCGTACCGCCTTTATTTTGAAAATTTCGCGGCACAAATCCCCTACCGCGAAATGATATGTTGCTGCGTCCTCTACCTCTGCATCTCTGTATCATGTTTATGCGATATCGTTCGTTCTCTCCTTGTTCGCTCTAGTCATGATTTTCACTTATTCGGTTAGTATTGTATGGACGATTTTCTCTCCAGTGATCTTCGTCCTCTACTCTCTCCAAAAACGATGAGAAGCTTTTGTGGTTGCTTCCCACATATCGTTTTGAATCCTTGGGGAGTTTTTCTACAGCTCCCCCACTATTTGGGATTTACTTCGCCTAGTTCTTAAATGGGTCAATTTCCGGTACCACTTTTCACAGAATTCCTTCATAGAGTTTCTACCTCTATTATTGTATAATCTAGCTATAATGCATTCTCGCCATAAATAATCCTGCTTTTGTTTGGACCAGTACTCCTCAATAAATCTTTGCTTGAATTCCTCAGATGACATTTAATCTGTTTCTAAATTCAGTCCCCATCTTTTAGCGTCATCTGCTGAAGCAGTAATCATAACATTAATTTTCTCTTGATCAGTTAAATAATAGGGAAAATTTCTCTCCCAATTTTTCACAAAGTCTAATGGATGCATTCCGTTATGCCTTTTTGTCGGGTCGAAATGTTCTTCGGCCTCCAGTAAGTTACTGCAAATTACTCTTTCAGTAGTGTAATTAGGTTTTTCTCACATTTTTCATTCAAGGTCGCACATTTTGCCTTGAATTTGAGAAGTGTTTTGTTCGTATTTCTGTTCGCAGGTCGCTACTTGTTTACTTATCTCTCTTATGGACTCAGCCACCGATTTTCTGAACTGAGTAATTTCGGTGTTGTTTTTACTTATTACTTCCGTTCTAAGACCGAAAACTTTATCATGCACTTCAGTTATTGCTAAAGGTTTTTCTTTGTCTTAGATTTTTATTATTTCTCTGTCAAATACTTCGTTAATTTCATCTATTTGCCCCTGCATAGTGGCAACATTGTTATTAATAGTATTTATTTCAGTTTTTATATCCCTAATTTCATTACTCACTATACATACCCTTGAATTTACTTCATCAATTTGATTACTGATCTTTTCAATCTGCTTACTTCGCGTTTTCTCAAGTGTTTTAATTTGGTTATTAATCTCATTACTCTGCGCTATAATTTGCTGACCCTGTGCTGCAATCTGTTAATATTACTATTCTGAGCTTTAATTTGTTGACCCTGTGCTGCGATTTACACATTAATATTGCTACTGTGCGCTGCAATCTGTGCAGACAACATTTTTAATAAATCATTCATGCTCAGTGGTTTTTCGCTCTGCTGTTCTAATGTATCTTTGTACTCGGATTCTGTTCCTCATGTATCCCTAGTATCACCGTCGCCTTTCAATGAATTAAACACGTCCACCGAGTCGTTAATATAACCACTATCTTTAGTTATGTCGTCTTTCCTATGTTGTTTCATTTGCGACAATCTCATTACTCGTATCTTGTTATATACATGTCTGTGATACTCCACGTAAGCCTGCTGCCATCCCGTGGCATCATCTGTCATTACATCTATCGAACTACTGCCACCTAATGCATTCTGTACTTTCCCATCCCACTTGCCCTGATCTACTTTCGTTTTTGTGTCCATCTTTACTTTGTTACTCTTTTATATCTTTATCTTCCAGTTTTGGGAAACTTTGTACTTATTATTTTTCTGGATATCTTACACGTTGATGCCACTGGACGTTCTCTACTCGTTCTGCTGTTGTTTTTCACCCAATATTCAGGTTCTAAACTGTCTCTGAAAGTAAAACTAAAGAACGTCCTGTCACTCGGCGTCAAGTATAACGCAACTGCAAGTTGTGTATAACCTTAGGTATAAAAGTTCATCGCAATTAGCGTTAACCTCTGGGAGGAATTTTCCATAGTTTGACCATGTTAACCTAGTGGACAGAGGGTATCGAACTATGATTTTGTACAAATTCCAATTAGTAGAAATACTGAAAGACTTTATTTTTGGAAGTTAAGAAAGTAATTAAATTCATGTAAAAGAATGAAAATACGGTCGCCAATCTAATTAGGCATAACAATTTAGAATATAAAGTTCAAAGAATTTAACTATAATATTACGGAAGGAAACTATCGATACTTCTTTCTTTGTAAATTGCACTGAACACACACAGCTACCAGCCAAACTCAACAGTAAATAGCAGTAATTATCATTCACCTAATTGACAATCACAGAAAGACAAATTGCCCTATATGTCTATTAATAATAATAATAATAATCGTCTCAACCATTAACCGATTCAGTGGCAAATGTTATCAAAGGCATCACAAAACCAAATCTGAGCATGAACAGAGTCCCAATTTAACTAACACCCAAACATCACAAATGCAATTAAATGACACTGTACGTACTCTTTTTTATATTCACTCTACTGTGGAAATGTTTTATATTTCATTAACAAAACTACTATTTAGATTAACTGTCTCACACTAGAAAAGATTAAAGTGGAGACCTAAAAACAGTCACATCCTTTATAAGTAAACTATGCACACATTTCATAATCAATTTCCATCACACTAATACTGATTTCCAACCCCACTTGAGGTTATTTATCTTTCAATGCTTTATAGCAATTTACACTAACAATATTCTTAATTAACTTCAGAAATAAGTTCAAGGTAAAGTTAAGTTTCAAGTAGATTCAAAATTGTGTGCCTCTGTCATTATTTGTGAAGCAAGTGATTTTCACTAACAACATTTATGCCCTCTAGCACTAAAGCTTTCTTCTTCTTCAGTAGCTCTACAGCCCTTGGTGAGCCTTGGCTTCTTCAACAATCTTCCTCCACACTTCTCGGTTATTTGCTGCTCTTTTCCACCCCCGGACTCCCATATTGCTGATATCCATTATTACCTCATCGATCCATCTTCTTCTAGGTCTCCCTTTTCGCCTAACTGAATGGATCATACCTTTCATCATTTTCTTTGGGATTCTATCCTCTGCCATTCTCTCCAAGTGTCCTAGCAATCGTATTCGCTGAGATTTCACAAATTTTACTATGTCCCTGCCTTGTATTAACTCTTGTAATTCGGCATTGTAGCGTATTCTCCAGCCTTCTTCCTCCCTTATTGGCCCATAGATTTTGCGTAGTATTTTCCGCTCGATGCTTCTTAGAGCATTTTTATCGTGTTCTGTCAACGTCCATACCTCTGAGCCATATGTGATAACTGGGCGGACTAGGGAATTATATATTAGCAGTTTAGTTTTTCTAGTAACAAGGCTATTTTTGAAAAGCTGCATATTTGCAAAGTAAGCTCTGTTTCCTGCTTGTATTCTTTGCACTAAAGCTTTGGTACGTTCAAAGCAGAACAATTCAAAGCAAAATAAAGTTTTTTTTGTAATTTCCAAATTATGTGCTTCTCTCTTTGCCTGTGTAATAAGTAATTTAACTAGCAACATTTATATGCTTTAACACCGAAACTTAGGCACATTCAAATAGAAACAAGTTAGTGGTTCTTCATAAACAGGATACTCGGTCTTTAGCACATTTAGGATAGGGTCCTGCTTTGTTTCATAAACAGGACAGTTTCAAAGTTCAAACACGAATTTTTATCATTGAAATTATTATTGAAAAACACTCACAAACAAGCATACTGCTTCATACTTGTATGCATATCTGATTTCCAAAGTTGGTGAAGCAGTGGCGCAAAAGTAGCGGCAAACACGTGTCGGCTATCTGGTCTCACCTCTGGCAGTTTAATGCTCTATTCAAATCTTCTTGGGGTCGTATAAAACATTTTAGAGCCATTCCAAAATGCGAGAGCACCATTTTACAGCCGAAACCATATCCAGGGCCATTCCATCATAAATCAGTTTCTGAATGCCTCACTTGGCACCTGTATTGTTGACTGTACAACTGCTGGCCACTGACTATGTAATGTGCTCTCTCTCTTGCCGCCCAGATTGACTGCTAATACCACCTTTTCCTTTATATAATACTACTTCTATAACTATGGACCAATTTTCTACATAGAATTTCTCTTTTATAAACAGGCATATTTTCTAAAGTTATTTAAACACACTGTTAAGTTTTTATATTACATATATTACACATATCAACTTTCCTTTTACAACTCAATGAACTTAATCAGTAAAGAACATCTACTTCATAGTTACACACACATAATTACATTGTATAAACTACTTACAATGGATTCTGTGTTACAAACTGAAGCATGTGATGCAAATATGATGTATGTAGGTCTTTTAGCCCTCACTAGTAATACTATCTACGTAGCTAGTAGTAGCAGAGGCGAAAGAAACAATACATGTATAGGTCAACTCAAGAATGGGATACTAATGCTAACAAAAGCGAAGAAATTGATGTGCGTTAAATTTGTAATCTGTACTGCAGTTGGCCTGTACAGATCGGCTGACATTTGATCTACAACTCATACATATACATCAACTTATAACCTCCCCCTCACTTATCGACCTTAATGACAGCAAAAATTAAACCGTGTGTGCCTAATGGAAATTTGGGAAAAGCAATCGTCACCAAAGTTAATCTGTCGGTAAAGCGGTAGGAAAGGGTTACATCCAAATGAAAGGAAAAATGCAAATGAAACTGGTGGAAATTAATTTTGAAAAGGGGGAAAGTTAATAAAGAAAGTAAATGTGCAGTCGTTACATAAACAATTAACTGGCGTTAATTAGATATTTGAGATTTTGAGAAAATTACGGTCGCCAGTACTATGGACAATTACTATAATAATTGAAAAAGAAACTTTTCTCTCATTAGTCCATGATCTGGGTAAAACTCTTTCATAATTGTTAATGAAATTGGTCGCGTGTATACCGCCTTTTTTCAAGGGTTCGAACCGCTCCTCTTTCGTCTACAATTCCGAACTATGTGCACAGATTGCTCTGTTTTTCATCAAGTTTATTTTCTAATTTCGACACTCTCGTATTTAATTGGCAAGTGGTTGTCACAAGCGTTTCCACTTCCCTCTTTTTCTCTTCGCAGTTATTAGCCTGCTTCCTCACTTTAGTATCTACCTCGGATGCTAAAGCCTTTAAAGTTTCCACCTTCTGTTGATCCTCTTTTTTCACTAACTGAATTTGCTCCGTCACCTAATTCTTGATGACCGGAGTAACTGCTTCTCCTACGCTTTTCTCGATTCTGCTAATTTCGGAGTCAAAACGAGTATTTATGCTCGCAATTTCCGCCTGAACTCCTATCATTTCCTGTTTAAGATTCCGATTTCGGTATTAATCTCAACAATATCTTCTTTGATTTTATCAACTTTTGTGTTAACAACTCCAACATTGTTGCTAACAACATTAATAGCTTTGTTCTGATTGTCTAGCTTCCTGTCAATTTTTTCAGCCTGAGCTTTAATTTCTGCCGATTGAGTTTCTATCTTGCTAGACTGAGCTTTGATTTCGTTAATCAAAACATTCAATAAATCAGATAAATACCAGGAAACTACCGGTTTTACTTCCGTAGAGGGTTCCTCTATAAATGTCCCCCCGTATCCGTCATCAAGGGGTTCAGATTTGATTTTCACTTCCGATTCCGAAACATTTTCTAAAGTTTGGAATTCCATTTCTGCTCTTTGTTGCGTTTCGGCGGTCGCGTCTTTCATGCTAACCGCCTGCCCCTGAACAATGGGTTCCGCAGTGCGCGTTTCCCACTGTTCGACCGATTGTTCAGTACCCAAGTCTACCAAATTCTGGTAATTGTTGCCTTCACTCATTTTACCAATGTTCAATTTAATGCCAAATCTCAAATCTAATTAAGATTCCTACCACTACTTATTCTTGCTGACGTAACGACCTGTTCATAACCAGTAGTTTGTTACAAGATTTGCACAATGCAAAATTCATATCCAGAACAACCTCAAATCCGAAGAATGTCCTGTCACCAGGTCGCCACGTGTAACCTCCCCCTCACTTATCGATCTTAATGACAGTAAAAATTAAACCGTGTGTACCTAATGGAAATTTGGGAAAAGCAATCGTCACCGAAGTTAATCTGTCGGTATTTCTTGATGACTTTTATCGTCGATGCATCATTTACTGACATTTAATTATAAGGATGATTTGTTTATGATAAATCTTGAATTCACCATTGCCTTGATACAGGTTACTGCAAGTTATAACTTAAAACAGTTAAATACACAAGAGCAAATGTGGCATCTGCTGCATAGAGTCAAAGATAGTACCAATATGGTTTTGTAGTCTCTGCCCCTAACCAGAAGTCATATAACTCTGTCCTTAACGTGAAATATTGGAGCTGTCCTTAAGGTGAAATACTGGGAAGGGGCAACGTGGGTGGGATTGAATCAGAGGAAGGAATAATTCTGCTCTCTCTGTCCTCTGGTTTGGGGTCACAGATCCATTACGTCATTCAGCCGATGTTGTTGTTGTGGTCTTCAGTCCTGAGACTGGTTTGATGCAGCTCTCCATGCTACTCTATCCCGTGCAAGCTTCTTCATCTCCCAGTACCTACTGCAGCCTACATCCTTCTGAATCTGCTTAGTGTATTCATCTCTTGGTCTCCCTCTACGATTTTTACCCTACACACTGCCCTCCAATACTAAATTGGTGATCCCTTGATGCCTCAGAACATGTACTACCAACCGATCCCTTCTTCTAGTCAAGTTGTGTCACAAACTTCTCTTCTCCCCAATCCTATTCAATACCTCCACATTAGATATGAGATCTACCCATCTAATCTTCAGCATTCTTCTGTAGCACCACATTTCAAAAGCTTCTATTCTCTTCTTGTCCAAACTATTTATCGTCCATGTTTCACTTCCATACATGGCTACACTCCATACAAATACTTTCAAAAATGACTTCCTGACATTTAAATCTATACTCGATGTTAACAAATTTCTCTTCTTCAGAAACGCTTTCCTTGCCATTGCCAGTCTACGTTTTATATCCTCTCTACTTCGACCATCATCAGTTATTTTGCTCTCCAAATAGCAAAACTCCTTTACTACTTTAAGTGTCTCATGTCCTAATCTAATTCCCTCAGCATCACCTGACTTAATTCGACTACATTCCATTATCTTAGTTTTGCTTTTGTTGATGTTCATCTTATATCCTCCTTTCAAGACACTATCCATTCCGTTCAACTGCTCTTCCAAGTCCTTTGCTGTCTCTGACCGAAATACATTGTCATCGGCGAACCTCGAAGTTTTTATTTCTTCTCTATGGATTTTAATACCTACTCCGAATTTTTCTTTTGTTTCCTTTATTGCTTGCTCAATATACAGATTGAACAACATGGGGGATAGGCTACAAACCTGTCTGACTCCCTTCCCAACCACTGCTTCTCTTTCATGACCCTCGACTCTTATAACTGCCCTCTGGTTTCTGTACAAATTGTAAATAGCCTTTCGCTCCCTGTATGTCACCCCTGCCACCTTCAGAATTTGAAAGAGAGTATTCCAGTCAACATTGTCAAAAGCTTTCTCTAATTCTACAGTAATTCAGCCGATGCAACCTGTGAAATGAGAGCATGTGCAGTTGAGGATACTAAATTAAAAAAGAATCCTACATTGGATAATGAACTAATTTGTTACGGAGAAGTAATATTTTGCGAAGTTATTTTTATGGATTTTTCCCGATTTTGAAGGAACCAAGCTGGAGGGTAGCCCATGAAAAAATTTAAAGATAGAAAATAGAATAAGAACTACTCTCCCCTATAGCGATGCAAGTGTTATCTTTTTTCTCAATTTCCAGAGAAGCAACGACAGCAGACTGTCAGAACGCTGCTATAATGTTTTTGTGTTTACATATTGGTGAGAAATCGGTGAGAATGTAGCAGCGCATTTCAAAATGGTTCAAATGGCTCTGAGCACTATGCGACCTAACTTCTGAGGTCATCAGTCGCCTAGAACTTAGAACTAATTAAACCTAACTAACCTAAGGACATCACACACATCCATGCCCGAGGCAGGATTCGAACCTGCGACCGTAGCGGTCGCTCGGTTCCAGACTGTAGCGCCTAGAACACCATACGTAAAAAATACCAGGTAGTAAATCCAAATTTACTGTATACATGATTTACAATGTATAGAGACATTTGGTGTCTAGATTTTAAATACAATTCATCATTATGAACTTTTTGTTTGTTTCACAGAATAATTAACTTTGTTACTGAATGGCTTAGCTTTGTAAAGTTCTGGTTAAAGTACCCAAAATACGCTCAGATTTGGTCAGGATTAACAGATTTCAAAGCCAAGATTTCTTAACACATTTAAAAGCACTAAACTTTGAAGTGGATTGACTAATTGTAAGTAGCAGCTTCTTTCATAGCTGTGTGTACTGCACTGTCACTGACTTTGTCGATATGGAAGAAGAATAAGTAGTTGAAAAATAATGTAGGTCAGTAATGGCCATAGTTCAATGTGTCATCATTGTATACTGATTGTCTTTAATGTAATGTAATGTCGTAAGGCTAGGGCCTCCCGTCGGGTAAACCGTTCGCCTGGTGCAGGTCTTTCAAGCTGACGCCACTTCGGCGTCCTGCGCGTCGATGGGGATGAACTGATGATGATTAGGACAAAACAGCACCCAGTCCCTGAGCGGAGATAATCTCCGACCCAGCCGGGATCGAACCCGGGACCTGAGGATTGACATTCCGTCACGCTGACCACTCAGCTAGTGGGGCCGTCTTTAATGTTAAATATAGACACACTGGAACTGGTTAAGTGGTCAGCAAGACAGATTCTGTGTTACACTTGAAGTCACTACTATCTCTTACTTTTTGTAGCATATCATTCAAATTAGTTTACAAGGTGACCATTTATCTCTTTAAATTAATCAGTTCTACTAGTTACACAGTTCTACTTCCATAGGCAGCTTGGAGTATTCTCACTGGAAGTGCAAACTGTCGTTAAGGAACTGATCAAAACATTCAACAGCCAAGCGTGCACAAACACTTATTTATTTAATACAACTGGTTTCGACAAAAATGTTCACTTGACGTTGGACCTCATGCCAATAACGACAGAATAGAAAACACATTATGTCAAAGTACTTACATTGTTGTAGTTGTGGTCTTCAGTCCTGAGACTGGTTTGATGCAGCTCTCCATGCTGCTCTATCCTGTGCAAGCTTCTTCATCTCCCAGTACCTACTGCAACCTACATCCTTCTGAATCTGCTTGGTGTATTCATCTCTTGGTCTTCCTCTACGATTTTTACCCTCCACGCTGCCCTCCAATGCTAAATTGGTGATCCCTTGATGCCTCAGAACATGTCCTACCAACTGATCCCTTCTTCTAGTCAAGTTGTGCCACAAACTTCTCTTCTTCCCAATCCTATTCAATACCTCCTCATTAGTTATGTGATCTACCCACCTTATCTTCAGCATTCTTCTGTAGCACCACATTTCGAAAGCTTCTATTCTCTTCTTGTCCAAACTGGTTATCGTCCATGTTTCACTTCCATACATGGCTACACTCCATACAAATACTTTCAGAAACGACTTCCTGACACTTAAATCTATACTAGATGTTAACAAATTTCTCTTCTTCAGGAACGATTTCCTTTCCAGTCTACATTTTATATCCTCTCTACTTCAACCATCATCAGTTATTTTGCTCCCCAAATAGCAAGACTCCTTTACTACTTTAAGTGTCTCATTTCCTAATCTAATTCCCTCAGCATCACCCGACTTAATTCGACTAAATTCCATTATCCTCGTTTTGCTTTTGTTGATTTTCATCTTATATCCTCCCTTCAAGACACTATCCATTCCGTTCAACTGCTCTTCCACGTCCTTTGCTGTCTCTGACAGAATTACAATGTCATCGGCGAACCTCAAAGTTTTTATTTCTTCTCCATAGATTTTAATACCTACTCCGAACTTTTGTTTTGTTTCCTTCACTGCATGCTCAATATACAGATTGAATAACATTGGAGAGAGGCTACAACCCTGTCTGACTCCCTTCCCAACCACTGCTTCCCTTTCATGCCCCCCAACTCTTATAACTGCCATTTGGTTTCTATACAAATTGTAAATAGCCTTTCACTCCCTGTATTTTACCCCTGCCACCTTCAGAATTTGCAAAAGAATATTCCAGTCAACATTGCCAAAAGCTTTCTCTCAGTCTACAAATGCTAGAAACGTAGGTTTGCCTTTCCTTAATGTAGCTTCTAAGATAGGCCATAGGGTCAGTATTGCCTCATGTGTTCCAATATTTCCACGAAATCCAAACTGATCTTCCCTAAGGCCGGCTTCTACTAGTTTTTGCATTCGTCTGCAAAGAATTCGCGTTAGTATTTTGCAGCTGTGACTTATTAAACTGATAGTTCGGTAATTTTCACATCTGTCAACACCTGCTTTCTTTGGGATTGGAATTATTATATTCTTCTTGAAGTCTGAAGTCTGTCTCATACAACCTCCTCACCAGATGGTAGAGTTTTGTCAGGACTGGCTCTCCCAAGCCTGTCAGTAGTTCTAATGGAATGTTGTCTACTCCCGGGGCCTTGTTTCGACTCAGGTCTTTCAGTGCTCTGTCAAACTCTTCACGCAGTATCATATCTCCCATTTCATCTTCATCTACATCCTCTTTCATTTCCATAATATTGTCCTCAAGTACATCACCCTTGTATAGACCCTCTATATACTCCTTCCACCTTTCTGCTTTCCCTTCTTTGCTTAGAATTGGGTTTCCATCAACACTCTTGATATTCATACACGTGGTTCTATTTTCTCCAAAGGTATCTTTAATTTTCCTGTAGGCAGTACCTATCTTACTCCTAATGAGAAAAGCCTCTACATCCTTACATTTATCCTCTAGCCATCCCTGCTTAGCCATTTTGCACTTCCTTTCGATCTCATTTTTGAGACATTTGTATTCCTTTTCGCCTGCCTCATTTACTGCATTTTTATATTTTCTCCTTTCATCAATTAAATTCAATATTTCTTCTGTTACCCAAGGATTTCTATTAGCCCTCCTATTTTTACCTATTTGATCCTCTGCTGCCTTCACTACTTCATCCCTCAAAGCTACCCATTCTTCTTCTACTGTATTTCTTTCCCTCATTCCTGTCAATTGTTCCCTTATGCTCTTCCTGAAACTCTGTACAACCTCTGGTTCTTTCAGTTTATCCAGGTCCTATCTCCTTAAATTCTCACCTTTTTGCAGTTTCTTCAGTTTTAATCTGCAGTTCATAACCAATAGATTGTAGTCAGAGTCCACATCTGCCCCTGGAAATGTCTTACAATTTAAAACCTGGTTCGTAAATATCTGTCTTACCATTATGTAATCTATCTGATACCTTTTAGTATCTCCAGGCTTCTTCCATGTATACAACCTTCTTTTATGATTCTTGAACCAAGTGTTAGCTATGATTAAGTTGTGCTCTGCGCAAAATTCTACCAGGCGGCTTCCTCTTTCATTTCTTAGCCCCAATCCCTATTCACCTACTATGTTTCCTTCTCTCCCTTTTCCTACTCTCGAATTCCAGTCACCCATGACTATTAAATTTTCGTCTCCCTTCACTATTTGTATAATTTCTTTTATTTCATCATACATTTCTTCAATTTCTTCGTCATCTGTAGAGCTAGTTGGCATATAAACTTGTACTATTGTAGTAAGCATGGGCTTCGTGTCTATCTTGGCCACAATAATGCGTTAACTATGCTGTTTGTAGTAGCTTACCCACATTCCTATTTTTTTATTCATTATTAAACCTACTCCTGCATTACCCCTATTTGAATTTGTATTTATAACCCTGTATTCGCCTGACCAAAAGTCTTGTTCCTCCTGCCACCAAACTTCAGCAATTCCCACTATATCTATCTTTAACCTATCCATTTCCCTTTTTAAATTTTCTACCCTACCTGCCCGATTAAGGGTTCTGACATCCCACACTCCGATCCGTAGAACACCAGTTTTCTTTCTCCTGATAACGACACCCTCCTGAGTAGTCCCCGCCCAGAGATCCGAATGGGGGACTATTTTACCTCCGGAATATTTTACCCAAGAGGACGCCATCATCATTAACCATACAGTAAAGCTGCATGCCCTCAGGAAAAATTACGGCTGTAGTTTCCCCTTGCTTTCAGCCGTTCGCAGTACCAGGAGAGTAAGGCCGTTTTGGTTAGGGTTACAAGGCCAGATCAGTCAATCATCCAGACTGTTGCCCTTGCAACTACTGAAAAGGCTGCTGCCCCTCTTCAGGAACCACGCGTTTGTCTGGCCTCTCAACAGATACCCCTCCGTTGTGGTTGCACCTACGGTACGGCTATCTGTATCACTGAGGCACGCAAGCCTCCCCACCAACGGCAAGGTCCATGGTTACATAAATATCATAAAAGCCAGTCCCCCAGTCAGGAATACTAATGGGAAAACTAAGCAATAGTAAATACTTACTAGCCATGAGTATTGAGGGTGCACACAACCTATATCACAGTTGCAGTGTGAATAAGATGTATGATCAGTAAACTGTTTAAACTTGAAAAGCGTAAGTAACAACAGAAAAGGAGATGGAACCGTCATAACATTAGGAGGGAAGAGAACCTGTGCATCTAAAAACAAGGAAAAATATTATATTACGTACATACCTTAACTTGTCTTGATAATGTCATAATTAATTAAAATATTTTTGTGGTACAGGTTAGTGCGTTGGCTAATGGTACCAAGAGGATGGGAATGAAGACTCCTTAAGATTTCTGTTTCTGTCAGGACATTGACTATCTGACCTTCCTCTGCGGTGTGTATGATAGCTAATTTAATCTGATACAGCTAAGGTTGGTTGTCAATCAAATGCACTGTGAAAGCTGACCTGGATTTGTCCAGGTCCTTATGTTCTTTTAACCTCTTACGAAAATTTCTACCTGCCTGGCCGATAAATCTGCCCTTATACAGCCGGGTTGTATCACACTCAATATGATACATGCCAAAATACGAGAAGTGGTCCTTTTTTAAAACTTTATCGTTCCTTAATTTCCTGCCCACATTTTGTGGTATGAAAAATGCTGTAACTGTGTTGACTCACAACAGTTTCTTTCCAGTCCTCACTGATAAGTTTCCATGACACAGAATTTTATAAAACTTGTTCTTTTTCTCCACTGGGTTCAGAGCGATTCCCTTTCATGCACTCCCACTCTTCATTGATGTTTTTATATTATTATTATTATTATTATTATTATTATTATTATTATTATTATTCAGTTTCTCAACAAGGATCACAGATACCCATGGGGGCATTGGTTAATGCAATTATAGGTCTCGCTGGTAGAATACAGAAAGACTCACAGAAAAATGAGCTTTATAGTCAGATAGAATTGCAGAGATGTGGCCTTTCTAGTAAGATGGATTTTCAGAAAAGTAAGCTTTCTTGCAAGATGGACTTGCAGGAAAAGAAAAAATATGTACAAAATAAAAATGATTACTCTGTTAAAAAAGGGAACAGTTACTGTGTTCAAGAAGGAAATGAATAACTTGAACCATACTCTCCTTGACTGGGTTGGAAAACAAGACGACCAAAATAAGTCAGAAGAGAATTAAATGAGGCATATAAACAAATCGATTATATACGCAAAAGATTCGATTCCAAAGTAGGAGTGAAAATAGTGTTAACCCATTAAATGAGACAAAAGTGCAGGAAAGTGTTTTGCTCATTAAAGACGATATATACTGATAAGCCAAAACATTATGACAGCTGCTCACTGTGAAGTTGGGGCCTGGTGGTATTGCGGGAACGTGGCATTGTAAGGAGAGTACATACGTGAAGCAAGGAGGGCTGGGGTATCATTCTAGCGACGATACAGATCGCATATGGAGAAATCCACTGAAGTCAATGACTTTGACACAGGGAAGATTATTATTACAGGGTGTTTCAAAAATGACCGGTATATTTGAAACGGTAATAAAAACTAAACGAGCAGCGATAGAAATACACCGTTTGTTGCAATATGCTTGGGACAACAATACATTTTCAGGCAGACAAACTTTCGAAATTACAGTAGTTACAATTGTCAACAACAGATGGCGCTGCGGTCTGGGAACCTCTATAGTACGATATTTTCAACATATCCACCATGCGTAGCAATAATATGGCGTAGTCTCTGAATGAAATTACCCGAAACCTTTGACAACGTGTCTGGCGGAATGGCTTCACATGCACATGAGATGTACTGCTTCAGCTGTTCAATTGTTTCTGGATTCTGGCGGTACACCTGGTCTTTCATGTGTCCCCACAGAAAGAAGTCACAGGGGTTCATGTCTGGCGAATAGGGAGGCCAATCCACGCCGCCTCCTGTATGTTTCGGATAGCCCAAAGCAATCACACGATCATCGAAATATTCATTCAGGAAATTAAAGACGTCGGCCGTGCGATGTGGCCGGGCACCATCTTGCATAAACCACGAGGTGTTCGCAGTGTCGTCTAAGGCAGTTTGTACCGCCACAAATTCACGAAGAATGTCCAGATAGCGTAATGCAGTAATCGTTTCGGATCTGAAAAATGGGCCAATGATTCCTTTGGAAGAAATGGCGGCCCAGACCAGTACTTTTTGAGGATGCAGGGACGATGGGACTGCAACATGGGGCTTTTCGGTTCCCCATATGCGCCAGTTCTGTTTATTGACGAAGCCGTCCAGGTAAAAATAAGCTTCGTCAGTAAACCAAATGCTGCCCACATGCATATCGCCGTCATCAATCCAGTGCACTATATCGTTAGCGAATGTCTCTCATGCAGCAATGATAGCGGCGCTGAGGGGTTGCCGCGTTTGAATTTTGTATGGATAGAGGTGTAAACTCTGGCGCATGAGACGATATGTGGACGTTGGCGTCATTTGGACCGCAGCTGCAACACGGCGAACGGAAACCCGAGGCCGCTGTTGGATCACCTGCTGCACTAGCTGCGCGTTGCCCTCTGTAGTTGCCGTACGCGGTCGCCCTACCTTTCCAGCACGTTCATCTGTCACGTTCCCAGTCCGTTGAAATTTTTCAAACAGATCCTTTATTGTATCGCTTTTCGGTCCTTTGGTTACATTAAACCTCCGTTGAAAACTTCGTCTTGTTGCAACAACACTGTGTTCTAGGCGGTGGAATTCCAACACCAGAAAAATCCTCTGTTCTAAGGAATAAACCATGTTGTCCACAGCACACTTGCACGTTCTGAACAGCACACGCTTACAGCAGAAAGACGACGTACAGAATGGCGCACCCACAGACTGTGTTGTCTTCTATATCTTTCACATCACTTGCAGCGCCATCTGTTGTTGAAAATTGTAACTACTGTAATTTCGAAAGTTTGTCCGCCTGAAAAAGTACTGTTGTCCCAAGCATATTGCAACAAACAGTGTATTTCTATCGCTGCTCGTTTAGTTTTTATTGCCGTTTCAAATATACCGGTCATTTTTGAAACACCCTGTACTTGTAACCTACGAGCGAGTATCTCGAAAATGGCGAACCTTGTCAAATGTTCACATGCTACAGTAGTGAGCATCTACAGAAAGTGACAGAAGGATAGTAAAACTACCACTGGATGCTAAATGGTTGGATGTCCACTACTCATCACAGAACGTGGGATTTGGAGTCTTGCCTGCTCTGTAAAGTAGGGTAGGTGGCGATATATATCTTTTCTGCTGAAAGAGCACAATGCTGGTACACACACAAGTGTTTCAGAGTCCACAGTTCAGCGCACAATATTGAACATGAGGCTTTGCAGCAGGCAACCCCTACATATTCATATGCTGGCCTGACAGTCAGGCGCAGGATCATAGAGATTAGACCGTGGATCAATGGAAATGCGTTGACTCAACGGATGAATCACGTTTTTGATATATCCGGTCGATGGATGTCTCCACAAAAGCCATCATCCAGGTGAATGGTGGTTCGAAACATGAACCATGCCACTGACACAGGCCACCATGAGCAGTATTATGCCATGAAAGATATTCCCTTGTGCTTACATGGGATATATGGTAGTGATTGAAGACAAGCTAATAGGTGCTGACCACCTGCGTCACTTCATGGTTGATCTCTTTCCAATTGTGATATCATATTTCAGCAGGATAAGCGTCCATGTCTCAAAGACAGAACCATGCTGCAGTGGTTTGATCTGTGTGATCCTGAAATGTTGATGTCTTGGCCACCAAATGTGCCTGATGTTAATCCGATGGGGCCCATCTGGATCGCCGCTCGAGGTGCCATCACCCGTTCACAAATCAACAGCCCATCATTTATAGAATTACATGACTTGTGCACAGACATCTGGTGCCATGTACCTCCACTAACCTACCAACACACTGTCGTATTCATGATATGCATGGTTGATGGTGTATTGCGTTCCAAACATGAATAAACAAGCTATTACGCAGGTGGTCATAATACTTTTGGCTCATTAATGCAGATAAACAAAAAGGCAGAAAAATCTCGTAGTTAAAAAATGTAGTGGTGGAAGTTAAGAACAGTGTAGAGACACATGTTGAGTGAGAAAAGTAAAATAAAACATGGCATAATTGTGGAATGGTAGAAGAAACTACCGTAAACATGTGCAAATAAGTAGAATTGTTGTGACAGAATGTGCTAGTACTGTATTGATAATGGTACAAGTTGAACCTCCATTAAAAGAAGAGAAATTCCACCCTCAGAAGTGACAAGGAGGGTGGCATCCTCTGGTTTTTATCAAAAATTGTGAAAGAATTTTGCCTGTCAAAATGAGCAGCAGATAAAAAAATCAATATGATAGTTAATACTATCGCAGGAAATGTAGAAAGATGGGGACTGAATTTGGAAATATCGAATCTGACATTTGTGCAGTTCAAAGACAAATTTATTGTGAAATTCTGGTCCAAACATAAACAGGATAGCTTATGGAGAGAATTACAGTAGTTTGTAAGCCAAAATTTATGGGAGAAATTCGATGAAAGATTATTGTCGCGACTAGTTTCACAAACTTGAATAACTGAAAAAACGAAAATCAGAATCAGAAATTGTATGGGAGCTATGCAAAAAATTACCTGATAATACAAAAAGGATGTGCAAAGTAAATCCAAATCATTTTCTGTTTTATTGGAAAGAGTATAAAATGAGAATTTGTACAATAATCACAACAAAAGACAAAATAGAAATATGAATAGGGTGGGCTGAGGTAATAGCAATAATCTGCAAGTTAACGATGCAATGGAGTGTAAGTGGAGTATATGCAAGTCGAGCTCACAGTATTTCTAATAACCATGGGGAACATGCAAATGAGGGAAACTAATGGCCATGCATAATGTCATAATAAAAGCAGCATGCGCGAAGGTGAGACAAGGACATAAAGTAATGACAGAAGACACAATAATAGGTTAGCTGCAATAGCTAAGGAAGATAATTATCAGTCAGAGGAATACACAGTTGAGGAAAGAATACACAATATGAACGAAGATAGCGAAAGTGGCAGTATGAGGGAATGTAAGGATGATTTGTGCAACTGCTCGGGGAAAGGCAAGAATTCATTATTGATGGCAGCAGCAAGAAGAATAATGGAATTATTGGAGTTGTGGAATACTGTGAGACAATGAGGAAGATATATTTAGAGTTAGAAGAATGGAAATCAGTGGAACAAGAGTTTGCTATTGCTGGCAGCTATAGCAAAGAGAATAGTGGAGTCAGTAGTGTTGAGGAATAATTTGAGGAATGGGACAGATTAGTTCAGGTTTACAAGAATGGGAAAGTAGGAAAAGGCCACAGTGCATTGACATGTGAGGTCATAACTGCAGAATACAATTCCATTCACAAACTATAATTCAGCACTGATCCACAAGTTGAGGAGAGTGAGTTTAGTGAATGAGTGCATTAACAGTAGATGGTTTGAAGATTACAAAGTGTACAAAATAAAAGCAGTAATTGAAATAATTGATCAGAATGTAGAATATCTGACTGAAGTAGAGAGGCCAATGAGTGTGAAGAATATTCATTTAATACAGAAATTGAAAAAGCAATAAATCTGTTAAAATATAAGAAAGAAGTCATCAATGAAATGAGTACTACCAAATCATATGTACTGAAAAATGTACCAAAGGAGGAAGAGAGATTGTTGGGGGGAAACGAGAGCTAGACATTACCTTTCAAGAGTAAGATACTGAAACAAGACCAGAAAAGGTAAATGTGCAACACTAATATTGAAAGCAATTGATAAAGTTACAGTCCAAAAGAAAAAAAAGAAATAACAGATAAAGAAAAATTAGTGACAGCTAGATAGATAACCTGGGAAGACATAGTTGCAGAAAAGAACTTACTTTGAGAAAGAGCTGAGAAGGAAATCAGTAAAGCAAGAATGCAAACAATTATTCCCACTTGAGGTATAACAAAATAATTTGCATGTACTTTCAGAACTAGAGCACAGGTGAGTGCGGTGCCTGAAGCCTTCTTTGACATAATTGAAGTTCAACTGGAATTGCAGAGTGGGGCAAATAAAAGTGGCCGGGAGAACAGGGTACAAAGAAACACAGCAGAGAAAAGGAAATACAGTACTAACCCGACCATAGCAGATGTTGAAGGTGACCACCATTCATCTCTTGGCACTTCTGGACCCTGGTCAGCAAGTTGCTGAATGCAGATTGAAGCTGGACAGCTGGAATTGCTGCAGTCTCATCCAAAATGTCCTGCTGCAGTTCTTTATGACTATTAGGGTTGTTATCATCCACATTAGACATGAAAGCTGCCCACACAGAGTAATTAAACACTGACAGGTCAGGTGACCTAGGTAGCCAGTTAGGGCCATGACCAGACTGACCTCTGCTAACGACTCTGTCAGGTGTGAAGATTGTCTAAATGTATTCCAAAGTCCAGCCAGCTGTACAGGCAGTTGCTCCATCCTGTTAGAAGTAACTGTAGGGTGTGGTTCTATACATACGTTCATGTCCAATGGTATTCACTTGTCCAGGCCACTTTTATTTGCCCCACTGTGCAGAAGTGATGCCCTTAATCGGAGCAAAAATAGCAGGGGTAACAGACAAGGTGAGTAAAGCAGTTAAGAATCATACACTATTGAATTTTAAAATAAAGGAAATAAAGTTTACTAAGATAAGATAATATAATTTTATTGTCGTTAGGCCATTACAGCAATAGACAAAGACAAATTTTTGTACAGCACAATCGTTACATTAATAAACAGAACAATAAAGCATTATTGACTTACAGTTCAATGTCCCAGTCAAAGAATTCTTTTAATTCATAAAAGGGGTTGGCAACAAGCCACTTATTTAATATTTTCCTAAATTCACAATCTGGAAGATCTTGTACTGTCTGCGGAAGTTTATTAAATGGTTTATGGCCCACTAGCCCATAGCTATTGACTGTCTTTGATAGTCTACAGTATGATGTATATATGGAGTTGTTTTACCTTGTGTTGTGACGAAGGATATTATTTCTAGGTTTTACAGATTTATAACAGTCATTATTTTGAGTTCGACGAACAAGGGCTTACAAATGTGCTTTATGCTGGGAACATGTAATGATTCTGATTGCTTTCTTCTGCAGAAGAAATATATTTTGAACATGGATTGAGTTTCCCCAGAGAATAAGTCCATATGACTCAATACTTTGGAAGAATGCAAAATACGAAGTCTTAACATAGGCTGCTGGTACATATTTTATAAGACATCTTAATAAATAAATTACTCTAGACAGTTTGATACTAACATATTTTATGTGTTGTTCCCAGGACAATTTATTGTGTAAGTATATCACCAAAAACATTACATAGCTGTGATCGTTAGCAGGGCTTTTGTCCCTTAGGATAAATAACATTTTTTGTGTCTTGTTCTCATTCAGGAGAAAACCATTTGACTTAAACCAATATTTTGCTTGGGCAAGTGTATTGTCCACAGAATCTTTTAGCTTATTCTGGTCATAATTGTAGTTTAGGAAGGTTGTGTAATCTGCAAAGAGGACCGTACTGGAACTTATAAAGCAGGGTAAGTCATTTATGATCCTCGCACAAACGAAAAAATGGCTGACATCGAAATAAGTGTCCAAGGAATAGAAAAGCAACTGGAATCACTCAACAGAGGAAAGTCCACTGGACCTGACGGGATACCAATTCGACTCTACACAGAGTACGCGAAAGAACTTGCCCCCCCCCTTCTAACAGCCGTGTACCGCAAGTCTCTAGAGAAACGGTGGGTTCCAAATGATTGGAAAAGAGCACAGGTAGTCCCAGTCTTCAAGAAGGGTCGTCGAGCAGACGCGCAAAACTATAGACCTATATCTCTGATGTCGATCTGTTGTAGAATTTTAGAACATGTTTTTTGCTCGAGTATCATGTCGTTTATGGAAACCCAGAATCTACTCTGTAGGAATCAACATGGATTCCGTAAACAGCGATCGTGTGAGACCCAACTCGCTTTATTTGTTCACGAGACCCAGAAAATATTAGATACTGGCTCCCAGGTAGATGCTATTTTTCTTGACTTCCGGAAGGCGTTCGATACAGTTCCGCACTGTCGCCTGATAAACAAAGTAAGAGCCTATGGAATATCAGACCAGCTGTGTGGCTGGATTGAAGAGTTTTTAGCAAACAGAACACAGCATGTTGTTATCAATTGAGAGACGTCTACAGGCGTTAAAGTAACCTCTGGCGTGCCACAGGGGACTGTTATGGGACCATTGCTTTTCACAATATATATAAATGACCTAGTAGATAGTGTCGGAAGTTCCATGCGGCTTTTCGCGGATGATGCTGTAGTATACAGAGAAGTTGCAGCGTTAGAAAATTGTAGCGAAATGCAGGAAGATCTGCAGCGGATAGGCACTTGGTGCAGGGAGTGGCAACTGTCCCTTAACATAGACAAATGTAATGTATTGCGAATACATAGAAAGAAGGATCCTTTATTGTATGAGTATATGATAGCGGAACAAACACTGGTAGCAGATACTTCTGTAAAATATCTGGGAGTATGCGTGCAGAATGATTTGAAGTGGAATGATCATATAAAATTAATTGTTGGTAAGGAGGGTACCAGGTTGAGATTCATTGGGAGAGTCCTTAGAAAATGTAGTCCATCAACAAAGGAGGTGGCTTACAAAACACTCGTTCAACCTATACTTGAGTATTGCTCATCAGTGTGGGATCTGTACCAGATCGGGTTGACGGAGGAGATAGAGAAGATCCAAAGAAGAGTGGCGCGTTTCGTCACAGGGTTATTTGGTAACCGTGATAGCGTTACGGAGATGTTTAATACACTCAAGTGGCAGACTCTGCAAGAGAGGCGCTCTGCATCGCGGTGTAGCTTGCTCGCCAGGTTTCGAGAGGGTGCGTTTCTGGAAGAGGTATAGAATATATTGCTTCCCCCTACTTATACCTCCCGAGGAGATCACGAATGTAAAATTAGAGAGATTAGAGCGCGCACGGAGGCTTTCAGACAGTCGTTCTTCCCGCGAACCATACGCGACTGGAACAGGAAAGGGAGGTAATGACAGTGGCACGTAAAGTGCCCTCCGCCACACACCGTTGGGTGGCTTGCGGAGTATAAATGTAGATGTAGATGTAGAAATGGTACCAAGACAGAGCCCTGCGGAACTCCCATCTTAGTATGTTTCTCAGTAGACTCACATACATTATCTGTGCGCTAATCAAGTGCAGAGGTGATCTTAGGCACTGGCTAGTTAAGGAACAGATAATTATTGACTGTAATGGAAGCCTTAAGAAGGTGTAAAAATGTACAACAAAAGTTGTAAATTGGATTTGAAGAAACCAAAGGTGATGGAATAAAGCAGGTAGAACCTCTTTCGGTTAATTGTGACTTCAAGTAACAATGTCAGTTGAAATGGTTCAGAAAACTAACGTGAGTAGTATAAAGGTAGATTATGGTGAAAATGAATTAAAGGAAATTATCAGTAAAAATGCAATTTTAGCCATCAGTTGTTTATTTTAAAGTCTTATATGTCTACCGCCAGTGGACTTGCCGCAGTGGTAACAAGAGCTCCCATCAGATCACAAAAGTCAAGCAGTGTTGGGCTTAGCTAGCAAGTGGATGAGTCGTCATCCAGGTCTGCAGAGTGCTGTTGGCAAGTGGGGTGCACTCAGCACCTGTGAGAACAATTGAGGAGCTACTTGATTGACAAGTAGCAGCACCAGTCATGAAAACTGACAATGGCTGGGAGAGTGGTGTGCTAACCACGTGCCCGTCAGTATCGGCATCTGGTGATGCCTAAGGGCTCAGTTTGACATGGATGCTGGTTGGTCTTTAAGGCCTGCTCAGACGGTGTTTATCTCTACCAGTTTTGGTTATTGAGTATCTTCACAAATCATAAGGTGAAACAAATCAGATAAAGGCAAGATTCTTTTAGGCTGATACAACCTCCATGCTGTCATAGTGAGAATCCTCAATCAGTATTGGAATACAGTAGTAACGAACACACTTCACAATGATTAATGTAACAGGCACAAAAAATCATGGAGGAACATATTATACACCTGAAACAAGCAAAGACAATCATCTATAGAATATGCTGAAGATTACTTAAAAGAAATTATCAGTCAAATACCGGAGTTATCGTCTAAATTATTGGCTTTGCTTATTTCATGTGTGTATTTTTCACCAAGACTTTTTATCCCTTTTACATTATTTGCTGTGAACCATGTTCATTGCTGTTGTAAGTGCTGTATTTGATTAGTGGTTGTGGATTCTCAACATGTCAGCTTTGAGGCTGTATCAGCCTAAAAGGAACATGAAATGCACTTTTATCTAATCTGATTTCACCTTATGCCCTGTGAAGATAGTCCATGATTGAGTCCTGTAGACAAATAGGTTTTTAAAATAAACAGTTGATGGTTAAAAATGTGTATTTTCTATTACTTCGCTGTTGGTTGTCACTTAACGAAAACTAACGTTATTCACACCATTTCTATTTTCAGGAAAATGTTATCACTACGAAGTAGTGCCATTTGGTTTGAATACAGTTTCCGTATCCACCCGAGCTCTGCATAAAGTGTTAGGAAAAGAGTTGGGTCATGCTTGATCATGTACGTATAGTAAAACCCCGTTTTCACATTCCCGTGTTTTACATTTTCCCGCTTTTTACTTTCGTTTTTATCTGTCGCAGTAGAAGTCCTGTTCTCTCAATGCAATGCTTTTGTGTCATTAACGATTCCATGCTTCAACATTTTCCACATTTTAAATATTCTTTGATGTTATCACGACCTTTAACATTGGTTTTCATACAGATTCCTGCCGAAAGTGCATCGTATTCCTGCTCTAAGTCAGCCCTGGAACAAAGCAAAAAACACAGAGTATACGCAAAGTTTTTGATCATATAACGTAGGTGTGTTGAGTCACGGCCACCTATAATAATAAGTTCACAGCATTTGTTAAGGGCGGGAAAGTATCTTGAGCCACTGTCTTAATGATAATAATGATCTGACTATAGTGACTCTAGTAGTATCCTTCCTTCTGCTCCTAGTGTTGTAGTACAACAGCTTTAATTTAATTTCACAGTCGTTTATACAAATCAACACCGCTTTTGAAGACGGCCGTCTCTATAATGGGGTTTCACGAATCGTTATTTCTGCATGAAATACCTAATCCGTACTAAGCGCTCCGTTTTAGTCTGATACGTGCTGATTTCAGACGTAAAATGCCTCCTCAAGATGCTGCGTAACGTGACAACAATTTCTGCCCTCTTTCTCGCCCAGGACTTCCATGAACTAAGTGAACTCCCTTGTCAGCAACAAGCCGTAGATTTCGTGCTTATTGTTCCCTGTTTATGAAGACTGCGAACTTTAGTGTTTTAACCAATATTATGTTACAAGTTTTATTTGCCGTAATTTTATAACGATTGTCAGTAAGAAGCCTCACATTAGAACACGAATATCTTTTTAATGTCGTTTCAGGAAAGACTTCTGCTTCCGTGCTCTGTTTACACCATTAGACATGATCAGAACAAAGGTGGAAACCTGCGTGTGCGTTTGCCTGTTTCAGCTATGATTTATTCTTACGTCCATGATGTCAGCACTCTGCCATTGCGTTTGTAATTGTCTGGAAGACAGTGGCATTTTTCCGTCTTGGTTCCAATCATATCCAGTGATGTAAATAAAACACAGAACCAGAAGTCTTCCTTGAAATCAAATTAAAAAGATAATCGTGTTCTAATGTGTACTTATTACTGATAATCTTTACTAATTATTTACACTAAATAAAACTTGTAACACAATACTGGTTAAACCACTTGAAGTTGGCAGTCTTTGCAAACAACAAAAGGCACAAAATCTACTGCTAGTTAAGTTTCATATGCCTTCCTGTAATTTTATACTTTCTTGCAGTTTCACTTTTTGGGGGTCAGTCCACTGAAGACTATTAAAAGCGGTTTTATTATACGTAGACGACTTGCTGATCACCACACAAACCGGGGAAGAGTGTTTAGAAATCTAGGACAATGTCTTTAAAGCCTTAATTGCAATTAATTGGAGTAACTTTGTACCACTTATTCCATTTTTTGAAAACAGTGGACACGAATAAAGTTACAAATCGCAAACAAACATCATAACATTTTACCTATAGGCCTATATTTACTGAGTGCTTGGGAAAGTTAAAATGTTCACCAACTGTGCCCTATTAGAGTAAAATTTCTGTTTTAATACTAGTAAAAAGTTACCCCTTCATTTAGGTTAACTTTAAAAAATAGTATTTTTCTTATATCTAATGCTCCGGGTAAAGTTAGATCATGTCAGAAGGAGATCAGGTGTTTATAAGAAGTAAAAATACACTGTTAATTCAGTATTGCAGGCTTACTTTGAAGTATCAAGATATTTTTATAGACTTGACATTGTTCAACTTATCACTGTCACCAGAAGCTCCCTTCACAGCCAATGCAATTGAAGCATAATCACAAGCCTGAGAGTTTGTAAGGAGGTGGAAAGACAACTGGAATACTAACTAGAAACTGTAGAGGTGGAGCAGCAAGCATTTCAAACAACAGAATTAATTAGTGGTATAAAGATACTGTGACTGGTAAAAGCATTTCTCCGACTGACTAATGGAGGAATGACATTAAAATTCAAAAAGTGTAAATTTGTCAAGAAAGAGAGTAAGGTTTAGGCTATAATATTTCAACAAAAGGAATTAGAAAGAGCCAAGTAAAATGGTAGCTGTTAAAAATTATACAGTTTTGAAGCCCAAAAAGCAATTGACAGTGGTTTTTGGTTTGGCTGGATTCTTTAGGAAATTCATGGAAGCTCAGTTTTTTGGTAATCCAAATCTGAACAACTTCCAATGAAATTTTTAAATTCAGGTTCAGGTGTAATGGTTCTTTTAACATCACAAACACACCACTCACAAATGCTTACTTTTTAGAGTACTCCAAATCTGGTAAACATCTCAGGTTAAGATGTGTTAAAGAATACACTGCCAGAACTGACAATAAAATTGCATAAGTGTGCAAGTTTCTTATTTTTCTCAGTAATTTGTAAATAATGATGAATTTTTTACTTCATGGTTAATAGTAAGTAACTATATAAGATTTAATGAATAACTTAACTGTCTTCAAATATGTCTGCTTGTGTCTGTATATGTGTGGATGGATATGTGTGTGTGTGCGAGTGTATACCCGTCCTTTTTTCCCCCTAAGGTAAGTCTTTCCGCTCCCGGGATTGGAATGACTCCTTACCCTCTCCCTTAAAACCCAAATCCTTTTGTCTTTCCCTCTCCTTCCCTCTTTCCTGATGAGGCAACAGTTTGTTGCGAAAGCTTGAATTTTGTGTGTATGTTTGTGTTTGTTTGTGTGCCTATCGACCTGCCAGCGCTTTCGTTTGGTAAGTCACATCATCTTTGTTTTTGGATATATAACTTGTAAACAGTTATACATGAACATTTTTGATTACCCTATAAAATGTTTATACATGCGTAGCAAACTGAAGCTAAGTTTACAGTTTCAGGTGAATTGAATGGAAAACAAATGTTGTAAATAATAACAACATTGTCATACTGTACACTGTGGAAGTGACTAAGAGTAGAAGTAATAAAAAACAGGGGAGACGGTGAGTTTATCAAGTATGATATGAATAAAAAAATAGAAGGTCTCATATTCTAAAATTTATTTGATAATTATACTAGCCTACATAAATCAGAGGATAATGAACATGAAATTGATGTTTTGTGACGGAGAGTGCTGAAGTTTGATCTGATTCATTAATTTTAACTGAATATAATGTTACATAAAAGGTATTTCACCATGTTGTATTCTATGTAGAGACATTTGTTTAGGTAACTTTTTACTGGATATGTAAAAGAAATGTGGGACATGTGTAAAATGTCTACACGAAATACACACACAAATAATATACAAGTAGGCTAGCATTTTTTGTCGTAACTACATTTGTGTAAACTTTTTTAAATATTATTCAGGTCAAGTAAGGTCTGTTATGTTAGTTTCTTGTTTGTTTTATTAAATGTTATTTTGTGACATTAGGGTTATGTAAAAATGTGTAGCAAAAATCAATGTTATGAACTATTGTATAAAATATCACCCTTAATAGAGTTAAAATTTATCTTTGAATGGGAAGTACTGGTGATCTGGAAAATTACCACGCCTGCCAAAAGACAGTGTTTTACTCGGTTGGTTCACAGATAGCAAGTCATAAGCAATTAGCAAAGTCATGCACACACAATGCTAGTGTGAACAGTGCTCTGCATTAATCATTCCTGCTGATAAGCAGGTTAGTATGTAGTAGAAAGTCATATGTATATGAAGAAATAATGAATAGTACTGTGTGTGTAATATTTTTGCTAAAAAAAACCTTGTTTGTAGTGAATGAATGGACAGTGTTGTGTGTTCTATATAAGGATGTGACTTTTTGGAGATATGAGGCGAGAAGAATATTATAAGTTCGATGTGTGTTGCTCTAAAATATAATTACCAGCTTCTAGTTGATGACATATCCCATACAACTAATGGGGAAAGTATTGCATATGACATCATATCCAGAGAAGAAGATCATGTGTGTAGTATGTGTTTTGTACAAAATGGAACCAGGCTGATGAACAACTATTAAATGAGCTCAAACTTTGTGGATCTTGCCTGTCCAAGGCAAGATCTAAGCACTGTATTTAGTTATCTTTGTGTTTAGTATACAGAAAAATATTAACTGGTGTTCTTCATAGTTACAGACTACTTTGTCAATTCCATCATAATATATACCAGTGTATAAATAACTTACTGTGGACAATTGATATGCAGTTCACTATTAATGACACTTCACAGCAACAAAGCCAGTATACACTATTAATTTGGGACAATATTTTGTCCATGATTCCCTGTCCCCTCTACCTTGGCCCCCAAAATTTTTTTACTTAGAAAGTATTCGCCACTGATTACAAAGCTGCCTGTCTCCCTCAGCTTTACCTAGGAGGCTCTCTGATGTGTAAGAGAAATTTTATTTTTCGCCACATCCCAATTAACCCTGATATCCTCAGGGTCAACACGATCCAGTAAGATCATTGAACAACCACAAATTACTCACTGATGAATTTAGGGAGAATGTGGACTTTAATATGGCAGGCACCATCTTACATGCCGCATGACAGGCAGTATTGAAGACAAGACTAAGCCAATTCATGGAACTATCTCAATGTTTCTGCAAACGAGAATGATAAATTATTAAGGCAGATTTCTGATTCCTGTCAATACATTCTTTCGTAAAAGATGGCGGAGGATAATACAGGATAGTTGTCAAGTGTTAAAATAATTTTTTTTGAATTCACATGATGTAAATGCAGGGGCATTGTCTCATACTAAGACTTTAGGAGCTCCAAAACCAGCAAATATAACACTTATGTGCTTGATACTAATGTCGATTGTCATTCCTTTACGAGACACTGACCAAACCAACCTTGTAAAGGCATCAAATCGCCACTAGAACTTACTTATTACCATTTTTGATAAGCAGGAGGGACCATAAGTAATTAATAAAAAGCTTATCCACATGTTGACGTCCTCTAGTGACTGCAGAAAGACTGCTTCTAGTTTTAGTATTAGGCTTGGTGGTCTTGCATTCTTGACACTGACCTACTAATCTCTCCATGCTTTTCCAAGTCAGATGTCCTTTAATTGCCAGCCTGGTTTTATAAAGGCCCAGGTGCTCCCCCCACAGTGATCAATGAAAATAGCTAAAAACAGCAGGGACTAAGCTTCAACAAAGACAGATATTCAGTTTCCTATTGTAATGGGTGGCCACCTCCAGCCTTCGCCGAATTTCATCCAACTCACTATGTTCCTGTTGTCTCTCCTTAAGATCAACAAATAATGAAAGAATCTCCAAGAGAATCACAGCGATCACCGTGAAATCCAGTATCTCTGCTTCATTGTCAGATTCTGGAATGTACTCCTGAAACATGCGACTAAGCACAGCCTCAACAAGATTTTGTGCCTCCCTAAAACGCCATCCAGTCACCTGTCGAAAGCCTGAATAACCAACTGTCACAGTGTGGACCACTGTAACACACATAGTGTCAATGAGTTTCTGGAAGGTGCTGACAGGGATGTGGAGCCATGCCGACTCCAATGCTGTAGCCAGCTGCACTAGGTTTCTCAGTTGCATACCGCAAACAACCCAGTGTACATTGCAAGATGTGTAACACATTGCATTGTCCTGCTGGTAGGTGCCACGATGCCAAGAGAAAACGAACAGCATGTAGGGATGGACACAGTCCTCAAAGGTAGATGCATACTTGCGTTGATCCACTGTGCCTTCCAGAAAATGAGGTCACTCAAAGAATGACATGACAACACTTCCCAGGCCACACTCCGTCCTTGTTTACTTAGAGACATTTCATGCTGTACACGCCAATGGTTGTCTGTCTGATGGAGCATAAAATGTGATTCACCTGAAAAGCCACCTGTCACCACTCGGGTGGATATCTAGTTGCATTACTAGGACCACAGTTGCGTCGATGCCAATTTTGGATAGTACCATTTTGCTATGCACAATATGCTTTACCCTGGTGGCAAGCGAACAGTTTACAAACTTAGGTGTTTTGGAAATGCTTTCCATCGTTGGCCTAAAAGAAAATGATCATGCCCTGTTGATGTCTAAGAAATCACCCCGTTTCTGCATTATGACATCTGCACTGTTTTTTTGCGTCCACCACACTATATATAACTTCCACTGCTAGTAGTGGTTATTGAAAGTTGACATTGAACATAGGCGGTGGTCACATTAATGTGACTGGACCGTGCATGTACTATTCCAAATTAGAAGGCTGATGTTCGGACCTCCCACCAAGCAGTCCTTCATCTTACGAGACCTGTCAAGAACTCAACTCAGGACCCAGTTATCCATTTCCAATCTAAATTGCTTATGCTCCTGGTAGAAGTTAAACTTTTCTAGGGCAAATTGGATGACTAAATCATTCAACTCGTAAAAAGTGTAATTTATATCCGCAAGATCAGCCCGGACATGAGCTGTGCAGATTTTAACATATGCTCAGCCCGGACGCATTGCTTCATGGTACTTCACACAGCATGGCCCTTACAAGACACTAAACCTACAGTCACTTGGGATGAAGCTTCCCTCGGAATTGGAACCATGTCAGTGAACTTTGTTTCTGTTATTCTCCTGTGATCACAAATAAATCTTTTCAGTTATTAGAACTAAACTCATTTGTAAACTTGTGTCATGAATAAAGAGTTCCTTACTTCAACCTGGGAATCATAATTATTACTATGTGCATCAACCACAACAGGTTTTAACGGCGACAACATGGGTTAAAATCAGGACTTGAAATGCACAAAACCTAAAAGTTAAATTAATATGACTACATAAAAGCTGTGACGTAGGCTGCAAACAGCAAACATCTGTTGTCTCTCTCTTCAAAGTTTTAAGCAAAGTTCATCCAAGCTGTCAAATGCTAATAGTTAAGATGCACATGAATCACGTGTACAAACTACTTGAACCTTTTAAAAGGAATATGCTAGGCATTTATGTGTAAATCTTATGCCGTACCACAGTCACATGATTGTAGAGGCAATGTATGTTGGCAACAGAAGTAGTGTTCAGTGCGTCAGAAACTCGCCTTCATAAACTCACCCGTGTTGCCCGGCAGCCTCGCCAGCGGCTAAGTCCCTCTCAAGGCCACCCGCCTAGCGAGCAACCAAGACAGGCACGGCCACCAAAACAAAAAGTGAAAACATTTTTTTTAATAAAAACAGGGGGGAGATAAGGAATAGAGATAAGGAAAGGACAGAACACACTTTATTGTCTATAATAAATCATACAATCACCGTTGATCTTTATTTTACAATTGCCATTGCTGACTTTAGCCCATATAAACAGGTACTCATCAGCATTCAATTTCTTCTTCCTTCTCGCAGTCAAAACAAATGGCATGCTTGGAACAAGTGTACCATAAGGCTGTTTAGCTAACAGTCCTGTAGTCTCCGCTATACTCCCAAGTCTTCCAAGCCAATATATTATCATCTGGAAAAGCTTCAAGGCCACCATAAGCTGCTTGGTTGCCCCATACAACAGCCAGTGTCAGCCATGTACTACCTCCAAACACAGCCTGAACATCACAAGTGAAGTTCAGATGCAGTCCACGAAAAACATTTGGACCTCCAATCAATTGCTACTTATTAAACTGCCCAGCCAAGTCAATATCAATCGCCTTCAAACTGCGATACACAGGTATGCTGCGCCGCCAGCGATGTCGCCATGCACGATTGATATTGACTTGGCTGGGCAGTTTAATAAGCAGCAATTGATGTTGTTGTTGTGGTCTTCAGTTCTGAGACTGGTTTGATGCAGCTCTCCATGCTACTCTATCCTGTGCAAGCTTCTTCATCTCCCAGTACCTACTGCAACCTACATCCTTCTGAATCTGCTTAGTGTATTGATCTCTTGGTCTCCCTCTACAATTTTTACCCTCCACGCTGCCCTCCAATGCTAAATTTGTGATCCCTTGATGCCTTAAAACATGTCCTACCAACCGATCCCTTCTTCTAGTCAAGTTGTGCCACAAACTTCTCTTCTTCCCAATCCTATTCAATACCTCCTCATTAGTTATGTGATCTACCCACCTTATCTTCAGCATTCTTCTGTAGCACCACATTTCGAAAGCTTCTATTCTCTTCTTGTCCAAACTGGTTATCGGCCAATTTTTCACTTCCATACATGGCTACACTCCATACAAATACTTTCAGAAACGACTTCCTGACACTTAAATCTATACTAGATGTTAACAAATTTCTCTTCTTCAGAAACGATTTCCTTGCCATTGCCAGTCTACATTTTATATCCTCTCTACTTCGACCATTATCAGTTATTTTGCTCCCCAAATAGCAAAACTCCTTTACTACTTTAAGTGTCTCATTTCCTAATCTAATCCCCTCAGCATCACCCGATTTAATTTGACTACATTCCATTATCCTCGTTTTGCTTTTGTTGATGTTCATCTTATATCCTCCTTTCAAGACACTGTCCATTCCGTTCAACTGCTCTTCCAAGTCCTTTGCTGTCTCTGACAGAATTACAATGTCATCGGCGAACCTCAAAGTTTTTACTTCTTCTCCATGAATTTTAATACCTACTCCGAATTTTTCTTTTGTTTCCTTTACTGCTTGCTCAATATACAGATTGAATAACATAGGGGAGAGGCTACAACCCTGTCTCACTCCTTTCCCAACCACTGCTTCCCTTTCATGCCCCTCGACTCTTATAACTGCCATCTGGTTCCTGTACAAATTGTAAATAGCCTTTCGCTCCATGTATTTTACCCCTGCCACCTTCAGAATTTGAAAGAGAGTATTCCAGTTAACGTTGTCAAAAGCTTTCTCTAAGTCTACAAATGCTAGAAACGTAGGTTTGCCTTTTCTTAATCTTTCTTCTAAGATAAGTCGTAAGGTTAGTATTGCCTCACGTGTTCCAACATTTCTACGGAATCCAAACTGATCTTCCCCAAGGTCCGCTTCTACCAGTTTTTCCATTCGTCTGTAAAGAATTCGCGTTAGTATTTTGCAGCTGTGACTTATTAAACTGATAGTTCGGTAATTTTCACATCTGTCAACACCTGCTTTCTTCGGTATTGGAATTATTCTATTCTTCTTGAAGTCTGTTGGTATTTCACCTGTCTCATACATCTTGCTCACCAGATGGTAGAGTTTTGTCATGACTGGCTCTCCCAAGGCCATCAGTAGTTCTAATGGAATGTTGTCTACTCCCGGGGCCTTGTTTCGACTCAGGTGTTTCAGTGCTCTGTCAAACTCTTCACGCAGTATCTTATCTCCCATTTCATCTTCATCTACATCCTCTTCCATTTCCATAATATTGTCCTCAAGTACATCGCCCTTGTATAAACCCTCTATATACTCCTTCCACCTTTCTGCCTTCCCTTCTTTGCTTCGAACTGGTTTGCCATCTGAGCTCTTGATATTCATACAAGTGGTTCTCTTCTCTCCAAAGGTCTCTTTAATTTTCCTGTAGGCAGTATCTATCTTACCCCTAGTGAGACAAGCCTCTACATCCTTACATTTGTTCTCTAGCCATCCCTGCTTAGCCATTTTGCACTTCCTGTCGATCTCATTTTTGAGACGTTTGTATTCCTTTTTGCCTGCTTCATTTACTGCATTTTTATATTTTCTCCTTTCATCAATTAAATTCAATATTTCTTCTGTTACCCAAGGATTTCTATTAGCCCTCGTCTTTTTACCTACTTGATCCTCTGCTGCCTTCACTACTTCATCCCTCAGAGCTACCCATTCTTCTTCTACTGTATTTCTTTCCCCCATTCCTGTCAATTGTTCCCTTATGCTCTCCCTGAAACTCTCTACAACCTCTGGTTCTTTCAGTTTATCCAGGTCCCATCTCCTTAAATTCCCACCTTTTTGCAGTTTCTTCAGTTTCAATCTGCAGTTCATAACCAATAGATTGTGGTCAGAATTCACATCTGCCCCTGGAAATGTCTTACAATTTAAAACCTGGTTCCTATATCTCTGTCTTACCGTTATTTAATCTATCTGATACCTTTTAGTATCTCCAGGATTCTTCTTTTATGATTCTTGAACCAAGTGTTAGCTATGATTAAGTCATGCTCTGTGCAAAATTCTACAAGGCAGCTTCCTCTTTCATTTCTTCCCCCTAATCCATATTCTCCTACTATGTTTCCTTCTCTCCCTTTTCCTACTGACGAATTCCAGTCACCCATGACTATTAAATTTTCGTCTGCCTTCACTACCTGAATAATTTCTTTTATCTCGTCATACATTTCATCTATTTCTTCATCATCTGCAGAGCTAGTTGGCATATAAACTTGTACTACTGTAGTAGGCATGGGCTTTGTGTCTATCTTGGCCACAATAATGCGTTAACTATGCTGTTTGTAGTAGCTAACCCGCACTCGTATTTTTTTATTCATTATTAAACCTACTCCTGCATTACCCCTATTTGATTTTGTATTTATAACCCTGTATTCACCTGACCAAAAGTCTTGTTCCTCCTGCCACCGAACTTCACTAATTCCCACTATATCTAACTTTAACCTATCCATTTCCCTTTTTAAATTTTCTAACCTACCTGCCCGATTAAGGGATCTGACATTCCACGCTCCGATCCGTAGAACGCCAGTTTTCTTTCTCCTGATAACGACGTCCTCTTGAGTAGTCCCCGCCCGGAGATCCGAATGGGGGACTATTTTACCTCCAGAATATTTTACCCAAGAGGACGCCATCATAATTTAATCATACAGTAAAGCTGCATTTCCTCGGGAAAAATTATGGCTGTAGTTTCCCCTTGCTGTCAGCCGTTCGCAGTACCAGCACAGCAAGGCCGTTTTGGTTAATGTTACAAGGCCAGATCAGTCCATCATCCAGACTGTTGCCCCTGCAACTGCTGAAAAGGCTGCTGCCCCTCTTCAGGAACCACATGTTTGTCTGGCCTCTCAACAGATACCCCTCCGTTGTGGTTGCACCTACGGTACAGCCATCTGTATCGCTGAGGCACGCAAGCCTCCCCACCAACGGCAAGGTCCATGGTTCATGGGGGGGCAGAAATTGATTGGAGGTCCAAATGTTTTTCGTGGACTGCATCTGATCTTCACTTGTGATGTTCAGGCTGTGTTTGGAGGTAGTACATGGCTGACACTGGCTGTTGTATGGGGCAACCAAGCAGATTATGGTGGCCTTGAAGCTTTTCCAGGTGTTAATATATTGGCTTGGAAGACTTGGAGTATAGCGGAGACTACAGGACTGTTAGCTAAACAGCCTTATGGTACGCTTGTTCCAAGCATGCCATTTGTTTTGACTACGAGAAGGGAGAAGAAATTGAATGCTGATGAGTATCTGTTTATATGGGCTAAAGTCGGCAATGGCAATTGTAAAATAAAGATCAACGGTGATTGTATGATTTATTATAGACAATAAAGTGTGTTCTGTCCTTTCCTTATCTCCCCCATTTTTATTAAAAAAATGTTTTCATTTTTTGTTTTGGTGGCCGTGCCTGTCATCTTACATAAGGATGCCGTTGTCAAAAACTTTCTTGTATTGTTTAGTACATGCTTTTCATGTACGTCTGCAAATTTCTGTCATTTGACTGCCTTCCAAATTGTTCAGCTGTGTTTTCCAGTGAAGGTGTAAACCTGCTTACAATTTTCCTAGCTGACCATTTTTTTTTTTAAAAAAAAGAGAAATTTAATTCAATACTTACTGTTATAACTGATATAGCCTTATAACAAATGCAGATATCAAAGTAACATAATTGTGCATAACTTCATACTGAAGTATTCCTTTATAGTAGCAAGCAGCAAACCAAGAGTCAAACCCATCTCTACTGTTCTGTAATAACTACGATACAGTTAGAGGTAAACAGCAGTTGCAGTAACTAGTTGTAGAATTAACGGTGCAAAGGGATGGCCAGGCAAATAATAAATAGTAGCAATCTGTCCACTATACACAATGAGTAAACACTCATTAACACATACAATTTGGGTAATTGACCTCTTACCACATGGTAAGAAGGAGTTCCAGTAAAGAACATGTATTAATTGTGCTAATTATATTTATGATCTCAATGTTTCATGCACAAGAATGGATACGACATGCAGTACAGAGTATCATACTCCTAAAAACTGATATGCTAACTAAAGGAACAGATTTATTTAGCAGTTAACATACCACTGTCATAGGCAAAGACCAACCTGTCACCAGTTGGAGGACTACATCATTAAACACTCATATGTCAAGACATTACAACCACCTGCTTAATAACATGTTGGTCCAATTCTGTATGGTATGCATTTGACATGTCCTTCGTAAGTTTCTGATGGTATGTGGCATCAGATATCTATGCACAGGTCATATGGTTCCCTGAAACTTGGGGCGGTGGTCTGTGGATGTGAAGCTGGGTGCCCATTAATATTAATTATATTAATTAATTAATATTGGGTTCAGATCAGGGGAATTTGCATGTCCCAGGCATCAAATATGAGTCACTAACATGCACCTGAAACCACTGTAGCACATTTCTTTCCTTGTGATATGGACAGTTATCCTGCTGGAAGATGCCATTGCCATAGTGGATGACATCAAGCATAAAGGGTTCCAAAATAATGTTCACCTAGTCCACAGCAGTTATGGTACATTCGGCTACTACCACAGATCCCATGAAAGCCCAAGTGAGGATAATATACCAAGCTGTGTTTGTGGCACATTACATTTTGAACACCAGCCCGTCTAGATGACGGCATATCCGGGACATGACTATCAACATGGTGTAACGTTGATATTGACAGTGAGTGTTCATCAGAGACAAAGGAATCATCAGGAGTTTTCCAAGGAAGTGTGACAGGACCATTACTATTCTTTAGACATATAAATGAACGGATAGACAGGGTGAGCAGCAATCTGCAGCTGTTTACTGATGATGCTGTGGTGTACGAGGAGGTGGTGTTCACTGACTGTGGGATGATACAAGATGATTTAGACAAAATCTCTAGTTGTGTGATGAATGGCAGCTAGCTCCAAATTTGGAGAAATGTAATTTAATGCAGATGAGTATGAAAAACAATACTGCAATATTCAAATTAAATGTCTAGGCATAATGTTGCAAAGCAACTTGAAATGTAGTGAATGAGCAAATCAGGTTTAGTTGGGAAGGCAAATGCTTGGCTTCATTTTATTGGGAGAATTTTAGGAAAGTGTGGTACATCTGTAAAGGAGACCACATATAGAACACTAGTGCGACCCATTCTTGAGTATTGCTCTAGTGTTTTGGGATCCCCATTACATCAAATTAAAGGAAGATGTTGCAGCAATTCAAAGGAGGGCTGCTAGGTTTGTTACCATTAGATTTGATCAACATGCAAGTGTTATGGAGATGTTTTGGTAACTGAAATGGAAATCCTTAGAGGGAAGGCAACTTTGTGTTTGAGGAACACTATTGAGAATATTTAAAGAGCTGGCATAACAAAGCTTGCAGAACTACTGTACTGCCACCACAGTACATTTCACACATGGGCCACAAAGAAGGATAAGAAAAATTATTGCATATGGACAGTTGTTTTTCCTCTTGCTCTATTTGTGAATGGAACACGAAAGGAAATGACCATACACCATATGGTGGCCTGTGCAACATGTATGAAGATGTATATGTATACTCTGTTCATGATAAGAATAAACCTGATGCAAACAAACACAAACATGATGATTGGTCAGATGCCACAGCACACGTACACTGGTGGTGGTACGCTCTTGGAAGTATGTCCTATTTATGTATCAGATATCTTATTACTACAGTTAAGTTACGTTAAATGAAACTTTATGATATTGTAATTTATTAACAGCCATCAACATTTTTCTTAATCATGCTTTAGCAGTGTAGTTTTTATTTAAAAAATCGTGTACAGTCACAGTCTCTGTACTGTTGTGCTCCGATTGTTGTGCTGTTACTACACAGTATGAAAACGGGTGAGGCTGCTTCCTGCTCCGATGTGAAACAAGGGTGTGGAACACTGTTAGAAAGTGCCAATATGTTCTCAATGTTTTTCACAAATTCACAGAAAAAACGGCTTTGAAGTTTACCAAGGGACTGTATTTGACACAGCTGAGAGATAAATACACATTGGATGTGTACAGAATCGGTAGCATAGTAGATTGATAATTTGGCGCAGTTCACGGATCACTGATTCAAGTCTTACCTTGGTCATTCTTTTTTTCTTCATTCAATTTGAAATACCTACATCTCATAACTGTAAAATTCTTCATCATTTTGTATGAATAACACACATTTCTTGTTTCTAATTACATATTTCATGCAAAATTCCTGTTTTCATTTCAAATATAAATTCTCATTTATTGATATTTTATGAAAGATTGTTAATACAAGTTGCTTAAATTAAATTTAATTTTTAGGACAAAAGTGAAGCACCAAAAACTCTATTTATACTATGGCCATTGTTTTATAACATACATGTTGTCTCACATGAATCATTGATAAGTGTCATAGAAACATGAAAAACAATCATTTTCACATCGAGCACACTATACAAATGCTTCATTTTTACATTTGCCACTGTAGCATTACCGTATGAACTTAACATAACTGTCCTGGAGGCAAGTTAAGGGATTTGTCATGAGAAATTACAAGACTGTTAAGCTGCCAGATGTACAGGAACTAACACACACAGTTTCTTCACATGTCAATGCTGAATGCCGGTGGGATATAGGATGGCACATCGCAAAGGAGAGGTGAAAATGCGGATTCTGTTGTTGATTGACTTGTTATCAACGTAGCAGATGACAGTTGGAGAACTGTAATGTATTTCTTAGATTCGGATAAGGAAGGAGCTAAGAGATTACTAGACAACTGACTAATTAATACATTTAGTAACTTCAGTATTCAACAATACGGTGAAATCTCTGCAGTATGCTTTTGCATCACACATATCTCGTTCCAGAAAAATTATTCTGTGTTTAAGTTTGGAATTTTCATCACTCTTATTTGTAATCAGAATACTATTTTAGGTGAGAATGAGCATTTTATGCTTTGTGTCTGGTCACCTAAGAAGCATACAGTAGTGCTGGAGTTTTGCCGAATATTATTTCATTCTCTTCAAAAAGTAAATGACATTTGAAGCAATGTCGTCTCTTCTTACATCTGAACTGCAACCGCTCGCATCACATCATTGCATGTTAGGTGGACCAGCTGGCAGGCCATTGCTGTCCAAGTTAAATGCACAGGTAAAGTTGTTGTCCTGCATTATCGCTCAGTCTACGTGCATGTAACACAGCATAAAACTTATCCTAATGATCGTCCTTGACTTTACTGGACACAGCTTTGCTTCCACTCTACATGAAACACAATCCAACGAGATTCTAGAAAATGCGGATGAATATATGGTGTAATGTTTACCTCAGGTTTGTTCTCACGATGATCACAGTATACCAAGAAACAGGATTCGTCCATCCAGTCAATATATTTCCATTATCCTCTTCCAAGCTCACATATCTTGTGCCCACTGCAGTCATAATTAACAATGTTGTTGGATCAACGTGGGAAGAAGTAGGGGTTGTCTGCTGTGGAGCCCCATTTTCAGCCATGTACACTGAAAAGTGTGCTCCAAAATACTTGTGCTCGTACTAACACTGTACTTTGCCATCAGATGAGCCACAGAAAGCAGCATATACTGCTTTCCAAAGTGGGTCAGCGTCTAATCCCAACATTCTGTGTTGCCTTTGATCTCCATATTCTGTGACAAGTTGTGTGTGTCCAACACAGTGTCACCTACCCATGGTTTCACAGTCTTTAGAACTCCCTCCGTAAATGATCACAACAGCAGCCGACTAACTTTGCTGATACTGCAATGCTCATTCCCAGATGCTGAGTGGTAATCTGCTCTTTATCAGAGTCATTTATGTCAGTAGGAATTAAAATCCGTGGAGAAGAAATAAAACTTTGAGGTTCGCCGAGACAGCAAAGGACCTCGAAGAGCAGCTGAACGGAATGGACAGTCTCTTGAAAGGAGGATATAAGATGAACATCAACAGAAGCAAAACGAGAATAATGGAATGTAGTCGAATTAAATCGGGTGATGCTGCGGGAATTAGATTAGGAAATGAGAGGCTTAAAGTAGTAAATGAGTTTTGTATTTGGGGAGCAAAATAACTGATGATGGTCGAAGTAGAGACGATATAAAATGTAGACTGGCAATGGCAAGGAAAGCGTTTCTGAAGAAGAGAAATTTGTTAACATCGAGTATAGATTGAAGTGTCAGGAAGTCATTTCTCAAAGTATTTGTATGGAGTGTAGCCATGAATGGAAGTGAAATGTGGTGCTACAGAAGAATGCTGAAGATTAAATGGATAGATCACATAACTAATGAGGAGGTACTGAATATAACTGGAGAGAAGAGAAATTTGTGGAACAACTTGACTAGGAGAAGGGATCGGTTGGTGGGGCATATTCTGAGGCATCAAGGGATCACCAATTTGGTATTGGAGGGCAACGTGGAGGGTAAAAATCATAGAGGGAGACCAAGAGATGAATACACTAAACAGATTCAGAAGGATGTAGGTTTGTAGGTTACAGTAGGTACTGGTAGATGAAGAAGCTGGCAAAGGATAGAGTAACATGGAGAGCGCCGGCCGGAGTGGCCGAGCGGTTCTGGCGCTACAGTCTGGTACCGCGCGAGCGCTACGGTCGCAGGTTCGAATCCTGCCTCGGGCATGGATGTGTGTGATATCCTTAGGTTAGTTAGATTTAAGGGGACTGATGACCTCAGAAGTTAAGTCCCATAGTGCTCATAGCCATTTTTGAACGTGGAGAGCTGCATCAAACCAGTCTCAGGACTGAAGACGACAACAACAACAACAAAAACAACAACAAAATGTCAAGCAAAAAGCTTCCTCTAATCTCCTCCTTGTTAATGGTCTTCAGTTTGTTTTACATAATTTATCATCGTCTTTCAATCTGTATGCCACGAAGTTTCAAATCATCAACATACCACTGCAGAGTGAAAATACTTTCAGGGGAGTAATGTTTGTAAGTCACCATATGTAGTAGTGAAAATTTTGCTATCGGATGAAATAGTACCTTAGACTGGGGATTGGAAATCAGATGTGTCCCTTCGAAAGTGATGACCCGAGTACTCTCCTTAATAATTTTAGAGAATCTATAGAAAACCTAAATCTGGATGGATAGATGGTGATTTGAAGCCCCACTCCTTTTGAATGTGAATTCAGTTCCCTAACCACTGTGTCCCTTGCTTGGTAACAGTACAATAAACAATGACTGTACCCTTTAAGTGACTAAATGTTTCCTCCAGCATGAGAGTGAAATACATGACTGTACGTACTCTTTAGAACTAGCAATGAATAAATATATTCAATTTATTATGTATTTCTGAGTCCACCATGATGTATCAGTTGGTAAATATTCATACCAATGAATCAGGAACAAAACAATTATATGTGGTAAATCTACATCTACATTTATACTCTGCAAGCCACCCTACGGTGTGTGGCGGAAGGCACTTTACGTGCCACTGTCATTACCTCCCTTTCCTGTTCGTCGCATATGGCTCCCGGGAAGGACTGCCGGAAAGCCTCCGTGCGCGCTTGAATCTCTCTAATTTTACATTCGTGATCTCCTAGGGAGGTATAAGTAGGGGGAAGCAATATACTTGATACCTCATCCAGAAACGCACCCTCTCGAAACCTGGACAGCAAGCTACACCGTGATGCAGAGCACCACTCTTGCAGATCTGCCACTTGAGTTTGCTAAACATCTCCGTAATGCTTCACGCTTACCAAATAACCCTGTGACGAAACGCGCCGCTCTTCTTTGGATCTTCTCTATCTCCTCTGTGAACCCGTCCTGGTACGGATCCCACACTGATGAGCAATACTCAAGTATAGGTTGAATGAATGTTTTGTAAGCCACCTCCTTTGTTGATGGACTACATTTTCTAAGGACTCTCCCAATGAATCTCAACCTGGCACCCGCCTTACCAACAATTAATTTTATATCATCATTCCACTTCAAATCATTCCGTACGCATACTCCCAGATATTTTACAGAAGTAACTGCTACCAGTGTTTGTTCCGCTATCATATAATCATACAATAAAGGATCCTTCTTTCTATGTATTTGTCTATGTTGAGTTGCACATTGGTAATATTTATTTGCCAGTGTTACTTGAACTTTTTACCCCCACATATTCAGGGCACCAAGGAGTGTTAATACATAGTTATCAATGATAATGAAATTACTCATCCTAAAACTGTAAGTGCTCTTAAGACATAATATGGCATACTGTTCAATATTTATAATTTTATCATGCAACTGAAAGACAACTAACAATCAGGTTTCTACCAAAATAACAAAGACCACTTATAATAAAGTAGGTAAGACAGAGATTTAGGAACCAGGTTTTAAATTGTAAGACATTTCCAGGGGCAGATGTGGATTCTGACCACAATCTATTGGTTATGAACTGCAGATTGAAACTGAAGAAACTGCAAAAAGGTGGGAATTTAAGGAGATGGGACCTGGATAAACTGAAAGAACCAGAGGTTGTAGAGAGTTTCAGGGAGAGCATAAGGGAACAATTGACAGGAATGGGGGAAAGAAATACAGTAGAAGAAGAATGGGTAGCTCTGAGGGATGAAGTAGTCAAGACAGCAGAGGATCAAGTAGGTAAAAAGACGAGGGCTAATAGAAATCCTTGGGTAAGAGAAGAAATATTGAATTTAATTGATGAAAGGAGAAAATATAAAAATGCAGTAAATGAAGCAGGCAAAAAGGAATACAAACGTCTCAAAAATGAGATCGACAGGAAGTGCAAAATGGCTAAGCAGGGATGGCTAGAGGACAAATGTAAGGATGTAGAGGCTTGTCTCACTAGGGGTAAGATAGATACTGCCTACAGGAAAATTAAAGAGACCTTTGGAGAGAAGAGAACCACTTGTATGAATATCAAGAGCTCAGATGGCAAACCAGTTCTAAGCAAAGAAGGGAAGGCAGAAAGGTGGAAGGAGTATATAGAGGGTTTATACAAGGGCGATGTACTTGAGGACAATATTATGGAAATGGAAGAGGATGTAGATGAAGATGAAATGGGAGATAAGATACTGCGTGAAGAGTTTGACAGAGCACTGAAAGACCTGAGTCGAAACAAGGCCCCGGGAGTAGACAACATTCCATTAGAACTACTGATGGCCTTGGGAGAGCCAGTCATGACAAAACTCTACCATCTGGTGAGCAAGATGTATGATACCGGCGAAATACCCACAGACTTCAAGAAGAATATAATAATTCCAATCCCAAAGAAAGCAGGTGTTGACAGATGTGAAAATTACCGAACTATCAGTTTAATAAGTCACAGCTGCAAAATACTAACGCGAATTCTTTACAGACGAATGGAAAAACTGGTAGAAGCGGACCTTGGGGAAGATCAGTTTGGATTCCGTAGAAATGTTGGAACACGTGAGGCAATACTAACCTTACGAGTTATCTTAGAAGAAACATTAAGAAAAGGCAAACCTACGTTTCTAGCATTTGTAGACTTGGAGAAAGCTTTTGACAACGTTAACTGGAATACTCTCTTTCAAATTCTGAAGGTGGCAGGGGTAAAATACAAGGAGCGAAAGGCTATTTACAATTTGTACAGAAACCAGATGGCAGTTATAAGAGTCGAGGGCATGAAAGGGAAGCAGTGGTTGGGAAAGGAGTGAGACAGGGTTGTAGCCTCTCCCCTATGTTATTCAATCTGTATATTGAGCAAGCAGTAAAGGAAACAAAAGAAAAATTCGGAGTAGGTATTAAAATTCATGGAGAAGAAGTAAAAACTTTGAGGTTCGCCGATGACATTGTAATTCTGTCAGAGACAGCAAAGGACTTGGAAGAGCAGTTGAACGGAATGGACAGTGCCTTGAAAGGAGGATATAAGATGAACATCAACAAAAGCAAAACGAGGATAATGGAATGTAGTCAAATTAAATCGGGTGATGCTGAGGGGATTAGATTAGGAAATGAGACACTTAAAGTAGTAAAGGAGTTTTGCTATTTAGGGAGTAAAATAACTGATGATGGTCGAAGTAGAGAGGATATAAAATGTAGACTGGCAATGGCAAGGAAATCGTTTCTGAAAAAGAGAAATTTGTTAACATCGAGTATAGATTTAAGTGTCAGGAAGTCGTTTCTGAAAGTATTTGTATGGAGTGTAGCCATGTATGGAAGTGAAACATGGACGATAACCAGTTTGGACAAGAAGAGAATAGAAGCTTTCGAAATGTGGTGCTACAGAAGAATGCTGAAGATAAGGTGGGTAGATCACGTAACTAATGAGGAGGTATTGAATAGGATTGGGGAGAAGAGAAGTTTGTGGCACAACTTGACTAGAAGAAGGGATCGGTTGGTAGGACATGTTTTGAGGCATCAAGGGATCACAAATTTAGCATTGGAGGGCAGCGTGGAGGGTAAAAATCATAGAGGGAGACCAAGAGATCAATACACTAAGCAGATTCAGAAGGATGTAGGTTGCAGTAGGTACTGGGAGATGAAGAAGCTTGCACAGGATAGAGTAGCATGGAGAGCTGCATCAAACCAGTCTCAGGACTGAAGATCACAACAACAACAACAATAAAGTAGGAAAATGGTGCAGGCATTACACTACGTTATGAAATGAATAAACAACAGCATTATGAAATTTCCATTTATTTTTATTAACACTTTATATTTTCATTCATCAAATAACTTAAATCACTGGACGATCTTTTTATCAAATGAAATTTAGTAACTTAATGCAGAGAGATCACAGCCTAAGGTAGTCTCTGAAAATATTTACAAGTTTTGTTTCCTGCCTTCATAACCGAATCGGCTGTATATTTAAACAATCGAACTTGTGTCCGCTTCACCATAGTTCATTTTTTTTCCATTTTTCCATGTTTTACTTTTGTACACATCAAAAAATATATAATGATTTCACTCACTTTTACATAATAAAAAGTGAAAATAGAATCTGGGATGACATTTTGAGCAAACTGACATTGAAAAACACCTTTTTAACCACTTATGGCATATCTAAATTTAAAATAATTTAAAAACAAATAAATCTAATGCCAAAAATACAAGACACTCTACACAATACATTTACATCATCTTGAAGCTAGTGAGAACAGAGGCTAAAAAGAGACACCTCTGTTTATTGCAACAGGAAATAAAGAGCTATGTGTAAGTACGAAGAAATGCACATACTAAACCGCAGGAAAAAAAAGTGCACATTTAACAGTTCTATCTACACACCAATATACATCTATCCGCAGTATTACAAGTCTTCCTATACACATGCGCTCATTTCTTATATACATATATTTAAACCACATCGCGTGTAGGTACATGGACTAAAGAGTCGAACAACACTGCACAATTATAGTATTTTTATATACAAAATATACAAGTAATGAAATGATCTTAAAATTAATGATTATGAATGATGAGTAGATCAGTCCAGTTTTTCTTATGAAGATGTAACAAGAGTTTTATAATATATATAATTACATACTGTACATCGAATAAACATTCGCTCGAACGACGGTACCTACAGAAAATTAAAAATTACATATGGTACACCTGGCAGGTTTTATGTAATATGCGCGCTGACATACAACTCTCGTAACACTGCCCGTTAATAACAGACTCGAAATTTTAACATAAAACACGTTTATTAATAAATTGTACTTATCTTAATCTTCATATTATTTGTTAAAATGTGTAAGCACATGGTACATAAATGCATGTGACATTCAAATATCTTGTCCTAGTCTCGATTTGATCTCACTAACACAGCTACTCATTGAAAATATGCACACACTATAGAACAGAATATCCTTTGGGTTCTTTCTACAATTGTGCTTGCCTAAAAGCAATCAATTTCAATGAGTATAACTGCACTCATTGCGGCCAAAGCTTAAATTATTATAAATATCCCTGTGTCGTCTCTCTCTCTCTCTCTCTCTACACACACACACACACACACACACAGTTTTGGTAAATTAAAACACATTTATAAACTGTCTGAATGTAGGTTCCACACAGTGTCACACAATCAGGAAACATCTGATTCACACACAAAGACAGACACATTCATAGTCAAAATGACTTGCAGGTTCTTCATACAAGACTATTGTTGCGTCACATTAGAAACAAAAATGTAAGAACTGCTGGGTAAAATCTTCCACATTTAAGTGTTAAACTGTGACTAGAATAAACTATTGTGTCCATAAATATTATAATGCTATTTTTCCGCCTATGGACAACAACACAATCTACAATATACACATATACATATTTATACACATATTTATTTATTTATTTATAAAAATAATCAGACAACTATACAGGAATGTTACCCAGCATTTCTCATATTTCCTTTCAGCAAGCATGCAACAATAAATCTTTAATATAATCCGTTACTTCTTTACAGCTGAATACACCAAATCGCATCATTGGTCACCAGTAGTATTAAAGACACTTTGGATCTGATAACTGTGATGCTACTGGCTTACTGAATGTGAATCAATCAACAAATCATCTAAGACTTTGCAGACATATCCGCTATCTCGTTAGCGAAAACCATCACACATCATTTTTTTAATTCCTGATTCCCACAGGAGTTCAAAACATATGCCTGATACTAAACATGCAGAGAGTAAGAACTCCTTTCCGACACATTCAAAATTAGGCCCCTCTTCTCTTTTTCTTCAAAAAACAAAAAAATTCTAATAGAATACAACACCAAAGCACATTTCAGAAAACCTAAACAAAGCAAACAATCTGAGAAATTCTGTACTAGCTGCATGTTTAGTGCCAGGCGGGCCAGCACCACGAGCCTGCCACTGACCACCACCCAGCCATCTTGCTGACTGCTCTACTACGTGCTGTCAACTTTTCTCTTCTTCCTGCTGGGTGCCTTTTGGCCATTCTATAATTCACTTGACAAAGGTCCACTTATGTCAAGTGTTCACACTGTTGCAATAATTATGAGTAGGTGTGCTATGTCTGATACTCGATGCAACAAGTCAGGAGCTATTCTAGCTAGGTTTTCGTTAGCAAACTCACAGGACGGAAAGATATGCACCACATACGCAGCCTGAAAATGAAAAATTACAATCAGATTTTAAATAACACATTCTACACATATCTGTAAGATAAAATATACAATTTAAAGAATGCAAGTGATGTACACACTTTAAAAACATGACACACCACAGAAGGAATTATCCAAATGGGATAGCAATTGGTACACGTGATTTACATGTACAGACAAACAAATGATTACAGTTTCAGAAAAATTGGATGATTTATTCGAGAGAAAGAGCTTCACAAACTGAATAAGTCCGTAATATGTTGGTCCAACTCTGGCCCTTTGCGAGCATTGGCTTTGATCGATAGAGATGTTGGATGTCCTCTTGAGGGATATTGTGCCAAATTCCAACTGGCATGTTAGATTGTCCAAACATCAAGCTGTAAACATTCTTAATTGGGGAGAGACCCAGCAACCTTGCTGTCCAAGATAGGGTTTGGCAAGCACAGACAAAGGTAGAAACTCTCACACATGTAGGTGGGCTTTACCTTGCTGCAGTTTAAGTGCAGGGTGGCTTGCCATGTAGGGCAACAAAAAGGGCACAGAATATCGCCGACATACCGCTGTCGGTCCTGCAACGAAATGATGTGGTACTCTAGACCATCACACATGGTTGCCGGCACCGCTGTCTGGAGTGTCTCCCAACACATCTTCACTGGTCATCAGGGTTCAGTTCATAGCACGACTCATCACTTAAGATAATTCTACTCCAATCAAAGAGACTCCAAGCTTAAGATGTGTCTGGAGGCATCCTGGACTGCAGTGGGATTCCAACCTGACTATCACCCTCCGTACAGCCTGACAATAAGGACAGATGGTCTGGGGTGCACAGCTGTACATTCACAATATTGTATGCCCCATTTTGTTGCTCTTCTTGTGAAGCCATCCTGGGATTTTCAGCAAGATAATGCCCATCCACACATGGCAAGAGTTTTTACTGCTTGTCTTTGTGCTTGCCAGCAAGGTCACCACATCTCTCCCCAATTGAGAACTTTTGGAGCATGTGGGCAGGGCTCCCCAACAAGCTTGGGATTTTGACAATCTAATGCACCAACTGGACAGAATTTGCGCAATATCCCTCAGGAGACATCCAACAACTCTCTCAACCAATGTGAAGTTGAATAATTGCTCGCGTAAGGGCCAGAGGTGAAACAACGCCTTATGGACTTCCTCAATTTCTGAAGTGCTTTCTCTTTAATAAATCACCCAATTCATCTGAAACCATAATCTTTTGTTAGTCTGTACACGTAAATCACATCTACCAATTTGTGTTCTATCTGGAAAATTTGCCTTGGAGTGTATAAGGAACTTCATGGTACAGAGAAAACTAAATTATTCAACCACACATTCAAAATTTAGAAGAACTCAAACTACATATAAATGTCCACAAAAAGGGAAAGGGGGAATGGGCCTATATTTCCGGAATGAAATTTCACTCTGCAGTGGAGTGTGCGCTGATCTGAAATTTCTTAGCAGATTAACATTGTGTGTTGCACCAAGACCCTCATATTCGAGTCCATTAATGTACCGGGCAATATAGTTTTTGACTTCATGCACTAGGAGTGTTCCTGCTGTGTGATGATGAGATGGCTCACAAGCTTAAGTGTGTATGTGCATAGGCCTGCAGGTCATCAAATGTTGCCCATGCCTGATTTAAATAAACACAGGTTCCAACATCAGCTCAGGAGAATTCTGTCCTAAGCAATTTATTATATGGTATATACAACACGCCATATGAATGTATCAAAAACTATGCTGTGCAGACAATCTGCACTATGTCAGAGCACCCCACTGGAAACTTCAAAAAGTCAGTGACAATGAAACATAACCTAATAAAAGAGCACAAACTCAGTTCAGAAGATACCTTAATAGTACACCACCACTCATATTACAGGAATTCAACAGTAAAAGAAACATTAGAAATCTAATTGTTCACCATTACATTTGACAGGTAGTGGTTATAATGATACCGAGCCTGGGAATAGGTACTAGAGAAGACTGTGAATGTGATGAATCTTAGGCAGCACTCACAATGGGCCTTGGAAATGTTTTATCTCACATTTCAGAACAGACAGACAGTGCAACACAACATTCACTAAGTGATGACTACTATAGTAGAAAACTAAGTACTGTTATAGTTAGCTCTATAATGTTGACACTAGGCAAGCACACTAGTAGCCCAAAGTCTTCCAACATCAACTGACTGTTACAGACTCTGACCTCTGATGTGCTGTGCGAAGAAAATTTCAACAAATGTCACATTCCTTTGATCCTATGACTAAGCAGAGTGACAATTTGTGAAATGGCCTGCAGTACTAAGGTGCACCTTTCTCTGGTACCATGAAGATATTCTGTTGTTCATTTACTTAAATGGTGTGTTAGGCATGGCTATGTATTACTGAAATCTGCTAAAACGAATTCACGTTTTCAAAGGCATCACTGCTTTCTGCCTGCCAAAGTACAGACACACAAAAATTGTCTGCATATGGAAAAACTGGACGGTACGCATCTCTAGGTAGATGGGCATTGTCAACATTTGGTTGCTCACACTATCTAAATTGAAAATTTAAATAGAGAGAACACATGCAAATGTAAAACTGCAGCTGTACTCTGGATCTTGCAAACAATTAATAAACAGTTGCAGACAGAAATTTCACTCTCAGGAAGACTTGCTCCCATAAAATGCCTGCTTTATAAGAAAAATAAGCAATGCAAGACAAAAATTGAATTTTTCTGCTGTTAAATGTGAATTTTGCTACTCAATAACTGCAAACAACAGAGAGCAAATTTTACGCTACTATGTGCCAACATAAGCAGCAAGGCAGAGAATTCATTTAAAAGGATCCAAATTCCATACAGCAAACTGCTGAATTTTGGAATCATCTAATAAAACATAGAAGAAAGTTGCCACACATAATTCCTAAATTCTGCCATACTCTGGAACAATCAGTAATTTAAAATTGTTGAGGATTTTGCGGCTTCTTCTTCACAAGCTGCCTGTTGGCTTTAGTCTCAGGATCTTCAGCTGACTGTTGTTTAGTGGATTTTCTGAGATTTCCCCAGCACGTTTGGTAGCACTGTCAAAGAACGTTTAGGTGAACCCTGACAATGATAACCACTTGTACTGGAAAAAGTCAGAAAAATCACTAAACAGTGGTTGGCCAGAGATCCTTAAGGGAGTACAAACATGCAACATGCCCATCATTAATTTATCAAACAAGCAAAATTCCAGGTTATAGTATCAACAATTACAAAAGGATAGATTGCTACTCACCGTAAAGATGACACGTTGAGTTGCAGACAGGCACAACAAAAAGATTGTTACACACTGAGCTTTCAGCCAAAGCCTTCTTTACAAAAAAAAAAAAAAAAAAAAAAAAAAAAAAAAAAAAAAAAAAAAAAAAAAACCACACACACACACACACAACTGCTCTCTCTCTGCCCACCCTGGGCAGACTCAGACTACAACTGTTGCATTGAACGTCAGCAGCAGTCTGGAGTAGGGCATGAAAAACGGGTGGAAGGGGGCTAACAAGGGGAGGCCGCCAATTGTGAAATTCAGATTCGATTCATACTGCGCATAATAAAAGCTCATGGCCAGAGGTGTAATGTGGCAAAGCACCAAGATGCACTTCTCAGCCGTTGTCGAGAAAATCGACAGTTAAAAGAAACCGTTGCGGTGAAATACTCTCGACGATTAATAATTTTCTACAGCGTCGTGGTGCAGCGGTAAGCGCTCGGGTTCGCCGCCCGCACTGATTTTCGACAATGTTATAAGCTGCGCTAGGGACCGCATCTACCTTCTTTCGAAGTTATCAGGCAACTACGCTGTTATGCGGCGGCTCGTTTCGACCCATTCAACATCTGTCGTTCAAGTGTAACGAGCGAGTAACGGAGTTTATATTTCATACCTGCCACAGCAAATTTGTGTTCGTGGGGTCTCTATTCTAATTCGAACGTTTGACTTACGCTATACGTATTCGTTTCGGAATATCGTTTCTACGTCTTCCGTTAACTATACGTGGTTAACATTATGAAGACAATTAATAACATTTGTGAAATACAACATAATGATGTCGCCAGTTTTTCCACGACAAACGACTTTCAACAACTTATTATACGCATAATTGTTGCAACTGATTGCCGGGAATTATATATCTGCTTGTGAGATGTCTGCTTGTGTCTGTATATGTGTGGATGGATATGTGTGTGTGTGTGTGCGAGTGTATACCCGTCCTTTTTTCCCCCTAAGGTAAGTCTTTCCGCTCCCGGGATTGGAATGACTCCTTACCTTCTCCCTTAAAACCCATTTCCTTTCGTCTTTCCCTCTCCTTCCCTCTTTCCTGATGAGGCAACACTTTGTTGCGAAAGCTTGAATTTTGTGTGTATGTTTGTGTTCGTTTGTGTGTCTGTCGACCTGCCAGCACTTTCATTTGTAAGTCACATCATCTTTGTTTTTAGATATATTTTTCCTACATGGAATGTTTCCCTATATATATATATATATATATATATATATATATATATATATATATATATATATATGTGTGTGTCTGCTTGTGTCTGTATGTGTGAATGGATATGGGTGTGTGTGCGAGTGTATACCTGTCCTTTTTTCCCCCTAAGGTAAGTCTTTCCGCTCCCGGGATTGGAATGACTCCTTATCCTCTCCCTTAAAACCCACATCCTTTCGTCTTTCCCTCTCCTTCCCCTCTTTCCTGATGAGGCAACACTTTGTTGCGAAAGCTTGAATTTTGTGTGTATATTTGTGTTTGTTTGTGTGTCTATCGACCTGCCAGCGCTTTTGTTTGGTAAGTCTCATCATCTTTCTTTATATATATATATATATATATATATATATATATATATATATATATATATATAAAACAAGTACTAAAAAAAAAAAAAAGTTGCATAGCGCGAGATTCGATCCGGCGACCTTCGGATTACGAACCCGAGCGCTTACCGCTGCGCCACGACGCTGTAGACAATTAATAATAGTACAGAGTATTTCACCGCAACGGTTTCTTTTAACTGTCGATTTTCTCGACAACGGCTGAGAAGTGCATCTTGGTGCTTTGCCACATTACACCTCTGGCCATGAGCTTTTATTATGCGCAGTATGAATCGAATCTGAATTTCACAATTGGCGGCCTCCCCTTGTAAGAGCATTGTGTGGCAGAATGTGCTGGGACTAGGAAGGTGTCAGGACAAGACTACAACGTGCAGCATCTGGAGGAGATTGGGAGGGGGAGGGGGGGGGGGGGGGAGAGAAAAAGATAAATGGGTGTGTTGGGCAGAGAACACCACCCAATGAGAGTGAGGGGATGTGAATTGGTAGGAGGTTATAGGACAGAGGGGGCACAAACTCTTGGGTGGAAGGTGTGAGGACAGTAGGTTATTGTAGGATGTGCAGAATGGGTTGCAAGAGTACCTCCCATTTGCACCATTCAGAAAAGCTCTTGGTGAAGGGACAATGGCATGGACTGTGATGCAACCATTGAAATAGCACATGTTACGTTCAGCTGCATGTTGTTCCACGTGGTGGTCCTCTTTGCTCTTGTCCAAATTTTGGCAGTGGCTATTCTTCCTGGTGGACAGCTGGTTGACGGCCATACCAATGTAAAAAGCTGTGCAATGGTTGCAGCAGAACAGGTATGTGACATGGCTGCTTTCACAGGTTGTCTGGCCTCTGATAGAGTGGGATAAGATTGTGACAGGACTGGAATACGAAGTACTGGATGGGTGGTTTGGGCAGGTCGTAGACCTGGGTCTTCCACACGGATATGATCCCTGTGGCAAGGGCTTGGGACTGGGAGTGGCCCAGGGATGGACTAGGATTATGTGGAGGTTGGACGAGTGACTGAAAATGTTAGCAGGGGTGGGAAGGATCTTGGGTAGGATGTCGCCCATTTCAATGCGTGAAGCCCTAATGAATGCTTTGCTTATCTATCATACCCAGAAATTAAGCTCATCCTATCCAAGTGCTTCCCATTTCTCCAAAAGTGATGTTTCTTCGCTGACTCAACCTCCACAACAAACTATTTCATCCCTAATCCACTCCTAATCCCAGCTCCCTCCTGCCCATTCCACCCACCCAGCACTTACTACTCCAGTCCTGTCACAGGCTTACCCTACCCCGTCAGAGGCCAGACCCCCTGTGAAAGCAGTTACGTCATATACCAGCTCTGCTGCAATCACTGCACAGCTTCTTGTATTGGTACAACTACTGACCAGCTTCCACTAGCATGAATGGACACTGCTGAATTGTGGCCAAGGGCATGTGTGGTGCTTCACAACCCACACCATCTGAGTCATCCCTCCACCACCAGCTATTCTGTGCTGAGCAGGTAGGAGTTATCTTTACAACAGATTCTCCACTCCCTAAAGTTTCCCAGCCTCAACCTACAAAAACCTACTGTTCCCACACCCGCAAGCCAACAGTTGTCACCCCGGCCTATAACCTCCTGTCAATTCATGTCTCCACACCCCCCTGCACTACTCTCTGCCAATATTCCCACCAATCTTTTTTCTCTCTCTGCTACCCCCCCCCCCTCCCCACAGCCTCCTGACAATGCATCTGGCTACCTTCTGGTTCCTGCATGCTCCACTAGACAGTGCTCTTCTCTTCTGTCATGTGTACTCTTCTATCCCTCCCCCTTCTCTGCCTCACTCCACATTGCTACTTTCATTCAATGCAACAGTTGCAGTCTGGGCAGAGCAGTGGGGTATGCCTGCTTGTGTGAATGTATGTATTTTCTTTCTTTTCTGAAGAAGTCTTTGACTGAAAACTCAATGTGTAACAGGCTTTTTGTTGTGCATGTCTGCAACAACTCATGTCATCTTTACAGTGAGCAGTGATCTATGCTTTTCATAATTGTTTATGTTCCATCAGCAAGTTATTTAATATATGACCCTTAGGTCTGCTGCCAAATCATCTTTTGTGTATTCCACGATATTTCTTCCAAGGAACTGCTTGACGTAATCAGGGGGTTGCTGATAGTTATTGCTAGCAAGGAGCAACTGCTGCTGTCTGCATTGCAATAATCCGTACGGAAGCTTCATGTGAATGTCGCAAGTGCATGGTTCAGTTATTTGCAAACAGATGATGGTAGCATTTCAAAGCCCCTACAGTGACCCTAGCTGTGGCCTTCTGAGCATGGGCCACATAACCAGTGTCACCACTAAGGGTCACTGTGGCTGGGAGGCAAACCAACATTGTTGCTTGAATGTAACCTTCACTATGTAGCAGCGTACCTGTCATCAGAATTGCTTGCTTATCTCTATATCTAATGGTTGCAAGTGCAGGTTTCCAAATTGTACTTAACTGGCATTCTGAATTCCTATTAATTAATCTTTTTATTGTGTGAATATGTATTGCCTCTTTACCTCACAGTCCCAAAAAGACAAAACTGAATAAACAATTTCTGTCTTTTCACATATCATGTAGTGTCATGTACTAGAGCAGTGCTCTTGAGATTTATCTGGCTGGTCCAGACGTGGTCTTTCTGGGATTGTGTGATAAAGGAGGCAATATGTATTGGCACAGTGGACACCTTAATAAATAGGGACTCAGGATTCCAACCAAGTACAGCCGGGAGCCCCGCACTCGCTGCCATTAAATACAGTGAAAAACATGTATATCTGACAACAGGTAGACTGATACATAGTGCAGGTTCTATCTCGCTAAATTTTGCTCGGGTCCTGGCCACATTGAAACTATCGACAGCATCGGTTACCAGCTGTGTGCATGGAAGACTATACAGCTCAGTTCCTGGTAGGAGGCCCTGAACATTCTACTATCATTAGTCTGCAAGCACCGAGCGAGGTGGCGCAGTGGTTAGCACACTGGACTCGCATTCGGGAGGATGACGGTTCACTCCCGTCTCCGGCCATCCTGATTTAGGTTTTCCGTGATTTCCCTAAATCGCTTCAGGCAAATGCCGGGATGGTTCCTTTGAAAGGGCACGGCCGATTTCCTTCCCCATCCTTCCCTCACCCGAGCTTGCGCTCCGTCTCTAATGACCTCGTTGTCGACGGGACGTTAAACACTAATCTCCTCCTCCCTCTAGTCTGCAAGCAACTCAATCACACAAGAGTGCAACTTTCAAAGGTAGTTTCCATATAGATCATCCCAATGCAGACACCAGCAGCTGCTACTTGCCAGTAGTAACAAACAGCCACCTCCTGATGATGTCAGGCAGTTGACTTGAGGAAATATTGTGGGGATAACAAAACATAATCTGATGTCAGACACAAGAGCCATGTATTAAGTAGTCAATTAGTTCTAGGGAAAGTCACCAAATTTTCATTTTAATATATTTACTATTAAAAAACTGACTTTAGTTTGGTTAAATGATTTGAAGTATTTTGGTTCTGTTACCCTATCACTTAATTGTTAAATATGGTTACCTATACCTATACATCCAGTGTTTCAGAATAGCTCAATACATAAATTTAGGGAAGTTATTAGCAAGTAATCATTTCTGAATCTATCAAGTATCTCCGTATTCACTAGTGCAGATTCCACTTCATCTTCAATCCACACTGTTCCTGAATAAAAACCTTATTTTTTGAGGTGTCTTCTCACTTTTATTCTTAATTCTTGTTTATGAGTCAAAAATTCTGCTGTTACCAATTCTGCTTTAATTTAATTTCAACATAGATTATTACTTAGATTTCTCTATTGTAGGATAATAAGAGTTTATAGACAACAAAATATGTGAAGAAGTTACATGTATTGCGTAATCAGAACATTGAGGTAATAGGACCTAACACACTACAGAACTAACAATTCGAGAATGTGTGTAAACCCCAAGCATTCTCCAGTGCTGGTTTCAAATAAATTTTACTTCTACACAACACTAAATCATCCTCAAACAGATGTAATAATATACCTGCTGAGAGCCAGGGGCTGCGATGTTCACAATTCCAGCAGCTTGTTTCTGTTGTAAATATGTGATAAAACCTGTCTGTAGGTTATTTGATTGCTGCAACACATCCATATGATCCCGGCCACAAGGTAGAGCCAAGAGCATGCAGTGTTCATGATCAATCTGAAAAAATAAAGACAAAATATGTTTAAGAACTGTGCTAATTCTGATCTAATTATGAAATAAACATGTTGGAGCTACTAAAAAGCTGACTATTATGAATACATACGATTATGATAGAAGTACATGTACAGCCATGCAAAACAGGTGCCAATAGCCATGAACTGCGACTTTTTACCAAAAATTGAATCAATATTTATTTGGCATCTGCTGGAGCTTAAATTGAGAAGAGTGCGAAAGAGAGATCTAGAAATATAGTTGCCCTCATGTTCAAAGGTAAACATATAAACAAATTTCATTTATGGCAAAATGCTGCAAAGAATAGCTTTTACTTTTCGAACTGAAAATTTATATCCTGTTGTCACTCTGATTCATGTTGTCCTCAAGGTCACCGTGGTACAAATATACTTTTAGTAACCACCAGTTTTCTAGAATGTGCACTGAACACACAATTTTACTGTAACCATGGAACATTTATTGGGGGAAAAAAATTACCTATTGTAAATCAATTCCAGGTCATCTCATGTTGCAGCAATATATGTACATGGAAAACAATATAGATGCTAAGTTATTTGCCGGCCGGAGTGGCCGTGCAGTTCTAGGCGCTAGTCTGGAGCCGAGCGACCGCTACGGTCGCAGGTTCGAATCCTGCCTCGGGCATGGATGTGTGTGATGTCCTTAGGTTAGTTAGGTTTCATTAGTTCTAAGTTCTAGGCGACTGATGACCTCAGAAGTTAAGTCGCATAGTGCTCAGAGTCATTTGCTAAGTTATTTACACTCTGCGCACAGTTTCAATTAATTTTTGAGGAGAGTAGCCACATCTACAGCAGCAGATAAAGAAAATAAATATATAACTGTGGCTATTAGAGAGTCCTCCTGTGCATCTAAATTTCTCAGTTCTTTGAAAAAGCAATGCACTAATCCACAGTTCCTAGATTACCATCACTGATATAAAAACATACATAGGAGAGCACTTCTCTCATCATGATGAGATCAATGATAAAAAATATTTATAGCAAAAAATGAAATCAAAGAAGTGTTGGGATGCCATAAAACAAAAAGCTGGAAAAGGCAGGCACAATTTTAATTACATACATATCAAAGACAGGGGTAGGATAAATGAAAACCCTCAAGAATTGGTAAAGTTTGTGAAAGAGTATTTCTCTGGTACTGCTGAGAGGTTGCAGCAAAATTTTCCTAAATGCATGTAGCACTCACAATGACCTTCACAGCAAGCACAACGATGTTTCCCACAACAGAGCCTGAAGTCAGAAAAACAATACAGGAATTAAAAAATATGAAGGGTCAGCAGGTTTAGATGGAGTTCCACTGTAAGTTCAGAAATTTTTCAGAGTTCTAAAATCACACATGAGTTGTGCCCTTACTAAAGAAAAGTAACTGAGTTCACAAAAGTGGTACTTGAAGCTCATAATAGGGAAGACTGTGTTTCGGGCATATCCTTAGACTTGTCCGAGGTCCTTTAGCACTGTTGCCCATAAAATACTACTAAACATGGGGTTTAAGAGGAACAAGTGGTTCCAGTCTTAACTGGAAAGCAGGTTGAAAAATGTAGAGAGACAGTCCACACACCTGCTGCTGATACCTTTTTAGTAAAACAACTGTCAAACAAAAACAAAAACACAAACACAGGTGTTCTCCAGAGTAGTATATTGGATATATCAAGGGCTTCCGAGATAGTATTAGACATGGAAAAAAGGTTCTCTTCACTGATTACAGCAACATCTAATCACTGGTTAAACCCAGAGCTCCAATGAGAGATTAAAACTGAAACCCACAAGGATGTTCATTGTTAGACAGGATGTAATAAAATGTTATTGAACATAAAGAAAAAAAAACAGTATACACTTTAGGAATAAGAGGGAAAACAACTCTGTCACATTAGGTATAGATGATAAATCTATAGATTGTGTATCAAGCACAAAGTTATTAGGGACGAATACTGATTATCAGTTAACACAGAATGAGCATACAGAGACACTGGTAAAAATAATGTCATCAGCATGTTATGCTCTTGAGGGATTTATGTGGGTACCTATAAGGTTTACTAATTCAGGTGCCAGTTGAATGAGCAAAAGATATATTAGTTCATATTATGCCACATTAATGTAATCTGAGAAAGCAGTGGGGTGAAAAAAAACAGTGTACCTTCAGATTTTTTACAACACCTCTCTTGTTTTAATGCTTGTAACATACAACTATGTAAGTAACAATAAAAATTTGTCTAGCTCATGAAAGAAAAGTACGTCATTTCTACGAGCTTCACGTACACCTGTTTCCCTCTATGTGGTCCATGAACTATTGGAGCAAATCTTGGGAATAATCCTCAAAACACATCATCATCGGCATTGCTGTACTATGATAGAGAAGAGGTAATTATCATTAACAGGAAGAGATCTTTCAAGACTAATCATTTCGAATTCATGTTGCAGAAGATAAAAAGTAGTACCTATCGTTATGTCCTGCCATGGTGTTTGTATAAAAGAAAAAACTTTACCAACTGACAGGTGTTTCTGAGTGCCTTACTATCATCATACCTTCTCTCTTGCCAAAGTAATTGTATGTTTATACAAGTTTTACCATCCATTTGCAATAGACAACATCTTACAATATTATACCATTCCTATGTTAACTCAATTCTTATCCACAGGATTATTATTCTCTAGGGAGCAAAGGCACAAAACGTGAGAGTTTTTAAGTTGGAAAAAAAAGAAGGAATAATAACTAGAAGTAGTAGTTGGTTGGTTTCTTTTTAAAGAGCTATTTAGAAAACTGAGCATCTTACTACACCATGTGAGTACATCTATCAATGTGTGGTGCATATGAGGGATAACACTGCTAAGTATTTCACTAATAGTTCTATACATAATCATGGAACAAGAGCCTGTATGAACTTACATTTACCCAGGAAAAACAACAAAAAAGCTCAAAACATTATTTTCTACCAAGGAATAAAATTGTATAATAAATTGCCCAAGGAAGTGCAAGATATTACTAAAATATATCTGTTCGAACATGCAGCTAAAACATTCTTCACAATTAATGCAAACCACACAATTAAAGATTAAGGACTCAAAAAGTCCTAGGTAATAATCCAAGGAGTTAACTACAATGCCTGGTCGCATTTCAATACATGACTAAGGTTTACTGCTTTTGAAAGAAATTCATATGTCAGTATCTGAAGGGCAGTGCATGATAGTAATGTACTGCTGTGTAGGAGGAATCATGTACGGGGCCCCAAGTCTCAATCTCAAGTCTACTACTGTTCCTCATATATATCAACGAACTTTCATCTAATATACAAGAAGCAGAATTAGTTCTTTTTGGAGATTACCTTAATATTGTAATCAATCCAAGCTTACACGTGAAAACAGAAATAACAGTAAAGAATGTTCTTAAAAGGCTCATTGACTGTTTTTCTGCGAACAGTCTCAACCTCAATTTTAAAAAGATGCAACATATTTAGGGGTACCACACCTTCGATAAGTCTAACACATGATGAGGAAATAATACGTAGGATGGAAACTTCAAAATTCTTAGGAATCCATATTGATGAGAATTTAAACTGGAAGAAACACGTTTCGGAACTCCTAAAACAACTTAGTTCAGCCACTTTTGTATTTAGAATTATTGCAAATCTTGGGGAGGGACAAATCAGCAAGCTGACATATTTTACATATTTTCATTCAATAATGTTCTGGGGTAACTCATCTTTAAGAAAAGAAGTTTTCAATGCTCAAAAACCTGGTGTATGAGTAATATGTGGTCCACACCCATTATCTTGTGGACAACTGTTTAAGGAGTTGGTATTCGGACCATTTCTTCGTAATTCCCTTGTGATGTTTGTTTTAAATAATCCACTGCTGTTCAAAAGGAACAATGATGTACATAATTACAATACCAGAATGAAAAATAACATTCATTACTCCACATTAAGGTAGTCTTCAGCAACAAAAGGAGTGCACAATGCTGCAACAAAAATTTTTGATACCTTACTCAGTGATACAAAATATCTGACATAATAAAGTAAAATTTGAAAACAAACAGCTAGTTTCTCCTCGACAGCTCCTTCTAATCCGCAGAAGAATTTCCATTACTGTAAAATGTGAAAGGCAGTGGGTAGGAATTAAATATATTTTGTTGTTGCATTGTGTAGCTGAAATCATCCCGAATAGTTACTGCTTGTCATGTCTTTCATACAACGCCCAGTGTCAACAGAAAGTGTTGGTTTGTTTCTCATTACAACCAAAATTATTTTTAAATTGGAATTTTACGTGCCCATTCGACAGAGTGCTCCCAAATTAGTCTAGTCCAATATTCATTTTATTGGTATGTATTAACAGGAACAGTAAAACATGAAGAGTAAGCAGCATCCACGGCAACGTAGTAGTGCTGCATGCTTGTTGGTAACAGTCAGCACTGGCCAGGGCAGTGGTGTCGCTGCTAGAGTACTGGTTATACTTCGCGCTTAACTGTCCCTGTCACTATGTATCGATAAAACAAATATTGCACTAGACTAATCTGGGACTGCTCTATCAAATGGGCATGTAAAATTTCATTTTAAAAATCATTTTGTTTGTACAGGGACAGAAACTGTCTCTTTCCGTCGACACTCGGTATCATATGAAAGACGTGACGAGCACTATTTGTTAAGGCTGACTTCAACTATCCAATGCAAAACCAAAATTGCAAATATCTGCTGAAACACGATAGAAAATGCACCTGACGACTCTTGGGAGACATACCCATAACATAACTAATTTTATAAATGCTCAGCAAGTAACCACATTTAAAAATTTGTGATGTGCATGTAAAATGAGTCGTTCGCCATTACAATTTATTGTGCAAGTGATCCACGTAACCTGAAATTAACTAAGTAACTAACATGACCTAGAAGTCATCAGCGGAAATCCTTAGTGCAAGCGGTGATGAAGAGAAAAAACTATGTTTTTGTATCATTAGTTTCAGAAGATACTTGTATAACAGGGACCAACCAAATGAGGCGGTGCATCTGTTAACCCTTTCACGAGCTATGGAGGTTATACTTCCAACTAAATGTATCTCTTTACAGCATTTAAAGGAATATGTGTTACCACTTCTATATGCTCCTGGTATCTAGTGGCAGTCTGCTGCACCAGCTGTAGTTTCTGTTTGTTATGAAATATAGCATTCAGGACTGTTGGAAGCATATATCCCATCAAATAAAGGTGGTTTAATAGTTTTTTGGAAATATGGTTGCCACCAAACTAGTTCCTGGAAGGGACTTGAGAAGTAAACTTACCACAAAATTAATCTGTCATTTGTGGTACTTGGGAAGCATATTTACCACCAACTTAAGAGGATCCCAAACCTTTTAGGAATATGTCTTATCACCTCTGTCTACACCTGACATCTTGTAGTAGTACATTGCACCAGGTGCATGAAGACTGCTACAATCAGTTTCTGTTTGTCATGGGATCACTACTGTTGTCTGAACACATTGCTTTGCTTGTACAATATACATTATTGTGATCTGTATCGACTCATACTTTTAATGCATGAGAAAGTTTATGCGACTGTTTCCACATTGTGGTACGTAAACTTTAATATCGAATTTTTAAACAAAAAACTTAAAATAAAAACAGAAAACACTGTTAATTATTTTTTTACATATAATGGCAACACATAACAGCTCACGAAAGGGAAGAGGGAAATCCATTTACCAACCATAGCTTTAATACCTCAAAAAGATGTCTTGGTGATATATGTACCACCATAGTTTTTGGTCTTAAATCACAAAAATAAAATTCTCAAAAATAGTCAGTTGATCACAATTCTAATAGGATAGCAAAATCATTATCTTCGGTAAGACAAAAATGCGCCCGTGAACGGTTATGGTATTCACCTGATAAAGGGATCACTCTGGCCAGCTATATTGATTTTGGTTTGCTGTGGTTTTCTCATGTTACTTCAGGCAAATGCTGGGTTGGTTCATTCATTAGGCCCACAGCCAACCACATGTCCTACCTTTACAGTGCATACTTCGGTATTCTGTGTGTATCTCAATTCTGAGCTATAGGTTTCTCTTTTATTACCATCACAACTTTTATGTTGTTGTGAGATGATTCTCGGATGAATTTCTTTCTTGTCACTTAGATTATTCTTTGCCATCTGACAAATGAAATACATCTCTCATCATGTGTGGTGGAGAAACCACATAGTTAAAATAAGACCCTGTCAGTTCTATTTCCTCTTCCCTGAATTCTGAGTACTGCATTTACCTGACTGTATGACTAAGTTTTTCCAGAATTCGTCATATGAAAAATACAGGGACATCAAAACTACTGCTGCCGAGGTCGGCATTTTTGTGTTGTTTAGTAGAGTATTTAACGGTAGTCTTACATTTATAGGAGTCGTCCTAAATTTAGAGATAAAGATTTGGCTACTGAGGTAAGTGCAGATTTGTTTTGAAGAATTCAGAAGAGCAAGGCTTGGCAAATGATACTCTTGTACCAACAGGATCAAGATTTCCCAATACACTGAAGTACTTGATACAGTATAGATGTTGCTTGAAAAATCACGACACTGACTCATGCAGCACTTGTGCAAGAAATATACCAGAAATCATGAACTTGCCACTACAACATTCTATTTCTCTTAATAAAATTTGACAATTTCATGAAACACAGGAGAAAATAGCATAAAATTCTATTATCTTACAAATTTTTGTTGTACCTGAACAGGTGTAAGATGGCTATTTTTTGATGATGTTAATGGATGTGTTAACATTTGTAAAAGAAAATGATATGTTTGAAGAACAGTGGTCAGAGAAACGTTTTAGTCAACAGTATCTGTTTCTGTGATGGCAGCACTACGAAATTATAGAATCTTTGACAGTCAGTAGTGGATAACTGTGGCGTGTAGTGGATAACTGTGGCGTGCAGCAGGTGAGGTTTCATTGAGTGTACAGTGTAATGCATGGAAGCGCTTTTAGAACTATGTGAGTTGCAGATCTATTACAATGAGGAGTGATGACTCAGAACAATGGTTGGATAGCGATAAGGTAAAAAGTTTATTTTCATTTTTGTAGACTTGTATTGTTGGTCCACTTCACCGTCGCCTCATCACAGTCCAGTTTTGGATAATTATTCTACTGTTTGACCTTCTGAGTTAATTTCCTGTACCATGGAAATTATTAGATTAAATGAACTTTCATATTAGAGTCTATTGTTTTCTTTGATAAGTTCCTTCCTAACTGATATTTCGGAACTTAAATGTTGAGTCATATGTTTCATTGGCATTCTGTATCAAGATTATGAACCCAACTTACCTGAACCAACTGTATTTAGTTTTTAGCAGTACTTTTTTCAGCTGTTGTGGAGTCTTGCTGTGTTGCTGTTTCTGTCGGTACTTTATTGTGCAGGTGAGTTTCATAATACGTGACTTTCGTTTTCTTTGTAGAATGTAGGTTCTGTCAGTTTATTTTACAAGGGCCCTATTTCAGAGCAGAAATTTTCTGTGTGTTTCAGGTTACATTCTTATACAGGCCAACATTACAGTTAGTTGTTGTTTTTTTTTTTTTTTTAAGATAGTTAAGTTTTTGCATACAGTTCGCATTGACAAGTTCACTGAGAGTGAAATTATTGGTTTGCTTATTTATTTGCTCATGAATGAGATTGGTTTTCAAACACACAGGATTCTTTTCAGTTTCATGTGAGTGATGTGGCTTTGAGCTCAGTGACACATTTAGTTTGTCAGTGCACACTCCCGCGATTGTATTTACAATAACATACACACCATTAAAGGCTACTCACACATGGCTGCAATAAACATTCCCATACATGTATGGATACTGTCAGTGCTGTTTTTCTGGGGGAACGCTGGGGGAAGTGTACCCCTAAACTTTTTCGTCGACAAAGTAATTTTTTTTTACGATGTTGAGAACTTGGAAGAGTGCCAAAGATTTATTTCACGGCTGTAAATTTTTTATTTCATTTTTTTGTGTTTGTAATTGCAATATGAACAATACCAGTGCAGTTTTTGGTGGGAAAAGCGATGTCATTGACTGTTTCAAGCATTTCGAAGCAGCAACAACCATTCTCGACAACTGAATCGCTGGCAGTCAGTTCGACAAGCATGTAGTGCCCTTGCCCGCTAACAGTGTGCGACGGTAGTGCTAAACGGATATACATGCACTCAAACGCCGAGCTACCGATAGATGTCTCTACGGTCCCGCTACCATGATGGTGTTGATGACGTTATGGCTAAAAGCAGACAGGTGGTATCCCATGCTTCAGTTATAAGTAATTTTTGCTGCATTATATCCAATGTCGGAGTACCCTCAAACTTTTTTTTAGAAAAAAAGCACTGGCATCCTAAAATGGGAATGCTGTCCTACAAAAAACATTAGTTGATTCAGAATTATTTGGTTATGAGGGACTGAAATGATTTACTAAGTGAGTTGCAAATGAGAAATTCATCAGCTGTTCACATATTAGAATACAGGGTAAAAACATTACCAGCTTTTAATCAGCTTAAGTACACGATGATGACATCCAGTTGAAACAAGAAGGAAAATTAATCCTGAATGAAATGTCTAACAAAGGAAATACATCATATTACACTGACTGTAACTGTTATCATGAGAATAAATTACAGCAGCAAGACCTGTCAAGGTCAAGTACCAACAGACGTCACTGTAGTCAGATTCACGAACAACGGCAGTTCGCACAGGTCACGGAACTGACAGGTATTGCATTGTTGCTGGTTCCAAGTGACAGTTATGGTACATGCTTAATGTAAGCATGTATCCTGCAAATAATGTCTCTCACTTGCTTGTTTAGAATTTTGTTGCTTACTACCACCGGCAGCCATGACAACTCTCAACAAATGGAATAAAAGTTCATTAAATAACTCACTACGATCATATTTAATGCTCACATTGGGTACGACATTCACAGCAGAGCGCTAGAACACTACTGAAAGCTCATTGGCTGTTGGAGAATACCTGACTTAGGGGCGCAAAACAAGCCTAAACTTGACCGCCATCATTTGCGACTCCAACAATAGATCGCAGAATGATCGTTAGTTTGAGAATGGGTATGAATTGTAAATGCCATTTTGATTTACGAATTAGTTGGTGTTGTGCATATCACCTGCACATTAGCAAGTATTTCAGTCAGTTTTTCCCAGTTGATCAAGCTCAGCACTATGGCAGGGTTCGAAGGGGAACAGAGACACCAGTTTTGCTGACAGCTAGGATGGTTGTTGTGAGGGGAAGTAATGAGTGAGCAGCAAGTTTTGTATGTTACCAAGAAGATTGTACTGACTATAAAATTGGACAAATAGTCACCAATAGTATTCATTTCTGCAGGAGACAGAAAAAATCTAGATAGGGGTCTCTGGCATACTTACATGTTTCCTGCTGCAATGCTGTCAATGCTTGCCTTGCTGTATGATCGGAAGAAAAGGGGCTGTGTCAGCTGGTTGTACACAGAAAATGAGGGAGCAGTGGGCAGGTGATATGTTCGGAAGCAAGAGACATTAACATCCTCACATCAGAACAGGAACGAAATGCAATATACACTCAGAAAAACAGCTATGTTCTCAGGTCCCACCGTAACAATAATCTCAGAAATAGCAACATATTTGGAAGAAACAGCCAAATATTTGTGAGAATGAAGATATAAATTTCACAGCTGTGATACTAGGACGACGACTTGAAATATTGATACTACAGACTACAGTGTTTAAGCAAAAAAGGGAGAAAAGAAAACAGTTGAAAAAATTAATGTAAGCCATTTCTTTTTGTTTATTTTATTTCTCCTTGTATTATCAAAATGTAGACAATCAATAAGTGATATAAGTTTAGAATAAGTATAATGTTAACTTTTTGGTAGATACTTTATGTCAATAAAATAGTCTGTAATTTTGATCAGTCAGAATATGTTAAAAATAATTTTTTCTCGAGGAGCCTCTTAAGGGGCTCCGGAACGCCCTATACTTGCAATGTTAAAATAACGCTTATAAATTACATCTTTCCTCACAAAGTATTTGAGGTAGGAAGTTGAACTTTTTACAGATTATTTATTGGAATATGGGCTACAACTTAACACAGGGATTTTACAAAATTTTAGTTCAGTTATTAAAGATGATTTTTTTTTCAATTGTAATGAAAATTCACAACATTTTTTTGCAATTTTTTATTTATATATTCAAAAATATACAGTTTTTTGGAAAAAGGCTGTGTTAAATTATGTATAAGGTACTGTGTAACGTTTACTGAAAGTTTGAAACAAATATGTTTGGAAGATCCTTAGAAAACATGTAATTAGTATGAGAAAATAAAAGTTTTGGGAATCGAGCGACAAAGATTGGATTAACTTTTTAGTGCATTCCAGGTCCATAGGATGGATTATCTTCATCCTCTGCAAACTCCTCCTCCAGCTTCCTCTTGTTCCTCCTCCTGTTTACTCTTGCTTGTATTTCTAGACTCTTTACAGCCCTGTCTGCAGCCCTAAGGCATTCCTTGTCTAAAGCAAGCATCGCTCATACCATGTTAGAACCTATCTTCATTCCCATATTTCTAAATACCTTGCACCTTACAATGTTGCCATCATTGAAAGTCGCAACAGCATCATACACACCAAAGTGAAGTGTTTCTATTCCAACAAATACAGTCTTGGGGATTCTCGACCATATAACACTATTTACACTTTCATTGGGGTTTTGAGTTTTTCCGTGAATACACTTTTTCAACAGTTCAGGTGCTGTTAAGTCTCTGAAAATAGGTTTTATCACCTCCATTATTGCATGAGGCAGACTATGCTTATGAGTGTACACTTCAGCAGTTAGCAATCCTTTGTTATATTTACACCAACTGTCTTCTTCTTTGGGACACAAGCTATGTTGGGGATTTTCATCGGTTGAAGAAGTATGAAAAAAAAGAGCCCAAACAGCCTTCTTCATTTCGTCGACACTTTGTGTATTTTGCCTAATAGCCATTCCATAATAGTTCTGTATTTTGTCAATTACACTGTCAGTTAACCTTCCCTTCCCATCCAACCCTTTACCATCACTGAGTTTTTGTTTTTTGTACGAAGCTTTCAGTCGCCGAAGTCTTGTTCCCATTCGCTTCTGTACGTGTCCAATACACTCAAATTTCTGCACTACAACATCATCACCATAGGGCTTCAGTCCTTGAACATGTTTGAAACTTTTAGAATCACCAACGTAATTAACATATCGCACTTTATCACACGCCTCAGAACGCTGGAATATACTGGCAACACCAGCCACTTCCATTCCTCCACTACTGCCACTATAGTTAGCTTTGCAATTATTTTCATGTGTACCTTTTATATTTTTGTGGACATCTACAATACTTTGATATTACTGCTACATCTAAAACTTTCCCTGTATACATACTGGTGGCAGATACTACACCATGAAGAGATGTGTGTCCCCGTTTATGCCAGGTACCATCGAACGCTGCAGTCAAATCTCTGTTACCATTATTTTCTATTACTGCCTCTTCCACAGCGTTCTTCATAGATTCTATACAGACATCTTCTACTCTAGACCCTATTAATTTATTATAGGTCGTAAACTTGGTTGGGGGATTTGGAAGATTCATGATGCCACAGAAAATTGCACCTGCAGTAGCACCCTTACCAACTAAACGCAAGGAATAAACAAATCTAATGTTGTGTTCGTAGATTTTGCTACCATTTTCTTCAGTTGCAGTTACTGCAACACTGTTCCAAAAGGTGGTCATGTATGAACACTTATCACATTTCAGTTGTATTTCACTAGCAAGTCCTACGTGCTTTATTATGGAGAGTTCCAGACCAACTTCACTACAATGAATACATCTTACACAGTTTGAAAAAATTCCTTTGAGAACCGACATATCAAATATTTCATTCACATCCGATTCGCCCATAAAACATTCATAGTTTTCACTCATTGAACCAAGCTTCTTCTGTGAAGTATTTTCTTTCCCACTTTGACTGCTATGGGCAGGTGTCCTTGAGAGGTTAGGTTCACTCACTTGGTTATCGTCTTTATTGTTTACAGTAATAACACATACCTTTGGCTTTCCAACATTCTCCTTTTTTTAAAAGCCTTCAGAGGATTTCTAATAACTTTACTTTTACTCATTATTATACTTCAACAAAACAGAGACTCAAGAAACAGAATTAATTACAAATATTTTCGAGATAACAACAGAGTAAATAAACATGAAACAATCGACAATCACACCAGCGATATATATTGAACCATCACAGGTTAGCCACAACACATACTTTATCTCACATCACTAAAATGTACCTGATGAACACGGACGTTAATAATAACACCATTTGACAGCAGTTTAACAGCGCCACAGTGGGTCACGCCCATGTAGAACACATTTCAAAAAAAATTTAAAAATAGTTGTAGTCTTCGGAATTGAATAAATTATATATCTATTAAAAGGTAATAGTCTGCAGATTCAGAAAACACAAAAAAGTAAAAATTGAACTTTTCATGATTTTGAGCCTTTCCGGAGCCCCTTAAAAAAAGGGAGGGGGGGGGGGGGGTTGTCTTACATTTAAAGTCATTTTATATATGTGTAAGTACAGTACTTTGTTTATGAAGTTTATTCGTACTAACATGTTAGAAATATGAAATTTCAGACAAAAGGATTTCAAAAATTATACATAGAATGTAATATAAAAGATATGTCTGCATACACTAATGTAAATGGGACTCATTATCTTAGAGGGAGGTAACAGAAAATGGTTCAGTCATCAAAATGGACAACTAGAAGGTACATTACCTCAAGACCACACAAACATATTGAAAGACACCCCAACATGGTGATAGCTGTCAATTCACTACGCATACAGAGCACTGTCATAATTACAATTATGTCCAGTAACACAAATACCTTTTCAGTGCTAAATGACCATCTTAATTGCTTTGATAGAATTTCTTTCAGCACTTGGAGGAAAACACACACATTAAAAACTGAAATACAAAATATTTATGTTCCACAATAATATTTATTATATATTTCATTGTAAATTGGCTTTCTAGACTAAAACTGATCAGATTAATTCACAGAATATCAGTGAGAGATTACAGCTTTATTTCCAAAGACATGTGACCATTTTACAACTATATATCTATACAGAAAACACAAGCATATTTGAGCCACATAAAGAAAATATGAACAAATAAACCTCACTGTACTCGCACATTATTTAAGTACAATGTAATACAAGGTTTATTTGTTCATATCTTCTTTGTGTATTTCAATATGCTTACGTTTTTTGTATAGATATATAGTTGTGAAATTGTCAACATCTTCGAAAATAGCAGCTTTTGTACATCTGTAAGCTGCCGTTGATGTAGTGTGAGCTAATCTGTCTAGTCTTTAAGTGTCTGATTACCATCAGTAACACCAAAAGCTGCTTCACAATGAATGCATAATAGGAAGACTACAGACATCACTTACGCACCAAAACGCTGAGTTATTCTACTGCAATCCATCGGTTTTCTGCTCTGGTTTCTTTACCTTTGTATGTGATCTGACCAAATATGTATGCTAGCCTAGTTTTAAGCAGATGCTTTAAAACTCAAAGTATCTATGTCTGATGACCTGTTTTCATTTGATTCTCAGAAGAAAAATACATGTTGCTGACAAATTTTCTTCTTCAGCTAACAGATGGGAAAGCTTCATTTTTTGTTCAAGAAGATAAATACCTATGAGCAATGTAAATGCAGACTAAACAGATGATCGGTTTTATTAGGCCAGTGAATTTACTTAGCACTGTAAATCTTTCAAATTCTGTACAATTTCAAATAGTAAAATTCCTTCTCTTTTTCCCTTCCCCGCTACAGTATCCAAAGCATAGACGGAAAGCTCGAGATCCTTCTCTAAAAGAATAAGTTTCACAATATAGAAGTATTACCAGAAACAAGTAACAAGGGCTGAATGATGCCTCCAATCTTCGTCTTGAATAAGAACTGTCACGACAAAATTAGGGAGACTAGAGCATGAGCAGTGACATGCATGTACAAGGATAAATTAACTGTTCATGAGAGACTGCAGTTGTGCTTCTCTGAAGCAGGTTAGCACAGTCTCTTGCTTGTTGCTTCTTTTTAAATTCTATTACTCTATAGAAATGTAATAGTAGTTAATTAACTTCATAGAGTCTGTATGACAATTATGCATGGGGGCAACAGTATTATGTGAATTAAGAAAGGCATACCTGCATTTTTCTGGCTACACCCTCCACTTGCGTCTGTTCCAGTCGCATACGCTGAGCTATCCTGAGAGGTGGTGTGCTGCCATCTGAATTGCATGGAAGGGAGTCTCGTGCAACATGTGGATTTCCGAACACAAAGTGCATCTGGACTGCTGCTTGGTCGTTTTTCAGAGCAAGAAGCCCTTGCCACATTACAGGGTAGCGCTGTAAAATAAATTTTAAATTATGTGTGGGCTATTAAAAAGAGCATTACATATTATAAACATTATTCCACAGGTTTGTACAGCAGCTGCGCGTTAAAGTATTTACCATGTAATGGTGAGTGTGCTGTAAAGATACAGTCAGTTTCCTCCATGTGTCTGCTGTTCTTATCAACGTAGCAAGAAATAAATAAATAAATTTACAATATACTTGTTTCTACATAAATGAAACCACCTCCACATACGATTATGATAATATTTGTAGTAGAAGGCTTTTATACAGAACTCATCTACACAAATTATTGCAAATTATCACATAATCAACAAAGTTAAGACCCCTTTAATGTTCAAGCATGAAACACACATTTTTGTAGCACAATAGTCACAATAAGTTCAAGTGCACTCAGGGGAACGAAAGACCAAGTCTCTGCAAATGAAAATGTTTTAAATTTGAAAGGGAAAAAAAAGTAATCTCTTGAATATTGCAGGAATGAAGAAATTTTTAAAGATATGCATTCCAACCGATACAGTATGGAGGAGTAAATATACTGTATATAACATTTACCACTGAATTCTCTCCTGCACTTGACTATTGGTGCAAAACTGGTTTTTCTGAATCAAAATAATTACTTTACAACATCATAAGTGAGTAGGAAAACAATTCATTATTTTATTCAAAAACATTTTATAACAAAAATGAGATACAGAATATATATACCCATTTTTCTTCATATGATATAACACAAATTATTATAGTCTTCTGTCACGACTTTACTACTTCTTGACTTTCCATGTATTAAAATCTCCTGCAATGTAACAATCAACACTGCACTGTTGAAAAGAGTACATTTGTCTTTAGTCATCTGCTTCTCATTGAACTTGTAAAGCCGAGCTGAATTTTCAAGTGGACAAGGATGATCTAACAAGAGCAGTGCTTGGGAAATGGGAACTACACATTGATCTTTTGATGATTGCCATTTGAAAGCATTAGCAGGACCATGAGGTGTCATAAAGGAAACGATTATATATTGCAGCTCATGAGAGACACTGTCCCACCGGTCCCAAGCCTGGGGCCTCACCTTGCAAGTGGTGAGGAAGGAGGAGGGGGAGGAGTAACAACCTCGTTAAAAAACCTGGGTCCATCTGGCTCCAGATGGTAGTACCCTGTAACCTGTAAGGGCCCCTCGCCAGGGTAACAGGTGAAGACAGACAATGGTTAGAAAGCAGAAGAGGATTTTACAAGTCCCAACGGTGGAAAAGTGGAAGAACTGTCTTCGTATCTTACTTCCCATAGCGTCTGTACTCCAGAAGGGCAGCTGCAAACGGCCTAAACATATTCTGGCAGCAGCTCTAAAATGCCTTTGGGAGTGGCGACCCCATCGTAATAATAGCCTATATGAAATGGTACTTCAAAACCAGCCGCGGAAAAAGTTAGGACGTTCTCTGCAGGCGACGCGCAGTTCTTGGGGTGCTGGGGGGAACTGTGAGAAGTGGGCAACTAGGCACAAACACAATGAAGATGGGTATCATTAATCTGATGACCCTTACTAGGAAGGCAGATGAGTTGATAGACATCATGGAAAAGGAGAACATAGACCTGATGGGACTTAGTGAAGTTAGGTGGAAGGGAAAAGGAAGGAGGAAAATGGGGAAAGGCTACAAACGCTACTGGAGTGGTGGACAAGAAGCCAAAAATGGAGTAGGTATCATAATAAAACCAAACCTAGAGCAATATGTGGAAGCAGTAGAATACACAAGTGATAGGGTGATGAGGATTCTGCTGAGGGCAAGGAATATAGTGAAGGACTTCATCCAAGTATATGCACCACAAACAGAAAATAAAGAAGAGAACATAGAGAATTTTCTAGAGGTATTAGAGACTATAATTACAGATGTGGAAGCAACAGTAATGGGTGACCTAAATGTGCAGTTATACAAAGAAAGTCGAGGGAAGGAGGAGATAATTGGCCCCTATGGATATGGGAGGAAAAATGAGGAAGAAGAGAAACTGGTTGATTTCTGTGAAAGAAACGGGCTGACTGTGGGTAACACATGGTTCCATAAAAAGAATAGCCAAAAGATAACGAGATATGGATGGGGTGATAGATGGATGAAGATGGTCATCCATTATTATCTGATGGAAAATAAAAATCGGAGACATTTGACGGATGTAACTGCACTCTCAGGAGAGGCTTTTGATGGAGACCATCGAGTAGTGGTGGCAAAGACGAGATTCGATGAATTGAAAGACATGCAGGAAGAAAGGGGAAAAAAAATAAAAGTGTGGAAACTAAAGGTTGGCATGGTACAAGAAAAGTTTAAGGAGTCACTTAAGCATAAAATCCGTAACACCGAGTATGGCAATGTGGAAGAGGAATGGGGTAAGTTCAAAGATGCGTTTGTAAAAGCTCTGCTGAGAAGACCTGTGGCCGAGTGTCCAGAAGGGACAAGGAAAAGGAGACACCAAGGTGGAATGAGAGGGTGTAGGAGGCAGTAAAAGAAAAGAAGAAAGCCTGGCCAAGGAAAAGGAGACACCAAGGTGGAATGAGAGGGTGTAGGAGGCAGTAAAAGAAAAGAAGAAAGCCTGGCATGAATGGAACAGAGACCAAACAGCTGAAAGTAAAAGGAAATACCAGGACCGTAAAAATGAGTGTAACAAAATGGTAGCAGAGGAAAAGCTGGGAGAAATTCACTCAAGTGTTGGAAAAAGATGTTACTAGTGGTAAGCGGATGATATATGGAATTACAAAGAGTATGAGGAAGGAAAAAACACACACAAAGCTACTGAAAGGGGAAAGCGGAGAGCTATTAATGCAACCAGAGGTGATAAGGAAAAGATGGAAAGAGTACTTTGATAAATTACTAAATATTAAGAACGGCAATGGAACGGGAATAGAAGTACGGCAGGGGTCTGGAAGAAGACGAGGATATAACGATGTTAGAAGTGGAACTAGCTCTGAGAAAAATGAAAACAGGAAAGGCACCTGGGATAGATGAAATTACTGTGGAGATGATAAAGGCAGCTGGACCAGTTGGGCTACAGTGGCTATATAGACTAATAAGATGCATTTGGACCCAACAATGTGTACCTCCCAACAATGTGTACCTCAAGAATGGGGAAACGGAATAATAATCCCAGTTTTCAAGCAGGGGGATAGGAAAGTATGTTACAACTATCGAGGGATCACACTCATATCCCAAGTAGCAAAAATAATGGAGAGGATACTGGAAAGAAGAGAGAGAGAGAGAAAAAGTGGAAGGGCAGTTAGAAGAGGAGCAGTATGGCTTTCGCCATGGTAGATCAACAGTGGACACAATCTTTAGTATGAGACAGTTGATGGAAAGACATTGGGAGTATGGGAAAGATCTGGTGATGACATTTCTCGACCTCGTGAAAGCATATGACAGTGATCCCAGACACTCCGGGATGATGATGGCATTGAAACAGAGGATGACACGCGTAAAGCTGAAATACTAAACACCTTTTTCCAAAGCTGTTTCACAGAGGAAGACCGCACTGCAGTTCCTTCTCTAAATCCTCGCACAAACGAAAAAATGGCTGACATCGAAATAAGTGTCCAAGGAATAGAAAAGCAACTGGAATCACTCAACAGAGGAAAGTCCACTGGACCTGACGGCATACCAATTCGATTCTACACAGAGTACGCGAAAGAGCTTGCCCCCCTTCTAACAGCTGTGTACCGCAAGTCTCTAGAGGAACGGAGGGTTCCAAATGATTGGAAAAGAGCACAGGTAGTCCCAGTCTTCAAGAAGGGTCGTCGAGCTGATGCGTAAAACTATAGACCTATATCTCTGACGTCGATCTGTTGTAGAATTTTAGAACATGTTTTTTGCTCGAGTATCATGTCGTTTTTGGAAACCCAGAATCTACTATGTAGGAATCAACATGGATTCCGGAAACAGCGATCGTGTGAGACCCAACTCGCTTTATATGTTCATGAGACCCAGAAAATATTACATACCGGCTGCCAGGTAGATGCTATTTTTCTTGACTTCCGGAAGGCGTTCGATACAGTTCCGCACTGTCGCCTGATAAACAAAGTAGGAGCCTATGGAATATCAGGCCAGCTGTGTGGCTGGATTGAAGAGTTTTTAGCAAACGGAACACAGCATGTTGTTATCAATGGAGAGACGTCTACAGACGTTAAAGTAACCTCTGGCGTGCCACAGGGGAGTGTTATGGGACCATTGCTTTTCACAATATATATAAATGACCTAGTAGATAGTGTCGGAAGTTCCATGTGGCTTTTCGCGGATGATGCTGTAGTATACAGAGAAGTTGCAGCATTAGAAAATTGTAGCGAAATGCAGGAAGATCTGCAGCGGATAGGCACTTGGTGCAGGGAGTGGCAACTGTCCCTTAACATAGACAAATGTAATGTATTGCGAATACATAGAAAGAAGGATCCTTTATTGTATGATTATATGATAGCGGAACAAACACTGGTAGCAGATACTTCTGTAAAATATCTGGGAGTATGCGTGCGGAACGATTTGAAGTGGAATGATCATATAAAATTAATTGTTGGAAAGGCGGGTACCAGGTTGAGATTCATTGGGAGAGTCCTTAGAAAATGTAGTCCATCAACAAAGGAGGTGGCTTACAAAACACTCGTTCAACCTATACTTGAATATTGCTCATCAGTGTGGGATCTGTACCAGATCGGGTTGACGGAGGAGATAGAGAAGATCCAAAGAAGAGCGGCGCGTTTCGTCACAGGGTTATTTGGTAACCGTGATAGCGTTACGGAGATGTTTAATAAACTCAAGTGGCAGACTCTACAAGAGAGGTGCTCTGCATCGCGGTGTAGCTTGCTCGCCAGGTTTCGAGAGGGTGCGTTTCTGGATGAGGTATAGAATATATTGCTTCCCCCTACTTATACCTCCCGAGAAGATCACGAATGTAAAATTAGAGAGATTAGAGCGCGCACGGAGGCTTTCAGACAGTCGTTCTTCCCGCGAACCATACGCGACTGGAACAGGAAAGGGAGGTAATGACAGTGGCACGTAAAGTGCCCTCCGCCACACACCGTTGGGTGGCTTGCGGAGTATAAATGTAGATGTAGATGTAGAAAAGGTATGGGCAACCTTGAAGAGAAAGGGATTTGGAAAGCAAACACTTGAAGTCAGCCAAGCAATGTATGAAAAAAGCTCTAGCTGTGTGCAGACACCAGTTGGGAGAACTGAATGGTTTAAGAATGTTACGGGACTAAGACAAGGAAGTGTGATATCAACACTACTATTTATAATAGTGATGGATGAAATAGTCAGAGAGACAAAAGAAGCCCATAGAGGAAGGGGGATGAAGCTGTTGCTGATGGTATTGTGGTGTGGGGAACAAGCAGTAAGGAGGTACAAAAACAAATAGACATTCTAAATGATAAGGTCGAGAAATATGGAATGAAATTTGGTGTGGAGAAAAGCAAGACCAGGGTGGTAACCAGAGGGGTTAGAGAGGGCAATGGACATATTCATATTAAGAGACGGGATATTGAAATAGTGGACAACTTTAAATATTTGGGAAGTGAATTAATGGGGAATGCTCGTTTGGAGACAGAAATTAGCAAAAGAATACAACAGAGTAGTACATTTTACCAGTGTGTGAGGGGCTTGGTGTGGGGAAGGGAAGTGTCAATGATGTGCAAGCTGGTGCTATACAAGATTTACTTCACACCCACACTAATTTACAGCTCCGAGACTTGGACTATGACTGGAAGAGAGGAGAGTATGATACAATCCAGTGAAATGAAGTTTCTGAGAAGTATGCTAGGAAAGACGACGAGAGACAGAGTGAAAAATGAAGATGTTAGGAAGGAAATTGGAGTGGAGAAGTTGACTGAGAAAATTGAAAAGAATAGATTAAAATGGTTTGGGCATGTGAAGAGGATGGGAAAGAGAAGAATACCAAGAAGAATGATGGAGTCCAAGATTGAGGGCAAGAGGCCAAGAGGAAGACTGACAACAAGATGGATTGATACAATAAAGATGAGTTTAAGGAGGAGAAACCTACTATGGAACGAAATTGTGGAAGAAGAATGGTGGAACAACAGAGTACAGTGGTGAAGTACCATTGATACCCCAACCCGACCAGATGTTTGATAGAGGGGAAACAATGACAAGGAATGAAGTGGCTCACTACAAAGTCTTCTAATGTATACTGTGGTCTCTGCATTTCACACACAGTAACACACTGCATTTCATGGAGAACTGTTCTTGCAAAATGTGCACTCTGGGATGCAACCCAGTAGTGACCTGATTGAATACCTACCACAAGCTTCATAGCACACCACTCTTCTCTCTTTTTTAAATGGAATTCCCTTGATGGGCTTTCATTTAGAATTAAAGAGTTTCATGTTTATTACTAATGTTGATATGGTGTGTACAAATCCAGTAGCTTCTCTTACAGTATTGGCAGCTTCATGCAGGAGATTAAATCTTGTTACAAGATGTTCACAAAGACCTCTTACCCCATCACATGCACTTTTTCCACAACCTTTTGCTGAAAATATCCATTTTTTGTCTTAATTCCTGTATTACAGTGCTGATCAAGATCATAAAGCTGAAAGCAATTTTTAAAATGAGATGCTGCACCATCAATCACATACACATGTTTAGGACAAGCATGGCCTCTAGACGCTATGTCATCAATTATCATGCTGACATTGTAGCATGCATGTGCACTAAAATGAATGAGACCATCACTGACAATAGCAAAACAGTGTGATGGTCCAAGGAAGTGAGCAACACGTGAGTACTGATACCTGTGATGTGTGCCAGTGGACTTTGAATTTCGTTCTGAAAAGCAACATACCAGTTCTCAGCAAAGTCAGAATGAATAACTAATGAATCAGTATTCTGGGATGTGGCTGATTTTGCTTCTGATATGGCTTGTCTCTGAATCCTCCGGATATGATGGTGAGCTATTTCTTTCATGACCCAATTTTAACCTCTGTAACAAGCTTCTCTGACTCTATTGTCTTCTTTACCAACTCTCCTCCCTCCCACAATGCAGAGGTTACATCATTGGCAGTATCCTGAAGGTGGAATGCTTCAACAGTCATCACTTCAGTACCAGGACATCTTGCATACTCCTACAACCAACATTTATCTTATGGCTCTTGACAGACACACAAAAGCATCAGGTCCATCTCTGTGTACTTCTTTCCTGCAACACTGCTTATGGCAAAACAAACAAGTTTCAAATTTGTGCAGTAAATACGTGCGCATATTTCCTTCACTGGCTGCCATTTTATCCATTTTGGTTGTAAGGGATGGAATTGTATGAGACAAATTTTTAAATTCAGGCTCCCATTTTTCATTAGGAGATTTGCTTCTCTTATTGATTTTGTCATATATCTTTTTACTTATTTAACTTTTTCACCGTTTTCACTAACAGAGATAACATCAGCCCAGTAAGGACCTTGCCTGCTGCAATCTCTGTCATCATTTAACATAACATAGTTTTGAAAATGTTGCTTGTGCAAAACTTGTTTCAATTTCTTCCACTTTCCTTTTTACATACTGTTTTCTTCTTGTGCTTCTCACTTTTCCCGGACATTTCAGGAAGGATATAGTAAGGGCTACAGCAGAAACGCTAACATTCAGCACATCAACAACTTCACACCCAGGAATATAAACATCCTCACTGTCTTCTTCATTTTAACACAACAGAAGAGATAGTGTTCTGTGATCTTCCAAATTAAAAAAAAATTGTAAGTGGAAAAATTAAATTTTGTATTTTGGTTTTAAATTTATAAGTTAAAAGAGGCCCCTTATTGTGTGGGTGTCAATCAAATTTCAGTGCACTAAGAGGGAGGTTTAACACAAAACATCCACCAGGTCTCCTGTACCTTTTGTTTATTAGTAATATTTTTTTGTTCTCTATACTTTAAGAGTTATTTACAAAATATAATTTCTCAAAGGGCCATACCATTTACAAAAATTAAGATCAAATGAAAATACTTTATTTCTTAATGCTTATGATATAGAGGTTATTTGGGTTTTAAGGGAGAGGGTAAGGAGTCATTCCAATCCCGGGAGCGGAAAGACTTACCTTAGGGGGAAAAAGGACGGGTATACACTCGCGCACACACACACACATATCCATCCACACATATACAGACACAAGCAGACATATACAGAGGCAAAGAGTTTGGGCAGAGATGTCAGTCGAGGCGGGAGTGCAGAGGCAAAGATGCTGTTGAATGACAGGTGAGGTATGAGTGGCGGCAACTTGAAATTAGCGGAGATTGAGGCCTGGTGGATAATCTCCGCTAATTTCAAGTTGCCGCCACTCATACCTCACCTGTCATTCAACAACATCTTTGCCTCTGCACTTCCGCCTCGACTGACATCTCTGCCCAAACTCTTTGCCTCTGTATATGTCTGCTTGTGTCTGTATATGTGTGTGTGTGTGTGTGTGTGTGTGTGTGTGTGCGCGCGCGCGAGTGTATACCCGTCCTTTTCCCCCTAAGGTAAGTCTTTCCGCTCCCGGGATTGGAATGACTCCTTACCCTCTCCCTTAAAACCCAAATCCTTTCGTCTTTCCCTCTCCTTCCCTCTTTCCTGACGAGGCAACCGTTGGTTGCGAAAGCTAGAATTTTGTGTGTATGTTTGTGTTTGTTTGTGTGTCTATCGACATGCCAGCGCTTTCGTTTGATAAGTCACATCATCTTTGTTTTTAGATATATTTTTTCCCACGTGGAATGTTTCCTTCTATTATATTCATATCAGAGGTTTAAAATATATTTTTTCCAGAGAAATTCATGACCATGAGTTGACATGACCTGCATGGTCACCCAAAAGTAAAGCTGAGGTTTCAAATTTTCCACTTAAGTTATTATTCAAACAGGATGATTATAGATACATAATGTCATTTTTTTTACCATCTTACAGATTCTCTTGTAGAGGACATAGTAATGGGCATACATGGTGTACAGAAGCAAGTGAAAGAGCTGAAAACCAATGAGACCCCAGGTCGGGATATAATTCTCAATTCAGTTGCACAAAAAGCAGTCTTGGCTCCTTACTCAGCTTGTGTTTATCACAACTCTCTTGCCCAACGCAAAGTCCCAAGCAACTGGTGAAAAGTGGAAGTGACAACTGTGTACAAGAAGGGTAAAAGAATGGACCCATAACATTACAGACCAACATCTTTAACATTTGTTTTGGAAAGAATTTTTGAACATATTCTTAACTCAAATATGATGAAACTTCCTCGTGACAGACAGGCTTCTCTCCACAACAGTTTTAGAAAGTATCGCTAATGCGAAACTCAGCTCGTCCTTTTCTCACGATATCCTGTGAACTATGGATGAAGGGCAACATGCAGATCCCATATTCTTAGACTTCTGCAAGCATTTGAAGCAGTGCCCCACTGCAAAATTAACTAAGGTATGAGCATACAGAATAACTTCACACTTATGCAAGGTGCTCCAAGACTTCTGAAGTAATAGTATCCAGTACATTGTCCTCGATGGCAAGCATTCATCATCAGAGACAAAGGTATCATCAGGAGCGCCCCAGAGAAGTGTGGTAGGACCACTATTGTTCTCTATATACATAAATGTACTGACGGACAGGGTGAGCAGCACTGTGTGTTTATTTGCTGATGATGTTATGGAAAGCAATCTGTGGCTGTTTACTGCCGATGCATGGGAAGGAGACATCATTGAGTGACTATAGAAGGACACAAGATGACAGATAGAATGTCTAGTTGGTGTGACAAATGGCAGCTTTCTTTAAATGTATATAAACCTAAGATAATGCAAATGAATAGGAAAAACAATCCCATAATGTTTGAATACAGCATTAGTAGTAGGCTGCTCAACACAGTCACATCATTTAAATATCTAGGTGTAACACGGCAAAGCAATTTGGAATTGAACAACATCTAAGTATTCTTGCAGGGAAGGTGAATGATTGACTGCAGTTTATTGGGAGAATTTTAGGAAACTGATTCACCTGCAAAGGAGGCCAGGTATAGAATAATAGTGCGACTAATGCTCGTGTACTACTCGAGTATTTTGGATTCCCACTAGGTCAGATTATAGGAAGACTTCATAACAAATCAGGGGCAGGCTGCTACATGTGTTACCAGTAGGTTCAATCAACACCCAGGTATCAGACAGATGCTTCGGAACTCAAATGGAAATCCCTGGTGGGTAGGTGGCATTCTTTTCATGGAACACTATCGAAAAAATTTAACGAACTGGCATTTGAAGCTGACTGCAGAGAGATTCTGCTGCCGCAAATGTGTGTTTCACATAAGTACCATAACAATAAGACTAGTAGCGGCCGACGGTACCCTCTGCCTTGCACCACAGAATGACTTGCAGATTATGTATGCAGACGCAGACGTAGGAATGCTATGCCTCAAATTTGTAAAGAAATGTCAATTCCAGCTAGGCTAGAATAAAATTATAGCATGGCAGTAATACCTTATTCTGTTTTAGTGCTCTATTTATTTATTATGTATTTATTTCGGTCCATCTAGAAGGTGTCAGGTGTGTTAGCCAACAAAAAAAAATTAAGCCTGTTTCCGGAGTGACTGGACTGTGAACTATGTGATAATCTACCAATGAGGCTGACCTGTATTTAACTCAAACGGATGATGATGGTGATGATTCGCTTGAGTGTTGGAAATGTAACAGTTGTCTCTTTTGAAAGCTATCTGTTTTAGCAAAAATATTGTTTTGTATTCCAGTCTCAAATGCGACTAGCAAATAAATAAATAAATAAAATTACAATTCTAAGAGAGAATAACTTCGAGAAAATTTTATTTCTGTTATAGTTCTAATTTGTTTGGTGGCAACATTCAAATACGCAGGTTCAATAAAGCATATGTCTTAAATAAATAAATAAAATAAATATCTATTTTTTTTTCATTTCAGGACCAAGTGTTATTACAGAAGTTGGTAAATACTTTTGTTTTCTGTGAAACTTTTGTTTCCAAATTTTCGTCGTTGCGTAAAGCAAGCTTGTTCATTCATAGGTCACAATGCAACACCAGAAGGTGGACACACAGAGCTGCTATGACAGCCACAACGCCTCCGCCCTCCCCAACCCCAAATGCCGCATTAAATAACAGCCTGCCCACTACAATCATTCACATTCAAACACGCGATCACATTCAAACACGCAACACCTGAGTGCTGCCTACTCTAGTGTAAATACGTAAAATACCCCGTCTGCGGACCTCTGGCATTAAGCATCATTTTTTCGCCATTCCTGGCTTTTATGGTTTTTACTTTAGCAATTGAAAACCAGACATTCTTATCTCTCATGTGTATCACAAGTTTACAAAAATTATAACAAAATGACAATATAAACTGAATATATGGGAATACAATTGTTACATACCTGCAATAACATAAGCAGTGAATCAGCTTGTGGAGGCACCTGGCTAGCATGTGGTGGTGTAGCAACCTGAAGTCTTGGTTGTCCACCTGGTGGTGCTTCAGAACCAGGTAAGGGATGGTGATGTCGAGGCAGAGCACGTGGTGGTAGATGTGCCGGTGGAGGTTCTGCACCTGGCTCACCGTAGTACCGACCAGGTGGCGGGGTGTAATGAGCTGCCATACGATATACCGTAGCCACTTGTGGTGAGTCAGTAGTACGGTCGTGAGGTGACGTGAGACCACCACGCACACTGCTACTACTACCACGAATAGCATTTGACGGCCTCCGTAATTCGAGAGGTGGGCTACTCCCGTGTACGGCATCCTCATCTACATCGACACACTTAATGTCAATTGCAGGCAGAATAGGAGAACGAACAGCTCCTGTAACAAAAAAAAGGACATAAAGTTCCCTCACAAATGATATGGAAAATGTTACACCAACTTTTCTTTCTCAAAAAATTGACTTCATACAACTTTTAACAGGAAAGAGTTAAATCTACAATACATAGACTAAATTAAAAACTCCAACATAAATGGTGAACTGGAGGATTGGCACATTCACAGCAAGTGATGAAAGGACAAGGAATCCAAAAGGATGCTGGATATCAAGAACAAACAGAAAATTCCACTCTTTGAGCAACTTCAGTCTCTCAGTGCTATCTGCAGACCACAGTGACTATGCACAATGATTCAAAAAGGCCACCCGATATCAGTTTGAAATGACAACTTTCTCTATGTTTATGGCAGAGACACTCTATAAAGTATATATAAAAAGAAAGGAAAGGTCGTTAAATGAGATTGACAAGTTGAATTTCTTTCTTTTGTAACTACATCAATCAAATTTTTATACTTGAATGACCAAGTGAGGCCTCTACATAAGCTAGTTTATTAATCTATCCTATGTTAATTCAGTTATAAATAACTCACAACCAAAAAAGGTACTTTATCATGAACTTCCACATGGGTGAATGTCTTTAGCATCCCAAAAGTAAAATTGTAAACTGTGACACACACCTATCACTAAATCACTTTGCAAGAAATTTTTAAGTTCTGTATTTTGACAATGTTTTTGTTCACATTCCCAAAATTTTAACTGCATTTGGTAAGCATTGACATATTGTCTTTCACTGTTCAGCTTGAATATACTGACTCCAAACTGCCATTGTAATGTAATAGCTAAAAACACAATATGAAACATGTAGTGGTCTATAAATATCTACTTTAGTCCCTATATTAAAAGCAAAACAATTGTGCGACACAAAATATGAAATTCCTATTCATATTCAATGACTAACTTCTTGTAGCCCGAAAATGCAAGCTAGTATCATTTCCCCTTGTACAACAAATGTTCAGATTTCTGGACCATCTGTCTTGCAACTTAAAAAAAAAAAAAAAAGGACGACAAGATGATTTATGCACTTCCCTTATTTATAGTTTGTGACTGCTTATTTTCAAATTTTGAGCAACAACTTTAGATATATTATACCTCATTTGCAGCTTCATTTTAATTGATGTAAAAATTCTAGTTCAATTCTTGATTTACTACTTTCATTAGTAAGTGAATTAACCGATACCTGAATTAAGTTGGAATTTCATGTGGTTTTCTTCCACCCTAAAAAAACAGGAAGGAGGCTTAGGGTTTAATGACCCATCTCAAGGTCATTTAGAAACAGAAAACAAGCTCAGATTGGAGGAGGACATAGGACACGTTCTTTCCAAAGCAATTATTGCGTCATTTGGTTTGAGCAATTTAAGGAAACGAAGGAAAACCTACATCTGGGTAGTTAGATGGGGAGAGGATTGTACTGCCAGCCTCCAGAACAGAAGTCCAGTCCTAAGCAGTGTGCCACCTTGCTTGGTTTCTACACCAGAAATGTCTGCTGTGGTTGCTCTTTTGAGAGGTATCTGATAAGAGTAGACCAACATCCTGTGGGTAGTTTTGTGCTATGACAAAATTAACTATTCATGGTATGCCTGCCGTTAACATATAGAAATGAAGTGGAATAAGAGATTATAATAGAGATACACACACACACACACACACACACACACACACAAAACATATCATCCAATCACTGTACCACAGTCAACAATACCGTAACTATTAACAAAATTGTTGTTGTTCCTCATTCAGTATTTTTCATCCAATGACCTGCGGAAATGTTACAGCTCTTAGTAGTTTATTCTCATCCTGTATTTAATTTTTGGGAATGGCAGCAGCACCCTGAGCCCTGAAGGTACCACAATTCTTGGCAGGCTTGTATGAAGTGCCAACAGGTACATGTCAAGAATATAATTTACAGTGGCTACAACTATCGTGTCTGTACTAACTACAAAATATCTGTCTTGAGGCAACATAATACACACAAATTATCCATACCATATTAGTTCATTATTTGAGAACGAAAGCACTTAGTAACTTCCAACAAACATTACACACAATTTCAAACATTGGCAAAAAATTTTCTTGCTGGCAAGCCCACAAAGTAGCAGTATGAAGTAAGTTTATCACTTTACATTTTCAGTGTGCAACCAGGAAAACCTCAGCATCATGCATGATGTTCTGATTTATTACTTATTTGCTACAAACTCTATCAACACATTTTGCAGATGGTGTCCACACATACTACTGAATGTACCTGTTCAGTTGATGACATTATAAACACTGAGATGCATAAAAAATTAGTCATATACTTGAAATTAACATAAAAATATCCAGTGCTCAATTTAAAATTCCCGCCAGTCTTAAAAATGGCCAAATATTCAATGCCACAGGAAACCTATCTATATCTGGCCAATTTGGATTCAACTGGCACCAGCAGTGCACCGGTGTGGGGATTCACAAGCGTGAAAATACCGTCTCCCCCCTGCCCTGTCATCACAAACCCAGAACAACTAGCCTATGATGCTATGATGCTTCATTTCAGTCTATGATGCCAGTGAACTTGGACAAAGTGAACTGCATTATCCGTAAAAGTACATTTTTAAAATCTGGCTTTGCAATCTAATAATAAAAATGTTATTTTTTTAAAAACTGCTTGAAAACTAAGGTGCATATTATGATCTGTAGTGTCTTATAGTATGTAAAATAAGGTCATTACTTCTCAATAGCCTACCTATTATGTTAAAAATAAATAAAAGGATGTTTACTGATCTTCAGGCCTTCTACATGTAAACTTGAATTTATAACACTGTTAATACAAAATCTGCAGCCTGGTCTCAGCCATTTCATCACAATGTAAGCCCACTTCAAATCTATGAGGATCACAATGAACAGGGTCCTGATAAGAAAAATAGTATTAACATTGCTGCCCATACCATTTTAGGTACAATATGTCTAGAATGCTGCCTTTCCACAAGAGCTAAACGAGTTCACCAGATATCATAACTTGTACAAAGGGAACTTACTTAAAATGCTTCACTATTTCAAAGAGCAAAAGCTATTTATGGTAAGTTCTGTACACAACGCCATGCTCTATTGAGTTACTGTAGATGATGATGATTGTGTGTGTAAAGGGATTAAACTACTGGGTCGTCAATTCCTCTATTTCATGAGAAAAACGCACAAAAAGGTAAAAAGTGAAAAAGTGGGGCCTTGGCTGCTCGAACTGTATAACAAGTCAATAGTTTGAAGAAGTGTGTGACAGTAGTTATAACACAATAGGTAAAGGAAAATAGTGATAATCCAGACAGCATGTTGCACAAGGGGGGCTAAAGGCACAACACGATGCGACAGGAAGAAAGTAATTTGTGGTCGCATGGAGGTACCCGCCGCAGGATTGCCCACCCCCACCCCCTGCACAAACACCCATAACACTGAAAGTGGAGGAGTATTACAGTTAAGTGTAAAATCTTCTCTCCCTCAGAACTGGCTGTCTCATTATCTGCAAGCATCTGAGATAGTGAGGTACACAAGCTGAGAGCATGCCACAGATCGGCCAGCAATGCACACTCAACAAGAACATGTGCTATCATCAGTACAGCTGCAGTGAGGAGGATCCTCCTGACGCAGAAGGAACTCGTGTGGTCAATGCAAAGTTGGCACAATACAACGGCACATGTGCAAGAGGCCTGGAAAGATGTATGCGCTACCTTAGCAGACCATTTAATCACTCTCAACTTGTTTTGTGTTGTAGTAGCCTGCCATTCCAATTCCCGAAATATTGCACTGCAGACGTAATCTTAAGTCAGTGCTCGGTTTCGGATTTCAAGTTGATCTCCGATTGTGGTGTCTTCTACTGGATGGCCAGGAGGTTCATTTTCTGGAACATCTACATGGCTCAGTGTCCAGATGAAGGTTACTGTTTTTCCAGAGCTGTAGAGGTCAACCCGTACGTCCCGGACGTTGGCGACCAAAAGATTTTTGGAAAAGCACAGGGATGTATGCCTTTTACGCAACTCATGGAATTGCTACAGATCAGAAAGTTCATCACTGCCAGGGATATGATGTGGCACAAAGCCTGAGATACGGCAACAAAACTTTGCAATATATGCACTGCAGGCACTTGACAGAGATTGCGTCTTGTGTCCCCTTCCATGTGCAAAAGCATAACCAGCCATGTTGTCGACTTTCGACCTATCCTTGTAGATTCATACCAAATTAGAATAACGGCTGAGGATCGAACAAAATAGGTGTCAGAGAAGGGTAGGATCAGCATCCTTCTTAGGGCCCCAAACTGGTCTATCTGTATCACAGGGCAGGGTACACACCACGGGGGCTGTTGAGAGGGAGCTCTAGCAACACAGACTAAAGGAGGCTGTTGGATGTCCTTCAGTCGAGTGTAGAGTCAGATCCCAGCTACTCTAACCTCTTTTGGGCGATGTGCAAATGGTCTGAGCTGCTGGTTGCAGAACAGAGTTGAGTGACATGGGTGATAGGCATCTAACAGATTACGACTGCGTAATTTGCCAGAAGCTGCTGTCATTTAAATCACACCGGTGGGACACCGACTTCTGCCAGGGAGCTGTCAACAGGGCTCATTTGGAAGGATCCCCATTGCCAAACGCAGGCCAGTGTGGTGAACAGGATGCAACAAGCTCAGTACAGATGGTGCTGTTGACCCATACACAACACAACCATAGTCCAAGTGGGATGAAATCAGCGCTTTGTAAAATCTCAGAAGAACTATATAGTCCAATCCCCATGAGGAGATCATAAGAAAACAGAGAGCATTTAACTTCTTCATGCAAGTTGCCTTGAACTGGTGGACACGTGGCAGCCAAGTTAGCTAGTTGTCAAATAAAACACCTAAGAATTGAAATGTTTCAACAACATCAAGTAACTGGTCACCAAGATTAAATTTCTGCGTCCGGGTGCACAATCATGAGTTGACAAAAATACACAACTTATTAGTTTCCACAAGAAAATTGATAGCAATGATTCAGGGCTCAGTCAAGTACTCTCCAGAAAGCCCACTGAAACTGGTGCTGGGCACAGTGACGAAGAGTCATAATACAGGCAAAGACCATCCACATCAGTGGCGAAGAGACTGTGGGGGCCACTGCATTTACAAGATATCACTGATGGTGATAGTGAACAGCGTTACAGTTCGAACCAATCCCTCCGGGACTCCAGTTTGCAGTGCCCTGGAAACCCCACTCAGGTAAGTGCAGACAGGATGTGATGTCGCCAGGTGATATTGTATGCCTTTTGTAGGTCAAAGAACACTGCAATCAGATTTTGGCGATGCGTGAAAGCGTAGCACATGCAGATTCTAGATGATCTGTAGTAGACAGGAATGTCAGAAAGCCACTTTGGAATCATGATGTGGCCCTCCAGCTTCAAGTCATCAACAAAGACAGCGGATGGCCATTTGTTTGAATAACTTATACAGCCCATTCATCAGAGGGATTGGCCAGTAGTTAGTTAAATGATGTGGGACCTTTCACAGTTTCAGAGCACAAATAATAATACCTTCCTGTCATTGAGAGGAAAATTCTCCTTTCCGCCAAATACAATTAAAAAGCCTGAGGATGTATTTCATGCTGTCGGCAAAATGTTTGAGCATTTGGCTGTGAATTTTGTCGAGTCCAGCAGCCATATCTAGAAGGGCCGTTGTACGATACAAAGCCGTGTGTGTAGCAGGGTAGCAGGTGGCACTCAATAAGGTGTTGCCGGGTCAGGAAATTAGGATAGTAATTACTGCAAGCAGACACTTTAGCAAAGTGTGCCGTAAAACATTTGGCAAGTACCATGGGATCAGTGCAGATGTTACCATTGACAAAAATGCTAGGAACTGCCGTAGTTGGTGGATGGCCACAAATGTGACCGAGTTTAGTCTGTACTTAGGACGGTGGTGTATGGGATCGTATAGATGATACATATTGCTCCCAACACTTGCACTTCCTTTTCTTTATTAAAAACCACACTCTTGTCTGTAGTCTCTTGAATTCTATTAAATTACACATAGAGTGATGACATTTGTGCTGCTGAAGCACCCTCCAGCGTTCCCTGATAGCTGTGGCTATATCTTCAGACCACCATGGTTGTTGGGACAAGCCGAAGGAGTAGGGTATCGTTGCTGCTGCAGCATGAATAATAGTAATAATAGTATCCTGTACCAATTTTGTCAATACCCATCACACAACTGGCTGCAAAAATGGCTATATAGGAGAAAGTCTGTCAGTCAGCTTTCCGAAGTGACCGAAGTGGACATGCTCCAGATGTCTGTGAGTGGAGAGGAAGAGAACAATAGGAAAACGGTCACTGTCACCAAGATCTGCATGGACACGCCACTGAATCAGGATTAAGATACTCAGGCTGTAAACTGTGAGATCAATAGCTGAATATATTCTGTGGGCTGCAGTGAAACGTGTTGCAGCTCCAATGTTGAGTACACAGGTATCCAATTCCGAAAGGAGGTGTTGTAGTACTCGGCCTCTGCAGGACAGTGTCACAGGCCCTAGTGCAATGGTAAGGGGCACCTGCGCACTGGAAATATCAGAGCGTATGAGGGTACAGATCCCACCAGATGTTCTCTCAACATTAATGCGACTGGTATAGTAGGGTCTGTCGTTTTTCAGAGCGGGTAGGTGTGTTATTGCAAACTGTGTTTCTTGAAGTGCTATGCCAACTACGGAGTAAGTAGCCGTTAAATGACAGTTCAGTTAGAGGACAATAGTAGCATTGGAGTCAGGTCCGAGAAAGTGGAGAATGGAAAAGGTAAGTGTGATTCATCTGCTACCAGGTTGTAGTCCATCTGATTGTGTGATATGTCATCAATGTGCATAGGTTCGACCTCTGCAGGAGTGGGTTGTGGAACATCCAAAGCCTCAGAAACTAGTTTATCATCTTTCTGCTTATCCTACATCGATTTCTGCAAAGTTTTCCTCATTTTATCTTTCAGGAGTGAAGAGGACCATACTTTTCTTCAGCCCACAGCCTTTCGCTGCTGGTCCTGGTCTGGGAGGGGGGGGGGGGGGGTTTATGGGGCAGTGGGAGAGCACCTTCACAGGTGTCCTCATCCGTGATGATGCCAGAGGATTGATGCCAGAGGATTGATGCCAGAGGATGGATGCCATCTCTGGCCTAGGTGTGGGAACCACCAGTGCTATAGTTGTAGGGAGCAAGGGAGCCGACATTCCTTTTCCCACCTGTAAGGCAGCCCCTAGAATATGACCAGGGCCAGGAGGTGTCTGCGACACCTTGTCATCACGTGAGCTCTGGACTGTGACATGACAGTCACAAAATTTGAGACCATTTCAGTTCGAATGAAGTTCTTTGCATCTTGATAAGACAGGTGGTCAAGCTTTTTATACTTTTGAATTGTCTTCTCCGTCTTGAACACTGAGCACTGCAGCGAACGAAGGGGGTGCAGTTCCAGAAAGTTGACACACTGAGGGTGTTGGTGACAAGGGCTGCCCTCTTGGGACTCCATGTTGCACCAGATTAGTACGCAACTCTTCATCAGTTTGTAGCATTAGGTCCCGACGAAAGGTAATACCTTGAATTCTATTACCGTATTTACTCGAATCTAAGCCGCACTCGAATCTAAGCCGCACCTGAAAAATGAGACTCGAAATCAAGGAAAAAAAATTTTCCCGAATCTAAGCCGCACCTGAAATTTGAGACTCGAAATTCAAGGGGAGAGACAAGTTTTAGGTCGCACCTCCAAATCGAAACAAAGTTCGTCTAATTGTAATATGAGACACAATTTAGGTCGAATGAATGACGATACAGCTGCAGTAGTTTGGTTCGAGTCGTAAGCTTAGCAGTTACGGTTTACCAGGTAGCCATTGCTACGCGTCACGCGCTCCGTCCGTATTTATACGGATATCCTTCCTTTTTCACGTGCTTCGTCTGGTTTGAATTGATTGCTTATTTTTCTTTGATCTGATAAGTGGCGTTCTCTTTGTTATAGGTGTTTACGTCAGTCTAAGTTGAAAATGCATTACTATACTATCATGCATTGTTTGTCGCATTCTGATAGGTGCGTGTTTACGACCTGTCGCCGCTCGCGGCGTGGCTTGCTTTTGTGCGCGCTACCGCCGCTTACAAATAAAAAATAGAGAGGAATCGTTTCATTAGCGAAACATTTGTTGTTACTTACACTACTGCTTTCTTTGATAATGATCAACAAGAACCAAATAATAGACTGCGTATGATAGATGATGTTCTGAACGAGAGTTTAGCGAAAATTTTTCTCCGTTTGAAAATCTTTGCAGGTGCCTCTTTAGTTCATTACGTTCTGCACAGAAATTAGAGTCATCTTAAATTTAAAAATCTAGTCAGTTGCCGTGCTTCATTTCTGACTGTATCACTATCAGGCATAAGAATAATACGAATATAAACATGACATGATATGTATATTCTTCCGCGTTTGCTGTTGTCTCACTCTAGTTTCGTAGTTTATTAGGCAGACAGGATTTAAATGAGATAGTAGCAAACACGAAACAATACATGGCAAAATGTTTATATTCGTATTAATCTTATGGCGAAGAGAATACTACATGTGATTCACAATACATAAAAGCTCCTATTAGCAACCATCTCTTCTCACAGGTAGGAAAAAAATTCAGAACGTAGAGTTGGCCATATTGACAAACATCCCAAACAGTCTTGCCAGTCGGATTTTCGTAGTACATTGAAATGCTGCTACATCCAAAGATCAACAATACAGAATTTGTATTTACTTCGTTGGATAATGTACCAAAATTCAGTGGTCGAATCTCTGGGCGGAGGAAAAAGGCTCGTCTTCCACTTTTTTTTTTAAATTTATTTACTGACGCAGAGATTTTGGTGCCAGTATTTATCTTTGTGCCTACAAAGCATGCCTGTGTGGCGCTACATATATTCGACGGCAGAAGTTAGTTGTGGCGGCACCCACCAACATTTTTCAGAACTCCCGCTTGCTTTGCACTCGATTCTAAGCCGCAGGCGGTTTTTTGGATTACAAAAACCGGAAAAAAAGTGCGGCTTAGATTCGAGTAAATACGGTAGGTTGTTATGATGAGAAATGGTGACTAGTATATCTTCTACCTTGACACAGGCCCTACAGATAGCCTTATTAGAACAGCAGGAGGACATGTGTCTGAACGTTTGGCACTTAAAACATCTCATCAGGGAGGAGGGAAATAAGGCCTGACATCATATCTATTGACCATGACCTCAACCCTTTCTGGCAAAATGTTGCCTTTGAAGGCTACAATAAAAGCTCCTGTGTTCACTCTATTATCCTTGGATCCCCTCTGGATGTGGTGAATAAAATGGACTCCATGTTGCGCCAGATTAGTACGCAGCTCTTCATCAGTTTGTAGCATTAGGTCCCGACGAAAGGTAATACCTTGAATTCTATTAGGTTTTTATGAAGAGAAATGGTGACTAGTATATCTTCTACCTTGACACAGGCCTTAAGTGCCCGTGATTGGTCAGTGTGCGATGTTTTGATCAGCAAACACCCATTTCTCACCTTCTCTATTGCTGCAACCCCCAAAACTGATCGTTGTAGCGAAAGATTCACCATTAGTTTTGGAAACACACCAAGAATTATGCAAACTGTCCACTCCAATCCTCCTTAGCTGGCTCTTGTCTTGAGACATGGTCAAAGACAGAAATGCCATAGGATTGTAAACCTCTGCATTAAAATCACTGTTCCTGACTGCTGAAATGACCGTATTGGTATGGCCACTACTAAGTTTGATTCATTTCATTGCTGGCCATCTGCCCCAATGACACTCACTGATCGGAAGCTCTCCCCGTGGGCACTATCCCACCAAGGCAAAAGGCACCTGGCACAGCAGCCATTGCTTGGAATCCTGGTGCCCTGAAGTGGGTAGATACATACTCCTAGGCTGACACAGGGAGGTTACAGATCAGGCATCTGCAATGCGATCCCTACATTGTCTGGGGGCTACAACCCAGGGTACATGACAAACCCTCCACGACGGACTGGCTACCCCGCTGGATTTTGAGTGCAAACATAGATTCACTCGATTAGCAGGTGCAAAAGGTAACAGTGCACAGTGAAGAGTTAAAGCACCACAGTAAAGCTGCATTCAAAATGAGGGATTTGTCGCTTGGACTTGTGCCTAGCACGTGTAGCCAATGAGGTATCGCACATGTTGCAAGTTCCCGTGACATGATTATGCAACACGATGCTAGAATTCCAAGAAGTATTTTTCGCACTTGTGCCTGTACCTTTTCACTCACTGACAACGCGGCACAAATCCCACATACATATTCTACTGGGCATGCACATCCACGTGAGAAGTCATTTCGCAGGCATACTCATGGTGTTTTGTCTCGCGTGAAAGTAATCAGCTGTGTAAATTCAGCAGCAGTCTGTGAAGATGGATTGGACAAATAAATAACACGGTTAAACTAGTTTAAGAATTTCACGAAAGACGTTCGTTATGGGGTCCTACATTCCCATATTATAAAAACTGCATCTCCAAATGCAAAGCACTTCCCCAACTTGCTTCTTTGTTTGGCATTTCAGATAAAGAACTGGACAGTAAAATTCAGAATCTGAGGTCAGATGTTCATTATGGAGGACATCAGAATTTGGTACTGAAGAGCTGTGTGTATCGAAGTGGTATGCCTGATTCGCTGCTCTTCCAGGTGAACAACGTCGCCAGTGAGAACGCTGATGTCAGCTGCTGCTGCTGCTGCTGGGCACGTGTGTCTGAATTAGGTCATGGTAGACATCTATGAAGATATTTTTCTCCGCATATGCCAGGTACAAATCTGTTGAATGTTGCTTAAGGCACCCTTCCTCAAATGGGCCACACTTCTGTAAAATCTGGAAAGTGGAGGTCAAACCCAAAATTGTGACCACAATTTAAAAAGGAAAAAAGGTGAGGGGAAAAGTGTAAAAAAAGAAAGTGAAAATAGCAAAAACCTTCAGAACGCCAAACAACAGTTAAAATAGCAAGGTAAAAACATGACCAAATAAAAAGAGTCCTATTAGATGCCTCTTACGACAAGCAAGGAATGGCCGTATGTGTATTCTAGCTCCTGACACCAAAGGGTGTCTCTGTTACCATAGTTAATTAATTAATTTACACTGAATTTGAAATCAGATTCAAATACTGCCCCCTCCCCCCCAAAAAAAGAGATTTGCATTATGTTCAATTCCTGTTCCAAATAACTGCTTTAACCAACTACAAATAACTATTAAGTTGAATTTTAGTTTTATTCTGACATGTTTAAGTGTTAATTATTCCAACTTTTCATTCACAGATTAACTCTTCCATGAAAACAAGAGCCACATGGTAAACAGAAAAATTTGTTTTGTTCTGAAAACTACACAGCTGCTTCGAACAAAACCATGGGATCTGGCAGACCAATTTTGCCTGACCACTCTGGCTATCAGCCACATATTATTTTCATTGATAGCACTGTAAAACTAAAATTCAGACTTTTTCAGTATTTTATCAACTTATTTACAAAGTGCTGGATTTATAGCTTTTGGAATTGCAAAACCCTTGACATTAAATACTGGCTTCTAATAGCTTTATTTCGAATTACACAGTCATCATATTAATACCAGCTTCATATTTAGTTTAGAACATTTTACACTGCCATCAGCTCATTTCAGTCCAAAAATGGAATCAAAACTGCAGGAGCTCCAAACCGATGCCTTTGTAATTGCAAATCCAAGATGCAGTGATACTTACACTAAGCGAGTGCTTCAGCTGAATTATGTTAACACTTAGGTGTGATTTCAGCATCAGTACATTAGAGGGAAAAAACCATATTGTAAAAACCATGTTATATCTTTTATTCAGATCAAAATAGAATTTCAATGCAAAGAACTGTGTGTGAAAAAACACCACCTAGTTACATGTTAAATTTGCTTTCTGCATGCAAGGTATACGGAAACTTCTTAATTAAAAAGTAATCTCACCTGCTGGGATGTGGTAAGGTATATGTCCACCAAGAGCTTCCTGTGCACGCAGAAATTGTTGGTACATGATTTGTGGGTGCACGTAATGCAAATCATGTGTTGCAGCTGAGCGAATGTGATGTGGAAAAGGCACATGTTGCACAACCTCCCCCTGCCAACAAAAATGTTAATGCTTAAAAATGAATTTATTACTATCTAATGACATTCATATCCTTTACAGCATTTTCTAATCTATCACATGCAAAGTACAAACATGCTAATATTTTTATTATGATATATGCAATAAGCCATTTCATAGCAATAATACTTTGTACTTTGAAAACTACATAAAATTACGAATGTAAACTTGTATCATAAAATATCCTAACCACATAAAAAGGTTACATCCAAAATATGTGAGAATCTCTTAGGCAGGTAACTACAGCATTTGGTACAAAATCTGTAAAAAAGTTGACTACTGTAGAACATACCGCAGTACGCAATTTAAAAATTGTAACTGTTGCTATGAAAATGTTCACAGTGGTTATATAAGATGGAATGCTTAACTGGTTTATATGTGGTGTCAATTCTTTCCCACAGTAACATTGTTTCACTGTTGTGAACAGAGCTGATGGTGACATCAGAATTATGTACGTAACAGGAGGATAGGGCTGAGGATGACACAGTGGCAAGTCAGTACTGTTGGGCCTTCAAGGCCTATCTGGACAGTGTTTGCCTTTTTTAGGATAATGAAAGAAACCTAGCAACAGTTCAAGAAGAAGTATCTCAGATAATGATACTGGGTTGAATCGGAAATGAAGGGCATCTTTCAGTGGTGTAACAAGATTGTATGACAGAGATTATACACTGGGCTGCTAAACATGCATGCTTCAGAAACTAAAATGTCTGCCATTAAAAGAAAACACTTAAAATGTAGAAGTGAACCTACAACATTACCTTCCAATTTTATATTAGTTTTAAATATTACAATATTTTTAACCTTAAAACATAACTTTTAAAATCATTCATTAAATTGGAAAAAATATTCTACTAACAATGCAGAAATGCTACTGGAGTAATAACAAAATAGCACAAAGGTACATGAAGATTAGGGGTTCATGCTTGTTTGTGATGAAATCGTAAGACACAATGTGCAATTGAGTCAAACTCTGCTAAGCACACTTCCTAGAGTGACATTTTTTGGAATCCAGTTTATAGACACAAGTGGCGTTCAAAAAGTAACGCAACACATTTTCTTCTGAAAGCAGGTTAGTTTTATCCAGCATTCCAATACACCATATTATTCCCCACTCTTCTGGTTACAAAACCCCATTTTTCAACATAATCTCTGTACAATGTGAAGGCCAGAAGCCACCTTACTAGAGGGAGGATGGGGGGTGAGCTGTTTGCTTGCATGGCACCAGTCTACAGGTCGACATCAGAGCCAATGTTTTGCTGCATCAATAACCTTCAAATCATCCACATACTGCCACACATGTGCTGCATCCTTCACTGAGCCAGACATGTGAAAGTTGGAAGGTGAGAGAACTGAGCTACAGTTTGTGAGCTTCTCTCAGGTGTGCAGACTTACGTAAGGCCTTGCATTGTCATGGAAAAGGAGAAGTTCATTTGCATTTTTGGGGTGACAAACATGCTGAAGTCATTTCGTCAATTTCCTGGGGGTAGCACAATACACTTCAGAGCTGAACATTGCACCATGATGGAGGACATCACACAAAATAAGCCCTTCAGAGACCCAGGATACTGTCACCATCATTTTACCGGCTGCAGGTACAGCTTTGAACTTTTTATTCGGAGGATTGGTGGTATGGCACCACTCTGTGGATTGCTCATTTGTTTCCAGTTCAAAGTACGAACCCATGTTTCAACACCTCTGACGATGTTCAACAAAAAATTGTCACGACTGGCCTCATAATGAGCAGCAGTTCCTTACAGATAGTCCTTCATTGCTTTTTATGGTCTTCTTTTAAGTGGTGATGAACCCAGTGGGCACTGACCTTTGGGTACATCAACTCGTGGACAAGTATGTCAACATTACTAACACAGATGTCCAGCTGTGCGGTGAGACATATGATTGTGATATGTTTATCACCTAAGATGCGAGTGTCCAAATGTTCCAACACTGTAGAAGTCACAGCTGTGTGCGACTGGCTGACCCGAGGGAGATTGGGCACATTTGTGCGACTGTGCGAACCTTGTTGCGATGATAGATGCCCCGCCCAACAGCACAATGTGCTTTTGTTCACAGCCAGGTCACTGTAGCCATTTTGCAAGTGCCTCTGAATATCTGTGATGCTCTGGTTTCCTGACAAATGAAATTTAATGACAGCTCTCTACTTGGAATACACTACCGTTACAAATGTTATTTTGAAGGCTATGTATGGTGCCGTCACCTATCGCAACTTCATTAACTATAGGGGCTAAAGAGGGAATATACCACGATGTACCACAAAAAATTCTTAATTTTTTCAACTGTAGTTGGCAGAGAAAAAAAGTACTGCATTACTTACTGAATGCCCCTCGTAATATCACTAAATCCAGGACAATCTGGATGATTAGGTCAAAGAAACTCACTAACATCCCAACTTTCTTAGTACAGAGCTCTGGTTTAATTTAATAAAAGCTAGAGAGGCATCTACTGTGATTTTTGGATGATCCATCCTGATGTTTAAACAAAGTAATTTCGAGAAAACATGGAAAACGTACAACAGAGTGGGCAAATAGGGATTTCAAAGCATCTCTTTACACATAAATTTTCCACTTCACTTGTTGGTAGTTGAAGGCAAGTCAATGCAAATTTGTATATCCATGAACTTGCTATACAGGGTTGCAAAAAGTTGAGGAATTTCACGATTTTCACTAACGCAGTCTGTAAAGCAACAACACACTCCATCCACTAGTTTCATGAGTCAGTGAAAAACTGTTGAGCACTACAACAATGACAATATGCCAGTCACTTTTTGTAACAACTGACAGCAAATTATGCAGCACATGTTCCATTGTATACAGCAACAAAGGCTTCCATGATGAAAAAGGAAGTTGCTAAATGCAATTCAGGATGGAAACAAAATAATAAGTTACACAACAAAGACAATTACTACTTTTAGTTATTTAGATGGGGAAGAAGCTGCGATCTGTCTAAGATATATGTTTGCTTCAAGGAGATAATCTGCAATGAAGGCTTCATTCTACTAGAAAATGTTTTCATGTATTTCATATTCTCATGTTAGAAAATATGACAAGGAGTTTAAATGAAACATAAGTGGAAATTTTTTACTAATATTGCAGAAGCTGCATTCGTTAGATGTAAGTAACCATGTATAATGAATATATTAAATTTTTTCCATTTTAATTAATTGAAATTTGCCCCCGTCCCGACCTCCTCCCCTCCACACACACACACACACACACACACACACACACACACACACACACACACACAACACCCTACCTGTCTACCGCATATCTTATCTCTCTCTCCATTCTTGTACAATATTGAACAGAAGTTCATAATAAATACAGCAAAGGAACTATCACTTAACAGAAGCTACAAAGAAAAGAACTTCAAGCACCCCTTACTTATCTACAGTAGCCCATAAGAAAAGTAGTTCCAGAACATGTTGATGAGGAAAGATATAATTTTCATTTTCATGCTGTAAGTTCACAGTTTCCATGCAAATACAAAGCAAAGCACAGCAAAGCTAAGCTTCAACACTCTCAACACATATATTACCTGTCCACCATGTTGGTGTGCGGGTGGGGGGCTGTGATGCCGAGTGACGACAAACTGAGGGTTGGGAAGCAACTCAGCTACCACCCCTGCCGAGCCCGCATGCTGCCACACACAACCCACAACCACGTTAGTAGCCTAAGCGAGCCTTGTCTGCCTGGGGCTGTCCTCACATTCAATTTGCATTTCTGACAGATTTGATGGTTAATTATATACTGAGATATAATTTTCAGAAGAAAGTACTGCAGTTACTAGATTTTCACTAACACTGACGCTGATTATTTAAGCTAAATATCTTTCCCAATACAATTTGCACATGTCAAAAAAAGATGTGCACAAGACACGACAACTGCTATTCTCTGTCAAAACAGAAGAAAGTGCCTACACAAAACAACAAAAAAGTGAAGTCAATGTTTAAAAATGGGATGACCGAGTAAAAGCTTTTGTCTTCCCCTTGCCAGCCCCAGGCAGAAGAGTTATAGAAAAGAAATGCAAACACAGCAGAAATAAAAGCCACCATTAAGTGTTAGTTGAAATTACTATCATAACAATAAATGACAAATTCTGGTTAATTTCTGAAGGAACTCCTTTTATGTCACTCCTAAATGAACAAAACTGTATGTTATTGTTATTCTCTTGTACTGTTAGACAATCAGAAAAACATCACACTCCAAGCAATAAGGACAATCTCTAAGAGTATGCTGCTGTTTATCTCCTAAAATATACAATCCATGTCAAGGACCTATTTGGTCACTATAGTTCTGACAAAGGTTGTGGACGAGGCAACATCAAGATGCAATGAAAGTGTCAAGCAAGCACATAATAATACGACTACTAATAGCAGTAATTATAGTAATGATAATGATGATGATGATCACAGAAATGGCATAGGAAAGGTTGCTCATTTAATTTAAGAACTGCTATTTCAGTCACTCAACTGACGTTGTCGTATGGACAAAAGCTTTCTATACACTAAAGTTTAGTGAACATTACCAACGCAGTAGCTCTTATTTAGTTACTTTACAATGAAATAACCATGATCTGAAAATTGGATGATAAGAAAACTGCCAATCATTACTTACCTTCAGGAAGAGACATGTTTAGTGCTGCTAATAAACACAGACACAAGTAGTGATGACATTCTGTTAGCTTTCTGAGCTATCAGTTCCTTCCTCACGGAGGAAAGAGGCATAGTTTGGGGAAGGGTAAAAAGGAAGGACACATCACTCAGATCCCAGGATGAGAGGGACCCATTTGTAATGAGGGTGAGGATAGACAAAGATATCACTTTTATGGGAGTTCATCAGCATTACCACAAATTTCACCCTTAAAGGTAAGTACTGGTCAGCAATTGTGACTCATATTTGTTAATTTCTTCAACTGAATTTTCCTTTGTACAGTTATAAGTAAATTATGATTCTCAGAAGAAAATAGATTATACAATACTTGGGCTATCATGCATTTACAAAAGATATTAAGCATTAAAAACTCACGAGAGATGCTTCATAAGCAGGAACAGGCATCCCGGCTTGCATAACTTGTCCTCGTGACTGAGGGCTGACACTCGGAACTACAATGCAGCTTGTCATTGATTCTTCCACTTTTGAGCCATCTATTACTGGTTTTCCATGATGGGTAAGTGGCACCTAGAAGACGGATGCAGAATTATAATCTTGTTCCTTTTACTGTCAGCAGTTTTGTACTAAGTAACAATGTGCAAAGACAAACAATAATTGGGAGCAAAGCATCTATCTTTTTCTGTGGCAGATAATTGTTTAAACAGAAGGCTTTTCTGAATAAATAGACACAAAACAGTTTTATAACACAGATTAAGGTGGAAAATGATAAAGAGAAACTTACTGCTCGACAATCTTCCGATACACTACTGAATTATTGCATCATATTGGGAAAGTGTGGCGAAGATTTTTAGAAGATAAACATTTGCAAAAATACATGAAACTATCAAACAGCTACAGACCTTAGCAGATTTAAGATGACGAGCAATAAGACAATGATAACTCAAACAATACGACTCAGTTTCTACTCCCAAATTCCTCCACACCTACAATGACGTAGCTAGTAACTGTGTGACTGCATCACATGAAAACATTACATTCATAAACTGTGCTTACTGGACCACAATAATATAAATTATCATTTTTCTATACAGTCTTTATCATGCTCTATGATTCAAGTTCTACAGTGTTTTTTTACAAAAAAAAATAATTCTGTTTATAAATTCATTTCTTCACCTGCTGCCTGGCACACATTTCCCCCCCACAAGGTGATTTCACATGCCTGAGCTTATAGAAGAAAGTTTCAGGCAAGTTCACATCATGTGTTTATCCAAAGAAACATTAAAAATCAGGTTGTCAAGTTATCACAATTGTTGCACGGGCAATACAGGATCCTTCATTGTCATGCTGCCAAATGAACCCTTCAATCGGCAACACACATCACTATGAATTGGTAGCAGCTTAAAGAAGAGCTTAAGATGTTACAATAGTTTCTCTTTTAATCATCTTGTGGTCCAAGAGTTTGCTATATTTATCCATGGATTCACATTTTGTCCTCAGGAATAGGCCTTCCAAGGAAGTCATTAGTTTGTAAATCAAAAAATCACTCCTCCTCAACATTGCCACAACTGTTTACGTTTGGGAGTCAAACTGTTTGGTATCCATCTACCAATATTTAACACTTTTATCATAATGGGATGAGCAAAAGCAATTCAACTTGTTACGGTTCATTCAATAACACTTGGAGGTTCGAACACTGTGGTTTCAACACCCAACTGTTGTGTTCTTATAAGAAAATGGCTGTCAAAAACACATCAATGACTGAATGAAATTTTTGTAAGTGGCTTTTGATTACAAAGAAAGCTTCAAGTCCATTGATCCCTTCAATTACTTGTACTTCACACAACCACAATGTAACATGCAGAAGTAGACAAATTCTGAAAAGCATATTAATACTGAGTGAGCATTTAGCATAAGAAACTGGCTTCTGTGTCCACCCACAAGCTGATTCTCAGATGTTGCCCATCTGGGTCATTCTAGAACTGAAGGGTTTGCTGCAGAAAGGGGGTAGCTCCATTGCAGAGGTGTCTGTAGTTAAATGCACTATTTTGTGGCAAAACAAAACAAAAACAGACACTCTCTCTCATTCATTTTGTCCAAAAAATGACATAATTCCCATTGGTCGTTATTTTACTATAGAAAATGTGGAACTCCCTGTCTCAACAGTTTGTTGCAAGAAAGGCATAACTTGTTGAGTTATCTATTTGTTGCATCTAAGGTCTGTTACGGTTTGTTTACAGGAATGTTATGAAACAGTGCACATTATTCAAAGAATGATGAGTGATTTGGAAGAGGAAAGACGATTCTCTATGTCTAGAAATTTATACAAGCCTGTTGCAAATAGCAATTGTTGTTTCAGTCCCAACCTCTCTTGAAACATGGTTTCTCCCTGCATTCCTTAGCCCTAAAAAAAAAGTGCTGCTCTATCGCTACTGGTATTTTAACACTTAAGTTTCTTGCTATTAGCCCACACAATTTGCCCTTACTTTCCTGGTGAGGTGAGAACCATGCCTTGTGTAACCTTACTTAATAAGAGAGTAAAGAAGAGAGATGCAAATGTGTGATTCTGTACCAGTATCAACTCCAAATTAAAAATCCTGACCAGAAAGATAAAACTACATTGATCATGGCAGCATATTCAATATGTCTATGCCTTGAAGCTGTCTGTATATTTACCTTGTCATACATTGTATTGTATTGTATTGTATTGTATTCAAGATCTCTGTCAATACTATTGCTTACCCATCCATTAAAACCTACGCCTTCCTTGGTAAAATCCCTACTTATTAATTATGTTGATCATGTAGATAACAGAAATAGCAGACAGAATTTTTCTTCTCGAGACTATGAACATAATTCCAGCAACTGACAAAGTGTGAGTGCAAATATTAATAATTTTAATGTTACACAGTACTTATTTACTATTAAACAATCTGTTCCATATTCCTCCTGCTTTCCTCTTAAGAATGTAGAACATGTAGGATGTAATGGAATTGGCAACATTACAGAAAATGCTACGAGGTCATACAATGGACTACAGATAATGCACCATGTGAGCCATATGTACAGAGCATGGATGTGAAGATTAAAAAATATAATTCTGTTGGTAAAGCTAAAATAAATGTTTTACTTCTCATTAAATAAAATATAATGTGTGTATATTGTACTTTTTTATGAAACTCAATTGCTGAGAGTTAACAGAACAACTGTATTGTGGCAAGTAAGAGGTAGTTCCATGCACCATGGAATTTGGAAGACATATTTTCGTGTGAAAATACTGGGCTAATATGTATTTAAAAAAACCACCCACATCAAAAAGAAGCTTTCCACACAAATTAGAATTATGATTTTTTCAAAAGTTTTTTGTGGTGTATGGAAAACTTTGAAAACTGGAGTTACTCCATTCCGCAGCAAACCTTTCAAATGTAACTGTCTACTGATCTCAGCAGATCACATTTTGTAAATTCCATAGTGTTTCCTCAAGACAACTGCTCAGCAGCATCAGGTGGTGACTGCTGCTTACTACTGTCAATTAACAACTGCTTCCAGGAAATATTGTGGAATTTACAAAACACAATTCAGCAGCAGACTCAAAAGCCGTATAATGAACATACCCACTGGGAAAGACTGAAGAGGCACAGGTAATGATTTATTAACTATCACTGTACGCTTGATCTCTTCCTTGTGAGGCACTTGAGAACCACAGATATCACACTGCAAAGTCAATTCATTTAATTTTTTTCTGAGTGTCCTATTTTTCTTGTATAAAGGTAAAGTAGTAACATATGTCACAATACAGTGCAAAACAATGTAATTTTACGCAAGTTATAGCACTTTTATTTTGTTCTAGTATGCCAAGAGAAATGTGTCTCTCACCTGAGGCTTTGCAATATTTCTTGAACTGCTAGCACCCGCTACTACAGGCTGCTGGCTAGAGTGATGAGGTGCATTAGACTTGAGTGGTGGGCTAGCAACAGCTCCTGTCGGTATTGGCTGCTGCTGAACTTGCTGTACCTGATGCCCTTTGTGGCCAGTAACCTGACTCACTGGGACACTAAACTGCTTTGTAGCAGCCTGGAGCAGGTGTGCCTTTGGAGCAACTGGTGTAGGGCTGGGTGACGGCGGTCTACGCGTGGTAACTGTACCGGGACTCACCGTGGTGACTGCAGCTCCCTGAAGTAAGTGGAACTTTGGATTGACAGGAGGTGGTCTAACGACTGGCTGCGGTTGAGCTGGTTGCTGAGGCTGATGTTGGGGAGTAGAGGGTATCTGCTGTAGTGGCCTGATGGGAACAGCAGCAGTAGGCACAGTAACTGCAGCCTGTTGTGGACGGAGAGGAGTGACGGTCTGGTGTGCTGGAGTAGGCTTTGGTGGTGCAACTGTGACAGCCTGTTGCAGTACATGAGCCTTCAGTGTTGGTAATTTCTGTGGTGGTGTTGCTGTGGATGGTGGTACCGCTGAAGATAACGGTGCCACTTTACATACTATTGTCGATTTGACAGATGCTGTTACAGAAGGTACCGGAGGTGTAGCACTTGGCGGTTTCTGAGGTGGATTGGATATTACTGGAACATGTGATGTGGCTGGTGCACGAACGGAATCTTCTTCAGAGGCTGGAGTGACCTGCATTAAAAATAAACTGTCACAAAAAGGTTCCGCAAAAGAAATCAGAACAAAAAATCAAATATAATTTATGACATCAAAGTAATAAAATGTATTTCTAGGAATGAAAAAAGAACTGCAGATAGCACCACAGTTAACAGAGACTGATTTTGTGATCTAGGTTGGGAGACACTGCTTAGAATGAAACACGTTACACTCTTAAACATGTGTACCTGATTTTGGCGTACTTGACTGTTATGACAAAATGAACAGTACACTGAAATTAACATGAATTATATTAGTACCATAGATATGACATCCTATCGATGACAAAGTTGGTAAAGAAAATTAGTACTGATACTGACAGATACTGCTTTACGATCGCATCTGTAGTTCACAAACTTTTGTGGTATATTTCATAAAAGAAATGATATCTTATGATTACATGAAGTAAACAGCGATGCTGAAGGAACAGCCCTATAAATTATTATCTTGCAATTGGTCTCTACAAATTAATTATCAATTTCAACTAGGCCATAAATTGCACCTTGCAAAGGACTTAGCTACATAAAATAATGATAAATTATAGCTATACTCATAATACCACTAGACTCAAAACAATAACAACAATGGAAATTCCTTGATAGAGCAACATGTAAAAGAGAGGAAAGGCAACCACTAACCTATAGTGAACCAATGCATGAAGCACAAAAAACCCACAACAGCAAACAGCACTCGCACTACTTCCCGACCACAATCAAAAGTGCACACACCCACACATCATCGCACAGACACCAAAACTTACACTCCCATGGCCACAATAGTGAAGGTTTGGGTGTCTGTGTGGTTAAGTGAGAAATGTGTGTACTCTAGAAAAAAAAAAAAAAGCCAGTGCTCAAAAGCTAGTGTGAGTGGTGTTTGGTGTTGCGTGTTTCAGCGCTCTACACACTAATCCGCAATATGTGAGCAGATGTAAAATGAGCTATTAGTGCCTTAAAAGCTACACCATTAACCTACTGAAGACAATCTCAAAGGACAATCAAATATCCAATATACTTTCTTTCATAAAGAGTATAAAAAAAGGAAGAAAAAGAAATCAAGTGTCTCACTGACAGTAATGTCATGAAGTATGAAGCACAAAATTACTTGAACAAGAATGTGGCACCAAACTGGCAATGATCATATTTGAGGAACAATAACAGCACTTAGCTGATGCGATTAAGAGAAACAGCAGGAGAATTAAATCACAAAAGCAGTTCCACCATGTTAACAATTCAGTATAAACGAAGCAAAATTTTAGTCATAAATAAAAGTGTGCTGGGGGGGGGGGGGGGGAGTTGTGAGTTTAACAGGTAAGTATCTATTCTTTAAGATGAACTTGTCACACAGGTAGCTACGGTGTCATGGAATAAAACTGCCGATCATATTCATCCCTTTACTCATTTTTTCTTTTGAGACATTTTTTATAGCATCCAACTTCACTGTAAAGATTACGTAATTAAATCAAGAAACATATGACATGAGCAAACAGCTACAATTATATCTAGCATATCAAAATTCAATTGATATGCTTTACAATAGTACAATAAAGGAAGAAATAGCAATCACTGAGATGAGTACGTCCTACTGGCAACATTTAATAATTTGATTTTGCTGTCGAAACATTCAGCCTTTCTGACTATTCATACAAACATATTAATTTATCAATAACCAACAAAGAGTAACTGTAAAGATTACGTAATTAAATCAAGAAACATATGACATGAGCAAACAGCTACAATTATATCTAGCATATCAAAATTCAATTGATATGCTTTACAATAGTACAATAAAGGAAGAAATAGCAATCACTGAGATGAGTACGTCCTATTGGCAACATTTAATAATTTGATTTTGCTGTCGAAACATTCAGCCTTTCTGACTATTCATACAAACATATTAATTTATCAATAACCAACAAAGAGTAAAAACTGAAAATTAATAAATAAGTTTACTTACTTTAACAGGAGGTGATGGCACCAGTGGTTTCTGTAGTACTTCGTTTGCTGCCAGTTGTGGGACACTGAGCTCTGAAGTAACTGAAGGTGGCTGTGTAGTGGTAACTGTTGACACAATGGAAGTAGCATTCAATGCAGCAGTTGTCACAGGAACGTATTGTCCTTCCTCAGACTCCCTGAAAGGTATTAGCAGTCCAGTAACAGGGTCAATTAGAGTCACTGGTTCTGCATCAGTTTCAGAATTCTTTTTGCTATCGGCAGATTTTAAAGAATCTGTTTCTTTCACAGGTGGTTTCAAGTTATTTTCTTGGGAATTAATGTCCAGAGGGACATCTGATTTTTCTACAGCGTCTCTATTTTCACCACTATTCAAAGGTGATGTTTCTGAAGACTTAGGGCAAGGTGGATCATCATCAAACTTATGCTTCTCATCCGAAGATTCATCTAGTATCTCCGAAACTCCACGTTGCTGTGAACCTTTCCTTGCACCTCTTGGGGATTTTCTAACTTCAGGACATGGGCGGGAAACTACAGCATGGTTCTGCCTAGCCGATCGACGTGTCATAATGGGGCCTACACTGCCAGCAGCTGTGGTTGCCGAAATGCTGGCAACAGTAATAGAAGAAGTAGTAATATTGGTACTTGTGGTAGTTGTAGTGCAAGTAAGGGCAGTTGTGGTGGTGGTGGTGGTGGTGGTGGTGACGGCGGCGGCAGCAGCAGCAGCGGCGGCGGCGGCGGCGGCAGCAGCAGCAGCAGCAGCAGCAGCTGCTGCAGCTGCAGATCGTGTTACTGTCCCACGAACAACATCTTCGATAACATCGTCAACTGTATTTCTAGGACCATCTCGTTCTTGTAGTCGACGAGACTTGCGTGTCGTAGCAGCAGATGCAGGAGTGGGAGGTGAAGGAAATTCTTCTCGTACATCTAAGACTGGTGAAGGTGCTGGGGAAGGTAAAGGTTTTGTTGTAACTGGAACTTCTTTCGTAATTGCACAAATATTTGGTGTTGCACCACTGACAGGACTTTTGATAGTAAGAATTAGACGTGGTCGGCCCTTTTCAGCACTCGTATTTCCTTCTTCTTCAGAGTCATCATGAAATTCATAGACATCTGTAGTAAGTTTTTTGCCTGTTTGGCCACTGGAATCAATGCCTAATGATTTATTGCTTCTATGAGCACGGCCACCTCTTCTCGGAGAGGTAGATGTCGGCAGCAGGGGCAATGTGACTGGACTCACTTCACGTTTTTGAAGTCTAGTTCGTCTAGTTGTCACACCAGATGCCACTCTGGATGCAGCTGCTTTACGTCTGCCACCGTAACCTCTGCGCCCCCTCCTAGTTCCACGCGGCACGCCGACAGAATTGTGACACTGCCTAGTCTCAATAATTTCACGTTCAGGTGACAATGTTGAAACATGTGACTGGTCTTGATCCTCTGTAGTGTAACCAGAAGGTGCTCTACACTCCGACTCTGCAGTGGGAGACGACACTGAAAAGCTGTCATTCTGTTCTTTTTCAGTTTCAAGGGCAACGTCTTGCTTTTCTTCATCTTCTTCTTCTTCATCATGTTTCTCATTAACAGTTGCTGTCACAACCATATTACCACTTATCTGAGATTCAGGTGTGTCGCACGACTTCTGCTGCATATCTGATTTAACTTCCCTTTCAGTATCCTCTTGCTTAATATCTAATTTACCTTCTGCTGCTTCAATCTCATTTACACCACTGAACCATGCTTTGGTATCATTCGTCACATCAGGCTTATCTGCAACTTTATCAAATGGAGGTACATCTTCCACAGAACAAAGAGCATCCACTTTTTTAATCACAGAGTCTATGTTCACCTCTTCCTTAGCCGTCCAGAAATCTTCATTCTTTACTACATCTATCAAATCTGCTTTTTCACTGAAATCATCCCTATCATTCGTCACCATGCCGAAAGTATTCACAGATTCATCCTTATCCTCAACTGGCTTAAGTTCAGGAAACAAACATTTATCTTCCTTTGCCCTATTCTGCAGGCTGTCAGTTTCTTTAATTACTGACACTAATTCAGTTTCTTTCTCTTTGTAAAGTTTAAAACTTGTCTGTGTATCATCTGAAAGCCCCTGAGTCATAGAATCAGATGCCAATAAATTAGTCACAAAATCATTATCACTTTTCATATCATTCTCTGACTCTGAAAAGTCTGATTCTCTGGTGTCAATTATCAGGTCCGATTTAACACAAACATTTGAGTTATCAACGCATGTTACTTCTTCACCTGCTTCACTCTGTTTGGGTGATGGCATGATGGCATCAGTGTCTTTTAGCTCTTCTGTGTCCACACATTCCTTTACTTCAGGTGATTTTGCCTCCTGAACTGATGCCTCAGATGTGCATATTTCAGCACCTGTGTCCTGCTTCTCAATATTTAAACAATGTTTTTCTGTATCTTCTGTGACACACTCATCCAATTCATAACTTTTCTTTTCAGTTTCCTCTAAACCACAGTGTTCATTCTTTACACTTTCACATGCTGGTTGTTCATCTTTTACAGGTTCCATGTCATTCAGTTCAGTTGCAGAACCACCATCAGTTTTAGTGTCAGGCTCTGGTGTATGAAACTGATCTCTGTCACTTATAGTTTCCACAGATGGCTCTTCCACAGTTCCATCAACATTTGCTATAACACCATTTTCTTCAGAAGATTCGCCATCTGGGGACTTCTCAACATCAATTTTATCATTTTCGTACAGTTCTGGGGTATCTTCAATGCCTTCTGCCTGAACAATTTCTTTGTCTACCTCTAGTTCTGTTTGTAAAGGACTGCTAGGTGCTGACACAGTCACATTATTTTCTGTGCTTTCTTTAACATCCACCTCAGGTGTTATTTGTTCTACCAGTGCTTTTTTGTTGTCTTCAGATATAAGTGGTGAATGAGGTTTAGTTTCCAAATGGATATCATCAGTTGCCTCATTATCTGCATCCAATTCAGATCTTGGAGATGACTGGTTTTCTGGCAGTAAAGATGAAGGTAATTCAGGTGGTAGGGCCTCAGTCGTCATCGCTGTTGCTGTATCCAAACTATCTTCCGTTTCATTCTTGTTTGTCTCTTCTTTTTCCTCACAAACTAAATCACTTGTTGGAGGTTCTTTCGATTTAACTAGGGAGTCATTCTGAATAGCTTGTACAACTTCTGGCTCAGGCAAGGGTTTTAGCATAGGAATAGTGCTTTCTTCAAACTGCTTCTCTGATGTTGTTTGATGCTGCCTGTAAAATGATGGAGACAGATCAGGTGTTTTAGGCAATCCAGAGAAATCCAAACCATCTGGTGTTCTAGGGTTGTCATCATTACTAAATCTGAGGCCTGTATAATTTTCTTCTATATTATCCTCTGTATCTGTATCTATTTGCAGATCTGGTTCTGACTGAGGAGTATCTGGTTTCAAGTCAATAAGTCCTTCAACTGCCTGTCTAGTCTCCTCCTCTTCATCTGTTGGCAACTGTGGCTCCGGTGGATTTGTCACAGCAGTACTTGTAGGACTGCTGTTACCATCAGCCACATAGCACTCACCAAACCCTCCACCAAAAGATTCCCCTAGCAGAGCAGCCACAGCATCTTCAGTTTCCTCTTGAGAAATTACTGCCCGTGGTTTTTCTTCTTCTCCGTTCAAACTATCAGACTCAGTTTTTGGTATTTCTTCCACTTTGTTGCCATCATTAATTTTAACGGCATCTACTTTTGGTTCTTCAAATTCAGAAATGCTTTTAACAGCATTTTCATGTATTGTGTCATCAATATCAGCACCAAAGCCCGGAATAAATTTTTCTGGTTTCTTTTTCTCAATAGATTTTGCTATAGTAGGTGAAAGTTTACACGATGAACTGATTATTGACTCTCTACATTGCAGCAAAGCATGAGAATTTTCCGAAATCATAGCTAATGATCCTTTGACTACTGGTGGGCTTGGTGGCATTTCAAGATTGGGTAGAGGGGGAGGAGACTGCAACTGAGGTTTGCTCTCCTCAGACACAGATGTTACACTTAACCTTCTTTCAGGTGATTTCAAAGATACTTTGTCATGATGGTGGTGGTGATGGTGATCACGGCGATTCTGTTTCTCTTCTTTTGACTTCTTACGTTTCTTCTTCTTTTCTTTTGTTTTCTCTGGCAGTACAGCTGATGATCCTTCCAAGCTGTCATCACCATCTGTGAAATGAAATACGTCAGCATCTGCACTTGATTCTTGTTTTATTCCACTACCATCAGTTTTCAGGAAGTTGGTCTTTGTCAATTCATCATCAACAAAATCATCATCTAATAACTTTGCTTCCAAAGCTCTTCCTGCTTCAGCAAGGTCACCTGTTATACCTTCTTCTTCACGTAATTTTCTTTCCTTGCGTTTTTTCTCTTTCCGTTTCCTTTCCTTTTCTGCTGACCTAGGTAATATACTATCTGATGTTTCAAAGTGATCAATTTGTGAATTGAGTGTTGTATGATCAACATTAGAATCAGAGTCTGAGCCATATACTAATGAAACTTGCCACTTTGGAGACATCTGATCAAATACACTGTTTTGAAGAGCGTGTGATGCAGTTGACGATTTCACACAGTCATGCTCAGATTCATCAGACGATGGTCCAAAGATATCTTCCATTTTTTCTTCCCTTTTCAAGCTATTTTCTGGTTTTAATACTCCTTGTTCTGATTTTCCAGACTTCTTTTTGCGAATCTTCAACTGTTTTCCATCTGAGTCTATCAATTTTCCGTGACTCGACTTTCTCCTGTCTCTTTTATGCCTCTTCCGTTCACTGTCACTTTTTGCTTTTCCACTTTCTTCTATGATGCAGTTTTCTGTTTCTTGGGCTTCATATACATCCTTATCAGTGTTTCCAACATCCTCATTGTCTAGAATGCTCTTTTGCCGTTTCTGTTTCTTTTTGTGTGATTTCTTTCTCACAGTATCATTGCCTTTTGTAACACAGTTCCCATAAAATACAACCTTTTCAAGCTGAGGAGGTGGAGTTGATTCAGTTGGCTCAGCATCAGAAATATTTTCTAGTTGTGGCTCAATCTTGATTTGATTACATTTACTAGAAACAAAAGTATCTCCAAACATGTCATCCCTCTCAGAATCACTTTGTAGTTTCTGAACATCATCTGCAGAAGGATCAGTGAATATTTTTGAAATTTTGCTTCTGTTAAAATTCTTTTTAAATGGCTGCTGGTTTTCAGAAACAAAACTGCTTTTTGAAGATTCTACAATCAATATTTTATTGTTTTCTTCGTCTGAGGAATCTATAGATTTTATTTTAGCTTTTACACCATATCTGTTTAGCAAACTTAGTTTATTATCTTCATTAAAATTATTTCCCTTCATTGACTCGGCAAGCATTTTGCGGGTACTATCATCATCAGATGAATCTACAGCGACCTTCAGCAATTTCGATTTTGCAATTGACTTTCTGAATATAGCTTGCTTTTCTTCACTAAACATACTTATCTTGGTTGGTTCAGATGAGAATTTCCTCAGATTTTCGTCATCAGAAGAGTCAAGCGTACTTTTTTGTTGTTTACTTTTACTAATGACTTTTTTGAAGAGATTCTGTTTATCAAGAGCCACTTTTGTGTCTTCACAGACCAACTTTTGACTGCTTTCATCATTTGATGTATCCAAAGAAGTTTTGCAAATTTTGCTTGATCTTGATTTTTTCCCAATACCTTTGTCATCAACATCTGTATACACAGCATCTCCGTCACTTTCTGCTGAATAAATGTCAGAAACTTTAACAGGGTTACATTTGAATCTCGCAGCAGTATTGTCATCTTCAGATGTATCAGATATCAATTTTGATCGGCTTCCTTTCCTAGATGATGTGGAATGTTTAGTTTTTACAGAATTCTCATCCTCCTCACTTCCTTCCAATTTTATGTCTACTCTTTTGTTCTCTTTCAGCATTACTTTTCCTTGTCTCTGTTGCATATCAGAGTCAGAATCAGACTTAGTTATAGAACTTTCCTCCTTTTTCACTTTCACACCTGATCGCATCTTATTTGTTTTTACTTCCTCACAATCATAAGAGGAACGAGCACGAATATCATCTTCAGAAGAGCTGCTTATCATAAGCTTTGTTAACCTTTTGGTGGATTTATTACTTCGGTCCCTATCAGCATTGTCAGAATCAGAATCTTCATCCCATGATGTTGACCTCTTCTTCTCCTCGCGTTTTGCACGAGACTGTTTTAATAAATTGAACTTCTCTCTCATCTTTTCCTGACGCTTTTCTTCTTCTTGTTTCTGCATATTCTTAGTTGAGCGCGCTTTCACTTTGTCGTACATTGAAATGTATGCTGGCCCATCATCTATTATATCAAATATGGAATGCTTTTTGGGACCGTCTGCACAGTCATCCTCAGTATCTGAATCAGAATGACTGAACTCTTTCTTGTGGGCCTTTGAATCCTTTTTCCCTTTATGATCATCTTTGTTGGAAGCCTCATCCTTTTTCTTATCACAGCTATTTCTTTTTTCTTTCTCTTTTTTAATATTCTTTACCTTTTCTTCAACAACATCTGATGTTACAAACTCATCTTTTGAATTTCTCTTTTTTTCTTTCTTTTGATGTTTGTGTTTCTCTTCCTTATCTTCAGTCTCACTGTCTTCCTTCTTTTTTCCACTTTTTGGCGAAAAGTCCTTATCAACAGGAGATTCTTTATTAATTTTTGTATTATCCTTTTCTTTCAAGATTTCTTTTTCTACCTTATTCTTTCTCTTCTGTTTGTCCTTTGGTTTATGCTTTTCTGCATCTTCCTGTATTCTGATATCTTTCTCTCTCTTCTTGTCCAATTCATCTTTACCTTTTTTATCATCACGAATCTTATCTTCCAGCTGTTTTGTGAAACTCTTTTCATTATGACGAGGGCGTTCTGCACTACTTCGTTTACTGCTGCTGCTGCTTCGACCGCTGTCTTTTGAATCGCGCCTTTCTGGTATTTTGCGCTGATCAATACTAACAGCAGGTGAAAGTTTTATTCTTTTGGCATCATCTGGTACACTTTCTAGACTGTCTTGCGAGCTCATTCTACGCTTACAGCCAATGCTCGCAGGAGAACTGCTGTTACTTGTTCTATCTTTACGACGCTCTTTCCGCCTCTCTCTGTCTTCAGCATCTCTCTGCTGAAGGTCTGCAGATATACTGTCACGTCTTTTGTCCTTTTCAAAAATTTCATCCTTCTCTTTCCATTTATCTTTATCAAGATTTTCCAATAAATGACTATCTTTCCACCTTTCACATCTCTCTCCATCCATCTCTCTGAATTTATCACGTTCATTAGACTCTTGAACATCTTTCTCCTTTTTCTTCTCCTTTTCAACCATTTCTGCCATATCCCTTCTCTTTTCTTTCTCATTTTCAAACGGGAGACTGTCCTTTCTCTTATCTTTATCTAATAACTCAGAATCTTTCCTCTTTTCTATACTGTCAACTGAATCTCTCCTTCTGTCATCAGTGCTGTCAAACCTTTCTTTCCGCCTGTCTATACTCTCCGTATCTTGCTCACTTTCTCTCCTTATGCATGATGTGGCAACTTTCTTTTCTTTTCGTTCACTGGAAAGACAAACATTTTTTTGTTTATGAAGATTTGCTACCTTCACATTGTCTGTATCCCTCACACTAGCCTCTTTCTTCGTTGGTGACAACAAAGCATCTTTTTTCACAGAAGGTACAGGTTTACAAGTTGTGGAGGTCTCATTCTGTTTATCTTTCGAATCTTTTCTTGAGGCAGAGCATTTAGTTTTGTTCTGTTTTGCAGATTCTGTTACTGAGATCGCAGATGTCACAACTCCTGATGTAACAATACTCAAAGAACTATCCCCACCAGATGCAGCAGTAACAGACGTCACAGAGAGAGATGTTGTCCCAGAAGGAGTCATCGTCACAGAAGCAGAAGCAATAGATGGCAGTGATATTGCTGGATTGGTAACAAGCCTTGAGCTAGAAGACTGGCTATCACTCACATTTGCAGATTTTAATCCTGGAATGTTATTTAGCCTGAAAGTGTCACTTCGCGGCGGAGGCGAACCTATGATCTTCGGTAGATGTTCATTAGCTCTCACACTTTTTGTTGACAAAGCACTACCAGCCGGTACCAGCACACCAGAGCCTGTAGATTTCATTCCTATTAATCCTCGAGATGTAGCTTGTGATGAAGTTGAAGTTACAGTAGTTTTAGGTGTGGAAGATGCAACAGATATAACTGCTGAAGTTTTTGACGAAGTAATGTTACAAACTACTGGGGTTTTAGTTGCAGTGTTATCTGAGGAACTTGCAGTACTAGAACTTCTTACTGAAGTATGAGATGCCCGCACAGTTTCTGACAGACTATTGGAAACACTAACAGCAACAGGCAGAGACACAGTCACACTTGGAGCCAGCGTCTTTGGAGTACTTACTCGACATGATGCAACTGATACAACAGAATGAGAGGAAGTTACTGCCTTTTGAGGCAGCCTACTTATCACCTCCGATGATGGTTTTGTGCCCGTGCACGTTGTCAATACTGTTACAGATGATAATGGTCTTGCTAGTCTCATGTCCGGGGTGTTAACAACATTATTGGGTAAGGTCTGTGAGACTGGAGGTTTAATAGCACTTGTCCGTGACATTTCAGGCAAAAACAACACATTTGCAGAAGTAGCAGGTACATTTACAGACAAGCTAGCTTTTACTCCTACAGTCGACACAGACACTAGAGTTCCTATAGTGGTGCCTGCAGTTGTCGTAGCCACAGTAGTTGTTGGTAATACAGGTGGATGGCTGGGGAAAGGATACTGAAGTCCCTTTGCTGTTGGCAGTGTAGGACCCCCAGGTCTTGGAGAAACAGCACTAGAACTCTTTGGCATCGGCTGTAGTTTGTTACAAGATTGTATAAGAGGTACAGTCCCTATAGAGACTGATTGAGTATGTGTTTTCCCAACAGTTGTAGGAGTGGTAGGGCTACTGACAGAAAAAGGAGATTTTGGGTGAGGCTGTGATGGTGAATGCAAGGGTGAGGAAGCACTCAGAAGTCGCGACGCACTAGGAATGGTAAAAGAGCCACTTTTAGGTGGTCCAACTGGAGCCGTTAAAACACTTACACTACTTGCTGATACAGAAGGTTTGGCAAGAGCTATAAACTGAGATGCATCCCTAGGTTCAGTTTTCACACGAAGGCTCTGAAAGCACCCAGCTGTCCACTCACGAGGCTCATACTTATCACCTATGTTTTCCAGACGCTTTGTGTCTTCATCAAATACACTCCTCTTAGCTAACACTGATTTCACTATTTCAGAAGGCTTAAGGTCATCAAGATCCAAAAGCTTGTGACGAAAACGAAAACGTTCACTTGCAGAGGCATCAAGTTTTGCTAGAGCATCACCTCCAGCTGCACTTATTGCACGAGATCCAGACCATTTCTCATATTTTTCATCTAAAGATTTGATTCGTTCCTCCAGTGTCGGAGAGGGAGGAGACAATTCGGAATCAGATGATGATGATGAAAGTATCGAGGCTGGTCGTGGTGGCGGCGATGCTGGAGGCGGAACAATACTTGGACTAGGTGGTGGTTGTAGCAATGGTGTAGCATGTGTTGGTCTTGGTGAAGTTAGTGCAGGTGGAGGAGAAGAGATGATACTGCTGGACGGGGCTGGCTTTCCTGAACTTGTACTCGAGGCCGATGCTGATAGCCTCGAGGATGATGACAGCACCTGCGCTGCAAACCTGGGAAGAGGCAACGATAAGGGTCCTTCGGTGGTATTTCTCTCGCGAGGTATACGCCTGGGTTCAGAAGGGGGCAAAAGATTTTCTGGCCGTTCGTCACACAAAGGAGTACCTGGACGACTACCATCAACACTTTCACTGCCACTAACAGTAGTTACAGTCACATCATTGTGGTGATGGTGATGATGGTGTCCATGTTTTCCACTACGACAACTTGTCCTTTCTTCATTCTCACTTGCACTACTGCCTGTTTTCCGACGTTTGCAAACCGGATGAGGAGAATAACCCTGTACCGACACTGGACGGTCAGTTGAAGCTTCCCTTCCATCCCTACTGTGTCTCGAAAGGCTATCAGATGATAATCTCCTTGCACAGTGTTTGCTGTCCGAAAGTCTACGTACATCCGTTTTCCTATGATTGTGTGTTACTATTGCTAATGAAGGTTCACAGTCATAAGATAGATCTGCATTACAGGATGACTGCAGGTCAACAGAGTCCAGCTTTGCCCGCTTCTTTGGAGCAGGATCATCATCTCCTGAACTGGTACAGTCCTCTAACTGCTCTAGAAGATGAACACGCTCCTTCTGTAGATGCCTTATGTCCGCTGGCTGAGGAGGTGGTGGAGGTAGAGGTGCTGCCGCATCGACGACTACGCTCTGTAGTGAATGGCGAGGCTTGAAATCGACATCCTCACCCTGTAAGGGTTTTTCACAAGGGCTCGAACTCTTTGGCACACGTCCAGCAGTTGTACTCCGTCGACAGACGTCTACTGGATCACACACTGCTGGTGTGGGACTGCTGTCACATCGGTCCCGATAACCATAGTCACGTACATCTTGATCGTAAGAGTCATCATGACTCGCTCCACTGCCTTGGCTGAATTCGTCGTAACTTCTGGAAAATACCAAAAAATAAAAAGTGCATCAGCTCCAGATTAATTGGAAATACTGAATCCTCAAAACAGATGTTATGCATTATATTTGCACCAATGGTGGGTATAACAAGTCAAATATCCTTATATAATTTCTGGCTCTAGTCCTAAATACCTTAACTTTAAAATTAAGTACAATAACTTTTTGGACACTGTGTTCCATTTTCTGGTGCTTTGACTTCTACAACATGTAAATGCAACAATTTATCTAACATCACATACAAGAATATGTATAACAAAATGCATGTTGATATTGTAGAAACCAAGAAACTTGAAAATGAAGCCTCTGGTGTGCAGTGTCATTGTGCATAACATTGTTATTTGGGACTAAAGACAGAACTTGTACACTCATTCATCTCTTAAACAGAATAAACAGTAAGCTTTGGGTACTATATCTTATGAAAGGTACATCTTTGGAAATAGAAATGTTATTGTTATTCGTATAGCTAGAAAAAGGCACCATGATGATCGGAGGATACTGTTGCCATTAGTTAGTTGTGTATTCCACATCACATTCACGAAAAACACTATGATGTGTAAAGTCATATGAAGAACAGTTATTACATACTTTTATTTTAAAAAAAAATGTTTATATAGTTACTTGGTGGCCATTTAGAGGTGTGTAATACATAATGAAATAATGTTCCAGATGTTATCTACAACATCATGAAAAGAATAGTTGCTACTGACCACATGGTCAAGATGCTGAGTTGCAGATAGGCTCAACAAAAAGACTATTAGCATTCCTCAGAAACACACACACACACACACGTATGCCCAGTCTCTGCCTGCTGAGGCCACGTCAGGCCAGCTCTGGGCTCAGCAGCCAGAGACAATGGTCATCTGTGTGCGAGTTTTGTTTGCATGAGTGCATATATGCCTGTTTGTGTGTGTGTGTGGGGGGGGGGGGGTTCCTGAAGAAGACTTTTTTGGCCAAAAGAGTACTTGCTAACAGACTCTGCTAAATGGTGAGTGGCAAAGTTCCTTTTCATAAACTGTCATTATTCCAGCCTGGATTTTCGACTGTAGACATCATCTACAGTAGTACAAGAGGTGTCAAGGGGAAACTACTTTAATCTCAAGGTACAATGAATATTTTTTGTTTAAGTATATTTTTTGCCTACAGTTAGCCAATAAGGTTATCTTTAAGTGATAAACTGAATAAAAATATGTAAAATTTGTTACCTTGATAACTTCTGTGTGCCCAAAGTTGGTAATTACACTTAGTTGTGCAGAAACATTCTTAAAAACCAAAGATAATGATTCCATCACAATATTTGCATTACTACATTGGACAATGTCAGTTCTTTCAAAATTTTAAAGCTGGTATACCACAGGAAGTCCTTTAGCACATACTTTTCACTAAAATCCAATATTGATAACAACTCATTGCTACATTTATTATTATTTTATTTCTTACAACTCACCAATCATCACTATCTGGACGAGAAAGAAATAGATTTACTTATTTACTGCACAATATAAGATGGCTGTCTGTGAAGAAAGTTTTCCTTTAATGGAAGTTAACATACAATACTGATAATTACACCAAGAACAAAAGCTACAAAAAGATAATACAACCGCGTTTACTGCCTTCAGTAGTAGATAATGGGTGGGACGATTACAATAAGGCAAAGAAAACAGACTAACATACTGTAGTGGCAACTTCTGCCATCGAATGTAACAGCAACACCAAATGTAGCACGAAGAGGTAGAAGGCACTGTATTAAGAGTCATCCAAGCCTTCCAAGTGATTTATTGTTTCCGGATACAGTGTCCCTGTTCCTCTCGATCTGTCACTGGGTCCTGCAATGCTGAGGACACTACTTCTCTGTCTGTGAAACGGCTTGGCACTGAAAGGCTGCCTCAGTGAACCGTGCACGCACTGCTGTGTGTAGCCATTGGACAGCAACGGAGCTGCAGCGTCATCAGGATGCCGGCAGTTGACGCAGTAGTCTGCATCCCTTCCGACTGAGCGCCGCTGCGTGTGAGCTGTAGGCGGCCAGCTGTGTGCTTCTCGCCGGCGTGGCTAAGGTCGCGGTGACAACAAGCGCCTGTGATCTGTGGTCCGAATTTGCAGCCCTTGCCTCAGGATGGCTCCGGTATGTTGGAAGCCAGAACGACTGCCCATGGTAGCGAGCCGTGGAGTGGCCCACTGCTGGCTGGCAATGGACCCCATGTCGGCCTCAGACGGTTGAACCACCGACCCGCCATGGACTGGAACACTGGCGCCCCAACTGCTGCTGCGTGTAGCTGGTGGTGTGAAATGCCCTGCCGTCCAGGAGAGCTGCCACACTTGAATGAATCTCGTTAGAAACTCGCATCTATTTATACATGGCTGTGTGCTTCTGTTTTGCCATACGCACCGCTTCATGTCACATACTCATAACATGCTAGGTTGGCCAGTGGGCCCCTTCTGCCTGTGATTTGCGACATGCAAAACTGCTACGTATATCCTTTCAGCAATTTGACGGCCCTGTGGTCCCTATTCTACGTCGCAACTGTTGGTATGCGTAACTCACTGCAATCCGGCCCGAACCTGGCTGTAACTTGTGCTCAGAATACTGCACAAAACTAACTTTCCCTATCCTAAACAGTAGTGCCACTACATTATTCCCCCCTTCGGAAAGACCCCATCCCCGGGTCGGCCCTTAAATAGCTCTTAACTTGTTTGGGTCGGCACCTATGGCGTATTTCTTTACTATTAGAAAATTTAAATGTGGTCTAGTGCCCCTTAGAACCATAACATGAAACAAAACGTAAAAATTCCTTACTGGACGACCACTGCCCCATCAACCCCTTACCTACTAGTCTCACATCCTCTGTATCCAATCCACCGGACTTAGAATACCCTTGGTTCCCTCTTAGAACTAGCTATCCACCTCATCAGAAAGAAAACACATAAAAAAGTTAAGGCTGCGATGACATTTGGTACAGAGGTGCTCAAAATGATCGTTATTTGCCGTTGCCTTTCTCTATACTGAGCGACATGTTGCACAATCTGATCAGCTGATAAGTGCCCCTCTTGCTCTAAAGTGAACTAGTTTACGGATCTCAACAGGCATGGCTCCAGTGTTTGATTTAACAAGGTCAGATTCTGCCTTGGCAAAAACTCTAAAGTGGCTTCGGGCCAGTAAAGCTGTGGCTCTGTAACATTCAATTGTGTGACTCCTGAAATTGACGCTGGCAGGTGGAAGGTTGGTCCTATTATGTTACACTTAGTTCCATTGATTAAAATTCCGCTCCCCTTGAGCTCTATATGTTTCGCTTCTGCAAATACTCCCCGCCCAAAACAACTTGCTAGTACTACCAAATTCTCGTAGGTGGAGAAGATACAATGCATCCTGACCTGCTGCAAGCTCAATTTTAGCATGATGTTGATGCAAGAAATCTACTTCTAGAATCATATCGTAGCCCTCGCTTACCCATGGTACTACCTCCATGCATGCATTAAATCGGACTTACTTTATTCAAAAGTCAACCGTCACCGAGCCCAAAGGCATGACCTCCTTATCCCCCACTCCACGCAACCTATAAAGTGGTGGGTCTAGCTTCCTTTGTCCCATTATATTCCTAGTAGCCACTGACATTTGCGCCACTGTGTCCAACTAAATCTTAAACTTTTTAGTTCCTATGGATCCTACCACTGAACATTCCACCTCTGCATATGTATTCGTAGCATTGAAATTAAACGAGAGCTCCCTTAGGTGGGTCTTGGGGCCCCTATGCCGTTTAACGCTTGTCCACCTCTCCTATCTCTACTTCTCCATAATCCCCGCTGCCGATTTCCACCCCTTCCTTTATTCCTCGGTGACTAGGTACATTGCCTCTGCACATGTCCCGTATGACCACACTTAAAACATTTCACACCTGCTGTAAACACTGTTGCCTCGTCTATTTCATCACATTTAATTGCCAGCTGAATGGCCGAATACAAATCTTTCGGAGTCCCATCACGCACTTCCTGGGACATATGTGCCAGTAACACACTCAAAAATACATCAAGTGCCCTTTTCTCGGCCTCCTATTTGCTTCATCGCTCTGATCCAACTCTTAAGTATACTCATTCATTTCCCTTATCCTGTCCACAAATTTTTCCATATCTTTTTGACATTGTACTTAAACTCTCTCTAAAGTATCGAGTGCTATTCTGTTTTTTGTACCTTTGCAAAAGCCCTTCCTTTAACTGCTTACACTGTCCTGCCTTCCTTAAGGCCTCAGAACACCTTACATATGTTTTCACTTCACCCGTTAATCTAATCTTGGCTGTATGTAACAACTTCTTATCAGACCAACCATTCACCACCACTGAAGTCTCCAAGTCCTCCACAAACGAACACACATCCTCAGATGCCTTGCCAGAAAATGGAATAAGCAAACTCGCAGCAGCTGGATCAAACTCGTACACCCTAGGCAACAATGACTGATCAGATGCAGTTTCCCCCTCACTTCTAGATGTTAATTCATTTTTCAACTGCGTAGTGTCTGCTGTCAATTATGCTACTTTTTCCAACAAAATCCGTACCACTTCTGGATCCGACGCACCTTGCGTCCCTGACTCTGCCATTGTGTTGCTTTTGTTCCCAATTAGTCCCAAAACAAAACATTTAAGTACAAGAATAACCCAACTCCCTACACCTCAGTATCATCATACTCAAACCAATAAAAAAGTAATTAAATGCCATGAAAAAAAAAATCTTACTGCCCCAATTACACTAACACTTATTCTGGGGGGAAAAAAAGCCTATGCAAAACATCTAAAATGGCCTGCCATGAGCAGTCTCAACATCACAAAAAGGTAAGAAAATGTACAGTACTCAAAAGAAAACTGGTAAAAACTCACCACATCTTGTGAATGTAATGTGAGTGGTGGGCTCGAACGTCGTACTGGACATACAACGTCCACTATTCTGCCACCAAATGTAGTGACAACTTCTGCCACCAAATGTAACATCAACACCAAATGCAGCGGGAAGAGGTAGAAGGCACCGTATTAAGACTCGTCCAAGCTTTCCAAGTGATTTATTGTTTCCAACTACAGTGCTCCTGTTCCTCTCAATCTGCATCACTGGGTCCCGCAATGCTGAGGACAACACTTCGCTGTCTGTAAAATGGCTTGGCGCAGAATAGCTGCCTCAGCGAACCATGAATGCACAACTGTGTGTCAGCCTTGTACAGCAGCAGAGTTGCGGCGGTGTCAGGATGCCAGCTGTTGACTCAGCAGTCTGCTTGCCTTCCGACTCAGCACCGCTCGGTGTGATCTGCAGGTGGCCAGCTGCGTGCTTCGTGTCGATGTGGCTCAGGTCACGGCGACAACAAGCACCCGCTATCCAGAGTCCGAATCTGCAGCCCTCTCTTCAGGATGCATCCGGCATGTATTGGAAGCCAAGACGATCGCCCGAGGTAGCGAGCCATGGAGTGGCTCGCCGCTGGCTGGCTATGGACCCCACGTCAGCCTCAGTGGGTCGAACCAGTAACCCGCCGTGGACTGGAACACTGGCGTCCCATCTGCTGCTGCATGTAGCTGGTGATGTGGCATGCCCCGCCATCCAGGAGAGCTGCCACACTTGAATAAATCTCGTTATAAGCCTGGAACTATTTATTCACGGCTGTGCGCCTTTGTTTTGCCATACGCGCTGCTTCTCATCACGTACTCATAACACACTAGGTTGGCCAGTGGGCCCCTTCTGTCTGTGATTTGTGACATGCAAAATCGCTACATATACCCTTTCAGCAATTTGAAGGTCCTGTGGCCCCTATTCTACTTCGCAGCTGTTGGTATGCGTAACTCACTGCAATTTGGCCCGCACCCGGCTGTAACTTGGCTCAGAATACTGCACAAAACTAACTTTCCCTATCCTAAATGGTGGTACCGCTTCAACACAAACAATAATCACAAAGAGAATATTTACAAGTATTAAAAAGGATCACATGAAGTTACAACAAACTTCCTTTATCCACAGTACTCAAGCTTATGTCATTCTGTATTTTTAAAGTTTCTACACAGTTTTCAAACAAAATTTTCTGGTCCTCAGCAGTGCAGTTGCAGCATGCTCAACATCTCAAGATAGTTCCTGAATGAGTATGACAGAGGGAAGGTGGGAGGAGGAGAGATGAGTCAGTAATTTTTGCAGTAACAAGTTAAGCCAAGTTCAACAAGATTGCATACCTCTACATTTCCCTCTAAAATACTGCAAGACTTACAATGAATAACTGAATACATAGTGTTAGAAATACCTGTTAAGTACCATCAGACTGCAGTCACACAAAATTCCACAAGCACTGAATTAATGGTGTAGGATCCCATCATATATGAGATTAAATACTAACATATTAGGTATATTGTCTAGTGGAGAAACACATGACAATGAAAGCACAGAAATGACTTATTGCAGCGCAATGGCACACTTTCTTACAATGATAACTGGTTTTGTGTGTTAGGCACGGTAACTGTGATTGTACCTACCGTGTTTTATAGACTATAAGACATTACAGACTGTACGATGCACCTTAATTTTTAAACAATTTTTTTAAACAAAATTTTAATATTAGATTGCAAGGCCAAACTAAAAAATATTCTTAGTTTATAAAACCAAACTGACCCTTAAAATCCCTGAAAATTGTCATCTGGACTTTCTTCTTCACGATCATCATTGTTGTCCTCTTCATTAGTTTTCACTGTCATCGAGAGTGTTGCTTAAGCTGCATTTCTTGAAAGATTTAACAATAATGTCTTCTCTAACCGTAGACCATGACGTTTTATCCACCGATACTCTTGTTTGATTGTAGGTCGTTTTAAAGCTCCCTTCAGCATGAATTCATGATGGTTTCATCCATCATCCATCTGATCCATTCCTCTCTCATACTTGTTCATTGGGACATTGTAGACTGTAATTGTGAAGTAAGTCCTCCCAAAATACTAGCAAGCTCTGTATTTCCCATTTCAATTTCCCTTTAACAGAATTTTTCAAATGACTACTAAAATGATCAAAGCACAAGAAGGGATCTCTTCTCCAATAAAGCACCTATCCTCCTCTCCCACACACTGTTAATCCATAATTTCGTACCGGCCTCATCCATCCAACCATGTATGTAAACAACAACACTCGGAGGTATTTCAGAAAGTTTTTGGCACTAATTTGCACTTAAAAGTGATCATTGGATGAAGTTAAGTGCCAGAACAGTGTAGTGCATTTTTTCATGTCCACTTGCTTTTATAGTTACATTTTTATCACATTTGGTGGCAAGAGTTCTGATACTCGGCACATCAAATGTCCCAGGAGTGTCATCCACAATTGCTACTTGGTTTAGTTCCACACCAGTTTTCTTTCAATGTTGAATACTAAAGCAATGGAATGGTAATTTTTCTCTTAGTACTCTTTTGGCATTCTCTGAGATATTTTGGTTATGGTTTGCATGCTGCGTCCATGATGCTTCAGAAACCTGCAGCACCAACTAACTCCACCCTTAACGTCGGTTAAGTTCCACTGTATCGCTAGTTTACAAGTGTGTATTTGAATCATTTTTGTATTAATTCCAATGTCATTTTGATGGTGCCTCTGAATCCGTTTCAAAACATCATCTTCTAGTTTTTGCCATTTTGCATTCAGTCCTCTATTTGCACTTTTAGCCTCTCTAGCCACCAATCACGAATGGTGTTTTTTGTTGGTGAAGGGCTCAAATGCCACCCAGCTGCTCAATTTCCATGTTGTTCTGCTTATGCTATTACTTTCAATTTATAGCCCACATCAAATGAATATCTTTTATTTTTACATTATGAAACTAGTTACTAACGAAAATATTGTACTGTTACCAATAACACAAATCACTTTCAATTTAAGTTCACTGGCACTGTCAACTGCAATGACACATCACAGGCTAGACAGTGTTCTGTGTTGGTGTTGACGGTGCGGGAGGGAGACAGTGTTAGCAAGACTGTGAATCCCCGCAACTCATGTTTGTCGTATTGGTACACTGCTGATGCCATTTGAATCCAATGTTGCCAGACAGAGATAAGTTTCCCATGGCATTGAATATTTGGCCATTTTTAGGACTGTTGGGAATTTTAAATCACACATTGGACATTTTGATATTAATTTTGGGTATAAGAAGGACCAGAATTTTATAGGCAACTTTTTTAAATAGAAAGTGTTTCTTATAGTCTGTAAAATATGGTGACTATCTATTACATGTATAAGCTAAAATAAAACAGTGCATATGATACCACAGCAGTTTCAGAGTAACCAGTAATTTGCAGGTGCCGTGTACATCATCTGTAAGTCACTAGGGTGCACAGAATAGATGTGGCAGCATTCATAGAGGAGTGGAGGGATACAATTGTGAAGAAATTTGAAGATGTTGCCCTCTATGTGGCACATAGGATGGCAAACTTATCATGTCTTAATTGCTTAAAATTAAACACTAATAACGATAAAATAATGAACAGTTCACAAAGCTAAGATTACAATGAAAGAGAATCTCACAATTCACATATTGACATAGGTTATATTTCAGTTATGTGTCACAAAAAGATTTATTTACACCAGAAATCTAAAAGTGGGCATCATTTTCTATGGCTCAGGAACAGGTACAGTGTGCAGTTTAATGTCACTACTAGGGCTGGTATCACCAACACCAGGTTGGTCACATCCGCCAGTCTAAGCATTGCAGCAACGAATTGGACTGGTTACTTACAATCACACTTTGAATTCTTCTTATTTATTTTTAACACATCTTAGTATGTACAGTGCTTGAATAAAAGCAGTTATCAATATAAGAAACGGCAACATTATACTGCAATAAAAGTCATTTAATTTTGAAAAAGTAAAATTAGCTGTTTGAAATGTATCATTTTATCAGTGGAGCTTCACATGTACCATACACTACAGCATTAAGGAATACCACATGTACCTTCAGCTCAAATTGATTTTTTATCTATTGTCAGTTTTTGTTCTTGCGCAATAATATATTGGTGCTCAGTTAATGTGTGTTCCATTGTCTTAAAACAGTGTAAGACATGGTTAATTTTGGCCATATAACAGTACTTCATTCAAAAAAATCACCACTAAACAGTACTATTTTACTAAAACCTATTGATCAACTGCCACTGAAATTTAAGCATCGTTTTACCTTTCCCTTGCTCCTTTCAATCTGGCAGCTAAATAAGATCCTGTAATTGTCTTTTCCTGTTGAAAGATTTATTGCCTCATTCCAAAAATGTTTGATTTGTATGTAAATAAGAAGGACAATCTCTACATGTTTAAATAGTTCTCATAAAATTGTAAATATTAAAACATGCTTTTACATTTGCTTTTAGATTAACTTGCAATGAGTGTCAATAAAGGTACCCAAGAAAAAACTGAGAATAGTGAACTAACTGTTGCTAATTCTTCACATGATTAAGAGGTGATCATTAAATTCTATTTACTCGAAACCGGTTACTAGTATCCTTAAATAGATTTTTCACTGTTTTATCATGAAGGTCTTGTGAAGCGTTCTTATAATTCCAACTAATAGCATATACACGGAACAGAATTTAAACTATGACACAGTACATGCCAAACGAACTGCGTACCACCAGCCAGAGACTAGGACGGACTTTCTTCACTCACCAAATCACTATCAAGTCAGGGGCACCATAGAATTTAGTATTTAGTATTTCCAAGATTTATGAGTGATGTTAACAGAAGGAAAAATTATGGTTGAAATTAGCCATAAATGCAATGAAATATTCATTGTGCTCATAAATTTTTTCTGTAGTCCCCATTGCTACTGTGTGGATAAATGGAAACAATCACCATAAAGCAATTGATCTGTCACATCTCTGAAAGAATTCCACAAAGAATGGAAGCAATACTGCTTTAAACGGTTTTAATTTATACCACAGAAAGGCATCAAATAAAGTAAACATCAAAATCCCAATGCTGGGAGGACGGACGGACATACGTACACATATTCTCTCTCTCTCTCTCTCTCTCTCTCTCTCTCATTAGTGAAGTCTGTACTGCCACTTGTTTATAGAATGCAGAAAAGCCAAAATAATGAGCATTAAGCAAAAATGATCAATGCCCATCCTTACTGCAGTCTAAACCACACCTCATTTTATGTTTGCAAAGAGACAGTATAGTGCACTGCAGATGCTATTAGTGCTAATCCTAAATCAAGGCAGAGCAGAAATCATAAAATCCAGCTCACAGTTATTTTAATTTTTACCAAAACATACTGAAATAGCCACATTTTCTTTCGCTGGCAAAGCATTACTTTTGAAACTTATATACGTTCAAAAAGCAAATGTTAATAAGAACCAACATACGACACAGGTGTTAACAGCTTAAGCCCAAATAATTTTGAGAAACATTGTTTAGTAAGACACTAGGCAGTCTCCAGTTAAATAAGCAGAGAGCCATTTTCCACCCAGGAAAAGCAAGCACGTTGAATCTTCCGCCACAAAATCACAACTGGGCCAAACTGTTTCTCACCTGTGTCGGCGGTCAGTGTAGTCAGCAGTATCATAATGCTCGTACCGCTGATTTCCTGAGGAACGCTGAGATCTTGATGTAGGCCTGCTGTTTGTGCCACTAACACCTGCTGGGGCAGGTGGAGTAGCTGGCGTACCACTGCCGCTACCACTACCACTTCCCGAACCGGATCTTGAATACAGTGATGTCCTAGACGTTCGCTGGGACGATTCATACCGAGAAAACCGGGAGCCAGGAGTTGATACAGTAGCGTCAAAACGTCCAGATGGTATTTCACGGCTGTTCAGAAGAAGAGAGAGTTTTCTGACTATAATAGCAGTCATACCATAACATAAAAATAAGCAATACAAACAATATCAGTGGTTTCAGTAGTGACTATGGAGTTGGTGGTGGTAGTAGCAGTAGTAGTAGTAGTATAAAGTAATAAAACATATCTGAAATATAGTATGTACAGTCACTAATTAATTTCTGTCCCATTAATTTTGTATTGTGCATAGGACATAAAGGATACTTCTGAATATGCTGTTAAAAGCCATTTCATTCACCTTCAGTGTGATACAGCATAGAAAACAACTTGTCTGAAGAAGCTAAACATACAAAACTACATACTTAAAACTACTTACTTGTTTTCGTAGTGTTCCCATGGCCGTTCTGCACCGATCACTGCATGCCCCTGCTTCTCCAAGTGTTCATAGAAAGCTTCCTGGCATTCCCTGGATGCAAAATCAACTTGCAACTTGTGACCTCGCAATCCAATGCTCCGCATTTCCCTGACAGCTTCCTGAGCAGAGGCGAGCTGCAGTAAAAAAATTTCCACTGTCACTAAATAGAAACTTAACTGTTACGAATTTAAAAAGAGAAAAAATTTTCCCTCTGTGAAACACCAAAAGTGCATTTATTTGCTAATACTGTGATACATAAATCTTAAAATTGTGTGAATCTTTTTGTTGTGTCTATCGCAACTCATATGGTGAGTAGTAACATTCCTTCTCTGGTATTGTTAAACATTAAAAATGTAAGATTTGCCACTAAAAGAGAAGTTTCTAGTCAATTTTTAAGTTCAGCTTGTGTGCTTTACAATTTTTTAATTCTTCAGAAATCATCATGCTCTTTATTTATACAAAACATTATAGCTTCACTAAGGAACATTATAGAAGATCATACTTTCAATTTCATCAACAAAGTACCTGCTCATAATAGATGAGAGCCTGGCCTCGTACACGATCCAATGTAATATGCAGAATTGTTCCATAAGGGTTGAACTGCATATTCAGGTACTTCTCAGAAACATGTTCTGAAAAGCAAAAGAAAGAATTAATTCAATAAACGTAAGGTTTCAAAACAACAAGAAGTAGACGTAACACAAAGGATATAACAAAATGGTGGATGTGGTGACAAACAAAGTCCACTGACTTAAATGCAAAATGGTCCTTTGTTACTTTTACACAGATTTACCAATGTGCAGCAGTCATATCAGACTCCAGTTCAACAGCCACTGTAGTAAGGAACTATAAATACATACTGAAAAGTTATATAAAAAAAAGTACTGCCCTACTACACTACCAATTGAATAAAGAAGTTGTAATTCTTCAATGATTATAAGAATATACACTGTAGTGATTAACATTAACATCAGTCTTGATAACATATAAACAAGAATAACTAAAATATCAATTCCTTTGTTGTTAGCAATCACACAATTTATAATTCATTATCACAGGACTTCTTTGTTCAACACTCAAAAGTTACACTACTACCAACTATGAAAGTAAGCTGCAAATATTAACAGAATCTTCATGTCTCTTCCAGGTTTTTGTAGTTGGTGTTATACATTTATAACATTAAAAAATGGGAACTACTGGAGTTTACCTGTGATGCCATCCACCCAAACACACGTTGTAGGCATAGATTTTCCAAACCCCAATTTAATGCGGTTGTTGCCCATATGTTCGCCATCCATAGCACGTATAGCCTTCACAACACTACTGATGTCAGTGAATTGACAGAAGGCATATGGTGATGCAACGCCAGACTTTTTAATATCAATTTCCTGTAAAATAAAATCTTTTTGTGAATCACGCATCTAAGTGGAAGTAGACTAAAATGATAATGTTTTCTTTCTAACCATTGCAGTAAATAGGTTTGTTCACGAATATAATGAAGCAGTGACCAACAAAGTGTTGGATGTGACAGAGAAAATTAATTTCCAGAGCAGAATACTCATTGTGAGTAAATTCAAATCTGTTATAAAGTGCTTTAACAAGTTTTTCCTTCCATCATTGCATAGTGGTACTTGATAATTATGCATGACTATCAAACCAACAAAATATAAGTAGACATACTAAAAAAGCTCAATACAGTTCAACCCCATTCCTAAAACATGGGACAGATAATTGGTGTGTGTGTGTGTGTGTGTGTGTGTGTGTGTGTGTGTGTGTGAGAGAGAGAGAGAGAGAGAGAGAGAGAGAGAGAGAGAGAGATGCTTGGAAGAGAGGGGGCTGGGGGTGCATGCTGTCATAATTAGTCAGGTGCGGGGTAAGAAAAATGTGAGAGAGATTAAAAAAAGTTCTTTACAGGTTAAAAAGCGTTGATGTTCATGGAATAAAGCAATACAATAAAGTGATATACAATAATATGGGTGCACCCCAACCTTCTAAAAGGAGTAGAAATATTACAATTTTTAATATGCTTGGAGCTGAAGTGTTTTATTCCCAACCTCTCTCTCTCACTCCCCCCCCCCCCTCCCCCCCCCTCTCTCTCTCTCTCTCTCTCTCTCTCTCTCAGAACTGTCATTTCACATTTACTTCCGTCAATGCTCTATCTGCCCTACTTATTATTCCTGCATTTAATTAATTCCCCACTTTGTTTCCAAATACCTATGCATTTCTCTAACCCAAACACCACAAATATCTTGTAAAACTTGAGTCTTTCTACTTTTAAATAGTCTTTATTATTTCTCTTAGTAGTAATTATTGTTATCGCCCTCTGCAATTCAGTGCCAATTTCTTCTTTAAGTTCCCTTTAAACTGTAACAGATACACCACACCCTCTTGCTTTTGAAGTATGGTTATGAATCAATTGGTTGATGCAATGTATACAAGAACTGAAAAATCTGCATTGAAATATTCTGAGGAATGAATCTTGTATTTTTAAAATGCGAGTTCATGCACAGTTTGTCTCAATTTGCCCAACATACAATCTGAACTCACAATTATTTCTCCAAATTGTTCAAAATGTTTTCGAAGATCAGATGAAGTGACGTCTTTCTCCAGGTTTCCAATGAATAAAGTTCGGGTTGCTTTAGGATGAAATTCATCTTGTTCAGCTTCATACAGTCTGAAATACAATTTCAGAAGAGAACATCATTAGCTGCAGTTGTGAAAAAATTATTTCACAATATCTCAGGGAAGAAATACGCCACAAATAACTAAAATCATGGGTTATCAACTATCACCAAAATGTCTAAAGACACATACTGAAGCTAGCATAAGTTTGAAGGACAAACCTAGATTCACTCTCATCTACATCATAGCCTTGATAGAATGAAACTTCTATCTTGCACCCAAAGAACTGTTTATCATGAGAATCTTTCAGTGCCTTCTCTGCATCATCAGGTTTCTTGAAACAAACTATAGCGTAGCGATCTCCAGCTTGTCCAATAACTTTAACTGATGTCACTTTCCCGTACCTCTTGTATTCGTGGAAGAGTCCATCCTTAAGACTCGTATCTGCAAAGACAAAATGGAAATGAGATTACCCTATATTCCAAAATACTAAAATAAATAATGTGTTATGACTAAAATAGGAGCTCTGGCGATGTTAAATTAAGTGCTGGTGTCAAATTTTACTGGAAAACTGTGTATAATGAAACATTTAGGAGTAAACATGGAAAAGAAAAAATGAAAGACGAAAAGAAATATAGGTCAAATAACACTATAGGTACCGCAAAGCAATTGTCTATATGTTTATGGCAAAAGCTCAACAGTTTGCCTGTGCTCAGTTGCCATTAAATGTTGAGTTTATTTTTTTATTTTTTACATTGAAACTTGTCTATAACTGGGATTTCAACTGCCTATCATCCACATAATATCTAGACGACAGTTTCAGTGGTAGTGATTACCATGCTGCACAAAACAAGAAACTAGAAGCTGATGAGTACTTCTATGGAAACCTGTCCCACAAATGCATTCATATTTAGCAATAATCATCTTGGGACAAAGAAGTTTAGAGGTAATTAGATACTGAGCACAAGCAGAGGATGGATGAGGATAGCAACTCGTTTCCTTTAACTTCATCCTACTAGCATAATCATAGAGACCCACAAAACAAATTTACTTTTCCACTCATAAAACATACCACTGGAGCGGGTGGGAAGATTTCGAACACAGATGGCGAGAGGGCGGCGGTCATCTGTATGAACAGCAGCGCTGACATTGTTCATATGTGCTGCACTCACAGTCGACTGCAGAGACACTCTTCCACTGCCACGTAGTGCTCCATGATGGCTGCTAATATCAGAAACAGAATATGGCTTCAAAAATATTGCACACAGTACAATCTGCATAAGAAAACAAAGTTAAGGCATCAATGTTTAGCAACAGAGTACTTCCAGAGAAAGCAATCAGGCTCAAAAACATACTTGACGGGAAACCTTAAAATTAAATAAAAAATAGATATGTGGTTTACACATGAATAATAATTCGTAAGTTTCAAGGAAAGATGAAAACACACATTACAACAAACGCCCACAAACAAACATTACATAATACTGACGCACCTATGTGGTGAACATGACTTGTCAGTGGCAGGGGTAGATGTTCCGGAGCTACAGCTGCTGGAGCCAGAGTGGCTCGAGCTGGAGCTGGAGTGAGAATGACTGCGAGATCGAGACCTAGATCTACTGGACGCAGAGTTCGAACGTGACTCACTGCCCGATCGGCTGCAAAACAAATTCACAAAAATAAATATAAATCACTGTAGCATGTAATGACAAAGATGAGTTTATCACTTACTAACTTCCAAATTTGATGTCAATAGTAAGAATCTATGTGTCTTGTATATGCATTTACTACAGCATTAACTTCTGCTCATTTCTTGTTAATTCTGTGTTAATGATGCAGTGCAAAGTGGCATTTTAAATTGTAGAACATGCGTGTCAAAAAATTCAGAACATCTGAACATCAGCTTTTGCCTAGTTCCCATTACTTTTCCATTTTGTGACCACCTCCGTAGTGTAGCGGTAGCGTTACCGCCTACCACACAGGGGCCCAGTGTTTGATTCCCGGCAGGGAACTGGGTGTTGTGTGTCCTTCATCATCATTGACTCGCAAGTCACTGATGTGGCGTCACCTAAAAAGGACTTGCAATACGGTGGCCGAACTCCCCCGAATGGGGCCTCCCAGCCAACAACGCCATACGATCACTTCCAGTTTTTCCCATTCTGCCTTACGTTTTATATCACCTCTAAAGCTAAGTTAACTGACACATTGGTTTAAATTTCTTCACTAGCAGAAATATCCATACAGTATTTTAGACACTGTTTCTCTTCTAAAGACCTTTTTTGTGATTCTGCCCCCTCTCTTCCACCCCTCCTACTGAGATTTAGAAAAGAAAATTACATGCTCATACATCGTGTGTATTGTAAACCACAAAACAGTGGAAACAGAGTTTTTCTTTTAAACATAATGAAAAGAAACTCAATGCCTTGGCAGCTGCAATTCTTTTCACAGGGAAAATATGTTCCAGATCCTCATAAAGAAACTTTGGTGGTGAGGCATGAGTTTTTCTATGTATCTTTTACCACGCTCACAAGATGCTTCATTTATAACCCCTTCTGTGAAAGTAGGATCATCCTTCACTCATGCCAGAAGAATTGCCATCTAAGCTGCTGGAAGGAAGATCTCAAACACTTTATGTTTATTCATTATGCTTGCAATTTTTGAAACAATATTTCATCTCTCTTTCTTCTTGCTCTTCTTGTGGTTGGTCTAGCATTTTTGCTTGCAGAGCTATCTTTATTTGATGTTTTATATACCTACTCTTATGGAATATTTCTTCTGAGTTCACTCTGTAAGCTTTCAGCATTTGACACTACACCAGCCCTGTGTACTAAAGTGATGAGTAAATTCAGTTTATTAAGGACAGTGGCAGCTAGACGCCTGCAAATATAAATTTGTATGGGTGGGCTCATAGCAAATGCAGTGTCCTTCTTCCTTATTTCAATCTAATACATCCAAAAATGGTAGTGTAGAGGACGACAGACAGCTGCAGAGAAAATAGAGTGAAACATGAGTAGTTCTTGCTTGGGATGAGGCACATGTAAAACCAGCAGCCAGACCAACAGTGGACATTTACAAAGTCCTTCATTCAACCAGTCAACTTGATTCCTCCATGAACACGAATAAGTCTTTAATTATTCAATCCAGCTGGTACAGGTATTCAAGTGCATTTCCTTCTTCACGGAATATTCCACACAGAGTGGCAGGCATAGTAAAGACCAGTGGTACAGAGAGGCAAGCTGTTTACTCAATGGAGCATGACACGGATCGCTGACTCGGCGACTGTGATGGTGATGCAAGTGCTGCATGAGGCCCACTATGGTTGCTGTGCAGGACAAGGGCAGCCAGCAGTATTTTCTGTCTCTATAACAGGTTGCGGCATCCTGGTTGTGTGGCGTGGCACGGCATAGCCTGTATTCAAAGGCTGGACTCGAAGAATGTGCTGACAGTGAAGAGCAGCTACGTATTGCTGATGCGGTGTTGGCTGCCCGGGCTAGGCAGACAGGAAGAGGTCCTTCGTTCATGACCCAATGGCAGCAGAGTTTATGGCGAAGACTCCTGGCTGACATAGCACGCACCATGTGTGGCCCTGTTGTGCCAAACATAAGGTACTAGGCTGAGCCAGTGTTTAACTACTGGTTCTCGGCACTGAATTCTTGGAATAGATGCGTTTGTGGGCCACTATGAACCATCTGAAACAGGGCAATGGACGCTGTCTGGCATAATCGGCAATGAGTGTCGACAATGCTGATGTCACACATGCTGAAGTAGCTTCTTGAAAGCTGGCCCACGATACTGACACCTTAAATGTTGTAATGGAAGTCTTGTTGCTGCTGAGGGGTACTGATCAAGGGTGAATGATGGCCAGCTGCATCCAATGCCAAGGCTTGTGACCTGATTTCGGTGGTCGTACCCTAGATGACACGGTGGCTGATATCATAGTTCAATGACCAGCATGCTGTCTGGCAGTGGCCTCATTGCATTTCTGGGCTCTGATTTCCGCTTCAAGTTCTCTTGTAATTTTGCAATTTTATAATCTCCTCCCTTCAGCAACAAAAATTCGCCCTCAAATTTTAATGGAATATACACTGTTTATTTACAGTTATTTACAGTTCTTATTCCTCTTTCACTAAAGGGTATTACATTATTTGTCTGACTTCACTAGCAGTTTTCTACACTCTCTCTCTCAACAACTGAGTCCATATTTTCTCATTTTCACACTTTACTTGTGGTCATTTTTAGTGATTACCTCACATCAAGGGAAATAAATGGGGTTCGTGAAAGGTACCCTGCCTGCATAAACTCATAAGCCTTTCTACTTAATATTAACATACTAAAATTCTTGTCTCCCACTTTCTCCTACCATAGACGATTACATCGCCACATCTGGTACCTAGCAAGAAAAAAAGCCAGAAAAATTATCATACATCACACTACGATACAGCCTGTATTTACAAAACAATATTACATGGTTTTCAGCACTGACACCAACAAGAAACCACACATTTCTTTACATTAATCTATATCTTTAGTATCTTGTTATCTGATTATTGTGATCTATGTCAGTAATGAAAACCTTACAAAATAAAGTGGTCAGTTGTAGCATTTCCACTGTCACCTTCTTAATCATATTAACCTTGCAGAACTCTATAACAAACACAATTCTCAAACTTCATCCGCTCAATATATCAGTAAACACATGTAATACCTCATCAAACACTCAATTCTAATCGTCCCTCTTCACAATAAATCTCGAATACATCACAGTAAACCTCAATATCTCCACAAACAGAGAAAGTCATGCACAGCAATTGTTGCATGTCAGTTGGGAGCCAACACCGTAAACTTTGTTTCCATGAGAAAACAAGTAATCCTGTAGCCCTGCTCAATCATTAACATGATTCCTCCATGCACATGAACAAGGCTTAACTATTCCATCTGGCTAGTATAGGTACTTAATTGCATTTACTTCTCCATGTAATATTCTGCACTGAGCAGCAGGGAGAGTAATGGCCAGTAGCAAAGAAAGGTGGACTGCTTACTTAGCGGAGCGTCGACACAATGCGCTGCATCAGCAACAGTGACACAGATGCTGCGGGAGGACAATTGTGGTTGCACTCCAGGTTAAGACCAGCCAGTCACATCTTCTGTCATTACAGCTCTGACATTTCTTGTGGTTTGGTGATTGCGTTGCCCAGATTTGAAGACTGGACTGACAGTGAAGAGCAGGAACTTGTGGCTGCTGCGGTCTTGGCTGCTTGGGCTGGGCACACAGGCAGATGTCCCTCGCCTTTGACCTCGTAGTGATAAAGTTTACGGTGTTGGCTCCCAACTGACATGCAACAATTGCTGTGCATGACCTTGCCATGCTGAATATGATGTACTGGCTGGACCAACATTTAAATGCTAGGTCTCACTGCTGAATTCATGGAATGACTGTGTTTTTGGGCTACTGGGATCAATCTGGAACAGGACAATGGTCAGGGTCTTGTGTAATGGGCAGCAAGCATCAATGACGCAGAAGTCAGTCAAGTTGGTTGAAGGCTGCTCCCAGGGCACTGACAGCTGGAATGGTGCCACAGAAGTCTTGCTGCCACTGAGGGGTGCTGATTAAGCATTGGCGACAGCCAACTGTGGTCAAAATCTATGGCTTGTGGTCCATTTTCGACACTCATGATAAGATGGCACAGGGGCTGATCGTGCAGTTCAATTAGCAGTACCTGCTATCTGGTTGTTGTATTGGTACATAGGAAAAGCCAAGGGTAACCACTGTAAGCGCTGCAAAAGATGTATTTTGCTACACCGGAAGGCGAGAACAAATGATAAAGACCTTTTTCAATTTTTTGTCACCCTTATGTCTTGAGGTCTCGTGGAGAGAGGACATGTTTAGATATGAGATGCCTGTAGTAGCTTTCACGGTACCTGAATAATAATTTTTCTCAGTGCAAAAAATTTGGCCTTTTTATTTTCTTCCACGCACCACGAAAAGGTCATGTCACCCACCTCCTGCTGCACGCCAATGGTGAAGAAGTTCGAAATTACCGACACGGTCATGAAGAATGCAAAGTTTTGCAGCGTCGGAAGAAGAAACGCCTAACAGAAGTGTGTAGATCTTGACAATAAGGAAGTAAGTTCATGTTAAAATGGAGTCAAAGGAAACAAACTATACAATCTAGAATTTGGGAATCAATTGAAAATAATTGATACTTTTTGCCTTTACAAATGTCTCCTTGTGTCTGTGTATGTGCGGATGGATGTGTGTGTATGTGCGAGTGTATACCTGTCCTTTTTTCCCCCCAAGGTAAGTCTTTCCGCTCCCGGTATTGGAATGACTCCTTAACCCTCTCCCTTAAAACCCACATCCTTTCATCTTTCCCTCTCCTTCCCTCTTTCCTGACGAAGCAACCGTTGGTTGCTAAAGCTAGAATTTTGTGTGTATGTTTGTGTGTCTATCGACCTGCCAGCACTTTCGTGTGTGTGTGTGTGTGTGTGTGTGTGTGTGTGTGTGTGTGTGTGTGTGTGTGTATATAACAGAGGGAAACATTCCACGTGGAAAAAATATATCTAAAAAGAAAGATGATGAGACTTACCAAACAAAAGCGCTGGCAGGTCGATAGACACACAAAAAAAACACAAATATACACACAAAATTCTAGCTTTCGCAACCAACGGTTGCTTCGTCAGGAAAGGGGGAAGGAGAGGGAAAGATGAAAGGATGTGGGTTTTAAGGGAGAGGGTAAGGAGTCATTCCAATCCCGGGAGCGGAAAGACTTACCTTAGGGGGAAAAAAGGACAGGTATACACTCGCACACACACACATATCCATCCACACATCCTTTCATCTTTCCCTTTCCTGACGAAGCAACCGTTGGTTGCGAAAGCTAGAATTTTGTGTGTATATTTGTGTTTTTTTTTTGTGTGTCTATCGACCTGCCAGCGCTTTTGTTTGGTAAGTCTCATCATCTTTCTTTTTATATATATATATATATATATATATATATATATATATATATATATATATATATATAGACACACACACACACACACACACACACACACTGTAAATTTGATATTTTCGTGAATGAAGTTTATATGTTCAAAAAACTCTGATCAATTTATTCTCACCTTGGGGCCAAATTATGAATATGTCATTGACATACCTCCAGAACACGTCAGTCTTGAAACCGGAGAGCTTAGTGCTCAGCTGATGTTTTGATAGTAACCACCCTACTTTAGTAAGGATTTAATTTTGTAAAATGTTAGTCATTTTATCCAAATTGTGTCCATACTGTTTCTGTATAATGACAAGGTGCACAGTACATTATTTGGTTGCAAAAATCCATCACTTAATGATACACTGCACTATCTGGCAGTGTTTGTAAATATCTAAAGTGTATGTAGCCACATGTGCAGGTTTCAAAATGCATCAGCCAGTTGTGGACAGTGGGAACAAAACTTAACAGTCTATGAAAAGCTAAACAAGTTTTCGTTTATCTGCCCTTAGTGAACACCATTTTTGATTAGGTGCAAAGGAGTAAGTTTTCTGGTGTATGTTTAATACTCATAACTTTCTTTTCATATTCATAAGTTGAACTAAAGGTTTGTGAAAATATAGTTAAGTAACTTGGATAAATGGAGGTAAGTAGCGTTTATGATGCACAAGAGTCTTCATAATGAAAAGTACTGCAGTGTAATGCTTGTTAGTTTGCAGCAAAACACTTATCAAAATATGATGGGTAATTTGCTGTACAAAAATACCAAACTGCCACTACAATGCAGTTATACCTGCTTTACTACACAAGGATTGAATAATATGTGTCATGCTGAGAATTGCAATCACTGTCTCCATTATGTACACATAAATGAATATACACACCCACTTATCACACAATTTTAATGTGTGTTATTCTATGTGACACAAGGTTCTCTTATCAGGCAATATGGATGATACATAGCACACATAATAATGTGTCCACGCTATCTTCACAGTCCACGCAATCTTCACAGAAGCCACACATATAATACAGACATACGGAATGCAGGCACATTATATTACGTCACTAAACAAGCGCCTATAGCTATGAAAGGTCATGGTACTTTACATATTCTTTACATGGACACCACATTTAATGCAAAATCCATTCAAGGGACATTATCCAATTACTGGAGGAACATTCCAATGGCTTGATTTGGGAAACACTAATGGCAATAGCCATGTACTTAACAGCCCATAACCATACAGTAATGATAGAAAATACTTAACTAGTCTCCTCTATGCTGAACAATGAGTAGGATGTTAACTATGCTTAGAATTCCCTCATTTTAAGAGATGTGACATTGTTCACGGATATTTTTGTTACTTCATGAGCTGCTTCTTTTGATTAGAGAACACGCTTTGCTGAACCAAAAAGTTCAGTAGTGTTTGTGGAAATTACAAGAACAACAACTAAAGTGCTCAGACTGCTACAAATACAGTTTATTAATTAGTAGTACTGTGTAGCAGATAGACCTGTATGTGAAACTTACAAAAAGACTGCACAACCTCTTGCACTGCTAGTGTTATGTTTTATTCAGACATATGAGCACATGTTACCTAATAATGAAATCTTATTTTTCAAACTGTATCAAACTGATTAACGTGTGTTATAAAATGACAAAAAATTCAATTTCATATCAGTAAACTTGTCTAGCCTTTGATTTGAAGTGAACAAGGAATGAAATAATAAGCCTTGTGAAATCATAAATAAATTAACCAAAATAAAGACAATCTGTTCCAAACTGTACCCCTCTGCATGTCAGTGAAGCCAAAATCTGCTGCTGGGTAACATTCTATGCCGTTTTGCTCCACCTCACTGTAACATGCTCGGAACTTCCCCGGCACACTGTACACAATGTGGTCACGACACTGCCGTTCGAGCCTGTCCGACTCTTCAACCGAGTACCTCCTGAAGTCACTCGATGTGCGAATAGTGCTCCAGTGACGATGCATTAAAACTTTAAACTCACCCCAAATGTACTGAATCGTGCCCTTATCAGCAGGTAAGACGGGCCATTCCATTCAGGTGATCTGTGTCTCCTGGAGGAGGGTGCCCACTAATTGGGTGCAGTGTTCATTCATTATCGTTTCCTAAAATAAACCCATCCTCTCCAATACCAACAGCCTCAAATTACCCTTGACAACTATGAGAGATGTCAACATCAATAAGTGATAGTAACCCAGCTCCCTGCCGAAGTTGTGAGACTGCACACCTGGGGCGTGAATTGGAACCTGGTTGCATAAAGACTTTTCTGTGACGATTAGCTGTCAGAAAAATGTTTCAGTCATCAGAGAAGAGAATACGAAGGCACTAATCGAGTTTCCAAACAAGTCGTTCCCTCGAACACGTTCTTTGCACACCACAGTGCCGGAGGATTTGTAGTGTTGTCTGTAATGGATGCTCAGAGGCCAAATTGATCGTATCACGACAACTGTGCAGTGCCACTGTAGATAGCTGTCAGCAGCTGGTGTTTGTCACAACAGGCGAACGTTCAAATTCACCAGGCAACTTACTGCCATTAAGTAACAACGCCAGTGTGGTCTAACATCGAAATGACCCTTCGTTCACAGACTGTTCAGCGTGCATAAGGTGCACTGCCCCTTTCTCAACAGGAGACACACCAAGCTCTCGTGATGACTGGGTCTTGTGTGATGTCCTTAGGTTAGTTAGGTTTAAATAGTTCTAAGTTCTAGGGGCCCACAGTGCTCAGAGCCATTTGAACCATTTTGAGCCAAGCTCTACTGAAATGTTGTGAGAAAGTACGTTTACTTCACATACAATGCCCAGGTACCCAGCGACTTCTTCTTGTCTGAAGTGTGAAGTAGAAAGGTTACTGAAGAAGGGATTCCTGGTAAAAGAAACACAAGTATAGAAGTGCCGGCAGCCGCTTAGCCGGGATTCACACCTGGACTTGGTCCTCTTCTTGTGGGCGGCAGGAGGCAGCTCCCTGCGGCCGGGCCCGGCGCCCGGGCCGGGCCCCGGGTCGGGGTCGGCATATGGGTCGGCAGCCTGGCTGCCCGCCGGGTAGCGCACGCTGCCTGCCGTCGGCTCGTAGCTCCAGTTGTTCGCCAGCGGCCGGTGGTGCGTCGCCTGGCCCCTGCCGAAGCCAAGATAGCGCGTTCGTAACACCAGTACACCGACCTCAGCACACTATGCTACGCTGTCCTGCTCTGCCACTTACCGTACCTCCTATACTGCCAAATCGACGTGAGCGAGCGAGCAACCTTTCTGTCAGGCTGCCCAGCTCTTCGCAACCATAATCATTATGATACGTTCAATGAACAGGTACAGCGTAAAAAAAATTCAGTCAAGGTTAAGCAGTGTTACTTCGCTGATTTAAGACGAGGAAAAGTTCAATTATCATCACAGATCTGAATGGTTTCTTCCAATAGTTCGTAGATCTGAACGATCAACAGATGGTAGTAGGGCAGCTTTAATTACTTTCTCATGTCCTGCGTTTTTGTGATCATCGGCAATGAAATAAGGTTTAAAGAATCCAATCATGTCATTTACTCGACGAAAGAAGACAAAGATTTATCCCCCCCGCCGGTACTGCGCAGAATAGAGTTCAAGTACGGCTGCTTGGGGGACGGAAGAGAGGTCACACTTGCGGCTGTTTTGGAGGAACCGTTTCAACATTCGGTTATGGTGATTTAGAAAAACCCTGATGGGGATGGCTTGGCGTGGCGTGCATTCTAAGACACTCCTTAACAACTGTGAGTCTTGTATTGCTTCCTACTGTCAAATTTACTTAATGAAAAGTGGCCCCCAGTCTAAGAAAGCTACTGGTCTCACTTCCATTTGGCAGGCTGTTCCCAGTTTCCGTATGTCTTCACGAGCTACTACTCTATACGCCAATTTAAGCACTTGCTGCACGCCGAGCCGACACGACAATGTTCACAAAGATTGCATCACGACAATCAGTACGAATTATGGCATTTCCTGCCATTCTAAAAACAACCGGGAGAAAAGTGGAATCAGTTTTAAAGCAAAGGTAGCAAGGCGCGTACTTCGGTGCCGGTGGTACGTAGAAAATAACTCTTGCTCGGAGCCGTACCAGATCTCGCCACTACCAGACAAGAAATGTTCGTAAGCGTAAACGCTTGATGGAAGTGGAAAGAGCATCTCGCCACATCCGTGAAGTGGACTGAGATAACAGTCATTCGCTTGCCCGATACGACAGAAGGTCCCTCCTCATACAGTCCCAACATGTCCACAACGCACGTGGCTGGCTGTTGTTTACCTCCTTTCAGCTGTACCCATACTTGTACACTGCATGCAGTTAGCTTCACTATAACGGCCAGTTTGGTTGCTGATGTGGTGTACAGAGAAACATTTACCACTAGCGCGTATGTACTGACAAGTTACAGCGGAAACTAGAGTACTATGAAAATGGATTGGCAAATGTGAAGATGGCTTACGGTAGGCAACTGAAGAGACTCACTGCAAGGGGAGAGGCTTCCTTTCCGTCCCGTGACTGCCCACGATCCTGTCACTTGACGTCCAAAAAATATTGCCCTACCAGTAGACTTCATTGTCAGCCTTGTTGAGTTTCACTATTCGCCATTTACAGTCTCCCAGTTTATCTCATGAATAGCATCGCTGAGAAAGAAGGAAAATTCTTGTGGAGTTTCGACGCAGATACCATACCAACAACGTGAGTAAGAAACGGACGAGAAAGTTCTAGCATTGGCAATGTTTTAACTGAATAAAATGAAACTTGCATCGAGACAAAAAAAATATCAGTGCGTAGTTGCGTACACAATAGCAGTTTTAAAAAAAATTACTGATACAGCAGCTACTGACGTCATATGCACACAAATGCTGACTTTGACCGATATTGCCTCAGAAGTTCACTGCAATGGAGAGGTGATACGATTCAATTTATTTACGTCGCTCGAACAAAGTCCTGTCAGTTACCGCTACAATGATGACATAATTCCATTCGTGAAAATGTTTTTAGAACGACGTGTACCATTCTGTCTTGAGCACGTCACAATAAACACCAGACTAACTGTCGCACTACTACTGTACCAGACATTCTTCTCAGCTTCGGACAGTAATTAACAGCCGTCACCGATAGTAAAAAATGATTATCTTGATTACGACTATCGACAAAATATACGCAGAATTTGCCGTATTCCCACGAGAGACTTCATTTGTTGCACTCGGGAGAAAATCTGCGTGACTATGTACAATGATCGTGGTGCTTGTAGCTCGTAATTTCCGACAGCGTTCGCTACGTATGTGGCTACAGGACAGATACAGTACAAAACACAACAGGCATAACAAAGCATCCAACACAGATAGGCACAAGATCACGGCACTACCACAAGTTTTCTACGGCAAAGCATACACATAAAGAGACACAAAATGTAGTGTGATAAATATATACTGCAGAACACTGAGAACAAAAGCATGCACGACTACTGTAATGGCAGACACTTAAGAGAGCGAGAGCTATCAAGATGGGAATGAGAGTGTGTGTGCACAGCGGTCAACGCAGACACTGCCCCGGTCCCTAGCGGCTTGGTGCGGGTGCGGCGAGTACCTGTCGAGCAGCGGTGGGTAGGGCCCGTTGCGGTAGAGGCGCTCCCGCTCCCTGGCGCGGCCGCGCAGGGGGTCTGCGGCGGACCACGCGGCAGCGGCGGCCACGGCGGCGCGGCGCAGGTACACCGCGTCACCCTCGCGCGCGTAGAAGTGGCTAGACCGCTCGAAATCATCGCCGCCCCTGAAACACACACACTGCATGCCACCGGCGGCTCACGCGCCGGCACCGGCTCCGACCCGTCATCGCGCTTTCTCGCGAGGGCCACCCCTCCTGACGTACTACAATATTCTGCCGGACAGGGATCCCAACGCTATCTCCGACCTACGCCGACGGTACTCGGCTGCCCCATAAACCCGTACTGACCGTTCGAGGCTTTCATCTGGCGTAATGTTAACCCTCCCAAACATCACATTCGAGCCACTCTGACCCATCCGCAGATGGAGATACTTATTATACAGTTACAGATCTTTTCCCCGCATTGTACGCGTCATTTCGTATTAGAGACCTCTGCGCTTGCCGCCTATAGTTCAGCTCATTCGGAGGGAATTGCAACCGCGAAAACTATTCAATAATTTACAATGTTCTCCTGTTCTCGTCGCAGCTGATTAATAGTGTGCTTTCGGGTGTATAGTGTGCTTTAGAGTGTGTAGTGTGCTTTCGGGTGTACAGCGGAGTTGTTACTTCTTCATTTTATGAACGACATTTCGACGACTGACCCAATCGTCGTCTTAAGGTGCTACGAGCTGTCAGTTATGCGTACTCGTGGCTTGCACTCCAAGCCATTCCAGTTGTGCATAAAATAAGAGTCAAAACTCAGCTGTACACCCGAAAACATGCCATTAACACCAAGGTATACTCTGAATCGTGTCAATACGATGAATCTTTTCACGGACTGTGCCGTAAGTCTAAAGTTCTGCTTCTCACAATAGTGACGAAGGTGAAAAATCATCTTGGGTATTACTAAACCGTTTCAGCTGTACTGAGTCCTTTATTTTTAAATCATTATCGGTTTCATGGCACTAAAAGCCACATCTTCAGGTGGCATATAACTAAAACATAAGAGAGAGCACGTGGCCGCGCCCCCTATTTGTGATTGCGTACACATCGAAGAAGCCGACCAATCCACCATATTGTAATTCGGCTGTTTTATTCTATGACATACCGCATTTTAACAGTTTTTTGATCTGAATGACAACGAATGTTGAGTATAAAATTTCAACCTTTATAGCCTTTATTTTAGTTATACGTTCACCTGAAGATATGGCTTTTGGTGCCTCGAGACTGGTAGTTATCTAAAAATACAGGACTAAATACAGCTGAAGCGGTTTATTAATATCCAAGTAGATTACTCACGTCTGTGGTTGCCCTACCTACAAGGTTGTCTGCAGAACGTGAAGAAGACTGTTTAGAAGAAAGAAACGAAAACGGGGTTTTAACGCCCCGCCGGCAACGAGGGCATTAGAGACGAATCACAAACTCGGATTAGTGAAGGGAATCAGCCGTGACTTTTAAAGGAACTAGCCTAGCATATAGGTAAATCGCGGAAAACCTAAGCCTAGAACGTCGAACGAGGAATTAAATCACCGACAACCCGAATACGAATTCAGTCTATTCCCACTGCCCACGTGGCTCACTATAAGGTTAAGCACTAGCTCAGTTAGAATAGAATCAGCCGTAGCATTTGTAAACGAACCATTCCGGTGTTTCGGAAAACCGTCGAAACTCTGAACGGGGAATGAATGTCGTTCCTTATACATTCAGTCAATCAACTGAGACACCCCACACGGGTCGATTTCTGCAGGTAAATCCGGCAGTGATATGAACTACAATGATGAGCAAAAAAACAAAGATAGAAGGGAAAGTTCAGACACCGGCCCATGTAACTTAAATTTATATACTAATACCATTCACGTAGTAACTAATTAAATTACTGCTCTATATCTGACCATTACTATTTCACTTGTAATGTTGCAGTAGGAAAATATGTATGATCTGAATGTTAAATGATATGTTCAGCGTATGAAAAATATCTGTAACCTCCTTAATAACAGTAATCGATTATGAAACAGAAATTTAAAAAGTAAGTCGCAGTTGGCTAACCCGACGTTCACAATGAAAGACTTAATTATATATAATTAACCTATGGGCGTTTCCGTATCAGTGACTCATTCTGTATGGAAATTGCATTGACGACACCATGAAGGTTCAGTTTCGAGTCCCTGGCCGGCATACAAATAGTTTCGTTGGCGTAATTCAACACATAGCACGCTACAAATCGTAAATTTCTTTCTGAACATTGTAGAGGAGATGTACAGAGGGCTGCATCGCATTCCAAGATGTGTGGATCAAAAGTTATGACAGTGAAGATGTGAGCAGCAAACCAATAGAGTCATTGTACTCATAATAGACGTTGCTGACCCAGAGCACCAATCATACTCTTCTGTAATTGTGACTGATGACGTGAAATGGTGAAGAAATGTTTTGTAACGGGAGGAAAACAAAACGTGAAGTTAAGCCCGCTGGTTTGCGTGTTTTCAGTGGATAAAATATGACGGCAGCCAACTGAAATGATTCATTCAAAGTCTCTCTATTCATCATGTTTGTCCATTTTATTAACACGTAAATGTCAGTTAGCTAAGTCAAGCCTGCCTGTCCCCCCCCCCCCCCCCCGGACCCTTCAAGTGCCTACAACCCAGGACCCAACCGATAGTTTAACAAACTGCGAAGATCTAACAAGGGAACCTCCCCCATCGCACCCCCCTCAGATTTCGTTATAAGTTGGCACATGGATAGGCCTTGAAAAACTGAACACAGATCAATCGAGAAAACAGGAAGAAGTTGAGGGGAACTATGAAAAGCCCGCATCTCGTGGTCGTGCGGTAGCGTTCTCGCTTCCCACGCCCGGGTTCCCGGGTTCGATTCCCGGCGGGGTCAGGGATTTTCTCTGCCTCGTGATGGATGGTTTTGTGTGCTGTCCTTAGGTTAGTTAGGTTTAAGTAGTTCTAAGTTCTAGGGGACTTATGACCACAGCAGTTGAGTCCCATAGTGCTCAGAGCCATTTGATTTGAACTATGAAAAAAATAAGCAAAATACACAAACTGAGTAGTCCATGCGCAAGATAGGCAACATCAAGGATATTATGAGCTCAGGAGTGCCGTGGTCCCGTTGTTAGCGTGAGCAGTTGCGGCACGAGAGGTCCTTGGTTCAAAGTCTTCCCTCGAGTGAAAAGTTTACGTTTTTTATTTTCGTAAAGTTATGATCTGTCCGTTCGTTCATCGACGTCTCTGTTCACTGTAATAAGTTTAGTGTCTGTGTTTTGTGACCGCACCGCAAAGCCGTACGATTAGTAGACGAAAGGACGTGCCTCTCCAATGGGAACCGAAAACATTTGATCGCAAGGTCATAGGTCAACCGATTCCTTCACAGGAAAACACGTCTGATATTAGATTAGATTAGATTAATACTAGTTCCATGGATCATGAATACGATATTTCGTAATGATGTGGAACGAGTCGAATTTTCCAATACGTGACATAATTAGGTTAATTTAACAACATACTTAAGTTAATACAACAACTTTATTTTATTGTTTTTTTTTGTTTTTCTTTATTTTTTATTTTTATTTTTTTAAATTTTTTTTATATTTTTTTTGTTTTTTTTCTTAATTTATATCTAAAAATTCCTCTATGGAGTAGAAGGAGTTGTCATTCAGAAATTCTTTTAATTTCTTCTTAAATACTTGTTGGTTATCTGTCAGACTTTTGATACTATTTGGTAAGTGACCAAAGACTTTAGTGCCAGTATAATTCACCCCTTTCTGTGCCAAAGTTAGATTTAATCTTGAATAGTGAAGATCATCCTTTCTCCTAGTATTGTAGTTATGCACACTGCTATTACTTTTGAATTGGGTTTGGTTGTTAATAACAAATTTCATAAGCGAGTATATATACTGAGAAGCTACTGTGAATATCCCTAGATACGACACTGGTGACGGCATGTGCGTCACATGACAGGAGTAAGAATGTCGACCCACCTAACTTGTACGTTTGGCGAATGGGTAAAAAGATTCTTCTACCTTGCCCGATTTAGGTTTAATTGTGGATGTGATAACAAATGAATGCAACAGTTTTCCCTGTGCTCTGTCAAAACATATGTTTTTAACGTTTTCAAATTTTTCCGTGTGTAGAGCGTCAAATCCATCGGACGAGCGGACGGACAGATAATAATTGTCTGCAAATAAAAAAGTAAACTTTTCACTCGAGGGAAGGCTTGAACCAAGGGACCATGGCGCTCCCGAGCTCATACTATCCCTGATGTTGCCTATCTTGCGCACGGACTGCTCAGTTTGTATATTTTGCTTATTTTTTTCACAGTTCCACACAACTTCTTCCTGTTTTCTCGACTGATCTGTGTTCAGTTTTTCAAGGCCTATCCAATGTGCCAACTTATAACTAAATCTGAGGGGGGTGCGATGGGGAGGTTCCCTTGTCAGAACAGCGTTCTGCGGCCAGTAGTTAGCTGTATGCTCTAGCGCTGACAGCTATTTCCATTTTGGTTAGGATATACTGAAACACAGAAACCCTAGTCTTTCTTCAGCGTAGTTTATTATCATGCATATGTCTAAAATCCAACGTGGAATTATGACATTACGATGATGAGAGTAATCAACTAAAACACATGGATACAATATGTATTGCTAATATAAAATATTTGTACACAGAAATTTGCAAAAGGAAAGACTAAAGAATTTGCTGTAATCTTTCATGGTTCAATTTGCAGGACATTAACATTCGCCCTGATTGCATCTGAAATTTTGTTATCCATTAGAATTATTTTAATGGAAAAAATGGCCTCAAGTGGCCAATTAAATATTTCAAGAAAGATGGAGTTTCTGACAAAAGTGGAATTTACGGTTGCCGCACTCAGTTTGGCGAGTGGGCACGAAGAGCCACGTACTTCTGATTAGCTACCCTAATAAGACGTTTCCGCCATCTTTTTGTTAAGTACAGCGTCCCGTTAACCGTTGGGCACGTCAACAGATAATGAATGACACAGTTACTAATAAGAACACAGGCAACATGAACATGGAAGCACACTGAGACATCGTGTAGAAACATGCTGCGGGTGAGATACAGCCCTCTTCCAGAACACACAAGCAAACAGCACACATGATAAAGAATCAGTGCTCCATTAACATGGACATTCTGAGGAAACTTGCGGGTTGCTATGTATATGCTATTTATACAACTAAAGCTTGTTATATAACCAGGTGAAACACGACACTGAAATGCAATATACATTAGTAAAAATAACACTAAGAAACTTAAAACATCGTAACACATAGGAACATATTTGCGTGCAGGGATTAACACACACAAAGAATTTTAAATTTTGAACTGTTTCCAGCATTCCTATTTTAAGCAATAAAGAAAGAAAAAAGGGCGCAACGTCTCTCAGCGGTTGACATTATATATAAAGTCACACAGATTACAAATGACAATTCACTGCGAACTTCTGATCTAACAAACGTATATATGGAACACAATTAATTGCTTCATAGAGTTTAATTTTCCATCTTGTTTTCCGGAATAATGCCATTATTCAATAGTGCATAAAACGTGAAGTACATTTATCGATATAAACTTGCGACTAATCTGTTGCAATGCAGTACTGGCCACGTTTGAGATCACCACGTTAGATCCCTGTTTCGAATACAAGAAGATGAGTTACGATCGATCTGCCGTAGTAGGTCAAGTTTCCATTGCTTTGCCGCAAGCCTTAGTACCGAAACCAATCATATCAAATAGATGAAACAATCAAAGGCAAAATAGCGTAAAACATTTCAGAATTCGTTGGATGAAATTTTAGAAAATGGAACATACAATGAAAGCTTGACTAGTAATTTTCCAAAAACCTAACTGTTCCATGTACTCCACCTTCGCTGCGGTAATCTTGCCTCAAAGTACTTTTTTATGCTATCGACTATATACAAGTTTAAATGCTTTAGGGCTAACCGAGGTATTTAGCTAGATTAGCCAGGAGCGTTAAAAATCTATTCGACTTCGTAACGTTGCACAAGATTTGAGTAGACGTCATGTATTAAACAAATTATTATATTCGTTGCTCATAAAATGTTGTGCTCGGATGCTCCATCATCTACATGAATTCACTACACACGCACACACACACACACACACACACACACACACACACACACGCACACACACACACAGGGCAGGCAAGTTTAGTGCGTACCCCAGTTGACACCGCACAAATCACTTCATTTTTGATGTGAAGCTTAACCAGTCTTCTTGTCCACCTCTCAAATTTTTTCCAGCAGTTAATAAGAGCTTTCTCTTCGACACCTGCCTTCAAACAGTGTGGTGCCTGTTGATGTGGCGACGTCTACTTCCGCTGGTTTCGAGAGCGTAGACTGAGACGGCACGTGCCTGTTATGTAGGTACGTGATCCGTTCTCTTTTAAAGTGTGTGCCGACAGTGCTTGGAAAACACACATACCTCCATGCATTTATTTATTCATTTTTAATTACGTCAAAGCACTACCTGAGAACTTTGCTAACAAATGGAGGACGGCAACCGTGGCCCGGATGAAATGTTCGTCACAGAGAGGGGGAAAAAACACTTCTTTCAGATTTTAGCTCGACACTTCGTAGTTTTTAAGAAAATCATCACCGAAGTTTGCTCTGGCGCCCCAGCCCCTAACGACTATAACGAATTAGTGAGGCAGTCCGGTGCGATATTTGTAGCTTCTTTCAACATCTCCTGACACTGAAGTCCATGTTGCCCTGTTGGATGTTCTACTGTGCATGTAGAGTGCACATACTTTTGTCTCGTCTATTGTATATTGAACATATCTAGTTCCTTAGAGGACGTTTTTTTCTTCCTTTAGCACGGTAGTTTGAACCGCTAAGACAAGTAAGTCTTCAGTAGAGTAGAATTTGATGCTAGGCGTCAGGGCGGTCACCAGTTTACTACGTGAAAAGTTTGGAACCAGCATGGAGCCTTGTGCTGCGCCCAATGCCAACGTTGAAAGAGCAATGTGTCAGAACATTCTTCATGAAACAGGTCAGTTTTTTGCTTGATGTACATGTTCTCAAAAATAACCACGAGACCATCCAGACTCTGCAACTTCTGTATTTAACAAGTACGAGGGCTGGATATAGATCGTTGCTTTCAAAATTTATTATACTTTTGTGTATATATTGTATTCAACTGTTGTTTTGTCTCATAACGAAGTAAAATTGTTATAATTTTGGTAGAAACATTGAATTTCCTCGTTGCACGGAACGAAGGAAGAAAAGAAGTAAGGAAAGCAGATGATCTGATCGATGAGCAATACGAAATTCCAGCTGACCTACTTCTAAGCTATTATAATTAGAATAAGTACGCACTTGTGGAGCTAAATATATGACACGATAACATGCGAATAGTGTATGATGTTTTTAAGCTGAGAAAGTAGTTGTAGACACCATTCTTCTAAGCGAAACTCTCAAAACCAACGTGAACAACAATGCCTTTGAAACTTTCTGGCAAGTTTGGCTAGGTCTCCCTCTCAACTACTTCTAAAAGCGAACAATTCTCCTGTATAATTTGATGGACTTGCACTGTTGAGAAAAAGAATATTGCGGAGCAACAGCCTTTGAATATTTGACAATTTACGCTTAGTAAAGTGTTTTTATGGTTAACACTGCACTTAGCTACCTATTATAGCGTAAGCACTATCCGAGGATGGTTGCTAGTCAAGCGTAAACAATCATCATCTAGTTGTTACAACATTATATTGAGATCAAGACCAACAAAATGTATAACGTATAACTCAATTACCCAGCCAGTTACAGCGTGAACTCCGGCAGCTTTCACATTAACAAACATTGTCAGAGTTGAATGAAGTGATAAGTGTCAGATAAAAATCCTGTGACTGATCGGTGATCCCTAGTCTGGCACTTCACAACTGAACCACGGGCTATTATTATTATTATTATTATTATTACTCCGGTCCTCTAACATCATCATACGGTTACTTAAGTGATTAACTAACACATGCGGGAGGGAGTAACTTTATTCCGAGGGGACGATTTGGAGTGTGAATGTACAGCATCCTAGTCCCAAAGCCATTTTGCAACGTCCTCTCGCTGTAACTCACGAGTTGGTATTCATTAAATGAAGCTTTACAAAGCTTTTAGCGATTTAGGAAATCACAGAAGACCTACATCTGGATGGTGGGACAGGAATTTGAACCACCATGTTCCCAAGCACTAATATGAGTGCGCCACCTCCGTACTGCTATTCAGAACACCATAGTCGGCAAAATAGTCGTGTGGAATGCAACACATCAAACGGACGTTAACCGACTTAGACATACTTACTTACCGTCACCAAGAAACAATACGGCTCCGAAATTAGTCTGTTCCAGTAAAACTGAACACTTACTGTGTGTAAGTCCCATTCTGTTGTGTCTAAGGGCAAGACAAAACAGCAACAGAAGTGGCATTAATTTTCCGCGTATGACTTTCATAAAATAATATTTGGTCCAAAAAAAATTATATGTCAGTGCGTTAAATTTAGGAATGACAGAAGTGTCACATTAATATCAGAAATTACATTTCTTAGATCGGTGAAAGCAAGCAGTACACACACACACACACACACACACACACACACACACACACACACACACACCAACACACACACACACAGAGAGAGAGGGGGGGGGGGGGGGGAAGGTGACAAATATAATTGAGAAAGTGTTACCCGATGGGTTGCCAAATCATTCGCTCGAACTGTCTAGATCGTCCTTCAAACCAATCCCAAACAATTGTGGCTCGGTGACATGGCCCATTGTCATACACCCATAAAAATTCCATCGTTGTTTGGGAACATGAAGTGCAAGAATGGTTGCAAACGGTTTCGAAGTAGCCGAATTTAACCATTTCCAGTCAATGATGGGTTCAGTTGGACCACAGGACCCAGTCCATTCCATGTAAACACAGCCCACACCTTTATGGGACCACTACCGACTTGGGCAGTGCCTTGTTGAACATTGGTTCATGGCTTCGTGGAGCCTGTGCCACACTCTATTCCTACCATCAGCTATTACCAACAGAAATCGGGACTCATCCGACCACGTCACTGATTTCCAGCCGTCGAGGGTCCAGCCGATATAGTCACGAGCCCGGGACAGGTGCTGCAGGCGATGTCGCGCTGTTAGCAAAGGCAGTCGCATCGGTCGTCTGCTGCCACAGCCTTAATGCCAAATGCACTATCCTAAGGAATACGTTCGCCGTACGTCCCACATTCACTTCCGCGGCTATGCCACGCTTTGTTGCTTGTCTGTTACCATTGGCGACTCTAAGCAAATGCCGCTGCTCTCCGTCGTTGAGAGAATGCGATCGGCCACTGCGTTGTCCGTGGTGAGAGGTAATCCCTGAAATTTGGTATTCTCGGAACACTCTTGACACTGTAGATCTCGAAATATTGAATTCCCTAATGATTTCCGAAATGGAATGTCCAATGCGTCTAGCTCCAACTACCATTCCGCGTTCAAAGTCTGTTAATTCCAGTCATGCGGCCATAATCATGTCGGAAACCTTTTCACTTGAAATCACCTGAGTAGAAATGACAGTTCCGCCAATGCACTGCCCTTTTATGCCTTGTGTACACTATACTATCGCCATCTGTTTATCTGCATAACGCTATCCCATGACTTTTGTCACATCATTGTAGGATCAAGATGGTAATTGGTCCAACATCTATGAACTCATCTATCAATCCATACAATCTACACAGTAAAAGACAAAATTATAGGTACGAGAAGGAAATGGAATGAGTAACTTGTAAGTTAAAAACTAGATCAGATAATTCGACGCAGATCACGAAAGCAATGCGACGTTACATGCATATTTATTAGTGAGTTCACAAACATGGTTATGCTGCTGCTGCTCATCATTATCATCATCATCTTATAATGATTATGCTGGTGATGGTGGTACGCTATTGAGCTTTTTAACGACAGTGGGTAGGTGTACGCAAACGGTTCATATCAGCTAACAGGAAAAATTATGTAAGACTAGCATCACGAAAAGATAACTATTATCGTGGGACTGTTGTGTTATCTGAGTATAGCATTTGCTGCTGGGGTAATGAAGCAATATAAGCATTGTTTTCCAACAGATAATTGTTGTGAAACCCATTCACTTTCCAAACCGGTTACCTGAAATATACGTGTGTGCAGATGTTTTAGTTTTGTGTCCGTCCTTCGAATACGTTCAATATAATGTACACACATCAAAAGAAGTTTTGCATCACCCCGGTTCCCTGAACTCCTGCAGATAGATGTTGACTGTGGACACTATCACAGAGACAGTCGCTCTGACTGTTCAGAGATGTCACTAAACCCACCAAAAGTGTAAACAGCCATGCATGAGCAGCACCTATTAGACGGGGGGAGGGGGGCGGGTGTCCAACAGCCGACCAGGAAGGCGGATGATGACGCTTTGGGTTGAGGGGGCGCTCGACATCATGGTCATCAGCGCCATGACGAAAAGTCAACATGAAACCTCATGGGTGGAGACGAAGGCTACCCCCAAGTGCGGAGCAGTTTATAACTTACTAAAGTCTGCAGCCCTCCCCCACCAGTTTAGGGATGAGGCCTGACAGTTCACAAAATTTCACCACTCCATTAACACTGGTATCGGTATCTGCGATGATGGGGGGTCGATCGCCAGCGAGACCGAGGGCTGTCCTAATATCCGTATACAGGACACACGTAGCCAAATATGCTGAACTGAAAGCGGCACGCCACAAAACATCACAGAAAGGTGGATCCTCCCCCCCCCCCCCCCCTGGAGGAGGAAGTCATGTGTGAAAGGGCTATGAAAGATGCGCAGTCTGGTAAGCAAAACCTACTTCCAGCGGCGAGACTGACACGAAGTCCGCCTAGCCTTTGTGGTCGATTTGAGCGACTGCAGTTTGTTGTCTGATACCTGTAACCATTCAGTATCCCACTGACGCATAATGCTTCTGTCAGAAAATAAGATAATTGCGTGCAACGCGATGGGACATGGATGGACAGTATCGTCCCAACATGCTTCCTTGGCAACTTTGTCAGCCATGTCGTTCCCCTGTATCCCAACGTGGCCAGGTACGCAGAAAAAGATCACCTGCCACAGCGTTGGAACCGGGATCATGGATGAACTGAATCAGCCAGCGGCTCTACCGGATACATTTGATGAAGTGCTTGCAGTGCACAAAGAGAGTCTGAACAGACAAGAAAACTCGTACGGTGATGTCTGTGAACCCTCTCCAGTGCCATCAGAATGCCATATAACTCCGCATCATATTTTGTAAATTGTTCTGGAAGACGCACTTATAAAACCCTATCAGGAAAAACCACAGAACAACCGAGAGCATTCTCCTGCTGGGATCCGTCTGTATAAATAACGATAAAACTATGGTACATACTTAAAATGGACGAAAACCAAAGTGTAAAAACCAGATCTGGATTACAACTTTTCGTGAACTTTGTCAAGCTTAAAATCACTCTGGGCCTCTGAAGACACCAAGGCGGCAGTGCGTTCCATCCCTGGGTGTGTATTTTCATGCCAGAGAGATCCAGATCCTTGAGACAGTCCGTAGCACTTATACCAAATGGCTGGGTCGCTTGGGGCCGATTCCTGAACAGTCGTTCGAAGGTGGGTTGGATCACTGAACTAAATGCCAATGACTGAGGTGATGCTGAGATTTTCGGCGCCTGTCGAGCCAAAAGGATACGTCGCCGAAACCGGAGTGGTGGCTCACCAGCCTCTGCACACAGACTCTGAACTGGGCTGGTCCGAAAGGCTCCAGTCGATATCAAAAGCCCATATGGTGGATAGCATATAACATTCGGAGGACCGACCCGTAGACCACGCTGCCATAATATAAGCATGATGAAACAAATGCCCTATAAAACTGCAGGAGTTGGGACCTGTCAGCTCCCCATGTTTTTCCGCCAAGGCATTTGCAAATGTAGTTCCCATTCATGAAGCTGGCGAAGGATGTTGTACCTCCAAGTAGTGTCATATGGCTTTTCGAGGTCAAAAAACACAGAAACTAAATGGTTTCGGCGTAAGAAGGACTCCTGTATCGCCGTCTCCAGTAGAATTAAGTTGTCAAGAGTGGAACAGTGGCGCCTGAAACCGCACTGGGAGCGGCACAGGTGACCTCAGGACTCGAGCAGCCAGACAAGGAGGCGGCTGACCATGCGTTCAAGAGTCTTACCCGTACAACTGGAAAGGGTGACAACTGTTAGGAACGCTACAGTCCTAGTCAGGTTTCCAGAATGGAATTAATATTGCCTCCTTCCAAGTCGTGGCGTACTGTCCATCAAACGAGATCTGCTTCAATAAAATTCTTCAGGGTATCAGACCGCATCGTCATAATTTAAAATGCGCCAACGTTTCGGCCAGCGTTGCAGCTAGCCTTCATCAGGGCCTTACGTTAACTGCTAAATGAACACACTTGGTTCCTTAAATAAACGTTGGCGCATTTTAAATTATGACGATGCGGTCTGATACCCTGAAGAATTTTATTGAAGAAGACAACGGCCGCGGAAGCCTACGCTTACATTTAACCAAACGAGATCTGATTGAAACAAGAGAGGAGCTGACCTTTCGCTTCAGGGCACAGATAACGAGGCATGGTATAATGGATCTCATCAGGTCGTCTGAGGTGGTTACTTGACCTGGGGGTGGACTCTGTGGTAGTCCTTTGGGTCTCATGAGTGATATGGGCCACCGCCTCCTGGGCACAGTCCCTTCGTTCAAAAATAGCCAAGCCCCACAGCACATTGTGGGCATTGAAGTGCCCCACAAGGAGGAATGGGCGTGGGAGTGTCTGGAAGAGGTCTGCCATTGCGTCCGCATCCAAAGCGCCAACGGGGGGAGGGGGGGGGGGCAGGTACAGAGAACACACTGTGATAGTATGATAGTAAAGGGTGTGACAACTTTCACAGCAATTGCTTCCATGGTCGTGGTAAGAGGAACAGGAGAGGAGTGGTATATGTCATCAAAGTAAATAGCCACTCCACCTTTAGCCCTGCCTCCAGTGGCATCGTCCTCGTCCTTCCTGTATATGTGGTAGCCCCGTAATGCAGGTGTGTCTGTGACTTTAAGACAAGCAGATGCAGAAAGGTCTATTCTGGACCAGCAGCTGCAATTCTTCCAAATGTGAGCGATATCCATTCAAATTCCACTGCAACACAGAAGTCCCTATGGAAGCCATTGGTTAGCGATGGTGGTTCTTTTCTTTCTCCCTTGGAGGTGGTGATTTACCGGAGAGGTCAGGGGGAACGTTAGCTGGTTCTGTGCTCTCTGGTTCCTCCTATTGTATGTCCATACCCTCAAGAGCATAGTCGCCATCAGAAAGTGAGAGAGCTCGTCGATCCGAAGGTTTACCTACCGCTTTCTTGGACTTAGAACTACATTTCGAAGGACGTTTTTTTCTTTACTGACAGGAGGAGGCGGCTGCCTGGGTTGCGGGGATGGCTTAGTTGGCTTCTGATGTTGGGGAGTGGTATTGGCTTAGGTGGTAAGCTTACTGCTGACGACTTCCGAACGACATCAGTTGCAAGTGGAGCGTATCCCCACAGGTACATCGACAAGCGCATGTGCTCGTACTGCAATCTGTGGTCTGAGTTTGTGTGGAGGCATCACACTTAACGATTGTTGTCTTAAGGGCTGATGCAAAAGAAGTAGCAAAAACCGGTGGTTGCTTGGCTTTCTACGCCTTTTTAGCTTCACCATAGGGTAGGTGTCTCTTTACTTTCAACTCATGAATTTTCTTTTCCTCGTAGTAAATCCCACACTTTCTGCTCCACACTGTGTGATCCCCAGAGCAGTTTACACATTTCGGAGGAAGTGTAAAAGAAGTCCCTGACTCGTGAGCGGAGCCTCCACAATTGCCACAGGTAGTTTGCCCGTTACATCCCATTGTGGTATGGCCAAATCTTTGACATTTATATCATCGCACGGGCGAACCTTAAGGCGGATATAGCTTGCAAGGATATGTTCGGTAATTCGGGAGTACTAAACGTTAGAATAAACGCCGATTTTTCCAATTTGCTATTGACTCTCCTCATATAATTCTGCACCTCCGTGACGCCCACATTCTTCCACTCTTAACGTAACTCCGCGAGGTCCATCTCCATTATATCGGAGCAGATAACCACGCCCTTATTAAGTTAAGTGTGTTATGCAATTCAGCCTCAACTGGGCAGTCACCTAAGGCTTTACATCCCAGAAGCTTAGATATTTGGTTGGAATTAGCAGTTTCAACTAAAAGCGTGCCATTACGAAGTCGTTTGACACTTTTCAGAGACCCAACAATACCTTCCAATGCCTTGGGAATATACACTCATGATCATAAATTAAAGATAATTGCAGAATGTGGTGCCACGCAGGCATTGGTGATAAGGCATTGGTGATAAGTTGAGAAAACCGTCCCGAAACACATGTGCTACAAAATGCCACTGTTTCCTGCGCTGCACATGTAACCTGGCATCAATATGGGATACGATCACCATGCACATGTACACAGGCCGCACAATGGCTTGGCATACTCTGATCAGGCGGTCGAGCAGTGTCCGAGGGATTTGAAGACGTGCAGTGATACGTCGACCGAGAGCATCCCAGATGTGCTCGATGGGGTTTAGATCTGGAGAGCAGGCAGGCAACTCCATTCGCATGATATCTTCTGTTTCAAGGCACTTCTCCACGATAGCGGCTCGGTGGGGCCGCGCGTTATCATCCACCAGGAGGAAGGTGGGACCCATTGCACCTCTGAAAAGGCGGACATTCTGGTACAAAATGACGTCCCGATATACCTGACCTCTTACAGTTCCTCTGTCAAAAAAATGCAGTGGTGTACGTGCACCAATCATAATCCGACCCCACACCATCAAACCACGACCTCCATACAGTTCCCTTTCAAGGACATTAAGGGGTTGGTATCTGGTTCCTGGTTCACGCCACACGAAAACCCGGCGAGAATCACTGTTCAAACTATACCTGGACTCGTCCGTGAACATAACCTGGGACCACTGTTCCAATGACCATGGACTGTGTTTTTAACACCAGGCTTTACAGGGGCTCTCCTGTGACCAAGGGTTAGTGGAATGCACCTTCCAGGTCTCCAGGCGAAAAAAAAAAAAAAAAAAAAAATGTCTGTTCAGTCGTCTGTAGACTGTGTGTCTGGAGACAACTGTTCCAGTGGCTGCGGTAAGGTCCCGAGCAAGGCTACCTGCAGCACTCCGTGGCCGTCTGCGGGCACTGATGGTGCGATATCGGTCTTCTTGTGGTGTTGTACACTGTGGACGTACTGTAGCGCCTGGACACGTTTCCTGTCTCTTGGAATCGTTGCCATAATCGTGAGATCGCGCTTTGTGTCACACGGAGGGCCCATGCTATGACCTGCTGAATTTGACCAGCCTCCAGTAGCCCTAGTATTCTACCCCGAATGCACCGCATTGTCATACCCCGAGGTGATTTAAACCCGCAAACCGCCCACCAGAGCGTTGTTTCACCATGTATCAGCATTATCATTAATTTATGAGCATGAGTGTAGAAAGGGGATATCTTCTCAGAGCTTCCCCCGTTTCGCTTGGCTACAATAAAAGATTATACCACACTAATGCACTGTTGTTATCACTCTGAGGCTTCTTTTCGGGAGGACTGACTAACCGAGTTCTCTTCGTGGAATGGGTGGGGTGCTGCCTGACAGTACATCCATCCCGTCAGGAGTAGTAGTTTCATGAGACAAGTCCATAGGGATCCCACGAGACGCTAGGGAAACAACTGTCGACCCAGGCAGAGCCCCACATGCCAAAGCAAGGCTGATACAACTGGGGGGCAGCAGGTGCCCCAGAGGTTGCCCGCTTAAGACTGTTTCACCTCAATAGCCATTCACCTCCTCAGCACGTAGCACACCTTGAGGTTGAGTTTTTTTTTTTTTTTTAAATAGAGGTGTGTACCTTCCTCGCGGTTCAGGCGGTGAAGCCAAGATCCCTGTTCTCCGAAACACACAACATTCCACCGCTACGCTGCACGGTGGTCGCTGAAGTATGACTAAAGTTTGCGGTGACGGAGGACTGGTGGCACTTACCAGCCCACTTACCAACCCCGCGGTCGCCAGGCTCATACTCAGCAAACACATGCTGAGCCCCTGAGGAGACCAGGAAATAGGTAGTACACGGGTCGTGTTGTCTGTAGTTCAACCATGCCTACACGGTCAATACCGCGGTTCGATCGCGTCCGAATTGTTACTTTGTCCCAGGAAGGGCTCTCAACAAGGGAAGTGTCCATGTGTCTCGAAGTGAACCAAACCGATATTGTTCGGACATGAAGGAGATACAGAGAGACAGGAACTGTCGATGACATGCTTCGCTCAGGCCGCCCAAGGATTACTACTGCAGTGGATGACCGCTACTTCCGGCTTATGGCTCGGAGGAACCCTGCCAGCAACGCCACCATGACGAATAATGCTTTTCGTGCTGCCACAGGATGTCGTGTTACGACTCAAACTGTGCGCAGTAGGCTGCATGATGCGCAACTTCACTCCTGACGTCCATCTTTGCAACCACGACACCATGCAGCACGATACAGAGGGGCCCAACAACATGCCAAATGGACCGCTCAGGATTGGCATCACGCTCTCTTCACCGATGAGTGTCGCATATGCCTTCAACCAGACAATCGTCGGAGACGTGTTTGGATGCAACCCTGTCAGCCTGTACGCCTTAGACACTCGGTCCAGCGAGTGCAGCAAGGTGGAGGTTCCTTGCTGTTTTGGGGTGGCATTATGTGGGGCCGACGTACGCCGCTGGTGGTCATCGAAGGCGCTGTAACGGCTGTTCGATACGTGAATGCCATCCTCTGACCGATAGTGCAACCATATTGGCAGCATATTGGCGAGGCATTCGTCTTGATGGACGACAATTCGCGCCCCCATCGTGCACATCTTGTGAATGACTTCCTTCAGAATAACGACATCGCTCGACTAGAGTAGCCAGCATGTTCTCCACACATAAACCCTATCGAACATGCCTGGGATAGATGGAAAAGGGCTGTTATGGACGACGTGACCCACCAACCACTCTGAGGATCTACGCCGAATCGCCGTTGAGGAGTGGGGCAATCGGGACCAACAGTGCCTTGATGAACATGTGGACGGTATACAACGACGAATACAGGCATGCATCAATGCAAGAGGACGTGCTACTGGGTATTAGAGGTACCGGTGTGTACAGCAATCTGGATCACCACCTCTGAAGGTCTCGCTGTATGGTGGTACAACATGCAATGCGTGGTTTTCATGAGCAGTAGAAAGGGCAGAAATTATGTTTATGTTGATCTCTATCCCAATTTTCTGTACAGGTACCGGAACCGAGGCGATGCAAAACTTTTTTTTTATTTGTGTATATGGTAGGTTTTTTACTTCATTGAATGGTGTGCCTGAGAAAGAATGCGAACTGAGAAGGTTACAATGGTACAGTGTCATTAAGTAATATAAGAATCAATACTTTCCAAGGAGTTACTGTATTATTGCGTCTCGTTGATAGTACGCTGCTTCAAAGCCGGTGGCTTGCTTTTTATCTCTACAAGTTCAGGCTGTGAAACGAAATGCTGTGCAACTCGATACTCGTAAACACACTAACGAAATTCAGTGACTGTTCTGAGGAACACACACACACACACACACACACACACACACACACACACACACACACGCCCGAGGGAGGACTCGAACCTTCGCCGGGACCAGCCGCACAGTCCACGACTGCAGCGCCTCGGACCGCTCGGCTAATCCCGCGCGGCGCGTAGTTGTTAAGCGGCCCAGCTGACTACGTTGATTTGCATTATGTATCGAGCCACACAGCTGCACGGGGGACAAAGTGCGAATGCTTATTCTAACAAGTTTCTTCTAGAGGTGAATGTACTAGATTTCCGTATCTCATATGACAAAAGCAAGTAGCAATTCACAACTTTTGCCATCCTGAAGTTCATTACAAAATTTTGCATCGTTCTTAACGTTAGGTGGAATCTCGTCCGAAAAGTGGCAGGGATTAAATGGAATACATACTTTCTACCGTAACATACGATACATGGAACACAGTATTTGGCACTCTGTAAATGGAATGTTCTCCAGTTAATCACTCTAACCACACGAAGGTTATGTTTCGTATTTACTTTGCTATCATTGCATTTGAAAAACACGAAAGTGTTGCACAGCAAATTCACACAGCACAGAAACAAGTAATAGTCGGTATGACGAGTCCCCTCCTCCTCTCTCCATCACTCCCTCTATCTATCTCTCGTGAAGCGTTGTTGGGAGCACAGTACGACCAGTCGAACCGATGTAACTATATTAATAGGAAGGTGTGGTCGTAGTGCTTTATTTCGTATCGAAGGAGTGGCGCATGAAACTTGCAGTTCCTTGGTGCCCTCCATGACGAGTCTGTCCGTTATGGCTTTTTACCCTCTGCTGCTGTTGACGAAAGCGTTCTTGCTGGTTGCTACCGTGTGGCTCTGAGGCACAGTGAGACGCTAACAGCGCAAAGGGAACTACACAAATCAGATGCTACGTCAAAACTGGGAATGGCGACATCCTCAATGGGTCAATGAAAATAATGTTGTCAAAAAAACGGAAACACTCAGGACGAAAACCGGTCTGGAACGTGCCACCAGAAGACTCTTCGGGCCTATCTACACCTGTAATTCACACGTGTGAGGTACATATATTTTTTATGGGTACTTTACTTCCTGACAGAATAACACGCCACTTAGTATTTTTCTTGGTACAAAGGGGAGGTAAAAAACAGATGCTGGCATACCTCGTAACGGGAGTAACTTGTTTCAGTATTAAAATGGCAGGAACAAGTAGCCACACAATAACTGGATGTTTAAAGTTCGCCGGCCGCTGGTGGCCGAGCGGTTCTGGCGCTACAGTCTGGAACCGCGCGACCGCTACGGTCGCAGGTTCGAATCCTGCCTCGGGCTTGGATGTGTGTGTTGTCCTTAGGTTAGTTAGGTTTAAGTAGTTCTAAGTTCTAGGGGACTTATGACCTCAGCAGTTGAGTCCCATAGTGCTCAGAGCCATTTTTTTTGTTTAAAGTTCTGTCTGCCAAGGAGAGAATTATGGCTCTTCTCTACACTTAGAGAGAAGTGTTGAAACGTGCAGAAACCCCCCCGCAAGAATCGCTACAAAGTAGTGGTCGGAATGATGACTGTAGAGGCGCTACTCATCCAAGATGGAGACTAGGCTGTTGTGGCTTACACTCCAGCTGTGTACAAGCAAATCAGTCAATATTATGAAACTTCCTACTTCGCAAAATTTCCTAAACAATCTATCTACAATACTACTTTTCCCCTACGTCACTTTGTCTCATTACCTCGCTTGGACCTTGGAAAGGTTGGGGAGTTTCTTTGGAAGAAAAACTGATGCACACCTGTGATGATTAAAGTTTGCAGTTGTCAGATCACACTTGGAGAATACGTTATGTGTGCTTAGGCCAATGAGATTCAGTATGTGTATTTAAAATTAATCTGAAGAAGAAAAACAAATGCACCCATATAGGATAACTTTTCTGGAATCCTGTGTATGGTAAATGCACTGGTAGGAGTACATCCACCCACATCTTCCGGGGGCTCAGTCGCTGATCAGTACGGCCTGCTCTTCTGGAATAAATTACTCCGTTCTCTATCCAATGTGTTTTTGACAAACATCAAATCCATGTTTCAGGTCTTCTGTATTCGTAAAATCTAGAATCGAATAATGCCTCTGACCTCTCCCTTTACCTACCAAAACACCACTTTTTCGAGCCTGAAAGCGAATCATTACACTTCTACCTCGAATGACTGCTTTTAGAGCACACAGCATCATTCCGCATAGCACAAATCCTCCTCGGCAGTGTAGACAGGACCACGCATTTCTGTTTACTAATTTTTCATATTAAAGTCTCTTAAACGTGAACTGCGCAAGATCTCGAGGCAAATTCTTAATTACTAAAGAATTTTGTGACAGTTAATACGAAACAGATATAGTTCAAACTTAATGCCAACGAAGTTGCAGAAGCAATGTGAAATACCACGTTGCTTTCTATGTAGAAGTTGAAGTGCCTTTTTTTGATGTCTTCCTCTGACATTTTGTTCATGTGTCAACTACGAAATTATATCGTGTGGATCAGTCCTTGGGCAGTGTAATACTACATATACACTTTCATGGCGGGTACGAAATGAAAGTAAGCGAGCGGCATCGGAACTATTTACTTCGAAAAGCTCAGAAATACTACTGCGGCCCTAAAAAGAGCGATTCAGTTACGTTACGATCATGTGCATCATTCATCTCGGTTAAGTTCCAATGTTATCAGTAAACGAGCTGCGTACGCACTTGTGTTCGGAAAATACAACGGTTGACAGAGAGCGGCTGTATCACGACACAGAATTCTACAACTCACTTCCGTACACTATGGGACATGACGACTAACGCCGGGACGTTGATTTGAAGCATAAACTGTAATATCTTGAGCATCGATAATTCAGCATCAAGGCTCCTGAGTCCTGAAACACGTCGAAATGTCTGTTACCAGCTCAGCACTTTTCGATCTTCATTCTGTGAATACGAAACAGGGTAATGCCATCTAATTCTAGGATCTACTACCAGATCTCCTTTACGCCTCAATATATTCCGCAAAGAAACAGTAATTACATTGTATGCCAGAATGCAGAGCAAAAATGTGTAAACCGTCGTCGAAAGTCATAGACAGTAATTTAAAAGCGAAACTAAACGAATGCAACATACCTAACCACATCAGTGCAATATATTGCATCATCAGTAGACTCTACAATATCAAAACGACGAAGGAGACAACGTCCCACACGAAGTCGCGCCTGCTGAGTATAATTAATTTTTCAAGTTAAAATTTTGAATTGACTCTAGTAAGAGAAAGGTTCTTAGAGGTTCCTTTAGCCATGAAGTGCTAATAAACCAATGCCTCAAGAACATTTCCAAAAGCTTACACATTCAGACAAGATTTGAACACAAACCCTTACCGTTTGGCTGATTTCTAGAGATGTGACGAACACAAACACAGATCACATAGAACTCAGGGCATCTCAGAAGTATATCCTTGAAATTTTAGAATCCCAACCCTGGACAAAAACTGAGAAAAGACGTAAACCCAATTTTAAAAAACAAAGGAATACAGATAAATTATGGCAGAATTCAAGAGCAGTTAGTCGTTCGGAAGTCTGAGTTCCTTCCACGTATGTTCTATCGGGGATCCAGATCTTGGGATCTTGCTGGCCATGTAAGTTCCTCAACATCACGTCTGTTTCATAGAGACACGTGCCATGGGTGGATGAGCATTGTCCAGTTCAAAAAGGCTACCACGACACTGTCACATTAAAGATGCACTCAGAGTTGCATCAATCAATACCAGTCGTGATCTGAAGTCATACTCCGTGACTCCCCAAACCATGTCGGTCTCTCCCAAGCACTGGAAGAATGGAATCCCTCCCCAAGTCGCCGCCATACTCGCCGACGATTGTCATCCGAGGTACCGGTAGTGTAGAGCCGCGATTGATCCCTGAATACAATGCGTCACCATTCATCATCAGTCCATGCTTCCCGGTGGTCATGGCACTTCTCCAAACACAGAAATTTGTGTTGTGGTGTTACCGGAAACCTACGCGTAAGACAGTAATTACCTATTCCAGCTGCTGCTAGTCGCCGCCCAATGATGCGGTATGACACAGAATACTGCAGGGAATCTATCAATCATTCGCGGATGACAGGCCTAGATGTGAAAGGGTTACGGTGTGACTGGTGCACAATAAGGCTATCTTCCCTTGTGGTGGACAGACGTGACCGAAAGGTACCTCCAACGACGAGCATACCTGCCCTAATATTCCCATGCAGTCCAACATCGGGCCATTGTCATATCCGAATACCCCACAAACAATCCGGATACTGCACGATTCGACCAATTGGTCAAATGGAGACTTCACATCGAGGTCATTTTAAAACTCCGTCAGGTGCTAATACTGCTTTTTCAAACGAGTACCGGCATCGCTGAGACACTGTGAAGTGACCACACGCAACAGAGTCAGACGCATGCTGTGTGGTTCTGATAAAGTGAATGCATACAACAAAATTCGATGTCAATGAAAGATTATTTCTGGGATGGAAAAAGTTTCTTCGTAAGTAAATTATGTTCACCACGCTCAATACGACTTGCATTTCACACACCCGATCGGCAGTACAAACCATTCATCCAATCCAGGAAAATGAAGAACGCTTGTTTGAACATAAATGCAGATATTAGCCAAGCCTGCAAGTTGCGCTGTAATAACTGACCATGAACGGCACCTGTGGAATGTCCTCAACACGCTACAAGTGTCAGCCGTGGTTTTCTGTAGAGTTGTGAGTTCATAATGTCGGAGCTAAGTGAATTCCAATTTGGGCAAATTGTTGGTGCCGTATGGTGGGCGCTTCATAACCAAGGTAGCCGAAGTGTTTGGTATTGCAAGAGGCACCGTACCGAAGATTTTACCGCATACAGCAAAAGTGGAAAAGCATCATCCGCTGAGTCACAACGTACACGAAAATGTGTGTTGAGTGAACGTGACTTGCGGTCATTGAAGAGGATTGTGACGTAAAGTAAAGACGACGACAACTGCAGAAGTCACTGCAGAAATGAATATCGCACTCGCGAATCCTGTCAGCACGAAGACAACACTAAGGGAGCTCCAGAAGCAGGAAATTCTAGGGCGAACTAGAATTCCAAAACAACTCATCGGCAATGCAAATGCTCTTAATAATAAAACGCGGAGCTCAAGCCAAAAATCTTGGCAGAGCGTTATATGGTCGAATGGGTATTGTTTCATGGAGTTTCCAACTTCTGCCGAATTTACGGCCCAAGAGTGAAATATGGGGGTTGTGGGGGTGATCGGTTATGATTTTGGCAGCCGTGTCGTGATATTCCACGGCCCCCATAGTTACTCTGCAAGGTCCCATTACTGCCAAGGATTATGACTATTTTGGCTGATTGTTTATCCCATGGTAGAATGTTAGTTCCCTAATAGTGATGCGGTGTTCCAAGAATACAGAGCCCCTATTCACACAGCTGGTTTTGTGAGCACAAGGATGAATTGCGTATCTCCCCCGGGCCACCACAGCCACCAGACCTCATTATTATTGACCCTTTGTGGTTTACTTTCGAGAAAAGGTTCCGTGATTGCTACGCATTTTCATCATCGTTACCTGAACTTGGCGGTATTTTGCAGGAAGAATGAATGGTATCAGATTCCAGTGAAAACTCTATAGAACATTTATTTAACCATTCCGAGACGTCTGGAAGTTGCCATTAATGCTGTCACGTTTCCTATACTGTCATTAGGCATGGTATGTGTTGCGTTTTTTGTTTTTCCATATATTTGTCCAACCCCCGTATATGACTACGCAAGTGGTAGCGATTCCTTGAATTTTCGCTAGATATTGGGTGTCTTTCTGATAGCAGCACGAACTGAGTACTAGTAACAGCTCGTTCGCGCAAAGCAAACATGCCTGCGGCAAATCACACTGTCCTCGGTACAGACTCGATATCGTTTGTCACCATCACATGAAAAGCACACAACATACTTGAGCGGGTGTTACAGCACAGAAAATACAACTGTTTCGTATGTAATTTTAATCGTAGAGAAACTGCTGTCACCTAGTACTCTAACAACAAATCTAAGTCCTGTCATATACCTAAAAATGGGGCTAAACAGTTATTTAGATTAATAACTGGTTACTTTTTGCCCCATCGAGCTGATAATTTGTCTACATTCAGTTGGATAATGTTATAATCATTATCGGATAACACACACTAAAAAACGACACACCACAAAAGAATGATCCGAATGGGATAGAAATCGGCAGATGTCATGTACATGTAACAAATGATTACAATTTCAGAAAAATCGGATGATTTATTCAGAGCTTCACAAATTGAGTTGGTCAATAACGCGTTGTTCCACCTCTGACCCTTGTGCAAGCAGTTATTTCGCTCGGCGTCGATTGATAAGAGTTGTCGGATGTCGTCCTGAGGTATATCGTGCCAAATTCAGTCCAATTCGCACATTAGATCGCCAAAATCCTGAGCTGGCTGGAGAGCTCTGCCCACAATGCTAAAAATATTCTCAACTGGGGAGAGATCCGCCGACCTTGCTGGTCAATGAGAGGTTTGGCAAGAGCGAAGTAAGCAGCAGATATCCTTGTCTCCGTGCGGCCATTATCTTGCTGAAAAGTAAGCCCAGGATGATTTGCCACGAAGGTCAACAAAACGGGGCGTAGAATATCGACAACGTACAGCTGTGCTGTAATGCCGCGAATGACGACTACAGGGGTCCTGCTATGAAAAGAATTGGCATTCCAGACCATCACTCCTGGCTGTCAGGCCGTAATCAGGTTCATATACCGTCACTACCCGGGACGTCTCAAGGAACGTCTTCGGCCTAAAATCTCACTGACTGGAGTAGAATTGTCTTCAACGACAAGTCCCGCTCCGACGATCAGGAGTGATGGTCTGGGGCGCCATTTCTTTTAATAGCACGACTCGTTTGATTTTCATCCACGGCACCCTTATAGCACAGCGGTACGTCATGGATATTCCACACCCCATTTGTTGCGCTTCATGGCGAGCCATCATGGGTTTACATTTTAGCATGACAATGTCCGCCCGGACACGACGAGAGCTTTTTACTGCTTGCTTCGTACTTGCCAAACGTTACCTGGGCCAGCATGGTCGCCGGGTCTCCACTCAATTTAGAACGTTTGGAGCATCATGGGCAGGGCTCTCCAACCAGCACGGGATTTTGACTCTCTAACGTGCCAGTTGGGCACAATTTGGCACGATACACCTAATGCGGATATCCCACCAGCCCAATCAAACAATGCCCAATTTCCACATCCGGATAATTCCTTCCTGGTGCGTCGTGTGTGTGTGTGTGTGTGTGTGTGTGTGTGTGTGTGTGTGTGTGTGTGTGGTCATATCACACATTAAAATATTCCCGTGTCTGCAGATGACTGCTCTTAATCCATTCTATATAGGGCCTAGATGTCTGTTACTGCACTAAAGTTTTTTGTCTTGTACATTTTTTATTTACATTAGTTACTGTTACTTACAAATACCATCACTGTCACAATGAACATACCATTTGCACTGTAGCCTACAAATTCTGCTGAAACTGACGGCCATCAACGCCAATGCAAGCATGACATCGGCAAAAAGATTCTGGCGCACCCTGACAAATATCTCTGGTGTGTTTCGGATCACATTACAGGCAGCTACAATTCTAGCAATTCCTCGTTTCCTTGCACGAAATACAGAGTGTACATGTAAATAAATAGCACAGTAAATGTAAACTTGTACGCATTTTAGTTATAAATAGGGTGGAAAACATTAATGCTAGACGAAGCGGTAGCCAAGTTCACTTCCATACCTCAGTAACCTGGCTTCTCCGACCCCAAGTTCCCTACCTCAAAATATTCTGTGTGTCCTGTTACATTCTTGCACGCTCTTACGGGAACAAACTGTATATTGTCCCTAATGGCCACGACATCAACAGAAATTGTAGCTTACCTTTCCTCCTCCGAACGACTAACTGTTCTTGAATTCTGCCATAATTTATCTGTATATCTTTGTTTTTTAAAATTGGATTTACGGCAAACGAAGAACCTGAACATCTGCATTTTTTTCAATTCATGCAATATCTTAATCAAGAATTGTAGCCTATTATTCTGTTAACTGACTTCGGTACACTGAGTTCAGCCTTTATTTTATGACCTTCAGTATAGCCAACAAACACTGTAAAACACTGTAATGATTTCGACCACTTGGCTGATTTTACGTTGCCGCGTAACTTGCTTATATTTTCTATTTTACAATTTTGCAGAGAAAAGTCTGTTGAAAAGTTAGCGACTGTCCATTAAATATGCTAGGTTACATCTTTTTAAGTTGTGATTTAACTCTCTGACAGCCAAGTATATTCATAATAAAATTACTAAACAACTGTTTTTTTTTTCTCGGCTCCTTCGTTATCTTGTAAAGCAGAATTTCACTGACTGTGTGTCATTTTGAGCCACACGTTGTCCACCCTTTCATCTCCATTGTTAATCAGTTGCTCGACGTAATCGCTGAACAAAACGCTCATAAGAAATATAGTATCTGTTATGCAAGCTGGTCACCGGCGACCTGAAACACTATTTGTGCACACCTACTGACGTTAGCTGCCCAGATTCAAATCTAGCACCTAATTTTATAAACTTTCTCAAGAACGGAAACGACATCATTAGATACGAAGACTCGAACCAGGTGTCGGTCTCCGTCGCAAGTAAACCATTCAGTAGCCCGGAGATTAGCTGAACATCATTTTAATGAGCGGTTAATTCCTGTAAACTGCTTGGAGTTTGTTATTTTGTCGTTCTCTCTGCTTATTTCGGCGTTATTGTTAGATTCGGTTAGACAATGCTATCATTTTCATCGGATAACATACATAATTACGTAACACTACCAATAATGGTCATATCACACTCTCCAGCCCCATACCTCAAATTACTCCCGTGTCTGATGATGAGTGGATGTGATGTGATGCGCTGCGTTCTACCGACCAAGGTGGTTTCTAGGTAAGCCTTGATACAGTACTTTAGCACAAGCTAAATGGTGATAATGCCGAAATAAACTTACTATACGAAAGAATAATAAACTCTAAACAGCTAACAGGAACTAACTATTGATTAAAATGTCATACTGTGACCTACAGCAAGTTGCAGGACCTACAATGCGTAAATTAGTGAGCAACACCACGTCTAGTACTGCTCAAAATATTTCTTTCCGACCTGTGAAATGATTTCTCAGATGCAAAGGGAGAATAGATTTACTATATGGTCAAAAGCATCCCGACACGTATTCGGATATACACTACTGTCCATTAAAAAAGCTACACCATGAAGATCACGCGCTACAGACGTGAAATTTAACCGACAGGAAGAAGACGCTGTGATATGCAAATGATTAGCTTTTCAGAGCATTCAAACAAGGTTGCCGCCGGTGGCGACACCTACAACGTGCTGACTTGAGGAAAGTTTCCAACCGATTTCTCATACACAAACAGCAGTTGACCGGCGTTGCCTGGTGAAACGTTGTTGTGATGCCTCGTGTAAGGAGGAGAAATGCGTACCATCACGATTCCGACTTTGATAAAAGGTGGAATCGGTGGGTTCAGGAGGGTAATACGGAACGCCGTGCCGGATCCCAACGGCCTCGTATCACTAGCAGTCGAAATGACAGGCATCTTATCCGCATGGCTGCAACAGATTGTGCAGCCACGTCTCGATCCCTGAGTCAACAGATGGGGACGTTTGCAAGACAACAACCATCTGCACGAACAGTTCAACGACGTTTGCAGCAGCATGGACTGTCAGCTCGGAGACCGTGGCTGCGATTACCCTTGACGCTGCATCACAGACAGGAGCGCCTGCGATGGTGTACTCAACGACGAACCTGGGTGCACGAATGGCAAAACGTCATTTTTTCGGATGAATCCACGTTCTGTTTACAGCATCATACGATCCCTGCGAAATCTACATTTCAGCAGGATAATGCTCGACCTTATGTTGCAGGTCCTGTACGGGCCTTTCTGGATACACAAAATGTTCGCCTGCTGCCCTGGCCAGCACATTCTTCAGATCTCTCACCAACTGAAAACGTCTGGTCAATGGTGGCCGCGCAACTGGCTCGTCACAATACGCCAGTCACTACTCTTCATGAACTGTGGTATCGTGTTGAAGCTGCATGGGCAGCTGTACCTGTACACGCCATCCAACCTCTGTTTGACTCAATGCCCAGGCGTATCAAGGCCGTTATTACGGCCAGAGGTGGTTGTTCTGGGTACTGATTTCTCAGGATCTATGCACCCAAATTGCGTGAAAATGTAATCACATGTCGGTTCAAGTATAATATATATGTCCAATGAATACCCGTTTATCATCTGCATTTCTTCTTGGTGTAGCAATTTTAATGGCCAGTAGTGTATTAATATGGAGTCTGTCCACCATTCGTCTTTATGGCGGCTTGAACTCTGCTCGGGACACTTTTCAATGACAAGTCTTAAATGTCTGTGGAGGAATAGCAGCCCTTTCTTCCTCACGAGGCGAAACCAGGGAGTAGTGATGTTCGCCCATGGGGTCTGGAGCCAAGTCGGCGTTCTAACTCATCCCAAACTTGTTCACTGGATTCAGGTCGGGACTCTGTGCAGCCAGGTCATTTCTGGAATTTTTCCACAAACCACTGGCCTCACTGATGCTGCTTTATGATAGGGTGATTGTCATGTTGATACAATCATCGTCTCCAAACTGCTCTTCCGTACGCAGTACACAGTTCCGTAAAATGTATTCACATACTTCCACCTTTAGCGTCTTTTTAAGGGCATAATGGGACCACACCCCAAACCACGAAAGGTCCTCCGTACTTCACTGTTCGCACTACACATCACGGCAGGCAACTTCGTCTAGGTATTCGCCAAACCCATACCATTCTACCAAAAGGTACAGCGTGATTCATCAGTCAAAATAGCTCGTTTACGGTCAGCTGCTGTTCAGTGGCGCCGCTCTTTACACCATCCCAATCGTCGCTAAGCACTGACTACAAAAATGTGTGGCTTAGGATGAGCTTATCAACCACTACGCACAGTGATTGCGATTGCTGGATTGTTGGTATCTCTTTGGAACGTACGAGTCATTCCTTCAGCTGATTCCGTGCAATTTTTACAACCAACCTCCGCGATGCTCGATGGTCCCTGTCCGTCAGTATATGAAGTCTGGCTGGTCTTGGATTTGCTGTGGTTGTTCCTTTGGGTTTCCACCTCACAATCACATCACCAACAACCGACTTGGTGAGCATGAAACGTCAGACTGTCCCTGACGGGTTAGTTACTCAGGTAGGCTAGTCCATGTTCGAAGTCAGTGAGCTCTCCTGGTCGACCCTTTCTGCTGTTACTGTTTCTCTACCAACAACACAATAAACATCACCTACTTTTACACTTGCGGGTCCGCCTCTTGTGGCCAATTCCGCATTACATAACGGTGTCCGGATTCTTTTCATCAGACTGTGTGTGTGTGTGTGTGTGTGTGTGTGTGTGTGTGTGTGTGTGTCGTGCTGTTCTAGGCGCTGCAGTCTGAAACCAAGAGACCGCTACGGTCGCAGGTTCGAATCCTGCCTCGGGCATGGATGTGTATGATGTCCTAAGGTTAGTTAGGTTTAACTAGTTCTAAGTTCTAGGGGACTAATGACCACAGAAGTTGAGTCCCATAGTGCTCAGAGCCATTTGAACCATTTGTGTGTGTGTGTGTGTGTGTGTGTGTGTGTGTGTGTGTGGAAAGGGGGAGGGTGGTTCAGACTTACAAAGAAATACCAGATGCGAAAATCCCTTTACATTACAGAAAACATCCAATGCGAAAGAACTTATTTTCATTGGTAGTTTGACTTTCATACAGCAGAGTCGAAACAGAAACAAACTAAGCCCCTGTCAAGTGCAAATGAATTACCTTCAATATTTCAGTCGGAATATGATCGGGTATACCGCCCACCATTCCGACTAATACCACCTGAATTTCTTCAACGTACAGGGCTGTTCGTCAAAAAGTCTGCTGTTGTCCAGAAATTAACTAAACACTTCCTTAAGTCTTCAAGAACAAACACATCTAAGTGCAGTGGCAGCACCACGAAGATACGAGAAATTAGAGCTGATACGGAGGCATGTAGAGTGTCATTTTTCCATCGCTCTATTTGCGAGTGGAACAGGAAGGGAAATGACTTTAGTGGTACAAGGTACCCTCCGCCACGCGCTGGTGGCTTGTGAAATATCGATGTGGCTGTAGATCTAAATCGCGGAGTGGTGCCTCTATTCATAGCTGATAACACAAAATTGTGTTAGAACACACCTTCGAACTGCAGTGGCTATCAGGCGCAGTATAGACTCTTATGTTGATGGACCATGCATTCTTCCACTTCTTTCCTAGGTATTACTATACACCTAAACACTGAACGACGGCCTTGCCGCTTTGGTAACACCGGTTATCGTCAGATCACCGAAGCTAAGCGCTGTCGGGCTGGGCTACCACTTATATGGGTGACTATCGGTCTGCCGAGCGCTGTTGGCAAGGGGGGATGCACTGGAAACTGACATACGGCTGGCAGAGCGGTGTGCTGATCACATGCCCCTACATATCCGCATCCAGTGACGCCTCTGATCCGAGGATGACACGGCGGCCGGTCGGTACCGTTGGGCCTTCATAGCCTGTTCGGGAGGAGTTTTAAACATTGAGCAGGTGCTAGAAGTTAATTCGCGACAATGGAGACTGTGACCTACAAACGCATTGTTTTACGTGTCGAGCGTCACACCGAAGCAAATACAGCGCCGACAATCGACAGTAATGGCCGAAGGAAACGAATACAATCTTGCGGAGCAGCTTGTGAGGCGCCTCGTAGTGAGCAGAATTGCCAGGCCGAGATCTGAAGCGGTTTCTCGCGAGAACGAGATAGAGACTTTAAAAATAAATAAATAAATAAAATGCTGTTCATGTTCACAAAGTCTTGATCTAGAGGCCCAGGCAAAGCAAATACCTAAATTAATCTTCGCTTCAGCAAATGTACTATATTGTGTTGTTGTTGTGGTCTTTAGTCCTGAGACTGGTTTGATGCAGCTCTCCATACTAATCTATCCTGTGCAAGCTCCTTCATCTCCCAGTACCTACTGCAACCTACATCCTTCTGAATCTGTTTAGTGTATTCATCTCTTGGTCTCCCTCTACGATTTTTACCCTCCACACTGCCCTACAATGCTAAATTTGTGATCCCTTGATGCCTCAGCACATGTCCTACCAACCGATCCCTTCTTCTAGTCAAGTTGTGCCACAAACTTCTCTTCTCCCCAATCCTATTCAATACCTCCTCATTAGTTACGTGATCTACCCACCTAATCTTCAACATTCTTCTGTAGCACCACATTTCAAAAGCTTCTATTCTCTTCTTGTCCAAACTATTTATCGTCCATGTTTCACTTCCATACATGGCTACACTCCATACAAATACTTTCAAAAATGACTTCCTGACATTTAAATCTATACTCGATGTTAACAAATTTCTCTTCTTCAGAAACGCTTTCCTTGCCATTGCCAGTCTACATTTTATATCCTCTCTACTTCGACCATCATCAGTTATTTTGCTCCCCAAATAGCAAAACTCCTTTACTACTTTAAGTGTCTCATTTTCTAATCTAATTCCCGCAGCATCACCCGATTTAATTTGACTACATTCCATTATCCTCGTTTTGCTTTTGTTGATGTTCATCTTATATCCTCCTTTCAAGACACTGTCCATTCCGTTCAACTGCTCTTCCAAGTCCTTTGCTGTCTCTGACTCTTTACAATGTCATCGGCGAACCTCAACGTTTTTATTTCTTCTCCATGGACTTGAATACCTAGTCCGAATTTTTCTTTTGTTTCATGTACTATATGTTGCATGTTTTATCCCATTTTTATCGTAAAAATGCATTAAGCAAAAAAGTTCACTTGACTAATTGGTTCGCTCACGATCTCTAGATGACGCCAACACATTGTCATCTAGAATGAACAACAGGACATGTTTTGCCAGTAAACACTGTTCACGTTTTGCCAGTGGAAATCTCGTTAAATGAAACTCACAAAAGCTGCTGCCTGCTCCTTCTGAGTCACGTCCTCTTAGTGTTGTGACACCTTTGTACAGCACGTGCTGTGCTGAAAAGCAAAAGCATCACGTGGCAGCCAACGCTCCCTAAAACGCTGCCATTGTATCCCACAGCGAAATATACCAACAACTGCTTTGTTATAGCAGTAATAACGCTTTGTGCAAATTTACTGGTTCTCGTCACTGGCAAAAGTATACAGCAGTATCATTAACGCAGCCATAAATTACATGAATTTCCAGTAACCGTATGGGCCGGCCTTGGTGGCCGAGCGGTTCTAAGCGCTACAGTCTGGAACCGCGCGACCGCAACGGTCGCAGGTTCGAATCCCGCCTCGGGCATGGATGTGTGTGATGTCCTTAGGTTAGTTAGGTTTAAGTAGTTCTAAGTTCTGGGGGACTGATGACCTCAGAAGTTAAGTCCCATAGTGCTCAGAGCCAGCCAGTAACCGTATGAAATCCGGTAAAAATAAGAATAGCGGCACGACCAGCTGTGACGTCAAAACATGGCTAGGTTTGTTGATTGGTTGTTGGTGTTAAAGGGACCAAACTGCGATGTCATCAGTGTGTTCATCCTACATGTATCGAACCAAGATCAACGCTCAAAAGGATACAAAGGGCAAATCCTGGAAAGTGTGGCTGTAGGCAAAATACAATAAGATAGAAATACAATCAAAGTAGAGGAGTGTGAGAAGGGTAAAATGGGCGAGCCGCTCTGTCCACAATGCAGTTGGAGGTCCCCGGAATACGGCATGCGATGCGAGACGCAACCCCTGCATCCCACCAGAGCCACCTCACCGTCCGTTACCACAAGGAAACAAGCAACACAGACAAGATGATAAAAATTTGGGAAAGATGACAGATTAAAAACGGCAAAAGTAAAAAGAAAAATAAAACAAACGGTGGGAAGCGTTCTGGTCGGCCCGCCGAGCAGGGGCTACCATGGGACCCCTGCGCAAGAGCAGGCGAGATGTGTTCCTCAACACTCAGACGGCCAATGAGGCCAAAGTTCCCCACCTCACAGAGACGAGTAGAAGCCACCTTCGCGAGTAAAAGGTAGAACCAGGTCAGCCGCTTTGGCGTCGTCTGCTAGCGCGAGAGGTACCGTGTCACGAAGTTTAAAATATCGCCGCAAAGTAGCCTAATTTGGGCAGTCTAGTAGAATGTTGGCCACCCTTAGGCAGGCACCACATCGGCAGTAAGGTGGGTCCTCACGTCAGAGAATGTGACTCTGGTTCACCCAAGTGTCGTCAACGTGTAGCCGACAGAGGACAATGGATTCCCCGCGAGAAGCGCGAAGGGAAGACTGCCACGTGGTCGTGGTCTCCTTTTACTGCCCTCACGTTGGAGAGTCCAGGGTGAACCATTTCGATTTCCAAACATCCAACAACTGATAGCGTAGAATCGACGTAAGATCAAGTTTTGGGACATGTTCATTCCATGAGATCCGAACGTGTTCATGAGTCGAGACACAGGCGGCTGGTATCCATTCGCAGACCACTGGACCATCAGAGTATACCGCTTCCGAACCTGGAAAGGCATCGAGGATGGCCTGGAACAGATGGGGAGACACCATGGGGACAACTGAATCTTGGATCCAAAGGATAAAACGAGACATATCTGAGGTCAGGGAACACGCAATAGGAGCGTACGCAACTGCTACCTGACAAGAACCGACAGGGGGGGGGGGGGGGGGAAGCTGGACTTCGTGATAGAGACACTGGAGTCGAACTACAATTGTGAGCTAAGTTCTGGGACTCTGTTATGTGAGGTAGACATCTCTGTTAGGGAAAAGGACACAGTATTTTTTGATGCTAAGGGGAGCTCCGAATACGTATTGCATAAGTGAGTAGCTCTTGTTTGTGTCCGATGATCAGTAGTAGAGGGACCTCAGCCTCCGCAAGTAGGCTGTTCACACACTGCTAGGAGAAGCAGCATAGCTAGTTACTTAGAGCGAAGCCCTTTCCCATATCTTACACGGTCTCGTCTGGATACATTTTGTACAACCATATCTTACACGGTCTCGTCTGGATACATTTTGTACAAGAACAAAATTATGGTAACTGAAGGACCTGAAAAACAGTACCGCTAACCACAACTAGTAAACTTTTAACTAAAGTAAAGACGTCTTCAACCTCACGTTTGGTTTGAACGCCGCAGTGTTGGACATAGTTCTGTTGGATGTGATATGTCATAGCCCTTCTCCAACTATTTTTTACTGCCTTAAGAACGCAGCCGATGGGCACGCAACTTAACAAGTTCTCTGAACCACGACGAAACTTCGTAGTTTCACCCATATAAATTATTCCCATTGTTAAAAAGGGCCAACTGATAGAATACTAGCGTTGGTCCAGGATAATAAAACACTGAACCTCAGATTTATAAAATCGCACTTTCCCACCGAGTCATGAAGCCACACATATTTTTCGTTAATTAACTTTCTTGTCATAACATCCTACAAGAGTTGGTACAGAAACGACTACTAAGACTTAGTAATGGAACTATACTGTCGGACGAACAGTTCATTACTCGGCTCAATAATTCCGAAATCAAAACTATAATATCACTAAGAGATTTAGAAGTTAGCTTTTGTATCAGACCCTTACTGTAGAAACCTTGTTGCACATTCAACAGATCGGTTTTCTTTCTGCCCACAGGTTATCAGTTCCAATTCCTTTGTTTCTTCTGTACTTACGATACCAATATTTCATTCTATTCTTTTAATATTGCGACGTTACATTTTCACCTTCTCATTTATCTATTACGCTTCTCAGCAATTATGGTTTCATATCTTTCTTTTTCAGTCTCTAATGCCATTAACTGTTTTCTTTCGTTTATTCGGTTATTTTCACATATCAGTTCTACATAATTCTTTCTTGTTCAGATCTTCGCTCTAAGCACTATGGGACTTAACTTCTGAGCTCATCAGTCCCCTCGAACTTACAACTACTTAAACCTAACTAACCTAAGGACATCACATACATCCATGCCCGAGGTAGGATTCGAACCTGCGACCGTAGCGGTCGCGCGATTCCAGACTGTAGCGCCTAGAAGCGCTCGGCCATCCCGGTCGGCTCCGCTCTAGGTTCATCTTAGATTAATTTCACCCTTTGGTTCATAGAAATGTCACGTTTAATGCATCAACAGACATAAATAGCTTTACATTACGGGTATCTTTCAAAGGCGAAAGGCATATCAATAACCGGCTCCAAACTCCTGAAAGTCGGTACTAAACAATACTACCTACATCGTAACGTCAGCCTGCTGTGTGGAAATAGCTACTACTACTACTACTACTACGACTACTACAGCACTAACCAGTGGTAGAACGTCATTTTGCCACAACATGGCGGTGTTTTTATCGGAGAACAATCACATTACGCCTTGTCTGTATGACCTACCATCCATCATTACAGCTGTCAAAGGACCATCGAGGGCCACAACGGATAAATATAGTGACAAACACGATTATCACAAGGCAAACTGATGAACATCCACCAACAAACTGTGCTAACAGTGAACACAGCAACAGTATCCGTTCGATAAACAGAAAACTACGATTGAATTTCGGTATACATAGTGTGTTCTCATAATAATCCATACAGAGATCACGGTGACCCCTCTATTTACACTGCCCCGCCTTTTGTTTTCGCGACGATCTCACCGTTGGCGTGTGTATCTTGACCACCCCGATGTGTCACATACTTTAACGTCCACAACGATCGTTTACACCAACTCATATACTACTGAAAGCTTTTGTATTTCCTTTAGTGCTATTACGGAATTTATATTATCTGCTAATACTTCACGATACTTTACGTTATCACATTACGTATTGTGCGTGATGTAGGCACTCGGCTGGCTGCATGTGACACAGCGGACTGGACTTGCTGTTATTTAATATCCAGCAATTCGCTCCGATGTTCAGTTGCAAGATACCGCTAGAATCGCATGACACGCATCCTTTAGATACCAACCTCAGTGGCTGTGTTACGCTACCGGTAAGACTGCTTTACTTTTAGCCATATAAATCTTTGATATTTTTTACGGGTACTGCGCCTCTTTTTCTTCCCTTAAGGAATCTTACAATTCTGTAAAGAGGTATGATGATGGCCAGTGCATCAAACACGATAACCTATAAACAAAAAAAAAAGTGCGAATTGGATTTTGTTTATTTACATTGTGATAAAAATCTCTTGGTTCCAATCAACATTGTTTTAAAATCAATAATATAAAGTGGATGGTCTTTTTGTGAAACATCAAGCACCCTCCTCTATCTGACAGCGACCAGTTCTCCGATTCAAAAGTCTTAATGGAACAACTTCAAACAAACAACATCGACTAGTGGCGGGTAATGCTGTAAGTGACGTACATTTGAAGAGTGGGCTGCAGAGTTTTTGGAAGTTACGGACAACATAACACGCGGTAGGAGCAGAATCTTCTATGCACACTTCACAGCGTTTAAGTATCCAGTGAGTCAGGTTCTAAGTAGTAGTTAGCATATGTGCCACGAGAAGCAGACTCTTGCATCCAACCAACCCTCCAGAGCTACAAATGAAGACAGCTCGCCCCTCTCAGTGTTAAATCAGTCAGCAGTGCCGACCCCGTCACGCAGCCAATCTGCTATCCTCGTAGCACTTTAAAATGTGCTTCGCATTTCTACTCATCAATCCCATCAGCGGCCTTTCCTCATTAAGTCATCTGAAGGATATAGCCACTTCCCTTAATCTCCAGTTAACATGGAGCATCCTGTACAGCGCCGATACGCCTCAGTGCTTTACCGCGACTTTGAAGTCCTTTGGCGATAGACGAATCCGTTATGTCCGACAAGGTAGACATGAACTGTCTTTAAATACTAATACCCCAGCATTTTCAGGTAAGGCTAGATTCATAGAGTTTTGTCAGCAGAAGATCGAAGGAATGAGTCAATCAGTTAGGGTTAAATCCTCAGTCGACGACGAGGTTTAACTAGGGACCAAATAAAAGCATGGACTGAGGAAAGAAATATGCCTACCCCATATCTTTTCCACGAAATCATCCCGGTATTTACGTTAAGCGATTCTGGGAAGCCACATTTATCAACAGATTATCTACTCAAATTAATACACCCAAGTTGCAAATTGCATAGTGATTACGATTCAGTGAGACGAAATTCTTAGCCTAAGGGTTGCTTTAAACTCCGTTGTGCTTTACAAGGCAGGGTCTCCTATTGGAGGTGGAAAGTCCTTGCCTTCCTTCCAATCTCTGAACCCTGAAGTCTTTTTCCTTGCCGGTTATCGGTGAACAAACAGTTTAATACATATATAGACCAACAGCTTAACGTGAATTCCGAACTACGGTGCAATCAGGCATTTTTTCACTGCCAGAGGAGAAAGAAATGAGTGAGTAATACAATTCGAACATTGGATTTTGTACTTGTAATCTGAAACCTACTGAACCACCGAGACACAATGAAAACTGCATGTAACACCCAAATGCGACGAGACCTAGTAAAGCGGTGTAGCATACAACCAAACCTCAGGCTGATGACTGCGTTCTCTATATGTATAGCTACTGCAAATTTTAATACTTTTTCGACACTTAGCACTTAATTATACGATGTTTACATGTCTACTGAAGAAGAAAAGCAGATGTACTAGAAATATATGCTTCATCTTTTATTTTTGTCAAAGTAAGTAATAAAAATTCAGAACAGGGATTTAAATTAATAGTTCTGTCCAAGATAAACATGTTGTTAATTTGTCATTCGCCAGCACACACACATACATTCTAACTTCATCTGTCGTCTTGAGCCACGTATGGCGAGTATCTTAGAATTTCGGATGCACACTGCCTTTACCAATAAAACAATGAAGAATATAAGTGCCATCGTACATTGATCATGTGAATTCCGTACTGTTACTTTATCGCATTCCATGCGTTCGTGAATTATGTAAGGTGAGGACAAAGAAAGTTCTCTACGCGCTCGCTGAATGGGCCCGAGGCTCGAGTCAAACCTCTATACAAAACGTAAAATGCAAAAAGCTTCAGCTCCGGAGAAGATAAATAATATTCAGGAGACAGTTTTGATGTTATGCTTGCTGGTGGGTGACAGAATTAAGGACAACCTGGATACATTGAGGAAAATTCGTATGAAGTTCAACAATACATCAGAGGGATCGGAAGGTATATGGGTTACAATTTAAGTCATATCAACATAGAAGTCATTAGACACAGAGTGCCAGTTTACCTTCTCGGTGTATTTTAAATTGCAAATTACGTGCATAAGTTCACACTTCCAAACCAGTTACCGGATGTTGTTTCGCAGGCAGACACATTGTTTCCTGTGATTCAAAGCGCAGTCGTGATACGGTATTTCCAGTTTTTATTACAAGCAAGGAATCGCATGGACTCAGATGAGGATGGTGAATCCTCAAAGAATGCTGCTCTCTCAGTCGTACTGTGGGCACGCGAGTTATGGCAGCACAGTATATCGGCCTTCGATTACTGCCCTATAATCATAAATGGGATAACATAACCACTTATGAAGATAGGAAATTATTTTGTATACACATTCCGTATGTTTTTTGTGCGACGTGATTAACTGCAGACATTCCTGTTAATAACACTTCCGAATAAGAACTTAAAAGACACGTACAACAGAATCATTAAACGGATTTCGTCCTCTCAATTGTGTTTCATGTGTGCCGCCCAGACTGATTTCCACCTTTCAAGAGGCGCGCTAGTCAAGCAGTGGAGGCCCCATCCAGCGCTTCAGAGAGTCTCATGTTGTTGAAAGTGGCAGCAATGAATGAGAATTAATTTGTGTGGCAATGGACCAGACTGCACTGAGAAACTCAAAACTTTCACAGGCAGTAACCCGTGTACCTCGTTCGTGGGAAAGGCCACGAAAAATGTGGTAGAAAATTTTACAGCAAGTGTGAAAGTAAAGAGCAGGAATCATTACTATTAAAAGATGGGTAGGTAAGATTTAAGGACTGGTTCTCATTCGAAATGGTCGAAAATTCGATATTTTTATTGCAGTTTTTGAATGGTATGGATGTTCAGAATGTTAGGACGAAAAGGATTTTTTTTTTAATCCGTGCTTTACAAAAGATTCCATAGCCCATTGTTAGAAGCAGTGTGACGGCCGCTTTGAGACGCTCTCAGCCGGAGACGCCCGGCTCAGGTAGAAGACCTGTCGTGTCGTGACGCAAGTTCACAAAATGATTATACTGCAGTATGTATGCAAACAAATTGCAAACAAATTGCCAACAGCCTTGCCGCAGTACTGAGGAGCTACTTGATTGAGAAGCAGCGGCTCCGGTCTCGTAAACTGACATACGGAGAGCGATGTGCTGACCACATAACCGCATCCAGTGACGCCTGTGGGCTGAGGTTGATACGGCGGCTAGTCAGTAAGAACGAGGGAATTGCTCTCCAAACAGTTCGAGTTAGAGGAAGGGTTGATATACGGTCTTAGAATCGAAGACTACATGTAGGTAACGAAAGCACATTTTTGGTCAAAACATTTTTTTGTTACGCTAAATTGGATTGGTCATTTTCAATTTTGAAAATCTAACTTCAGATTTGTATTCAGTGATACCAAAAATATATAAACGTGTAATTTTTATGCAGACTGAATTAATAATACATAAAGTTTTCCGCAAGCTTTAGAAAGGTTTTTCTTGCGAGACGATTCTTGAAAACATCGTGTACCATAAAATAAAAACGGTTCAGCCTATTAACTTGTATCTTTGACCTCCAAAAAGTAAAGACTTTTCTTCGTAGCTTATACCCATATTAACTACTTTTTTGTAAAACTAGAGAGAGTGAAATAAACCCCCAAAACTCGAACTCAAAGTTCGAGTTAGCAACAAACCGTTTAACGTTATTTCATTGTGGTTCGGTATAAGCTCCATTACATTTAATGTAGTATCGACTGATGTTATCCATTTTTTATTTCAGATAACTCCTGAGGGGCTGCACTGCATCCAGTCTGTGTACTTCGAAGCGGTCGGCCAAACCATAGTTGCGGGCGCCATTTTGTTTTTTGTATTGAAAATCTAAAATAAAGCTCACAGTATGATCGATTACAATGCCCAAACAGATCCTTTGCATATCTTTTCACTTTCGCAAAAAAATTTTCAAACTTTGCCTATTTTTTGCTTATTTTAATGAGAACCTGGCCTTAAAGAGTGATGTAACACTGCTTAACAAGCATGAAACATTTATAGCAAATCGAAAAGCAATTCTACAGAAAGGGCGTATGGTCAGAAGGGGTATGTTAGAGGAAAACATCATGCTACAGAAGAAGACAAAGACTGAAATATGCATATTATTGAGGCACTTATTGTAGGAAGCATATGGAAGGAATGAGGAAGGAAGATTAAGGTTTAACGCCGCACTGACAGTAAGGTCAGAGACGACGCAAAACTCGGGCTGTTCCCGGTCAGGAGAGAAAATCGTTCATGTTCTTTAGGAAGGAACCATTCCGATATTTGTCTGGCTGGCTCTGAGCACTATGGGACTCAACTGCTGTGGTCAAAAAGTCCCCTAGAACTTAGAACTACTTAAACCTAACTAACCTAAGGACATCACACACATCCATGCCCGAGGCAGGATTCGAACCTGCGACCGTAGCGGTCGTGCGGTTCCAGACTGTAGCGCCTTTAACCGCTCGGCCACTCCGGCCGGCCGATATTTGTCTCAAACGAGTTCGAGAAAACAGAAAAAAAAAGAGAAGAACTGAATTTCGATGTCTTGAGTAAAGGGGGAGAGTACGCGCCTTTAAAAGTAGTGTCGAAGGTATGTGCTGATGTATCGCATTCTAGTGATGGCTTGACCGGTCATTAATATGGTGCTTTCCTTCTCCATTACTACTCAACAATTTGGCACATTAGACTCGCATTCGAAAGGACGGCGGTTAAAATCCCAGAGCACCCATCTGGATTAAGTTTCCTACGATTTCGCTAAATCGCCGTGACAGGATATCGCCCATTCTTCCCTAATTCGAAACTGTGATCCGTCTCTAATGTCGACATCCCGTTAAAATGTTCCTTCTATACCTTTCTTTACCAGTTAAATAGCAGTGAGCTTTACACGCCCATTCTTGACATCGTCTGGTGAGGTGGCACACTGGCGTCGAAGAATCCGGGAAGATGCTGGCGTGTAATACCATTACAGAAGCCAAGGAAAACATATTAGTGAAGTAGGTGCGTCATTTCAGATCTGTCTCCTCCTCGGTACGAAGCCACTGATTTACCGTTGCGTGATATATTTTAGCATATTTTCCAGAGCCACTCTACAAATGAATTAGATACTCTATGCATCTTCAGACAGGGCACTGCAGTCATGAGCTAGTGCAGGCACGGGCACCCATTGGTGAACCGCAGGCCTGATTCACATATACAGGGTGAGTCAGGAGGAAAGGTACATGCTTTGAGGGGTGTACTAGTGATTCTGAACAAAAAAAAAAAAAAACTACTAATAAACATATGCCCTTTTCTTAACCGTTCCCGGGTAAAACAATGAAAACAACTAGGAACGAGAACCGTGTTAAGTCGTCAGTAGCAGTTCACTTGCGCATGGTGCAGTTGTTTACCTCAAAGTCTCAGTCCGACAGTGCTTGTCGTGGAGCACAGTACTACAGTGCTGTTACGTGAAAAACTAATACATTTTTGTGTAGTGAAAATGCCACGGATCTTCACACATGCGGAGTATGCTGACATGGTGTTTCTCTATGGTTTGTCCATGGTTTTGCTGTGCGAGAATACCAACAACGATTTCCGAATCGCAGAGTGCCAGGCAGCAGGGTGTTTCACGGATTACGCGAGCGTGGTATGCTTCCCAGCGTAAATGTTGACTCTGAACGCCCCGTACAACAGACTCTTAATGAAGCTGAGAACATTCTTCAAGTAGTGGAGCGCAACCATACTACTAACTCTAGAAGAATTGCTGCCCAACTTGGTGTTCCACAAACACGAGCACGGTCTGTGTGCACATCAACAAAAGGAGATGCTGCCTCCCGGCAAATGGCTCTGAGCACCATGGGACTCAACATCTTAGGTCATAAGTCCCCTAGAACTTAGAACTACTTAAACCTAACTAACCTAAGGACATCACACACACCCATGCCCGAGGCAGGATTCGAACCTGCGACCGTAGCAGTCCCGCGGTTCCGGACTGCAGCGCCAGAACCGCTAGACCACCGCGGCCGGCTCTGCCTCCCGGCAAGAATTCTGTCAATGGATATCATTGTAAATGATCGACTAATTCCACGTATTCTGTTCACTGACGAGTCAACATTTACCCGCAATGGAATCAACAATACGAGCAACTCTCTTGTATGGGCAAATGAAAATGTGCACACTACTGTGGAAACGAATTTTCAACGACGTTTCTCAGTCAACATGTGGTGCGGTATTATTGATGACCAACTCATCGGTGCAGTTATTTTAGATAACTGACTTACTGGGACACTGGATCTTGAGTTTCTTCAAAATGTGTTACCAGAATACGTGGCAACGCGAGCTCGTATGTACTTTGAGCATGACGGAGCTCCTACACATTCCGTACGGCCTGTGACACAGTATCTCAACACGACGTATCTTGGTCATTGGAACGATCGTCGTGGAGTCATTGTTTGGTCACCGATGTCACCCGGTCTTATCCCATTGGATTACTGCTTGTGGTGGTGGCTGAAGAGCAACGTCAGAGTGGATACAAGAGAGGAACTTCTCGCTCGTATTTTACATGCTTGTGCCCAGGTAAAGGAATGCAAAACTGAGCTCCGATCGGCAACACAACACCTGTCTACAAGAGCAGCAACATGCATTGCAGTTGACGGTGGACTGTTTGAACATCTTCTGTGAGCAAACGTACACAATTAAACAAACCATAACATAACGGTCTCTTAATTTACCGTCACCTGCACCATTCCCGTTCCTAGCTGTTTTCATTGGTTTACCCGGAGGTGGTTTAAATGGCTCTAAGCACTATGGCACTTAACATCTGAGGTCATCAGTCCCCTGAACTACTTAAACCTAACGAACCTAAGGACATCACACACACCCAAGCCCGAGGCAGGATTCGAACCTGCGACCGTAGCAGCAGCGCGGTTCCGGACTGAAGCGCCTAGAACCGCTCGGCGGTTTACCCGAAGACGGTTACGAAAAGGGCATATGTTTATTAGAAGTTTTTGTTCATAATCACCAGTAGTATAACGCGTCAAAGCACATACCTTTCCTCCTCACTCCCTTACAAGTTCGCGGGAGGCATCTACACGGGACGCGACAGCAGCGCTCTTACCGCATACAGTCGAAACTATACTGTGCCTTGAGAAGCGTTTATCTTATTTTTTATTTTCAATTTATTGGCTTTTGTAACGTGCCCATAGAGTTATCTCAACACTAGATAAGTTATACTACAGTTTGTTTCAACAATTCAGAGTATACGAGGTCTTTTCAAATAATTCTGGAACATTCTTAACTTCGCGCCAGTGGCGTGTTGGAGCGAAATGCGGTTGACATCCCCGCATACGCCTGTGTTTAATGTGTAACTGCCGAAAGTTTCATCGTTGTATGTCTGTTACTTATTGTTCAGTGCTGTACAGAGAAGAACGTAGTGTCGCACGGTTTGTGAATTGCGAGATGGCACACAGGAGCAACGCGTCTGCATAACATTCGCGTGAAACACAAGAAAACCTTTACACAATACACCAAATGATGCAGGAAGCCTACGGTGATGAGTGCTTAAGTCGTACTCGGTGTTATGAATGATTCACACGGTTTGAAAATGGCCGGATTGAAGTCAAATACGACCCTCGTTCACGACGCCATTCGACATATACCGACGGGGCTCATGTCAGGAATGTCAACGAAATTTGTGCATGCCAATCGAAGACTGAAGAAGAACGTAACATTTCAGTTGGATCATGGCACTGATCGCGCAAATGAGAACGAGATGTTCCTTAAGAGAATAATAACTGGAGATGAGACTTGGGTCTACGGATATAATGTTGAGACCAAGGATCAATCTTCACAATGGGTCGGGAAAGGTTCCCCAAGCTCGTCAGGACAGGTCAAATGTCAAAGCCATGCTGATAGTTTTCTTTGACTTTGAAGGAATAGTTCCATCATTAATTCGTGCCACAGGAGCAAACTGTTAATCGATCGTACTATCGAGACGTGTCGCGACGTCTGCGAGAAAATGTGAAAAGGAAACTGTCTGAAAAGTGGAGAGACAATTCATGGCTCTTCCATCACGATAACGCACTCGCACATTCATCCCCGTTGGTGCGTGATAACTACAAAAAACGCTATCAGTGTGCTTCCTCATCATCCTTACTCTCCCGACATGGCCCCTGTGGGCCTTTTTTTTTTTCCTCCCAAAGCGGAATATCCGTCTAAAAGGGCGAAGATATGCAACGATAGACGAGATAGAAGAAAATTCGCAAACGACGCTTCGCGCAATACATCCAAGAGGCGTACCAATTTTTGTACAGATCTCGTACATTAGATTGAGTCGTATCCTGGTACGAAGTTACAGAGGCTTAACAAAGGACAGAGTCCGGCATAAATAAATTTTACATCCACAGTGTACTGCGACGAGTAAACAAGATGAAAATATAACAAGATACACAGAGGCGTGTGCTATAAATATCCTACTGGTAACACAATAAGAAATGATAAATCGCCATTGGCACACATTTGGAATATCCCAATTCAATTCACATTAATGACCGCGTGTCTAAATTGGCAATAAAATGTCCTCTGTATTTCGGAGTAAGAATCGTTTCAAAGGCTTCGGGAAGTGAATCGAATATTTGTGTAGGCTATAAGTACCATTCTGATAGGTATAGCCACATTTATAAATACACCAGTATTCAGACCTATACGTATAGGAGGTACAAAGTGACACACATTTAGAGACTGTTTTCTATATTCTGCAGAGTGGCAGTTGATTGAGCTTTAGATCTTACCCTGGCATTCTAAGTACCAAGAGCATTAGATTAGCAGCGTTGGGAGCTATATCCTGATGTTATCACTGTTGACCAACTCAAACAGTAGCTTAAACGTTGCTATGTCGTTGGATGCTACAATGTTTGGAGCACTCGGTCTTCAGGCCATATGTGACCCATCGGGACCATCCGACCGCCGTGTCATACTCAGGTGAGGAAGCGGATAAGAGGGCGTGTGGTCAACACACTGCTCTCCCGGTCGTTATGATTGTTTTCTTTGACCGGAGCCGCTACTATTTGGTCGAATGGCTCCTTAATTGGCATCACGAGGCTGAGTGCACCCCGAAAAATGGCAACAGCGCATGGTGGCCCGGATGGTCACCCATCCAAGTGCCGGCCACGCCCAACAGCGCTCAACTTCTGTGATCGGGAACCGATGTATCCACTGCAGCAAGGCCATTGCCTCAATAATGTTTGGAGGCTGCTTGGGAAATGACCAAGAGCCCGAAGATTACTTGCACGTACGATCATGTGGTAGGTGTTCAGTGGACATCGAAGGGATATATTGTTTGGATCTTCTTCCTCTAAACACATAGAGGGGTGGAGCTTAAGTTGAGCCTATAAAGACGTTTTGTTGAACTTCCGGTGATTAAATTTCAGCCTTGAAGTTCCTCAATGTTTTTGTCTTATTATACCAAAGTGCTCTTGGAGTCGTGGGATAAATTATTGCGTAGTGATTGCCTCTGATTTTAACTGTCCTCGACCATTCCTCCTGCCAGTCCAATGACATCCGCTTCCTGCGCATGGGTATGATATATGTGAGAGGCATCTTCAACTTTTGTGGTCCTGTCCTCCTCAGTTGCGCGTAATACTACGGTATATTGATAATTTTCACTTATGGACCGTCTGACAGCAACTGAATAAAACACAATTTTAGTGCCATACGCGTTTCGCCTTTATTTTCTGCAAGGCATCATCAGTGGCAGGTTGCGTAGACAGTGGCGAAACGCGTATGGCACTAAAATTGTGTTTTATTCAGTTGCTGTCAGACGGTCCATAAGTGAAAATTATCAATATACCGTAGTATGTGAGAGGCAGTTTATCATATTTCTTAGCTCCATGTAGAGACGCTGGATTGGCTAGGACATGTACTTGTTCATTTCTAGGTATCGCTTTCATCTATACCATCACGACGTTGCGATAGTTCCTCTGCACCCGAAACACAATGTCGATAATTGCTGCAACAATGGGGCTAGTACAACTATTATAACAGTTTCGAATCAGTATTGGGGCTGACATACTATCAGAGATTATGGCTACTGTGTCTGGTGTGGTAGTCTCTGCGAATATCAGGCCTTCCAAAATGGTAATCAAATGGGTTACCATAGTCGTGAAGCGTGGATCCAGCTTGTATAGGCCTTGTCGTTTGCTTCGGGATACCCAATACGCACTAACTGCGTCGTCACTAGATTTGGAATCTATCTGAATACAACACGCCGCATCGTCATTGGTTTCTGGCTTTCAGACGTTCAACTGCTCCTGGCATCAATATGCAGAGTGACGTTTCATACGGCCAGCTGCAATGTGGTAGAAGAGGAGTTTCCCATGCCTTGTGCCTCAATGCCTAAATCTCCATATAGTCAGCCGCGACGGGTGGAAGTTGGTTATATGGTCAATATCTTCCGCACACATAGTAAGATGTTAATTCCCGGATCTCTTCGTCACGAAGGGCCATACTCGTAGAAATACAGCCGCAGGAGGAATTTTTTGCAAAGGAATATTCGTCGCAGTTTTAACGGTGGTTCATTCGCTTCAACCAGTAATGCGCTGGTTGGGATTGACACGAATGACACAGTAACTATACGCAAGGGTTTGTACTGCAGTGTCGCGTCTTTGGAGCGTGCTGTCTGATGCTGTGTCCATAATCAAAGCGTGTCCTTAGTAGGAACCGGTATAAAATCAACACTGTCTGTCAATCAGAGCTCCACCGTATTCCAATCGTGGCTCTGGTAAGACTGTTTTCACACATAATAAAGACACGTCGGATATGATGAGCGCATCTCGGTTTACCATCGATAATCATCCCATAATGTGTTGATTTCGCAACTGGAAACTTATGTTGTCCCAAATGCATTGTTTGGGTAAGTGGAACCCAGTCGGGAGTGAAGATCACTATCGCAGTTTCCGAACCCACTTTTTGTATACCACTCATGCAGACATACGGCAGCGGTGTGCATTTTCGGATGATTGAAGTACTGTCTTCAGAATATATGCATACGTAGTTTACGTATTGTAATATCTGAATGTCACTGGTAAAGAGATGTTGAAGATCTGCAGTACAGAGACTAAATAAAAGAATCAAGACTTATCCCCGTGAGAATACTCTGCTAGTTTTTCTGCGTTCCAGTGTAGGTCCGTGTTGCAAAATGATAGATTTCCTAGCGCTCGGAAAACTCGCAGTATTACACAGGAGTGGTTTTGGAAACATGTTTCTCCCATTTTTTCCCCAAGACTGACAAGGCGTCGTTGTATGATTTAGCCACGTCTATGAAAAGCCGGCCGCGGTGGCCGAGCTTTCAAGGCGCTTCAAGTCCGGAACCGCGCGACCGCTATGGTCGTGGGTTCAAATCCTGCGTCGGGCAGGGATGTGTGTGATGTCCTTAGGTTACTTAGGTTTAAGTAGTTCTAAATTCTAGGGGACCGATGACCTCAGATATTAAGTCCCATAGTGCTCAGAGCCATTTGAACGTCTGTGAAAGTAACTTTCATACAATTATCCCGACAGAAATGTAGCTATATATCAGTAACTAACCGTAAAAGGATTTAAGTTGCCCCTTTTCCTTTTCGAAATGTAAGTTGTTTTCCAATAATATTTTCTTGTTTTGACACAACCGCTCCAAGCGCCACTTAATAATCCTTTCCATTACCTTCGCCGAACACGGTATTAAGGCCGATTGCGATTCAGGTTTATCACATCTTTTTACCCATTTGTGTGTGGGGACAGATGTCGATTTTGATCTTTTGAGTACATACGCGATTGTAAATCCTGACCAGCAACAATTTCCCTTTGTGTGGGATGTGTCTCACAAGGGAACCTCCCCATCGCACCCCCCTCCCTCAGATTTAGTTATAAGTTGGCATAGTGGTTCGGCCTTGAAAAACTGAACTCAGATCAATGTTCCCTTGTCAGCATTGGGTAGTCTAGAGACCTAATGATTATATAGGGTAGTGCACCGATGTGAATGGTACACCCTTACCGACACACCATGCCAACAAACTGTGCGTCAAAAAAATTTTTTTAGAATAGAATCATTTTATGCTTATCACATTTTCAGATGTTTACATTTATTTACGCCTCGTGAACACTATATCTTTACTTACGACGTTTTACAACAGCTATCTTAAAAACTTCCAATGCAAAATTCTGCAAAGTCGTTGGTAAAGAAATCATGGTCCCGACACATAAATAAATGTAAACATCTGAAGATGCGATGCCAGGCGTCTTCAAATGTCACATGCAAAAATAAACGCCAATAAAAGCAACTGGTTGTAGCTATTCATTACAGATTACCTTTGAACTTCTTGAGCATCCTCTCTACAGCTACATGATCTTGCCCGTGTAACTCTGCCTCGACGATACTGCTGAATACAGAGAGAACAGCGATTTTCTACAAATAAAGCACTTTTTATTGCGCGGGTGGGTGTCGGGGAGGTGTGTCAAAAGTCACATGGCAGAAATAGGATGCGGTGAGTTGGCTTGAAGCATAATGACATGTATTGGATTCAATCTGCGACTGTATTACGGCATACTCCTGGCAGCCTTTATAAATTTAATCAAAGACGTGTTCTTTGCTATTGATCCGTCTTCGAACACGCAAAATCGAGCAACAGCGCCCAGAGATAACGAGTAAAGGACTTAGATATCCGCTGCACGGAGGTAGTTTCATCACCGAACTGTTTTGCTATGCTGGTAACTTTCCAGAAATTAGCAGATGACGATGTACGCTGAAACCTGACTTTTTTTATTAATGTGTGAAATGATCCAAGGGCGTTCAGATAGCTATCTTGCACGAATTCAGTGTTGAATTTTACAAAATCTTTAATCGCTTTATGGCGGACAGATTGACGATAATTAACTAACAATATGCTTGTTTTCATTCGACTTCTATGAGAGAATGAGATTACTGAACAGTGATATAGCTAATGACAAACTATGCTCATGCTGCCGACAGTAGACCCAGGTCCTGAGAGAAAACTATAAAAACGCCCTTAGGTCATGGTTCGTTGGTCATTTTACTTTTAATGCGGTATAAATAATTTTAGACTAATAGAACTTATGAGCGTAACCTCCTTTTAGATCGGATAGTCTCTGTAAATTGGGTATCCATTTTAACTTTTGTCTTCGGTGCATAGAATGGCCGAAGGTGCATTACAGAACTGAACACTTCTAACTGATCGCTCGTCGTCGAGTTCTTTTGCGGTGACAGACTTCACCCAGAAAATGTGTAATTAGTGCATATGCATATTTCGTGTTTCGAAATATTCTCACTATACAAAAGAAAAAAATAGAATTTTTTCGTTTACTTGTCAACATCTTATTAATTTAATACAGCTGATATAAAATCAAGCAAGCCAACTCATCTTCAGCTCAGTTCAGATCTTGGTCAGCGATAACAAGCATTATCACAAAACATGCTACTCTTAACACTACACTATGGTGACAAAAGTCATGGATAGAGATATCTACATAGACAGATGGCGGTAGTATCGTATACACGAGGTATAAAAGGGCAGTGCACTGGAGGAACTGTTATTTGTACTCAGGTGATTCATGAGGCCGCACTACGGGAACTAACACACTTTCAACGCGGAAAGGTAGTTTAGGGGCTAGTCGCTTGGGGCATTCCATTTTGGAAATCATTAGGGAAGTCAATATCCCGAGATCCAATGTTATTCAGGCATTATAACCTCTCACCATGGTCAATGCAGTGGCTGACGGCCTTGACTTAACGAGCGACAGCAGCGGCATTTGTTTAGAGTCGTCAGGGCTAACAAAAAGCAACACTGCATAAGTCAATATGGGGCATTCGACGAATGTATCCGTTTGTACAGTGCGGCGAAATCTGGCGTTAATGGGCTATGGCAGCAGACGACCACCGGGAGCCCTTTGCGAATAATACGACATCGCCTATAGCGCCTCTGCGGCGCTCATGACCATTTCGATGGGATCCTAGACGGCTGGAAAACGGCAAACTGGTCGGAAGAGTCCCGATTTCAGTTGGTAAGAGCCGATAGAAGCGTTCGCGTTCGAGTGCGGCACAGACTCCACGAAGCCATGAACCCAAGTTCAACAAAACACTGTACAAGTTGGCAGTGACTCCATAATGGTGAAGACTGTGTTTACATGGAATGGACAGGATCCTGGGGTCCTACTGAACCGATCATTGACTGGAAATGGTTAGTTCGGCTACTTGGAGACCGTTTGCCACCATTCATGCTCATCATGTTCCCAAAGAACGATGGAATTCTTATTGATGGATGACAATAGGCCATGTCACGGGGCCACAAATGTTAGTTTGAAGAATGTTCTAGTCAATTCGTGCAAATGATTTGGCCGCTCAAATCGCCCGACAAGAATCCCATCGAACGTAAATGGGACATAATCGAGAGGTCACTTCGTGCACCAAATCCTGCACCGCCAACACACTCGCAATTATGGAAGGCTATAGAGAAAGCATGGCTCATTATTCCTGCAAGGGACTTCCAAGGACTTGCTGAATCCATGCCACATCGATCTGCTGCACTACACCGGGCAAAAGGAGGTCTGGCACGATGTTAATAAGTACCTCAAGACTTATGTCACCTCATTATATACACATGCTCATATAAGCAAGCCAAATTCTGTCTCGAGAGATCGCTAGTGGCTGAGTAAAAGTAATGTGTGTCGGCCGGTGTGGCCGAGCGGTTCTAGGCGCTTCAGTCTGGAACCGCGCGACCGTTACGGTCGCAGGTTCGAATCCTGCCTCGGGCATGGATGTGTGTGATGTCCTTATGTTACTTACGTTTAAGTAGTTCTAAGTTCTATGGGACTGATGACCTCAGATGTTAAGTCCCATAGAGCTCAGAGCCATTTGAACAAGTAAGGTGTTCCATGAAATTCAAAGATAAGAAGGATCTGCTTAAGACTCTAGCTCAGAAGGGCGCCAGAAGCGACCAGGTGCAAAACTGGTATACAGGGTGTATCATAAGTAGTTGCGAAAACTGACACGGGTAAACACGGGTTCCAGTAACAAAGGGACCGCAAATGAGGTTTTAAGCAGAGTGACCTTGGACGTCAACGTATGGGTAGTACTCTATCCCTCCTGGACCACATCGGCGCTTTAAACGTCATCTTGAATCAGCAGTAACATGTTCCTCATTTCTAAGCGTTGAGCAATGTGAGATAGGACATAGCGAAATTTGAACCCATTTGAACCCATTACATGGGGACTTAAAGAAAAACTTTACATTTCAAATCCATGTGTACTAACTAGACCAACATGTGCATCGCAACCACATATTCGCAATTATCTGGCCAACAACTCGTTCGCGGATTCATGTTTACCAGAACGCTTTTTCTTTTGCCACTGTATACTTCCACAAGTGTCAGTGTTCGCTGTTAACTGTAATCCATCCTGTACGTATAATAACGAAAATGTACGCTATTGTTTATACGTAAATAAATTATAAATCTCTTTTCGCCTACAGCTCGGTGCAAATACTTTCATCTGTCGCCATTTCAGTGTCAATTTATATTTGTATTGTCACCAGTATTCGAATCTGGGTTAACTGCGTGAAAACCGACATTGTTGCCGCTCAACTATGCAGAGTTTTATCCTTTTTAAGACGCAAAATGAGCAGAAGCCCACGGAAATGTGATGTCTGAGAGATGGAGATGGGGCACCAAATTGTGTGGGAAAATTATATCGAACCAACCTTGCAGATAACGTGTCCCACTTCAGTCCCCAATAATTTCATGAAGTTTCGAGCAGAGACCTGTCACTGAGTATCTTTTGGTGGAAAACCAAAGTATCGCAGATATTCATAAGCGTTTGCAGAATGTCTACGACATCCCGATAATGAACAAAAGCACAGTAAGTCGTTCGGCGAGGCGTCTGTCAACATCGCAATAAGGGGCCGTAGACTTGTCCGATCTATCACGTGCCGGCTTGCCGCGCACAGCTGTGGCTCCAGCAATGTTGGAATGCGCGGACACTCTCATTCGAAGTGATCAAAGGATCACAATCAAACACCTCGCTGCTCAACTGGACGTCTGCGTTGGTAGTGCTGGCACACTCGCTCACTAGTTGGGGCACTCAAAGGTGTGGGACCTCAGGGTTCCTCGCCGTCTAACGGAAGATAATAAAAAACAACAACGAAGGACCACTTGTACGGAGCTGCTTGCGCGTTAAGAGGCTCATCGGGACAATTTTTTGTCGAACATCGTCACAGGCGATGATGAAACATGGGTTCATCACTTCAAACCGCAAACACATGTCAATCCATGGAGTGGCGTCAACCACCTCTTCCCTGAAGAATCAGTTCAAAGCCGCACCCTCAGCCAGTATAGTCAAGTGACAGTCTTCTAGGACTCTGAAGGGGTTATCCTGTTGGATGTCCTCCCTCAGGGTGCAACGATCAACTCTCAGTGTATTGCGCTACCCTCAGGAAATTGAAGAAACGACTTCAACGTATTCGTCGTCACAAGAATGGAAACCAACTTCTCCCTCTCCATGACAACGCAAGGCCTCACACAAGTCTGCGCACCCGAGACGATCTTACAGAACATAGGACTGTTCTTCCTCATCTAGCCTACAGCCCGGATCTCGCCTATCCGACTTCCCATCTGTTTGGTCCAATGAGGGATGCACTCCGCGGGAAGCACTACGTGGATGACCGGGAGGTTATTAATGCAGCAAGAAGTTGCCTCCGACATCGATCATGCGGCCTCCCAGTAAGGTGGCGTAAGGCCGTCGCATTGGACAGAGATTATGCTGAGATATTAGGTTTTGTGGCCAAAAGAGTGGGGAATAATATGGTGTGTTGGAACCCTGAATAAAACCAATCTGCTTTCGGAACAAAAACGTGTGCCTTACTTATTGAAAGCCCTCGTATATTAGTCGCCAGTAGCAAAACTTAAAAAAATTCTTAAAACATTCATTATAAACAATAGAATGCAACCCAAACAGCAATAGCTATTCTCAAAGTGCATCCCAGCATGTGTGAGTAACTCCCGAAACACACCAGCAATGTTAGGTGCTACGGATAACCTTTCATTCTTCCTTTCTGAAGTAGAACCGCGAATTGTTCAGCGTCACCTGATCACACACTGTGAATTGTAGAGCGTCTGGAATATATAGTAAAAAATGGCACAGATACGTACATGAAGTTCCAACGGCAAACATCTTCCACGTACGTTTTGATCTGTTTGCAAAGTGTCCGTTAGTAGCTAGCAACTGAAGATCTGCATTTAAAACGATTATATTCTTACTTGAATTAACTTATCACTGGCAGTACAGCTAGGCCGTTCGCTTCTTGACATTTTCTCGGGAGATCCACAAAGATTTGTATCGAGGTTAATGTCACAAGCTCGCGATTTCTGAAGTAATGATTTCTCTATTTTTTTCGGTCTTGCATGTTCCTTATAAACTCGTACCAGGCGGTCACGTTACCGCTCCACCTCTGATGGAAATCATGACAAAAAAAAAGTGCTTATATGCCAGTCGGTTATATGGAAACAACGCAGTTAAGATGAGTCAACGTGACAGAATGTCTGAGAGAAATTATCGTGTTTGGGCGTGCCCATGACTATAGTGTGAATGAAGTTGCCCGACCTATTGGTTTAACAACGCGGGTTACCCAATGTGCATACAAGAAATAGTGTACTCGCTGTCATGTAACATGGCGTACGAAGTTCGGTCGTAAAAATATTCTAACCGAAAGGAAACGCCGTAAACAGTGACAATTAGTTTCAAAAACCCGACAGCATCTACAGCTATTAATGAACGCAGATCCATTTCCCACGGAACAATGAGAAAGGCATTGCAATGGACATTTGGACTAATGTCCCTCACAACAGGACATCACTCACAGGGGCACTTTGAGCTGTATTCTCCATGAGCCCAAACAACACAAAAACTGGACATTAGCTGACTGCAGGCGTGTAGTGTAGCCCGGTTAGTCGCAGTTTTACGTCTTTCGAAACGATACAAGTTACCCATTTCACCAACGGCACAATGAGGCGTAGAACTCGCAGAATGTGGTGGATGTATTTCAAACCAGTGGTGGTTTTAAGGGTGTTTTTCGTACCATGACACTCCCGCTAATTTATCCATCTGCATTCCATAAAAAAAAGTTTGGGGCTATTTGAAACAGCAGGTGAAACGCAGCAATCAACACCCCCGCAACACGGCAGCTCTACGGGCTCTAGTCATCAACTGATTGGCTTCAGCCGGATATAGCACACCTGAAGAAATTTGCGAACACTTTTCTCTCTCATTTCGCTAGACACTGTGTTACACGCTATTAGCGTGATTTTTCCTGGACGTGACTAAGTCTTGTGTGTTTATATGCTCTTGGGACAATTTACTATAGTTCCACAATACGGCGTTGTTCTATTAAGTCCACATTTCTTTTAGTCGAGGTCCACATAACTACCTATTCAAGTCAAACATACTACCCGACCACAATATTATTGCATTTGTCCTCCCGCGGTAGTTATCAGAAACATGCGATGACATTACAGTAAAAAAAATACAGTGCCGACTAAGGAAAATGCATCACACTGTGAATGCTTTCAGCACAGTTGAACATATATTATCAAGTGGTTCAGCCTGTCCTCGTGAAATATACGGCAAAAACTCGCAATAAGTTGGCAGAAGCGTCCTCGCCCCAAAGTGCAATAATACTGTGGTTGACTAATATACTTCCCGACCCCACGGATATAGTCTCTGTTGGCAAGTAGGGAACATACGTGCCAGCCAATACAATTGTGTATCACTCCCTAAGGGCTACATTCAAGTGCATATACTTGTAATTTCTGCACTTCTGTTTCATGATTGGCTAATTAATGGAATCACAGATGATACATTTTAAGTAACCTAAGCACTTTCTTTTTGGTACTATGCCGCAAGTGTGGGTCATCCAACAGAAAGAAGACTTGTCATATACGTATGCCTATTAATAAGGAAGACTGTCGCATTAAAATCTCGTCACATTTCACGTCTCATGGCCACGAGACCACATATGCTCTCGTAATAACACATTACCACGGGGACAACAGGAAAACAACGTGACGTCAATCCATCTAAAATGTCTATGGCAGTAACTACGTCTTTCAGCCTGCGTTTGACTACCGCACGTGCCTCTCCCCCCATCCCTCTCTCTCTCTCTCTCTCTCTCTCTCTCTCTCTCTCTCTCTCTTGTTTGGTTTTCCTGACAGATTGTTGTATTAAGGTTATCAACCACAAAGTTGGTTGGAAATATTCCTCTTCATAGCAGCATCACACACAAGCCTAGTTCGGTTCAATAAAAAAGTTAGTGGTCACCAACTCTGCTTGAGATTTGACCATGAAAGTGTTATGCACAAAATGGTCCCAATGGAAAGCAATATAACCTGGCTTTCTCCGAACTCTTACTCAGAGGCATTAAGGTAAATTCAGAAACAAGTTGCCACTCGGCATTTTCCATATACCTCGACTTTTGACTGAAATGACAACAGCGTGCAAGCAAAATCTTAGAATTATTAATCATTCCTCATATAGTGCTCCGTCTCAAGCGCTCCATACGGAAGACTGCAAAAATTGGTTCATAGTGGATCGTTCCCAAAGAATGAGGTCTTTCACTTGCAGACTAATTTAACTGAATCTCCACTTCAATGACACCTACGAGGTATTCCACATAAATGGAAACAGCAGACCTCCATGAACTTTCCACGAAACGCTATTAATCTTCCGATTAGAAAATAATATACGTGTGGCAATTCGGTTACCATTCGACTATTGTAACTCTACTTACAGTGCACAGGGCGAATTCCACTGCTCAGGTGTAACATCAACAGACCAGCGTCAACTACGGTGTGTGTCGTTTTTCCGACACAATTCACTGGTAGGTAAGAGAAGTGCTCTACATTTTGGGCGACTGTACACGCTATCTGCGCAGCGCGTGAGCAGAGTGGCAGCCGGCTATCAGGAAGCCACCGTCACATCATATGGGTTATCTCGATACAGGCATCTGCCAAACAACGCCACTGATAACGTGCAATTGAAAATTCTAAGTATAAGTCATCGTCTGGCTATCTTAACATTACCTGTGCTCGTTTGCTCACACCTTTCCATCTCGAGTGACCCCTAAATCAGCACTTCTCACATCATTCGAACTACTGATTTTAAGTCAGCTGTCGCTACGGGAAAGTGAATCTGAATTCTTTCAGACAGTTCTTGTCACCTGGTCACAAGGATCGCTTTAAAAAGTAACCTTATCGATGTCGGGATCTATATACCAGGGAATTTCCAGGTGTAATCCCCAGTATTGTACAGAAGGGAAAGGTACTGTCAACTGATCAAATTCATTATGGCAGTCAACTCCTTATGCACTTTCCTTTATATTCGACATGACGCGGCGAGTATTTATGCCTTTATTGAGGATTAGTGACTTGGTTGAGGATTTGTTGATATCGAGTACGCAGTATTTTAACTTGGATGAAGAGTCATCGGCAGAGGCAGAATTACTTACAGGCACGCCCCCAGGGAAGGGTGTTGGACATTTTGCAGTTCACATTGCATTTAACGAATTTACAGCCGATATGAACAGTAACCTCGGACTTGTCGCACATATCTAATGAAATATTGTCCGAAAAACCTGCAAAAATATTCAGTGAGATCTTGATCATGATAAGATTTCCAACAGGTGCAAAGAATGGCAAAATGGCAACTTGCTTTAAAAGTTCAGAATGACTATAATATAAATGAGTCACTGTTTAAAATCGGTGAACTCATGCGAATATCTGGTTGTAACAATATGATGACATATGAACTGGAACGATCATATAGACTCAGTCGTAGGTGAAGTTAAGTACCAGGCTGCGGCTCATTGGTAGAATACTTGGGAAATGCAATCAGCCTACATACGAGATTGCTTAAATAATGCTCGTGCGACCCATCATGGAATATTGCTAAAAAATATTGCTGAAGTGTGTGGGAACCAGGCCAAATGGGTGTAACGGGAAATATTGAACGTATACACAGGAGTGCAGTACGAATCGTCACAGGCTTCTTCGACCATGGGAGAGAGTCGCGGAGATACTGAAAGAACTGAGAGACGGCTTTAAGGGGGTTTTTTGGTCTAGAAATTTCAAGAAATCGATTTTTATTGCATATTTCGATATATTATAGAGAACACGTGGGCGAAACCATTTTCCCGTTAACTACTGCATACAGTCGAAATACACGATCATCTGACCGGCAGTCCCGCGTCGTCGAGCGGCTACCTGACCTGTATACGAAGACCTATTGAATGACAGTTTACCGGAAAGATGTGTTGGCGCGAACACTCAAAACTCTAACGAGTCCATAAATTCGCCGATTTGGACGCTTTCCGAAAACACATATATTTCGATAAACAAATAGCCGAAATTGCAAACAATGTATCTACAGTTATCCTCAACGACGGCTTCTTGGGACTAGCACAAACAATGAATGTCATACGCATTCAACTTGGCAACACGGCGTTCGAATTTTGTTGAAGGCACAATGCGGACCGCCTTGTACGCCCAGAGCACCGCGCGTCTACGGCCAGTAATGAAGACAGATCTGCGGCTCGAGAGCACGTGGTGCGCACGAACGACATTTACGACGTCGAGGAAGGCGTACTGTAAGCCCCTGGCATCGCAGACTGATGGTATGCAACCCCCCCCCCCAAAAAAAAAAAAAAAAAAAAAAAAAAAAAAAAAAAAAAAAAACTCTTCCCAAGTCTTTAAACGCGATTTCCTACAAAATCACATTTTTTTGCTGGGTGTTTGGATTGCCGAAAAACTACTCGGCCGATGATGATGCCGCTTAGCTATTTTTGTAGAGCACTGAACTGGATATGGTCGGAACCTCTTAAAGGTAAACAATTTGCAAAATATCGATTTTTTATGCACGTCTGAAGCTCTAAACAAAGTCGATTTTTCTTACTTTTTCCAAGTAGCCGTCATTTTATGAAAAACGACTCTTTCACTTTTAAAAGGTTCTGGCCTGTTACAGACTATCCAGTTACCTGAACCAGTTCCACCCGCCTACCGGTGCACGGCGTGCATTACGATCTTCGGCGCCATTTTATTTTTTGACAAAAAAATTTAAATCGGGTAAAATATAGATGAATAAAAGGATATAAGTATAATCTTCTCTAAGGGAAGCAGTGGTTGGGAAGGGAGTGAGACAGGGTTGTAGCCTATCCCCGATGTTATTCAATCTGTATATTGAGCAAGCAATAACGGAAACAAAAGAAAAGTTCGGAGTAGGTATTAAAATCCATGGAGAAGAAATAAAAACTTTGAGGTTCGCCGATGACATTGTAATTCTGTCAGAGACAGCAAAGGACTTGGAAGAGCAGTTGAATGGAATAGACAGTGTCTTGAAAGGAGGATATAAGATGAACATCAACAAAAGCAAAACGAGGATAATGGAATGTAGCCGAATTAAGTCGGGTGATGCTGAGGGAATTAGATTAGGAAATGAGACACTTAAAGTAGTAAAGGAGTTTTGCTATTTGGGGAGCAAAATAACTGATGATGGTCGAAGTAGAGAGGATATAAAATGTAGACTGGCAATGGCAAGGAAATCGTTTCTGAAGAAGAGAAATTTGTTAACATCGAGTATTGATTTAAGTGTCAGGAAGTCATTTCTCAGAGTATTTGTATGGAGTGTAGTCATGTATGGAAGTGAAACGTGGACGATAAATAGCTTAGACAAGAAGAGAATAGAAGCTTTCGAAATGTGGTGCTACAGAAGAATGCTGAAGATTAGATGGGTAGATCACATAACTAATGAGGAGGTATTGAATAGAATTGGGGAGAAGAGGAGCTTGTGGCACAACTTGACTAGAAGAAGGGATCGGTTGGTAGGACATGTTCTGAGACATCGAGGGATCACCAATTTAGTATTGGAGGGCAGCGTGGAGGGTAAAAATCGTAGAGGGAGACCAAGAGATGAATACACTAAGCAGATTCAGAAGGATGTAGGTTGCAGTAGGTACTGGGAGATGATGAAGCTTGCACAGGATAGAGTAGCATGGAGAGCTGCATCAAACCAGTCTCAGGACTGAAGACCGCAAGAACAACAAGTATAATCTTATCTTTTGATTTCATCCAAAAATTGATGAAAATGAGGTAAAAATCAGACCTCTCGACCAGAAAACCCCATTGGGGGGGAGGAGGCGCATTACCTTGCTTAGGCCCAACATATTAAATTTCAAGAACTATTGCTAAGCAAGTAATTTAGCGATGTTCTTCAACTTTCACTCCCGTTGGGACTGTGAAGGCTTAGAGTACACTAACTACAGCACACAAAAGGTATTTAAGCCTTCATTCTTCTCGCGCTCCACGTGTGAACGTATCGAAGAACACCTTATGAGGTGTAATGGGAAGTACCCTATGCAGAGCACCCTAAGGGTGCTTTGCAGAGAATAGACGTAAAGAGAAAAAATGTTATTTGTGTACAGAGCGTAAATATGCTACCAGAAAGTAACCGTACAATACCCTTAAAATCTAGATGATTCTCTTCCCGGACAGAGCGCCTGATAGTATCTCATTAAGTACCAGGCGCAAACTGGGTTTAACGTGACACTGAATGAAAAACTTTTGGAACGACTCGTGTGTTATGTTTCCCTGGCTGTATGGTCGACAAGAGGGAAAACGATTAGAGGAAACTAGGTATATTATTAACCTTTGACCAGTGGCTGCCATGTTATTCAGACAACTGTCCTCGGAGAAGCAGCACTTCTTTTGATAGCACAAAAATGTGATAATTTGCTCTCATTACCAGAAATAGTTGCATTCGTGTAGCGTTTTCTTCCGCAAGAATCCAGGTGGTCCTGATGATTAGGGTGAACAATTGTTTACGATTTTTCCTGAAAGGAACATACTACCAAATGAAGTAAACCCTATCTCAATAATCCTCCGCAGGATGGTCACAACACATACAAATTAGTACAGAAAGCGTTGTGTGCGTTCATGTTTAACGTTTTTGTATTGTAAATTTTCGTCTGATGATAAGGTCACAGCTCGAAACACAATTTGAAAAAGAAAACAAAGGTATAGTAGCGGTTTCTGAAAACTCTATTATGGATACTAGTCACCGTCAAATAATAGTCAATATGGCTTTTAATTGTTTTGTGGCTGCCATAACATAACTTCAAAAGGTGTATTAAAAACTAAGTTTTGAATTTTTTGCGCCAATAAATATCGCGACGTCTATAAAATTACTAGTCTACATCTGCAAAGTAACAAGGTTACTTTTTCCCACACTTCAACAAGAATAGCGACACAAACTTCTGACCCTTCTCAGTTATTAGGAATATCGTACCAGATTAAGATAAAATATCTATCCACAGGAGGAAGTTCTCGCGAAGATGGACATCATCACATACTGAGAAATCGAAAGAAGATTACAAGTTGAGCAAATGGAAAAGTTGTTAGAGATGCAACAAGAGCTCAGTTCCATGGCGAACACAGGGTTCTGATCGGAAGGGTGGGTGAGAGGGGCTGAGCTCACGGAAATTTTGAAATTCTCTACCGTACGCTAAGGTATTTTCTTAGTCTATTATAACACCAACAAAAATAGCAAGAAATTTTTGAGGCTTAAACCTGAAAACTTTATGTCTCAAAGACTTTTTAAGATTAATACGAAACAGCTTTGTTCGTGTGTGGTGAAAGGGGGGTGGGGGGAATACGCTATTGGGCTGCAGCCCTCGACCGAGGTAATGTAACAGAGCCACGGGTGAAACCACAGGAAAGGGAGGAGGGGGTCTAATGGGGCTGCAATCCATCCCCCTCCCCCTGGACTCGCCCATGACTGTTGAAGAAGGTAAAGGGACCAACCCAACATTCAGGTGACGTAAGCTTGTTCTAAAATGGATTTGGACCCGCTTCCTCCCGAATACCAGGCCAGTCTTAGATTAAATCACCTTTCTGAGTGGAAAACCGAACGTGTGAGCGGCTCCTGTAGATGTCTGCACATGCTACCAAGGAAAAAAAACAACATAACAAGAAAGTGTAGCTACTGTGCGGATGATCAGCAATAATGCATGAATTACGCGCACTGTCGTGCATTCGGTTCTCGTTTACTGAGAACAATGGGTTAGCCGGCCGAAGTGGCCGTGCGGTTAAAGGCGCTGCAGTCTGGAACCGCGAGACCGCTACGGTCGCAGGTTCGAATCCTGCCTCGGGCATGGATGTTTGTGATGTCCTTAGGTTAGTTAGGTTTAACTAGTTCTAAGTTCTAGGGGACTAATGACCTCAGCAGTTGAGTCCCATAGTGCTCAGAACCATTTGAACAATGGGTTGATTACGATATTAACGTGACACATATCTTGATTTTTATTAATTCTAGTTCATTACATTCTAAGCTTATCAGGTACCAATAATCAATACTACAAACCATATGGTATTTCTCGTTGCTACCATATATCCTCTATGTTTCTCTCGCCGTAGCGATGGTAGAGAGAGAGAGAGAGAGAGAGAGAGTACATGTCACTGCTCTGCCCCCCCCCCCCCCGCCCAGGAGGCCCATACGTTTTTAAAAGGCGCAGATGCCGGCGCGGGCTGCTGCGACACGTGACCGCGTACATGTGGCAACAGCGCGCACACCAGACATCCTTGGGAAGAGTAAAAAAGTTTATCGCAGCAAACAACCTTCGGACTTACGGCACATGTGAGCCTGTTTACCGCAGTACACGACTGCGCAGCCACAGCGTGCAATGACAAGCAATGATCTTTCTGGGGACGCGCTCACAGCCAACCAGCCGCATTTGTATCACATTGTGCATTCACTAACTTTTCAAACCATTGAGAGTGCAATAGTCTGCGGCACAGAAGTTTGCTAGGCAAGATCCTCTCCGAGTGCATCACCTACCTTTCTATACCTGGAACAAGTAAACTAGCCAATTTTTTTTTTTTTTTTTTTGGGACGAATACGGTCGACGGTGCACGTTTGTATTTTTTCACATGATGTTCAAAGGTAAAAGATTAAGTGCAAAGGGCAAACAGGATCTCTAAAACATCGCCATAATCTTTAGGTTTCCACTATTCAATATATCGAAATTATCTGTTTTCTTCTTTTTGTGTCCGCTCATCGGGAAGCTATAAAAAAATAAATTGAATTGTAAGCATACACGCACAGAAGAGTGAGCTTCAACAGTCAGGTGAATGTTTTGACAAGTACCAATGACGTAGCATAATTTTCACGCACGTAACTAAAGATACTACTGTGTCACACAAGCATTTAGTACAAAGTTGGAGAAGTGACAATCGAGTAAAACACTTTTTTTTTTTTAACAACTGTGTTTTATTCTGCGCTGAGAGCATAAGTCAATTAAATACGTTTTCTCAACTGAATCGCACAAACGATACAAAATGTGGTGATGGCTCGCAATCTGGTAATGTCTGTTTCCAACTGATACGCGGAAGGTTAGTTGAGAACCAAAATTATGATTCGTTTCGAGAAAAAAAAAGGGAGAGATCTGAAAATATTTACCCACAAGCCACATTTCTTTTCCTAATGTATCGAAACCTACTGGCATCTGTCGGTAATCTACAGTTAGTATATAAATTTTGTTACTTGTGTGTTTAGGGTCAATAATGAAAAGTCGCGGAATTTTGCTAGCACCAGAATGAACAAGCATAAATATGATGGAACCCTTACAACCTGGCAATGGCGAGAAAAGCATAACACAACTAATACCATGTGAATAGTCTGTAGTGAGACTACATGATGCAGTATATCGGATACATACATTAATATAGGCGTCTTATTAGTAGTCTCAGATAGACCCTGTTAGCTATAAAATGAGGGCAAAAATGAAAGATACAGCGACACCTAACGCGTATAATGTTTGGGGAACCTGTGTGCATTGCAAGGTGCGAAAGAATTGTTTCTCCTAGCATTATCCCAAAACGCACATATCTTTGCTGTTACAATGAATTCCAGTTCTGATTTTTGTGACGCAATGAGAATAAAGGGATGTAATGAAATAGTTTCAGGCGGCCCCCAGGGATTGTGAAATACCGCAAATAAAATGCCTGCAGTACGTACAACGTCCCAGACGTCGCAAACGAACACAATGAGAACGAAGAAGCCCTGTATGACTATGTACAGCTCCCGGTCAAGCACTGGCGTAGAACGGAAGCCAAAAACTCGAGTCGCAACAGTTGAACGATGTGGTGCAATCAGCAGCCGAGGAGAGAAAGCAGGAGCTCCTTGCTCGTGCCCACGCTCGCCAAGATGGCTGCCGGCACAGGCGCGGTGTAGTCAGGGCTGTCCAGCGCGGCACAGCCAGGGCTATCCAGCGCACAGACGAACACGTCGAATAGCATCAGAAGGATCAAGGACCGCATGCTAACTGCTGCCGTGTTGCCAACCTAAGTGCCACTGGCGACATGACGAAAGCTCGATATGTCGCACCTTTCATTCCCACCACTACATCTTACCGGTTGCACAAACTTAGGCAGCAACTGTACGTGGCGCTTAAGCTAGTCAAAAATATACGTGACTGTCTGGTAAATTCCCACCGCGCTGTAACGAAAGCTTCCACGAGGTCGCCGGGTGACGTAAGAGAAACTGCAAAAGGTATGTTGTACTGAGCGATAATATACCCAAGAAAACACGCTGCAAATTGAAGTGGAAGAATGCCGTAACCTGTACGTGAACCTATCACCGCAAACAAGAGTATCTCGACGACGAACACACGCAAATACCGGCAAGTGCAATGTATAAGCTGCAAGCTCATATGGAAAAACATATAAAACGTAAACTTAATCCCGCGTGTCTATAAAATGCCTGAGTACGTACAACGTCCCACGCGTCGCAAACGAACACAATGAGAACGAAGAAGCCCTGTATGACTATATACAGCTCCCGGTCAAGCACTGGCGTGTCTATAGTAAATTCTAGAAACACCAAAGTCGGTCTGTCGGTTGAGTGACGCGGTCAGCTTTCTGTGTATTATTTCATTTTTGATATTACAGCATAACGAATAGTGAGTTTGAGGCAAACCCAATTCTCTTGTTGATCCCTGACAGTCTATTAATATGCACACAATGATCATGGATATGCTTCGCGAAATCAATCAACGTTCATTCTTTATTAAAACTGTTTTTCTAGAATAATGAATTTGTGAACAATTTCACAAGTAACAGGCGGATAACGCTACGGTTGCACGTACGAACCCCTGCGCTCATCAAATATGAAAGATGGTTTGATCACAGTATACTAACGCAATGAGTTAAAACACGTGAAACTGGTATATTGCTGATATTTGATTAGGGACATGGCCAGAGGCATAATTCTCTGTCTAACGTTTCGTCTTCCACTGCTGGAGACTTCATTTGAGGCTCTAACGACTCGGAAAGCTGTCAGACTCAAAATAACCTAAGCAAGCCGTACTGTTTGTACGTAATCCTGCAACGTTCGCTTCCTGACGTCGTCAGACCGCTGTCTAAGACCACGATGTCGCGGCAATGTATGCTACGGAGATTGTAATGGAGAAGAGTTGGCGCTGCTTATTTTATTCGGCACTAAAGGCCCAACTTGTCTAACTCCAAACCTTCACTTCTGTTGAAATAGTTTCTTGCGCTTTTGTATTTCTATGGCCTATCCGTACATCTTAGCATTGTAATTATTGGATCTTGCTAAAAACAGTGTACGAGGAACGAATTTGATGGCTACACGTTCCTAGTGCGTGATCTGCTATTGCTGATTTAACCTTCTTGGCCAAGCGACAATTAAGGCGTCTGACTGATTGTGTGGTCAAATCGAATGAGTGAGTGCATAAGTGCCATTTTATAGAATTCCTCCTCACTATGTGATAACATTTGCCTAGTTTTATCCACATTCGTTTCTCAAATATACACTTTTCTTGTTAGTTTAAACACTTTAGTAATACCGTGTGTTCTGCATACTTTCCTGATGCGATCCGTGATAGCTTTTACAAATGGAAGGAAAACTTTCCTTTTACTTTATTCTTTTTCATTAGAAGATCTAGACCTTTTACAATGTAGTGCCGTATTTATCTCTTTGTCAGAGAAGCTGTTTCTTCTAAAATGTGTGCTCCAACCGGGACTCGAACCCGGGATCTCCTGCTTACATGGCAGACGCTCTATCCATATATCCATCTGAGCCGCACACGCCTCCCGCAAGACTCACATTCTCACCTTATATGTCCACACACTACATTCGTAGTGTCCCTACCCAACCTACTCATTACTCTTGGAAGACATTCTTACCAAGTCCCGTAAGAGAATGGGTAATATGTATGCATCCGCATAGAAGAAGGATGTCATGACCGATATTGCCAGAACTATATACTTATGTTGGGTAGGGACACTACGAACGTAATGTGTGGACATATGAGGTGAAATAGTAGGTTTTATGGGATGCGTGCGCGAGATAGTCCCTGCAGTCACACTGTCCTCTGTGCCCTCGGTGGCTGAGATGGATAGAGCGTCTGCCATTAAGCAGGAGATTCCGGGTTCGAGTCCCGGTCGCGGCACACATTTTCACCTGTCCTCGTTGATCTATATCAACGCCTGTCAGCACCTGAAGGTATTAATACATAATTCTAATTACATTAATAATAACCGCAGTCTATTTGCAGACAACTGTTTCAAAGAAGCATAAATATTCAGTCATATCTTGATAAGATTTCAAACTGGTGCAAACATTGGCAACGTGCTTTAAATGTCCAGAAACTCAAAATTGTGCACTTCACAAACGAAAAAAAAAGTAGTATTCTATGACTATAATATCCATGGTCACTGTTTGAATCGGCAAACTCATACATATACCTATGTGTAACAACACTTTGTAGAAATATGAAATGAAATGATCACGTAGACTCAGTCACGGGTAAGCAGGTTTACTGGTAGAATTTTGGGGATGCGCAACCAATCTACAAAGGAGGTTCTAGAATTTGCTCAAATGTGTGGGTCCGGTGCCAAATAGAACGACCAGGGGATATTGAACGCATACAGAGAAGGGCAGCACGAATGGTCACACGTTTGATCCGTGGGAAAGTGGCACGGAGATACTGAAGGAACTGAACTGGCAGACTCGTGTAGACAGATGTAAACTATCTCGAGAAAGTCTATCAACAAAGTTTCAAGAACCGGCTTTAAATGATGGCTCTAAGAATATACTAAAACCGCCTACATGTCGCTCACATAAGAACAGAATAATTACTACACACACAGAGGCGTACGAACAATCATTCTCCCCGTGCTCCATACGCGAATGGAAAGGGAAGGAACCCCAATAACTGGTACAACGGGACGTACCCTCTGCCATGCACCTAACGGTGCTTTGGAGATTACAGATGTTGATGTACACTGTAAGGTGTATGACACATTGCGTGGTCCTGCTCGTGATGCCGCGTGCCGAGGGAAAACAAATGCATGTAGGGGTCGGCGGAGACCCCAAGGATAGATGCATAATTCTGTTGATCCACTGTGCCTCCAGACTGACATCACCCAGGAAGAGCCACGAGAAAAGCTCTCAGACCACAACGCTCCGTCCTCCGGTCGGTACACTACCGACGATTGTTGCAGGGCGTTAGTTTTCGTGCGTTTCACTCCTGTGGAGTATAAATAAAACTTGATTCATCTGAAAAGGCCACTCAATGGGCATCCAGCTGCGGTACTGGCGTGCAAATTACAGCCTTCGTTGCCGATGAACAGCAATCAGCATATAGGCAGCAACGCTCTCTGAACGGTCGTTGAAGAGACACTGTTGGTATTCCCTTGGTTCATCTGGGCGCATAATTGCATAAGAGTTGCACGTGTATTCGCCAGTACACACGTCCGCGGCCGTCGTTCACCCCTGCCATCTATGGCTCGTGGTGTACCACAGTTGCCTCAGCGCCAGTTTTGGAGAACTCCATTTTGCCCTGGCTGGTATATCCTAAACACAGCGGCACGCTTTTTCATATACCTTCCTCTACTAGTGTAGGCACCTACCTTTTGTGAGTGGTTACTGCACGCTGGCGTCGAAGATGGGCGGTGATCACATAAATGTGACTGGACCGTGTATTAAAACTGCTGAGAAAGATATATCTCACAACCAGTTTCATACTACGAACACTTAAATATTACATTTGTGATTTAAAAACTACCAACTATATGTTAATTACCTGTCTATTCAGTTGTACTTTGAGAAGTTTCTATGTAACGTATTCAAAATGTATTCAAGTGCGTGTACTTGGGTACAGAAATTGGTTTTGCTAGTTAGTTCCCCAGTGTTTTAATAGGCCCCTTTGTCTTTCATTTTCAAACGGTTACCTGATGATTCGCTACCGGTTGAGTCAGCTCAGGTTGAAATATCCCTTTTACAAAAAAATTTGTTTTCCCAATGTCTCGTGCAGTGCATATTCCTATACGAAGCCGAATGCACAACGCACTTTGCCACAAAGAGCACAAAACGTCCACGACTAATGATCCTCTACCGTTTGTTATCTTCTCTACATAACTCGAGAGAAAGTACAGAATGTTTAACATCACCTTAACCTCATACCCGAGGCTTTTGAAAAAAAAACTTAAATCAAGAGTTCGTTCTGTAAGCAAGTTTGCAATAGAACAGAGCTCGTCGTGTTTGGGGAAGGGAATAGAAAAGCAAAGCAGTAAGAAGAAATATGAACAAGTAAATGTAAAATTTCAGTTATCAGAGAAGACGATTATATTCTATCAGCAAAGGAGACTCCGCTCAAGGCATTCGTGTGACCTATTCTGGTGCACAGCTCGAATTTTAACAGGCTACTTTCGTTAGGACAAGACTGGTACCGCGAGATGAAAGCGACTTACGTGAATGTTAGATATTCTAAAATCATTCTGCCTCCTCCATTGTGTATCTCACGCTAGAGTCAAACGATTTATGCAAGATAACGGATCGTATCCGTATAGTGCATGAAGAGAATAGTACACAATGGGCTGAAGTACCCTATGGCACGAACTACACAGTAGCTCGCGAGGTATCCACGTAACTATAAATTTGTTATAAGAACACAATCTCTAGCAGGTAAGGGGTTTGATTTCCGGGTTATATACATTAACGTCTAGGATCGTATGAATTAACGTCATTAAGTCACGTACCATACATTAAAGTAGAAAAATTCCATCTACATCGAAAAAAAATCTTAATATCAATGAGGTTGCAGCACAAATACGATTCATTAACTCTGATCTGGTTTTTATAATACGTATCGTTTCTTCAGTGTCACATAAAGATACATAATCTTGTTAACTAAGCATCACTTACCTATAAAAAACAAATATCGAAGAAATAGAAGCTACAGGCTTTAATGGCGTCGTTTTTATCGTCATGACAAGTATCATCGATAACGAATTAACATTACCAAGAAAATACAGGGGTTGGCGAAAACTAGGAAAACGGCAAAATAAACACAAGCTGTAACATAAATGCATATGCTGGCCAAGACAGCACGTTGCGCTTTTCCATTAACGGCAACTATGCAGTCACTTCAACATGTTGCAAGTGTCAGTCGTGGTCAGAACAGCGTTCTGTGTAGTTAAGTGAGCATTATGTCGGGGCTGAGTGCATTCGGGTTCCATATTGTAAGTTCATACCACATACAAGAAAACCGGAAAATCATCATCACCAAAGTGACAATGTGGACGAAAGTGCGTCGTGCCCAGTGATTAAGACGGAAGGTCATTTAGCAAGACTGTGCTGAAAACTAAAGACGGCAGCTGTAGAAGTCACTGCAGAGCTGAATGTCGCACACGCGAACCCTGTCGGTATTAAAACAACACGAGCTCCAGAAGCACGGAATTGCAGGTCGAACTGGAATTCAAACACCACCCATCAGTGATGAAAATGCCCGTAACAGGGAAACGTGGTGCCGAAGCTATGATAACTGGAATGTGGAGCAATGGAAGAAAGTCATTTGGTTGGGCGAGTCTTGTGTCACACTGTTTACAACCCCTGGCATAGTTCACTTTCCAAGACCAAAACCTCAAGAATTACGTGATCATTTTGGTTGATCAGGTCCATCTCACTGTACAATATCTGTTCCCCAATGGTGATTTGTTGTTCCAAGATAACAGGACCCCTGTTCAAACTGATGGAATCTTCTACGACTGGTTTTGTGAGCCCGAAAATGAATTCTCGAATCTCCCACCAGGTCCTAATATTATTGAGCCTTTGCAGTCTACTTTGGAGAGACGACTGTGAGATCGCTATCCACCTCCATCAACGTTGCCTAAACTTGTCCCTATTTTACCGGAAGAATGGTATCAGATTCCCCTGAAAAACTATATTTATACATTCCGAGACATCTGGAAGTTGTCTTGAATGCCAACAGGTTTTCTACGCCGTATTACGCATGGTAATTCGTTGTGCTTGTGGCGTTTCCACATTTTTATCCACCCACAGTATATCTGAGTGTTGCCTATCAAAATGTTGACAGACCTAGCTTTCACTCCACATCTACATCCATTCTCTGCAAAACACTTAAGTGCGTGGCAGAGCGTATTTTTCATTGTACCACGTATTAACGATTTCTTCCCGATCCATTCGCGTATGGAGCAATGGAAGAATGACTGCTTAAATGCTTCTAAGCGCCGGCAATCGGTCTAAACTTCTCATCGCTGTCACGACGGGAGCGATACTTAGTAGTTTATTCATTGATTTCTCGATACTGATAGTGGCAAACTTTTTATTTAGACTTTCCGAGGGCAGTTGCTCCCTACCCTCAAACGGGTAAAAAAACAGTGATCATGTTATCTTTCTTTGTATAAATTCAGTAATCCCAGTTAGGTATACTTGACATAGATCCCGCACGCCTGAGACATATTCTACAATTTCCTCGTTAGAAACCACTCAATTGCAGTTTCAAAAATCTTCCACATTAAAACATTTTCCAAACCTCCAAAAACTGCGTGAGAGCCACTCACAACTTCTATTCATTCATTTACTTCCTTCAAAAAACACTATTCACTAACACAGAAAAAATCAAAATGACATCCTCTCAAAAAAAGTTCAAATGAGTGTGAATTCCTAAGGGACCAAAATGCTGAGGTCATCGGTTCCTAGACTTATTCACTACTTAAACTAACTTATGCTAAGTACAACACACACACCCATGCCCGAGGGAGGACTTGAACCTCCGGCGGGAAGGGACGAAGGGGCGCGCAGTGACATGACGCCTCTAACCATGCGGCTTCTCTCAAAAGATTTGGTATCAATTACCTGCTGCTTAGAAGAGCCACCAGTAGCTTTCAAACCCCTGTACTTTGAGAAGCATCAACTTTGTCGATATTTTTACGAAATGGCACGTTGGTAAAACTGTAGTTTATAACCATTTTCAGGAAGATTTGCTGTGCGCACTAACCGTCACTTCCATCAGGTAATCTCTGTTGCAGATTTCTTAGTATCCTACCAATGAAACAAAGTCATCCACCTGCCTTACCTACGACTGAACGTACAGCGTCATTCCTTTTCATATCTCTACAACTGACCCTTGAAGTATTTTTATGATCATTATATCACGGTCTCAATTGGTGCTAATTCAGTGGAAAATTCTGCATAGAATCTCATAGGAATTCCATCGTGTTCTGCGGAAATTTTCCCAATACAAAAATAATTATACCAATCTATTATCGGATGATCAGTCTCTTCCTTTTACAACAGTATGATTGGGGAACTTACTTTCTAATGACCTTACATCCAGCGATGTGTCTGGTGGTCGATAAAAGGGTCCATGTACAAGTTTATACTAGGATTTGTTTATACTATAATTTGTCCAAACAACTGCCGGAATGCAGCTCCAGTATCTATCTCGAATGGTTTCAGCTTCTTACCTACTAAACGAATACACCACTTCCATTTCACAGTGGTCTACCATTCCTTATGCACTTACAAGCTTCTCCAAAAATGTGACTGGTGTCAATTTTGCGTTTTTCCAACTTTCTGGACAGGGCACTACATATTGTTCCTTTTTTAAGAACACATCAAACTTTGAAAATTGTGTTAACGGTTTCACTCTGAAAATTATGTTAACCGTTCCTGTGCGTTACTCAGGAGACTGCAGCGAATACTTTCCGGTGGAGCTGGTCTTTCTGTTAGATCTCTAAAAATTCGAAGTTTGATTTTTGTTCAAATATCACTTACTGCTTCTATATTAACGGATAGGAAATACGTTGTTATATACTTGAGGCATCTGAAATGTGCTGTATAGTGAAGGATGAAGATTCGATCAGTAAATCAGATAATTAATCAAGAGCTAGTGCAATTAATGAAGAGGTACTGAATCGAACTGGTGAGGAATGACATTTAAGGCACGGGTCAGTTAAAAAAAAAGAAGAGGGGGGGGGGGGGGGAGGCTCGGCTGATACGACACACCCTGAGGCATCATGGAATCGGTAATTTGCTAATGGAGGAAGTGTAGGACTTCAAGCAGATGTCGTTTGTAGCAATTATGCAGAGGCGAAGACAGTTGCACGGGGTCGAATACCGCGCCAAGTTGCAGCACATTAAGTCTTCCGACTGAAGTGCACAATAACCATATCAACAGCTTACCTCAATCAGAATAACGAAGTGACTAACAGTCGTTGGCAACTAGATACAGAGGAGGCGAGCCGCGCGGTAGCAATAGCTGTTGGGTTCCCCACTGCAAACATAAACGTCCTTCCTTGCCGTGCATACTGAGTTCGATTAGCGGAATCGTAACAGACTTATCGGTTTTCTGGACACTTTCGCTATTATCTTTAGACTTTCTGCTGCCTAAATTAGGCATGCCCTGGGGAGAACAACAAAAACGAAACGCAACAGTCAGGTTACGACAGCTGGTGTGAGATAAAACAAGAAGACTTCGAGATAGTCGCAGAGGCGTCGATGGAACCGGGGGACGACCAGCGATATGACGACTGTTTACCTGTGCCCCCTGCCTGGGGAACAGGTGCAGCGCCGAGGCAGCAGGGTTGTGGCGACCCGGAAGTGCGCGCATTTGGCCGCGGCGTTGCCACGTGGCGGCCGCCGCCCCAGCCCCACCCGGCGTCTCTCACAGGCTTCTCACCTTGCGCTAACCTTGAAATGTGCCACAGCGCACTTACGCGCCCAAAATAGTCCACACAGCGTTCCCTTCGTGAGCCCACACGAAACACTGCGCCGCTCCCTGCCGGCCACCTTCGGGTAGCCCACTGTGCCACCGGCAACTAACATACTACTCTAGCCACCAACTACAGAACTAGTTCCTCAGAACGGCTTAACGCTCTTTTTAAAGCGGCATCAAGTTAAAGCAAGTTGTGTAAAGTCTTCAAATAACTTACGGGAAAGCAGCTGGTCGCGCATCAAGTTAAAGCAAGTTGTGTCAAGTCTTCAAATAACTTACGGGAAAGCAGCTGGTCGCATCTTCGGACAGCCGCCATCAGCCATTTTGACAGGTCACAACCAGTCATTTTCGAAACACACACACACACACACACACACACACACACACAGCGAGCGTAAACATTCGCGCCACCATACAAAAAAAGATGACCGACGTCTGAAGTTATAGATGGTGAAAATTACTAATGGATAGCATTAACACTCTCTCTCTATTTTTCGACACCGGACAGAGCACAATTCCACACAGAATTTTTAAGAGAGATGGAGAATTTTTCTTAAATTCTGCGTGGCTTTCCTACTCTCTCCTTTGTCAAAAAACAGTGGGACAGAGAGAACGTTAACTCGCCTGCTGAGTTTAGAATTCTCTACTACCGACAACTTCTGACGTCTGTCATATTTAGTTACATGGTGCTACAATGTTTACAGTGTGTGTGTGTGTGTGTGTGTGTGTGGGTGTGTGCGCGCGCGCGCGCGCGCGCACGCGGATGTGCACAACACGATTTTAAATTCTCTTACACAGCGCCTCCTTGCTGTATTTGTGCCTTGGAAATGGCATGTGTGCACCTGTCAAAACATGTTGTTGTCGAAAACGTCACGCGGTTGATTTCCCGCAGTTATTCGAACATTCATCAGACAGATCGTACAATCCAAGTTATGTACTGTAGCGGGACTGGAAGTCTCTGAAACCTATTTTTTGAAGCTGTAACTCCTCTCCTACCAACTGAAACCTTCATCATGCTTTTGGCTTCTCTCCACTTTTTCCTGAGTTCTCAGATACTTCCGCACTATGCTGGTAGACTTACAGCTTCGAAAGGAATAGTTGGATGGAAGTTCCATAGCCATGGCGGCTTATATGCAAAGTTAGTTGCACATCACATTGGAACTGTCAGGGGCTCGAGCCAAGGCAACAGCGTTTTCACTACAACAGATCCGATATGTATTTCATACCATCTACATCGCTGATGCTGTGATTAAGCAAAGCTGTCCTCCAATTATATTCTCCCGCTGTAACTAGTCTGGCAACATCATGGCAGAGCTTCCAGAATTTAGAGTAAAAAATAAAAAGGGTGGCAGTATGAATTCACTGCACTGTCAACCAGAGAGGTTTGGGTGGCTCAAATTGAAGCTCTTTCCACGAAATGCAGGTGTTTGCACTAAGGCATTAGATATGGCGCGTAGTTTTAATTAGAAAAATAAATAAACACAGTAAAATACAACGCCAGGAGTAATAGTAGAACCAATACATAGTTTTTTAGTCAATGCTCACGAAATTTTACAACTGCTATTCCGGTTTCGACGTCTAGACATTATCAATGGTCCATTGAATGTTGCTTCAACGACTTATGGCCTATTGAAAGTGACTGAACAGTTGAAGCTGGTATAGCCACTAATAAACTTTCTGAGCACTGAATGAAACAAACTTTATATTGAAAAGTAATATGATCACTGACGCTCTCAGGCAATAACATGACAAATATGAAACAATAGTAAGACTGTCCATCCTCGAGCACAAATCGATTAAAATGCGTATTTTCACAGAACTTGGCACTGGCAGCTTCAGAAGTAAATAATAGCGTTATCAAACTTAAATTATAATTCTGACTCAAGTCTCCCGACTCGCCTTACAGATGCCTAATCCAAGATCAGATGTGGCCGCTCGCTAGCATTGTTCACAAGCTATGTCAGCGAGTGAACACGAAATTCGAAACGTGAGGGCAATACGATTGGTTAGGGCCCGTGGCTGACAATACTCATATTGTTGATATTATGGACTTATGAGTTGGTCTAAAGATAACGATGACTCGCTAGACTCCTCTTAAAGTCGACTAACTATCCGCTCTTTAGAAATGCAATAATTCGGGGTGAACAACACTAAGTTTGGCAGTCGTCGCCCACGTACTCAACAGCATCACATGAACAACCATCGTGGTAGCAAAGCTGCCTAGCTTCCTCCTGTCTACGCTTACGTAAAGCAAATGAAGTGTATGAAACCGTCATCTTTAGAAGCGTAGCAGTAGTTTTACTGGAAAATATGGACGGTAATAGATATTGACCATTTTACGTGACCATTTCAACCTTACTTTATAGAACAAGAGTAAACCACTTAGACTGACTCAGTCGACTGGGAAATCGAGAGCTTAGTATTACGAGTAAACCAGTGGATCTCCTTCGGTGTCCACGGAAACAACAAATCGGATAGCGCTAGCCAACCAGCAAATGTTGCTCGCATTTCAGCTACTCAGCTTTTGGGCATTCATTCCCCATTTCAATTACGTTCAGGAAGTAAGGAAAGAAAATTAGGGTTTAACGCCCAGTCGATAAAGATGTCATTACAGTCGGAGCACACGCTCGGTATGTTGTTAAGGAAGGGGAAGGAAATTCTGCCGTGTTCTTTGAAAGGAACCATCACGATATTCGTCTAGAGCGTTTTGGGGAAATCACCAAAAACCTAAATCTGAATGGTCGGAAACGGATTTCAACTGTCGACCCCTCGAGTCAAGAGTGCTAACTACTGGGCCACATCGCTCCGTATTATGTTCAGAATTCAGTGGAGAAACACATGCCTTTTTCAGCAAGAAAACTGGGAAGTCTGGCTGAATCGCTACAATATATCCAGATAATAAACATGCTCGTGTTTCATTCTAGAAGGGCATAAATCAACAGGGTACCCCACGAGAAATGATCAAAATTCAGTGAGATCACAGAAACGGTCATTCTAGTAAACGTGGGCTCTAAAATGCATACCTTAAGGTTTATGAGCCCTTTTTCATTTTCACTACTGTGATACTCATGACTTCTAATGAAAAAGTGATCGCATCTTTTAAGAAATAGATTTTAGAGCCCACGCTAATGAGACCTTTTTGCTTCGAATGATCGTTCCTAATAAATCCCTGAATACTGACCATTCCTGCTGACACACCCTGCATCTGAATGAGGGTGTGCCGCTGCGGTAATAGCAAGACTCTCATTCTCGGGGAGTATGCTCCAGTCTACAACTCTCCATTCATCCCATCCGCATTAAAAAAATTCGTGATTACTCAGATCATACCAATTTAAAGCCGGGTGATTCCTTCAGCACACCAAGGGCGAACAGTAGTTGCACCACTCAAGATGCCGTCATTAAAGCCCACTGTATATGGGACAAATGGTTCAAATGGCTCTGAGCACTATGGGACTTAACTTCTGAGGTCATCAGTCCCCTAGAACAAAGAACTACTTAAACCTAACTAACGTAAGGACATCACACACGTCCATGCCCGAGGCAGGATTCGAACCTGCCGTCGTAGCGGTCGCACGGTTCCAGACTGTAGCGCCTAGAACCGCTCGGCCACTCCGGCCGGCTATATGGGACAGTTTGACAATAAAAAAACAAATGAGCATGGTAAGAGACTCAAATGCAATCAGCAGTCTAAACTTACACCTATGGAGCAGATGAGCACAGCTGATTTAAAATCCTAAGGAGTATTACTTTAATGCAGTTCCCTTCACCGGAGTTATATTAAGAGCATTCGATCATTCAATTACGAGGGGTAGTCATGTTTTAAGTATCACATAGAAAAAATACGAAGTTACGTAACAAACTTTTTGTATGTTTGCTTGCACGTCTGCAGTCCTGATACATACTGAAATTTCCGCGCCACGGTATCATAACGTACACCTACGGTAGCCAATCAACAATGGCACAGCCCATTGGTGAAGTGGAAATATCGTGCGGTAACTCGTTGTCCGCAGCATTGGAAATGCTACAGCCGTGTCAGACCAGTCCAGATGCCTTCTTTAGGCGACTGGTCTGGCCTGACGCTTCTCCAACATTTCCGCTGCTACCGACAGTGAATTACCACACGATAATCCACTTCACCACTGGGCTGTGCCATTTTGGACTGGCTGCCCTAGCGTGCGCTACGATAATGTGACGCAAGGTTTCGCTGTATACCAGGCAAGCATGTACTTGCAAAGTAACAAAAAACTGGGAACTTAATAACAAAATGCGTAATTTCATTTTCACTGTCGATACGCCAATATAAAAATCGAAGTCGTAGCTTCTTGACTACGGTTTCCGTTTTATGTGAGGGTATTCACTGCGACGTTAACATGCCGCTGATACAGAAAAAAACGCTGTTACTATAGTACGCAGATTTTAGTGTTATCTTTTCCATTTATTTCAATCTCTCGATTTACCAAGAATAGCTACTATGGATAACACGCAACAAAATATTAATTACGTAACTTTTACATGTGGCTCGTGCCTCAATTATTAAGTGCCCGGTCAATCATTGGATTTTTATCTGTCACTTATCACTTCTTTCTTTGTTGATGTTAAAAATGCCGAGGTTCCCCATTATCCGGAATCCACATTAATCTCTTAAGTCCCCCAATAACTGGCTGGTAAATCAGTCCAAAGGTCGAAGGAAGGCAACGGAATACCACTTCCACGTGACCACGCCTAGTGCGGCACTGAGGTGTTCAAAGCAATCTTCGGACTGATGACGCTTTTAATTTTACTCTAGTCAAAATTTTATAACTAACGCACGTATTGTCTATCAATGAGAACAGTATCAACACTGGGTGAACACCGCTACAGATATCAGAGGATCAATACCGTCTGATTCCCATAAATCTTGGAACATAAACATTTGTCTGATTTGCTTTGAGGCCAGCACTACGCAATTTCTATTTCGCATGTACAAATACAATGCCTGTCATATTATGAGTGATGTGTGTGTTATTTAACGTCTACATATGTCAAATACAATAATTTTTAAAACTGCAGGTACGTTGGAAAATGCCAACAAGCTAGCATGATGTTAGTTTCCACATCGACATGGTTGCTGGCACTCTACTTGCGGCCTAGTCAATCGTTTACTTGTTCGTCCGCCGTAATCACGGTCACTTTCTAAGGTCTGTTGAATGAGAGTTGGCAACGCTGTTAAGTTGGTTAAAGTTGTTGTCAGAGTTCTTCCACTCGGCAAATCATTATTGCCGTAATATGCAGCAGTTCGTCGTACCATCGCCAACGGAGTCGAGGCGAACGTCCTGGAGCCGTCCACCTGCAGTGTGAACCAATCTACCAGAGCACACCGACACAGGCGGCAGGGGGCATGCACAGCGACGCCGATACAGGCGCAGCTCACACAACAGAGAATGAGGAAATCCACACTGACCTTGCGACGAGACGCTGGCCACGCGGTGGGCGTCCGTGGCGATTACCTGCCAAACACTCGCGATACTTTCGGCACCGCCGGCTCCTCCGCGCTGAAAGCCGCACGACCGCTCCTGCAGACTCGACCGCTCTGCAGCTCACGGCGACGGGGCATTTCCGCGAGCGGACACCGCGGAGCAGCACTGCGCGATAATCCTCGACACCTGCGAGTGCTGAACACGCAGTCCACACTTCCACAGCCGTTTCCACTAGATGCACACGAAGACGTGTTCACTGTGACGGTTTGGTTTCCATGTTGCAGACTGTCACACAGGAGATGAGTGCGCTTCCATCGGGCACGATGCCTTCATCCGTTGCGGCAACACTACACTCAATTCTCACAAACACAACACACAAACAGCTTGTCGCTTCACTGTGGAGCTGGACGCTGACACGACGAGCCGGCGACACTTTGCACAGGGAGATGGATAGTGGCACACGCATACACGTACGACACTATACTGACGGCTTCTTCCTCTTCTTATCTGGTTCATGTATAGAACACGACAAAGAGTCTACCAAACTCGAAAATTCTCCTCGAAAAAAACTAATGGGCGACGCTGAAGTTTTGATCCAAACATTGACTGACACAGAAATAAATTTTATCTCAAACGAAGATGTTGCAAGACGACAACATACGTGCTAACAACACACCAAAACGGGCAGATACGTGAGTGGGAAATGGTGGGCGGTGGACATGTACCTTTAGCGTCAGACGCGAGTAGGATACGGAATTGTCACTCCACTTCAGAGTGACCCACAGGGTTCTGAACTATCTGAATATATACGCATTTAGCGACAAATGCGCTACGACTACAACACAATGAGGAAGTACCACCAATTTGCAGCGGAAAGCTTGTAACTAACATCCTGGATTTGCATGTGGGGAGAAAGAGGAGGGAGGGGGGGGGGGGAGCTGGGGGAGGAGAATACACAACTAATTACACCCAACTAGTAGTAATGTCAGTCACCTCGATAAGAGAACAAGCCTAACTGAAGCTGTCATCACTGAGAGACATTAGCCCAGAAAGAAATTACTGCGACAATGCTAAATAGGGCAGAAACGGAAGGGACACGTTTCTTCGATCTTCAGCAAGTATCCCGCATGTACACGCGCTCGTCAGTTAGAAGCTTCGGTCATAAAGCAGTATGGTACAGAACGCCAATTTTCGGTAATTTTAATTCAGTTCACAGATATTTAGTAATTTGCTCCTGAACACGACTATAGTGGTGCAATGAAGTGGAAAATCCTACGAAAGGTGGGTCCACGTGACACGTTTCAGCAACACGCAGCCTTTCACCGGATTGCTGCATGACATGCTCTACATTAGTTTGTCAAGAAAACATTAACAGTAAAAGCTCACGATATCTTTTAAAATGAAAGAGAAAACATACGCATTCGTAAATACGGTGTACACTGCTAAACGGAACAAGGTAAAATTAGACGTTGCTTTTTTGCTTGAGAGTCACTACACACCTTTAAAACCTGGTTCGTAACAAAACATATCGTTTGGCAGCTTCATATATTGCAGATCACAGTTTTTCACCAGATTTGCAAGTCATATGAACGCTCTTATTACGAAAACAAAAGTTGTAAGCGATTTATTTTTGACAATGTGCCATTAATTTTTGTAAATGATGCCACGTTCGCTTTTAGCTGTAAACATTTTATTGCGCTTTGGCAATGTCGGATTACGTGCCCGAGTTGCTATCAATGACATGAGTAGGTTTGTTATTTACTCGTAGACTGAAGTCAGCCATCGTTGTTCTCTCTGGCCTACGCTGACTGACTTCAACCTACCTGTAAATAAAAAATTTATTCTGGTCATTGATAACAACCATTACCTCCAAGAGTGGCACGGCCCTACAAGAACGTTATTTTTAATTTATTTTACGCCGTAACATAACATAAAATCTTACGCTTGAAAATAGCACAAAAGCCTAATTAGAACAGCGCAATAAAATGTTTTTTGCAGTTAAAAACGAACCTGACTTTTTTCTGTAAAATGATATTGAAGCTGTGGACCCGTATAAAAAGACATCAATTCGTGTTTACGTAACTCTCATATATTTCAGCAACTCGCATTTCATAATTTTTAAAAGGCGACAGAATGCAGACTACGTACTGGCGTTACTTGTGTACACTTTTTCGGATGCGTATGTATTTTCTTCCAGTTCAAAATCACATGGCCGCCACATACCCTACATGAATACGGCTTGGTCGCTGTAATGACAATATTCATATCAGAGGGTCCTCGATCCATAGTTAGTATCAGGATTTTCGTTTTGCGTAACATTATTTCACTTCTATACTGTGCTTGTGAAATAATTTAAGGCACTTAATGATCTGATTACAACATTAAACAGTAAGATCGCTTGGGTGCTCTAGATAATAGGTCGGAGGAAGAAAAGTACACACAACGTGCAACAGCACAAGTAAATCACTCTAAGTGTTCAAACCAACATTCGACTATGCGTCAGCTTTTCTTTGACGTACATGGTGCATGTGTATTCGAACAATCGTCGACGGAGGAAGCCAACGGGACGCGAATTATGACCATCCCACAACAGTCGTTAACCAACTTTATGCGTCCTTTAGTAAATGTAGGAGTGTACTGTGCGGGGTAGTCGTGTTGTAATTATCACCTAAAAAGTTACATATTGTATTTTTTGTTCGTTTGTTAGTAGGAATATACGTGCAGTCCTGGTACACACTGTAATCCCCGAGAAATAGTATCTTACCACGCCGCAAGAGCAACCAAAAGTAAATGGCGCCATAGCCCTTTGATGATGCCGAGTATAGCGCGGTAGGTAATTCGTTTTCGGCAGCAACGCATAAGTCACAAGTTAATCGAGATCACTTCTTTAGCTACCTAGATTGACCTGACACAACCGCAACGCTTCCGCTGCTGCCGTAAACGAATTATTGCGCGATACTCCCATCCATCAAAGGGAAGTGCAATTTTGTTTTGGTTACTCCAGCGACGTGCTACTGTATTATGACGCGGGGATTTCAGTGTATACCAACCACGACTGCAGACATGTACCCGCAAACAACAAAAACTTAAGTACGTAGCTTTACACTTTAGAGATGATAATTAAAGCTTCATGGCTTTTTAGTCCCGAGTGTTAAGAAGAAGCACTTAATGCTACGCAAACGGTCTTTCCATTCGAGTCGGCCGATCACTCCTACAAGGTTGCCGTCCGGACAAAATACACATGTCCGAAACCATTCAGCCATTCTTTGAAGTATAGTGGGCAGTGTAAACGTGAAGAACAAATTTACCAGAGGAAAATAGAGTTGTGCGTGACGTCTATTTCTCGTCAACTATGAGCTAGTGAAGGTGGCGGGACCTGCCGTGTTGTATCTGTGAACTGAATCAAACGAAAGAGCGCGTCAGAAGTGGAGGAGTGCAGCAGCGCGCGTACACACGGGACGCGGACGAAGCCAAGCGAGGGTGGGTAGCGGCAGTGAGAGACAGAGGACAAGAGCAGCGACGCACCCGTGGGGGAAGCGCGGCGTGGAGTAGCCTCCGGGGATGGCAGCGGGCTCGTAGTACTCGGTGCTCAGGCACCGCTCGTCCAGCTTGTGCTCCATGTTGTGGGCCTTGGACGCCGACTTGATGTCCATGAAGGCGACGGTGGCGCACAGCCCGCTGGAACCCCCGCCGTCGTCGTCCTTGACGCGCGGCAGCAGTTTGACGCTCTGGACGCGCCCATAGCTGCAACACAAGCCACACTGTCAGGCGTATGTCGGAACGAAGCGGAACATAACACAACAGAAAAATACAATATAGATTCCCGTGCATCTCCGCCATTCCGCCTGCAAGATCAAACTCAGAACTAAAGGCAAACACCATACACTTATCAGACGCAGTTCCTCCTCTCACGTTGTTTTCGTAAACAATGAGGGCATACAATCCATCCAAAACGTGTTCTAAGCAAAAACTCTTCCATATGCATTCCCAACAGTACACCTTCATATTTACAACCAGCTAGTATGAATTTGTGGTTTAGTTGTCAACTGCCTTATTATTATAATTGCAAAAGTTCCCAAGTTCAATCCTCTGTTCGTATACATTTTCCTAGTAACTTGCGCCTCTGGTCATGCTTTGAGAATACCGAAGACCGCGAATACCTTACTATAGCCATCTAGGAAAACCACTCCACAGACCGGCGAAGGGTACGGCGAAACTATATGTCTTGAACCCTAACGGGATTATACCTAATAAATCGATACGGCGTCCAAATCAACCTACTTGATAGAAGCTTTACCGTTCCCTAAGCACATAACATTGTTTCACGTGGAAAACCAAATCTCGATTACGCTGAACTTATGAAGTCTACATTAAAAAGGCCGGCATAAATTCACGCGTACTTGAATTACGAGATATACGACAGACATGGGCAACATTTCCAAGGCGCGTAATATTATCACATTTGGTCGCGGTGTCTGACGTACCAATACTCCGTCTCTCCCTGTCAGATAGGCTATAGGCTTCGCGCTTTCCGCCGAACCAAAACGTGTAGCGTGGCTACTTCGATTTGGGGAAGAACAACGCCGCCGCCAGCAACACACTATTGATTATTGGGGTCGCAGTCATCTATCGTGGTTATACAATTGATAAGAGCGGACATAGTGCTCCACATCACTTGTCAATTCAAAGCTCAGCAACAACCGGAAAGCAGATGTAACATCCAAATTCACTATTTCTCTGTGGGGCACAGATATATCATGTATCTCTGTCACACAATGTCGAAGATTCTAGAGCTGAATACAAGTGCATGATCAAGGTCACTGGTCGCTCGAAGCAAGCGGAAACGTCGCCTGGATTGTTGAGTCGTGATATAGCAGAAGTGATACAGCTCCCTTGCCGTGGAGACACCGTTCAGGCCAGTAGCTGGGGTATTGTCTTTCCATGTGAATAAATGCGGCTCTTTCGATAATTTGTCATCCTCTCTCAATGTTGAACGAAACATTAACCCACTGTTCTACCATGTGACATCCGTCTGCGCTTACATCACTCTGCAGACGACCTGTACCTTCAGCAGGGCAGTGCACCACCTCTCATCGCATCTAAATTGTTCCAGAATGGTCTGAGGAACCCATCATGAACATAGGGATGCTTGTAGGGCCCTCAGGTCACCTGACCTCAATCCTACTGAACACATCTACGGGCGCCGTGCAAGTAACGTGATCCAAGTAACGTGAGAACTTACGTTCCAGCTCTGAGCAATTTCCAAACGTTGGTAGCGGCGATTGAGCTCTGGTAAGTTAAGAGGGCACCCAAATTTTATCAATGCCTCGTGGAATCCACGTCAAGATGCATCACTGAATTCATCCACACGCCAGTTGATCGTGCGTCTTATTCAATTGCTCACGAGTATAAGAATTTGTCCAGTATCTATAGAGTTACAGCTTCTTGGATGTTGAGTATAATCATGAGCAACGAAATAAATTGTAGCAATAATTTATCGATGAGTAAGTACACGAATAATTTACAGCAAATTGAATAAGATTTACGAAAAATATAAACACCCACTTAAAGAGCTCTACCTACATAGTCTCAGTCTGCTGACCTGTGTCTAATCTGAAGGACCAATACATCACTCGTACTTACTACGCTTGTGTTGACTTCATTGTAAGATACGATCGGTGGAAATCACCCCACAGATTAGGTAAATTTACACTTGGAGGACACGACATCTTACAGATATGTGCAGATGATACTGAAGGAACATGCATAATCCTATAACAAAAAGCGACCTCTTCCAGTAAAGGTGTGCTAGCCGTGGTGGCCGAGCGGTTCTAAGCACTTCAGTCTGGAACCGCGCGACCGCTACTGTCGCAGGTTCGAATCCTGCCTCGGGCATGGATGTGTGTGATGTCGTTAGGTTTAGGTAGTTCTAAGTCTAGGGGACTGATGACCTCAGCTGTTAAGTCCCATAGTGGTTAGAACCATTTGAACCATTTTTTGAACAAAAGCACATATGTAACATTTTGGTAAAATTCACACCATAGTTTCTCAAAATATGGAAAGCAAAGAGCTTGCAGAAGAGGAGATGTGTTTCAAAGTAAGGAAACAGGAGCTCATAACTCTTAAGGTATGCATTTTAGAACCCATGCTTACTGGACAGCTTTGCCTTGTTTTTGTCCATACTACATCTCTCAGCACTATGGAATATTTCTTTTTAACACCCTGTATGTACTGTCCGCGCAAACCAAGTTGACACTCGGCGCGGTGGTTTGTTGGAACGATCGTAAATGGATCTTTCCCCTTAGCTGCAACGACGAATGTCAGGTTATTTTGCGCGGATAGTACATAGCTTCAAGGGACCGTCGGCGTCTTCTTGATGGCAGACTCATACAAATTGAGGCTCCTGAAGACACTGAACAGAGCTACATCATGAATGGTGAGTGAAAAAGCTACAACTTTGTTTGCAGTATGCGACCCGACGAGTTTATTTACAGAAAGGTGCAGGCAGATAATGAACTCTGCAATATAACTGATCAGGAATCGTCTGGTGCCGTAAGGGGGGAACCATACATCATGGTGCTCGGAAGGGTGTTTCCATCTATGCCCTGCAGAATAATATGTGTGGTACTTGGCTCGCTTTGCAATGGCTCTGGTATATGGGGAGACATGTGCCCGCCTTTTTCATCTTGCACGCTGGTAATAGCCGACTATATTCTTCCGGTGGAAGACGCTGTATGTCCTACCAAAGCTTAGTTGGTGGACGAGATACTACAAGGTAGGCGTATGTCTCGAAAGTTGTGACCAATCTTCAGGTTTGAAGCAATTAAACATGTAGTTTGGGATAAAATTATAGCCGGCCGCGGTGGCCATGCGGTTCTAGGCGCTTCAGTCCGGAACCGCGCGACTGCTACGGTCGCAGGTTCGAATCCTGCCTCGGGCATGGATGTGTGTGATGTCCTTACGTTAGTTATGTTTAAGTAGTTCTAAGTTCTAGGGGACTGACCTCAGATGTTAAGTCCCATAGTGCAGAGAGCCATTTGAACCACAAAATTCTACGTCAAAATATTTCGCAAGTCACTGTACAGAACATGGTGAATGGTCTTTCGTATTTATATTAGCGATTTTTTGTCGCATTACATTCGAGTTTTTGGCGAGGAATAAGTGACTTAATTAGTACATGTATGCCCCTGTAAACGCCGACTCTCTTACCTTATTTCTACTTCCCCTAAGTGCCATCTACGATGTTGGCAGTAGAATGGTCGCGAAGCCTTCTTCGAATAAGGGTTCTGTAACGTATCCAACGGGCTTTCGCTAGAACTACGTCACGTTCCTTCCAGTTATCCCCATTTAAGTTTTCTGAGCACCTCTGCTACACCTTCATATGAGTTATACCGTCCTCTTACGATTCTAGCAGCCCGTCTCTGAATTCGTTGGATGACACTTTTTATGCCTCCGTAGTAAGGGCTCCAACTGCTAGAGGAATAATCTAGAATGGTCGTACTTGTCTCTTAAATGCCATTTCCTTTGTAGGTGCAATGCACTTTTCCAGAGTGCTTCTATTAGTTATTTCAATTCTGATTTACCTGTTGTTCACTTCATATCGATTTTCAGTATTGCTCCTAAATATTTAACTAGGAAGACGTATTACAATTATATCAGCACTTTCCGTGACTGATCCATAGATTCTGATTCCTTTGTGAATTATCCTTCATGAAGTAATCATTAATCCGTCACAATACGTAAGACCATTTGTGGTGCTCGCACACTGTACTAAGGATCAGGTTATGTGAGTTTTTGTGCTATTCCACTGATGAAAAGTGTTGTTTATGTAACATTTTGGTAAAATTTACAGTATTTGAAACTCTAACGTTTTACATAACAAATGAAAGTGGAAATATGTAACAGAAAACCCTTTTTTAAATCATTTTATACCAATACTCCACCTTCTTGGCGTCGTACCCACCAAGGTCAGTACGGGAGTAGTAGCGACTTTGTTGCTGAGTTGAGAGACAGCTCCTCAATTTGTTCAATATGGTGAGTTGTTCCGTCTATTTGAACGGTTTTTACTCACAAAAAAGAGGTACGCAACAACCATTGATGAAAGTAGCTCAGCGTCAATTGGTGTCCCGTCGAAGTGCAGCATTTGAATTCATTTTAAAGGAATCAGTTTTTGGCTTGCTGGTACTATTGGCCATTTCCTAAATCATTTAATCAGAGTATGGCTACAGAAAGTGGGAATAGGTGGCAAAAATATATTTTGAAATGGAAAGACCCACAATGCACTTTTTTATTCAGCGTGTTAGTCACTCCGGCATTAGATGTAGCACGTTAGTAAATCTGGGTCGCTACCATTTCAAACGTTAATAAGCAACGTCAGAAGCGACATAAAATGATGGTCGGTAAAACGCAATGCCGGTTGTCAAGCGACAAAGGAATCCCTCATTACCTCAATTTTACAATTTTCAACCTGACGTTTTGACACTGCCCAGTAAGAATGATTGGTATATAATAATCCAGTTTAAACAGCACGTAGCTTCTTACTTCTGTTGATTAATACCATCACATTTCGTCAGTCTTATATGGCAGACAACTCCCATCTAGACGAAACTTAAGAAACCACCATAAAACGTTCTGAACTGAAGGGTACAAGCTTACCTTATCTTCTTGGCTTTCTATAGATTAGTTGAAATAGTAATTGCAACTGTGGCTCCACGGACAATTGCCGAAAGTACGTTTGGCACTAGTAAACCCTCCCGTATTTGTTCTACTGATTTCTTCACGCAGAAGAACATTACTGCCACTATAAATTCCCTAACAGCTGTAAAAAGAGAGTTACAAAGAATTATTTTTTCGCAGAGAAAAATTAAACACGTGTAACGAAACAATCTCTGCTTCCGTGAAACGAGTTTTGATTAAAGAATGTCACGCCTGTCGAGGGAAATATATGTACGACCTAGTCAATTACCTAGTGTTTACATATTAATTATTTATCCCAATTTTCTATCAGACATGGAAAGGAATTATATCTGTCTACAGTGTAATACTAAGTGTAGTTAATTTACGGCATATATTTTAAAGACATACAGGCAAAGCAGAATTTAAAAAAAGGATAGCAACCTTCAGTCAAAGGTCTGGTTTTATTTAGCACAAGGTATGACCCTATTAGGGATGGCATACTCTTGTCTCCTTCCAGCCCTTGAACTGGCTAACTCAGACCTTACAAAAGGACCTACAGTTGAACAGCTGATATTTTCCACATTAACAAACTAATGCCAGAGGTGAGAGAAGCGATAAGTGGCAGAAAAAAATTCTAAGACAGAATGGCGACAGAGCTCCAGGGGCTTCGCACTTGTAGTTTGTTACTCACCAACTTAGTCACCACGAATTATAAAGTAAAATGTTTAAAAATTGTATTGTTAATAAAAATGACACTTGGTTACATATTACATGTTTACTTTCCTAGGTCCGTGACTACTCTGATATTTGAAATATGGTGGAAGCTTCTTACATGTTAAGATCCATGCATCTGCTGAATATGAATTGGGAACAGGAAGAATAGTTGTGAATTAGATGAAGCGACAGTCATTGAATGCGAAAATTATAGGAGCATCACTGTACTGAACAACGTCTATCAAATATGCATCAGAATAATCAATAGTAGAGTGAAGGGCATAGCAGGCATCATCATCATCATCATCATCATCATCATCTGTGAAGAACAGATAGGGTTTAGGCAGAGCCACTCTACAGTAGATTCCATTTTCGACGTGAAGCAAGTGATTGAACAAAGAAGGGAATTCAGTTTGGATATTCACACCGACTTCATCTTCGAAGGCATTCGACAGCCTGAACAGGGATGTGCTCTGTGATACATAATCACAAACTGTTTATCAGATTGTCTCGCCCCAAGACTTTCTAATATCTTCACTCAGTTCCACAAGAAAGTGTACATAATTTTCAATGTAACGTCCGCAGCCACATCTCTGGCAGTGGTCTCTAATCTGTAATCAATGCGCTTCTGTACAGTGTATAGATAAACAGTGTGAGAGCTGAATGTTTTGTTTTGTCGGTTGCAGTTTAAAATGGGTGCAAAATATCTGAAGCGTCACGAGATAGTATTTCTTGTAAATCATCCAAAGGAACCAAGACTTTCATATGGAGCTGCTGCTAAAAATCTTAAAAAGTCAAAGACATTCGTTGCGAAGTTGGTCAAACGATATTTAGAGGTTCAAAACGTGGATGATTTACCGGAGAGAGCGCTACGGTGCCAAGCTACAATCGATAATGGCGGCGATTGGGTTAACTATTAGGTAATTCTGCATTTAGTAATATCACGTATTTCCATGTAAACATATATTTATAACACCGTTTTTTTTACTTCATACGGATTACGTAGTACACTTTCTTTTGGAACTGACTGTATATGGATGCGATCATAGTAAGAGGAAAGAAATTTTCAATCGTGGTATCCTATCACGCTCGTGCAGTATAGTATAGATTAAGTAGCATTTTACAAGCATACGATGTGGTTGTTGTGCAACAAAGATAATTTACAAAGACAATTACACAAATTAATATACAAAGCAGAAGAATTTGGAGCGATATCTTCACATAAATCAAAAGTAATGACAGATCTGGGGAAAACCATGATAAGGTCGGAAACAGAGATAAGCAAATCACTGGAGCAGATGTCCACCTTTAAATATCTTGAATGTGAAATATCCCTAACAGTAGACCGCGACATACAAACAAAACTTCGTAAATTTAAACCTGTATGTGGAACTATTCACAGAATTCTAAAACATAAAACCAGGAACGAAACTAACGTGTATTTTCAAAAAATAATTTCAGAGATGAAATTTCTCAGGGCAAAAAAAGCTGCACACTGATGGTCAGAATACGAAACACAGAAATAGGGTATGAACTACAGCTTTTAGAGTTGGTAAGCAAAATTTAAAAAATAAAAAGTCAATTGGTGTTATCATTAAGGTGTAATTGATGCGAAAAGATCATCTGCCTGGAATTTCAATGACCGAAGTAGCGAACGCACAAGGGTAACACGAGTTCCGGAACAGGCTGTGCAACCTACTCCCTGAAGTGAAATTGATGATGATTCTTAGTTTCACCAAACAGCCATTGAGACCACTGAAGTGGTATATTTTCACGGAAGTGTCCTTTTTCATTACTTTTAATGTAATTCCTTTTTACTGCTACTAACATTTCCAGAGGTGATAGCTCATAGTTCTAGGGTTGTCTTACTCAACTGCTTTTTTCGAATATATAGTCATACACAAAGTTTGGATGAAATTTTTCCAGGCGTTCCTGAGTTATGCTTTCGTTTCACCACTTTCCTACACCCATCCCCACAAGCAGTAGGTCTTACGCCCATGTGTACCAGTTTGGTGGTAACTACTCAGAGCGTTCCAAAGCTGTGGTGGTACATGCACACATGTATCTCCACTTACGTATACATTAACGGTAATGGTTAGCTAAGTTCCGTGTCTGTTATCATGTCTTTCTTTCGTCTGCAACTAATTATACTGGCAAATATGATCGGCCTACCAATGACGATGATGTGCTTCAGACACGACTGAAAACAATTGTTCACCGAGCATAAAATATATCTATGTTATTTTCTACGATAAACGGAAATGATAACTAAAGAAGAAGATCAAAGTTAAAAAAAGCTAGCGATCTCGCTTTGAAAATTACATTACTGAATGAAATTTAATTTTCATTGCAGAATAAATACTTTTCAATGGCGTACATTTAACTTAACAATTCATTTATCGAAAGTGGCGTGAACACAAATGAATTGGCGCTGTCACGAAAACAGCAAATGCAGAAGTCTAAAAGTACAGCAAGTCGTTCTTTTTTTGCATAGAAGGTGGGGTCACAGCCACCGCTGCGGACTGGCTCGTTGCCAAGAACTTCTCCCACTTCGGTTACAGCCTCGCTATTGGACAGAAGTTGCGCCTGCGCACTGCCGCACGCAGTTCTTGGCTTTCGGTCGTATTGGCTTATTCTCGCTCCTCTCCGCAGCGCTGAACTGAAGACTAAATTGTGTGGCAGCAGGAATGAGTGTATTTAATTCCTGCATTACTGCAACGGTAATAAGTCTTACGTATTCGGCGCTAGAATAAGACTTCGATGAAACAGAATAGGGCAGATAATCGTATAGTTGTGTTTATTTTCAAGGAATTTATTGTTGTCTGTAGGTATTGTCAGATCAAACTGACGCCAGAATCAAATCAATTGTCATTATACTTATTCTGGATACTACGACTGTTTTGCATTACAACTCGGTATGACGATGAAAATCTGTGTCGCAATTTTTTATTTTAACTATTATACGTTTTCCGTTTAAAACTAGGCGCTTTGCAGCCATATACGTATCCGCAGTCAGTATCACTGTCATTTATTTCATTACGTTACTGCGAAAATTATGTGTTACAGCATATGTGATCCTCACGAGCAGATGGTTATACGATACACGAGAACTGGAATGTTTTGCCTTTTTCTGCTGAAAAATCGTTGTAGCTGAAGGATCCTGCCTGGCAACCCAGTTGCTTCTGAGCGAGGGAAAGGTTGCCATGGCGCCTACGGTGACGTCAACATCGTAGAAGGGCTTCAAGCAGAACTATAGCGTGAAGTAGGGGTATCACTAAAAGCCTGCTGCAGAGCTTGGAGGGGGGTTATTATATAAAGCGCCCAGCCGACAACAGCCGAGGACTGGTTCGGAGCGGCCTTAAACACTATTGGCGGAGAAATCCACCAATGGCAGCAAGGCTTTCATGCTCAATCGGCCAACAGGCGTAACGTGGAAAAAACCGTAACCCTACAGCACAAGCCTACGGCAGACGTCGATTAGGAACATCAGGAGTATCAGTATCCAACACGTATTCTGTAAGCTTCTATTATTTTGTGCTTCACTATGGTATTACTTCCACCGTCCTCTGCTGTGAAAATGTTCGCGACAGCAGTTTCACGTAAATACTGCCGTTACGGAAAATGCGACCGTCTTGGTTGCAAAGTTTTTGACTCTCGTCCTGGTCTATCAGGTATATGTTAGCTGTAACTTTTGAATTAAATTATATATGTAGTACTGACGTGTGTTTTGATGTGTACAAGAAAAGCAGCATGATTCTCCTTTTCCCGTCATCATTCCTGTAAGTGTTTTCAATAAATAAATTAACAGACAATAAATAAACTTCGGTGTTCCCATGTTTCAATCCATGCACTATCAAACAGATACACTACAGAGATTGTAAAGAAAGTTCAATGATAGTTTTCACCGTAATGTGTTCAAGTCTACGAATTACAGATTTCATGTTATCTCAAGTCCCACCTAAATAATACAGGTTAATTATACCTAATTTTCTTCTATCAATAAAGAAGTTTCTAGACTCTTGTCTCGAACGTTAACCTTTGACTGGAGACATTATTTAACGAAAGTACTGTAGAATAACGGCTCGTACGCGAAATGGTTTGAGTAGGATCGCTTTGTACTCAAAAGTATACATGCACCCCGCAAAAGAAACTGCAGATCCGGGCAATATTTAAAATCTTTCGTGGTACCTGACGATAACTAGGGTCTGACATTTCAAATTATTCCTCGGTGTAAACCAGAGTGCTGCGCGATAATTTATAAAACTAGTAACACGGAAGCACGGCTGGGCTTAACGGTGAGGCTGGAGACCATGCGGGCTGCGGCAACGCCGCGCGTGAGTCAGCAGTGGGAGGCCACGCAGCAGGGCGGGCGTCTCGTCGGCCAGCCACACTTGAGTGCAACACGTCCTACGTAATAATTAAAAACAACTACTGCGTAAACCTCAACGATTTGTGCCCCTTCTGTACATTTATGATTCTACACCACTTCCTGTTTTAAATTTTGGATGTAACAAGGGTTTTTTTTTTTCTCACAAACATTCTAAATTAGGAAAAGAAACAAAACGTCCACAACTAAACAGTAGGATGCGCACTCTTACAAAGTTCTTTTACCACATTGCAGTCTAGCAATGAATATCACCGTTTGCCGATGTGGGTATCAGCATCGTTATTTTACTAATATATCGGTTCTGTTCGGCAAAATATAGAAACTATTTAAGTACTGAATATAAGAGTATTCTGTACATTAACAGCAGCGAAGTTTACTGCCGCTCCGGTCGAACAACGACGAACGTAAAATTGCATGAGAGTCTTCCTTAACAAGTCTTAGTTTCCTGGCGTCTTGTAACACATGAACTTCAATTTATGCTCTAATGGCGTAAAATACGACGTCCCGGATAGCGTATCAGGGAGTAGTGCCCTATAAAGCGGAGGAAGAAGGCGCTTTCAGTTCACGGCCATTCCAGCCAGTGAAACTTACAAATCAATATCACTAGGGAGGGCGCGCTGCTGGGGACGAGCCCACCACTGCAACGAGAGAGCTCCGCTGGGGACCAGCCTAGTGGCGGCCATCGCTGTACAGGACTGCCAACGGCGTGAGCTAGTTCGTCACAAACGTCAGGTGCGCATTTGCAATCTCGGAGAAGCAGAATGCTACGGGAACATTAGGTACATTCCCATACGAACGATGCATTAAGAACTTCCGTTAATTAGTAACAACCCCATTTACTCCAGGTTAAGTTCTTTACTCCTTTATAGCAGAAGAAAGGAAAATTTTACTGAGGCGTAATATGAAACCATGGCTGCAAATTTACGAATAGTAGTTTACAACATACCAAATCTGTCATCCAGCAGTTACAGACGCCATTTATGAAAAACACGACAGAAAAATAAACATGATGAACTGAAACAGCCAGTAATTACAAAACTCGAGTTGCACAATGTGAGCTCTCAACCTATTGTAAAACTACTGTTAACCAGCTATGGGATGACGAAGGAGAAACGACTTCCTGGAGTGGCAGTAACATTTAGAAACAATACAGCTACCGCTATTCATGTAAACAGGCATAAGCGATTAACAACACACCCACAAAGACAGCAAGCACCTTTTTAAGAAAAACTGTAAGTACTACCAGAGGAAAAACATAATGAACTGGCAATAATTATACCTAGACTTTATAAAGGCCATAAACTGTGATAAACAATGTAACTAGTAACTATGAACACTGCATACAAACAACACAATTTTCCTTCGAGACGCGTTTGTGGCGACTGCCGGAGATTGCTAATAATCCACATGTTTTGTTAAAAGCGTTTACTACATAACAGATAAGAAAGAAATGGTGTCCTTTTAAAACTGCATGTCGCCTACAGTATTGCCTACAAATGCTGCGAACTTAACGAACAATCGTACTATTACACATCTCTTAATATAACGCAACAAAGAGCGTTTAAAATCATGCAACCAGTTGAAGTTGGTAGCCTTACTACTGATGGCATTAAATAATGTAACCGCTGTTTCTGGAACGGACACCTCGGTCTCATCCCCTGACGCAAAAGTCCTTTTTAATACCAGAGCCGGCCGTAGTGGCCGTGCGGTTCTAGGCGCTACAGTCTGGAACCGAGCGACCGCTACGGTCGCAGGTTCAAATCCTGCCTCGGGCATGGATGTGTGTGATGTCCTTAGGTTAGTTAGGTTTAATTAGTTCTAAGTTCTAGGCGACTGATGACCTCAGAAGTCGCATAGTGCTCAGAGCAATTTGAACCATTTAATACCAGAAACAAGCGCAAATAGATAAGCTACAGGTTGAACAGCATTCTGGGGCAACTTGTTTCTTTGCTGCTCGTGAACTTAATATGAGTAAGAATAACCAAGGCTAATTACGGAAGATTACTCTGAACGAACATTAAGTTTGGATGACATGATTTTTTACCCAGGCTCAACTGAATATGAGAATGTTCAGCCGGAGGATTCATCGAGTAGCTTAATATGGTTTTCGTTAGCGTACGACAGACAAATGAAATAATTTCAAATATTATCGCAAATAATAAGGTATTACGAACAAGAATTTGAAATGCATTGTTCTCGCGGTACGAATCGTCGTGAAGCACAAATTCCCCTGCAGGCAACGCAGCTGCATTTCGCTTTGGGTGGACCCTTCTGGGTCGGCCACGGGCGCACGGTGTTGCCAAGCTGTCGCTAGCTGCCGCTTATGCTGCAGCTTTCAAACAGGCTAGTTTGCGCAATGTTTCGTGCTGTACCAAAATTTGGACGGGGGAAAGTTAGGTTATATAATAATAGGATTTCATTCACTAAAAGCGCACACACGAACAAACATTGCAACGTTCATTATTACGCTATAATTACACATTTCGCTGCAGTTCTAAACTTTAAAAGAGCCCTGGCTTGTGTTCCCTTTCTTTATACACACTACATGTCCCTTTTGCTAAAACGTGATGCGATCCCACACACTGGAGTATTATTCCGGATACGGGGCATATGTGTTTTGTAAAATGACTACTATCTACAAGTAAACTATCAAAAAAACGGAAGTGTTGTCATTTCGAAGCTTCCCGACAGACTAAAACTATGGCGTACCACTGCGTTTCGCAGGCACGTGCCCTACCGACTATGCAACCCAAGCACAGCTTCAATTCTGCCAGTACCTCATCTTGTCATTTTCTTTCTCTACGCAACCTCCCAACTGATACAATCCTTAATGGTTATTAACTACATTATTTTTCCTTTCACGAAACCTACACAACATGACATTTCACTACACTCGAATCTAGCTTCCAATCCTTTTAGAAGAGCAATATTATGGCCTATACGAATCGATAATGGTATTTTTTTCGTTTATCAATTCCTTCTCGATAACAATGCCAGCTATGAAAAATTAAGACTGCAGTTAACGCTATGCGAGAAGGTATGACTGGAACTGCAGTGTCTTTATAATACTCGCTTTAGGCACATCCAAAATGAATTCTTCGTTTCTGATAAAATGTGGCATCAGTTTGCCAGACATTCAACATTCAAGTAAAGCAGGAGCAAGGGAAAATGAAGTAATGAAAATGATAATCTAGTGAGACCAGGTCCTAGGAGAAGCGCGTAGAATGAGCACGTCGCCCTTGGGATGTACTACGTGCGGCGAGCGCAGTGAGCTAGACGGCATACCGTTATTTGCGGACCGGTAGTTGGCCGGCGTCCAGCAGCTACTCCGTATTAATGTTCCACTGCCAGCCTGCAGTACAACAATCCTGTGGAGAAGCTTGGAGGTCCTGGGGAAAATGTCTTTGCTGCCTGAATACAGCTTTCCGCCCCATCTCAGCCTCACAGTTACATCTTTTAAGATAGTTATTCATGCTGGAGAAACTACGGGTTCTCTTTGACTACATCTCCGAAGCATTCATTCATGCAGATAAGAATTGTACGAAGTCAGTCGATGTATATATTTCACACACATTTGTTTTTTATTTTATTCAATAATAATTATCATGTTTACTGCCTTGCACCACGACTCCAAAGCAATTTCACGACTTTTCTCTGTACATCAAGAAATGCAATCCGCTCTTACTTCCAAACCTTTTTTCATAGTTTAGACAGAAAAGTTGAGACAGTGATGAAAAAAAAAAAAAAACACCTGATCTCCAGATTAACAATCGTGTACTTCAAACAGATCACTTACCACGTAACATGAATTTCGCAATGAATTCCAGTCAACAATGCAATACAGAATTTACCTATTATCTCCAAATGATTTGGGGATACTATTAATACCATCATCAAAACAAGAATGGGGTTTTACTTCTCGACAAGAAACGCCGAATTCAGCCCATACAGCTAATAACGCATACAAAATGACAGGGCTGCGGAACAATCTGTAACTCGTCTAACAGCAGTTAACTCAAGAAAGGGAGGCCGCAAAGAGCTGGATCAAAAAAGGATTTGTCTGTCTCAAGAATTCTGATGCGTGACATCAGTGTGTGCCCCAATGACAGGGATTAAAAGCTGCACCTGTCCTCAGTATGTAGGCCGGAGGCCCTGTTAATGCAGAGTTTCAAACTATGAAACAAGAAAAGTGCTTCGACATCACACTGCTTTGCTAGTCACGGTCTTAAAATCAGCCCATGGAGACGGTGCAGGAGGATCCAAAACAATTCCGTACTGTTATTTCGTGATTAGCAGTTGAATGTCTTATTATAGCGAACGTGAGGCGACACATAACACATGCACTCATAAGACAGTTTGCTCTTACATTATTATTCCGACTACAACGACTGGTACGAGTTACTAACCGGTTGTTTCAGCTTAGGCTACACGAATGGATTAACGTGACAGACTGTTCTCCAGAATCTAGACCGCCTTCGTAGCGCAGCGGTCGAGTTACCGCCTACCACACAAGGGTGCCGGGGTTCGATTCCCGGCTGGGGACTGGGTGTAGTGTGTCCTCCATCATCATTGACACGCAAGTCGCCGAAGTGGCGTCAACTTCAATACGGCGACCGAACCCAGAAGGGGATATCCCGTCAAATGAATGCCAAACGATCATTTCATTTCCAGAATCTAAAATAAAAAGTTCGGGTAAAGCGCACAAGACAGTCGGGGGAAGTAGTTGATACTAAACATGAAAGAGTGGAAACAACAAGCTGAAGTGAGCGGAGAGCGAGAGGAGGAAGAAAGAGGTCGATAATGTGTAAGGGAAAAGGCTGCTGCACACGTGGCTGACTCAGGGGGAAGTGAGTCTTGACGCCGCATCAGCCGCTCGCTCTACTTGGTGTTTCCATTCTGATTCCAGTTCAGACTCCAACAATTTCTAGACATGTCTTGAATGTGTTACTGATGACTGACTTGACTGTAAGCTTCAAGTATCAGAACAATTAATTACTTGTTGCCATACTGGCACGATAGGGCTTCTACAAAAGAAACGATTACATACACATAGCCGAAAAACCCTTTTCGGCGCTATGAACACTATCAGAAATGCATTTGCAAACCAGTGCCTGTTAATAAATTTGATAAGAGTTCGGAATGTTTTGTGATCATAAACTAATTATACTGAATTCTATATTCATTAATTTTGCGGTGGATGTGGTACAGGTCCCAAGCGAAGAAGAAAAGGGAAATTAGTGGCGTGTAGCAGTGTCTTGATGGCATGTAAACTACACCGTGCAGGTTCTGATACCATTAAATACTCTACGCTATTCCATTCGAGTCACATTGCACATCAAACGAAGGGCAGAAAACTCGCGGAAGAAAGACTTTCCAACGTGGAGGGGATGAGCACTTTTCTCACGAGTACTCAATGCTAACTCGTCGTGGACTCTTGACTTGTTTACCAGCCGTTGTTTATAACAAAAATATACATTTTTAGTTGAGTGAGCCAACAGTCTTGGAGGTTGTAGCTTCATATTATAACTGACTACTGCACTTGTCTTATGTAAGGCAATTATTAAATCACCTATTATTTCAGGCGCGTGCCTAACGAGCGTTACTAACGTTTGCGCTCTCCCCGTGTGTTCAGCGAAATACCACCAACACAAAATTATCACGTTTGATTGTAAGAAATATCTATGATAGTCACAAACTGTACTAACACAAAACTCACCATCTCGACGTTTAAGCCAGGATGGACCAAGGGCTGGAAAAACCGATAATGGGGAACCAAAGCGTTTCAGATGTGGTGTTACAAAAGATTATTGAAAAATAAGTTGGTCTGATACGAAAGAAAGAACTTTTCCGCTGATTCGACGAGGAAAGGAATGTGTACATCGCTAATTAGAGAAACGACGCATGACAGGTTGTGTGTTCAAACGAATAGTTGAGGACTCAGGATATAGGTTTTATTCCGGGACGAAGGGACTGAAACAAAAGAAGAAAAAAAAATTTGGCTGGCCGCATGGAACTAGTAGCAAGAAGAAAATTAACGGTGTACTAGGAATGGAGTAGTACGCAACAATGTTCCACCACCAAGAGAGAGAGTGTTGTGGCAGGGTCTAGGCGTGGCAGAACACCTCTGGTATTACACAGAACATACTCATAAAGATCAGAGCGGCTTTCAGAACGCGCTCCATCGTTATGCCACGAAAGTCAGCTAACAGACAGAACGTAATTTCGATATGCTGCTTGTGATCTGTGACACTTCAAATTTTTGATTTTAATCCTTCAGACCCTCCTTGCTGCTAAGAAGCTTAACACTGAAAGCATGTATGCATTGGACAGGGTGTGCGCATTTAATAGCACAACTTATCTGAAAGAAGGGACAGTTGATATGATGTTAAGGCGTCAAGGAATTTTTAGTTGATAGTGGAGGGTAAAACTATAGAGGGTGTCCAAGGAAAGAATATGGATGCAGGTTACAGTGGCTATGCAGAGATGAAAAGACTTGCTTACATAGATTAGACACGCGGAAAGCTGCGTCAAACCAATCTCCAGACTGAAGGCAATAACTAACAAAAAAATGTAACAGTCATTTTCACTTAAGATCACGGTAAGCTACAGATACACAGCGTCAATTAGATATCGGCCAAAGAACTCGGTAACTATTGTGGTGGGTTCCTTTGACGGAAAACAGAGCATAAAGAAAGTGGACAGAGCGCAAGATATTGGGCATGGATCAGCAACCCATTTGTCATGAATTATGGTCGGCCTGGCATGGCAACGTTTAGCAGCGGCGCTCTCCCGCTGGGTTGAGCTCGCGCAGAGCGGGCCCAGCCGATCGTTATCCCGTCGGTGTGGCGGGCGGGGGCAGAGGCAGAGAAAACTGCAGCGGCCCGGCACCCGCCCAACCCAACTGTTCTCCCACTGCTACAGATGCCGCCCAAGAAAATCCAAGTCCCGCTCATCCAATGGGGCAAAGTACAAAATCGCATGGATACATTTATAAGAGCAGTAACTCAGCTCTAGTGGACAGAACTAACGCTTCAGTTCAACGTCTCATTAACGACGATATTAGGCAGCGAGCACAAATTCATTAGGGGAATAACTACAGACATGAGGGTAGGAGGGCAAGCACCTGAAGTGTGAACCCACTTCTCAACTCACTGAAACTTCACTCACACCTCTCAATTCTCACCTCCCCCCCCCCCCCCATCGCCAAACGCTCTCTCTCTCTCTCTCTCTCTCTCTCTCTCTCTCTCTCTCTCTCTCTCGTCCCCCGTTCCTATGCCATCACCTTTTTTGCTATACTCCATTTCCATAAACAACGCTCTACTCCATTTGTACAAAAAAATAAACTACGTAAGACAACTTCAAAAGCCTATGTTTTTGACATGATTTCCGTGGAATAAAATATAATCCTAACATTATTTTCTATTACACAGGGTGATCCCGTGATGATGTTATAAAATTCGAGGGATAGTGGAGAAGGGTAAATGTATCAGTTTGAGGTAAGAGACCGTGGTCCGGAAACGATCGAGTCGAGTTATGGGCGAAATTCTTTCTGATGCTTCTTAAAAATGGACCCTCTGCTGCAAGTTCTTCTGCTTTCCACATTTTGAAAGGTGGTAATGTGAACCAAAACAAGTAAAGCACGTGCAATAAACATGGGCTCTGAAGTGCATACCTTACGAGCTGAGCACTTGTTCATCTTTGCTAATGTGAAATGCATCTCCTTTATCAAACAAGTACTCACAGCTCCTGAGGTACGCATTTTTGAACCCACATTTAATAGACTTATTTTTTCTTGTTTTGGTCCAGTCTATCTCCTCCCAAGATATGGAAAGCAAAGGGCTTGCAGCACAAAAGGTCCACTGTCAAAGGAATCAGAACGATTTTCACTTATAACTATCAACTCTGTAGTTTCCGAACAACGCCCCTTACCTAAACTTATACACTTACCCTTCTTCATCATCCCTGAAATTTGGAATCACTCTGTATATGAATGCCTAGAACAGTTATTCGTCTGCCTAAATCATCAACACACATTAATTCGCCCTTCATCGTTTGCAGAATTCCGGAGTTTAAACTGTATGTACCGTCGTCTTTCCTACCAAAATTACTAAAAACTAAACTAACATGTTCATTAAATCAGTCACTAAATATATGAATTGAACTGACTCAAGCAGTTAATACAACCAACACAAGAAACACACAGACATTCTACATATATCACAATGGACTGCATCACTAGCCAGTAAAATAAAACAACTGTGCCTCTACGGCAGTTTGAGCTGTCTTCCATAAAAGGCTGCTCTGCTGACCTCACCACACACGCTGCTTGCACGTCAGTTTATAAACAGCCCATACCTGCCCTTTTCGTTCCACGAAAGAGTGCTTATTTCGTCCTTGATTTGTCCCTCGGGGGAGGTCAAACGGTCCATCGTACACCCGACAAATCCATTTAACAAATGTTCAATGGCATATTTCCAGAACGCAGATGCTGACTACAGGCATGCTCTGGAGATTTATGAAGCTACATCCACGAATACGTATTTTCTATTTTCCACTCTTCTTTTTTATTTTTAACTGTAACTATCTTTCCTCCTTTTTATCCTTTTATTAACTAAGGTGCCCCTCGTCCCAGCGGGTTCCGAGACACTGCCTCAGTTGTTTCAGTCTAGTCACGCCCCTGGAGAACGGCAGAGCGATGAAGAGGCCTGTTTGAAAGTACCATCAACGGATTCCCCTTGCGTAAACCCATTACAATTAATTAAACCAGTTGGAGAAGATATAAATGCAGCTGCTACCGAATACGAGTCCCCTTTGTCACCTGTCACATTAAGCCACTGCTCTGAATACTGTAGGTACCTTGGAAGCTACAGACCGATGATACATTTTCCCACAGCGGTCAGAAAACTTGATGAACCCTACCAAGCGGCCAGACTACTTGATGAAGCATACCAGCAGGCTCTTCAAACCAACCTTCGACATCATTTGTCTAGTAAGATGATGTATTAGACCACAGGAATACCTTCATGATGTGATGCTACATGGACTAAAAAAAAAAAAAGAGAGAGAGAGAGAGAGAGAGAGAAGAAAGATAGGTACATCTAGACTTCCGCAGCATGTGTCGGAAACTCATTCCAGTGGGAACGTCAATGGACCGGGAAAACCCTTCACACACGCAAATAAATTCTTGTCTTTGAATTTCTCTGATAAAGGGATCTATTATAAAGTACACGTAGGCTGTACCCATATGCACGTTTCCCGTGTTTCATAGTGGTGTGAGCGTCTTTAAAGAGCCCAGGTGAAGCTAATTTTAGCAAAGGACCTATGGTATAAGCAAAACTCCTTTGTCATGTGCTGTACAAACCTGAAACATCTTATCAAAAAAATCCAGGGTCACGTTAGAAGGCACGACTCGCAAATGGCTTCGGAAAACTTCTGTTCCGTAAGTGGTAGTAGTAGTAGTAGTAGTAGTCGTCGTCGTCGTCGTCGTCGTCGTCCCCCCCCCCCCCCCAGTATTCGCTGTAATCGCAACGATGCCTTCATATCGCGACGTGCATCATTTGCAGCACATGTTCACCGCTTTAAGAACACCTCAATCTGTCGACAATTCTAATGTAAAATTTCTGAACAAACGTGTCAAACACAGAAAATACGTCAGGCTGCTTCTCAGTTTATACATGAGAAACTGACTTCCTGCGTTTCTGCGTTAAACTGTGTACCCAGTGTTTCGAGTGAGTTAGGTTTGCCCAGAGAAATTACAAAACTGAAAACAATTACTGGTAGTCGCAGTCGGGGAAGCAAATTATCTTCAATGGACTGCACTTCTCACCACCCAGCCTCTGATTTCAATAAGACAGAAACGTGTTTCTTGCTTACAATAGACCAGTGCTAGTTCGGATGCACAATATTTGTATAGATTTTATGGATCAAAACTAACCTTTCTCATGCCAGCAAGTACATCAAATTTTATCACACGACAGATAAAGGCACACGGCATTTCTCAGATTGTGTCACGCAGACATATCTTGACCATATTACGATAAAAAAACATGCGTGGAGGGCAGCATTCACAGCACCAGGTCATATTTGAAACCACGAATCAACATTAACCTGATCAACAGCGGAATATACTTTATTGCTCGATAGGAATACAGGCTTTTTAAGATTGTACGCCCATCAGTCAGCGAACAGGCCATGGGCTGTTCTAGTACAACAAACGTCGTTGAAGTAATGGGCTAAGATTTTGCATGGCTACTGACAAGACTACGTGTCCTGCGCACTGCGGGATAGTCTATCATACACGTTTTCGTTCTTCGACTAATAGGGGTAACTGGCTTAATGCACTGTAGACAATTGCGCAGTTATCTGCCCGCACCAGAGCAGTGCACATAACATTTGACTAATACACTTGTCAATGCCGATCTGAGCCTTTTTTGTGCTTTTTGACATCATAATACGAATTAGACATCATTAATTTTTTTCATCGTAAATGTCATTTTAAGTAGATACTATGAGGGGAAAGTGTAAATGTAGCAAATATTTTCGTTATCTGCCTATTAAAACGTATCTAACAACATCAACAGATAGTAATTTATAAGCACACGGAACAAGTAACAGCTACCTCCAGGAGACATCGTGTTAATACCATGTAACACCGTCTCTTGCCTCGAGAATGGCCTCTGATCGTCAACGAACAGGTCCATGAATTTCTTGACTGCGACAACCATCGAGGGCGACTCACTGATAACTAAGAGACCGTTTTCCACGTTTCACCCATAGTTTCAAATTGTCCCAGAAATTTTTTATGGGATTCAGAGCGAGTGATTCTGTAAGTAGTCGAGGTACGATAGGGTGCCTGTGTGCAGCCCTGTGAACATGGCTGTTGCCATCTAGAGAGACGACAGTGTCCGTTAACATTTTCGTCAGGAAGATGTAGAAGGGGCAAAAACTCCTCACCATAATACTGAATAAACATCCTCGTTCAAGTTCACGATAACCTGGATGATTGGGTCCAACCCATGGTACGGAAAACAACGCCAATAAATCACAGAACCACCTCCGGCCCTAACTACACACACTGCACACTGGGTTACACGCCTCATTGGGCCGTCGACGCAATCGATGACTCTACGCCTTGGATCATTAGCAAATGGTTCAAATGCCTCCAAGCACTATGGGACTTAACATCTGAGGTCATCAGTCCCCTAGACTTAGAACTACTTAAACCTAACTAAGGACATCACACACATCCATGCCCGAGACAGGATTCGAACCTGCGATCGTAGCAGCAGCGCGGTCCCGGACTGAAGCGCCTAGAACCGCTCTCCCACACGTCCGGCCCGCATCATTAGCAAAGAGGCAAATTTACGACAGTGCTCGCCTCCAATCAGCTACCATCCAGTTGTTTGACACTTTGTATACGTGCAGCTAAATGCGCCACAGTGAGGAATGGGCGTTTGCGAGGTACGAGACTCCACATGTCAATCGGAAACTGGTTGAGATGTACCTGCATTCACTGAAAGCAGAAATTCCTCTGAGGTTTGGAATCTATTGTCAAAGACAAGGCGTCTCCGTGCCTGTCGGTTAGAATGTACCTATGACGAATGTTTTTCACCGTGTTACATGTCACTCTCGCCTGTTCGCGTTGACATTTCAAACAATCGGACAACTTCACACAGCATTGTCACGTGAGTTAGATACTTTCTGTCGTTAGGTCACGTTTTCACCTTGACCTATCTTAATGTTTTGCACCGACTCCTAAGACCGACGGCCAAATAGACTTAACCACTACAATTTCCGCTGGCGGCTGAGAGTTCTACATCTTCGGCTCTTCAAAGCGAGCAGTGCGTTCGTTTAAGGTGACTAACACTTTGTCGTAAGCTTATCATGTTGTGTCCAGAATTTCAGCAGATATCGCCAACTCCTTACACGAAAGAACATCCGTTGTCAATAAATGAGATATGCCAATTTTTCGTTTAAGTTTGCCCATGCTTTGTCTAATTATATGATGTGTGGAATTTGACGAGAGTTGCGATGTTTGCAAATTAAAGATAGAACGAGTTGCTGATTTTGCCTCTCTGACATTTAAGGGTATTAGTGTCAGCTTAAGTGAAGGAAATAACAAGTGGCCTAATTTGGAAAAAACGGATACCCTGTCTTATGTGATTTAACGAAACGACATAAAAGGAGCATCTGGACAGTCAGACGAATACAAGGTAAGTACCTCGTTCTGCAAGTTATAGTTACTGAAAATTTTAAGATAATCATAATCTGCTTGCATGAAACGATATTTTACGTGGGCACACGAGAGCAGAGACAGTTTGTGAGTTCCTGTGGGGAAGGCGGCGGCTTCTCACGGAAAAACAGTTGGCGCGTCTGAATGGCGTCTCGTGCATTAGGATGCGCTGTGGGAACTGGCGGCCGCCTACAGAATAAAGAGTGCCGGCGTTCCGAGAAACTCGGCCGCCCTGCTCTTTGCAGTCTGCGCGCGCCGCGCTGGCGGCAGTCTGCCGCGCTTCCTGTGCCGCGAAAAACACAAAATATCTGGGCAGCGGAAACGCTCTATACATTTTTGCGTTCACATTCCACTACCCTGGTAATGCTATTTGGACAACTACCTTCTTTCCCCAGTGGTTAATGTTAAGCGGAAGACCTAGGGATTCCATGTTACAACGAAGAACCCAATATTTTGCGTTGACAGCCGATGTCGAAATCTAATCTGCAAGTTTAACTACCCTCTGATGAAGGCGAGATAGCAGATGCGCAACCTACCGGTAGATATAAGAACACGTCAGGACTTCTAATCCATTTTTGTGAGGGACGATTGCTGTATCAGAGGAAGTTTTTGCTTATTAAGATAAATCTATACGTTTAAAGATCGAAATGTTCCACTGATTTTCTAATATATATTATGTCAATTTAAATATGGAGGAGCATCATCCTTTAGTGCCATGGTCATAGACAATTTACGTACACCGAGTCCTGCAAAATTGGGGTCTTTTGGCGGATCAGATTGTGACTGCATACATAAACCAGACTTGACCATACATACTCTGCAACACATTTTCCTTCTATTCCAGCATAAAGCTACGGCTAAATGCACCTTTTTAGTACTGTGTGTCCTAATATAGTACGCTATTAATCATGTTATGTGGCGCAATGTTTTGTAGAATAACTGTGTCTGTTTCCGTCGTGTAATAATACATAATGAATTATATCTTTAGGGAAGAAGCCGATCCTGCAAGACTGGATTTTATTCAATACCCCTGAAGATGGAGATTTTTCACTAAAGCCACGCTTTGAAGGACGAATAATACTTTTCGAAAAGGCGGGGACCTGTCAAAGTAAAGCGACTGATGAAAAGGCATATGTGTATTTCAACTGACACATTGGTATTGCCTAGCCGGATGGACACCATGAAACGGAGATGCCTGAAAAACTTCAGAAATATCACGTGTTAAGTGTTTGAAAATTTTCTCTCATTTATGCACCTACGCTGTTTTGAGATATCTGATATTCGACTTCTGGAAGCGTCATAGCGAGGCAAATGAGGAAATGTTTCCGTGAAATGGTTTTCCTAGCACATCCTATTTTTGCATATTGTTTCAAAATACAAATTTCGCCACCGCTTCTTCAACTGTTAATTCTTCTAAGCGAGGTTGCTCAGATGGATTCGTTGTTCGAATATTCACTGAGACTATGAAGGAGGCAGACTTAGAGAAAGCTTTTGACAATGTTGACTGGAATACTCTCTTTCAAATTCTAAAGGTTCCGCATCTCGTGGTCGTGCGGTAGCGTTCTCGCTTCCCACGCCCGGGTTCCCGGGTTCGATTCCCGGCGGGGTCACGGATTTTCTCTGCCTCGTGATGGCTGGGTGTTGTGTGCTGTCCTTAGGTTAGTTAGGTTTAAGTAGTTCTAAGTTCTGGGGGACTGATGACCATAGATGTTAAGTCCCATAGTGCTCAGAGCCATATGAACCATCTAAAGGGGGCAAGGGTAAAACACAGGGAGCGAAATGCTATTTACAATTTGTACAGAAACAAGATGGCAGTTATAACAGTGGAGGGGCATGAAAGGGAAGCAGTGGTTTGGAAGAGAGTAAGACAGGGTTATAGCCTCTCCCCAATGTTATTCAATCTGTATATTGAGCAAGCAGTAAAGGAAACAAAATAAAAGTTCGGAGTAGGTATTAAAATCCATGGAGAAGAAATAAAAACTTTGAGGTTCGCCGATGACATTGTAATTCTGTCAGAGACAGCAAAGGACTTGGAAGAGCAGTTGAACGGAATGGACAGTGTCTTGAAAGGAGGATATAAGATGAACATCAACAAAAGCAAAACGAGGATAATGGAATGTAGTCGAATTAAGTCGGGTTATGCTGAGGAAATTAGATTAGGAAATGAGACACTGAAAGTAGTAAAGGAGTTTTGCTATTTGGGGAGCGAAATAACCGATGATGGTCGAAGTAGAGAAGATATGAAATGTAGACTGGCAATGGCAAGGAAAACATTTCTGAAGAAGAGAAATTTGTTAACATCGAGTATAGATTTAAGTGTCAGGAAGTCGTTTCTGAAAGTATTTGTATGGAGTGTAGCCATGTATGGAAGTGAAACATGGACGGTAAATAGTTTGGACAAGAAGAGAATAGAAGCTTTCGAAATGTGGTGCTACAGAAGAATGCTGAAAATTAGATGGGTAGATCACATAACTAATGATGAAGTATTGAATAGAATTGGGGAGAAGAGGAGTTTGTGGCACAACTTGACAAAAAGAAGGGACCGGTTAGTAGGACATGTTCTGGGGCATCAAGGGATCACAAATTTAGCATTGGAGGGCAGCGTGGAGGGCAAAACTCGCAGAGGGAGACCAAGAGATGAATACACTAAGCAGATTCAGAAGGATGTAGGTTGCAGTAAGTACTGGGAGATGAAGAAGCTTGCACAGGATAGGGTAGCATGGAGAGCTGCATCAAACCAGTCTCAGGACTGAAGACCACAACAACAACAACAACAACAACAACAACAACATGCAGGAGGCGATCTCTACTTCTTGTATAAGACATGTAATGAAGGCAACTCCACGCAGAAACCAGGCGCTGTGCAGCCTACATTAACTTTTTTCTATATTTACGGCGCGCGGACACGTTGACGCAGAGATTTGCGGGCACTGGAGATTTGCGGACACAGACTAACGTATATGTCTTGGATCTCTTGGAGGTCATAACAGACGCGCGGACATTGGGCATTGACGTCCACTTACTTTGGATAAAAGGGCAGGCATTCTCCATAATCAAAGAGTTATCCGCCTTGCTAAGACGAATATTTCAGAAGGACACTTCGCCCAACACCAATCCCTTGTACGGATTTCAGCTCGACGGTCAAGAAAGCTGCTTATCACGGCTGGAACTGTGAATGGCACGTATCCCAGCACTGGGTTGTCATACAACCGAACGTCTCTTCTCGATCGTGGTTCATCTCGGGATAGCATAGTAGACGTCATGTGACCTCTCTCATTTGCATGAGGCTGGGGCACGGGAACCCGCCTACACCGATTGAACGTCAACGTGATCAGGACACAACAGCGGTGGCAGGCCTTAACCGCGTCATACTGGCGTGCACAAACTAATCGGCAGTACAGGCAATCTCGAGGAAAAACTGGTTGCAAGGAGCCACCATCTCCCTACAAGTGTTAACAGCTTTATTTCGCCGGTTCGATAAACCGACTGTGTGAATCTTGTCCTCCCATGAAAGTATCCCGGTTCGAAAACTGTTACATCTGTTTCTGTCTCGCTTTTGCATTAATAATTTATCTTTGTAACCGACGCCGTTGTCTAGCCTTCAATTATAAGTTTCTGCCAATGTCACTCTCTTCTGGAAGCGGCCCAGTTCGCACCCTGGGTCGTATTTTTATTCTTTTCAATTTATACAACGAACTTATCCTTGTACTTCGCACTTTCATATATATATATATATATATATATATATATATATATATATATATATAGTGACAATTGCACTAACGTTGTCCTGGAGCTGTTGTAAATATGGCTGACTTTATGGTGTTCGTCTTAGCGCTTTTCTTTTACGTCAGAGACTTAAGTTTGTACTTCGAAGTAGTTTTATTGTTCTACTACGGCACTTTTGTAACTGCTGTTGGCGATATGGTCTTTGCTGCCCAAAGTCTCTGCTGTGTATAACTTTAATAATACTGCAGAATGGATTTTTCATTCTGCAGAGGAGTGTGCGCAGCTATCCAGGGAAACTTGCAGGACTAGCAATCCTAGATGAAAGAATGCTGCGCAGACATGGCCTAGACACAGCCTGGGGGATTGTTTCCAGAACGAATTTTTCGCGGAGTATGCGCAGATAAGAAATTTTTAAATGATAGCCGCTACCCTTCTTCGATAGCATGAGTCTAGGCACCAATAATTACACTGAACACTTCGGAATGCGGTAAATAACAATAAATTATTCTGTGGGGCATTGCTACCTTTCTCAAAATGAAAACAGTTGTAATTTATCGAATTAAATCAAAGCAGTATTCCACATTGCCGCTGCGGAAAATTGCTTTCATTTCGAACAGTATACCGTATTTATAGAATTACCGCAGGTCAGTTTCACGAAATAATCACAAATGATTAAGGAACTAGACCTTCAGCTATAACATCACTTAGTTACGTGCGGACCAACTCGAAACTTGTATATATTTAAAACATTTATACATATTTGTTTAGACATGGTGCGGCAGAAACAATGGCCTGTTTTAAACAGCACACCGTAGTTGAACACGGCCGCTACATGACAGAAATGGTGTCCGCAAATCTGTGGCAAACCCTGCTGTCCACACATCTCCTTGTCCGAATTTCTCTAGCCTTCACACACTGCCAACCTGAATTTACTTGCCCAGCGTTTTCTGAAGTGCACGTACTTGCGAAAGGAACTCTTTCGTCAAAGGAAGACTAAGTGCGACGGATGACGCATCTTAAAAATGTGGCGTGCGGCAGCGGTTGCCTGTCGACAACGGCGGCTGGGAGAAGTGGAACGCAGAGCTGGCAACGGTGGGGGCGGCCGTTGCGACTTTCACGTCGCGAATCCCAGCGCCGAGCTCGGAGCACGGCCGCTTTCTTCCCGCGAACAAAGGCAGCACAGCCTGACGACAGCGCCGCGGAGCGACGTAAGCCGAGCTATGAGGCGCCTCGCATTTCGAAGAGGGCGGGCCACTGCCCTACACCACACACACACACACACACAATAAACCAGCTCAAACAAAACAATATTGTTATCGATATCGTCGAGATATGATCCGCCTATTCAAATAAACAAAAACCTGTTTATTTGCATACAATACATTTATTATATGCGCACAACATACATTATCTGATCCAAAGTATCCAGAAACCCCTATGTAAGGTGAACTGACCACTACGTCACAAAAGGTGGACACGCCAGTATGAAAGGTGACGGTGAGTACTGAAATGTCAGTAGAGAAGTCTTAATCAGGAGAGCTCAGTAACTTCGAACATGGACTATTTATTGGATGTTTAATCTCAGTAATAAATCCATCGAGAACATTTTAACATCTCGAAAGTCGAAAATGATTGGAGAACATTACCTGTCATTATGTGTAGTGCCAAAGGTGAAGCAAGGAGGAGGCGGTTTTACGGTACGGAGGTGTTTTTCGTGGTTAGAGAGGGTTCCCCCAACTGAAACGCTAAATGCGGAAGGAAAGCGTTGCTTAACGCGTACAGCACAGGAACGGTACCCAGGCGATATTCGTTTGTGTCAGCATGGCACTGCAACCTCTCATAAGACAGCTACTGTGACGCAATGGCTTGCGGACACTTAACGTAGCTCGAAATGGACTGGCCTGCCCAGAGCTCCGACCTGTACCCTATGGAACACCTTCGGAATGAATTAGAACATTCACTTCGCTGCAGATCCAGCGTCTAACATCACTATTTGCTGTGGTTTCGAATCCTGAGGAAGAATGAGCTGCCATTCCTCCACTGACATTCAGGTACATCAATGAAAATGCCCCAGCCGTCATAAAAGCGAAGGGTCGACGCCCGATAATAATGTCCACCAACAGGAGTCTGGATACATCTGGTCATACAATGTATGCCACTGAAATGAAGCAATACAAAAGCAACTGAAGACCAACAGAACACACAAATAAGATGGAAACCTAATAGTTTAGCAAGTGTGGCTCACTAGATAAATGTCAAAGGCCCGCTGTTTCTCAGTCTTGAATTTATTCCTGGAATTAATCGCATCCGAGGCCTCAGGTAATGATTTATTAAGAAAAATGCCATACTGCATTGTGGTGCGGGTGTTAGCTTTTAAGCTTTAGAGCCCCTGGATCAGTGAGTTCAGAGGTCGGAGAAAGGAAAGGACAGACTCTCTCCAATACGACCACGTTTATTAAAGGCTATGTTCAAAGCAATCTTCTGTTTGAGAAGAGCTTTAATTGTATAACGAAAAATTGCTACTCTCGGCGCCGGTCCACAAGCTCTTAAATTGCTGCTGTCTTGCAAGAGTATCAGTCGCTTCTTTGTTTGTCGTATGGGGGATTCACAGGTAGTATGAAGCGAGCCTTAGTACCGATTCTTAAATTAGTCTGATGGTGGTACTCCTTTTTTCCACTTCCGACAGCATTACATACAGTAGATTATATATTCCTAACGTTATCAAATGCAGGACACGGCTTCTTGCAGTATCAACAACAGGTATAAAAGAATCACATGGTAGGACTGAAGCTTTGACCACTTCAAATAATAACGAATTAAGTTTATCTTCGGAGACATGACATCTTGCCTTCCAAATGTCATACATCTACCGGGAAATTGGGCCTTTATAATGTGGAAACGTAGAAAGTTATTTGACTAATGTGACTTGAGCGTGGTATCATAGCGACACGAAGCGAAGTGTGGCATAACGATGAGACCACTATTGCTATATCCACTTCTGCCCCTTGACTCGTGTTGTCACTAATAATGTTGCGGTTGACGCTTTCCATTATGCGATACCATTCGGAATGCAACAAGGTGGCAAAATAGTTTTTACGTCCTGTCAACGACGAATGGATACAACAGAAGAATCAAAATCTCGGGCTGATCAAGGATGCGAAGAGAATTTAAACGAAATACCCTGGTATTAGACTTAACTGAGTTTCAGAAACATGAAAAGGTAAATTTCGATGGCCGGAACTATTATGCTACTCTATCAGTTCTGAGAGAAACTGATGACATATTCAAAGCAAATGGGAAATGGCATACTTAGTTATGATAATTTACATCTTTCGTTATTCTCCTTCCATTAGGAAAAAAAGAACGAAAAAACAACAACAGAAGAGGAATAGAAGTAACCCAAGCACGGTTGTTTTTCCACGAATACTCACTCTTAGGTTGGTCAGACAACACTGAGTGTTTAAAAATGTGGTAATTCCTACAGGGGGTAGTATTAGTCAAAACGAGAAGAAAAGGTCCTATAGTTACATGTCCGAAAACAATACCTGGTGAGATATGTATCAGCCAATCTGTCCTACATTTCATCTGTCTGTCATGTAGAAGTCTCAATTACAGCCAACTCCGTCCAGATGGCGTCACATGCGCTGGTCACACGCTCCTGTAACGTAGTCGATGGGTTGGCCGTACACCAACGCTTATGAATGTCCTCATAGCTAGATCCAACCGATTAAGGTCCGTTGAACAAGGAGGCCATGTTACCGCATCTCCTCGACCAACCCATCACCCAAGAAACGTTGCGGTGACGTACTGTTGCACAATTCGGAAAAACAAAAACAAAAAAAAAAACAAAAAACAGGGTGGTCTCCCGACGTGCAGACCTCACAGCCTTTGTTTTCTGCAAGAGATAGTAATTCATCACGCAGAAATCGGAGATTTACTGCAGCTGTTAATTTGTTTGCTGAGGTTTGTGGCTCTATGAGTCTGTCAATTACAATTTTATGCCCATGCACTGATGCTAAAGCGATCTTCTTGCCACACCGCCATGGTTGCACGAGGATATGCATCTTCCACCGGTGCGCACCGTTATAATTTACTATATATGCCACCACTTCTGACTGTCTATACCACCGAATACTACGCAACTTTCCTCACAAGTAAAACGGCCCACGTAACAACAGGTACTGGTTTGCAGAAATAATTATGGGAACTTTTCCTAGTTTTCACCAATACTACCTCCTATAGGAATATGTGACACTTAATAAAACAACACCCTGTATATCACGGGTAAGGTATATGGTCAGCATGCTAACAAATTGTCGCAAAGCGCCGAACTGTGGGTCCCTAGCGTAGGTAATCATTTGACGTGGCTGCGTCCAAAAGAAAAACTGCAAGATTTAATTAATTCTAAACAATGAAAAATAACTCTTTGATATGCACCCTTTTTCCATACATTCGTTTAACCTTCAAGTGACAAAATGTTTTATCCGGCATAACAATGACATACATGTCAGTACGTACACTGCGAATAGTAATCATTAAAACTGCTTTATTAAGTATATCTAAGTCCAGAATAAGTCTGAAAATATGCAGAAAATTAGTAACGTTCTCAGGAGAAAAATATTTCCTAAGGACTGGGGTTCACTGCCAGTTGAAATGCCGTGATTCAGTTTCTAATAACATCCAATGAAATGATTCTTCAAGCACAGACAGTCTTCCCTAGCTGCTGCAGCTGTGCTGGACGTTTCACCCACTGATCCGCTTGACACTGTGTCACGCCCGTTACCATCAGTTTCTGTAGTAGTGTTTGAAACTAAAAATAGTAGCTAGATCGTCTGAAGCAGCGTATCCTTCAAATTCTGAAAGGTCAGCGTGCTCTAGTTGTAGCAGCAGCAGCAGCTGCTGCTGCTGCTACTGTTGGCTTCAGTTCGAATGCTGGCTTAAGGTGGCTTTCCATGCTACTCTATCCCGTGGAAGTGTCTACAGAATAATTACTGAAATCTACATCCTTTTGAACCTGTTCACTGTATTCGTCTCTTTGACTCTCTCGACAATCTCCCCCCCCCCCCCCCCCCACACACACACACACACACTTTCCTTCACTACAAAACTTGGTGAGCCGTTGATGACTCAGAACGTGTCCCTTCAACCGATCCCTTCTTTCGGTCAATTTGTGCCACAAACGTGCAAGTAGTGGATGTCGCACTATGTGGCAATAACAAATCCCTTCACCAAATTCCCTTCCTTTGACTAATGTCTGTCAGGGAAATATCTCACCAAGTCACGTATTAAACCGCTTACTGTTACCTGTAGTGCAAAAACATACCTGTACCGTTCCTCGCTAACATTAACAAACGTTCTGAGAATTAGATACCCTATCTGTGAAGAAACAGACACCCACTGGCGCAATACGGCAAAATAAGTCACAGAATCCTAATTGTGATAGCTGAACACGTCCTAATGTGAAAAATTAACCAACTACTTCAACACAGCAGCTTTGCTTGAAGTCTTCTTTCTCCACTCGATTCCTAATCCAAACCAGCAATTGCAGAGGTCAATTACAGTGATTTAAAAAGGAAGGAAGGACGATTTGGCTTCCACGTCCTGTCGACAGCGAAGTCATTAGCGACGGAGCACAAACACGGATTGCGAAAGGGTCGGCAAAGAAATCGGCCGTGCCCTTTTCAAAGGGGCGATTTGGGGAAATCTCGGGAAAACCTACATCTGGATGGCTGGACGTAGTCCTCCCGAATGCGAGTCCAGTATTCTAACAACTGACCCACCTTGCTTGGTAACTACCGTGACTAAACCGATGTGTTGCAGAGCAAACTTCTCAATAGTTTTGAACTCATCTTTTAGGAATGGTGTGGACCTTAAAACAATCAAAGTAGTAACCAAGAGACACTCAGACTTCCTCCTTCTACAGAAATGCTACACTATCACGGAACTTTACTCACAAATTGAACTTCTATCTGTAACTCAATTTACGTGGACGTTCCAATTCATATTATTTCGTTGCGTTATCCCCAATTCATATTATTTCGTTACGTTATCCTTAATTAGTAACTGACGGGATAACTCGCGATATCAAGTGGAAATACTGTATTATGTCGTTCTACACTGTCAAGTTACACAACAATACTTTATAAACGGCGACATCGTCAGCAAAGGGCTGAATAATGCTGATTCTCTCTCTCTCTCTCTCTCTCTTCGCGGCACATTCTACACTTCATCTACATCTACATCCATACTCCGCAAGCCACCTGACGGTACCTTGAGTACCTCTATCGGTTCTCCCTTCTATTCCAGTCTCGTATTGTTCGTGGAAAGAAGGATTGTCGGTATGCCTTCTTGTGGGCTCTAATCTCTCTGATTTTATCCTCATGGTCTCTTCGCGAGATATACGTAGGAGGGAGCAATATACTGCTTGACTCTTCGGTGAAGGTATGTTCTCGAAACTTTAACAAAAGCCCGTACCGAGCTACTGAGCGTCTCTCCTGCAGAGTCTTCCACTGGAGTTTATCATCTCCGTAACGCTTTCGCGATTACTAAATGATCCTGTAACGAAGCGCGCTGCTCTCCGTTGGATCTTCTCTATATCCTCTATCAATCCTATCTGGTACGGATCCCACACTGCTGAGCAGTATTCAAGCAGTGGGCGAACAAGCGTACTGTAACCTACTTCCTTTGTTTTCGGATTGCATTTCCTTAGGATTCTTCCAATGAATCTCAGTGTGGCATCTGCTTTACCGATGATCAACATTATAAGATCATTCCATTTTAAATCACTCCTAATGCGTACTCCCAGATAATTTATGGTATTAACTGCTTCCAGTTGCTGACCTGCTATTTTGAAGCTAAATGATAAAGGATCTATCTTTCTGTGTATTCGCAGCACTTGTGTGCAATGTGTTCGGTTAGATACATTTTTCGAGTTTTCAATAAGCTGTGTTACTCCGCAGCTTGGTACAAGTGCTTAGCACCTTGGTGCTTCTTAATCCATGCTTAAATATATAAGCTCTTCTTGCCAACTCTACAGGCGCTTTATGTCTTAAGGTGGTACCAGATAAATCCGACAAGATTAATAGTCTTCACACATCTATGCATAGACGTCCCTACGCGGAGGCGAACTTGACACTGCCACTCTGCAATGCTGCAACCTAGTACTGCGAGAAGGAACCACAAGGTTTCTGCAGCGAGAAGTTGGGACGCGGGTATTTCCCTCTTCCAAACCGTGTCCTTCGCGCTCACGGGCCTGTAAGCACAGCGTGGTGTCCGCTGACGTCCGTCTTGGCATGTAACAGAGTTCCAAGTATTGCGCCATTCCAATCGGCAACTGCATCGTTGGTTACGACACCCTTGTCTGACTCTATGACAGATGGTGTACAACCAGTGTAGTTTTGCTGCTACCAACGATGCGATAGGACATTCGCTAATCTCAAGACAGCATTGTGATGCGACAAACTGCTCATAATAATATTAACTTGAAGGTTCGATTGTGATGATGTTCGACAGTGCTAGACGCAGTCACATGTGGCGAGAGGTAGGTCACGTAATGCATCAAGGAACACCGTCGCACATGACTGGTTAGTGGTCTAGGTGGTGGTGGTAGTGTGTGTGAAGGTATAATGTTGCCTGGGCGTACTGGGCACATCTTTGAACACGGTACACTGACCGCTCAACGTTATTATAACATTGTACTCCTTCCCCATGTGTGTCTTCATTGTTATGGATGGCAATGGGCGACCGAATCGAACTATGCATGTGGAGGAGCTCTTGGAACGAGAGAATATTCCGCAGAACTGGCCTGCCTGTTCCCCGACTAAAATCCCACCGAGCACGTGTGTGGTGCGTTGAGGAGACGTAGTGCAGTACCAACGACCACCTACGTCTACTGGACTACTCTGCAACTCATACTTTAAGTGCCTGGCTCACGGTTTATCTAACCACTTTAACACGTGTCCGAAAGAACAAGCACCAAATATATAATTAAGGCGAGGCTGGCCAATGATCCCTACAGTGCAGATAAACACTGCACTCGAACTCTTACGGGAATCGACGAAACGCCACAGTAATGAAAATAAAGGGCTGTGGCATTACATCAGTAGTGTGTGGATAAGTTGACAATTTGGGTCTGACGGGAGGCGTGCTAGGGTAGTCCGTGGAGTTGCGATGAACTCTGTGTCCGGATGGCTTAGTGGTCAGGGCAGCTGCCTAGTAAACAGGAGCCCAGGGTTAGAAGCCCTGTCCAGTACAAATTTTTAGCTTCCCCATTGATGCAAATCAATATCCACTAGCAGCTAAATCTCATTCATTCCTATTTGGGTCTTAAAAATGCCTTTGGTTTAATGACTGCCACCCCAACTCGCGTATCATATCCGTTACACTCTCTCTCCTCTTCGACGATAATACAAAACGAGCTGCCTTTCTTTGAACTTTTTCGATGTACTCCGTTTAATTCTATGTGGTAATAATCCCATAAATACAGTACTCTAGGACGTACAGACGTCGTGTAGGCAGTTTCTTTGGTAGTTCTGCCGCATCTTGTAAGTATTCTGCCTATAAAACGCAGTCTTTGGTTTGCTTTCCCCCCACAACGTTATCTCTATGATGGTTCCAATATGGTTTGTTCGTAGCTGTGATGCCTAGGTATTTAGTTGAATTGATAGTCTTTAGACTTGTCTGATTTTTTTGTTTAACTGAAATTTAAAGGATTCCTTTTAGTACTCATGTGTATGATATCACACTTTTATTATTTACGATCACAATTACTACTTTCCGCACCATACAGATACGTTATCTCAAATTATTTTGCTTTTGTTTTTGATCTTCTGAGGTAAATGACAGCATCATCTGAAAAAAGATGGCTGCTCAGATTGTCTTCTAAATCGTTTGTATAGATTAGGAATAGAAGATGGCGAGTAATAAACCGTTGGGAAAGGCTGGCTATCACTTCAGTTTTACTTGATGGCCTTCCGTCATTACTACGAAAAGTTGCACTTCTGACAGGAAACGACGAATCCAGTCGCATCAATGAGACAGCACGCAATCTGATTAGAAGCTGCTTGTGAGGAACAGTATCGAAAGCCTTTTGGAAATCTAGAAGTATGGAATCAATTTGAGATCCCCTGTCGATAGCACTCACCACTTCATGAGAGTAAGGAGTTAGTTGTGCTTCACAAGTACGGGCTTTTCTGAATCCGTGCTGACTGTGTCTCACAGGTGGTTTTCCTCGAGGTAATCCAATACTTGAAAACCGCGCTCGTGGAGCAGCCGAACGCCATAATCAAGAACTGTTCACCAACGTCGAAGCCAGCATGGGAGCACTTCGCAGAGCATGCACTGCCGCTTCTGAAATGTCCAGGCAACCATCATCAATCGCAGTGACTTCAGTGTGATTATTGTCTTCAAATAAAATCGTCATTTCTGTTCGTCTCGTTACGTATTTCTCTTAGTTACCTTCTGTACTATCCTGTAGCTGTTCTTTCTATTTGTGGTCAAAGTTTCATAGAGCTATGTTACTAGGCAGTGGCACATTTAGCGAAAGCTACTTTCGTTCTTTATTTTGGACACCAGTGTACTGTCCACAGGGTAAACTAGTTTCGACAGCTACGTCATTAACGACAACCCACATAATATATTATCTTCTAAGCCGACGGCTGCGTCAGTCTTGTGGTGGTGGTGGTGATGGTGGGGTGTGTGTGGGGGGGAGGGAGGGGGGGGGGGAAGATGCACGCTCCTACTACATACTGACGCAACCATTGGCTAAGAAATTACATGGGTTATTGTGAATGACATAACTGCCAAAACTGGTTTAGCCAAATGCCAATATATGTGAGTATTGACTGGTAACATCTAAAATTCAACTGCCATTCCTTGCTCCTTCTCATCACAAAGACGTGGCTGTACCTCGTCACGTGACCCTGTACTTAGTCATGTGACTATGTTGCCGCTACGGCTGGGTCTTTATACTGGCTTGTGCGACACTCGTGAAAAGAGCGCAGAACACACCAACTAAGCCGAGCTTGCACGCCGCGCCACGCCGTCGCCGATTGCAGTAGTAAATTCGGCTGGCGCGACATTCAAAAGGAGAGGAAACGTCGATGGCTTTCCCTCGATAGTCTCGGCCTCGCTTTTAAGGACCCACGAAACCCCCGAATGCTAAGAATACCGCATTAAACTTTAATCGCAGAAATATCGCTTACTTTTTACGAGGGCATTAAATGCAAATGGCGAGGGGCTGTCGTAAATCTGTACGATAATCTGCCCTCCCGGGGGTGCGGCCCATCGGGGCTCAATTACCGACGGCTGGAAGCTGCACACTCCACCCTCCACAAATCATTGCTAAATAAAAAGTCATTAATCTTAATTAATGTTCCACGCAGACGTTATTTCCGATCTTGGACGACAACGGCTCATTTGTGCGAAATTTTGTGAGCATCAGCTGACTAAAGGTTTCGCCCGAACCGACAGTTTCGAAATGTTGTATCATCATCTACGAGTAAACGGTGCACATGCAAAAAGAGAGTTTGACTAGTCCTCTGTTTTACAGGTCCTCAAATTTTTATTTGGCTATATTTGAATGTAGAAATCAGGATGGAATGACTGAGGTATCGACTAAAAATGCGCCACCTTACCGGCGAGCATGAAGATATAGTGACGATAACAAGGAACACCTTCGACACGCGCAAGAAGACTCTACAGTACGTAGTATCTTCCAGAATCATATACTGGTGATGGAAAGTAAGGATATAAGCAATCAGCAATAATAATACGAACGATATACTACGAAAATCAAATAATCTGCGTAATGCTCCTCTCAAACACTACAAACTTTGATTCAGAAACTTAACGCAACGAGACTGCCAGTTCCGTGCAACGCCATGAAGTATATAGAGTAATAACAACGGAAAATTCCGAGCCATTGTCGGACTTCCAGGTTTGTAGTTCCGTGACCCTGTAGTCGTAATGCCCTAGCGAAAATTTACCAACAGCAAAAACCAATACCGAATTTCCTACTTTCTAGCAAAAAAAAAATGGTTCAAATGGCTCTAAGCACTATGGGACTCAACTGCTGAGGTCATAAGTCCCCTAGAACTTAGAACTACTTAAACCTAACTAACCTAAGGACAACACACACATCCAAGCCCGCGGCAGGATTCGAACCTGCGACCGTAGCGATCGCGCGGTTCCAGACTGTAGCGCCAGAACCGCTCGGCCACCAGCGGCCGGCTACTTTCTAGCAACAACGCCCAGAACAGAAGACCAAATAACCACAGAAATCGATACCTAAGTTGCAGAAGTCAGAAGATGAGGAAACTGTCAATATCTCAGCAGTCACCGAAAGTGTATTGAGAAAAGAACAGGGAAACAGAAATCTTAAGCTGCGAATAAGTCTTTCAAATATTCAGTCTTTCAACATATCAGTTCAGCGTGTAAAGTCATTGAGTCACTTGATACAAACATTCAATTTTTATTATGTTTGGTTGAACTATACATTTACTACGTGAATTTTACTTATTCTGTAGACAGACTACGAGGACTCTTCTATTCAGTCACCAGACATCCGCAGGAGTTACCTAATGCTGCAAAATTTAGTCTCAGAGTAGACATTATGTGCATTATGTATATTTTGCATTGCACACCACGATCCAAAGCGTAGTGTTACACAAAACAGTAATCACGCAAATAATTCGAAATTATAGAGCCGCCGAAGCCTGTTAACCCTGTTCAGTACCGCAGTCGTCTGGGCCATACCTGGCTGCAGGGAGAGGGGCTTGGTGCTGATGGGCAAGTCTTTTCCTAATGCTCCTAAAAGGGATGTGGCCCGAACCTGCATGGCAGGCTTACACGATAATTTCCCCATACGGTGTTTCCAGCATCCATTACCACACGGCAGCATCTTACAGCAGCGCGGTAGGAAAGAGCAGGAAATGCCTAATGAGAATTCCTACACTTTGCTCTTGAAAAGCATTTTAAGGAAATTCGGGCAGCGGTTTCGAGCTCGCGAAATCTAGGAGTCGGCTGGCCACCTTCGAGGAGTGGGGAAGTTCTGAACCCCCTGAGACGATGGTGACGTTTCTACTGTATGTGTCAGAAGCCGTAATCATCCGAGTTACTTAGCGCAGTACTCAAGACAGAATGAATCCGAAATACGTTCCTGTTTTTCTAGGTGGGTGTTGCCGATTAGTGAGTGTGGACTTGTTCGATAAAGAGACTTCAGAGCGTTGAGCATTAGCAAGCTGGAGGTTGCGTGGGTAAGCGTGACTAACTTGGTTACAATTTGTTCATGTTAATAAACTTTATTTCGTGCAGTAAGGAAATTGGAGGGTGATGTTGTGGTGTGAGTCTTTCTCTATTCTCTTTGAACTGTATTACAGATTCGTTGTGTGGAAATCATCGAAGGGAGTTGGATTGGGAGGGGGGGGGGGGGTGTTCGCTGCTGTAGTCAGAGAATAAGCTCTCTGCGGTGAATCTATTTCAGTCTAGTGATCGAATTTCGATCCCGTTCCTGAAAGCTGTCGGAGAGTTACATTTTATATTGACAGTGGAGTAGTAAGAAGTTTGACCCTGTCTCGTGGGACAAAGCGAGGCTCGCAACACTAATGTATTTTGATTTGGTATTTTATCAATGCAGGCAATTAATATGTATCCTCTAAAAACGTTTCCGGTTAAATTCACATCGCATCATTTGTCTCGCGCGCCATAAATGACAAGAGAGGGAGGTTCAGACTGCAGCCCCGACTGTGTCCTCGCGCGACGCCATGGAAGCTCCGAAGAATTGACGAAAGGAACAATACAACTCGACGTACCAATATACGCGTTATTGTAAATTAGTCACCTCAAAGCAATAGTAAATAATTTCGAACCAATGACTGATAGTCTCCGGGAACTCTCCGAACATTGCACCGTGTCCTCAACTTTCAATCCTACGCCTCCACATGTCGCGCCATTGTTATAAGAATAGGCTTCAGAACGCAGCATCACACAGCTCCGCAACATGCAATATATTTACAGGTTAATGATAAACCTGGAATCAGTTCGCAGCACTGGTGAAGCTTCATGAACGTCTTGCCGACTTTTTTTTTAAAAAAAAACATGGAGTGGTAAGCTCTTCATATATAACTGCTTTGCTTCCAGTCAAGAAAAACGTGGTCACACCTCCGTCGTTCCTTTCGGATGTCGTTGAGCCTCGATCATTGGTGGCGGGGAGAGATCAAGCAATGCAACATTCGCCATTGGATTTTTAATTACGTGGGCGTTCTGGAGTGGACGGTCATTCTAGTGTTGTTTCCTCTACGCCGTGATATTGAAAGCATCTGCAACCCGACGTTCGAACCATATCGGCTCGCGGGCCTTCAAACGCACTCTGGTAAGATACATTATGTGATCCAAAGTATCCTTACACCTGGCTGCAAATGACTTACAAGTACGTGGCAACCTCCATCGGTAATGCTGGAATTCAGTATGGTGTTGGCCCACCTTAGCCTTGATTACAGCTTCCACTCTCGCAGGCATACGTTCAATCAGGTGCTGGAAAGTTGCTAATGGCAGCCCATTCTTCACGGAGTGCTGCAGTGAGGACACGTATCGATGTCAGTCGGTGAAGCGTGGTACAAGTCGGCGTTCCAAAACATCCCAAAGGTGTTCTATAGCATACAGGTCAGGACTCTGTGCAGGCCAGTCCAATTACAGGTATGTTATCGTCGTGTAACCACTCCGCCACAGGCCGGGCATTATGAACAGGTGCTCGATCGTGTTGAAAGATGCAATCGCCATCCCCGAAGTGCTTTTCAACAGTGGGAAGCAAGAAAGTGCTTAAAACATAAATGTAGGCCTGTGCTTTAATAGTGCCACGCAGAACAACAGGGGGGGGGGGGGGGCATCCCCTCCCAAGAAAAACACAACCACACCCTAACACCACCGCCTTCGAATTTTACTGTTGGCACTACACACGCTGGCAGATGACGTTCACCGGCCATTCGTCATACCACACCCTGCCATCGGATCGCCACATTGTGTATCGTGATTCGTCACTCCAAACAACGTTTTTCCACTGTTCAATCTTCCAATGTTTATGCTCCTTACACCAAGCAGGGCATACTTGCAGTGGATCCTGATGCAGTTTGGAAATCCTATGTGATGGTCTGGATAGATGTCTGCCTATTACACATTACACCTCTCTTCAACTGTCGGCTGTCTGTCAGTCAACAGACGAGGTCGGCCCGAACGCTTTTGTGCTGTACGTGTCCCTTTCACGTTTTCACTTCACTATCACATCGGAAACAGTGGGCCTAGGGATGTTGAGTGTGGAAACCTCGCTTAAAGACGTATGACACAAGTGACGCCCAATCACCTCACCTCGTTCGAAGTCCGTGAGTTCCGCGGAGCGCCCCGTTCTGCTGTCTCACGATGTCTAATGACTACTGGGGTCGCTGATATGGAGTACCTGGCAGTAGGTGGCAGCACAATGCACCTAATACGAAATACGTATGTTTTGGGGGGTGTCCGGATACTTTTGATCACATTGTGCATATTTGGAACGGACGTCTTACAAGGAACTTCATATTTGGAACGAACTTCTTACAAGGGACTTTTAAGTTAGTTTTGTGGGCGCAGTAATTCTATGCAGGTGTGCAAGACTCAGCAGCCGAGTGCGCAAGTGAAATTGCAGTATTGCGTAGCGTATCTGCATTTGCTCTCAAGTTGTTGCTTGTTATTTTGAGTAGTAGGTTTACTTTGGAGCCAAGATGCTGTGGCAGATTCGTGCAATGTTGGTCAATTGGCAGTCTGCAATCCGGGATGACATGTATATGTTTGGGGAAACAGTTACTGGAAAGTTCGACTCCATCAATTAGAAAGCGTAATTTCGTATGTGCTTTACTACGGAGATGGAACGCATTAACCTCTGTTATGTGTGGGTTTGACTAATCTCGATTTGCAACAGTACTCAACAACATGGTAAGGCCACTTGAGCCAAGTATGCTACCACAGTGGTCGATATCTTTCTTCTGGCATAATAACGCCACGTCATCTGCATCTCCTACGACATATGAACGCTATTTTATGTTTGTGCACAGCTGGTGAGTAAGCACTTACTGCGATCAATCAATACATATCGTGGGACGAACGCTGCAAGCGCATTGGGCCTCTGTGGTGCCGGTCGCGAGTAGTGTGACCAAATGGGCAGTGCTCTTTTGTACGTACACCTACACAGATGAGTGCGGTGGCGTCATGGAGTGCAAAGAGCGGGAGAACGGCAGAACCCGGAAGCGGCTGCGCCCGGAGGTGTCCCGAGCGCCGCGGCCCACTGCTACGGCCGCGGGACGCCGGCCAGGCAACGCCGCGCCAGGCCGAACCGAGCCGTAACTCCGGCGTGGCCCCGCGCTGTTGCCAGTACACCGGCCAGGGGCACTGACTCCTCGCGTACTCACGCCACCACACTTTGTCCCTCCTCACTGTTTATCTATACGCTGCGCACTCGCATCCGGCTATTAAAACCTTTTCCGAACAGCCCGCGAGTCAGGCACCCCCTCCACACACACACACACACACACACACACACACACACACACACACACACACAGAGAGAGAGAGAGAGAGAGAGAGAGAGAGAGGGGGGGGGGGGAAGGGAGAAGGGGGAAAAAGAGATGGGGGGGGGCGTAAGTGGCAGAATTATGTTCATTGATAGGATACTAGGAAAATGCAATCTATAAAGGGAATTGCTCATTTTAGAATATTGTTCATGTCTGTCTGGAGCATTCCACACACGACTAACAAAGGACACTGAGGGTGTAGAAAGATCGGCTGCACGAATGTCGACGGTTTGAGAAATGCTGAAACACGTGAAAAGGCAGACACTTCAAGAAGATAGACAGCAGCTGTCCTGCGAAAGAATACTTGCACGAGACCACGAGCTGCGGACTAGCGACACTGAGGAAGTCGTTCTAACCGCGCTCCGTACGCAAGTGCAATGGGAAGATACCCAATATGTCGTACAATGGGAAGTACCCTCTGTCCTGCACTTCGCAGTGGTCTGCATAGTATGTACGCAGATGTAGTCGAACAACTCTTCACAGTAGCTCGTGAAATATGTACCACTGATAAATACGGTCAATGTTCAGGAAACTGGTTGAACAGTTAAGCAGCAACGCTGATGGCAACTCCAAACGGCCAGAAAACGTTTCCAACGCAAGTGCAGCAATGTTCGTTGTAGCGTGCTGCCCTATGACATCAAAATGAAAGATGCGACTACTAGCTTCAATTAACCGAACTTGCCTCGTACTTCAGATGGCAATGGCCAATCAAGCTCGATATGGTGACAGTTGCTTTAAATTTCGCTAACAGAATAACATCTCACTGCATGGGAAAATATACGACACAATGCTGTCTTGTAACACTTACTTATTGCGATCAGTTTCGGTCATACACCATCCTCCAGATAAGAAAGAATACAATCACATGTCATAGAGACCTTCATATACGAAGAATGGTTCAAATGGCTCTGATCACTATGGGACTTAACATCTGAGGTCATCAGTCCCCTAGAACTTAGAACTACTTAAACCTAACTAACCTAAGGACATCACACACATCCATGCCCGAGGCAGGATTCGAACCTGTGATCGTAGCGGTCGCGCGGTTTCAGACTGAAGCGCGTAGAACCGCTCGGCCACTCCGGCCGGCTATATGAAGAATAAATATAGTTATAAAATGTGTAAAACAATGATTATGAGTTTCCAGCAATAAGGCAATATTGGCTCAATTTGTGGCAAGCGAGAAATTGTGACAATCTTTCGTAGTTTATCGCTTGCACATATTGAGCGAGAAGTTTATCTATCAAATCAATCCTACATACTCGCATATATAGTCATGTAGTCGAACTGAGAGCTGCTTTGGATGTCAACTGCATATCATGATGAGAAAGAGTTCATGCACCCACTTTGGGCATGACCTACGGATGACGTTCTACTCAAACCCGTTATTTCATTTATGTGTCCTAGTATATTAACTATTAACATTTCACCGATCTCTGTCTTTATTAATAAGACAAAGAGTAAATAAGACATACTGACTGCCAGCCTCGCCGACACTTTTAGACATTACTGGCGTCAGAATTTGTAGCAAGTTAGTAGATATATCTCAAAAATCGGCGCTGTTTTGTCACTCATAACAACGTAAGTTTTGTTTCGCTCCCATTTTTCTTAATTACTGTTCAAAATTATGCCCGGAAGCTTCGAGAAAAGGGCCTTGCTTTCCTATGTTATTGGTTACAATCTTAAAACTGCATGTTTTATCTATGTTAAGTTCTACATAATTTGTAGTGTTATCCTTGGTAACGTGTTCTTTAGTACTTGACATAAATTTCACACACCACGCTGATCGTCGTTTTCACACTCACTTTAACCTTTCCACATTGCCTACATGGGTTAAGTTAGTTGAAAACTGATTCGGAATGGGGAGAGGGGTTGACGATTTATCAGCGTTAAGCGATTCTGACATCAGCTTCAACGCCTTTCTTTAGCAGTGGAATTAAATGTTGTCCTTAGTAGCGCCTGCCAGTCTGAAACTAATATTAAAAGGAGATGAATCTTAGCTGGAACATGGTCTTTTGGTGGGACCAACACATTACTTAGGATCACTCATAAAGGAACAACAGAATGGGCTGAGAGGGAGTGCTTTTCCCCGGGCCGACTGTTTCCTGCGCCCGAGTGCTCAGAAGAAACGCCATTTTCGCAACACCGGTGGCGGCAGTGCCTCCGGCAGCACATTAGCACACGTATAGCCTCACCCGGAGAAAGCCGCAACACGCGTTCAACGACCTCCCGTTCTGCCAGCCTCAACAGCCGATTTCTTTTCTTTGTGTCTACCTCCGTGCCAGCCGGCCCGTGTACGTCTGCCTTTGGTAAAATGCAATGAGCGAACAAAATGTATAACGTAAGTTGTCACGGCAATATATCGTACTCTTCATTAGCGAAACAGGCATATCAGAATATCGACTTCATACATCCTAACGTCTGTGTGAACAATTCAATTTCAGAACTAAGCTGCGAGAGACTTGTAGCTTACGTGTCGTCACGGTGTAAAGAAAATGACACTAGTCAATACTGAATTCCAAACAGAAGGCCATGGTTTGTGAGTATCAAGAAACCCCAACTCTCCAGCGAAGTAATCGCCGAGGAAACATAAATGAATCCTAAAAAAAAAGTTTTGGTATCTCAGTAAATGAGACGGTGGAACAATCCGTAATGATAAAGAAATGCTTGGAAGCATGCTTGACAAGTGTGCTATGTTACTCCGGCAGGTGAGATGAAATCTAAACACGAAAACAATGGCAAATTCGAGTGAAATAACTGAATGGGCTGAGAGGGAGTGCTTTTCCCCGGGCCGAGTGTTTCCTGCTCGTTAGAGACGTCAGGGGGGCAGAAATGTACTCTGTTATCCAGTAGATTCGGCCAGTTTCCAATACATTACAGTTACCAGTCTGAGTCGTACTTCTGAGATATAACGCGCTTCTCCAATTAATGCATCAATATGCTATCGATACATTGAGACAATTATCAATTAATGCATCAATATGCTATCGATACATTGAGACAATTATATAATTTTGTATAGTGTGCTAACGAAGAATATGACGACAGGTGAGAACGTACACACAAATAACGTTGGTTTGATCTGTACGAGAGTGTCACAGAGATGCTGAAGGTACTGAACTGGCAGACTCTTTAATGTTACAGATGGAAACTATTCCGAGACAGTCTACTAACAAAGTTTCCCGAGCCGGTTTTAAATGATTATTCTAGGCAAATACTACAACCCCCAAACTACTGCTCCCCTAGGATTCGCGAGGATAGGAACTCATTAATTACAACACGCACAGAGGCGTCAAGCAATGATTTTTCCTGCGCTTAATACGTGAATGGAACGCGAAAACGCCCTAATAACTGGTACAATGGGACGTAGCCCCTGCCATCCACTTAAAACTGGCTGTGGACGAGACATGAAACCCTATCTTTCTCCTTTCGAGTAAAGTGTTATATGGGACGCCGGAGTAGAAAGGATGTAAAATGCAGACACTCAGTATCAAGAAAAGAATAGCTGTAAATAAGGTTTTTAATGTACAAGATAAATCCAAGTACAGAAACCAGGTGGCAGTTATAAGAGTCGAGGGGCATGAAACGGAAGCAGTGGTTGGGAAGGGAGTGAGACAGGGTTGTAGCCTATCCCCGATGTTATTCAATCTGTATAGTGAGCAAGCAGTGAAGGAAACAAAAGAAAAATTCGGAGTAGGTATTAAAATTCATGGAGAAGAAATCAAAACTTTGAGGTTCGCCGATGACATTGTATTTCTGTCAGAGACAGCAAAGGACTTGGAAGAGCAGTTGAACGGAATGGACAGTGTCTTGAAAGGAGGATATAAGATGAACATCAACAAAAGCAAAACGAGGATAATGGAATGTAGTCGAATTAAGTCGGGTGATGCTGAGGGAATTAGATTAGGAAATGAGACACTTAAACAAGTAAAGGAGTTTTGCTATTTAGGGAGTAAAATAACTGATGATGGTCGAAGTAGAGAGGATATAAAATGTAGACTGGCAATGGCAAGGAAATCGTTTCTGAAGAAGAGAAATTTGTTAACGTCGAGTATAGATTTAAGTGTCAGGAAGTCGTTTCTGAAAGTATTTGTATGGAGTGCAGCCATGTATGGAAGTGAAACATGGACGATAACTAGTTTGGACAAGAAGAGAATAGAAGCTTTCGAAATGTGGTGCTACAGAAGAATGCTGAAGATTAGATGGGTAGATCACATAACTAATGAGGAGGTGTTGAATAGGATTGGGGAGAAGAGAAGTTTGTGGCACAACTTGACTAGAAGAAGGGATCGTTAGGTAGGACATGTTCTGAGGCATCAAGGGATCACCAATTTAGTATTGGAGGTATGCGTGGAGGGTAAAAATCGTAGAGGGAGACTAAGATATGAATACACTAAACAGATTCAGAAGGATGTAGGTTGCAATAGATACTGGGAGATGAAGAAGCTTGCACAGGATAGAGTAGCATGGAGAGCTGCATCAAACCAGTCTCAGGACTGAAGACCACAACAACAACAACAACAACAACAACAACAACATAAATCCAAGTTGAGTAAAAGTTGAGCCCGGTTGTTTGGACACACCGTGAGGCGTCAAGAACAGCTAATTTGGAATTGGAGCGAAGTGTGGTAGGTAAAAATTGTGGAGGGAGCCCAACGATGGACTAGAAAGGGGTTACTGTAGTGCTATACATATGAAGAGACCTGCACAGGGCAGATCCGAGTGGAAATCTGCATGAAACTACTCGCCATACTGAAAAACAACAAGCGTGGGCCGATTTTTAATTTTTGCTCCCCTGCACTGCATTATAGTTGACAACGTTCCCATTGTTCTCACAACAGGGCCAACATTTTAAGGCGAAAAAGTAATTTCATTCTCTCTTCTGGGTAGTGCGTTTCGCGTCCGTTAATATGTGTCAAAAGGCAACGTACAGCCACAGTGCACGAGAAGATTGTGCTGTGTTCTAAGCAGATTGAGAGGTGATATTGTAGACCAAAGAGCAACAGCCCGGCCTCTTATCTCCGTTAGGAATGAGCGTCTTTGCTCGTATAGTCGAACAGGAGACTGTGAATGTGCGATCTGCAGTGTAGTCGGTGACCGCTGTGAATTGCGGGTGATAGAGAGCAGAATGTTCCGCTAGCGGCGGGGCCGTCGTATTTAGGGCAGGCCGGCAGCGGGCAGTCGCCGCGGGAGGGGAAACCAGGAAACCACGCAGCTTTTTGTGGGGGCGCCTTTTTCGTTTTTGCATAAGACGGTGAGGGAAAACCAGTTCTGCCAGTGCAGGCCGGCAGGCGGCACGCGAGCCGAGGCTAGGGGCTGGCGCCGTCGCACCACGAGCGTGGCTGCTCCTCGCCCTGTTACCTACCAGCGACAACACGTCACATACTGTAGTCAGACTTTGCGCTGCACCCTATCCCCAATGGCTGTCGTTCTGTCACAATAAAAATATACAGCTGTTCTCATGCTACTCATTCTTCGAGCGATTCCGGCCAGTCGGCGGTGTCGCTATTGTACTCATGACCATCTGGAATTATGGTCAACCAGCAACAAGTGGCCAAATAAGAAATCGCCTGAATAAATATACCACGAAGTTAACATATAATGGAATAAAGAAAAAATAGGTAGAAAGCGCTCTTTTTCTCCGGCACGATTTCACTGATACGAGAAAAGTAGGAGTATGGTTCGGTGACTACATGCGTAAGCTTCAGACTAAAAATACAAAAACTCGTTTATCGCTTGTTTCACCCCTTAAAATATTTGTTAATGTAGAAAATTACAAATGGTGTACTGTTTTGGAGCCCATTGTAAACTGCAGACCCGCTTATAAGTTCCTGTGTACGTCAGAGGAAGAGGCATGCCACATCCAACAGAACCACTGCCATTCAAACCAACCTTTATGTTGCGGATAGCTTTCCTTTGCTTTACTTTATAGCCGAATAATGGCTGGACGAATGAGAAATATACGTCGGATGAATCAATATACATATAAAACGAAATATTATTCAAAAATTGCAAACTCTTTTTGGACTAAAATACTATATTTAGAAACATGTCAACACAGATTAAACTGATGAACTGCAGGGTCGGAAGAAAGAACACACATGAAGGAGAGAGCAAAGACTACTAGGAAACTAAAAAGCGACGAACAAAGGAAATATGGTTCTAACTTACTAAAATGAAAGTAAAAATCAAACGAAGTGGTTATCTGCAGTGTTAAACTGTAACTATTATTTTACTAGAGCCACAAATATCTCCAACTTCAGCTGTTTAGTGGGCAAATAAGCCCCCACATAGTTATTGGTATGACTGCTGTCATCCCCTCTTCCCTTACCGTCCCGCTACCTCTATTACACAGTTTCTTTCCTCCTCTGTTACAGACCTTCCCACGCCAAACGCTCGCCACCGAGCTCGTCCTGAAAATGAATGAGGATTTTGTTCTATGTAACCGCTGTCTGACTAATTTCCTTGCCCCAAGCTAATAAATGAAAGATTTACAAAATGGTTCAAATGGCTCTGAGCACTATGGGACTCAACTGCTGTGGTCATAAGTCCCCTAGAACTTAGAACTACTTAAACCTAACTAACCTAACGACAGCACACAACACCCAGCCATCACGAGGCAGAGAAAATCCCTGACCCCGCCGGGAATCGAACCCGGGAACCCGGGCGTGGGAAGCGAGAACGCTACCGCACGACCACGAGATGCGGGCAAAAGATTTACAGCATAGCATTTACCCAAACAGCGAAAACTATCAGAGAAGAAGCATTTGGGTTAATTATAATGGCGTAATTCCAATTTAGATCCACATTGCTTCGAAATATCTTTTTACGCGGCAGAAATATGCGCACGCACGCCGGAGTGATTCCCTCAGATCAAAGGTACTAATTATTTGTGCTATTCGATGAGCAATGGGACTTCGTTATTCTCATACAAAAAATTGCCAGACTCTAAACGTTGACAAAAAGGAGAAAAAGCAGGGACTTCTTTAGTATGCGTAGGATTACTGTACTCTGTCCGTCTGTATCCGAGGAGTGAGCGGCGGTCGTGGTGCAGAAAGTTGTCTTTCCCGTAAAAATGCTACAGGGTAGTGTAGAAAATACAGTGAAATTACAGAAATGAAGGCCTGAATGGACTTACCATTTATTTACAATGAAAAATACAGTAAAAAATACATTTAGCGAAGATGTCAAAAGTGACCCCCTGCTACAGCATCACACACTGTGCACGTCTAAGCATACTCAGATACACCCGGCGTGAACTTCGGATATCGATGGCAGCAACTTCACGGCTGATACTGTGTGTGGATTTGTTTCATAGACCTTTCTCTTCGTGTGGCCCCACAGGAAAAAATTGTGTGTTATTAGATCTGGCGAACGTGGTGACCATATATGTTTGCTGACAGTTCATTCCTCAGTGAAGACACCATAGACTCGTTCCAGAGGTACCTCACAGGTGTGGTATGTTGCCCTATCTTGCAGGAAGAAGCATTATTGTTTTTCATATTACACGAGTTGAGCACAAATTACATCAAAAATTTCCATATATGCAACAGTGTTGAGAGTAGTGTCAAAAAATATCGGTCCAATGATGCGCGTTCCTGTTACTCAGCACAGAACGCCGAGCATTTCTATCACGGAGTGTTTGCTGACACACGATGTTACAGTTCTCTCGTTGCCCAGTACTCGTTTTCTGTGAACTCACACAACTGGAAAGTTGAAACCATGCTTAATCACCCACGGTGTAATGGAAAGAAGCTAACACACCATCGTTGGTGTTATTCAAAAGCCACGTGCAGTAATCTACATCTTTCTGTCATCCTGTCGTAATTGCTGGACAACCATCACAAGATATGGCTATAGTTTAAGACTTTGCAATATCCTCTGGCAATTCCTACCGCTAACTTACGTCTGTTGGGGCAATTTATGTGAAGACTTCTTTGAGCTCTGAATGTCTTGCAGTAACTTCTGGTGGGCAAACTGAAGGCATTCTTTGTCGTTTTACATTTTGCACAGATCCGTATGTGCATCAAATTTTATACATTCTGTAGCCTTTATCCGGATACTTGATATCGAAAATTTCGCGCGTTTCTTTAATCGAAGTTATTTTCTGATATGCTAACACAATTTCAATTCTTTCTTTTATCCAGAAAGTCATTACGTAGACCGCAAAGAGAAGCGTCTAAATTCACTGATGACATGAACTTAAGTACTGGCAGAACAATGCTACCAATCGATTATTGCATAAAACTGGCCACTGTTGTAGACATTTATTTCAGAAGTCGTAATACTGCATTCGCATTCAAAGGGGAGGGGTGGGGGCCATTTTTAACTACGCCATCATGTGCAACTGCCACAGAACACCAATACCCATTTTCCAGGTTAACGGTGAATCGTAGCAAGCGGTGATTTACGTAAGCATTTATTTCGACTAACGCGATAAACGCCTACGTTAGTTACTAATGTCTACATTCTGTAAAGTGTTAACGCAATTAGTGTAAAGTTAAAATCTCCGCGGACATGTCTACGAGCTGCTTGAGGAGTCGCTTGCTAGCGTTTTAGTTCACAGACTATACCAACAGTATTTCTTCCCTATTACCGTTCACTAATAGAACAGCTGAAACATGGATGATAAATAGTTTAGACAAGAAGAGAATAGAAGCTTTAGAAATGTGGTGCTACAGAAGAATGCTGAAGATTAGATGGGTAGATCACATAACTAATGAGGAAGTATTGAATAGGATTGGGGAGAAGTTTGTGGCACAACTTGACCAGAAGAATGGATCGGTTGGTAGGACATGTTCTGAGGCATCAAGGGATCACCAATTTAGTATTGGAGGGCAGCGTGGAGGGTAAAATTCGTAGAGGGAGACCAAGAAATGAATACACTAAGCAGATTCAGAAGGATGTAGGTTGCAGTAGGTACTGGGAGATAAAGAAGCTTGCACAGGATAGAGTAGCATGGAGATCTGCATCAAACCAGTCTCAGGACTGAAGACCACAACAACAACAATAGAACAGCTGAAGGGGGCCGAGGGGAGAAGGGAGGGGGCAATGGTACCCGACGTATACACAGCTATAGCAAGATAGTTTGTGGAGCTCATACAACCTATCCGTAATTTTTAAGATAAGAAAGACAGAAAACGAGGGAGGGAGGGGGGGGGAGAGAGAGAGAGAGAGAGAGAGAGAGAGAGAGAGAGAGAGAGAGAGAGAGAGAGAGAGGGGGGGGGGGAAATATTCCGAACGTTCTGGTACCGTAGCCAAAACAAAGGCCGAAACAGTGTCGGTACTGGTTGGTTTGTGGGATTGAAGGGACCAGACTGCTTTGGTCATCGGTCCCAGGTCGGTACTGGGGAGCTGCGTGCGAACACTTGAAGATGTCGTGCCGCGAACAAAGCGTCAAAGCGCCTCCTCAGCACAGCAGCAGCAGACGAGTGTCTGCCGCGGGTCACGCGCCGCTCTGGGAGAGCTTCCTTCTTCACGGACGCCACCCGCGCGCAGCGCGTGACACGATACCGCGGATGATAAATCACTTCAAAAGTACTGTTAACTTTACGGGCGACTTCCAGCTGCAATGCGAGGCCTTCTCAGACACGCACTCGGAAGCAGGAACACCTCTACCACGTAAGGTATCTTCTATTTTAGTAATTTACTCTACACTTCTCTATCTTTTCTTCACGAGATCGAGATTATTTCTGCCACGTTCGATCATGTTCTCTACTGATCAGGCAGTCACGTGTTACCAAAATAATATTGATGCGTACGTCTACATTCTGGTATTTCCCGTTTCCCAGCGGCAGAAAACTACCTTGTTGTAGTAGCTCGTAAGTTCACTCCGCAGTGGTAAGTACAGGATACAGGTTTCCATAGTTTCCATAAATCACTTAAGGAAAAATAATGGGATGGTTCATTTGCGAGGGCATGGTCGATTTCGTCCCCATCCGATTATGCGCTTCACCCACCTCGTCGTCGATGACACGTTCAACCACAATTTTCCTTCGGAGTTTGTACAAGCAAGTGAAGTATTGCACGTCACGCTTTTCAAAATCAACCAGAAGTACACAGCTCTTTCAACAGGTACGAGTAATCCAGACAACATAATCTGATAGTATCAGCCGTGTGCAATGTCAAATGTAGCCCATATGTATGATTTCCTCTCATATTTTATGGTAAGATGTCTACGTTATACACTCAATGAGGCCAATGCGAAAGACCATAGGTGAACTAGATCAGGCAGACTTCAGGTACTGAAGGACAGAGACCGTGAAGCACTGAGGAGGGTAACTAAAAAGACAAGACAGACAGAGACAGAGAGAGAGAGAGAGAGAGAGAGAGAGAGAGCGGAAAGAATCACTCGTGAGTTGCACACAGCACAATTACCGTGCGCAGACAATGACAAACGACGCCTTAGGTGGCGTAAAAAGGGCGACGCCATTTGAGGAGGAGGAGATTGTTTTAACGTCCCGTCGACAACGAGGCCATTAGAGACGGAGCATAAGCTCGGATTAGGTAGGATTGGGGGGGGGGGGGCAAATCGACCGTGCCCTTTCAAAGGAACCGTCCCGGCATTAGGGAAATGATGAAAAACTTAAATCAGGATGACCAGAAGCGGATTTGAACCATCGTCATCCAGAATGCGTCCAGTTGGCTGACCACTGCGCCACCTCACTCGGTCGACGCGACTTGACTATGGATGATTGGAAACGAATGATTTGGAGAGACGAATCAAGCTTATACCCTCTGACAATCTGATGCAAGGTTTTGGAGACTGCCTGGGGTAAGTTACTTGTCATCATGTGCAGTGTCAACAGATAAGCGCGGTGGTGGTATTATGGTTTTGGAGGGTTTTTCATCGTTTGGGTGTGTTCCCCTTAATGCAGTAAGGAAAACTACAGTTAAATACGGAAGGATATCAGCCCTTTTTACAACACTGCATAGTGCGCAAAATAAAGGAACAATTGCGAGACGATAGTTGTTTCAGCATGGCAATGCACCCTGTCATTAAGCAGCGTCTGTGAGGCAATGGTTTGTGGACAATAACATTCCTGGACTGGATTGACCTGCACAGAATCCCGACCTGAACCGTATGGAGCACCACTGGGATTAGTTAGTACGTCAACATCCCGCCTGGCACCACAGTCTAATGCAACAACCTTCTCTGGTTTCGCCACGTGAAAAAGGATGAGCTGCCATTCCTCCACAGACATTCAAATATGTCCCCAACAAAGTTCAAGCAACCATAACGGCGGAATAGGGATACAACCTATACCAATTTCCACTAATAGCTGCCCGGATACTTTTGGACTGAGTGTATACAGATATGACATATATTTTGATATGTTATGCAGATATGCCTCACACGTACACAGATATCTTTGGCAGTTTACTTGGTAATGGCTTAAATGCCGACATCGCAATACTGAGAAAAATAATAAAAAAAAATACACAGACAAATTGGGGGTGGGGTGGGGGGAGTGGTTAGTGTTTAACGTCCCGTCGACAACGAGGTCATTAGAGACGGAGCGCAAGCTCGGGTTAGGGAAGGATTGGAAAGGAAATCGGCCGTGCCCTTTCAAAGGAACCATCCCGGCATTTGCCTGAAACGATTTAGGGAAATCACGGAAAACCTAAATCAGGATGGCTGGAGACGGGATTGAACCGTCGTCCCCCCGAATGCGAGCCCAGTGTGCTAACCACTGCGCCACCTCGCTCGGTATGGGGGGGGGGGGGGGGCTGGCTGGCTCTGAGCACTATGCGACTTAACTTCTGAGGTCATCAGTCCCCTAGAACTTAGAACTACTTAAACCTAACTAACCTAAGGAAATCACACACATTCATGCCCGAGGCAGGATTCGAACCTGCGACCGTAGCGGCCGCTCGGCTCCAGACTGTAGCGCCTAGAACCGCACGGCCACTCAGGCCGGCTGGGGGGGTTACTTTACTATGATTATGTTCCAAATAACGGAAAGATGTCTGCCGATGGTTCCGCTTCGTGGCCAATAAAATGCAAGCGGTTAAAACATACTGCACTGAAAATGGTATTCCATACGCTCCACACAGTGGTAGGTAGATCTCGCCGGAGGAAGTAACTGTGTTGTCAATCGACTAGGTCCTGTCCTCCTTATGGTAAGCGTAACTTCCCTCCACTCGTCGTGGGAAGCAAGTCAGCAGTGGTCCCTACGGGAAATCTCAGAGCTCGTGCCTTTCTGGCGGCAGTTCGCTGTTTTAGCGGCCACGCAAACAGCCAGCACGAAGGTGTGCGTGGAGGCAGGGCGTAGTCACGGCAGCGGTGAGTCAGTTCAGCTCCACGTCAGCAGAACAGGCGCCCGCGCCCAGGTGCCGGCCGCTCGCCGACTCCTGTGCCACAGCCCACGTTGCTCAGTATTACGCAGAACAGATAGCTCTCTACATTATCGGGCACACGGCACATTTCTGTTGCTGATTAGATAGCGCCACACACACTTCTCCAGAGCTGTAACATGACAGTTGTTGCCGCTAAGGCGAAAACAGTACTGACCGTGATTATGCAACACAACTGACAAGCATTCCGTCGCGCCGTACGAATAACAACACTCCGTGAGAAGTAATGTACATCGTTTTGCAACTTTAAAACAGCCCTGGGAGACTTCGCAATGTTAAAAGAGTACCCACGGCGTGATTCAACAATGCGCGAGCATTTCAGTCTTTCGTAACAACTTCCGCGGAACAGAAATTATCTCGTTTGTGTTTGAGACTAAACTCTACATTTTTCGTGTTGTAATAGATAGTAAATTACTGTGCGTGTATAAATTATAATACAAAGGATAATGGAATGTAGTCGAGTTAAGTCGGGTGAAGCTGAGGGAATTAGATTAGGAAATGAGACACTTAAAGTGGTAAAGGAGTTTTGCTATTTGGGGAGCAAAATAACTGATGATGGGCGAAGTAGAGAGGATATAAAATGTAGACTGGCAATGGCAAGGAAAGCGTTTCTGAAGAGAAATTTGTTAACTTCAATTATGGATTTAAGTGTCAGGAAGTCGTTTCTGAAAGTATTTGTATGGAGTGTAGTCATGTATGGAAGTGAAACGTGGACGATAAATAGTTTAGACAAAAAGAGAATAGAAGCTTTCGAAATGTGGTGCTACAGAAGGATGCTGAAGATTAGGTGGGTAGATCACATAACTAATGAGGAGGTATTGAATAGAATTGGGGAGAAGAGGAGTTTGTGGCACAACTTGACTAGAAGAAGGGACAGGTTATGAGGCATCAAGGGATCACCAATTTAGTACTGGAGGGTAAAAATCGTAGAGGGAGACCAAGAGATGAGTACACTAAGCAGATTCAGTAGGTACTGGGAGATGAGGAAGCTTGCACAGGATAGAGTAGCATGGAGAGCTGCATCAAACCAGTCTCAGGACTGAAGACCACAAGAACAAACAAACAATGGAACATGGATGTTTTTGGAAACTAATACACTCTACAGATATTGGAGTGTGTTCATATTTTTTTGTCTCAAATTTTTTCGGAGACTTAACAGTGAGTAGTATATAGTGGTCTACACAGGGGAAACAATCTTGAGGACGGTGTTATGAACGGAGAGGACAACGCAGGTAAACATGAGATGGGAAATATAATGCTAGGAGAAGTGTATGAAACAGCACTGAAAAGACAAAAGTCGAAACAAGACTTTTGGACTAGAGGACATTCCCTCAGAACTACTGATATCCTTGGGAGAGCCAGCCATGGCAAAATTATTTCACCTGGTGTACAGCATGTACAAGAAGAGAGAAATGCAGTAAGCCTTCAAGAAGAACGTAATAATCCCAAATTCAAAACCTGCAAGAACCGAACGACGAGAATAGTAGTGAACTATTAATCTAATAAGCCATGGTTGCAAAATACTAACACGAATTATGTACAGAAGAATGGAAAATCTGGTAGAAGTAGACCGCGGGGTAGGTCTGGACTAAACTCTTTGAAATTCAGTAGGTAGCTGGGATAAAATACAGAAAGCGAGAAGTTAAATTACAGCTTGCACAGAAATCAGTGTTATAAGAGTTGAAGGACACGAAAGTTAAGCCAAAGGTCTGAAAGGAGTGACACATTGTTGTAGATTATGCCGACGTTTCTCCATACGTACACTAAGCAAGCTGGGAAGGAAACAGGAGAAACTTGGAAAGGGAACTAAAGTTCCGGAAGAAGAAATAAGCATTTCGAGGTTTCCACGATGACTCTATAATTTTGTCAAGCGATGGCAAAGAACTTGGAAGAGAAGATGAATAACACAAGTAAAACCACGATGATGGAAAAATGTCGAATTAAATTAACCCATGCTGAAGGTATTAGATGAGGAAATGAGGCACTAAACGCAGTGGGTAAGTTTTGTCTTTTGGGCAGCAAATAAACTGGTCACAGAGCGGTTATAATATGCAGACTGGTAATAGCACGAAAAGCTTTTCTGAAAAAGAGGAATTTGTTAACATTAAATATTTACTGGAGTGTTAAGACGCCTTTTTTGAAAGTAGTTTTCTAGAGTATGGTCTCGCATGGAAATGAAACGATGACTACGAGCAGTTCCCATAAGCAAAGAATAGAGGCTATTGACATGTGATGTAATACAAGAATGCTGAAGATTAGATGGGTAGGTCGACTAACTATGAGATACTGGATCGAATTCAAGATAAAGGAAATTTATAGAAAAACTTTACTGAAGAAAGGACATACCCTGAGTATCGAGGAACAGTCAACTACGAACGGAGGGAAGTATAAGGGGTGTAGGGAGACCTAGGCATGAAAAAAGTAAGCAGGTTCATATGAATGTAGGCTGCAGTAGTTATTCAGGGGTAGTCTTCGAACTGAAGACCAAAATAATAGCGATTAGTGACCTAATTCACAGCACAGCCCACAACTAATGCTTCTAGCAATTAGCTACTACGCTTTCTTTCTAATTAGTAATTTTTTTAATCGTTAATAAAATTGTATACATGTGGTGCCTCTTTAGATTCTAAATGCGGTAAATATGCCAAAATCTGAGGATCTTGTCTGTATCCAACAGATTCCGAAACGACACTGTGCCAGCAGTCTTCACCACTGCGTTTGACCCTTCTCCCGTCATTCCCTGGAGAAAGTTAAACTACAAACCACAATAAACGTCACAGCACTGTATGTCTCTTTTCAAAGCAGGAAGTAACAATGATAAGAGTTGAACCCCTCGTCGACAGCGAGATAAAATTAGAGGTGCGTAGAAGCAAATGCCTAGGTCGACAAAAACGGGGAAGGTAAACCACAGAAAAGCTAAATCTCGATATGCAGATGGCTAGGGTGGCGTATAGATCCAGAAAAATATAAGTAAAAGAGACAGCTATCCGAAACATCGCTGACACCAAACGGAACGACGAGGTTAGCATACCGCCAAGACTTTACTGCTGACTCGGACAGAGGTGCATCTTAACAATGGTACCACCGAATCCTCTTGTCCACGACTACTGAAACCAGTTGAAATGTTACTACACTGTAAATGCTGAAATATTCGGACCTTTACGAGCTATCACGCGTCGATAAATTTCTTTACGTCTCCAATGGTTCCCGATGTATCTCAAGTTAAGAACTACTTAATATTTCAAGGAGTAAAATGAAGTAGGAGACTTTCAACACTTACGATCGGTGATTTTCAATTAATTCCGAGAACTGAGGTTTATAGGGGTGAGATATAATGAATTTCATTCCTCTTCTTAAGCACTAGTGTAGTGCACATGCTTCTTACGACATGAAAAATTGTCTGTTCAAATCTTTCGGGTAGCATTCTTACTGGGGCAAATTTCTGATGCACTCCTAGAAAATCTAACTCATTCAGTCCGATGTGCCAAAAATGAACCGTTCACTCGAGAACCATACGATACATTTTCATGCATCTTTGACATTTACTTTTGGCTTATATGTGAACTCGATTGTTTACCAACAGAAGCCTGCATTTTAGGCGTAAAAGAACAGCACACTCGAACTATCTAGATCCGCTGCTCCGACAGTAGACATTACTAAGGTACCCCATGCGTGGGTAGAGGTCGTGCCTGCAGAGTTGAGTGGATGACACAGGATGACTTGCAACGAGACGCCGAGCAGCACGACGGGTCGACAAATATCCATTAGATTTTAGCACCTACGAATTTCCGACCATTTTCAACCATCTTCAATATGCAATGTACCCATGAATAGCTTTTTTTGGCTATGTAAATCTGACAGATGGAACAACGATGGCTAAAAACTGTGATGGACAACATATTTGTCATGATTTTTAGTTGGCACCAAGAATTCCGTAACGAGTTATCATCTTTCTCTGGGAGCAAGAACAGTTCCTGCGTATATGGTGGGAATTCGATATGATTTTTGCGTTACACGTGATAAATCTAAACACCACTCACGGATTAGGACTCATACGTGGTGATATGGAGAGATTGTATAATGCTTTTTAGTTTTCATACACAGTCCACGGCAAATTTAAGTGGAATTACAGGCAGTCTGCACCTTGTGTTTATGAGCACTACAGATGCAAGATACTAGAAGGGCATGCAAATGTTCAGGCCGATATAAATTTAGCGGAACAGCTTCATCTCTTTCATTTACAACTGTGGCAGAGCCGGTGGTCATGTAATCACACATTCAGGTGACAGGTACAGTCGCTGAATGAGCTAGGTAACTACGCCCGTAGCTCATTAAGACATGGTTAAGCTGATTTTGCAATATTCGATTACGTATATCGCTCGAAGCAGCTATTGGTACAAATATATAAACAAAACAACGCTCGGCTCCCTTCTCCAGCGTTGGCAAATACCACAAATAAAACAGCTTCTACGTCAGTCACTTGTTCATTTTCCCACAGCGCGTTTCGATAGTTCACGCCATCATCATCAGGTGGAGAACTGTTTCTTTACATGGCTGGCGTTGGTGAAGAGTACAGACGTCTTTTCACAGTCGCAGACCAAGGGCAGTGTAGGTTATTTTGCGTCTTTTGCTAATGATAATAATTGTTGATTTAGAAAAGGCATTTTAGAGATAAAGAAACATAAATTTTTAGGAGTAAATTGTACTTAACTGCGACGACAGAATTGTAAAAGATCTGCATCTGTTACCTGATGTCTGTACTCTCCACTGAACATTTCATTTACACTGCCGTTTCAAAGAAATTGTACATAGCACAGATTTGTCTGTTGACATTGGATACGGAGATCCAAGATTAAATGGGTTCTTCAAAAATATAGTTTTCTTTTTTAAATATGTGAATGGTATGCACAAGAATACTGACATGTGCGCAACTCAGTTATTTCATTAGGCAGTTACATACACATTTTTTTTTAATGTGTATGTGCTGCAGCATTGGATACAAAAAAGATTAAATGCTTAAAATGTTTTCCTTTTATTTAAAATAATGTTAATTGGATGCTCTTGAATATAGATACATGAACACTTCAATTATTATATTAATTTCTTGTATGTAAAACGATTACAGCACATCATAAGTATGTAGTGGTTGGTTGGTTGGTTGGTTTGGGGAAGGAGACCAGACAGCGAGGTCATCGGTCTCATCGGATAAGGGAAGGATAGGGAAGGAAGTCGGCCGTGCCCTTTGAAAGGAACCATCCCGGCATTTGCCTGGAGCGATTTAGGGAAATCACGGAAAACCTAAATCAGGATGGCCGGACGCGGGATTGAACCGTCGTCCTCCCGAATGCGAGTCCAGTGTCTAACCACTGCGCCACCTCGCTCGGTGGTATGTAGTGTAGCTCGTACTTATTGAGGGATGAATGGAAGTGTATCCAATGCTGCAGTGCATTCACATAAAGAAGAAAGGATATCTGTATAACTACCTGATGTGATAACTGAGTTGTGCACATGTCAGCGCTCTGATGCAGACCATTCATATATTTAAAAAAGAAAAACACATTTTTGTAAAAACCATTTAATCTTGGTTCTCTGTATCCACTGTAAACAGACAAATCTGTAACATGTACAACAACTTTGAAACGACAATGTAAATATAATGGAGAGGACATACACCAGAGACAACAGTATGCAGATCTTTCACAACTCTGCCGTCCCTGTAAGTACACTTCAGCGTTAGAAATTCATGTTGTTTAATCTCTAAAACGCCTTTTTTAAATCAACAATTTTTATCATTAGCAAACGACGCAAATTGCCCAACACTGCCCTTGGTCTGTGACTGCGAAGAGACGTTTGTACTCTTCACTAACACCAGCCATATAAATTAACATGTTTCTACCTGAAGATGGTGTGTACCATCAATGCGCGTAGTGGCAAACTAAACAAGTGACTGACGCAGAAACTGTTTTATTTGTATTGATCAAGCCACAGCCTCATAACGCCGTCATTTATGGGCGAAATAAACAATTACTGCGCAGTTACCTCTCTCCTCGCCGAAGAGACATTAACTGATGCCATAGTCTTGAGTTAACAGAAAAAAATGTACTATAAATTCATTTGTTTTATGAAATGTATCTTCATCGTCCAAAATCCGAGTTAAAATACGATCACTGTAGAGGAAGTCCAGTGGTATGGAAACAAATTAAATAAACAGATGAGTTTAACCTATGAAGCTAGAAATATCACGAAACCTATTTCTACTCCCTGTTTTCTGGCAAGAACGCTTCCATATTTACAAGTCACCAAAGTCCGCAACTTTTTACGCTGTTTGATATCTATCCGTATTTCCCGATTATTCCACTTAATACACTGTCCAAAGTTTAAACCTCATTGTTCTTACATGCGTCGTTTTACATTAAACAGCTTGTAATCCAAAAGGAGCGGATGTAATGTAATCTTTAAGTAATCGGACGGCAGATACGCTCCAGGATCCAGTTGACACTTATGAAACGCCTGTTTTTTTTTTTTTTTTTTTTTTTCGCTACGAAAGTGCTGTAATAATAAGTTACAGACCTGAGCGAGGACTGTGTTTTCGGCTCAAATTATTCATCCGAAGCTGTCTTGATTCGTCTTACTACGACAGCTCGTTGTTGAGAGTCTTATACAAGGACTGGAGGCATTTCCTCGAAACGTTATCCATTAAACTGCAGAGCACTCATCTTCCTACGACTGCGGCCTCTCGTAACGTTAACTCTTCCACAGCTAAGGCAATACTGACAGACGTGGTACGAGCTCTTGACTATAGTGCATGCATGGCCAAGTCGAAACATGCACACAAACAGGTTACGACCTGACCTGGGGCTCGCGTTGCAAAGCTTCCCTTGCAGCCGTTCGACACAAAAAGACTCTTAGGATTTTTTTGTATATGATGCATACCACTTCGGCAGCCAAAAAAATCACAAACCATTCTGGAACGGGTTAGGAAGGAGGGCATATTTCCCCTTGTGGCAGAAGGTCATCCTATGGAAAGAGGAGAATTGTCCACAGCATTTGGGGAGAGGTCGAATTGTGCCGTGTGCATTAACTTTAGAATTTTGCGGGCAGAGATAACTCGTCCTTTCTTAAGGCTTTCTTCCAAATTACATCGTGGAGAATACCCTCCGCGAAAAAGAAGGGCATCCCCAATCATTTCGTTCAGTGGCTGCCATGCAGTCATATCACTCAGCAACGGGGACAAGTATAAAGTTAAAAGGGACGTGCAGAAAGTGAACAAATGGTACATCGGCACTTTGTTATACCATGTTGAGAAACAGTTGCACTAATATTTACATAGCTGTCCTAATATCCACTGATATGCTTAAAATAAGTGCGTATCATACGAGCGTTACGACTATGGAACTGACGCTTTAGGCGTATGTTCAGAATGAACAGTAGTAACAGGCAGTTAAAATCGCTTGATAAACGAGTGAAGTCCTGTGTCCCCGCCAGATGATGAACCAAAACCGTAAGTCTACTGTCTTTACTTGTAAGAGACAAGCAAGAAAAATCGTTGGATATCCAACTGCGACTCTCAGCAGAAAAAAATAAAAATGAAGATTAAAAGTAATGACGAGATCATTAGAGACGTGGCTCAACATTAGATGTGACGAGTCAACAGCACCAAACTGCCTATACCCATTTCAACGGAACGACTTTTATGTTTTTTAGATTGATTTAGGGAAAACCTATGCGGGCAACAGATCTCAATTCTTACTGATAGTGTTCTATTTTGAAACCGCCATGGGTAACGAGGACGATATTTACACCGCTCTCGCGACAGTAGGCTCTCTCACTTAGGTTCGGATTCTACGAGAAAATAAAAACGTGCTCGTCATTACACACACAGTTATAAGCTTGCTTGTATCTTACCTGTTTCGGAATGCACAAGCTTCGCCTTCGTCAAAACAACACAACTTCATTTTCAGCAGGATTTAGTACTCATTCCTTTACCATTAATTCAGGGCGGTTAGAGCTTGACGTCCATCGATATGAGGGCAATTTGTAGATGGAATTATACGTTTCAACAATTGTTCAATGCTCGGATGGTAGAATGATATTTTCACTCTGCAGCGGAGTGTGCGCTGATATGAAACTTCCTGGTAGATTAAAACTGTGTGCCGGAACGAGACTCGAACTCGAGACCTTTTCCTTTCGCGGGCAAGTGCTCTACCAACTGAGCTACTCAAGCACTACTCACGCCCCGTCCTCACAGCTTTACTTCTGCCAGTACCTCGTCTCGGATCGTATTTTAGCGTATGTCAGAGGAAGTATACCAATTTACTATAAATCCTCAACACTCTGAAACTGGACCTATAGTACACTACCGCTTTTCGAAAAAGAGTAAAATGTTGGATATACTTAAGGTGAACACATCATGATCCAGACACCAGCGAGTTCTTTTAATTCCGTCGCGGAAGTCAGAGTATTCTCACGTCGCATAGTGGTGAATTATCGATGGCTGTTGAAATGGGATTGGTATGTCGATTTCCTGCAACCAAATCATTCCACGCTGTGGGATAAGAGCAGAATTTCTTGCGATAGGTCACCAACTGAATCAAATTTTAAAACTTTAGACCAATACACTAAACCAGACTTCGGATAAAGTAGATCGCTTGCGTCGACATGCAAAACCTACTTGTGGGTTACAGCTCGACGTGTTTCACTGATGTTCCATTTGAGGAAAAAAATGATCTGTAATACTTTTTTACATGGAAAAGCTGTTAGAATATAGAAAGGTAAGAACAAGGAAATTGCGGTTGGGAACAAGTATGGCATTTGCATAAATGACATAATAAACTACATCTTCAGAATGGCCAGAACATTGTTTAACTTATGAGTGTGATTTGAGCTACTCTGTCCTTACTAAGTAACAGAGAAGCATAATTCAAGAAGTACTGAGAACAACTTTTTACCGCTTGGTGCAACTTCAACCAAGCAGTCCCAGCACGCTCATCACGTTTCGTCCTACCAAAAGTAAGGGAAGGTAGGTTATAAATTCGTGTCAACGTCGATAGGGACGCAGCGTGGGATCCGATTAGGAAAGAAAATCTATCGTGTACTGTCCAAATTGTAAGATCGGCCTTAATCGGTTTGGGAAAACCACGGAAAACGTCAGTCTGAATGACGGAGCAGAGGATTCAACCCTGGTCATCCCCAATGAGAATCCAGTCTCATACCATTATGCCACCTCATACAACGTTCCGCTTTGTACAGCTTACGTCCGACCGACAGAAATTTCACAACGCTGCAGTGAATACCGCGTAGTTTTTCGAGATTCGCTTTATATGAGAATACCGCTTGGTTCCGAATCTCTTTTTTTTTTGTAACATTGGTACTTGAATTCACAGGTGACCAATCTTTCCCTGAAAACGACCCACGTCAGGGACGTTCCAATGCTGAGATTAAAACGATAACTGTGGTGCAAAACCGACGCTTCCCTTCACGGAGTACGAAATTTGAATGCCAGAAGGAATACGATACACTATATGAATTATTAACTACAAGAAAGCTTTACGCAATTATGGGTGCTGCGTTTGTTATATTTGACCAGAAGCAAATGTGACAGTAAAATAACAGTAATCAAAGCAGTGAATGAAAGATAGTAATTTGTACTAACAAAAGTGTGTCGAAGAGGTTGTGACCCAGTGACTCTTAGAATGGAAAAGGAATTGTCTTATTGCTTATCTTGCAACAGTAACTCAAGTAAAACAGCGCAAATATTCTAACCAAGAGGTAAAAACAAAAGAAAACTCCCTCTCTCATCAGAATATTACTTCTACCCATGCGGTGATTTCAAAAAGGCAAAACTGAGAGATCTGGGGTAGGAATTGTTGGAACATGCGCCTGATTCATCGGATGTGACATCCTTCAATCTTTTCAACTATTGGGCAATAATTTGTGGCTAGGAAATTTTTTTGAGATTAATTATGAGTTTACAGCAGCCGCACCTAAGATATTGTAGACCTTTGAGAAACACACTTCAGCGAGGAAATCTACTCATTGGAAAAGCTTTGGTTACTGGCAGACCGATAACGTTTCATCTTATTATGGTACACGACCTCTTCACTTCGATTCTTCCGTATGCTGTAGATGTTCTGTCTTTCCTGTATGTGTTGGGGACCGTCGAGATCATCCGGTGTCAAGTAGCGGTGCGCTACTCATGAAGAACGTGCAAATGACCCTGCAGAAGATGCGACATCACTCAGATCGTTGTTTCACAAGCTCTTTACAGCCGTCTGCCCCACAGGATAAATGAATGCTGGGCCTAATCTGCCAGTATGATGTAATACAGCGTTGCTATTGCGCAACTGCGCCTGCCGCTTATGTAATCTGCGATCTGTCGCAGCTGTTTCCACGCCAGTCTTCCTTCTTGTGATTGCCTGCGTCATTAACTATTCGCATTTCCTTTCACAAAGAAACAAAGATGCTTTATCATTAAACGCACTTCAAGAACAAAACAGAGATCACACTAACAGACAGTACGTTTCAATAATTGTGTGCAGTATGTAGAATTACGACCCATATAAAGAAACTTGTTTTGACATAGAAGATTGGGAGCCACAGTAGCAATGTCTCTTCCTATATGAAACTAAATCAAGCCTCAATGCAAAATACGTATGCCATCACACTCCTTGGATGGCGATTCAATTTCGTGTACGTTCTTCGACACGAAACATGATTAAGTCTTTCAGGACCGCCACTAGTTGCACTCAGCATGTTTTTTATTGACTGGTTCCGCTCTTTTATTTAACAAAAGAATCACTAGGAACTCTTGAATATACAGTTTAAAGTACAGTAGTACGGAGCCTATGACAAGTAAATTTCTTCAGATAAAACGCATTTATTTGATAAAAGAGTAACTATCCGACGTTCTTTGTCAAGAATATTTGCAGTCATTTGACTGCAGCGCCGGTGTACTCTACCACTCTATGAAGTGAATCATCAACTTGTCACGGGTAGAGACGTGTCCGACAAATACCTGACGCCGCATCACGAACAGATAATTGCCGTGATGATGTACGCCATTATCGACTACAGTTAAAGACAACTGACATGTAAGCTGCCCTACAGACGTCCAGGCAAAGTAAAACTCTCGTTAGTTGAACTGTAATTCCATGACATGTTCAGTACCCTTGTAAAAGTGATGCACACAATTATGAGCATATGGCGTGACTTAGACTGTGCAGGCGTCGGCGACCTTATGCAGCGATTATAGCTGGCATATCACGATACAGACATTCAATGTTTTGTACATCTGTGTTTTTACATGCCCGTATCACGCTCGTTCAAAGCCCGCTGTTCTGCTCAAGCACCTGCTATAGTCATAGTCCACAAATCGGTTACACTGAGACATTTCTGCACGATATTTCCGTAGCTGTGTGGTAATTTTTAAAGAGAGTAATGCATTTAGAAGCCGCCGGCAGTCCAAATCGTCTCCTGCGTCGCATGAGTACGGGTAAGTCCGTCTACGCTGGCGTCGCGTCTATTCTGGCAGCATGTAGGGCTCGCTTTGTTTGTCGGCGGCAGAGTATTTTGAGCGGACTCCTCGGCTTGGGAGCCGCTGGAGGCGGCGGTGGCAGCAGCAGCGGCCCATACCTGGCTGCCTCGGTTCCAGAACAGTGCCGCGCTGCGCCTGCGCCCGCTCACGTTTCACCCGCCTGGGAAGCTGCAGGTTCGCCTTACGCTGGTAATCAAGTCTGTTGCCAAGCCACCAAACTAACAACCGGTACCTCGTTCATCTCGCCAAATGTCTCCATGGTCGCTTAAGAATCGTGCTACGGTAATTATAGCGCCACAAATGAAAGCAAGTTAATACCCTTAACCCGGCGAAAGCCAGTAAACTTACTTATTCTCTCGGCAGTTGCGCGAAATTTTCAAAAGGCATGTATGTGGGTCCCAGAGAACGCAACTGTTCGCCATTGCGGTATGCTACTGAATACTTCTTTGCCTCCGCGATCTTACGTCAGCTAGGGAACAAGGATTTGGCAGGTTAGCCATCGTCCCCTTCAAAAGACATATCGATGGCAGCTGTTAGTCCGGGCATAGAGGTGTTAATTTTTACAAGTAGGTGGACTACATAGGCCCAAAGTATTTTTTCTATTCGATTTCGATATTTCTGAATTAACGCCAACAGTAGCTGCTTTCGGATTATTAAACTTTCGATAGAGAAATAACGAATAAACCACTGAAAGAAACACATTTTAATTTCCCCGTGTGAGGGTAACATTAGTTAATTGTGTACAATGTTTACGTTTCAGGTGACAAATTTTGTCTATGTGACGTCCACCTGCATCCACGACAGCCTGGAACTGCACCAGAGATACCATTTCACAATTGTTCGAAGTACTTTTTGAACGGTGGACCATGGAATGTTCAGATGTTGTGACAGCTCGTGTGCTGTTTAAAGACCACCCCGACCAGTATCCTCAGCCATGTCAACAGTAACTTCTCCAACAATTTGTTGAGCAATTAGCCGTAAGTCGCTCCCAGGAGTAATTTCAAAATCGCCAGGTACTTCGAACTTCCGAATCACGGTGTGGAATGAGAATCTTTCCGTATTACTTTAATGTGTCGATGCTCCCGAAGAGGAGCAGAACTATTGCTCTTCTTTTGATAAATTAGCTTTACGAGTAAAGCCCTGCTCACTCCACATCCATTCGCCGTGTGTGGTCTACTATAATTGCCAATTATAAATCCTGCCTCGGAGAATTATTTCAACTGTGTTGCATAAAGTTTATTTTTCTATTCACATTCATCCCCTTCCAACGTAAATGGAGTGTAGACAATGTTTATATATCTCTCTGTGCCATTGGAAAAGTTTGTCCCTGTTACCTCCAGCTTCATTCCTGTATTTCGTATTTGCCATATAAGACAATGAAGCTGCCGTACGCGCAATGACTCGGCTCCACTAGCATGACATCAAACAAATAACAAGTGCTGCCTCGTATCAAAAACTTACGGTACCCTGAATGCAACTAGATTTAAGAGTTGATACATTCATTATTAGACGTGTAAAAGAAACAAGGGCATGGTGCTGAAGAGTTTATGGGAAGTTCTACATGTCTGATACAACTGACAGCATTTCTTACTAGATGTAGTTTACGAACGAATCGCACACTGCAATAGAACTATTAACACTTCCGACTCCCCTAAACCAAATGTAGTTTTCTGAAGCGCAACTAACACGAAATTTCAATACTATATATTTTTGGTGTGACTCTAAACTTCTGTCTTTCATAGAATCCAATACTTATTGAAAAGCATTTGGAGAACATGAAACACCAAGCCGGTTGATGACGCAGAGAACCCGCCTCGTCATTTCCGCTAGCGTGCGCCGCGGGCCAACGGGTGGGTACCCTGCTACACTTCCGATATTGAGTTCCATTATTGTCACATTCATGTTGGCAATATGTATTACTGAACGGTGGATCATTTTATAATATTATCGACGTTATATTGCTGACGAAGGAGCTGATGTTAAGTGGACAGCAGGATACATAACATCAACCTAAAAATGAACCAACAATCGCTTTGCGATCATCTAATTTCTCAACCGACCTCTAACTGTGTCTTGAACCTAGGATGTGGCCAAAACGGGAGTTTCGGGCAGTAGAAGTCCTGCCGTCCACGCAGAGATCGGCTACAACGGCGCTGTGATGCACGCTTGTTCGTCTTACAGTGAGCGTGCAAAAAAATGGCTCTGAGCACTATGGGACTTAACATCTGTGGTCACCAGTCCCCTAGAACTTAGAACTACTTAAACCTAACTAACCTAAGGACATCACACACATCCATGCCCAAGACAGGATTCGAACCTGCGACCGTAGCAGTCGCGCGGTTCCGGACTGAGCGCCTTAACCGCGAGACCACCGCGGCCGGCAGTGAGCGTGCACTTGAAGCTGCTACTACCAGAAACTGCAGACAAGGCAATGGCTACTGGATACTGCGCATCGTCTTTCCCGTCTCTACACTGGGCGCCCCAATGAATGGCGGCGCTCTATATTTACGCCACCACGTCGCAATCTGGCGGCAGGCCCAATTATGTGTGCGCGGACGCGTCAGTCAGCATTTAACGGCGGACGCAGTAGAAACCGGACCGCCTCCGCCCTAGACCTTGGTCCAGTACGTCTTCAACGAGTCGCAAACAAAGCAGCTACCAACAGCTCAACATACATGTAACACTCCTATGTCGCCAAAGCAGTGCTCAATTCCTCACATACATTCATTCCCCCAGCATTTATGTCTTTTATGGACATTTAGTAACAGTGACTAGTACCAGATTTGTTCATATAAACATCTAGTGATGAGCTGTTTCGCCAGCAAATTTGCTTTCCTCAGATCGCTTTGCATACTGATTACGACTGTGACATGTCTAACGGCATCTACTAACTGGCGCTGTGATACTCGCCCTACAGCGCTTAGCGTCACTATTGTTAAGTAGTATGCACGGAGTTCTGGCGATGGCTAACCAGAAAACGACATGGTCCAAAATAGATCATCGAGACCAATACTGAGAATAAAGTTTGCATACAATTATGATAGGCGATCGCTCTAATTCTCCACTTGGCATTAACGACAACTACGACTTTTATGATGCAACAAAATCATTAACACAGTACTTACCCAGGTTAGCCTCATTCTAAATGAAATTACTTCTCCGAGATTATACAGGGTGTCCCAGGATGAATGATCATTATTCGAACCGAATCAACTTTACTATATATGGGGCTATAAAATGTCTATCTTAAGAGCTATGACAACCTGTTCAGTAGAAGAGGTGTTTCACAGTATCGAAGTTGAAGTGCTCATAGCCCTTAAAGTAACCGTTTTAGAGCCTATGTCTACTAGATATTTTTGCTTCGCATGCTCGTTCCTGTCATATCCCTGAATACTGAGCATTTCTTTTGGGACACACTGTATAGCCGTTGACATACACTATGTGATCAAAAGTATCCGGACATCTGGCTGATGATGACTTACAAGTTCGTGGCGCCCTCCATCGATAATGCTGGAATTCAATATGGTGTTGGCGCCCACACTTAGCCTTGATGACAGCTGCCATTCCTGCAGGCATACGTTCAGTCAGGTGCTGGAAGGTTTCTTAGGGAATGGAAGCCCATTCTTCACGGAGTGCTGCACTGAGGAGAGGTATCAATATAGGTCGGTGAGGCCTGGCACGAAGCCGGAGTTGCAAAACATCCCAAAGGTGTTCTACAGGATTCAGATGAGGACTCTGTGCAGGCCAGTCCATTACAGGGATGTTATCGTCGTGTAACCACTCCGCCACAGGCCGTGCATTATGAACAGGTGCTCGATCGTGTTGAAATGGTTGGTTCAAATGGCTCTGAGCACTATGGGACTCAACTGCTGAGGTCATTAGTCCCCTAGAACTTAGAACTAGTTAAACCTAACTAACCTAAGGGCATCACAAACATCCATGCCCGAGGCAGGATTCGAACCTGCGACCGTAGCGGTCTTGCGGTTCCAGACTGCAGCGCCTTTAACCGCACGGCCACTTCGGCCGGCGATCGTGTTGAAAGATGCAATCGCCATCCCCGAATTGCTCTTCAACTATGGGAAGCAAGAAGGTGCTTAAAACATCAATGTAGGCTTGTGCTGTGATAGTGCCACGCGGAACAACAAGGAGGGCAAGCCCCCTCCATGAAAAACACGACCACATCATAACACCACATCCTCCGAATTTTACTGTTGGCACAACACACGCTGGCATATAACGTTCACCGGGCATTCGCCATACCCACACCCTGCCATCGGATCGCCACATTGTGTACCGTGATTCGTCACTCCAAACAACGTTTTCCCATTGTTCAATCTTCCAATGTTTATGCTCCTTACACCAAGCGAGGCGTCGTTTGGCATTTACCGGCGTAACATGTGGCTTATGGGCAGTCGCTCGACCATGAAAGCCCAGTTTTCTCACCTACTGCCTAACTGTCATAGTACTTGCAGTGGATCCTGATGCAGTTTGTAAATCTTATTTGATGGTCTGGATAGATGTCTGCCTATTACATTATGACTCTCCTCAACTGTCGGCGGTCTCTGTCAGTCAAGAGACGAGGTCGGCCTGTACGCTTTTGTGCTGTATCTGTCCCTTCACGTTTCCAATTCACTATCACATCGGAAACAGTGGACCTAGGGATGTTTAGGAGTGAGGAAAACTCGCGTACAGACGTATGACACAAGTGACAGTCACCTGACCACGTTCGAAAACCATGAGTTCCGCGGAGCGCCCCATTCTGCTGTCTCACGATGTCTAATGACTACTGACGTCGCTGATATGGAGTACCTGGCAGTAGGTGGCAGTACAATGTACCTAATATGAAAAACATATGTTTTTGGGGTGTCCGGACACTTTATATCACATAGTGTATCAATAACCTCGCGCTCTTTCTGTGGGTATAGTATATTTTCTAGTTCGTCACTGAGGATCTATGAAGCACACGAAGAAAGGTTGGTTTGAATCGAAGTGTTTTCTTCTAGCTTTAGATATCAGTTAATGACGGAAGTTTCGTGTAAAGACGTAGAATATCTCAAACACGATGTTCGAGGAATTGTGTTATACTGATAGAATGATTATTCTGACATAATCAATTGCTTAATAATTAATTTTGCATTTTGCAAAATTCAAGCATTAATATAAGTAACACCGTATTCGGTACTGGCTTTGGAAAGTTGCTACGGTCACAGGATTTTAAACGTCTACTAACCGTTGCATAACCAGCTGTGTTGCGTTTGAGGCGGAAAACTAGTGCCACAGGAATCGTCCTGTCTGGACACGGAAATCCGCTTCCGCATCTTTCAAATCTACAACACCACAAATGTGATGCTCATGCGGTTTTCGTTTTTCCTCTAAAGTCATTTTTTCTTAGTACTTTACTACAGCGGGGTTGACACGCAGTCTTTTCTGCTCACATAACTATAAAGAAAAACATCGGTGGTAGTTTTGAAAGTGAAATACCAGCAACTATAATAGCCAGTCTTAACGGTGGGCAGTGTCGGTAAAGGACAGGACACAAGAGGAACTTAGTAAAACACACTACATCAAGACATAAGCGGCAAGAAATGATGGAAATTACAGTAGGCTTATACATTTAAAAGACGAGAAAAATTTGATCCAATAAGTGGTTGAAATGAAGACAATGAACACAGTAATGGAATCATCTTTGCCACCTGTGTTATCGAAGAACTAAACGAAAGTGCAAGTCGGCATGAGAACTACATATGCCTGGTTATCGATCCCACAAATCATCATCATGAACCAACCTTCCTTTCTCTAGGATAGCATGGAATTGCCTCACAACTATCCTAGTAGTTAATCGTTTTATCAGTAGACCATTAATCGTTTTGTCGGTAGATCATGTCACTTCACCTACACAAACGAAACAGTATAGCTAATTAACAGTCACTGAGTCTAATCAGAGAATTGTGCTTAATTTTCAAATAAACCTACATTTCCTCACACGTCAAACCTACTGTCGACATAGAGCGAAAACTCAAAGCAATGGTTCAGCTTTGGTGGATTCAATACAAAGTGAGTCATACAGGCTCCTCAGAATTCTAGACAGTTAAACCTCAACAAAATCTAAGAAGCATCTAGAATACAGAATGGCTCCACAGGTCTACAATTCCCACTGAGCCATGTTAGAATAAACAAACTCGATTTACCTCGAACAACGTCATGCATTAAGCACTCATTAGGTAAGATCCCCAACTTTGTGACTGCCGCCGTCCTGGACCGTACGGTTGGAATCATATACGGAAGACGCTGATAAGGTTCTCGTACATGGTTATGGTAGGATGTATAATGAAATGCCTTCTCTATTCTCGCTTAAAGTATGTGTGAAAAGTTTTGTTTACTATATTGTGTCATCTTTCTCCAAGACTTGTGAAGTCAAGTATCATTCATTTAATTCCACTGAACTAGAACTCTTATCTAGATACGGAGTCCCGAATTTAGCTTTCACGTAACAATGAGACTGAAAATACGCCAGCGAAGTAGACGCCATTAATATTTTGTAATAGCCCATTCCTCTTGCGATCACAACCATATTCCGTCAGATGATGTCTCGTTGGGGGCCACGATTTGCACTACTGGAGACACTAGCCACGCGAATCTCTGTACGATAACGCCCAATATCCTAAGCAAGGAATAAAGAACCGAGATGAAACTACTGGCCACAACATACATCGTCCAACATAATTTTAACCATAATGTGTTGAATAAAGGGCGCAACTACAGAAAAAGTCATGATCATCTTAAAACCTATCTCAAATTCCAAAGCACTTTAATAACAAGTGTCTCGCTGGACATCAAAATGCATTATTCTTTTACCAAGAACAGTCAGTTCCAAGCCGACCCACAGCTTCGGATGGAATCCGAACTGCGGGAGGTCATGATAATGATGGAAGCTGAAAGAATGAATTAAAATTGATGCCATGGTCAGGACTTGAACGCAGATCTCCTCGCTTACTAGGCAGGTATGCTAGCCATTACACCACCACAGTACTATAGCTAACATAGCTGCACGGACTACACTAGTCCCCCCCCCCCCCCCCCCCAACACAAACTTCAATTCACATCTTCTGCTTATTTTCCCCTTCTCAGGTCGTCACTACTACTTAGGGTCTCCGGCAGATCAGTTGTTGCATACGTAAAGTGACGATCATGCCAGAAGAATTTTTTCTTGCACAGCAGTGCGATGACAGTGGATAAACCCCGTATAATATTACTCTTAACGGAGTAGGGTATACATCGTAAAGTTTCTCGTACACCTCTGAGCGATATCGCGTTCAAACCACAGCCATTTAATTGTTTCTTCTGCGCCAGAATGAAACGCAACGACACCAGTCGTTTTACTCCCATTTTGGAGGAGACCTGCGAAACCTTGCACCTGCGGAGAACGTGAGGCGCCGGCAATACAGGTGTCCGCCGTGCTTCTGCCCATTTTCATACCAACGCTAGCCACTTTCAGCAATTCCTCGTCCTATTCAGGATCCTGCGCTACAACTCCTATCATAACTCAAAGAATACTTCAAGGTAATTTGAAGTACTTGAGTGTGACAGTGGCTCATGACCGGGTCGAATGTCACTGCCTTCAATATCGAACACTTTCGCTATACTTTTGTTAGAGGCCGTTATCTCTTGGTCCCTCTTCTTTGCGCCCATATTCGTGCATACGAGGATTAACGCAAAATCACACTCAACATAAAAACTTTACAGCCTTCACGCATCAAATTACACATTTAACAAGACAAAGTCCAGAGAAGAAACTAGAAAAAAAGCTGCTTTATTTGTTGTTGTTGTCGTGGTCTTCAGTCCTGAGACTGGTTTGATGCAGCTCTCCATGCTACTCTATCCTGTGCAAGATTCTTCATCTCCCAGTATCTATTGCAACCTACATCCTTCTGAATCTGTTTAGTGTATTCATATCTTGGTCTCCCTCTACGATTTTTACCCTCCACGCATACCTCCAATACTAAATTGGTGATCCCTTGATGCCTCAAAACATGTCCTACCAACCGATCCCTTCTTCTAGTCAAGTTGTGCCACAAACTTCTCTTCTCCCCAATCCTATTCAATATCTCCTCGTTAGTTATGTGATCTACCCACCTTATCTTCAGCATTCTTCTGTAGCACCACATTTCGAAAGCTTCTATTCTCTTCTTGTCCAAACTAGTTATCGTCCATGTTTCACTTCCATACATGGCTACACTCCATACAAATACTTTCAGAAACGACTTCCTGACACTTAAATCTATACTCGACGTTAACAAATTTCTCTTCTTCAGAAACGATTTCCTTGCCATTGCCAGTCTACATTTTATATCCTCTCTACTTCGACCATCATCAGTTATTTTACTCCCTAAATAGCAAAACTCCTTTACTTGTTTAAGTGTCTCATTTCCTAATTTAATTCCCTCAGCATCACCCGATTTAATTTGACTACATTCCATTATCCTCGTTTTGCTTTTGTTGATGTTCATCTTATATCCTCCTTTCAAGACACTGTCCATTCCGTTCAACTGCTCTTCCAAGTCCTTTGCTGTCTCTGACAGAATTACAATGTCATCGGCGAACCTCAAAGTTTTTACTTCTTCTCCATGAATTTTAATACCTACTCAGAATTTTTCTTTTGTTTCCTTTACTGCTTGCTCAATATACAGATTGAATAACATCGGGGAGAGGCTACAACCCTGTCTCACTCCCTTCCCAACCACTGCTTCCCTTTCATGCCCCTCGACACTTATAACTGCCACCTGGTTTCTGTACAAATTGTAAATAGCCTTTCGCTCCCTGTATTTTACCCCTGCCACCATCAGAATTTGAAAGAGAGTATTCCAGTCAACATTGTCAAAAGCTTTCTCTAAGTCTACAAATGCTAGAAACGTAGGTTTGCCTTTCCTTAATCTTTCTTCTAAGATAAGTCGTAAGGTTAGTATTGCCTCACGTGTTCCAACATTTCTACGGAATCTAAACTGATCTTCCCCAAGGTCCGCTTCTACCAGTTTTTCCATTCGTCTGTAAAGAATTCGCGTTAGTATTTTGCAGCTGTGACTTATTAAACTGGTAGTTCGGTAATTTTCACATCTGTCAACACCTGCTTTCTTTGGTATTGGAATTATTCTATTCTTCTTGAAGTCTGTTGGTATTTCACCTGTCTCATACATCTTGCTCACCAGATGGTAGAGTTTTGTCATGACTGGCTCTCCCAAGGCCATCAGTAGTTCTAATGGAATGTTGTCTACTCCCGGGGCCTTGTTTCGACTCAGGTCTTTCAGTGCTCTGTCAAACTCTTCACGCAGTATCTTATCTCCCATTTCATCTTCATCTACATCCTCTTCCATTTCCATAATATTGTCCTCAAGTACATCGCCCTTGTATAAACCCTCTATATACTCCTTCCACCTTTCTGCCTTCCCTTCTTTGCTTAGAACTGGGTTGCCATCTGAGCTCTTGATATTCATACAAGTGGTTCTCTTCTCTCCAAAGGTCTCTTTAATTTTCCTGTAGGCAGTATGTATCTTACCCCTTCTTTATTTATGTATAATAAAAACAGCCTCGTACACTGCGCTGCTGTAACTCCTCACCGGATAGCGATATCGCATGTACTTATACATAGGCCCCTTCAAAGTAGTAACAGAACGATCTACTGATAACTTTCCTGTTGCCGTGGTTGTTCCAACACCAACTACGAGAGTCGCCTGTATTTCTTCGTAAACGACAGACAGTATTCGTGTAAATTTCTACAAAGGGAATAGAGAGATTGGAGAAAACGCAGCAGTACCTCATTTGGTAAGAGCAAACCACCGCTAACATACATAAAAAGATATATAAGTGGACTATTGCTACTACATCAGAGGAATTTGCGAAATGTGTACATAATGACATACACAGCCTAACTAAAAAAGAAACGCACGCAGAACATAAGGACGGAAGTCAGCATAACCATTAGCAGGGTTGTAAATGGTTCGAGTTACAATTCGCTGTGACAGGTAGAACTAGAAACAGTGTGCAACAGTGTTGTGTTCAGCAATGTCACCAGGTCTCCTTGAGTATATAAGAGGCGTAAACAGCGTCAGATGTTAAGCAAACACTACGAAGGGCACGGAGATCCCACGTACTCGTTTGAGTCAGCTTTATCAGCACCTGGCAGTCTGAAATGGAGCTTTATTGTAAAATCACCATTTGGACGACTGGTCGCGTCGTTCAATATCCAGATCCGTGGGGCTGTCGAATGTAACACTCGTCCAATGTAGCACTGCATGGGGCAAGCGTACTCGTCAAGGTTCCGCTCCACCACGCCTGACCACCACAAGAAGGGATGGCATTTCATAACCTCTTCACATCTGCGTCCGCCATCCAAGAACAGGCAGCCGTTAACGCAACACAAATGGCAACGTTTGGAGTGGTACCGTGACCGGGAATGGCAATGAAGTTCAGTCACATTGCGTTCAGCGATGAATCGTTGTTTCGTACTATCCCGTTTGAGCATCGTCGGTGAGTATTGGTGGCGATCTGCGGAGAGCTCCCATTCATCTAATGTTTTGGAGAGACACAGCCAAGGTATATAAAAAAGGTTGTAGGTCATTCCTGCCCCGGCGACCAAAAAATTTCTAGACGCCTTTGCGCGCTGTGCGTTCCAGGACCTGTGCAACCAGCGTAACACGGAATTCGTAGTTTAGATCCAAGGAAAATAACTCGTTTCGTGTCAGTATTAGCTGGGTTACTGTAATTACTCCGAGACACATGGCATTAACTTTGCTGGAAAGACGACACATGATATTTATCATGAGACACGTTTGCAGAGAAATTCAGGAAAAGTAACACAAAAACACATACGTAAACACTAACGCCACCACACAGCCCAATGTGACCGTGCAATTTAAGCAAAAATCTCCATCTTTATTTGTAAGGTTACTTCTTAATTTAATTTTAACTGCTTCCTTAATACCACTACTCCAATGGCTGGAAGTGCATGCCAGAATCGCCGTGTCGTTATATTCCATAAGAGTTACCGGTGTCAACAAAATGTTCTGCAATAGCCCTTTGCTCGGCTGTTGTAAGTGTGTATGAGACACTCATACTCAGTACTACGGTCCTAAACGGAGTTGATAGTCTGACCAATGTATGACATGCCACAACTGCAACGAATACGATACACACACTTGTTACGCAAAGCAAGACCATCCTTAAGAGAACCTAAAAGGACCCTAACCTTAGATGAAGGTAGGAAACCGTATTTCGCATCATACTTCTACAAAATGCGACTAATCGTGTCGGACACGCTCCCGACGTAAGACAGGACACTCAATATGTAGCTACAATTCGAGCAACCGTTCTCAAGGTACATTCTACTCGCGTAGTCAAAAACATTCAAAAATGCGTCCAGTCGTGTCGGAATGGATAACTAGTGCTCCTGTATAGTTTTCAATGGAATTTTATACTAATATGTCTGCAAAATAATGGCAGGATCAAGAAACTATGATGGAGAAGTATAGCGATCAAGCACTTTTCTTTCCAAAGTAGACCACAAAGGCTGACTAATATTGAAACTTGGTAACTAGTGGACAGAGATGACGCAACAGTTCACCCTAGTGCTCACAAAACCAGTCGTGGACGATGCGAGCTGCGTATACAGAAGCCTTGGGTTGGACCACAGCGCCACCAACAAACATCGGACCATAGGATGTAACTGATCAGCCGAATTGGTTACACAATCCTTGGTTTGTTTTGAAGAAAAACGCCCGTTCGTTTAGTAAGCCAGTCAATGAGGCCGTAGCTCTCGGCTGATATAGGGTGTTTGAAAAAGAACTCCCTAGTTTTACTGTGTCCTAGAATCTGTATAAAGTGACATACGCTATTCTAGTTATTGGTGTTTGATTCATCATCTCTTCAAGTTTGGCTCCCCTGCAGTTGACCGGTCGGCTTGATCTCGAGACGGCACTGGTGCTGTTTTTTCCCCTCTGTTCCCTCAGTTCAGTCCAGCCGCGCGTGCAGTTCAGAGCAACTCAGCAACAATGTGTACTCCGTAACCGAAAGCGCAGCGTGTCATTTGGCTTAGTGAGTTATAACAGTGCAACCTAATTTTTTTACTTCAGTATGGTGGTGAACCACCTACAGCAAAAACTATCCGTCATTGGCTTAAGTCTTTCAAGCAGACCGGTAGTTGTTTTAAAAGCAAAATCACCAAGTAGACCGAGAACTTCTGAAGATGTGTTGAACAGATCCGTGTTTCGTTCGTTCGGAGCCCGAAGAAGTCACTGGCCAGACGTAGTTTACAATTAGGAGTGCCTTGAGGTATGTGTATGACGATGTGCGTAAAAAACGTAATGTGTACTACAAATTGGATAGGCAGGGCTGGCCCACTACCTTCGCCACCACGAAGCCCAGGCCTAACCCCACTGGACGTTTTATTTTGGGACCACAAAAAAAAAAGGTTGTCTACAGTGAAAAGATCAGACATCAGTCATTTACGGGAAAGAATGGTCGCGGCGGTTAGGACAGTTACACCTGAAATGTTGGTGGATATGTGGCGAGAAGTGAAATATCGTCCGGACGTGTGCACGGCAACAAATGAATCCAACGTTGAAGTCTACTAACATTAAATAAAACTTGAAGGAATTCTCCTTGATGATATGTACTCACTGATGTAATTCTTCATTATTTCGTGCGTGTTTTCTGCTTAAGAGTCAGCGTCCACTGGTGGCACATCAGGAGCGGAGCAAACCACATATCTAGAATTCTGCCTGCTTTTATGGTTCATTCTTCAGTAGTCTTGCTAGGATGGTTAGGATGTTCGCATCCTGTATGTTGATGCAGGAAGAGCTGGTCGCAGTTCGCGAACAGCTGAATGCGCTTTTGGCTACGGTCAGTCACCTTCAGGTTGCTCCCTCGGAGTGTAGCGGTGACAGAGAATCTGGCGCGTCACATGGAGCATTTCAGGTGTCGCTTGTTTTGTCCAGGGGCTCTGATTAAGAGGCATCTCTTGGCTTACCCGACGCTGTGGATGCGCCCTCACAGCAGGATGAGTGGTGGGTGGTAATGAGTTCGCGTCGCTCAAGGAGAGAGCGAATGTGGAGACTGGCCGCCTGGCCTCGCTCTATGAGTGTACAGTTGGTCGCCCCTTCAGCAGGGTCAGAGCAGGCACACGCAGGGGAGAGATTTATTAGTTACCGAGAGCTCCAGCGTTAGGACCGTTATGCAGTCCCTTAGGCAGATGGCGTTCAGGGCAGGAAAGAAAGACAATGTGCTTGCATTCGGTATGTCTGCCGGGGGTCTCAGCCTGGATGTGGAGGTAGCTTTGCCTGCGGCTAGAGCGTGTATGGTGCAGTCATCTGCATGTTGTGGCTCAGGTCGGCACCAACGACGCCTGTCGCATGGGTTCCGAGGCCATCCTAAGTTCATACAGGCGGCTGGCGGAGGTGGTGAAGACTGCTCGCCTCGCGCGTGAGATGCAAACAGAGATCGCAACTTGCAGCCTCGTTCCAGAGTTGATTGGGATACTTTGGTTTGGAGCCGAGTGCGGGACCTCAACCAAAGGCTTCGTCAACTCTGTGATGGTCTTAGCTGCAGATTTCTAGACCTGCGTTATCGTGTGGGGTTTGTAGAATTCCCCTTGATAGGTCAGGGGTGCACTACACAATAGTTTGATGTGCTCTGATGAAAACTCGCCAGTCGATACGCAGCAACGGAAGTCAGAAGCCGTTCAGAGTAAAGACAATTCGACTGCCAAAGTTTTATCAGTAACTGACGAAGTATTCGTAACAAAGTTCGCGAATTTACTGCGCTCCAGGAGAGCTCTCGCGCTCGAATTATTCTTGGCCCGAGAGCTGGCTGAAACCCGAAGTAGAAAGCTCTGAGATATTTAGCGAGTCGTGGAACGTATATCGGAAAGACAAGACTAGAGGCCACAGGAGGGGGAGCCTTCATTGCAGTTGACAAAAATATTGTCTCTATTGAGGTCGAAGTTGAGTGTGGCAGTGAAGTCATCTGGATGCGTATATCAGGTGTAGGTCAAACAACGCTAAGTCTTGGATTTTTTTACCGACCACCCAATTTTGCCATGACAGTCATAGAGACACTGTAAGAAAGTATATGGTCAATAGCGCTTCAATACTCAGATCGTGCAATACTAGTTGGAGGTGACTTTAACCTACCGAGTATAGACTGGGTTGTCTATGGATTCATTGCGGGAGGTATAGACAGACACTTGTGCGAAATACTTTTGAGCACGTTTTCTGAAAACTGTTTCGAGCAGCTAGATTGGCAGCCCACACGCAATGGAAATATCTTAGACCCTTTAGCTACAAATAGGCCGGGTCTTATCGACAGAGTCAGTATACGAACGAAGATTAGCGATCATTATGTCATTATAGCAACAAGGGCTGCGAATGTTAATAACTCAGTCAAGAAGGATAGCCGAGTGTTTCTGCTAAATACAGCAGATAAGCAGTTGTTAGCATCTCATTTAGGCAGTGAATTGACATCACTTAGCTCAAGTATGATGGACGTAGAGGAATTATGGACAAAGTTTGAGCAAATTGTAAACCGTGGTTTTGCGAGTTATGTGACTAGTACGTGGATATACACTCCTGGAAATTGAAATAAGAACACCGTGAATTCATTGTCCCAGGAAGGGGAAACTTTATTGACACATTCCTGGGGTCAGATACATCACATGATCACACTGACAGAACCACAGGCACATAGACACAGGCAACAGAGCATGCACAATGTCGGCACTAGTACAGTATATATCCACCTTTCGCAGCAATGCAGGCTGCTATTCTCCCATGGAGACGATCGTAGAGATGCTGGATGTAGTCCTGTGGAACGGCTTGCCATGCCATTTCCACCTGGCGCCTCAGTTGGACCAGCGTTCGTGCTGGACGTGCAGACCGCGTGAGACGACGCTTCATCCAGTCCCAAACATGCTCAATGGGGGACAGATCCGGAGATCTTGCTGGCCAGGGTAGTTGACTTACACCTTCTAGAGCACGTTGGGTGGCACGGGATACATGCGGACGTGCATTGTCCTGTTGGAACAGCAAGTTCCCTTGCCGGTCTAGGAATGGTAGAACGATGGGTTCGATGACGGTTTGGGTGTACCGTGCACTATTCAGTGTCCCCTCGACGATCACCAGTGGTGTACGGCCAGTGTAGGAGATCGCTCCCCACACCATGATGCCGGGTGTTGGCCCTGTGTGCCTCGGTCGTATGCAGTCCTGATTGTGGCGCTCACCTGCACGGCGCCAAACACGCATACGACCATCGTTGGCACCAAGGCAGAAGCGACTCTCATCGCTGAAGACGACACGTCTCCATTCGTCCCTCCATTCACGCCTGTCGCGACACCACTGGAGGCGGGCTGCACGATGTTGGGGCGTGAGCGGAAGACGGCCTAACGGTGTGCGGGACCGTAGCCCAGCTTCATGGAGACGGTTGCGAATGGTCCTCGCCGATACCCCAGGAGCAACAGTGTCCCTAATTTGCTGGGAAGTGGCGGTGCGGTCCCCTACGGCACTGCGTAGGATCCTACGGTCTTGGCGTGCATCCGTGCGTCGCTGCGGTCCGGTCCCAGGTCGACGGGCACGTGCACCTTCCGCCGACCACTGGCGACAACATCGATGTACTGTGGAGACCTCACGCCCCACGTGTTGAGCAATTCGGCGGTACGTCCACCCGGCCTCCCGCATGCCCACTATACGCCCTCGCTCAAAGTCCGTCAACTGCACATACGGTTCACGTCCACGCTGTCGCGGCATGCTACCAGTGTTAAAGACTGCGATGGAGCTCCGTATGCCACGGCAAACTGGCTGACACTGACGGCGGCGGTGCACAAATGCTGCGCAGCTAGCGCCATTCGACGGCCAACACCGCGGTTCCTGGTGTGTCCGCTGTGCCGTGCGTGTGATCATTGCTTGTACAGCCCTCTCGCAGTGTCCGGAGCAAGTATGGTGGGTCTGACACACCGGTGTCAATGTGTTCTTTTTTCCATTTCCAGGAGTGTAGGTTGGAAAAGACGGGAGCAAGTATGGTGGGTCTGACACACCGGTGTCAATGTGTTCTTTTTTCCATTTCCAGGAGTGTAGGTTGGAAAAGACGCACCATGGTTTAACAGCGAAATTCGGACGATTATGAGCAAGCAGAGACTGTTGCACTCTCAGTTCAAAAAAAGAACGCACAACTCACGACAAGCAAAGGTTAGTAGAGATTAGTTCGTCTGTGAAAATATCTATGCGTGAAGCATCAAAAACCTGCCACCGTCACACCTTAGCAAAATATGTTACATACAGCCCGAGAAAATTCTGGTCCTAAGAAAAATCGCTAATCGGCTTCGTTGGTAGTTGACGACACCGTTAACATACGAGAATCGAACAAACATACCGTCATTTGACCAACATACAGACTCTCGTATGGACTACATAGTAAAAAGCATCCCCGGCGTAGAGAAACAACCGAAAGACTTGAAAGCAAATAAATCACCAGGTCCGGAAGCTAAATTCCATTTCGGTTTTACAAAGAATACTCTATGGCACTGGCCCTTACCTAGTTTGCATTCATCGTAAATCTTCCGCCCAGTACAAAGTCTCGAGCGACCTGAAAAAAGTGCAGGTGATTCCAGTATATAAGGAAGGGTAAAAAACGGACCCGCATAGTAACAGACCAATATCCCTAACTTAAGTTTGTTGCATAATCCTTCAAGAGATTCTCAGTTCGAATACAATAAACTTTATTGAGAGTGAAAAGCATGGTTTTACAACGCATCGTTCGTGCGGAACTCAGCTCGTCCTTTTCTCACATGATATACACCGATTTATGATGAACGGTAACAGGCACATTCCATATTCCTACATTTCCGGAAAACATCTGACAGGGTGTCACATTGCAGGTTGTTATCGAAAGTAAGAATATATGGAATAAGTTCACAGATATGTGAGTGGCTCGAAGACTTCATAAGTCTAGTGTTCATCGCAAACAAGGGTACTCATGAGTGCCCGAGGGACGTGAGATGGTCAGCTGTTGTTCTCTATACATGGTATACATAAAGTCCGGGAACATTTTCAATTATTTATTGTACAAGGACTAAACATTGTACAGATGTCATACATATTGCATTTTGAAGGGAAACTCTGAAAGGGTTTTTTTTTCATTATTACTATTTTTTACAAACATTCTATATGCGAACCGTGAGTGACAAGGCAGACGTCAATACGGTAATCGAATTCTTGCCATACCCGCCCCAGCGTGTGGTAGTCGCTTCCCATATTCTCTGCCGGAGCTCTGCTAAATTACATGGTAGAAGCAGTACATACACCAGATCTTTAATGCGACCCCACAGAAAAAAGTCACATGAAGTGAGATCCGGTGATCGGGAAGGCCATTTCATGAAACAGCTGTCCCCGCACCTGAACTCGCCATGTTTTCGACTAGCGCTAACTACCGGCAAATTACCAAACAACTTTCAGGCTTTCTCTTCAAAATAACATATGTGTGGTATCTGTACAATGTTTGGTTCGTGTGCAATAAATAATTGAAAGTGTTCCCGGACTTTATGAACACCCTGTATAGATAAATCACTTGACAGACAGGGTGGGCAGCACACACTGTTTGTTTGTTGATGCTGTGCTGTACGGTACGGTAAGTTACCGAAATTAAGTTACTGGAGAAAGATACAAGACGAATTAGACAAAATGTCTAGTTGCCGTGATGAATAGCTGCTACTTCTAAATGCGGAAAAATTGAAGTTAATGCGCAAAAGTAAGAAAAACAAGCCTCCAACTTTCGGATACAGCACTAGTAGTGTCCTGCAATCAAGTCGTTTAAATATTTGGGCCTAAAGTTGCAAAGCGATATGAAACGGAACTAGCATGTTAGAACTGTGGTATCGAAGATGAATGGTCAACCTCGGTATATTGCGAATGTTTTAGGAACGTGTGATTCACCTGCAAAGGTTACCGCATACAGGACGCTCGAGCGACCTATTCTTGAGTACGGCTCGAGCTTTTGGGATTCCAGGTCTCACCGAAGGAAGACATCGGAAAGCAGGTTGCGAGATTTGTTAACGGTACGTTCGAACAAGACGTCGATACTTTGGGCACTCAAATGGGAATCCCTAGAGGGAAGACGACTTTCTGTTCGAGAAACACTATTGACAAAATTTAGAGAACCGGCATTTGAAGCCAACAGACGAACGATTAGCCATGGGGTCCATGGAATAACACGATAGGGCTGCCCAGATCATCACTGAACCCCCGCCATGTTTCACTCTTGGAACAAAAATTCGCTTTGACACAGCGTTTGCAACACTGGAGAGTGGGTTCGGAATGCCACGTCACCCGGCAATTCCCTGTTTATGTAGCAGATACTAAATTCCATTGAAAACTAAACCGGGGCACTACTTATCCACTCCGAGAAGGCTGGACGCAATTCTGAATGTCAACAGTTTTGCTACACTGAAATAATTTTAAAAAATTTTAACGTGACTAACTTCAAAGTTTGTGTAACTCATCACATTTTTTAAAATATTTTAAATACTTTATGAATACATAAATACGAATTACTTGTTTAATCAGAAGATTTTAACCATCTTTAGCGAGTTCTGAAATCTGACACATACAGAAGATCGTAGTATTGCATACCTTCGATCAGATCGAATTAAATACGAAACACATTTGTGCTTTTCACTTGGAAACAGTTAACGACTTGGGTCTGTCATCATCTCTGTTTACGTAAATCAATGTGGGCGTCATAAACAACAACTTTCTGGTGCCCCATGCCATTAAGATGAGATAACTGTCATGTTCAAAAATCTCACAACAGAAGGTTTCGGATTTACTCACGTGACGGATTCATATTGTTGAGGGCAACAGTGGACAAATTTTGAATTTTAACACACCACATACCTGGTTGGCAATCTCCCAGCGTAACATAGTAAACTGCAGTATACCACAAAATATTGGTTGCCAAGAAACCACCGCACAACGCCTAGAGATTTCGTACTTGGGAGTACAGTTTAACATAACACGTAATAAACTGTGTCATGTCATTTAGACGGGCAAAGGTTTTGCATAGCAAATGTTTCGGGTACTCAGTTTGAACATGAAGCACTCAAGAACTGGAAATTTTACTTCCAACATTCCACGTGAAATTAAGTTCCTCCACTTACAACGGGTTCGGAGATGATCTATAATTCTACCACTATACTGACCTATCAAACGTACTGAGCTATCATCCTATTTCAGACTATCATTTTACAATGCTGTACCGCGATGAAATTTAAATAACCGAAAAACATCCAGTTTTCTGTTTAACAAATCAGTATGGTGTCAGTAGAAATTGAAGGAATTGGGTTAAACGTCTCGTCGAGGTCGAGGTCATTGGAAACAAGAGCACAAGCTCGGACTGTTTCAAGGGCGGAGAAGGAAATCGGCCTTTCCCTTTCGATTTAAAGCAGGGGTCCCCAAACTATTTTGGACAAGTGACCCTTTTTCCAAAATGAACTGTTACCTCAGACCCTCATGGCCAAATTACCTACTTTTAAGATCAACCCGCTTTATTCATAATGGTCCGCTAACTTAAAACAGCTGCTACAGAGTGTTATTTTTTATTCTGACTTAGGTCAATAGAAGAAGACAGAGTGAGAATTAGCAATGCTTTAAGTTAGCGGACTATTATGAATAAGGTGGCCTATCTTTAGTTTTTTCCTATCTTGAAAGTTTTAAATAAGAACTTGTGTTAATTTAATAGGGGTCGATTTTTAGACCTCGTCGACCCCCAAAATCAGTTTTCGTTTATGTCGACCCCTAGGAAACCATTATCGACCCCTAGGGGTCGATATCGACCACTTTGAGAATCTCTGATTTAAAGAAATCATGGATAACCTAAATGTGGATGGCTGAGCGTGGATTTGATCCGTCGTCCTCCCAAACGTGAGTTCATTGTGCTAACCACTGCGCCAGCTCACTTAGTAAGGAAGATGAGCTCTAACGAAATACAGTACAATAATAATGTAAGCTCCTACCGCATGCAACACACATATAATAAGGGATTCCTGAATTATGGTTACTAAAATGTGACTACAAAATTGTAGGTGAATCATCGCGTAGCCCTCTTGCGTATGCCTAGGGGACTAGGCAGTCTACAGTGCTTTCTAAAAGAGTAGGAGAAATGGCAACAAAACGATTATTTACTTTGGTGCGTTGAATGTATGAGACTGGCTTTGTACCAACAGGATTTCGGAAAAGTTTCATCCACACAATTCCGAGGAGAGCAACACCCGAAAAGTGGGAGAATTATCGCACAATCGGCTTAACAGCTCATGCATCCAAGTTGCTGAATGAATAACACACAGAAGAATGGAAAAGAAAATTGAGGCCCTGTTAGATGACGATCAGTTTGGCCTTGGGAAAGGTAAAAGCAACCAAGAGGCAGTTCTCACGTTGCGTTTGATAACTGAAGCAAGACTGAAGAAAAATCAAGACACGTTCATAGGATCTGTCGACCTGGAAAAAGTGTACGGCAGTGTCAAATGGTGCACAATGTTCAGAATTCTGAGAAAAACACGGGTAAGCTATAGGGAAAGACGACGGGTAATATACAAGAACCAAGAGAGAACAATAAGCGTGGAAGACCAAGAACGAAGTGCTCGGATTAAAAAGGGTGTAAGACAGGGCTGTAGTCTTTCGCCTCTACTGCTCGATCTGTACATCGAAGAAGCAATGACGGAAGTAAATAGAAGACTCATGTGTGAGATTAAAATCCAAGGTAAAATGATACCAATGGTTGCTATCCTCGGTGAAAGTGAAGAATTACAAGATCTGCTGAATGGAATGAACGGTCTATTGAGTACATAATACGGATTGAGACTAAATCGAAGAAAGACGAAAGTAATGAGAAGTAGCAGAAATGAAAACAGGGAGAAACTTCAGGATTGGGAATCACGAAGTTAAGGAATTTTGCTACCGAGGCAGCAAACCAAGCCAGCTGGATGGAGCAACGAGGGCATGAAAAGTAAATTAGCACTGGAAAAAAGGGCATTCCTGGGAAACAGAAGTCTACTAGTATCAAACATAGGCTCTAATTTAAGAAAGAAATTTCTGAGAATGTACGTATGAAGCACAGTATTGTACTGTTGTGAAACATGGACTGTGGAAAAACCAGAACTGCAGAGAATCGAATCATTTCAGATATGGTGCTACAGACGAATGTTGAAAATTAGGTGGTCTGATTAGGTACGAAAAGAAGTGGTTCTTCACAGAATCGGCAAGCAAAGGAATATATGTAAAACACCGACGAGATGAAGGGACATAATGATAGGCCACCTGTCGAAACATCAGTTAACTTCCACGGTACTAGAGGGGAAACTGTTGTGGGTGTAAAAAAAAGACCACGTTACTACCCATTTATAACAGCGAAAACTGATCTAATTTTTGTGCTTTCTTCATAATGTGTGATATATGCTGGAGAAAGTACTATGTTTCTCTATCCGTTTCGCAACATGGGCTCTCAGAATTCTGTAAGGTTCTCTATGGTGCACAATGACAATTTCTCCCAATGCACTTTGTTGACCATCGCAGTCACGCCGACTTAAAGACGTCTTACAGTTGAGTGACTTCTTTGAAACCAACCATTACTAGGGTCCCATGCATACGAGCAGTAGTAAAAAATGAGTCGGAAGACAATAACTCTGCCATCCCCACTGCTCGATTTAAGTAGTCGCTCTAAATTAAATGGATTCGGACAGATACTCCTAGATTCTTGAAGGTGATGACAGGTCACTGATCGCGTAATCGAACGGTATCAAATTTTTCCTCAATTTACGCGCATTACATCCTTCCACCGGTAGTGACCGTCTGAAACTCTCTCCGCATTTAGTAAGAATCTAAACATTTTCAAACTCTATACCTTCTCCGAAAACAACTGCGTCGTCTACTACCCTCAAAACTTAAGAACAAAACAGATAAAGCGACATAACATAATAATTACTTGGTGGAAATGAATGAAACTGCGCGACCATGTTGCCAGAGTTGCACAGGATGTTGGCCGTCATACGGTAAGAAGTCTGCGTGACTATAGTACCGAATGACGTTGGTCTCGCAGCAAGAAGGAACGGGAAAAGACAGTGCGTGTGTCAATCAGTAAGCAGGTACATTTGCATGACTTCACACGGGGCAGAGTCATCGGGGCACTGGAAGATGGGTGATGTGTGTAGCACAGGAGTTTCGAACTGCTCACAGCATCGTTTTACGTGCGTGGGGGAGCGTTCCGGAACACACAGGCACTGCTGCCCAAAGGCGAGGTGGCTTTCGACCATGGGCAAATACAGCAGCAAATGACCGCTACATTACCTAACAGCCAAGTGGCACCCATATCAAATGGTGGGTGCAATAACAACCACATTTAACGGGATTGTTTGGCACGCAATTACAACACGCTTCACAGTGGCACGGCGACTGCATGGGAGTGGTCTGTTTGTCCGACGAGCAGTGTATTGTATTCCCGTTGACACCGTCACATCGGCGGTTACCTTTGCGTCGCTGCCCAGGGCATAGAGACTGGACCCGCAAGAAGTGGAGTCACATGCTCTTATCGGATGAGAGCCTGTTCATTCTGAGTAGCGACTATGGCTCTTATATGATGAGAGGGGGAGAGGGGGGGGGGGGGCGTAATGCTTCCAGAGCATTGTCAAGCATGATTGTTTTGGTGGACCAAATGTTATGGTGTCGGGAGGTATTTGTTGCATGGTCCTATTGACCTCCGTGTCTTTGAACAATTGGCGTCCGTGTCTTTGAACACGGCGCACCCACAAGTCATCGTTAGTACGACACTAGCCCTTCCACATGTGCGCCTTTCCAGGAGTGAATTCGCCCTAGACTTCAGTTTTATGGATGGGGAAAAGCGAATGCATGGAACTGCGGAAGTGGACCAGCTCTCGAACGAGGATATTTGGTGAACGGACTGGCTTGCCCATTCCCCCATCCTATTTTAGCACGTCTAAATGCACCATGGCCGTCTAGCAGGTGTGAACCGCGCTGATGGAGGAATTGAACGTTCTCCCAGAACTCCTTACCAAACTTGTGGCCGGTATGGGAGCACGTTGCAGGGCATGCACTGCTGTCCGCGATGATCGCACATCATATTAACCATGTCTTGCCCTTTGTGATATCCTGGGAACAATCACAAATCTTACTGACTTTAATGTAATTTCTCTTTGATAAAAGTGTCATTTCAGTTGCTTCATTGCGTATTTCTTTCAGTTACCTTTTTTACTACATTGTAGCAACTTTTTCTGTGTACGGACTAACGTTCATTAAGCTATATTACTTAGCAGTAACACGTGATACAAAAGTTACTTTCATCCTTATGTTTCTTACATCACTGTACACACGGTGAACAGCAGTGGCGCCACAAAACAGCCTTGAGGATGACCGAGATCTACAGTCCGTTTATTGGGCAACCTTCAATCCCAGCCTACATGTACATCATATTCCGCAAATCAGTTAATCGTGTGTGGCGAAGAGTACTTTTCAACCTATAACTGAACCCTCCAACGCTGTTTCACGTGCGAAAAGCGCGTCGGAAAAATTGTTGTCGGTAAGCCTCTGTATTGGCACTAATTTCTTGAATTTTCTCTCGAGGTCGTGACGCGAGACGTATGCGAGGGGGGAAGTAATATGTTGTCAGCCTCTTCCTGGAAAGTGCTCTTTCGAAATTTCAATAGTAAATCTCTCCGTGATACACAACGCCTCTCTTGTAACGTCGGCCAATGTAGTTTGTCGAGCATCTCCATAACACACTCGCGCCGGCTAAACGATCCCGTGACGAAAAGCGCCGCTCTTCGTTGGATTTTCTCTATCTCTTCTATCAGTTCTACCTTGTAAGCATCCCACATAGATGAAACAATACTCAAGAATAACAAGCGGTTTATAAGCTACTTGCTTTGAGGATGAGTTACATTTCCTTAAGATTCCTCCTGTAATCTATTCGGGTATATCGTGTGTATGTATTCTGTTTACTAGGCGACGGTCCGGAAAATTGTCAAAGGCTTTCTGCAAGTCAAGAAACACGACCTTTTCGTTAGCTCTGCTATCTATTTCCTTCGTATCTCTTGAACTAACCTGAGCCAACTGAGTTTCACACGATCAGTGACTCCAAATTAGTTGGGAGAGACCACGAAATGAATGAATTACTCGTTGTTTGATGAAGAAAAGTCCTATGGAGCTCGGATGGATTGTGACTGGCATTCGCTAACAGTTACATTCGTAGGCTGATTGCAGCTGCTTGGTAATTGCTAAATTATGTTCGGTGTCACCGCTTCGTAGCATCTAAAACTGCGCGAAAGGGAAGAGGACATCAATATACTCATAGGCAGCAAGGTGATCGGCGATTTCTCGCCCAAAATAAGGGTGGTGACCTGAGAACGGATCCACAGAGGCCAATCAGGCGCACATACACACACATTAATCGCTCGTTTCTTACATATTACCATCAGCGAAATCACCTCGCTTGATGCCAGGATGATTCACGCCATTTCGTAGAAGGGGTATGCGTATTTAGCGTTTAGCTTATGAAAGAAACGGAGGAAGATGGGTTTTAACGTTCCGTCGACATCGAGGTCTGGAGCAAAAGCTCCGATTGCATCAAGGGTGGAGAAGGAAATCGACCACGCCCTTTCAAAGGAACCATCACGACATTTGCCTGGAGCGACGGCCGGCTGGATAGCCGGCGCGGGTTTGAACAGTCGTCCCCCAGTGCGCTAGCCCAGTGTGATAACTACTTTGCCACCTCGCACAGTTTTTATGCTTTGAAAGTATAGTGCACTATGTACAAATGGTTCCATACATGTGGGATGGGCATGTTAACATTACACCAACGTGTATCTGTGACATCTCAGTGAAGGGTGTATCCGACAACGTAGGACTACTGGTCCAACAGCGATAGCCAACAGCACAAATAGATAGTGATTCGAAGAACAGGGCGAAGACTTATCAAAAACCTGAGTGATACGTAAATATCTCACGGATGTACACTGGTCACTTGCGAAACGGCACATCCAGTCCCGTATCGCAAGGCATGTATGTCTACTTTTCACTGCCACACCCAGACAGTTAACAGAGAATAAGACAGTACATAGCAATATCTAGACAGTAAATTAAGACGACCAGTGTTTCGTTACTGACACCCTCCAGAAACCCAACAACAGCAGCAGCAGAAGCGACATCTACACTCATTCTCCGCAAGCCTCTTACAGTGTATGTCTCTGGGACAGGAGTCGTGTGCCTGGCAGACAGTGAAAGCCGTGTCGGGCACGGGGAACAGGGCCGCAGTAGCAGTAGCAGCGGCGCGGCTGCAGCCCCGGGCCGGGCGTTGCCATGGCAGCGAGCTCCCGCCGGGCCCGCCCGGGTCACCACCCACCCCACCCCATCCCACAACGCCACGCGCCACTGAGTCCCTGCCGCAGCGCTGTGCTGTGCCTGCAACAATTACCAAGCAGGCTAGGTTGCGTGCTTGCCACTCTCCAACGGACAATACTGCACTTCACGCACTAACCGCCCGCAGTTAAATGTTACTGTTGTGTGCTGTGATAGCACTACCCCGTAAAGTCGAGTTCGCTTGATCCGTCTGCGAAATTTATTAATAAGTATTTGATGTCACTTAGCTTTTACATAGTGTTTGGGCCCATTAGTTTATCCAACGTCATATCTAGCTAACTTTATGACACGGCGACTCTTCCTAATCTACATACATTCCCCAACAGCAGGGAACGTACTGGTTAACAACATGATGAATGCAAGAAACCAATCTTATACTGAGAAGTGTCATGATCAAGAATGTCTGTATTATCTGATGGATAAAAAAATGAAAAGGTGTAGAGATACAAAATTCACTTGGCAAAACACACACACATACACATACACACACACACACACACAGTCTTCTTTGCCTTAGTTAACCGTTATGTGTTAAAGTTTAAATAATCTAAACAAAAGCAGCACACATCGACTGTGACGCATTCTTTGTGACTCGTGTAGCATCGAGAGAATAAGTTAATCTGAAAACACAAGTAAGATGATAGATTCACTGGAAGCGTGAAGGACGCCACTCCCAACATTAACTGTTTCAACACGTAAAATTAACTGTTTCAACATGTAAGCTCAAGCGCATATTGTTATAATAATGTATTTTCATGGAACTACCCAGAAAACTGAAACCCATTTGTATACATACTATCATTAGAGTACTGCCTCTTGCTCAGTATCTGAACGATTAACAATCTATGAAATGTGGTCCCTTTTCGCTCTGAGACTTATCTCATATTCATCTGCACAACGTTCTACAAAGAATGCCATATGTTTATTATGTCCCAATCTCCAATCCATTCCTGAAGTTTAGCGGCTACGTTATCAAAGGTGTGCACTTTTCACGCAGGCCCTAGAAGATACACCTTTACTCATCAACACAATGCATGAAAATGGAGACCTCAACGCACTGATATAGGGAGGGAGAGTTGTTCGAAAACTATTTGGAAAGTGATAGTTGTAGAATTTAATTAACAATGCTACCAACGCATCAAACCTACAGCGGGGTGTATTTTGCCCATGCGTCTGCTTACGGGTTAATGAAGGCGTTGTACAGCTTCGTTTAACACTGAAGTGTGTGCTACGCCTGAAAGCGAGTTACGACGCTTAATACACAATAATTAGATACATTAAAACAAACTGTGTGGCTATTACCAGTGAAGTTAACTCCAGTACACTGACGAAACACGATGACGTAGACAATTAAGTTTTTCTTTGCTTGTTGGTACGTGCAGTTCTGGCACACACTGAAATCCCTGCCAAAAAGTACCGTAGCGCTTGCCATTTTATTCTGGCTGCTCATGAAGCGTACTACGGTATTTATTGGCAAGGATTTTAATGTCTATCACAACTCAAAGCACGTACCAACCAACAAACAAAAATTTGCTGCTCATGAAGCGTACTATGGTATTTATTGGCAAGGATTTTAATGTCTATCACAACTCCAGGCACGTACCAACCAACAAACAAAAATTTATTTACGCAACATCAACTTTTTCGAAGCGATAATTAAAACTTGGCGATGAGGAACCTTAAATGCTGAAGCCTAATTCAGATATACTAACACTGATCCGTTCTCCACGCAGTAGACTAGTTGCTGCATCGCATGGGTTGTATAAAATCCTGTGTTTCTTTCTTTACATATGAAAATTCCTACGTGGGAGTATCAATGTGTAAGGGCAAATTCACATGTAAACGATTCTCTCGCATACATGTAAAAAAGACAATTCCAGAGCGCTTTCAAAATAGTGTATGCAAAATATGCTTTGGTTCGGCTGGCGACCCTCTAAGTTAGATGGCCAGTAGTGCACACAAGACGAAACCGGAGGGATGCTACTGTAACCTCGGTCCGCGCTCGCTGCGAGTCGGAAAAAGCTGCCCGCCGGTGTGTAGAAGATTTTCGAGGAATCGATCGAGGCCACGCGAAAGCTACGAGAGTGCCAGGGCACACGTGTGTGTATCTGTGTGTGTGTGTGTGTAATCAATTTGAATTCCGGAGGTGCGGCGAGCGCACCCGAGGCGGGCCGAGGCCTGTCGGGCGGCCGACCTGGGTTCCGCAGCCCGGCCCGGCCCTGCCGCCGCCGCCGCCGCCCACGACCGCGCCTCCTCGCCCTCACCCCTGCGCTGCCTGCGCCCTCGCAGCAGATCGATCCGCACGCCCCTCCCCCCTACCCGGCCCACACGTTTCCAAGACGACACCGCGAGCTGCCGCACACACGCAGCACCGCAGGCGAAAAAATAAAATGCCGCCGGCGCGCAGTGTTCGCAAATAGCCGAGTTCCCGCCGCCGAGGACGCACGGGCCGCCGCTACACTCTGTTTCCAAAGCATCGGGCATCTACTTCCGTGTTCCAAGGAAGCAAACGTGACGAGGACAGCGTTGATTCTTTTCAGCATACGAACTAACAACACACTTTCTGCCATGTCATCTACCAGTAGTATCTTTGCTATAGTGGTGCTCAACCTTTATGGGCCTGACACCTACTACATGCAGTTTAATCTGTTTAGAGATCTAATGACTTAAAAATCCGTAAAAGGTTTAAACACACTACAATAATTTGTCAGAGGCAACCTTCCACAGTCTGAAAGATGAGGATCACTCGGTTATCTTTCAGTATGTTCATCACTGAAAACGCTGCCTGACATGATTAAGCCGGACGAAGTGGCCATGCGGTTCTAGGCACTGCAGTCTGGAACCACGAGTGCGCTACGGTCGCAGGTTCGAATCCTGCCTCGGGTATGAATGTGTGTGATGTCCTTAGGTTAGTTAGGTTTAACTAGTTCTAAGTTCTAAGTTCTAAGGGACTAATGACCTCAGCAGTTGAGTCCCATAGTGCTCAGAGCCACTTGAACCATTTTTTGACATGATTAAATTGACAAAAAAGAACGATAACACATACGATTCCACTTTTAAAACGTTAGGGTACGTTTTTACACTCACTAATTTCCAAACGTTTATCTTTACTGTACCGAGACTTTACGGAGATGTCATTTTGAACTCAAACTATTCAATTTTTTTAAAACATTTTTACCCCTTTTCTATTGGAAAGTCAGCAGTTATAACAAATGTTTAATAATAAAACAGTTCCAACTGCATAAAGATGTTTGTTTATTTGCTGCTGACCAGTTTCGGCCAGCTTACTCTGTGAAAAGGGTAACATAAATGTACTTAGAGGAACGTAAACTACAAGCGCAATAAGGAACATAGTACGTCAACAAATACGTGAAAGAAAGAAAGAAGGCTACACCATTGGGAGTCTGCTGAAGCTGGCCAGGAGCAGGCGCCAGTCTAGGAAGCATATAACCACTGCTGCATCACATGTAATTTACATCGCTTAAATAGCGGAAGCTCCATCCATCGCTCCAGCATTACATCATTGTCAGGCAATAGCCATAAAACGCGTTAAATAAAGTCTAAATACGATTATTCGTGTACAATATTTACGTCCAGACCATAGGTATATCGAAAATACAAATAAACTTTATCAAAACATAATATACGACATGAAGATCGATACGTTCATATTCTTAATATTATGTACAACATTAGATGCGTGCCATTAATTAAGTCGAGTTTACAGTTACGTTTACAGCATCAAACAACCACAATGGAATAATACAAAAATAAATTGAAATATACCTTTGACGTTAACATCAAATGTTCACAATTGGAACTTAGACATATGTACGGTAATGATGATTAGGACATTGCGTCACCACTACTCTGGTGACAGCAAGAACATCAGTGGATCCTCATTAGCTTGTATTATTCCATTGATGTTCTTTAATGATTAACATAATTGGAAACTCTGGGGATGATTAATGCCTCACATCTAATGTTGAACATAATATTAAGAATATGAACATATGGATCTTCATACGATTTCCATGATTGTGGTAATATTTTTCTCGTCGCCTATACCTGACATATGATATGCACTTGTCCCTATGGAACCCACTAATGTTTTATATATGAATACTGGTTGCTTGTGACTCCTTTTAGTGATAAAAGACCACGTTATTTTTTACTATAATTGTGATAATTTCAATGTATAATAACTATTTCGATCTCTGATCGGTAGTAGTAACATATCGATTTTGACGATGGTGCCTTTATTACTGGCGAGCGAAAGATTGTAAGCCAATACCGATGTACCTTTGATGTGTAGTCTTAATATATCTACCTTCAGAATGTTACCATAGTTACTGATGGCGTCCCTGTTAAACATATTTGCTCAAGTTTGTTATACACGGGGCCTATAGAGGGGCACCATGTGTGTTCTTATCATTAACAGCTTCTTTTCTTTCTTTTTACTGAAGTTTATGTCTTACATTACGGTTTGTTTGGTTGGTTGGTTTAAATAATGGAGGAAGGGATCAAACAGCTAGGTCATCGGTCCCTTGTTCCTATGAAATTAATACCACAAGAGAAAGATGAAAACAAACGAGACGTACAGCACAATACCGAAAGGAAGGAAAAACCACAAGAACGACAGAAAGGCAACAAACACTACAAGGAACCAAAGAGGACAAGAAAACCACAGAGAGACGCTAGAAACAGGTAGAAGGGAGTGAAACTAGAAAGCAGATGACCATGGCTGGTTGACCACGAGAATAAAAAGGAGAATCCAGCCACTCTGCACACATTAAAAAGTCAGCCACTCTGAACACATTAAAACCTCCAGCCTTAAAGCACTAGGTTGGAGGACACAGAGGAACAAAGGACATGGGCTAAAACTTAGACATGATGATAAAACCCACCCTCACGTATAACATTATGGTTTGACAAAGCTTTCCCGTTACTCAGCTTTATATTATGGTTTGATAAAGTTTCTTTGTATTTTCGACATACGTATTGTCTGGACGTAAATATTGCACACAATTAATTAAATTTAGACTTCATTTAACGCGTTTTGTGGCTACTGGCTGACAATGATGTAATGCTGGAGCGGTGGGTGCAGCTTCCGCTATTTACGCGATGTAAATTACATGTAATACAGCAGTGCTGATATGCCTCCTAGACTGGCGCCTGCTCCTCGCCAGCTTCAGCAGACTCCCATTGGTATAGCTTTCTTTCTTTTTCTAACGTATTTGTTGATGTAGTATGTTCCTTCTTGCACTTGTAGTTTACGTTCCTCTAAGTGCATTCATGTTTCCCTTTTCACAGAGTACGTCATCTGATGACTAGAACAGTGGACGAAACCGAACAGAAGTAAATAAACATCTGGTTGGAACTGTTATTATATAGAAAATTATCAAATTATTACCTCTTCAGTGGTTCATGGTGTGGGTTCCTGTAGTCATGTCCTAGTTCATGAACCACGGGCAACGTATGAGTGGCCAAGTAAGTGGTCCCGACAGTCGTGATACCAGTTACTTTGGAATAAGGCTGGGCATCTCGGACATATTCTGAGTCGTGGTCACCTTTGTGTTCATACGGCAAAGACTACCAAATCCACCGGTTAGTCCCTCAGCCGTCAGGGGTAAAACCCAATGGGACTCGGGGCAAGTAAAGCTAGCAACCTGCTTCCCTGGTACTTTAAATATGATGCTGGCAACAATCAGAGCAAAATGCTCGGACCTTTGGAGGTGACGGAGTCCCACCTCTAACTCACAAACCAGGGACTCCTAAGATACGACTTGGCAAACAAATGGTAATGAGATGGGGAGCTATTAATATCAATGGGGGCTACTCTGGGAAGAAGGGAGAGCTGGCAGAGGCTGCAAGTAAGATGGGACTGGACGTTTTAGCTGTTAGTGACATTCGGGTAAGGGGTGAGAAAGAAGAGGAAGTGGGGGAATACAAGGTCTACCTGTCAGGAGTCAAAGCAGGAATAGCACAATGGGGTGTGGGGCTTTACATCAGGAAAGAAATGGAACCCAGCGTAGTTGCAATAAGGTATGTAAACGAGCGACTGATGTGGATAGATTTGACAGTGTCTAGCAAGAAAATTAGGATTGTGTCAGTATATTCGCATTGTGTAGGGACAGATCAAGATAAGATGGATAGTTTTTATGAGGCACTCAGTGATGTAGTTGTTAAGAGTAAAGGACAAGGACAGCGTTCTGCTCATGGGTGATTTTAACGCCAGGATTGGAAATCGAACAGAAGGGTATGAAAAGGTTATGGGTAAATTTGGAGAGGATATGGAGGCCAACAGGAACGGGAAACAACTCTTGGATTTCTGTGCCAGTATGGGCTTAGTAATCACAAACTCATTTTTTAAACATAAGAACATTCACCGGTATACTTGGGAAGGCAGGGGAACCAGATTTGTCATTGACTATATAACAACAGATCAGGAATTCAGGAAGGCTGTGAGGGACACACGTGTATTCAGGGGATTCTTTGATGACACTGATCATTATTTAATCTGCAGTGAAATACGGATTGTGAGGCCGAAAGTGCAGGAGGTCAGGTCCATATGTAGGAGGATAAGAGTGGAGAAACTTCAGGATAAGGAAATCAGGCACAAGTACATAACAGCGATCTCAGAAAGGTACCAGTTAGTTGAACGTAGTCAATTAGTCATTGGAAAAGGAATGGACAAGGTACAGGGACACAGTACTAGAAGGGGCTAAAGAATGTCTTGGAACAGTAGTGTGTAAAAGTAGGATGAAGCAAACAACTTGGTGGAATGACACAGTCTAGGCAGCCTGTAAAAGGAAAAAGAAGGCGTATCAAAAATGGCTGCATACTAGAACTCAGGTAGACAGAGAAAGTTATGTTGAAGAAAGAAACAAAGCCAAACAGATAATTGCAGCATCCAAGAAGAAATCTTGGGAATACTTTGGAAACAGGTTGGAGACTATGGGTCAAGCTGCTGGAAAACCATTCTGGAGTGTAATTAGCAGTCTTCGAAAGGGAGGTAAGAAGGAAATGACAAGTATTTTGGACAGGTCAGGAAAACTGCTGGTGAATCCTGTAGATGCCTTGGGCAGAAAGAGGGAATATTTTGAAGAGTTGCTCAATATAGGTGAAAATGCGATCAGTAACGTTTCAGACTTCGAAGTAGAATGGGATAGGAATGATGATGGAAATAGGATCACATTTGAGGAAGTGGAGAAAATGGTCAATAGATTGCAGTGCAATAAAGCAGCTGGGGTGGATGAAATTAAGTCGGAACTCATCAAATACAGTGCAATGTCAGGTCTTAAATGGCCACACAGGATAATTGAAATGGCCTGGGAGTCGGGACAGGTTCCACCAGACTGGACAAAAGCAGTATTCACGCCAATCATTAAATATGGAAACAGAAAAGATTGTAACAACTACAGAGGTATCTCTTTAATCAGCGTTGTGCGTAAAATCTTCTCAGGTATTGTTGAAAGGAAAGTGCGAGTATTAGTTGAGAACCAATTGGATGAAAATCAGTGTGGGTTTAGGCCTCTTAGAGGTTGTCAGTCAGGACCAGATCTTTAGCTTACGGCAAATAATGGAGAAGTGTTATGAGTGGAACAGGGAATTGTATCTATGCTTTATAGATCTAGAAAAGGCATATGACCGGGTTCCTAGGAGGAAGTTATTGTCTGCTCTACGAGATTATGGAATAGGAGGCAAACTTTTGCAAGCAATTATAGGTCTTTAATGGATAGTCAGGCAGCAGTTAGAGTTGACGGTAAATTGAGTTCATGGTTCAGAGTAGTTTCATGGGGTAAGACAAGGCTGCAACCTGTCTCCACTGTTGTTCATATTATTTATGGATCATATGTTGAAAACATGAAGACTGGCTGGGTGAGATTAAGATATGTGAACACAAAATAAGCAGTCTTGCATATGCGGATGACTTAGTTGTGATGGCAGATTCGATTGAAAGTTTGCAAAGTAATATTTCAGAGCTAGATCAGAAATGTAAGGACTATGGTATGATGATTAGCATCTCCAAAACGAAAGTAATGTCAGTGGGAAAGAAATATAAACCGGTTGAGTGCCAAATAGGAGGAACAAAGTTAGAACAGGTGGACGGTTTCAAGTACTTAGGATGCATATTCTCACGGGATGGCAACATAGTGAAAGAACTGGAAGTGAGGTGTAGCAAAGCTAATGCAGTGAGCGCTCAGCTACGATCTACTCTCTTCTGCAAGAAGGAAGTCAGTACCAAGACTAAGTTATCTGTGCACCGTTCAATCGTTCGACCAACTTTGTTATACGGGAGCGAAAGCTGGGTGGATTCAGGTTACCTTATCAACAAGGTTGAGGTTACGGATATGAAAGTAGCTAGGATGATTGCAGGTACTAGTAGATGGGAACAATGGCAGGAGGGTGTCCACAATGAGGAAATCAAAGAAAAACTGGGAATGAACTGTATAGATGTAGCAGTCAGGGCGAACAGGCTTAGATGGTGGGGTCATGTTACACGCATGGGAGAAGCAAGGTTACCCAAGAGACTCATGGGTTCAGCAGTAGAGGGTAGGAGGAGTCGGGGCAGACCAAGGACAAGGTACCTGGATTCGGTTAAGAATGATTTTGAAGTAATAGGTTTAACATCAGAAGAGGCACCAATGATAGCACTGAATAGGGGATCATGGAGGAATTTTATAAGGGGGCTATGCTCCAGACTGAACGCTGAAAAGCATAATCAGTCTTAAATGATGATGATGATGATGATGATTACCTCTTCAAGTTCTGGCCCACAAGAGGGTAGGCTACGTATTTCACTTGTGGTATCTTCCAATCCATTTTTGGAAGAGTTGAGCTATGAAAGCCAGAACAGGTTCCATTCCTTTGAAACCCGAAAACTGGTTTTCAAACTCTGACTTCAGTGCTTTCATGTTGAGTGTATACTTCTTTTCAGTTTCTTGATCCAATGATGTTTGCTGATCCAACAGTTTTGAGTATATTTGAGCGACATGCTTCGTACTTAATTCTGTAGCTGTGCAATTCGAAGGTCAAGTTTTTGCATGAAACACGTTACAAATTGCATAAAAGCTATAACTGTTTGGTTTTTTCCTTTAAGTTCTTTGGGTGACTCATTTAGATTTACTGTCATATCTGTTACAAATGACACAGCAACAACAAGCTGACATCATTTAGTTGTGAGTAATCTTTCTCTCTCTTCAATACGAACAGCTCTCTCAGTTGCGATAATACAAAGTAATTAACTGATCATTATCTCCTCCACACACACGGAAGCTCGAAAACAGGGATTTGTGTTGCCCACTGGAGGTGAAGCTTTTACCCCCGCTATCGTAACCACCGCTCAGAACACGCCATCAAGTTACACTTTGCAGATAGTATCATAATCGTTATGCAGCAGGAATGACTGTTTCTTGGTATGAGCGTTAAAAGGCGGTGACATGGAGATGGAGGCGAAAGAAGCGGAGACAAGAGTTGTTGGGTTTAATGTACTGTTTAAAAATATCGCGCGAAACTCTCATTGTTAACGAAGCGATATTTATACAAGAACAGTTCATTTCAACAGATTTCGGACACGGCTTTTGAAAGATTGATCCATAAAGCCATACTGATGGACTGGTCGAATGCGATCAACGGGTTGAACACCTCTGGTATAGCTGTTTAGAGAAGTATTCCATAAATTCGACTTCGAGGCGTTTACAGCACTACTCCTTACATCACGCATTATCGCAAACTATCAGTACGCTTTAAGTCTTAGTTTCAATTTCACTCGAATTGATGAATAGAATCTAATTGGAATGTAGTCTAGAATCGAAGGCTCATACATTCGATGTTACGGAGCTAATCGAGGAAGCAAAACAAAGTCACAAACACATTAACCAAGGGTAGATTAAGGCTGACAAGAGTCATACGCAAAGCAGAGCACTGCGGAAGGGACTCCTACATTTATTCAGCTGCCTTACAGAGACTTTTATGTAATGTTACAACTGGTACTTTTATCAACGATAGTTTAATCATTGGCTAATTTGACAAAAAACAATTTTTTAGGTTCCAGAGAATGATCACATTACTCTTAATGCGACTGTGGCATGGTATTTACTACAGTTCAATAGACTCTAAGTTATCAAGCACCGTTTAAGACTTTTGACATTACGATGTATTCATGAATAGGACATTATATTTTTGAAACAGATCCTTACGTGTGAAAAATAATACTGGTTTCACTTACGTGCAAACGAACTGTTGGCTAAATTGTAAAATACAATTGTCAATAAATAAATAAAGCCCATATAACGCTGCATAACTATTTTCAGGTTCAAATCCATTATAAGGTACGGTTAATACTGGAATTGCACTTCTGATGGATAAAAGAGTAAAACAATTAAATGCAACATTAAACTACTTAACAAAAAGCGACTCTCAACACAGGCCATACACTTTATAAATCCGGACACCCCCAAAACATACGTTTTTCAATTATGTGCATTGTGCTGCCACCTACTGCTTGGTACTCCGTATCAACGACCTCAGTAGTCATTAGACATCGTGAGACAGCAGAATGGGGCGCTCCGAGGAACTCACGGACTTCGAACGTGATCAGGTGACCGAGTGTCACTTGCGTCATACGTCTGTACGCGAGATTTCCATTTCTCCTAAACATCCCTAGGCCCACTGTTTCCGATGTGATAGTGAAGTGGGAACGTGAAGGGACACGTACAGCACAAAAAAGTACGGGCCGACCTCGTCTGTTGACTGACAGAGACTGTCGACATTTGAAGAGAGTCGTAATGGGTAATAGGCAGACATCTATCCAGACCATCACACAGGAGTTCCAAACTGCATCAGGATCCACTGCAAGTACTATGACAGTTAGGTGGAAGGTGAAAAACCTTCGATTTCATGATAGAGCAGCTGCTCATAAGCCACACATCACGCCGGTAAATGCCAAACGACGCCTCGCTTGGTGTAAGGAGCGTAAACATTGGACGACTGAACAATGGAAAAACGTTGTTTGGAGTGACGAATCACGGTACACAATGTGGCGATCCGATGGTAAGGTGTGGATATGGCGAATGGCCGGTGAACGTCATCTGCCAGCGTGTGTAGTGGCAACAGTAAAATTCGGAGGCTGTGGTGTTATGATGTGGGCGTCCTTTTCATGGAGGGGGCTTCCCCCCCCCCCTTTTTCATTGTAAGTGGTACTATCACAGCACAGCCCTCGTTGATGTTTTAAGCACCTTCCTGCTTTCCATAGTTGAAGAGCAATTCGGGGATGGCGATTGCATCACTCAACACTATCGAGCAACTGTTCATAACGTACGGTCTGGGACGGAGTGGTTACCCGAGAATCGCATCCCTGTAATGGACTGGCCTGCACAGAGTCCTGACCTGAATGCTATAGAACACCTTTGGGATGTTTTGGAAGGCCGACCGACATCGATACCGCTCCTCAGTGCAGCACTTCATGAAGAATGGGCTGCTATTCCCCAAGAAACCTTCCAGCACCTGATTGAACATATGCCTGTTGAGTGGAAGCTGTTATCAAGGCCACGGGTCAGCACCGTACTGAATTCCAGCATTACCGACGGAGGATGCCACGAACTTGCTAAGTCATTTTCAGCCAGGTATCCGGATACTTTTGGTCACACAGTGTATGTATGTAGCTTATGTTCTCCTCAACCAAAGGACCGATTTCAACCAAACTTTATACACATACCTGAAAAGAAATACTGAGAGGATAAGAACTAGCAACCTCTTACTTTGATAGGGAGCGTGATGGGAGTAGGTAGAGATGGACAAAGATAGCACAGATAGTGAGATGGACGGAGAGAGGGTCAGAAGAAAAAGGACAGAAAGGGAAGAGGAGAAGATGGACATACAGATGGACAGAGAGGGGAGAGAGATGGTAACTGACTAACAGACGATAAGAATAGATATGTTCCCGGGCAACGCCGGGTTCTCAGCTGTATAAAGACGGCGGGCCCACCTGTACAACAGGAGGCGGGGAAGTACTGTTATGTCAGTACACAAGAGTAACAACAGAATGGACTGGCCATCACAGCTGAGTGACTTTGAACGCAGACTAATTACCTGAGTAACAAATCCATCAGGGATATTTCAACCTTTCTGGAGCTGCCCAAGCCGACTGTTGGTGATGCGTTTGTGATGTTGAAACATATAGGAATTATTACAGCTATACCAAGACGAGGGCTAATGTATCGAAAGACAAAAACCGCCGAGCAATGTAGACGGTGGTTGTAAATTAAATATGCTGAAGGAATCACTCTAAGTTTCGAAGTGCTGCCAGCAATCCAGCTATCACAATGACAGTGGGAAGTGCGTTGAAAAGAATGGGGTGCAATGGTAGAGCAGCTCCCCACAGGCCACACATCTCTGCAGTCAACGCTTAACATTTGATGCTGTGTAAAGAGCGGCGGCACTGGGTAGTGTATGACTGTAAACGAGTCAATTTGTGTAACGAATCACCCTACATCCTGTGGCAATCCGATGGAAGGGTTTGGGTTTGGTGAAGTCATAGATCACTTTAGATGCCACCATGTGTAGTGCAACAGCCAAGCACAGAGGAGGTGGTGTTAAAGTATGGATGTGTTTTTCGTGGTCAGGGTGTGGTCCTCTTAATGCGCTGATGAAAACGCGAAATGTGGAAGTATATGTGCGCGTTTCACACTACACTACACTAAGTACACTAGAGGAACAGTTTAGAGGCATCTCATCAAATGTACTATAAGGGTCAGTTAAATGAAAACGAGTAAGTAACTAAACTGTTTATTATTTTAGAAACAATATCCACGACTGCTATCATATTTAGCCCACTGTGAGATAAGACGGTCAATGTCTTCAGGACAAAAAATTTGTGAATGCCGATGGAACCACGAATGCACCCAGGCAGGCACCTCTTCGACCGAAGAAAATCGACGGCCACAAATGTCTTTCTTCGGGGCTCTAAAAATATAGAAATCGGGGTCTATGGAGGATGTGTAAGGGCTTACCAACGAAACTACTGCAGAGACGAGTAAAGGATAAATATGCAGTGGTCCAGAGGCAAATTAACTCAAACTTTTATTAATTTAGTATGGGCTAGAAAGATAACTTTCGGTGCGAGAAAATGTCATAAACAATCGCACTACCCCTGGATTTCTTTTGCAGTATTTAGATTTTGATCGAAGTCTGTAGTGATCTCTGCAGATGAGATCCATAAGTGTCAGTTAATCATTCACCGTTGCATTTGTACCAGAAAGAACACAGAAATTCTTTTGCGACCGCAAAGGACAAATAGATGCCACCTACTTCCTTAGGGGAATGTTTTATGATACTGACTTAATCAATTTTATCTCTACGGGAAAAATATTGTCGATTCATAGTGGATATTCCTAAATATGAAAAACGAAATCTAATTCTATTAAAATCTTTCAACACATGTATGGGATCAAAAACGCAAAGTATCAGTAAAATGTGGCCAGTGGCTGGAGATTATACGGTAAAATCTGTTAGACACTCAGGAAACTTTATCAAGGGAGTAAAGATAACAGCTTCTGTCACGGTACTAAAATCGGTATTACAAATTATGTACTTGCAAATCAGCACCTAGTGAAGACATTCGAATTACGTTTATCCGAAATCTAACTATCGATCGTTATCATCGTGCAATGCTGAGAATCTGCTGATCTGCGTAACAGATTTGATATTAATGTTCCATTGCTATTTGTAGAAATGAATTATAAACTATACGCAAATAACTGTATATACGTGTCATTTAAAAGCACTTATGATATCAAGCATTTGAATCAAAGTTTAAAAATGAAGCAACAAGAACATTCATAAGTATATCCACTAAATAAAGCAACGAAATATAAATGTACGTCAAAAAACCATCCCACAAATGTGCGACAGTGTCAAGAGTTTTGCCATACTGTTGAATAAACGTGCGAAAGGTTTCTTACCTTAGTTTAACGAGTTTGTTTAGTTAGTTGCTGTATCCACAAGTGAGAAGACCGTGGACTTGGCTACTATGTGCTGCACGGCACGCCATACCCGGATGTTGGCGTTATGTAAGCTTTTTTTTTTTTCTCTCCCCTTCGTGGACCAGACGAAAGGAGTGACGTGGAAGAATGTCCTCAAGGACTGTTTAGGCAATCAGTCGGCAATATTTTCCCCTCAATGGGGCGACGAAGGCCATTCGCAAGACGCTACATCGCTTACGAAAAACAGAAAACCCGTCAAGGTTGGACGTCTTACTTTAGCAGTATACAGCACTAACAATGTGGTAACGGCATTTGGTAATACGAAAACATTACGTAAACCACACACTAATAGAATGGTTGTAAGTCTATAGGTCAATGATTCTTTCAGCTGATCTCTCGGGCGGTTTCATTGTTGGGGAATAAGATTAAAATTCCCCTTCTATGTTTGTAAATTATACTTTGCAACGCAAGGATCATCACTAGAAATGTTCAGGGATACTGAGATACTCCGTGAGAATGTTCCTTTCTTAACAGCTCAGCATCTACTCACAAAGAGGACCTCTAATGAGGATTTACCAAATGCGTGTGATGGTCAAATCTGCTGCTCAATCAACTCTTTCTTGTACAGATTACGATTATTTTACTCCGCGGAAAATCTAGCAAACTAGATTTACGCGAAAAAACATCACTGAAACCTCAAAAATTATCTGCTGCAATGGAGCCACTACGTCTTATTTAGCTCAGTAGAGCACGGTACAACTGCCTGCAGCAGCAGTGTAACTACCATAGATGACTGGGAAGGTAAGATAGTAGCAACCAGGCGACGGCAACATCATATTAACAGAGCATTAGCTCATACTGGATCACAGTTGTGGAAATTGAATGTGGTCTTGTGAAGGAACCACACCAACATTCGCCTCGGCTTCCTTAGAGGTACTGGGGAAACCATAAATTTGGACGGCCGAGCAGGACATACGCCGCCTTCTGTTACGACGTAACTCGTAAGTAAAAATCTCAAATATTTATTTGCAGACGGAGAAGCAGCAATGCAGGTGACCTTATTGTAGCGCCTAATTACTTCCGCGATGGTCGAAGTGTTCGTGTAAACGCTTATCGCTAGGTGTAATAGAATATTTTTGGCTGTTACACTCCGGAAGCTCCGCTCTCAAAAAATTCCAGTCGAATGGGAACACAAAACGATACATTAGTTGCGCAAAGCAACCGCGGAAGCTCGCCTGTCCTCCGTAAATCGATGAACAAATTACATCTATTACAAATATCTTACATGTGCTCGCGGCGCGCATACTTAAATATTCTGGTCACACTTGGTCGGCAAAGTCTGGCATTTCACGCACGTAGTACTTCCCAGTGTTTGCCGCTGTGGCTGCAACTAAGATAGATCAATCTTTCCATCTTAATCATTCCTTCGTCGCACGAATATAGAAAAATACATACGCTAACGTTATGCAGCACACTACGCATTTCCAATCCGAATGTGGGTCGCGGCGCTGGACAAACGTCGCATTAATTACTAGTTTGTTCTATTCCCCCACCCCAAAATGAGTATTTAATAAGAGAGATGCGTCAATTTGGAGCAATGCTAATATACTTAAGCTGTTGACACAACAAACCAATTTACGGTAACTGAGAAGCGGAAGCCGATCAACAAACTACGACTGAATGACCAGCGGCAACACGAAGAATCTCTTGGTAGTAACACTCATCATGTACACCTGTTGAAGCAAATTTCAAAGTTTTCCACCTTGGCTGTTTTTCACATGTATTCAGTTTATTATACACATATTGCACGATTGACCAATTGCGCCCTTACGGGTCATTTTCTAGAGCAGTAGGCGTCCTGGTATTGTAAAATTAATAACAGGATACCTTTTGCGCTTGAAAATGGCATCTAACGCCGAAATTGGCCAATCGAACTACGTAATTGTGAAAAATAGTCGATATGGGAAACTTAAAAAAAAACACCTTCACAAAAAAAAAACACCTTCACAAATACACGGCTGTAGTACCCTGCAAGACGAAAATGCACGAAACTCTCCGATCAAAGTAACGCAGCCTTTGGCTGGCTGTTAGATTATCAGAAACAGGATGTGCTTGGTAACTTGCGCCATGGGAATCTGCTCCTCGCTCTGGTACTTACGTTGTTTGGCGCCTCCAAACCATGCTACTTCGTACAACAAAAGTTTCTTCATACATTCCCTGATGTGAACGCTAAATTTCATCATGTTCTCTCTCTCTCTCTCTCTAGTTGCACGCGCGCGCGCGCACACACACACACACACACACACACACACACACACACACACACACACACACACACACAGCGAGAAACGCGAGCACGTCACCCGGATGCTGCTTCCGGAGCAAAACGCACTGCTGCAAGCAAGCCTGCGGGCAAGGGCAGCAACCAGTATCGGAACGGTTTGGGTTGGAGGGCATCCATTTTACGGTAAGAATGGAGCTATACTAAACTGCAAGGACCGCGGCGGAAATGGTCAGGTTAATCTTAGGAAGCAATTCCGGGTCGGAAATTCAATAAATATTCAAGCGGACGGCACGCCGCTTCGGCGCTCCGATTAACGGATGGCCGAGCTCCAGCAGCTGCGAGTGCGCAAAAACTTGCACAGTAACGACGATGCATCTTGGCGACCCAGGGCCACCGCAAAAAGTACTGGATGCTGAAGAGTGACTGCAGAGACCATGACAGTCTCTGAAAAACACGATTTACAGAGAAGCAATAATGCTACACTTCCATCACAGTTCAAGTTGCAGACTGGCAAGCACAGTTCGGAGACGACGAAAACACCACCCACAGCATATGTCTTGAGCTTCTTTCGGACACTAAGGTCAAACAAATCACGAAAGACAACAGGCGTATGTTAGACGTCGTGTTGTTACTTTTGACAGAACGTTTACGGATTCACACACAAGGTCTCTCTGATGCTGTGTAAGACTACAAGAGTCTTGTGCGAGCCCTATTCGTACCTCTTTCGATTAATGAACTGTACCAGGTTAGTTTCTCTCAATACTTGCGAAATAGTCACTGAAGTACTGTCACATACCATGCTTGCGGTAAGTAGCTGTAAGATATACTCATTGAATCTTAGAAAAAAAAAATAAAAAAAAAAAAGTGCCGTTACCTGTTCTCTGTGACTTAGACCCGTTTTTAACAGTAAACACTTCTGCTCACTGCCGACACTTTTCTACTAAATAAACTGATGCTTGCAGCCTCTATGGACCTATGCTGAGGATGGAAACGAATAATACCGTTCTGCTTCTGCAATTGCTGTTGAAGTTTCGTTTCTCGTATAAGTAATGCGAAAGTGTGGCGTGGTTATGGGCAACACATAATAAGGGAACAACTTCACAACGTTATAATAAACTTGTTCTACGCTATTAGATGATCAATATTGCGTCACTGTACACCGACATTATATTGCAAGCTCGAAAGGGTAGGAAACCGATGTTTTTGTAATAACTTTCAATATTATAAAAGGTGACGACGATTCTCAAACACGAGACGAAATAGTACAAATTACCGAATCCATGTAAGTGGAGATTGATGATGATGAAGTAGCAGTAGTATGCAAAACGTAAGCTGCATTACGACCGTGCTATATACTAGTGGTAGTATGCTGACTGTGGTCCGAGTATTCAGATGTGTGACCCTCTGCTTCAAGTTCAAATAGTTCACGGATCCACAGTGGAACGTTCCATACATGCAGCACATAGGTAAGATCAAAGTCTGGTTAAACACACGACAGAAATGCGCTAGTGCCGTACGTACTGGGCCCTCCTACAACTTGATCTTTAATCTGATACTTTATAATCATAGTTGAACGGCCGCAGATAATCATTTGTCTGCCACAGTGTGCCAGCATAAGAACTGTGAATACTCCGTACGTAATTTGTACAAATGACGGTAACAGTAGACTCCAACGTGTCGGACAGACACACCTCTCACTGACCAAGCGGATGTTCAGTGTTTTCTTATGTGGGGTGTTAAAAAATATATGTCATTAGCCAGTTGCCGGCGCAGCCGCCACCAAATGGAGGGCGGCAGGAAAAGCTTGGAGGTGTGGAAACCGGCACGCTATGGCACAAGACGTCCTTGCGATGGTGACTTAGCCAACACGAACGCCACGCCAACGCATGCAGGCCACGAGTCATTACAGCAGCCCACAAGAGACTCTCGTTGGGCTCTACGTCCTAACAAACTGGTTTTCAACTAAATTGCGACCATTTTGGAAATGATATTCAAGGCACTAAATGTTATACGAACTTACAACAGTGCCGCGTGGAAATAAGCTGCACTAAGAAATTTCATAGTGGCAGATATCAAGCAACGTGCAGAACAACGACGGGATTCATAGCTACAACCTCACTACTTGCACTCTACAGTCCTTTCATGTGTTTCATAAATTTTGATGGCCAACATGCTGCCATCATTAAAATTACGGTACTTCTGCCAACTGGATTCGATGCTTCGTAAGAATTACTGTGGCTGATTCACTGCTTTCCTATACGAAACGGAACAAGTCGAGAAATCCAGTATTTCATCTATGTATATATGAATCGACGTAGAGGGAAATAACTTCTTCCATGCGAGTCATCGACGAGACTAATTCCATAATTCATAATAGTAAAAGATTAGAATATCTGTGCATGTGATTTTAATTATTTTTATTTACCTACGTTTAAAAAAGAAAAAAATCGTGGTCTTGTCAGAGTAGTGGTGTCCAAAACGTGATTTTCGTTAAAAGATGTACATTTTTGTGTAGTAATCGTCATAAAACATTCAAAAGAAAAAGTCTAGTTGCGTTATGAAGATTTAGACGAAAGAAGGGAATAGAAACAAAACGAATTCAAGCTAAATATGGAATACAAACAGTGAATGCAATAACATGGACGGAATAAAGTAAATCGAAGTTACTACATGAATTAATTAGAATCACAAGGAAAAATATTCCCAATGAATAAAGAATGATGGATGAAAAAATTTACAGTAAAGAAAAATGGCAATAAAATGACTAAAAGATTCACAAAAACACAAGGAATAAAAAAGTTACATTTGAACCCATTAACTGAATGGAAATAAGGAAATCATTTGGATAAAGACTTAATAACAAAAAATTTCACGTGATCCAAGCGGATCCGAACCCACAACTTTCTTCACAGCTGGAAAGTATCCTAACTATTACACTACACCGCCGCTCTGAGTAGCTACTACACATATATTTAAGGCACTAAAACATCACACCAGATTCAGGTTTTTTTTTTTTTTTCATAAATTCGAGGTGTGACGCCTGTTTCCCTAACCTACGTTACTAGGTCGATTTCACACCTGTGGACCTCTTCCTGTCAGTGAATTTCTGTTTCACGTTGTAACTACATGACCGAAATGATGTAACCTCAAAAAGAACATTAGGTTCTAACGACTCGACAAGCTGGTCATTACCACAAGCTACGATTGGACAAGGATGCGGAAAGAAACCGTTCATGATGCATCCAAAAGAATCGTTTTGCGTTCGCTTCAAGCATTTCGGAGAAACGGACAGACGGGGATTTGAAACTTGCTGATATTTAACGCCAATCCGATGTTGCACCCACCCTTCCGTAAGTGTAAATAGAAAAAGTGACTGTATCAGAAAGAGATTCCTGAACAAAAACGATTTGGGATTTACATGACAAACAGTTTCTTTAACATTTCTGACCGTTAGTTCTCGCTTCAGCAAAACACTTTTTGCTTTCAGACGTCACCTTCTTGAACACAAGGTGTATCTTAAATCGGTAATAAAGGTATGCTAGTGCTGTCCTTGTTCAAGCTTAAAACCTAAAAAAGGACTGGAATTACTTTGCTCGAACAACTGAAATCTGCTTCCTATGTTTGCATTCGTGACATGAAGGATATGTATCCTGGTTGTCCACAAGAGAGAGTGGAGAGTAAGTAAATGTGTTCAACGCACACTCGTGACACGAAATGTGTGCACTGCTTTCTCTCCTCACTGAAGTTATTTCATTTTGACCGGAATGAATAATTTGGCTAAAGCCTCTATTCCGTTGCTTCATGACCAGCACGACGTGTCCAGCCGTGAGAGAGGGTATATTCAAACATGGCAGGAAGAGTGTTCTGTAGATGTTCATATCCATTCTTATACCAGTGCCTGTCGGAGCTCCTGAAGTGGTTTGAAGACGTGCAGCGATACGTCGACCGAGAGCATCGTAGATGTGCTCGATGAGGTTTAGATCAGAACAGTCAGGCCACTCCATTCGCCTGATATCTTCTGTTTCAAGGTACTCCTCCATGATGGCAGTTTGGTGGAGCTGTGCGTTATCGTCCATCAGGAGGAAGGTGGGGACTCACTGCAGCTCTGAAAAGGTGGACATTCTGGTAACAAATAACGTCCCGATACACCTGACCTCTTACAGTTCCTCTGTCAAAGACATGCAGTGTCGTACGTGCACCAATCATAATCCCACCCCACACCATCAAACCACGACCTCCATACAGGTCCCTTTCAAGGACATCAAGGGGTTGGTATCTGGTTCCAGGTTCTCGCCAGATGAAAACCCGGCGAGGATCACTGTTCAGACTATACCTGGACTCCTCTGTGAACATAACCTGGGACCACTGTTCCAATGAATATGGACTGTGTTCTTGACACCAGGCTTTACGGGGGCTCTCCTGTGACCAGGGGTCAGTAGAATGCACCTTGCAGGTCTCCAGGCGAATAAACCATATCCTTAATTTATGAGCATGACTGTACTTTATTCGCGTTGCTTAATGAAACCCCGAGAGGAAAATAAGATACTCATCATGCATATCGCCTTCTTAGACATCTTTTTTATGACACAAAAGCGAAACGGAGGCAAGCTCGTCACACTTGTAGTAACATTAAAATAACTTTGAAATGCCTACTCATAATAATAGTACAACACAATCGTATGTGTTTAATCTGTAGTATGTTGTAAATTGTCTGGTGACAATGAGGATACGTCGAGGTAAGCCCTAATGGGATACTGGCAGAGTAATTAGTAGGTTGGGCCAAGCAGAAGGTTCCTTGGTGACATCGAAGCTGAATGGTACGCCTGAAAGTCCCTGATGTGAATATTTGGTATGTATTGGCAAGAGGTGAGTATTGTGCACGTGAGGCTGCTTTTCAGATTTCAAATTCTGAGTATTGGGGAGACCAGCTATCGATAGTATACTTCAAGTGACAATACAACTGCCAGAATTTAACGCAACATGTAGTATGACTTCAGTTAATTTACTTGCAAAAGGCTCACCATCTCTGTAGCTCTTACCCTTAATAAATTCAGAGGCACAGTTCATAGTTTCGACGGCCGAAGGAGATTTGACAGTCGAGAGGAAGGTCGTGTTACATATACAGCGAAATCGTTATAGAGCGACTACTCGCTACGTGGGGGAATGTGGGAGGAACGACATTTGGATGCCAGAATATGAATGTAAGTTCCGTTGCTGTCAGATGCGCGTACTAACCATAGTACTAACCACCTTACAATTCCGCTTAGTGCGACAATCCAGAATCTGCATCTACGGGTGTCCTAGGAGGAATGGACAATATTGAGGGATATGATTGGAAGACCATACGAAACAAAAAATTATAGGCAGTGTCAGTATAGACACGGATTAGTTATCATAATATTGCCACAGTGACGAAGGTTACTAAAGTTAATAACTTCATCCTAGGGTATTTATGTTAGAAAAAGCAGATAAGCAGTTATCATCCCACGTAGCTCCAATACGACGGAAGTAGAGGAAGGCAATATTTAAACTGATTGCAAGCTGCGTTCTGGAAACGTATGTGCCAAGTACGTGGATTAAGGATGCAAAGGACCCTCCGTGGTACAATAATCAAATTCGGAAAACGCTGAGGAAACACAGAATGTTGCACTCTCGATTCAAAAAATAACGTGCAAATGTTGACAGAGGAAAGTTAATAGAAATTTCTGTGTTCGTAAGAAGCTCATTGCCCAAAATCCGAGGAAGTTCTCGTAACACGAAAGATCACGTCTGGTAATACGTAAAATCACCAAGGGGGGCGAAGGCTTCCATCCAGTCACTTGCCGACCAGTCTGGGGTGGCAATAGACGGTAGCAAAGGAAAAGCTGAAATTTTAAATTTCCCGTTTAAGAAATAATTAGGAGAATCGTACAAACGTACCGTACCGCCGCCGTCTGACTGTCGTACAGACTCCCCCATGAAAGACATACAACTGGGTATCATCCGTGGCGTCCATAAGCAACTGAAAAAGACTTAAAAACAAGTAAGTCTCCGGGTCCTGATGGAAAAACAATTCCGTTCCACACAGACACTCTGCGACATTGGGCCCTTACGTGGCCTTGGTTGAAATGGCTCTGAGCACTTTGGGACTTAACTTCTATCCTTACGTGGCCTGCATTTATTGTTAAGTACCCAAGCGACTGGGAAAAAAAAAATCAAAGGTGAACTCCTGTATATAAGGAAGGTTAACTAACGGACCTGCATAATTACAGACCAATACTCTTAACATCGGTTTACTGCGGAATTTTAGAACATATACTGAGCTAGAATAATAAATTTCCTTGGGACAGGAAAAGCATCTGTCTACAAAACGGCCCAGATTTCGAAAGACCGCATCTGCGAAACTCGCCCTGCCCTTTTCTCACATGATATCCCACAAACCATAGATCGAGAGCAACAGGCGGATTCCATGTTCCTGGATTTACAGAAAGCGTTTAACACAGTGGGTGTCCCATTGCAGACTGTTGACGAAGGTCCGAGCAGATCGTTTGGGTTTCCGGATATGTGAGACTCGAAGACTTTTTAACGAAGCAATTCAGAGGCGTGCTGCTACATTTGTTACCGGTAGGTTCGATCAGCACGCAGGTATTAAGATGCTTTGTGAACTCAAATGGGAATCCCTGGAGGGAAGCTGACGCTCTTCTTGGGAGGCACTCTTGCGGAAAATTAGAGAACCGTCATTCGAAGCCGACTGGAAAACGACTCTACGGCCGTCGACGTACATATCGCGAGAAATAAGGAAGGACTCGTAGGGAGGATTTTTGACAGTCATTTTTTCCTCGATCTATTTGCGAGTTGAACAGGAATGGAAATAATTAGAAAAAAAATAGTGGTACGTGGTATCATTGGACATGCACCGTAGGATGACTTACGAAGTGTGTCTAGATGAAGATGCACTTTACAGACTGAATACTGACCATCCTATAAACAAGGTATTCAAAAATTCAGTGTCCTAACAGGGATGGCTATGGAGACAAAAACACTGGTATGCAGGAGGTTATTGTGTGTGACTGAAAACAAAACAGTGTTCAATGTTTTTCACTGCTTCATTGTTCTGATGATTACTACAATACAATAAATATTCAAAAGGAGCAAAATTCATAACAGCCCAGAGTGTGTTTGTGTGGCTGCTGCAACCAATTCCGCCCTCGAATCAACAGGCCTATATTCACTACGGCTTTCATGTAGCCGCAGAAAAAGAAGTCTAATGGGGTGAAGTTCGTGCAGGCCAATGTACACTTTCCCTCGGCCGATCCACCGACTGCCAAAAGTAGTGGTTATTACTGCTTGGACTGGTTCTGCGAAGTGCGCTGGGGCCCCTCATGCTGACACTACATCCTCCTCCTGATATCTAGGGGTACCTCCTGTAATACCGACGGCAGATGAACTTTCAAGAATACACTGTAGATTGGCCATCTAAGTCGAGCAGGCAACGTGTGAGGCCCAAGTAAGTAGTTGCCCACGATACCGGCTCACATGTTTACTGCAAAACGTCCCTGATGACCTTGCACAACTGTAACACGTGGCTTTTTATACGACTGTAGATGCGAATTGTGACAACAGTACACGCTTGCCTCACTAAATTGAGCCTCATCTGTAAATATACCAAGTTCAGGAAACGATGGTGTTAATTAGTATGTTTCAGGAACCAGCGTGCATACAGAAGACGAACTACATAGTCATCTGGTCCCATTTTCTGTACTCTCATACGACAATAAGCAAGAAGCAGCTATTCGCGCAACACATTCGATACTGAACTATGGTGAGTATCGAGCACGGCAGCAACTGCTTATGTACTTGTCTCTGGATTGTTCTCAAAGTGTAACAGCCGGTTGGGTTGCTTGGGGGAGGAGACCAGACAGCAAGATCATCGGTCTCATTGGGTTACGGAAGGACGGAGAAGGAAGTCGGCCGTGCCCTTTCAAAGGAACCCCACGGCATTTACCTGGAGCGATTTAGGGAAATCACAGAAAACCTAAATCAGGATGACCGGACGCGGGACTGAACCGTCGTCCTTCCGAATGCGAGTCCAGTGTGCAAGCCACTGCGCCACCTCAGTTGGTTTAAAAGAACGGGGGGGGGGGGGGGGGGGCACCAAACTCCTAGGTCATCGGTCCCTCATTCCGATTAAAATAATTCCACAAGGGTGGGAGTAAAATAATCGAGACATACAAAACACAGCTGGAGGAAAGTAGAAAACCACAAGAGTGACGGAAGGGCAACAAACACTAAAATTGGCAAAATCAGACAAGAAAACAACAAAGAGACGCAAGAAACATGTAGAAGAGATCAAAACAAGAAAGCAAATTATCATGGCTAACCATGAGAATAGAAAAGAGACTCCAGCCACTCTGAAACACATTAAAACCTCCACCCTACATGCACTCGGGTGAGGACACAGAAGGACAAAGGACTTGCGCAAAAACTTAGATGAAATGATAAAACCCACCTTCATGAATAAAATGTAAAACTAAAGCTGTTGTTGAGGCATTGTCGCCCAACACCGAAGGTAGGGTGCTGGGAAAGTTAAGTCCGCCGCGGAGCGGCTAAAAGTGGTCAGTCCAGCAAGAGGTGGGCAACCATCATTTGTGAGCCACAGCGACGTCGAGGTGGGACCTCGCACCGGTGACGGTAATCATGCGTTAGCCACGTATGGCCAATGCGGAGCCGGCAGAGAACAACCGATCCCCTACGAGCGGACCGCATGGAAGACTTCCACACATTCGTAGTCTCCTTAATGACATGCAGTTTGCTGTTCGTACTGTTATGCCATTCCGTCTCCCAAATCCGAAAAACCCAGAGGGGTAAGACAGAACGCAGGTCAGGTTCGGAGATGCCCATCTGCAGAAGCGGTTTCCGCGTAGCCTATTTGGCCAGCCAGTCGGCAAGCTCGTTGCCCAGGATTCCGACGTGTCCTGGGGTCCCCACGAACACCACTGAACGACGAGACCGTTCCAGGGCATAGATGGACAGTGTCAGTACCACACAGGTTGTCATGTGCTCTCTAGTGGATAGATGGGAGGAGGCCAGGGCTGCAAACCGAGAGATCAATGGCCGAATATGTGCCATATGCCACACTGAAATGTCTGGGCGCACCTGGAAGTTACCAAAGGATGGCGAGGGTAGCAGAAATGACTCGCCAGGGCCCGAGCGGATGTGCTCAAGACCACGAGAAATGGCCGCCAGCTCTGCAGTGAAAACACTGCAACCATCTAGCAAGCAGTGCTGTTCAGTATGTCCTCCATGAACATACGCGAAGCCTACGTGACTATCAGCCGTCGAGCCGTCGGTGTAAACTTCATGACCCCAATACATGCCGAGAATCGAGAGGAAGTGACAGCGGAGAGCCGCAGAGTTAACGGAGTCCTTAAGGCCCTGCGAAAGGTCCAGAAGAATCTGTGGCATAGGCGCACATAATGGAGGTGTATGTGAACGGACCTGGAGGAGAGGTGGTAATGGGAAGGACTCCAGTTCAGACAGAAGGGGCCGGACGCGAACAGCAATCGTAAGCCCTGACCTGGACAGCCGATGCGGGATATGAACTGCCGTGGTTGGGAAAAGGAGACGGTAATTCGGACGCGTAGGAGAACTACGAACGTGTGCAACGTAACTGGCGAGCAGTTTAATAGTACAGTGGAGGTACTCCGGCCTACACCAAGACACTGGTCACCGGACTCGTTCTAAAAACTCCAGGCGCTATGCGAACACCACAGTGGTGCACTGTGTCGAGTAAACACAACGCTGAGGGCGGCGTCGAACCATAAACCAGACTCCCTTAGTCAAGGCGGGATTGAACAAGGGATTCGTAGAGCTGCAGCAGCGTAGAGCGATCTGCACCTCAGTTGGTGTTACGCAGCGGAGGGCATTGAGGTGTTGCCAGCAGTTCCGCTTAAGCTGACGAAGCTGAGGTAGCCAAGTCAATCGGGCGTCGAAAACCAGTCCTAAGAATCGACATGTCTCCTCTACAGTGAGTGGATTATCATTAAGGTAAAGTTCTGGATGAACGGTGCGACGCCGACAGAAATGACACACAACTTCGCGGATGAAAACTGGATGCCGTGGGCTAGAGGCCATGACTGCGCCTTGTGAATGGCTCTCTGTCGGCGCCGCTCAGCAGCACCAGTACTGAAGGAGCAGTACGAAACGCAGCAGTCATCCGCATACAGAGAAGGTGAGAACGGCGGCCCTACCGCTGCTGACCGTTAATTGCCACTAAAAATAGAGAGACATTCAATTCGGAGCCCTGCGGAACGCCATTCTTCTGAATACGGAGGGAACTATGGGAGGCACCGACTTGGACACGGAGAGACAGGAAGTTTTGGATAAAAATCGGGACCGGGCCCTGCAAACTCATACAATGTGGCAAGGATATGATGTCACCAGGTCGTGTCGTACGCTTTACGTAAGCGAAAGGCAACAAGATGATGGCGTCTGGAAAAGGCTGTTCGGATGGCAGACACGAGGGACATAAGATTATCAGTGGAGAGCGACCCTGGTGAAAGTCGCCCTGGCATGGAGACACTAGGCCACGTGACTCCAGGACCCAACCCAACCGCTGACATGTCATACGTTCCAGCAGCTTACAAAGAAAGTTGGTGAGGCTGATGAGCCAATAGCTATCCACATCAAGCGCGTTTTGACCGGGTTTGAGAACCGAAATGATGGTGCTCTCCCGCCATTGCGATGGACAGACGCCATCGCACCGGATCCGGTTGAAGATAACGAGGAAATGTCGCTTGTAGTCAGTTGAGAGATGTTTGATCACCTGACTGTGGATCCGCTCCGGCCCAGGAGCTGTGTCGGTGCAATGTGCAAGCGCGCGGAGGAGCTCTCACTCTGTAAATGGGGTGTTATAGGGTTCACTGTAGCGTGTAGTGAACGAGAGTAATTTCCTTTCCATCCGCCGTTTGAGGGTGCTAAAGGCTGGCGGGTAGTTCTCCAATGCAGAGGCTCGAGCATAGTGCTCGGCAATTGCTTTTGCGTAGGTAGATAAACACGCCATTGATGTTAATACCAGGAACACCTGTTGGGGTCTGGTAACCAAAAAGACATCTGATCTTCGCCCAGACTTGGGAAGGTGACGTATGGCACCCAATGGTCGACACGTACCTCTCCTAACACATCTGTTTCCGTCGTTTTATACGCTGGCGAACGCGGGCACGAAGCCGTTTAAAGGCTATTACGTGCTCTAGGGAAGAGTGCCACTTATGTCCCTGTAGAGCTCGCTGACGCTCTTTAATTGCCTCAGTGACTTCCGGCGACCATCAAGGGACCGTCTTTCGCCAGGGGCACCCTAAAGAACGAGGACTCGCGTTTTTCGCCGAAGAAACAATTGATGTGGTGACCTGCTCAACGACAACATCGATGTCACTGTGTGGCGGAGATTCAGCGGTGACAGCATAGGTGAAGTCTTCCCAGTCTGCCTTGTTTAAAGTCCATCTGGGTAGGCGTCCGGTGACATGACGCCAGGGGAGTGACAGAAAGATGGGGGAAGTGGTCACTACCACACATGTTGTCATGTACTCTCTAGTGGATAGATGGGAGAAGGCCAGGGCTGCAAACCGAGGGATCAACGGCCGAATATGTGCCATATGCCACACTGAAATGTGTGGGGGCACCTGTATTTATGAGGCAGAGGTCGAGTTGTGACAGTATATTTTCGATCCCCCTACCTCAGCCAGTAAGCATGGCGCCACCCCACAAGGGTTTAAGCGTGTTACAATCTCACGAAACTAGGAAAGGTTTAGAGAGTTGATCAGTCAGTGCAGCAAACACGTTCAGGATTACTGCGCCATCTGGAGGAAGATATACACTGCAGACAGTTATTTTCTGCGTCGTCCTTATTCTGACAGCCACAGTGTCAAGAGGGGTTTGAATGGGCACAGGTTCACTACATACTGAGTTCAGGACAAAGACGCAAACGCCACCTGACACTCTATTATAGTCTCTACGGTCCCTGTAATATCCTTTATAGCCGCGGAGAGCAGAGTTCCGCATTGCCGGGAACCAGGTTTCCTGGAGGGCAATGCAGAAAGCAGGTGTACAGCTTAACAGTTGCTGTAGCTGAGCTATGCGGTGGGAAAAACCGCCCCAATTCCGCTGGAGGGTTACGTGATCGTGAGACTTGGAAGGCATAAACACTTAATCAGGCAGTCTACGCTTCAGGGTCAACTGCTGCCACCAGATGAGTACCTGTGCGATCAACATCCATTGTACCTGATGGCCAGAAAGATCTAGATCGTCAGCGGACGCCAGAATCTCCACCTCATCCTCAGACACAGAGCTTGTAGGTAGTGGTGGTGTGGGTGCCACCGCATTGCCTTGATTCTTGGGGGTCTCCTGTTTTTTAGGTTTCTCTCGCTGCTCCTTAGGTTTGTCCGGCTGAGAGGTCTTCACCGATTCAGTCTCAGGGACTGAGGAGGACCGTGAAGCCCTACCACCACTGGTAGGAGCCTGGGAAGAGAGTGGAAGTGACCCAAGGGATCCCTTCCTGGCGAGAGTAGCCGAAGAAGACTTACGCTTCTCCAGCTCAGAAGTGGGCACTGACGTCCCCATTGGTGTGTGTGTGTGTGTGTGTGTGTGTGTGTGTGTGTGTGTGTGTGTGTGGGAGGGGGGGCGGGGGTGGGGGGGGGGGGGTTGTTGTCCTGAAGAAGGTTGTCCAACAGGGAGGGAAGTGCCCCACCCCTATTAAGGGGGCAGGTGGAATCTGTCGGCTCTGAGAGACAATTTTACGCGGTGGAACGGAAGATGGTAGAACCGTTGTCGTAGCGGCGGCGTAGGTTGACGTCATATGCACGGGATATAGCCTCTCACAGGGTTATCGTCAAAAGAAAATCTAGAATAAAAATTATTATCACCAGATATTGAATAATAAAAAAGTCAATCGGTCCGGGTTTTGTATTCCATTATTTTTCTTTCTTTCTGGAGAATCCTGCAGTCTGGCGAGCAAGGCGAATGGTGCTTTCTGCAGTTGACACAGGTCAGAGGCGGGCCACAAGAAGTATTAGGATGTGAAGAACGTTCACAATACCGACAGGTGACGCTGGAAGTACAGCGAGGAGACATACGGCGGAACTTCCAGGAATTCAAGCACCACATCGGGAAGGGATATATGGCTTTACGTCACAGCGGTAGACCATCACCTTGACCTTCTCGGGTAAAGTGTCACCCTCGAAGGCCAAGATGAAGACACCGGTGGCAACCTTATTATTCCTCTGACCCCGGTGGACGCGGACGAAATGGAGACCTCGCCGCTCTAAATTGGCGCGCAGCTCATCTTCAGACTGAAAAAGAAGGTCCCTGTGAAATAAGATACCCTGGACCATATTTAAGTTCTTATGGGGCGTGAACAGAAACTTCCCCCAGCTTGTCACAGAAGAGTAGTGCCTGTGACTGAGCAGAGGATGCTATTTTGATCAAGACCGGCACTGACCGCATTTTGGACAAGAACTCCACCTCCCCAAACTTGTACTCTAAATGCTCCACAAAAAAACTGAGGTTTGATTGACAAGGAAGATTCCCCATCAACTCTCGTACATACGAGGGTGAATAAGCTTCGCTGCCGCCCTTAGCCTCGCGTTGCTTCCATGGTGTGGACAGGAGGTGGAACGATTTGGGGCCGTATTTCTTAGCACTGAAGTTAGACCTTGACCGCTTAGAGACTGCTGGCGCTTGACCACCAGCAAGAGATTACGTACTACGCTTCATGGCGTGTCATTCGCCCTGATGCCACCCACTCCGATCAGGGGCCCTTCCCATGGCGCCACCTAGCCGCAAGCAAAGGCCACCTGGCATGATGGCCATTGCCAGGAGTCACGATGCCGCAGGGTGACGGGCATCTACTCCTTAGCATACGTGGGGAGTTAACGGCGCAGGCATCAGCAGTGCGACCCCTGTGTGGTCAGGGGGCTACAACCAACAGGGTACATGACGGCTCCACCACAACGGACTGCCTACCGTGCTGGATATCAGGGGCAAACGAGCTAACGAGTCCATTATCGTCGACAGCGCAGAAAGCGATACTGCACAGAGGATGCAGGAAAATGCACCCAGGAGGGTGACCTCGCCGAACAGCTGGAGAATGAGAGGAAGTGCAGATTCAGGTCGACGAAGGATGCGAGAGGTCTCAGCGCATTACGGAGACTACGCACCATGTAAGGCGCCCTTCTCTAATTGGCTCGGTCTTCGGGAAAATTTTGAAAAATGTAGATCAAACCCTACAGGGGACCATCACATAAAGACCGAAACGTGTGAGACTCCTTTTAGTCGCCTCTTATGACAGGCAGGAAAACCTCGGGCCTGTTCTAACCCCCGGACACGGGGGGGGGGGGGGGGGGGGGGGAGGGGGGGGGGAGCGCCACCTCGCTCCTTAGTGGAACAGCACCTCTTCCTCAACGATAGGTGTACGCACCGTCCTTGGTCTCACCAGGCTAGCTCTGCACGATAATGTGGACATTTGGGTGCAGGGAAATGTTCGTAGAACACTCAGGGCTTTCGACAATTGTCTTCGGCCTTACCGTAAACAAAGTGCAAGTCTTGCAGTTCTCTCCACGTGTAGCGTTTGGTGTCGACATTGCAACTCTCATTCAAGCACTAGTGCTACCCACTGTTTACTGACCCAGGTCGAAGAACATGACATCACAACGATGATTACTTTACGAAATGTATTTGTTTTTGTCTTCTTTGTCATCCCTCTCAGTTCGGACATTGAATTTTTGAACGCCCTGTATACACGATATGCAAAACACTGTTAAGAGCGTGGCAGATGGTACATAGCATTGTATCATACGTACGGTTGCGTATGGAACGCGGAAAGAAAACAGGTTTTTTTTTGTGCGGACTGTAATTCGTCTAATCTTGTCTTACAATTAGGATTCCCAACCAACAGGTTTTTTTTGTCCGGACTGTAATTCGTCTAATCTTGTCTTACAATTAGGATTCCCAACCTTACCGAAGACAGAGCCTGTGTGATAATTTCATTTCATGTCCCTACAAAATGTAGGGCTTAATGCTGCAAAGCAATATGAAATGGAATGAGCATTTAAGGACTGTAATGTTCAACTTCAGTTTATTGGGAGAATTTTTGGAAGGTGTGGTTCATCTGATCGCATATTAGGATACTAGTATGACCCATTGTTGAGTATACTTTAGAAAGTTTGGGAACCGCACCAGGTCGGATTAAAGGAAACATCGAAGAAATTCAGAAGTGGGCTGTCGATTTGTTACTGGTAAGTTCAAACAACACACAAGTACATGTACATCTACATCTGTGGTGTCACCGCCAGACACCACACTTGCTAGGTGGTAGCTTAAATCGGTCGCGGTCCATTAGTACATGTCGGACCCGCGTGTCGCCACTGTGTGATCGTAGACCGAGCGCCACCACACGGCAGGTCTAGAGAGACGGACTAGCACTCGCCCCAGTTGTACGACGACGTTGCTAGCGACTACACTGACGAAGCCTTTCTCTTATTTTGCCGAGAGACAGTTAGAATAGCCTTCAGCTAAGTCCATGGCTACGACCTAGCAAGGCGCCATTAACCATTTGTACCATTGCATGTACCTCAAGATAAGAGTCTCACTTGTATCATCAAGAATGCTGCATACCGAAGGACGATATAAAAGTTAAGTGTTCTAGTAGCTACGTTCTTTTCTTTATCACATTCATTACGAATCCTGTTCCAGACTTCGCGCCAGTCGGCGTGTGTGTACGCGTGCCTTAGGTTACCCGTCACTGTGGACTGGCTGCCTTAACAGTCCACAACAACATCCATACTCCGCAAGCCACCTGACAGTTTGTGGCGGAGGGTACCCTGAGTACCTCTATCGGTTCTCCATTCTATTCCAGTCTAGTATTGTTCGTGGAAAGGATTGTCGGTATGCCTTGTGTGAGCTCTAATCTCTCTGATTTTATCCTCATGGTCTCTTCGCGAGATATACGTAGGAGGGAGCAATATACTGCTTGAATCCTCGGTGAAGGTATGTTCTCGAAACTTCAACAAAAGTCCGTACCGAGCTACTGAGCGTCTCTCTTGCAGAGTCTTCCACTGGAGTTTATCTATCATCTCCGTAACGCTTTCGCGATTACTAAATGATCCTGTAACGAAGCGCGTTGCTCTCCGTTCGATCTTCACTATCTCTTCTACCAAACCTATCTGGTATGGATCCCACACTGGTGAGCAGTATTCAAGCAGTGGGCGAACAAATGTACTGTAACCTACTTCCTTTGTTTTCGGACTGCATTTCCTTAGGATTCTTCCTATGATTCTCAGTCTGGCATCTGCTTTACCGGCGATTAATTTTATATGGTCATTCCATTTTAAATCACTCCTAATGCCTACTCCCAGATAATTTATGGAATTAACTGCTTCCAGTTGCTGACCTGCTATATTGTAGCTAAATGATAAAGGATCTTTCTCTCTATGTATTCGCAGCACATTACACTTGTCTACATTGAGACTCAATTGCCATTCCCCGCACAATGCGTTTATTCGTTGCAGATCCTCCTGCATTTCAGTACAATTTTCCAATGTTACAACCTCTCAATATACTACAGCTTCATCCGCAAAAAGCCTCAGTGAACTTCCGATGTTATCCACAAGGTCATTTATATATAATGTGAATAGCAACGGTCCTACGACACTCCCCTGCGACACACCTGTAATCACTCTTACTTCGGAAGACTTCTCTCCACTGAGAATGACATGCTGCGTTCTGTTATCTAGGAACTCTTCAATCCAATCACACAATTGGTCTCATAGTCCATATGCTCTTATTTTGTTCTTTAAACGACTGTGGGGAACTGTATCGCCAACGCCTTGCGGAAGACAAGAAACACGGCATCTACCTGTGAACCCGTGTCTATGGCTCTCTGAGTCTCGTGGACGAACAGCGCGAGCTGGGTTTCACACGATAGTCTTCTACGAAACCCATGCTGATTCCTACAGAGTAGATTTCTAGTCTCCAGAAAGGTCATTATACTCGAACATAATACGTGTTCGAAAATTCTACAACTGATCGACGTTAGAGATTTAAGTCTATAGTTCTGCACATCTGTTCGACGTCCCTTCTTGAAAACGGGGATGACCTGTGCCCTTTTCCAATCCTTTGGAACGCTACGCTCTTCTAGAGACCTACGGTACACCGCTGCAAGAAGGGGGGGCAAGTTCCTTCACGTACTCTGTGTAAAATAGAACTGGTATCCCATCAGGTCCAGCGGCCTTTCCTCTTTTGAGTGATTTTAATTGTTTCTCTATCCCTCTGTCGTCTATTTCGATATCTACCATTTTGTCATCTGTGCGACAATCTAGAGAAGGAACTACAGTGCAGTCTTCCTCTGTGAAACAGCTTTGGAAAAAGACATTTAGTATTTCCGCCTTTAGTCTGTCATCCTCTGTTTCAGTACCATTTTGGTCACAGAGTGTCTGGACATTTTATTTTGATCCATCTACCGCTCTGAGATAAGACAAAAATTTCTTAGGATTTTCTGCCAAGTCAGTACACAGAGCTTTATTTTCGAATTCATTGAACGCCTCTCACATAGCCCTCCTCACACAACATTTCGCTTCGCGTAATTTTTGTTTGTCTGCAAGGCTTTGGCTATATTTATGTTTGCTGTGAAGTTCCCTTTGCTTTCGCAGCAGTTTTCTAACTCGGTTGTTGTACCACGGTGGCTCTTTTCCATCTCTTACGATCTTGCTTGGCACTTACTCGTTTAACGCATATTGTACGATGGTTTTGAACTTGTGTTGAGCCGTCAGGTACCCTGTAATCTGCTTTTTGTCACTTTTGCTAAACAGAAAAATCTTCCTAACTTTTTTAATATTTCTATTTACGGCTGAAATCATCGATCCAGTAACTGCTTTATGATCGCTGATTCCCTGTTCTGCGTTAACTGTTTCAAATAATTCGGGTCTGTTTGTCACCAGAAGGTCTAATATGTTATCGCCACAAGTCCAGTATTAACTAAGATGCTTTGTGAACTCAAATGGGAATCCCTGAAGGGAAGTCGGCGCTGTTTTCGAGAAACATTATTGTTAAGACAACCGGCATTTAAAGCTGACTGCAGAAGGATCCCACTACCATCAACGTACATTTCGCGTAAGAACCACTAAGATGAAAACTGAGAGATGGAGACATATAGATACTCTTTTTCCTTCGCTCTACTAACGAGTGAAACGGAAAAGGAAATGAGTAGTAGGGGTACAGGTTAGCCTCGGCCATGCACCGTAGCGTAGCTTTCTGAGTACAGATGTGTATGTAGATGCAGATGTAGATATTTGCCTGAGCTGACTGGTTCTAACTGTGGCTCTTGGACGCTGTAGTCTTATCATCTTGTGCGTTTTGCGAAGTGCAGAACTTTAAATTTGTGCTCATTTGAAACAAATTGCCAGCTATGCACGCACCACTTTGTATAATCTTATCACTATTCGACAGGGTATCCGTGGGTCTCTGCTGACGGTTGTTAAGAGCCACATCGGAGCAATCGCCATCGACGGGTGGCGCACTCAATTGTGAGAAGGGCAACGGCCCGCAAGAGTGGGGCGCCGGCGGAGCGCGTGACGACTATCTCGACTTTTGTCCGGCGCGGCGCGCCAAAGTTCAGAGCTCGGGCGGAGTCACGCCGGCGATAAGGCGGGCGCAACTAGGTTCCTAGCCCTTACCCTCCGAGTAACCTTTCGTTTCCAGCTGCGAGAATAGGAAAACGTGCCGGAGAGCGGCGCTGCTTACGTAACGCGGAGCAGGCAACCTTGTGGAGGAAACGGAAGTGGGGTTCAGCGGCTGCACGGCGTACTTTCACCCGGTCCGCCGGCGCCCATACTGGCCAGCACTGTGCGGACGTCCGACACCCGATACGGGGCCCCGCCGCCCGCCTAAACGGGTCACAGGCCCTGGCCACAAAAAGCGCTTCCGCTAACGCCAACTATCAGTCATCTCTACATAAACAAAACACACTCAAGTGCGTCTATGAATAGTCGACACATGATGCGAACGTAGATACACAAACGTCATTGAAGGTACAGATGTATCGCCAGAACCGAGAGCATTTTTTGGGCATATTTACCAAATATCCACGTTCATCTGAATAGAGCGCCCCCCCCCCCCCTCGGTCCATGGTATATCTTCTACAGTGAGGTAGTGGATCAATTCTACTGCCTCTCTTCGTAGATGAATGTCACCTGCGCTCTTTCCCAATCAAGGTGAAAATCTCCCTGCTCAAGGGATCTGCGGTAAATTACGCTAGGAGCCATTTCACTTGCAAATTCTGTATAACGACACTCCATCGAGAGGCCGTGAAGGATTATACTATGTAGCATAAAAGCCTTTCGTAAGCTGTATCCGCTATACCCAGCACATTGCCACCGACCTTTATATACAATGAGGTGACAAAAGTCATTTGATGGCGATATGCACATATATAGATGTCGGTAGTATGAGGTACACAAGGTATAAAAGAGCAGTGCATTGCCGGAGCTGTCATTTGTACTAAAGTAATTCAGGTGAAACGTTATCGACGTGATTATGGCAGTACGATGGGAACTGACCGAATTTGAACGCGGAATGGTAGCTGAAGCTGGACGCATGGGGCATTCAATTTCGAAAATCTTTAAGGAGACGAAATTTCAGAAATTACCTCTCACCACGGACAACGCAGCAACCGACGGCCATCTCTTAACGACGGAGAGCAGCGGCATTTGCGTAGAGCCATCAAAGCTAACAGACAAGCAACACTGCGTGAAATAACCGCAGAAATCATATCGGACGTACGACGAACGTATACGTTAGGACAGTGTGTCGAATTTGACGTTAATGGACTATGGCAACAGACGACCGACGCTAGTGCCTCTGCTAACAGAATGACATAACTTGTAGCCCCTGTCATGGGCTCGTGACCATATCGGTTGGACACTAGGCCTGGCCAGATGAGTCCCGACTTCAGTTGGTAAGAGCTGATGGAAGGGTTAGTGTGTGGCGAAGACCCCACGATGCCATGCATCCAAGTTCTCGACAAGGCACTGGCTAGCTAGTGTGGGGCCCCATAGAGGTGAGGGCTGTATCTACATGCAACACACTGGGTCCTCTGGTCAAACGGAACCGATCGTTGACCGGAAAAGATTATATGCGGCTACTTAAGAGTTTATTTGAGCACAGTCATGCGCTATATGTTCGGCCACGGTTATTCGGCGATTGGTTTGAAGAACATTCTGGACAATTCGAGCGAATGATTTGGCTACTCACATCGCCCGACATGAATCCCATCAATATTTATGGGATACAATTGAGAGGTCAGTTGTGCGGAAAATCTTGCACCAATAATACTTTCGCAATTATGGGCGGCTATAGAGTCAGCATAGTTCAATATTTCTGCAGGGGACTTTCAACGACTTGGTGAGTCCATGCCACGTCGAGTTGCTGCACTACGCCAGGTAAAAGGTGGTCGAACATGATATTAGGAGGTATCCATGAGTTTTGTCACCTCAGTGTACAAATGATCCTTCTTTTGCAATACGTATTTTCTACATACAACTGCTCTAAAGTTTATATTGGCCTATTTCAGAAAATGCTTAGCTAGTGTAGTATTTCGGACACAAAATGCAGACTGCGAATAGCATGAAAAGCTTTTCCGAAGGAAAAAAAAAAAATACGAGTAAGTCTGTCTGTCGTGTAGCCTTACTCAGAAGAGAAACGTGAACGATTAACGTGGAAGAGAACAGAAGCTTATAAAATGTGTTACGCAGAAGAGTAGAGGGACAGTTAAAGAGTAACTAATGACGATGTACTAAATTCAGTTGGAGTGAAAACGACTTATGGCACGATCTGACCAACAGAATAGATCGTTTGACAGAACACATCCCGAGGCATGAAGAATCGTTAGCTTGGCAATAGCGAGACGTGTGGGAATAAAGTATTGTAAATGGAGTTCAAGACCTGGCAACGGTAGGCTCCTTCGAACGGATGTACTCAGCGGTAATTATGCAAGGATGAAGATACTTGCACAACATAGACTAGGGTCAAGAACTGCATCATACCGGTCGTCGGACAAGACTGCAACAACAGGCAAGGTTCCATTAAATGCAGGAAATTCCGGAAGCAAACCACTGTTTCTTGTAACCAGATACGTAAGTTGGAGTATTACCGTTTGGAACAGAAATGATCCCATCACACTTGGTGCGTTTTGTGAGTAATTTATTTTCTTAGAGCTTCTAGACCATGTTTCCCTGGCCGAATCACGCAAACAGGGGGCGGTGGGTGGCACAGGTACGGGTGGGGGGGGGGGGGGGGGGGGGCAGGACAGGCAGCTGGCACTCGGGCGTGATAAGGTGCGGCGAGTAAATATTTGCACGGTGGAGTTCATCAGAGCGCGTATCAACAGCAGGTGGCCAAGGCCGGCCGTAATGGAAGTTCATTAGTGCGCACTCTCCTCGCAGGAATACCAGCCGCCCAGTGCGGCCAACAGCTCCCAGCAAAAATCAGCACGAAATTCTCTCTAACCACTTCCATTACCTGTCTAATTAGGTGAAGATTACTTCGAAGTTTCGTTTGGACAACACAGTGCTTTACTACACATTGTTCTATTTTAAGCAGCATGCCCTTGCCTACTTCCGACCTACGGTCTTACTTGGGAAGTAATACTTAACAGTTAGTTTTAACGACGAAGCTACTTAATATTACTCATATATACAATCCTTTGCCAGTGATGAAAAGAGCAATGTGCCGACCGATTCTTTTAGGTTTGGTGAACCCTGCCTTCGGATATTTAGTCTGCCACCCACTGAACCATAATGTGATCTAATACCAAAATACATTAAACTCTTTATTTTAGAATTTTCAAACTGTATCCTGGTGGTATCGGCGTTGTGCTATGGCCTAGATCTGGCATTTCGTCACAGCATAGGCGTGCAAACGTATGTGGATGTTATAATAAAGTGGTTCTGCCTGACACGGCAATTTCGGTTAGCGTTTTACTGATTAACGCTACTGATTATCTGCCTCTTGGAGGGAGACAGACAAGGATGACTTCTAGAACAGTACTCTACTGCAAAACGGATGTGCTTTTTACATCATAGTGCTTTTTACATCTTAGATATTATCCTTACATTGTGTTGAGGCGACTAGACGACATCGTAACAAGCAGAATGCAAGTAAGTTCGTACGCTTTCGGACCACGTCCAATTCCCACACAGCAGCTGTGGGTTGCAGACAGCGCTATGTGGTAAAGCGATATGCAGTTCCAGCCACTACAACAACGTAACATATTAAATTCGCTGATTTAGGCTACTAGCGACAGTGACCGAACAATATCATTTTACAATACGACGCGGTGTATAATCTGGACGACAGCCGTAAGCAAACTGTCAACGCCTCATTTCAATGGCGTAGAAACACTGAAAGTACACAACTTTAGGTTAAATAGCTTTCTTACTTTTGACATATAACGCAATTTTCTGCATAAAGAAATGTAACCCGACAAAATATAGTTATCTGAGTCGTATCGTGGCAAAATCTTTACTTGGTACATCCATAACCAGCTATGATACAGATGGAAGAAAGGAAGACATAGGTTTAAACTCCTGTCGAAATCGAGGTCATTACGACGGGAGCATAAGCTCGGATTGTTTGCCGTGCATTTGCCTGGAGATCAGGATGGTCACAAGCGGATTTCAACCGTTGTCATCCTACATGCGAGTCCAGTGTGGTAACCATTGCGAACGTCGCTCAATACTGTGATGGAGAAAAAATTAAAGCTTTACACTTCGTGAAAACTTTATAACACGGCCAATGACTCGCAATACCGGAACCAGTCAAGTTATACGAATACTTGGGAGTAACTGTATGTGGGGATTCCTAGTACGATAGGAGGCTCAGCCGTAAATTAAAACCAGTGGACAATTATTGATAAAGTGCTGTAAGTCAATGAAGTAAATGGAATGCTGTAAAAGGTCCCGATGGAGTCCCTATAATGCTTTGTACAGAAATTAGCGAGTGATGTGATACAGCTCTAGACCATAATTTAAGGCACATCCCTCGAGTGGAGAAATGTGACCTGCTTATACCTAACGACAGCGACGGAGGTCACATTTCTCAGCTCAAGGGATGTGCGGTAGATTATGGTGGAGAGCTGTACCTCACCACTCGCGAATTTCGATATCTAGCACGATAGGGACTCCACCGGGACCTATTACAGCACTCTATTTTCTTCGTTGATTTACAGCAATTACTCAGTAGTTGGTCGTTGGTTTTAATTTACAGCTGAGCCTGGTGCGTTACTACGAATCCCAACATACAATTGTTACATCTCGATAAAATAATAACCTGCCGCAAAGACCGGCAATATAGGCACCTACTCGTAATGTAGAAAAATGGAAGTCCACGCCGCTTAAAACGTGATATCCTTTGGCTATCGGATTAACGAGTTGGCTAGTCAGTGTCTTTCACAATTATTGTTTAGGGATATTACGTGCAACGACCATACTAGTTTAGCCATAAGACTGCATAACTGAATACTTCTCAACTACATGGGTCTCATATTTTGTCGGCCTTTGGCGAGAGTGTGATAGAAATACTGAGAAATGTTAAGCAGCAGACACTTCAAAAAAGGCACCGTAAAATCTCGAGAGAACCTGAGCAGAAAACTTGAAGATTTGAGACAGATACTACGAATAGTCTTAAGCTCCCTATTTCGTAGAGATCGCGCTGATACCAGAACACAGGTGTCTTTCCTTACGCTCTGTGAATGTGAAATGAAGCAACGGTAATCTACCTACAATAAACAGTACCCTCTACCACGCACTTCACGGTGATCCACTTGCAATTTATGGCGAGTAGCAGTGCGTGCATGAGGGTACAGTAGTACCATCTTATGTACCAACAGAACTCTCGAGCGGTATCGTAGAAGTTAGCACATACTGGCAGCTTCCGTACGCGGCACCCAGCAGACATACAGGGGGAGGGGCTGCCCCGCAGCTCGCCCTCGGCAATTAATCAGACGGGCGAGGCGACAGAGAGATTCGGCGGTGGTTCGGTAGAGCGATAAGGACGAGGAGCGCTCGGGCCGAGCCAGTCCTCGGGTTGTGCGCCGTGCTGCGTGGCGCCGCATCGATCCGTCGCCATTACATCACTCGGCCAGGCCGCGGCTCCGCTCGCGCCCAGCGTTGCCACGTCACCCAGGCGCGCTCTGTTGCCGCCTCTACGAGCGCTACAAGGCTTCTTCCCGAGACACTCGACACTCTTTATATAAGCAAGCTGTCGACGATCCGTTCACGGTGAAAAGTTTATGTACAGCCACATTCACATACGGCGGTGATGCTGAGAAACAGAAATTGTTGTTCGGACGGGATATTACAGGGAACTAAGGCTATTGCCTTTCAAGATTACGCGCCGCAAGTGTGTGTGTGTGTGTGTGTGTGTGTGTGTGTGTGTGTGTGTGTGTGTGTGTGTAGTTACGAGAAAGTAAATTACCTAGTGGCCATTTTGAAGAAATTGGATAAACAACGAAAAACTTGAACCTAAATGTCCTGACAGGAATCTGCTTCCCACTGTGCATTCAATATAATTATTAATGCACACTTCCACTAGGTGCATATACGCAATTCTGTGTAGTCTTCCTGTCATGAAACAAGATAAATTTCAAATGTAATGTTTATTACAGTCATGTTCTACCACTATTCATTATCAGCCTTACTGACTAGTTTATTCGACGAGAAAGGTTCGCACAAATTACCGCAACTACGACAGTATCACTAAAAAAATTACGATATATCACATGGAATGAGTGGAACTGTGTCCTACTGAGAATACCACTTTCGTGTTTTCCATTACTAACATAAAAAAGATTTATACATTTAGATCCTACGCCCGTAACGTATCAGCGCAATCCTTGACTACCGTACGGCCTGAAATTGCAATCACGACAGTGGCACCTGTTATGTTGGGTTTAACGTTCCGTCTACAAGTTAGGATTGTGTCAAGAACGGGGAAAGAAATCGGCCGTGCCCTCTTCAAAGGAACTATCTCAGATTTATGGAAATCACCGAAAACCTAAATCTGGAGGGCCGACGTGGTTTTGAACCGTCGTCCTCCCGATTGCGAGTGCAGCGCGCTAACCACTGCGCCACCTAGCTCGGTGTGTACACTTAAGAGTCAGTGTAGTTTGTGTCACATTATTATAAGAGTCAGCTATGTACGGAATGATTGATCTTATCCTACCCAACCTTAGGCGACTGGCTATGGCATCCTTCTTATTACAAGGGCTACGTCACGTCTTTACCGTTAAGATTTTTCATGCTCTTGTTTAGAGATCCATGAAACCGAAGCCACTACAAAAACGCCACTGTTCAGTTACGGGAAAATCATTATTACTTGTATGTTAAGATAGCAGCAAGGAAGTGCTCTGCAGAAGTTCTCGTAGTAGAACTACTCAACATGCTTAGTGAAAATGGTGTCACTGCGTTCCTTAGACCTGTTACGAAGGGTCGGGTGTGTACCTAAAGAATGGTTCAAATGGCTCTGAGCACTATGGGACTTAACATCTATGGTCATCAGTCCCCTAGAACTTAGAACTACTTAAACCTAACTAACCTAAGGACATCACACAATACCCAGTCATCACGAGGCAGAGAAAATCCCTGACCCCGCCGGGAATCGAACCCGGGAACCCGGGCGCGGGAAGCGAGAACGCTACCACACGACCACGAGCTGCGGACAGGTGTATATCTACTTTACACCGTGTGAATGACTGACAACTGGTACAATGCATTATTACGTTACAGACCGCTATGACGGAAGATGAGGATGAAACCCTCTGTCAGAACGTAGAACATTTGTCTCGAAAAGCGCGAACAAGTACACCGGAATGCATGTCCGTCCGACAAGCGGCTAACTTTCAACAGCATGTCCTTTACATTCACGACACACTAATAAGAGCTTCGAAATTTCAGCTACGATACTGGTTCACTGACTGCTAGTTAGGAACCACAAATTTGCTCTTGGAGAACAAATAATTGCAATGAAAATTTCTTTCAACGACGGGGTACGAGCTGCGTGTGCCCAGGATTTGTTCACCATAAAAATGTATTTTAGCGACCTATAATACGAAGGCGGTTTACACACATCATCTACGTACGCTACATCCACGGCCGGCAAGAACGGGTACAGCAGAAGAAAGTAATTTTGAGCTACCTACTATGCTGAAAGGGGTGAGACTGCAGCCCTCGCCCTCACAAACAGAGAACAAAATAAACACTTGGGCGAGGAAGGGGAGATGATACTTGTGACAGGAAGTGTCGGGATAGCGGGCCCTGGCCCCGGTCCCGGCCCCGAATGCAAAACAAGCCCGCGCGCCTCTTCCCGGTTTCGAAACAACAGCGCGCGCCGAGCACTGACCATCACGCGCGCTTTAATTGGAAAACTTTTCCCACAGGATAATGAAACGCGGCGGAGGGCACGAGAGCCTTCCCCTCCCCACACTCATTTATTTGTTTGCCCAGCAGAGCGAAAATCCCGTTTCCACAACAAATACGCGGGGCAGCGCGGCGCAACGCCGTGTTGCGAACGCAATCGATCACGCGACCGCGCTCTGCGACGCGCGCGCGCTCGTACAGACACGCACCGCCCACAGCGCTGCGATATATTTTCCGCTCTATTTCCCCCGCCGTGCTCAGTTATTTATTGCGGGGAACGCCTATGAATTTTGTGGAGGACTTGATGATGTCTGACATAAATAGGAAAAAAATGAGAGGGGTGAAAGCAAAAAAGAACTGTACAGTTCACTAACGAGAAAAAACAATAGTAAACTGTAAAGAAGCCACTGAAAGTTACTATGAACACAAAAGTACCAAAACATATATAATGCAGGAGATAGATATCCTGTAAGTGGTACTGTTGGAGTCTTGCTACAAAAGGATCAAAAATCAGACAAGCATTTGCATGCTACACAAACATTTTTGGTGCAGAAACTCTTGGTAAAATACACTTCGTCGTAACTCTTGTTTGGAAGTATTGTGGGAACTACACCACTGAAAGAGATACGTTTTTCTATTACATTATTCTGGTCTCCGTTAAAAATGCCTCTGAAAGTTAAGGTAAAGAAAGAACTTTAAACACGTATTGAAATCCCTAACTACGACTAATGGGTAGAAAGCCATCTGCGTCAAAGATCTGGCGGCATCGCGACCGTAGTTTCTGGCTACATTGCCCAGTCACAGACCACCGGCTGTGTTCGATGCCACGTACAATAACCAAAACTGGTAGCAGCGCTAGCAGTGGAGGGTATATAAAGCGCGTGGGGGGGAGAGGGGGGGGGGAAGGTGAGGTGGCGAAATGTAAACAGCGCCATAGTAGTCGTAATGCGGAAACAGAACGATTTATCTGACGTCAAGGACATAATCATTGACTGTCGGGCCAAGAGTGGAAGCATTTCCGAAACGGCTACGTTTGTCAAGTGTTCGACTGTTGCGCGGTTAAAGTACACCGTGCATGGCAAAATAGCGCTATCCAAAACAGGCGTTGAGGCAAATGTGGTGCACCACGAGGCAGACATGACAGGGGTGAACAACAGCTGCGGAGATGTGTACGGACGAATAGACGTGCAACTGATCGCCTAAATGAATCAAGGGGCGATCGCCTAAATGAATCAACAGTGCCTCCTCAACAATCGCTCAGCGATCGTTGCTGCGTATAGGTCTCCGCATGATTTATGCACTCATGCATGAGTGCATACATCAGACGCAAGAGGACGTCCACCGAGCGGCGACAGGTGGCCTTTTCGGTTGAATCACGTTTTTGCTTCATCGGAAAGTTGACCGCTGACGTGTACGGCGTAGCAAGTTTGAAAGCAAATATCCTACAATAATTTTCGGAAGGATTCAGGACAGAGGGCATTTCCTGGACGGCAAAATGGATCAAAACGAGTATGCATCTATCTTTGGGGACCAGGTCCATCCCACCATGAAGTTTGTTTTTCCATGGCACGACGGCGTCTACCAGCAGGACAATGCAACATACCGTATTAGCTAGCAGTGTATGTGCCTAGTTCGAAAACACAATCTGTGGGGTCACCTCGATGGGGCTGTTTGCGCCACGGATCCTTAACCGAGAAACGTAGCGTAGCTGGCAACGGCACTGGAATCGGCATGGCTCCACACGCTGTCGGTACCTTCCAGAACCTCAGTGACTCTCTTCCTGCACGTCTCTCGCAGAGGTATGCTTTGCAAAAGGGGATTATTCAGGCTTCTGGTACGCGGTAACGTTAATGTGACTGGACGGTGTATAAACGCATGTTAACTCCAACGAAGATACACAGTTCAAATGGTTCAAATGGCTCTGAGCACTATGGGACTCAACTGCTGAGGTCATTAGTCCCCTAGAACTTAGAACTAGTTAAACCTAACTAACCTAAGGACATCACAAACATCCATGCCCGAGGCAGGATTCGAACCTGCGACCGTAGCGGTCCTGCGGTTCCAGACTGCAGCGCCTTTAACCGCACGGCCACTTCGGCCGGCAAGATACACAGTTATGCATTTTTGATGTCCTCGTACCAGAAAACCCTACAGGCGCATCTTAACAGTGATTTTCGTGTGTCTTCCTTTCTAATCATAAATATAGCAAATGTGATGCAAATACGATTTTGTACCCAAATTACAATGGAAAAAAATGGTTCAAATGGCTCTGAGCACTATGGGACTTAACATCTGTGGTCATCAGTCCCCTAGAACTTAGAACTAATTAAACCTAACTAACCTAAGGACATCACACACATCCATGCCCGAGGCAGGATTCGAACCTGCGACCGTAGTAGTTGCGCGGTTCCGGACTGAGCGCCTAGAACCGCTAGACCACCGCGACCGGCCAAATTACAGTGGAGACATATTTCGTCGTCATCTTGTTCTCTTCATAAAGATCACTGGGACTTCGGGCAAAGGTACGACACATTATCTTTTCTAACATTTAATTTACTACCAAAATACAAACTTGGTATATCTTATTTTTTACTTTATTGCTGCTGTTTCTACTTTATTGCCACTGCATTGCACTAAAGTTAGGGTTTACACGTGTAGTTGTATGATAATTGTCCACGTGTCCACACGCTGGCGGTCAGTCGATAAGCCTGTTCCTAGAAATTGTAGTGCAGGGTGAATTACTGAGCTTCATCGGATGAGCGAGGAGACGTATCACGCGCCGCACAAGAAGTGAATACTACTGAACTCATCTCATTTTGGACACCTTAATGCCGCGAAAGAATGCTGCATGGACTTTGGTTGGTCTTGGGAAATGCGTGGACGCATAAGTAGACCCTATAAAACAAATGTATGCAACGTTAGGGATAATAGACTCTCCGAAATGGCATCACACGAGAGCCCGAAATACTTGCAGATATCTTCTGTGATCATGGGTCAATTTACCAAGCACCGCGAAAAGTTTGCCTTGTGGTACATCTTGCAACGACAGCTTCCACACGACGCAGTGGATCCACACGGCCTAATATTCACACGTATTCAGGGAACACAGGCAAAAAAATGGTTCAAATGGCTCTGACAAGGGAACCTCCCCATCGCACCACCCTCAGATTTTGTTATAAGTTGGCACAGTGGATAGGCCTTGAAAAACTGAACACAGATCAATCGAAAAAACAGGAAGAAGTTGTGTGGAACTATGAAAAAAATAAACAAAATATACAAACTGAGTAGTCCATGCGTAAGATATGCAACATCTAGGGGAACTTAAGCTGATGTGCGCCGTGGTCTCGTGGTTAGAGTGAGCAGCTGCGGAACGAGAGGTCGTTGGTTCAAATCCTCCCTCGAGTGAAGATTTTAATTTTTTATTTTCAGTTTATGTGACAAACTCTTACGTTTTCATCACTTTTTTGGGAGTGATTATCACATCCACAAAAAACTTAAATCGGGCAAGGTAGAAGAATCTTTTTACCATTCGCCAAGTGTACAAGTTAGGTGGGTCGACAACATATTCCTGTCATGAGACGCACATGCCGTCACCAGTGTCGTATAGAATATATCAGACGTGTTTTCCTGTGGAGGAATCAGTTGACCTATGACCTTGCGATCAAATGTTTTCGGTTCTCACTGGAGAAGCACATCCTTTCGTCTACTAATCGCACGATTTTACGGGGCGGTCGCAAAACACAGACACTAAACTTATTACAGTGAACAGAGACGTCAATCAACGAACGGACAGATCATAACTGTGCGAAAATAAAGTAAACTTTTCACTCGAGGGAAGACTTGAACCCAACGACCTCTCGTTCCGCAGCTGCTCACGCTAACCACGGGACGACGGCGCTCCTGAGCTCACGCTACCCTAGATGTTGCTTATGCTACGCATGGACTGCTCCGTTTGTATATTTTTGCTTATTTTTTTCATAGTTCCACACAACTTCTTCCTGTTTTCTCGATTGATCTGTGTTCAGTTTTTCAAGGCCTATCCTGAGGGGGGTGCGATGGGGAGGTTCCCTTGTGAGCAGTATGGGACATAACATCTTAGGTCATCAGTCCCCTAGAACTTAGAACTACTTAAACCTAACTAACCTAAGGACATCACACACATCCACGCCCGAGGCAGGATGCGAACCTGCGACCGTAGTAGTCCCGCGGTTCCGGACTGAAGCGCCTAGAACCGCACGGCCACCGCGGCCGGCAGAACACAGGCAGCTAAACTTCCATTCGTAAACAATAACGTTTACAAATCTCTGTTAAGCATCGCAAACGAATCTGTCAGTGAATTGAGCCAGCGTCATTACTATTGTGAGTCTGCGTCGCAATATCTTTATCTCTCGTCAACAAGATTCTATCACTAAAAACTGACACTGCAATTTAAACCTCTTGTCTCTGTGTCGAAAGCCATAATTTCACCGCAATTTTGCGACTACCCAAAAACAAATTTTGCTATGCTGTCATTTCAGGCAGCTGTAAAATTAGACGCGGACATCGTATGCCGGAAGAAGCTGAAGCCAAACGTACCGTTTCCAGGGGACTGGGGTCAGTCTTACGAGGATGTGAGTAGTATCTTTCCTCACCGTCAATGAGAGCAATATACTCTCCGAAATGGAATCACACGAGAGCCCGAAATACTTGCAGGTATCTTCTGTGATCACGGGTCAAGAGCATGGATAAGAAAAACAAAATTTTGTAAGTTGTGTGTTATCCTACACATATGAATATAAGAACAACACACAGAAGTGCTCAAGAGACTCTCTCAAATACGAACTATAAGGCCCGTTTCTCACTGGGACGCTGGTGACGGTCACCAGCGACTGTCACCGACAGAGATACATTCGACTGAACTCGAGCGTTCGCTCCGGAACACTACACTACACTACCCTACCCTACCCTACCCTACCGAGCCACTGTGACCCAGCAGTTACTCTCCCTCGCCACATGTGACGGACAACGTCACTGTGTTCACAGCAGTCACCGCCGTATATGCATTAGTTTGGAGTATTCATAATGGAACACTGATCACAGACACAGCGCTGCAGATTTGCCAACCGACAGGCAGTCATTTCTGCGACAGTGACGCGAAATATTCATTGTATATTATACTATACACACTGTACCCATGAAATTAGATTTGATTAACACGGACGATTTTGTAAATGAAGTAGAAGGCCGTCCTTCTTTTCAGGAAGTGAAAAGCGATGACTATAGCAACAAACTGATGAAAACGAGTGCGTGGCAAGCAATTATAACGAAGTTTGTGCCTGATTTCAATGAGAAGAGCATGGATAAGAAAAACAAAATTTTGTAAGTTGTGTGTTCTTTTTTCAAATTTAATATCTTATTTTTCGAACCATAAAAGGCTAGAGAAATTTAGTTGCTACCCCTGTACGAGTCCATTTTATTAACTAATTAGTTGGCAATACCTGCGGCGTCGGACACCAGTGATCCGACGGTGTTCACCAGTCACGGGTGACCATCACTGGCGACCGTCATCAGTGTCCCGGTGTGAAACGGGCCTACGTAATCTCTATCCGTGGGAAATGGTCTTAAACGCCAAAAGTCCATGCCTACCGTGCAGTATGATCTGAGAGTGAATAACAGCGTATATAAAATTAAACTCTTGAACTCTGGACAAGCTCTCATAGGCGCGAGTCGTATAGCTCAGTAAATCACTGGCTAAGATCACGCACGTCACCAGCAAAACCTTCCGCAAGCCAACGCTGCCGTGACCTTTTTGTGGGATGGCTCGCTTCCTTAAACACGGGGCCGTAATCCGTGTCAGGGCCAACGGCTGCTTTCTTATCGACCGTAATGAAGAAAGCCACTCCTCCGCATCGTTTAAGAGCAGACGATGATCACGGAGACACTACACGGCCCGGTCAGCGGCTAACGACCCAATCTCCTGGAGGCGGTTAACCTCGTTCTGCACTGTTACGACCGTCCGCTGGGCAACATAAGTACAAATGGAGCTAGAGATGGCAGCTAGCGGTATGGCGTTACCCTGTGCTTAACGACTCGCCCACACAAAAAAGCCAGCTGTGCACTGTGTAGATTTTCCTAGGATACCGGAAGTACGCCTCGTGTACTCCGAGAATATCGTAAGCAACCGTTCGCTTATTCGGTACGTCTCCTCAAAATGCTGATCTCATCAATGGTGCACCTTGTAATAAACCCGAAAAGATAACATTTATTTCTACCTGACTGGACAGTTTGCGCAAAGTTATACTTATAGAGACGTTGATTTCATGTTAAGGAAAATCGTTATTCAAAAGTCGAAGTCAGGTGGTACAAAGTAACATGTCATCACACAGACGACTTTCGAGCAGTCCTCGAATTACATTGAGTAACAAGTAGCCTGAGATAAATCTCACTAATTTGAGACACAAAATGTCTTACGAGAAACTAACAACAGCCTTCCAAGACTTCTAAACAGCCGATGAACCAAAAACAAATCTGTTCCAATAGAAGTCAAATCAACTTCAGCCAACACAGAAGGCTAATCCAACTACACAGATGACTTAGTTATGAGTAGGGCTTGGTGTTCTGCTCACAGTAAGCTCATTAGAGAATAAGATGAAACTGGAAGCAGGGAATACAAGCAGTCTTGCCCGAGAAATAACACTGCTTTTTATCAGAAATAATTCAGAAAAATCACGCAATTATGGAATCAGAATGACCACGTGATTCACGAGGTTTTAAACGTAACAACGCCGTGCTAAAAGACACTGCCGCAAAATTGATGACAGTTATTGGGTGCGGCACAGAAATCACGTCTTCAAAGATTCTGATGCTTTGAGTACCTTATGAATGTGATCCAAAAGGGTGTACGTTATTTCGTATAAATAGCCGCTTATTACTATAACGTTGTTGCAGCGAAGAATTTGCTAAGTGGTGTAGTGGATTACATCGTAAATGCTGTTATGTACAATGAAGACATTAATGACAGTAATTATGCTAACAAAAAATTGCATACATGAAAATGTTGGGTAACTGCAAATCTCTCTGGGCGTTAACTAAGGCAAATCACTGTATCTGAAGTAAAGCTCATGATTGAAACGTGTCGTATACCAAGCAGAGAAATGCTAACAAATCTAAGTAATCTTTTATTCCTCGTCAGAGTTTTACATAATTTGATAGTGACCAATTTCCGTGCAGTCTGGTACGATAGTGGCTGCTGACAGCGAAGTGACCCATTGGGACACAGAATAACATTACGAAAAGTACACGGTGACCACCGAAAAAGCGTAGAAAATTTGTGCAGAAGGCATACCAAAAGAATAATAGTAGGGTACAGCAGTGCGATAACTGCCGACACCAATCCCGCGTATTTGATGCACACATAAAATATTACTGGTTCGATTACCGTTTCCTATTCCATAATTGGAGCACTTGTTGCGCTAACAAATTAGAGGGGATTGACAATGTATTCCGCCTACCAAGTTACACTGAGCGTCTCCGAGCTGATTACCAAGTCACAGACGCAACACGCGACGCGACGAGACGAGGTCTCGTGTACAGGGATAGCTAACCACAATAGGTAATGTTGTTGGACTTTTCGTTTTAGTTTTAAGATCTGCGGTATGAAATTGGCATAAATCCATGGATGAAAAAAGTGAATAATATAAAACTTCTTTCTCCTTATTTCATCATATCAATTCGATAAAAATTGTACAAACTGAAGACGTGTCAACAGACAACTAACTGCACTTTTAGAACGCGGATGAACTTATTCGCAGTTTTGTATCTATCACAGAAATCGGGAAACAAGGCTAAAACCACCTTTATACCAAATGAATTCAATTGACTATCCTCTGTCCATTTCTTTGCTGAATGAAGTGTACATGTTGACATCTACTAGAACAGCAGTGAAGTCTGTGCCATGAGTAACACGACTATACACAACCTATGTCCAACCCCGTGCATTATTTTATTTCATGTTTCGCAAGGTCATCCATTATCATCACGAGGGTTATATTTTGTGCTCACATTTCGAAAATTTCATTACGTGAAATGCACTTGTGATTTTTCCTTTTGTTTCTTTGTGTGTGTGTGTGTGTTTTAGAAGCCGAAAAGATCAAATATTTTGCGTTAATAGTAAAATAATAACGTTAAAATACAGTACTTCGATGAAAGAAGAACTACAGAAAGTGATGTGGTGCCCTCAGAAGGCACTTTCAGCTTCTCGGTCCGAATACGACGGGCGTCGGCGTGGAGAATGAAACAGTTTGATGCAGCTGGCTGGTACATACTGGCAACACCGCACGCCACCAGGTATCGCTGACAAAGGCCGCTATTGACCGCTCGCGTTACTATTTGAATATAAAAGCGGCGGCCGACGCGTTTCGCAGCTGGCGGCAGATGGACACGCGAATCGCGCTTCTCCATCCTTTCCGGGGCCGCGTCCATTGTTCGCCGCTGGCACTGTTTACGATAATTGAACGCCGCCCAGAAAGCATCCCATGCGGACTGCAGCCCCTACCAGAGAGGGGAGTCACCATGTTCGTCCGCTTGTGCGCACGTCGCGTCAATGCTCTCGAAACAGCCAGGTCGAAATGCTAGGCTCACTGTGTACAAATTACACATTCATGATTACAACCATACACTGTTTGGTTTACAGTAATAAGTCCATATAAATAACACAATTACTTCTTAATGAACTTTTTTTTTTGGAATTCGTTCAAAGATTTGTCGTGTGTCCGATTAACGAACCACGGCGGATCACGCAGGTCGTGGCACGGATAGAGATTGACTGCACTGTTGCAGGTTCCAAGCGACAGCTGCTGTACACACATCATGTGCTTTGCATCTGAAGAAAGCGTGTGTCTTGAAAATTATGGCTCTCGCTTGCTTATATGTAATTTGTCACTTACCACCACCATCATCATCAGCGATGACTACTTGTCACAAATGGAACAAAAATTCACTAAATAACTAGTTACAATCACGCTAAATGCTTGCAATGGCTACGACAATCAGAGAAGAGCGCTCAGAACACTACTGAACTGTCATTGGCTGTCGGAGAATGAGAGACGTAGGAGCAGAAGCAAGCCTAAACTCGATCGCCATCATTCGTGATTCCAACTACAGCAAGGCCCATTCTACTGAGGATGAATAAAACGCGTCGTCAGCAACGTTTCCAGAGCTGTAGTGGCAGCAGCTCAGATGGATACTTAACGGGAAAAGAAATCGGTAGAAGAAACCACCCTTCCATTCAACGGGAAAAGAAATCGGTAGAAGAAACCACCCTTCCATTCATTCAAAGTGATGCAGGGAATCCATGTATAATCGAAATCAGTACAGCCGAACGCGAGACTCGGCAATCCCCAGCTTCCGGATATGAATCTAATGTCCAACCACTCGGCCCTCCATCTGAAATCTGTATCCGTCACGACATATGGCACTTTCGATAAAAAAAAAGGAAGAAATTACGGATTTCAAATGCTTGAAAATAACTCTTAAATTAGTGTGACAGCAGCGCTTGTTTAAAACCTGCACACTCTCAAACGCTGTTAGAAGTCTATCTTAGGCCCATCACGCACTACAATTCAAAGCGTTTGGCGAGAAGTCGCTTTATGTATCACAGAGGCCGTTATTAAGGTAGCCTAGTTTTCAGGACTCAAGCTTCTGCTTTTAGACCCGATAACGGCTCACCTCAATGTCTTCTCCCTTCAAGTTATACAGTGAAAGATCTATTCCTCAATAATACACCTGGTCTCTCTCCTAAGAATAGTGGAGTGTATGTTCCCTGGTGTTTTGGCAGATACTTGCAGTGTGTAGCTGGAGTCAGTCCAGTTTCTCCTCTTCAAGCCTTTTCAAGTGACGCCCAGTGTCAACAGAAAGCGTCTGTTTGTTTCCCATTACAAACAAAATTATTTTTCAATCGGAATTTTACGTGCCGATGCTATAGAGCGCTCCCAAATTAGTCTAGTCAAATATGTGTTTTATTGCGGTATATTAACAAGGCCATAAAACACGAGAAATAAATAGAAATCCAGCACCGAGTCAGAAACGCTGCACGTTTGGCGGTAGCAGTCAGCGCGTGTCAGGAGAGTGCTATCGCTGCTGGAGTACTGGCTATTTTTCGACTTTTGCTGTCCCTGTTAATATATATCTATAAAACAAATAACACACTAATCTGATACCACTCTATGGAACGGGAACGCATAATTCCGCTATAAAAATTATTTTGTTTCTAGAGGGAAACAAACGTTGCTTTTCGTCGACGCTGGCCGTCGCTTGAAGAACATGATGAGCATTATTTGTTTTGGCTGACTCCAGCTACACAGTACAAAAATGAATTTGCAAATATCTGGCGAATCAATCTGTACAATCCTCAAGAATCGGAAAGGCTGCAAAATGGTTCAAATGGCTCTCAGCACTAAGGGACTTAACATCTGATGTCATCAGTCCCCTAGAACTTCGAACTACTTAAACCTAACTAACCTAAGGACATCACACACATCCATGCCCGAGGCAGGATTCCAACCTGCGACCGTGGCGGTCGCGCGGTTCCAGACTGTAGCACCTAGAACCGCTCGGCCAGCCAACCCGGCCGGCGGAAAAGCTGCAGCCACCTTAATTAATTCGGTGATATGGGTCCTCATCCTATGACATACGAATTTTGAATCTCCAATCGGCATTTACTCCCGTGGATTCGACGATAGTGCTATTCACGTACCTTTCTATCGTTCTTACGCACGTTCACATCTTAATGTTTCGGCCAACGAAATGAATATGCGGTATTCTACACTTACAAATAAATGCGTTTTGGTTGTAGTTCAAAGCACTGAGGCATTGTCAAATGTGGTAGAATGCTGTGTTATATCCATTTTCGTCGACTTGCTTGTCCTAAATAACTTCTCAAAACCTGAAAGCACTACCAGACAATCTGCGTGATGGCGATCGCAAGTGACCTTTCCAATGAAACTACGCTGGGGTTACGCGTACACCTGCGTACGTGTTCCGATCTCAGGAAAAGCCCATTGACATTTTGTATAAAATACAAGGGAATCCCTTGAGTGACACAGCTTACCGACGGGCTTGTGCGGCTGTGTACCGAGATGTGACCTTTAGGGTGGCTGAGTGTACGCGCCGGAGACGCTAGTGAATAATGGCAGACACTGCGACGCTCGTTCACAGAGAGGCTGGCTCGCCGTGCCCTGCAGTGGCGCGGCACGGCAACGCAGCGAGAGCGCAGGCGGGCAGCCCGGCATGCCCCGGCCCGGCCCGGCCGAGGCGGATCGATACGACAGGCCGCCTGCCTCTGCCGGGCCGGGCTCAGTCGAGCCGTGGCTGCTCGCCAGGCACCACTGCAGTCGCGCTAAAACACACTCCTTCCCGCCGCCGTACGGGTTCGCCGGCTGCTTCATGTTGGCAGGTCGCTTTGCTGTTCTGGGGTAAACTGCCAAAGTGTAAATGATGATGCCATGTGATGAATCGTATGACGCACGACTTAGCGTGTAGTACCGCCAGAAATGTCTAAAAGGTCGACCGTCACAGGGATATTATATGGCAATACGTATTGACAGTTCACAGCCACAGTTCACGAAGACGGTGATTTCGCCAATATGACTGTCGTATCATTTGACTGTCGTATCATTCGTCGTCGAATATATGGGTACGAGCAGGAAACGTTCGTTCGATCCAGTGCGCTGTGTCATATCACGTGCAATCGCTAAGTATAGTTATTACAGCTAGAAGATTACTCGGCCTTCATAAGGAATTAACTGGGACACCTAGTGAACACTGGGTTTATGTAAATATAGCGGTAACAGCTTATAAACAACTCTGAACTATCTTCCTGCACCTTCATGCTTCCAATACGCGATGATATTTATTTCTGAAGTGCGTGTCTTTGTGTACCTGAGAGAATAGTAGTTGTTATCAATTACGTTTGCGGATTAAATGAGCACTTAAGTTCTCTAAATTGGTGCAACTGCTATTTCTGGCAAAGAATTCTGGCGTTTCCACCTCACACCGGGTATTCCAAGTAATACTACCTCACACAATAATATGGATGTGTCATGTGTCCTTCAACTAATGACGTTCGTACGTTGGTACAGATTCACAGGCAGACAACAGGCTCAAGATGTTATACATAACGGACACGAGGCTGTACTACTTCCTATCAAAACACTAATGAAACAGTTCTTAAGCACACACGCGCAAATAGGAGGTTTTCCAGTATATTATGGTTAAAAATAGTGACATGAAACTAAAATTATATTTGTACTACCTTACAACAGCAAAAACACTTCTGCTACGAAATAATAGAGTTTCTCTGAAATTATAGAAACATTCCAACAAACGTTTGGCTTTCAGCCGAGGGCTGGACGAGGATTCTTGACATACAATGGGATTAACAAAGTTTTATGCTTGTGAAAATAGAAGAGCATTTCGTCAAATGCATCATGCTCCTGCTACAGGTATTAGGTTTCCATTGGACACGCTTTTACCCACTACAGCTTTTCTTCGATAAGAACCAGGACTTGGGGAACCCTTGTGCCCATCGACAAGTCTTCTGAAGCTCTACTGAACACCTGGCACGAGTCACGACGAGCCTGTGGACGTATTAAGGCTGCCAGTTAATGCAGTCATCAAGCCGTCAAAGATCTTGCACGGCTAACAGAATGTGGCTGGCTCGGGTTCCTGTGGCATGTCGGAGCTGTAAAGTATTTATCTGGCGCAATGTTTCTCTAACCGTCTCTGAGAAGACGATCGATCACTGTGCCACAAGTCAGAACGCCAAACCCACAACTCCTTGCTCAACCCCAACCGTGGCATGTGGAGAAAGTCGAATACCACTGTCAGAAAGTGCCTCACTGGAACAGGCAACACTACTGGACGATATCTCCAAAGCATGTAACGTATTGAAAGTGAAGATGTACAAGTTTTCTTTGATTATGGATACAAGGAATTCAGAGAAGCTTGATTTTGTTCCCAGTTGTTAAATCTGTATTTCCTTTGATAGGTGTCTTTCTTGCTGAGTAGCTTTTGAGTGTGAACTGTAAATGAAGTATGCGAAATTGAATTATGAAATACAGTTATTGTTAGAAGTTGAGCAAAGCCTTCAAGAGTATAAACCACAGACGGAAAGATTTCTACAATGCAAGCCTTCAATACGCTAGAAATCAACTTGAGGTTTACCTCTACTGCACCGGGCTGTAGTACGCCTTAAAGAAACTAAGTACAGTTTATCATCTTTTACTGAACTAAGTAGATCTTCGACTCTCCATTCTTCCTCCCGAATCAACATTTAGAAGAAATACAAATAGAAAATCAATAATGGGAGAAACCTAAGGCCAAATAGTTACAAGCTGATGCCTCTCACGCATATAATGCCACTTAAAGCAAAGTGAATTAGAGAAATATCCCTGAATTGAAAACTACAAGAACTGAATTAACCACAAAGCCGGTCCCAGGCGTCAACCTTAATTTCTTGGTGTATTGAGCATGTACGTACAGTTTCAGTGAATTAGCGCTTCGATCCCCCTTTCAAATGTGCCACTGACTTACCGCTTCTCTAAATCTAATCAACATACTAATTTACCGTGGTTTACGACAGATATGCAACGGAGCTGAAGTTTAGTGACTTTAAAATTCTGTAATTTTATGACCTTGTCAGTACTCATAACACGTAATAATATCGAAAGAAAAAACAGTGCGACCTTAGGCTATAAACAGCATTGGTACACCATTCAGGAAGGGCAATCAATGATGAATGTAGTACGATGTGCCGTACAACACGCGCCGCATGTGAATCCACACAGTGGGCCTATTGTCTTAATTTGTTATGAAGAGAGGAAAAAAGGGCGTGTGGTAGCAATATCTTATCGGGAGGCGACATATCCGTTACAGCTCTATCCTCGCTGTTCTCACTCAAGGTCGCCTTCCGCCAGCTTTCAGATAAAAGTCGGTTGAACAGGACGAGTGAGTCCACAAATTATTGAAACATAATTTTAAATATTTTGTTATTGTGTTAGCATTGCTTTAATAAATTCAACAAATGACATCATATAACACCTTAATATTAAATTATTTATTACGTTAATTATGGTTGAAATTATATTTTGACACATTGTTTTTATGTGTATAAACAATAATCTGAGGAAATCTAGACGAATAGATTGTCACAAGATGGGAAGTCGTTGTCGACCACATCAAACCAATGAGAGGGGCTCAGGGGACACCAAAAACCGGCCAGGCGCGAGTAGGACTCGCAAACTGAGTGTCCCGTACAAACTTAATTGTGTGCACAGACTGTACATCCATTCCGGGAACCGAGAATTTCGAGCATGTTTGCCTCTTATCGACATTGATACTGGCATGATACCCGTCCCATGGATTCCAAAATTCTCGAGATATTTTTTTATTTTCAATAATATAAATGTGACAAAGTCATGTAGGAGGCAAGCGACCGTTATTAAAAGAGAGGAGGAGGAGATTAGAGTTTAACGTCCCGTCCACTTAGTGGCCATTAGAGATGGAGCACAGGCTAGGAATCAGGAAGGATGGAAGACAGTCGCGGCCGTGCCCCTTGCGACTGATCCCAGCATTTGTCTTATAAGATTCAGGGAAATCACAAAAAATCTAATGTAAGATGGCCAGACGCGGGTTTGAACCATCGTTCTCTCGAATGTGAGTCCAGTGTGCTAACCACTACGGTACGCCGCTCGGTCTTTATTATAATAATCAGTAATTCTGAATTCATTCAGGCAGTCTGGGTCACAATGATGAAAGTCAAAAACATCGGGCAAGAAATGACACTACTGCGACCGAGTCAGATCGAATGCAGAATTACTGATTTTGTTTTTTATTTCAAGCTTGACAGCGTAATCAAATGGCAAGAAAAAGATTTTTTAATGGGATATAATTATTAATCAACATCTTTCGGATTTCTTTCCCTTTACTTGTACATTGAAATCTTACTCCTTGCCAAATTTCTTGGTTCTAGACCAACGGGAAGCACCCTGTAGGTTTTGATGTGTCTCTCGTCATCAAAAAATACAACCTAAATGGCCGTATCTGTTAGCTGCACTGACTTAGAAGCTTACATTTATTACAATGCGACGTGCTTATAGATCTTAGTATGTGACATCAATTTCAACTTGTTACGTCTACCCATACCTGAGAAAAAGGTATCTTAATAGACGGGCGCACGGTCAGATAAAAAAAAACTTACAATTCTCGTTTTTTTTTTCTTTTTTTTCCCCACTTGGTCGTACTGGGAAAGCTTCCTGTTTGCCAAATTTCATGATTCTGAACCGCCGGGAATCATCCTATAGATTTTGATGACTGAGTTTGCGAGCATTACCATCTGTGATATAAATGGCCGTATCTCTTGAAAACTTTTTTTTCCCGCCAAAGGACTATTGACCTCAGTATGTGACATAAATTTGAACTTTGAAGTCCACCTGAGAAAAAGGTTTTTTTAAGACAGACAGGCAAATAACAAAGCTATCCTATAAGGGTTCCATTTTTGCCGATTGAAGCACGGAATCCTAAAAATAAAACTCTTATAAAGCTTCACTATCAGTAATGTGACAGATCTTGTGGATCTGCCTATATAGAAATCTTCTGAACTTCGCATCTTATGACCTAAGTCAGTCGTGGGTACTGCGTAAACATCAACCACAAAAACTATCACAGAGAGACGTGTCACCCAACAGCTACTCCACCTCCAGGAGGAGCTACTTCATGGACATACTGAAACACTCGCATCGGCCAAGCCACAGGGATCGGCAAATTACAGTCTCTAGTTAGCCTCGTACACCCCTTGTAATTTCACAAGGTGTGCTTAGGCTCACATCTTTTGGCTTCGGATAGCCACCGAGTTTTAAGACAGGTGAGGAGTAGATCATGACGGAGACTGGTGAATGACGCAGGCTGGCGAGTGTAGTAGTGGGACAGGCGGTAGGGGCAGGGGCGGCATTCTGGCAAGCGGCCAGCCAGCGCCGTGGCGCAACAGCCGGCGCCGCCACCAGCCTTTCACCACGCTCCGGTCTCTGACCCAACGCGGCGTTCGCACCCAACCACCAGCTGACCAGGCCTGAGCCATCATGTAGCTGTTCGTTTTGTAGTCGTCACCACTCCGAATAACTTCTTTGTGCACCTTTCCACCGTTAACATACCCTGGGCAAGTATTTTCGAACCTGCATAGTTACAGGCACGATCGTCCGCATTGTATTCGGCAAGTATGTGATTAGTTCGAGGAATACTTCACTAATAATATCCAGTATGTTATACTGGGCGGTGAATCATCCACACAAACAAAAGTGATACCGTGTACGCCCCAAGGAAGCGTAATAGGACCTCAATATTTTCAGTATACATAAACGATGCAGTTATGTACAGAGAAATATGATCGTTGGCAGATTGTAAGCAACCGCGGAAGACTTGAACAAAATTTCTACCTGACATAATGAATTGCATAAAATATGAGTGGATGTAAGATAATGCCTATTACAAAGAGAAAGAACTAGACAGAATATGGTAAAGGTTAGTGACAGACATCTTGATAATGTCACACCCTGTAAGTAGATGCGAGTAACACTAAGGAGCGATGTGAACGTGATTGTCACGCAAAATAAGTATCAGCAATGGCGAATGGAAGACTCAATATATGTTCGAAGGTTCTAGTAAATTGCAGCGCACTGTAAAAGAAATTGTGTACCTGACGCAAGTGGAAGCAACTGTATTTTTCCATCGTTTGATTTCCTTACAAAGTAGACATGGCAACAGACATCGAACGAATCAGAGATGCCCTTCTAGGATCGTTACAGTTCGGTATTAGCAAAACGAGGGTGTCACAGGAATGCTTTGGGATCTTAAGTGAGAAACCTTGCAGGAAAGATGTAGTTCCCACAAACAACTGTTGTGTAAAATTAGACGAGTATTCCACTAGGACTATACAACCAGAGTCGGTCCCACCAAGAGTGCAAAGGGGTGCACCGCACCCGGGCGCCGGCTCCAAGGGGTCGCCGATAGCTGAACGCATGAACCATACTACGCTGAATATTACGTTGTACTCAAAGCCTTAGTTATTACAAAATTGATCCCTAACTTCGGCGTCAGTTGGGGGCTTACCGTTGCGCAGAAATGCTACAGCCGTCTCGGTGTACGGCCATAATGGTGCCACCACCATCGTATTATCTCGCATAGGGTCCATCAGAATAAGAAGCGAGAGACACTGGAGCATATACGAGGGAGTTTAGACTGCCATTTTTCCCTCGCTCTGTAAGCGAATAAAGGCATGAAAATCAGAAATAATGCAGACGCTGTACCTCCCGTATGTGCTTGCACAGGACGAACACTGACGGAAAAACACCGAGGAGTAGTTGTGCGACATAAAAGTTGGTAAGCGCGTTTCTACGCATCTGAAAGACGATGTCTATTCAAATTTTGAACCAGTCGCGTAATTGTGGTGTTAGTAGCGCCACTAACAAGGTGCAATTCAGGTTGACTTTAAATACACGTTGTAACGGTCGTGAGCGTTATTACCTTAGTGACTGGTTGTGGTAAGTTGATGTTAGTCAAGAATGTCTTTAAAGGCCCGCATCTTGTGGTCGTGCGGTAGCGTTCTCGCTTCCCACGCCCGGGTTCCCGGGTTCGATTCCCGGCGGGGTCAGGGATTTTCTCTGCCTCGTGATGGCTGGGTGTTGTGTGCTGTCCTTAGGTTAGTTAGGTTTAAGTAGTTCTAAGTTCTAGGGGACTTATGACCACAGCAGTTGAGTCCCATAGCGCTCAGAGCCATTTGAACCATTTGTTGCCTTTAAGGTGAGAAAGACGCCATTATCATCACAACACTGAGTTTGAACGAGCTAGAGTAATAGGGCTATGAGAGCCCGGATGTTCCTTCTGTGATATTGCAGGAAGACTTGGCAGGCATGTAACCATTGTTTAAGATTGCTGGCAGCGGCGGTCACGAGAATGTGCGGTCGTAAAAAGATCAGGCTCAAGACGGTCAAGTGTCACTATACCGCGGGAAGATCACTGTGTTCGGCCATGGCGCAGCAGCACTCTGAGCAGCGGTTGGCATCACAGTGACACAATAGAGTGTTACAAATCGCTTACTTCAACTAAAGCTCCGAGCCAGACGCCAAGTGCATTCCACACACCAGTTAACTACCGCCTTGTGCGACTTCAGTGGTGTCAAGCGAGAGCTTATTGGAGGGAAATGGTGGAAGCAATTTAAAAAAAAATAGCTTGTTCTGTCTAGGTGCCAGTGATGCTGTGTGTTTGTTAGGAGACCAACTGAGGGCCAGCAACCAACTTGTCTCCGCGCTACACACACTGGACCTTCATCTGGACTTACGATCTGAAGAACGATTTCGTATGACAGGAGGACAACTTTAGTGGTTAACCCTAGCACCCTGACTGCAAAATTTGTAGCCAGTCTGGTGATTCGATTTGTGCTGTCATTCTTGAACAGTATTCCAGTGGGTGTTTTCCAACAGGATAACGCTCGTCCACATTTCGCTGTTGTAATCCAGCAGGCTGTACAGAGTCTCGATATGTTGTCTTGGTCTGCTTGATCATCAGATATGTTTCCAATCGTGCACATATGGGACATCGTCGGACGACAACTAAAGCGTCATCCGCAAACAGTATTACCCGTGCCTGCATTGACAGGCATGGAGCTCCCTCCCACAAACTGACATCCGGCACTCGTACAACATAATGCATGCACGTTTGCATGCTTCCGTTCAACATTGTGGCGGATACGCAGCTTAATAATGTACCAACCAGCATTTCACATTTGCAATGGCTTATCTCGCGCTTACATTAACCTCTGATCTTGGAATGCTAACCACTTAAATATGTTACCTAGACAAACATTTTCCGAAAATTTCATTACTCTATATTAATTATATTTTGTGTTGAGAGTTTTTTTCCATCAGTATATGTAGATGTTCCGCAGCTGCTTCGGTTGTAAACTGCATACTGTGACCGACCTCCGTCTTCTCCTACAACTTTTATCCTTCGTAATTTCCTCCATTACCTAATTAACTATTCCTTGATGTCGCAAAATCTGTCTAATCACCATACCTCCCTATTAGTAAAGTTGTACCATGGCTGTTAATCCTCTCCAGGTCGTTCCAGTAACTCTAGATTAGTTACTTAATCTACCCATCTACTCTCCAACACTCTATTCCACCACCGAAATCCAAAAGCTCCTCCTCTTGTTTGAAAATGGTCGGAATTCAATGAAAAATTAATGGAAAATGAAAAACGAATAATGAAAATGAAGTCGAAGAAGATCTGTGGTTCACAGCTCACCGAAACTGAGACGAAAAATAAAAGTCGGCCGGAATGGCCGAGCGGTTCTTGGCGCTTCAGCCTGGAACCGCGCGACCGCTACGGCCGCAGGTTCGAATCCTGCCTCGGACTGGGATGTGTGAGATGTCCTTAGGTTAGTTAGGTTTAAGTAGTTCTATGTTCTAGGGGACTGATGACCTCAGATGTTTAGTCCCACACTGCTCAGAGCCATTTGAACCATTTTGATCGAAAATAGAGCCAGCAAAAGTGTAGACTATTGTTTGCGTGCATGTACTTTGTCATACAAGATGTGTGAATTTTGAAATCAGTGTGAAGTTTTAAACGGTTGATTATTGCGGCATGGCTGCTAGTTGATAAAGTGCTATAACAAAAAGGCTCGGGAAAGTACTCTCGGTTGGTCCTGGGACAATTTCCATCCCACACGGCGTTATACCTGTTAGTACAGTTTGTGTGTGAAACATTCTGTATTCTGAATTATCACAGAATTTTGTATAACAAGGCATTCTATACAAGTTCAGCGATCTGCAAAACCTTTCTTTTTTCTTCATTTCTTAAAAAAAAGGGGGGGGGGGGGCAAACTATCGGCTGTGTACACCACTGATTCAGACAAATCCCATTAATAAACGTTTACAAAACTCATCTCTTAGTAGGAAAAATGAAAATGGTGTCAGCGTTTAGTCTGATAATGTATGCTCGGTAGTGTTCTGTACCTGGTGTTTGTAAATAAAATCCCCAGCTCTCTATATCAAAGTTATCACCTGCAAATTATATACATTTTTGTACAAACATTTGTCCGTAGGTTTGATAAAAGGTGTCTGAATACTTGCTGCGCGTCAAAAAAATTTCCGGAATTTTGGCAATGAAAGGAAGGGGGGGGGGGAGGTAAACTTGTAGACGGTGACCTGAGCTTGACTACGGTAAGCAGGTTCAAATGAACGTAGGTTGCAGCAGTTACTCGGAGATAAAAAGACTTCCACAGGCTGGGCTATAATGGAGAGTTGGCGTCAAACCAGTCTTTGAACTGAAGGCCACAACAACAACATATTTTCCTTTTTAATATTTCTTGATCTTCGTATGGAAGGTAAATACCACAGCATACAGTCATCAGCGTACGTTCTTGATAGCTCTGTCCCGAATATGGCACAAACACGAAATATTTGGGTATGCGAATATATTTTGTACTCACTGTAGGGGTCGAATAGGATGAGGTAAGCAGAGTGGAGATTCGAGTACGTGAATCGTGGTGAAGAACGACGTACACAGGAACTGCCGAAAGCAACGACGGTGTAAGGTGGGCGCGGGGATTTTCCAGGGAAGGCTGGTAAACATGGGGTAGGCAATACGGAGGGGAACCGCGGAGGGGCAAAAAACGCGAGGGACGACGGCGCGGTTGCCAGCTGGCCAGCAGCGTCCCCAGCCAGCGCTCTGCTGTCTTCCCCGTTATCGCAAGATAACAAGCCACCTACTACCTCTTACTCATCACCAGCTCTTTATCACTACCTCAAAATTAACCACAAGATAAGATAGAAATGTCACGTGTTACAGGCAAGTTCCCCTTACTTTCGTATTTCCTAATAAATCATTAAGGGATACATTATGTCTGCTGCTACCAGGTTTACTCCACCCTTGGTACGTTTAATTTCTGCAATAAAGCAAAAACAGTAACTAGCTACTGTAAATGATACTATTTACTAAGGACAAACAGACAAGTTCGTCACGGACGGCTATTCACATGTAAATATACACAATGCTTTGGTGTATACATGATGTTGACTGATTTTCATTATGAGGAAAGGTCTTTGAGTAATGGTGACCTAAAATTTAAAAAAAACGATTTAAAAGTACTACTTCATTTTAACTGTTTTCTAACGATGAATTAAAACAATGTTAACTTTTAAGATAAGAGCTGAGTTTTTAGTTACTTATATCGAAAGTTTAAATAAAGACGCAGAATTCGAACAAGTAACAAAAACCAACTCAGCTATTATCTCAGAAAGTTATTTTGATTAATTTTTTTGGTTCAAGTACAACACAGCAGTTTTTTCTCAAATCGTTTTACGTTATAAGCCCAAAGAACTTTCGCCTGAAAGGAAACCGCCAGTAACACGTAACAGAATCATCAACGTTTAATTTTAAACGTGAAGTCATCTGGCGAACGTGTCAGATCGAAACCTACGAAGACGCCACTTGTTCTTCATTAACAGAATTACTGACAATGGCCGGTTGCTATTTTTTCACCTTTCCCTAATTGACTTGAATTTTCATACAGCTAGTATCTCACTATGTAAATTTTTGACAAAATATCATAAAACTAACTACTAGTACCGTCGTTGCTCGTGCAAATTCAGGTTAGGCCTATTTACTTTCATTATATCTTGGCTACCAGTCGCTAATGAGCCGCGTATGGTGATGTACTAAAAAATTGCATTTGAGATTTTACTGGTTACCGAAGGAAAGAACACTGCGACATACTTGTCGAACAGAAAATACCAGCAATCTGTATGATAACATTAGTTTCTGCCTTTAACATCCTGCGCAGGGATTACAGTTCTTTTGCTCCAAGTCAACCCAACAGATTAACGCCAGAGCAATCAGTATAATTATGGCGCCTTGAACTAGAATATGAGATCTGTTATTTGAGAACAAAAGTGCGAAACGGCAATGTGCAGTTGGCAGATTAGGAAGTAAGTCTGTTGTTATTAAAATCCCAAAAGTAAATTGCCTTTACTGAATCAAAAAATACGAAAATATCAATTTTAACTACCTTTATGATCTCATTAATTGTTACTAATTACAAATTAGCAACGAAGAAATAATTATCATGTATACATCATGTTGAGGGTAACTACTGTACAAAATTGAATAGTTTAGGTTGATGGGAGATGGTCATATTATCAGCTTGTGTTATTTCTTTAAAAGAATATTTGAGCCTCTTAACATGTAACATTCGAGGTAGAACAGTTTTCTTTTTTCGTCAGCAGTCCTCTGTCTACTTTGGTGTGGGCCACCACGGTTTCCTGTTCTTTAGCAAAATTTTCACCTCCAACCACGATTTCTTGTTCTGTAGCAAATTTTTCACCTCCAAGTAGCACTTAACATCCAACTTTCTTAATTATTTGTCATATATATTCCAAACTTTGTAGCCCTATAACATGTGCCCTCAATGGCTTCCTTTAGTGCCATGGGAACATGTCCTATCATCTGTTCCTCCTCCTGATCAGTGTTTTATGCATATCACTCTCCTCCCCCGACTTTGTGAGGTATTTACAATCTTAACTTGTTCTAACTCTTCCAGTCTCCTTTCACGTTATCCTAGTCAATCATTTCCATACACACAACGCTGCACTCCATACGTGCATTCTCGCAAATTTCTTCTTCAAATTAGGGATGCACACTCCACGCGAGCTTCACATGTCCATTGTTTGTCCGTCTTGCGTTATGTTGCTTCCATGTTAGCAAAATTCCTTCATGTTGTCCCCAAATTTGTTGTCAAGTTGTTGCTAATCTCATTTCTGCAGTTATACTTTCGTCTTTGGCTTACTCTCTCGGTCCGTATTTTGTTTTCAGTAGTCATCAGGTCATGTCTTAGGGGATAGCAACGTTATCAACGAATCTTATCAATGATATCTTTCCACCATGAACTTTAATATCAGGTACGAACCCTCTAATTCGTTAGTTGCTTCTTGGAAGAGTGGAAGAGGAAGATTGCATCGCTCTCTTATGCCTTTTTCATCCGAGTATTACTCTCTTGTCGTCCCACTATTATTCTTTCCTCTTCATTCTGGTAGATATTACTTCATTATTGTAGATATTGGTATGATTTCAAATATTTTGAACCCGAGCTTTTTCTTTTTTCTGTGTTGATAGTGTGTAACTACCGAACAAAGAATCAAACGCGTTAATTATATTCCGTATTGCTGGACTTTAGCCCTTTCAAAAACTGAAGCCGAAATCCTACAGACGATTTACAGTACAGTAAACAAAGCAGCCAGCGATAACCTCGGGCCTCATGTACTTCGGCCCCCATGTTTCGCTGGGAGATGTATTCCGAGCTGTGACAGTGATAAGCCAGATAAAAATAAACAGTTTGTTAACGGCGTTCCAAATGGTGGATCTGGTTGTGCTTTCTATCCGTTGAAAGCAACACATACGCTCACGTAAGCTAAATTGTGCCTTTCTCTCTCCCATTTTACTCTTAGCGACCTCTTCAATAAATGATTCTAGTAATTTAGTGTTACACCATAATTTTTCATCTGTACTGGCAACGATTTATGGAAGAATGGACAAATTGGTAGAATGCTGCCTCGGAGAATATCAGATTGGGTTCGGCAGAAATGAGAAACACGCGACGCAATGCAAACCCTACCTACAACATATCCTACAGGATGTTGTTGTTGTGGTCTTCAGTCCTGAGACTGGTTTGATGCAGCTCTCCATGCTACTCTATCCTGTGCAAGCTTCTTCATCTCCCAGTACCTACTGCAACCTACATCCCTCTGAATCTGCTTAGTGTATTGATCTCTTGGTCTCCCTCTACGATTTTTACCCTCCACGCTGCCCTCCAATGCTAAATTTGTGATCCCTTGATGCCTCAAAACATGTCCTACCAACCGATCCCTTCTTCTAGTCAAGTTGTGCCACAAACTTCTCTTCTCCCCAATCCTATTCAATACCTCCTCATTAGTTACGTCATCTACCCACCTTATCTTCAGCATTCTTCTGTAGCACCACATTTCGAAAGCTTCTATTCTCTTCTTGTCCAAACTGGTTATCGTCCATGTTTCACTTCCATACATGGCTACACTCCATACAAATACTTTCAGAAACGACTTCCTGACACTTAGATCTATACTGGATGTTAACAAATTTCTCTTCTTCAGAAACGCTTTCCTTGCCATTGCCAGTCTACATTTTATATCCTCTCTACTTCGACCATCATCAGTTATTTTACTCCCTAAATAGCAAAACTCCTTTACTACATTAAGTGTCTCATTTCCTAATCTAATCCCATTAGCATCACCTGATTTAATTTGACTACATTCCATTATCCTCGTTTTGTTTTTGTTGATGTTCATCTTATATCCTCCTTTCAAGACACTGTCCATTCCGTTCAACTGCTCTTCCAAGTCCTTTGCTGTCTCTGACAGAATTACAATGTCATCGGCGAACCTCAAAGTTTTTACTTCTTCTCCATGAATTTTAATACCTACTCCGAATTTTTCTTTTGTTTCCTTTACTGCTTGCTCAATATACAGATTGAATAACATCGGGGAGAGGCTACAACCCTGTCTCACTCCTTTCCCAACCACTGCTTCCCTTTCATGCCCCTCGACTCTTATAACTGCCATCTGGTTCCTGTACAAATTGTAAATAGCCTTTCGCTCCCTGTATTTTACCCCTGCCACCTTCAGAATTTGAAAGAGAGTATTCCAGTTAACGTTGTCAAAAGCTTTCTCTAAGTCTACAAATGCTAGAAACGTAGGTTTGCCTTTTCTTAATCTTTCTTCTAGGATAAGTCTTAAGGTTAGTATTGCCTCACGTGTTCCAACATTTCTACGGAATCCAAACTGATCTTCCCCGAGGTCCGCTTCTACCAGTTTTTCCATTCGTCTGTAAAGAATTCGCGTTAGTATTTTGCAGCTGTGACTTATTAAACTGATAGTTCGGTAATTTTCACATCTGTCAACACCTGCTTTCTTTGGGATTGGAATTATTATATTCTTCTTGAAGTCTGTGGGTATTTCGCCTGTCTCATACATCTTGCTCACCAGATGGTAGAGTTTTGTCATGACTGGCTCTCCCAAGGCCATCAGTAGTTCTAATGGAATGTTGTCTACTCCCGGGGCCTTGTTTCGACTCAGGTCTTTCAGTGCTCTGTCAAACTCTTCACGCAGTATCTTATCTCCTATTTCATCTTCATCTACATCCTCTTCCATTTCCATAATACTGTCCTCAAGTACATCGCCCTTGTATAAACCCTCTATATACTCCTTCCACCTTTCTGCCTTCCCTTCTTTGCTTAGAACTGGGTTGCCATCTGAGCTCTTGATATTCATACAAGTGGTTCTCTTCTCTCCAAAGGTCTCTTTAATTTTCCTGTAGGCAGTATCTATCTTACCCCTAGTGAGACAAGCCTCTACATCCTTACATTTGTCCTCTAGACATCCCTGCTTAGCCATTTTGCACCTTCTGTCGATCTCATTTTTGAGACGTTTGTATTCCCTTTTGCCTGCTTCATTTACTGCATTTTTATATTTTCTCCTTTCATCAATTAAATTCAATATTTCTTCTGTTACCCAAGGATTTCTATTAGCCCTCGTCTTTTTACCTACTTGATCCTCTGCTGCCTTCACTACTTCATCCCTCAGAGCTACCCATTCTTCTTCTACTGTATTTCTTTCCCCCATTCCTGTCAATTGTTCCCTTATGCTCTCCCTGAAACTCTGTACAACCTCTGGTTCTTTCAGTTTATCCAGGTCCCATCTCCTTAAATTCCCACCTTTTTGCAGTTTCTTCAGTTTTAATCTGCATCCTACAGGATATGTTGAAGAAAGACAAATTTACGTTTATTATGTTTGTAAATTTAATAGACAGCGTTTGAAATGTTAAATGGATTACAATCTACAAATTTCTGAAAGTAACAGGCATAAAATAAACGGAGTGACAGACTTTCTTAAACTTATACAAAGCCGAGATTGCAGTTACAACAGTCGAAGAAGAAGAAGAACAAAGGGCACAGTGGTTGTGAAGGGATTGAGGCAGGGCTGTAACCAATCCTTGATATTATACAACCTGTACCCTGAGCAAGCAGTAAAGGTAGTCGAGGAGAAATTTGGAAAGCGAATTAAAGTTTACACTTTCAGATTTGCCGGTGAGAATGTTGATTCTGAAAGAGACTGCAAAGGGTTAGGAAGATCAGTTGAGCCGAATGGCTAGTATCTACAAAAGAAATTATAAAATGAACACTATAAGGCTAATGGAATGTAGTCGAATAAAATTATGTGAAGCTAATAGAATTAGATTGGGAAATGAGACTAAAAGTAGTCTGTGTGTTTTGGCATTGTTGTTGTTGTTGTGGCCTTCAGTCCTGAGACTAGTTTGATGCAGCTCTTCATGCTACTCTATCCTGTGCAACCTTCATCTCCCAGTACCTACTGCAGCCTCTGCAGCCTACATCACTCTGAATCTGCTTAGTGTACTAATCTCTTGGTCTCCATCTACGATTTTTACCCTCCACGCTGCCCTCCAGTACTAAATTGGTGATCCCTTGATGCCTCAGAATATGTCCTACCAACCGATCCCTTCTTCTAGTAAACTTGTGCCACAAACTCCTCTTCTCCCTAATCCTATTTAATACCTCCTCATTAGTTATGTGATCTACCCATCTAATCTTCAGCATTCTTCTGTAGCACCACATTTCGAAAGCTTCTATTCTCTTCTTGTCTAAACTATTTATCGTCCACGTTTCACTTCCATACATGGCTACACTCCATACAAATACTTTCAGAAACGACTCCCTGACACTTAAATCTATACTGGATGTTAACAAATTTCTCTTCTTCAGAAACGATTTCCTTGCCATGTTTTGGCATTAGGGTAGGCAAATAATTCACCAATGGCCGAATTATAATTGGTAAAATGCAGACTGCTAGTAGGAACAAAAGCATTTCTGAGAAACACACGTTCGCTAAAATTTAATATAAATTTAAGTGTCAGGAAGTCGTTTCTGAAGATATTTGTTTGGAGTGTTGCCTCGCACGGAATTGAGACGTGGATGGTAAGCAATTTAGACAAGGAACGAAGAGAAGTTTACGCTAGAGAAGAATGCGCAAGATTAGGTGGATGTATCATGTAACTAATGATGAGGTACTAAACAGAACTGGGAAGGTGAAAAATTTGTGACTCAACTTGACAAAAACAAGGAACAGGTTAATAGGAGATAATCTGAAACATCAATCACCTACTTTACTGGAGGGAAGTGTCAGTGGTAAAAATCGTAGATGGAGGGTAAGAGATGAATACAGTACGGAGGTAATAAAAGTATGTAGGTTGCAGGAGTCATGCAGATATGAAGACGCTTGGAGAGGATCGGCTAGCAGACAGAGCTACGCGAACCGGTCTTTGGACTTAAGACCCAACACCGTTATTTATTGCTTATAATCAAAACCATTGTCATGTAGCAATATCGTAAGACTTTATTCTCGGAAATTGCATTTATTGGTATTTTTGCGTCTTATGATATTTCACAACATACATGATTGTGTTCATGCTGAATCTCTCTTACTCCGACCGACACGTTACTTCCGATACACGAACCTGGCAGAATGCCACCGGCGAAATACCAGCAGAGCTGTTCCCGTAGCCCTGAAACGCTGTGGGCGAACGTTTCCGCTCGCGGAGAGCACAAAAACGGCGCGAAGGGAGCGCGCTGTACCTGCTGCGCCGAAGGCCTGCACGGCGGCCTCAAATGTCACAGCTGCAGCGCCGCTACATTTACCCACCAAGGCGAACGAGGTCGGCCGGTGAGAGGTGCGGGCGCAGCACCGAACACAAGCAGTCTGCTTGCAAACTGCGCACTGGCGACGAATCGGTGCAACGCCTTATACGGTCTACCTCCACGTCTCTCATAAATTGCAATGAAAAGAGCTTCCATATTTACAAAGTTAGAGCTGGTCTCCATATGCATCCATATTCATCAATTTGAACTGCATGCATACTTTCCCATAGCCCCTTTAGTAGGCTTTATTCCCGTTCCATTCGTGTATGGAACCCGGGAAAATTCCATTCGTGTATGGAACCCGGGAAGAAGGACGACTGCTGAAACGCCTCTGGTGTGGAACATTAGGGAAACTTCTCGACTATGGGAAATATGTACACCTCAACTTTCCGTGCCAAGTCTGATTCCGTTATTACGATGATCATTTCATCCTATGTATTACCCGGCCTTTATAGTTTTCTAATGCCTCAACAATAGAACAAATGCCACAGAACCCAAAGGAATCTGACAGCGTGGTCAACTGAACTAAGTCTTTGGTTAGTTACGGTGAGGTCTGGGGCTCGATTACAGTTGAGCACATCAACTTTCTCTCTGGTGGAAAGGTCTGGAAAGAGGATTCACTTAGCCTTGCGAGACCAACTGAAATGCTGCTCGAACATAACAGGGGCGAAACTGAAGCTTATATCGGCGACATAGCGTTTTACGTGGAAAGGCTTGCACCAGGCTAGGTGACACACGTTTATTTAGCAGCAAAAGCATCAACCTTATATAATGTTAGAGGGCGAGATGCTTGATGTAGTACAGCTACGGATCTTTTTTCTTTGCAGGTTTTCAGACTTATAAGACGACATAAAAATGAAAGCTCCAAAACTAGCAGCAATAAGGTAATATATTTTTAATATTTTTCTGCAAAATATTTACTGCAAAATCGTTGTCACTTCCAATTGGACTAAGTACCAACGCAAATGTTAACATAAAACAGCCATGATTTACGTGTAGATAATCGTAGAAATATTTTTTTAGCAGGTGGCTTGATAATGGCAATAAGCCGAAACCGGCCTGCCGTGTAAAATATTAAAAATATATTACCCTATTGCAGCTAGTTTTGGAGCTTTCATTTTCATTAGTTCTACTGGATTTACGTCTTGGTGATGCGGGAGGAGTAGGATCGGAAGCATTTTCTTGCAAAATTTTGTCACTACAGTAAACAGGGGAGGGTTGGTGCTCTTAAAATTAATGTCCAAAGCTCTGGATGCCATGTGTCTAAGTATTTTTAATTTTTTTCTCTCAAGTTCAAATTTCATTTCCTGTTATAGCCACTGACGAGAATTGAACATGAAATGAAACTATCCATTCGAGTCAATAAATCCTTGAACGCCACGGTTGTGTGACAATACCTTTCGCATATTGCCACAGTTATTCACAGTGTAATTTGTACCACTCATTGCTTTGAAAACTGGACAAGACACGATGCGTAGTTCATGCATTACGGTATCACATTTCGCTACTTAAAAACGAGGTAAATTCCAATCGTGACCCTGTTTCCAATTAATGAATGATTCGAGATCGTAGATTAATTAACTACGTCCATCTGACGATAGCCAAAAGCTGACTTTCACGGCACGAGTTCGCGATGCAAATGGAGGCAGCATCCGAGAGTCGAGATTCCACAAAGGCCCGAGCGCTCGACCCATGAGTATTCTACGAGGTTTACAGTATGAAATAAGTTCGCCATTGCTTCTGCTAAAGGCATTATTATGTTACTGCCAATAATCAAACGCGACCGGCTGGCATCAACACTGGGTGACTCTTCACATGAGATGTAGCGGTATATTTTCCTCCTCCTTACCAACAGCATATTTGGGCTCAAAGTATGAACTGCAGTCGCGACTAGAAGGAGGGCGCGATAACAGCTCTAACGGTTGTGTGTGGTATGCCCGGGACCGTTAGCTGCCCACCCTGTACACACCTGTAACCGCACAGTCTGCCAGGGGCAGGAAGGAGGGAAGCTACCCTCACAGTTTCTGGAATTCCAAATACGTCCAGCTTTCAGGGTCCCCGTTACCAAGGCTGAAGACCATCCCTGTCAGAAGTCTGTTCACATCTTATGTGGAAACTGAGACGCGCAGTGCGGAAAAGTGTACGTTGGCTCTGTTCTCCAAGAAAAATCATAATTTGTGTGGATAACTGAATTAGGAGATTTGATCTCTTCTTCTTACAAGGAAACCTCCCCATCGCACCCCCCTCAGATTTAGTTATAATTTGGCACAGTGGATAGGCCTTGAAAAACTGTACACAGATCAGTCGAGAAAACAGGGAGAAGTTGCGTGGAACTATGAAAAAATAAGCAAAATATACAAACTGAGTAGTCCATGGGCAATATATGCAACATGAAGGCATATCTGGGCACAGGAGCGCCGTGGTCCCGTGGTTAGCGTGAGCAGCTGCGGAGTGAAAGGTCCTTGGTTCAAGTCTACCTTTGAGCGAAAAGTTTACTTTCTTTGTTTTTGCAAGTTATGATCTGTCCGTTCGTTCATTGACGTCTCTGTTCACTGTAATAAGTTTAGGGCCTGTGTTTTGCGACTACACCGCAAAACCGTGCGATTAGTAGACGAAAGGACGTGCCTCTCCAATGGGAACAGGAAACATTTGATCCAGGAAAACGTGTCTGATATATTCTATACAACACTGGCGACGGCATGTGCGTCACATGACAGGAATATGTTGGCGACCCACTTAACTTGCACACTTGGCGAATGGGTAAAAAGATTCTTCTACCTTGCCCGATTTAGGTTTTCTTGTGGATGTGATAATCACTCCCAAAAAAGTGATGAAAACATCATACGAGTGTGTCACATAAACTGCAACAAATGAATGCAACAGTTTCACAGTCGCACAGTTCTCTCTGTGCTCTGTCAAAACATATGTTTTTAACGTTCTCAATTTTTCCGTGTGTAGAGCGTCAAATCGTGCATATGTCCAAGCAAATCTGAACACGTCCTGGAATTTTGGAGAGCGAAACTGATTATGTGTGAGTGCCTGAACTCTGACAATTGTCTGAAAATAAAAATTAAAACTTTTTGCTGGAGGGAAGACTTGACCCAAGGACCTCTTGTACCGCAGCAACTGACGCTAACCACGGGACCACGGCACTCCTCAGCTCTCGCTGCTCTTGATGTTACCTATCTTGAACATGGACTACTCAGTTTGTACATTTTTCTCATTTATTTCATAGTTCCACACAACTTCTTTCTGTTTTCTCGATTGATCTGTGTTCAGTTTTTCAAGGCCTATCCACTGTGCCAACTTATAACTAAATCTGAGGGGGGTGCGATGGGGAGGTTCCCTTGTTAGAATATTTAGTCTCCTATGAACAAAACGAATAATGATACTTAATCCTTAGTTTTAACTGACGCATCAAACAATTTCACCCTTCAACTGGAATTTTACTAGCTCATTCTTCTTTCGATTGGCAATATATCAAGACCCGACAGAAGAAACGCTTACGACAGTTCGTGCACAAAAAAGTTACATATTGCCAGACAGTAAAATTTAAATTGGAAGGAATACATAGAAAATGTTGTGGGGAAGGCTAACCGAAGACTGCGTTTTATTGGCAGGAAACTTAGAAAATGTAACAGACCTACTAAGGAGACTGTCTACACTACGATTGTCCGTCCTCTTTTAGAATACTGATGCGCGGTGTGGGATCCTTACCAGATACGACTGACGGAGTACATCGAAAACGTTCAAAGAAAGGCAGCACGTTTTGTATTATCGTCAAATATGGGATAGGGTGTCACAGAAATGATACAGGATTTGGGCTAGATATCATTAATGGCTCTGAGCACTATGGGACTTAACTGCTGAGGTCATAAGTCCCCTAGAACTTAGAACTACTTAAACCTAACTAACCTAAGGACATCACACACATCCATGCCCGAGGCAGGATTCCAACCTGCGACCGTAGCGGTCGCGCGGTTCCAGACTGTAGCGCCTAGAACCGTTCGGCCACCCCGGCCGCCGCATCATTATAAGAAAGGAGTTTTTCGTTGCGACGGAATCTTCTCACGAAGTTCCTATCACCAACTTTCTCTTCCGAATGCGAAAATATTACGTTGACACCGACCTACATAGGGACGAACGATCACCACGATAAAATATGGGAAATCAGAGCTCGTACGGAAAGATACAATTGTTCATTCTATCCGCGCGCTACACGAGATTGGAATAATAGAAAATTGTGAAGGTGGTTCGATGAAACCTCTGCCAGACACTTACATGTGACTTTCAGAGTATCCATGTAGATATAGAACGTCAATGCTAATTCTTTTTCAGAGGGTGCATAAACGTTTACAACACCGGACAGCACTAAGTTTTGCTAACTTATCCTCTGTTCTTTATTAGGTCTCCTCAACAAACCACACCAGGCAAGAATGAAGCAACAATTGGATAATAATACGGCGGGAAGGTTGGGCACATGATGGTACCACAAACTTCCCCCGCAGAAAATAGATGTACCTGAGCCATGAGCAGCCGGCCGCTGGTGGCCGAGCGGTTCTGGCGCTACAGTCTGGAACCGCGCGACCGCTACGGTCGCAGGTTCGAATCCTGCCTCGGGCATGGATGTGTGTGTTGTCCTTAGGTTAGTTAGGTTTAAGTAGTTCTAAGTTCTAGGGGACTTATGACCTCAGCAGTTGAGTCCCATAGTGCTCAGAGCCATTTGAACTATTTTGAGCCATGAGCAATTGAACGGCGCGTACTGTTAACACATACATGGGGCAATATGAATGGATCACAAGGTAGTCTACGTCCCAATTGGTACAGAGACGGTCTGAAGTTTATCTTTTGCTGATACGTAGCAGCATCTACTGAAGTAAAAATTGAAGTTCCATTTTTTAATAGGACAATTGTAGCCATTACCCCAGCAGCGAAAAAAAGTTTTAAAATCACACAGACATTATGGCACGTCATTTCGGAAACACAGGATCCAGACGTGGTGAACATTTCCTGTACCACGATAACATTATCTAATTCAGATATATAGCTAAATACGAGGGCTATCCACGAAGTACATTATGTTTTGGAATTAAAAATAAATAAAGTATTGGAATTTTTTTATTATATACAGATGAAAGCCACGCTTAAATACTACTTTTCTACATAGTTGCCATTTAAATTAAGCCACTTATCGTAGCGATGGACGAGCTTGGAAATTCCTTCGTCGTAAAATTCGGCCGCCTGCGCCTTCAACCACGTGGTTACCTCTTTTGGGACAAAAAAGGTGTGATTTTTGTGGATTTCCTGGAAAGAGGCACTACAATAAACTCTCAAAGGTTTTGCCAAACTCTGCACAACCTCAGAAGAGCAATACAAAACAAGCGCAGGGGAAAGTTGGGATCAAAGATCTTGCTGATACACGACAACGCCCGGGCCCACACGGCAAATGCCACTCGTGAAGTTCTCGAATCTTTTAAGTGGGAGTTGTTTCCTCATCCGCCGTACAGTCCCGACCTGGCACCGAGCGACTTCCACTATTCCCAGCAATGAAGAAGTGGTTGGCTATGCAGCGTATGGATGACGACGCACAACTTCAAGAAGAGGAAACCACGTGGTTGAAGGCGCAGGCGGCCGAATTTTACGACGAAGGAATTTCCAAGCTCGTCCATCGCTACGATAAGTGCCTTAATTTAAATTGCAACTATGTAGAAAAGTAGTATTTAAGTGTGGCTTTCATCTGTATATAATAAAAAAAATTTCCAATACTTCATTTATTTTTAATTCCAAAACCTAATGTACTTTGTGGATAGCCCTCGTATAACACAATCAAATGGACATGAGAGGTGAAATCTCAACGATCCTGAATCCCAACCCTAAAGTCATATATGGATGTCGAGCCAAACTGAAATATTCAATAATTTTTCAAAATGAAATAAACTTAAGAAACCAGCAAAGGGCCTCCTGCTTAACATGTACCGCGCTTGGAGGAGTAGGAATAAATTGTATGAGGCTCTAGTTTCTAACTTCGACTCAGAATGTTCTCACCTTCTCTCCGTATACAAAATACTTCAATTCAATTATCAGTACTGCTATCCTGTCGCTATTACACTATCCGATAAAAAGTACTCAGACACTTCTATGTAATGCCGAACTGACAACTAGATGTCACAAGAGGTAGATGCACCAGTACAGAAGGAGGCGGGGATTATAGTGTAGTAGAAAAGCAGTAACAACAGAATGGGTCGGTTAGGAGAGCTACTCGAGTAACAGCTCTATAAAGGAAACTTCAACACTTCTAATCCTGCCCAAAACGTTGCTGGTGACGCAATTGCGAAGTGGAAACGCGAGGAACAACCACCACTAAACCAAGACCAGGCCGATATTGTACTGACGGACAGGGGCCGTCGGGCATTGTGAATAGCGGTTGTAAAAAACCGCATGAACTCAGCAGAGGGAAACACTCGTGAGTTCGAAATTGTTACCAGCAGTCCAGAAAGCACGACTGTGCGTAGGGAATTAGAAAGAGTGGGACAATGGCCGAGCAGCTCCTCATAAGCAACACATTTCTGTAGTCAATGCTAAGTGACGCTTATGGTGGTGTAAACGGCTGTGCTACTGGACAGTGAAAGATGGGAAACAAATTGTGGCGCTGAATCACGTTACACCTGTGGCAACGCGATGGAAGGGCTTGGGTTTGTCGATCATGTGTAGTGCTAAGAGGGACATACGGAGGAGGTGGTGTTAACGGTACAGGGATCCTTTAAGTGGTTAGGGTGTGATCTCCTTATTTCGTTTAAGAAAATACTAAATACTGAAGGATATGAACACATTTTACAGCATTCGAAGACGATGATTGTATCAGCCTGACAGTGCATGCTGTCATAACGTCTACGAGCCAATGGTTTGAGGACGATAACACTCCAGAAATGGACTGGCCTGCCCTTTGCCCCGACCTGCAGCCAATGGAACACCTTTGGGATGAGTTTGAACGTAAGAATTCGGTTCAGCCACCAGCGTCCAAATCACCAACCTCCCCTCCACCTTTGGTTTCGAAGAAAGGGCTGCCATTCTTCCATAGACATTCAGACATTGAAAGTGTCCCCAGCACAGTTGAAGCCGTCATGAAGGCGAAGAGTGGACACGCCTCCATATTAATGTCCACTAGGACAATTCTCACTGAAAATGGCTTCATTAGTACGTATGCTGTCATCGGGAATAATGTCTGATGGGTTAAGGGAAATGTGTCTATCTATTTGTTGGACTTGCGTTAGTATCCCAAATGTACAACAAAATGAAATCAACATCAACGTCATCCAGCAGAAGTCTCTAATAAAGTAGCATATCGATTCATCTTAACAGTAGTTAACATAAACACCTTGAAAATAAGTCAGCGAATTTCCGGGTGCAATGGAATGTGAAACGCTCTTCTAATCATCTCAGTATCAGACCCGGACAGCCGCAAGTCGTCTATAGGTTGTTCTTTATTTTTTGCTCCCGACTGAGGCTTTGTGTGTGAATTCCTAAGGGATCAAACTGCTAAGTCATCGGTCCCAAGACTTACACACTACTTAAGCTAACTTTAACTTATGCTAAGAACAACACATACACCCATGCCCGAAGGAGGACTCGAACCTCCGGCGGCAGGTCCCGACGGACAACAGTCCTTTGAGCAAATCCGTAGTCGGATTACACACATTTTCTTAGTCTGCTAAGGGCCATGTAATCCACGGAGCGTAAAATCTAACGATTTGAGAAGTAGCCAGTGAGCACATGTTGGAACGAAATGACCCGTGAAAACAAGAATTTTCATTTGGTCCTGAATGCTACGTCTGTTGTACATTTCATGCAAAATGTGGCCCACCTTTCTCCAGTATCTATGGCGTGTACTGTAAGGAAGATGTTCGTTACGACGTCACACTCGCAGAATTCATAGGATCAGCTTCCGGGCAGTCCAAGTCTCTCACCCACACACTATCACTGTTAAAGACTGAAATGATGTACTATATCTATTACCCGCTCTCGCTGGGACCAGATCTGCATCCTAACCCTATTGTTCCTTTCACGAAAGGTAGAACAAACGTGTTTCATACACTGAAGCGCCAAAGAAACTGGTATAGGCACGCATATTAAAATACAGATATGTAAACAGGCAGAATATGGCGTTGCGGCCTGCAACAACCTCCATAAGACAAGTGTCTGACGCTACAATCGCAGGTTATCACGATTTACGTGATTCTGGACGTGGTGTTATAGTCGGCGCACGAGCCATGGGACATTGCATCTCTGAGGTGGCGACGAAGTGGGAATTTTCCTGTACGACCATTTCACTAGTGTACTGTGAATATCAGGAATCCGGCAAAGCCTTACGCCTCGCCTAGGCCCGTCAACACCGACATTGGACTGTTAATGACTGGAAACATGTTGCCTGGTCAGATGAGTCTTGTTTCAAGTTATATCGAGCGGATGGATGTTTACGGGTATGGAGACAACTTTACGAATCCATGGACCCTGCATGTCAGCAGGGGAGTGGGCAAGCTAGTGGAGGCTTTGTAACAGTGTGGGGCGGGTGCAGTTGGAATGATATGGGATCTCTGTTGCGTCTAGACACCATTCTGACAGGTGATACGTACATAAGCATCCTGTCTGATCACCTGCATCCATTCATGTACATTGTGCATTCCGACTGGGGCAATTCCCGCAGGACAATGCGACACCCCACACGTCCAGAATTGCTACAGAGTGGCTCCAGGAATACTCTTCTGAGTTTAAACACTTCTGCTGGGCACCAAACTCCCCAGACATAAACATTATTGAGCATATCTGTGACGCCTTGCAACGTGCTCTTCAGAAGAGATCTCCACAAGATTTACGGACAGCGCTGCAGGATTCATGGTGTCAATTCGCTCCAGCACTACTTCAGCATTAGTCGAGTCCTTGTAACGTTGTGTTGCGGCGGGCTCGCAGGGGCCCTACACGATATTAGGCAGGTGTACCAGTTTCTTTAGCTCTTCAGTGTACAATATGTGCATACTTAGACGATTTTCCCTCGAAATGTGACACAGTTATACCGAAAGAAACTTTTAGTTACAACTACATTGTAATATACACTACGTAAAATAAAATAACAAAACAAATGACAGGAACAGTTTGGGTGGCAGTGTTTGGGTGTGGGAGGGGGGGGGGGGGGAGCAGATATCCTACACGCCACCGCACTATCCATTCCAGAGCATTGTACATCAGTGTGCAGGAGCACACGCCACCAGCGAAATTGATGTGCTACTAAATAAATTGCAAATGGAACGCTGAAACCCTGACACCTGGCTCCATGCCACTGGAAACATCGTTCCGCCAGACCCGAGACGACTATAGCGTTATTAGATAATAAAATAAGCTTAGCGGTCCCGTACTTCCAAGAGCACATCTTATCTATACCGTATTGCATAACCCTCCAAATACTACCTGACATCCCGCAGATCTCTGTGGCAATAAGATGTTCCGTTTCCGTGACAACTCTTTCTATTGGAGTAAGGATATAAAGAAAAATCTTACAAAATTTCTCGTCTTTAACGGTTACGAAGAACCCTCTATACCAACACCAGGGTGGGAGAGCCACAACAGAACTACAGCTACCGTGCACAGATCGTCGATGGTCCTGGATGTGACTGCGAAGTAGTTGAGTAGAGGATGGAGCATTGCCCAACAGCATTCCATAAGAAGAAACTTTGGAAAATGGAGTAAAGTCCTGATGAAGCTGTTAATTGGCGTCGGACATTGATATAGATCTGTGAAGGAGGAATCCTGTGTCAAAAACAATTTTCCGTAGTAGTGGAGGATTCGTATTATATTTTTGATTAATATGTGATTTATATTTTTTCTCAGTATACAAGAAATATACAGTGAAATATAATGCTGTTTTTTAAAATGAAATCGCCAAGGTGGAAATCGCGGATATTTGTATTTAACTAAAACCTGCCCCCGAGAACACGCAGAGGAGAAATGGCGAGGCTGGGTTGGCTGGCTCAGGTGCAGGTAGCGGGCGGCGCGCCTTGCTCGTCTTTGTCCGCGGCCATTGTACAGCGCCGCCGTGGAATGCAGTGGGGGGCGGCAGGTGCGCCAGCGCAAACAAAGGAACCCGAAACGCGGCTCTCGCCAGCCATCCCTCCTCAATGGGCACGCCGTTTCTCTCGCCTGCGGCCTGCGTCGCCGTGTTCGCTTACGCCTCGCTATCGCTTCCAGCCCTTCCTGCCCCAGAAGGCCAGAGGTCGACACAGATGGCACGAAGTACAAAATTCTGAAGGCACACGTTCCATATCCTGAATATGTGAGCTTGACAATGCCAACTTCCAGAGATACTACCCACTAGTTCTATGATGCAATTAAAAATACAGATGTCCGGCCAACAAATTAACTACCACGAAATCTTATTTTTGGGATGTTGTTCACGTCAGCCATTGGACATTCATTGTTGGATATAAGCTGCTTCCCATCACTGTTGCCCCTGCATGACTCCTAATGTGTCCCGCATTCCGTTACGTCACCGTGTTGTCTTTTCTTATCTCTTGCAATAAACTCACGAACATCGTCGGTCCATCCACCGTCCAGTCGCCTGGCTCCATGTGGCGCTTATCTCCATTCCATTTTCTCTACGATTGCCTCTACATATTGCCTTTTATTAAATGGTTCAAATGGCTCTGAGCACTATGCGACTTAACTTCTGACGTCATCAGTCGCCTAGAACTTAGAACTAATTAAACCTAACTAACCTAAGGACATCACACACATCCATGCCCGAGGCGGGATTCGAACCTGCGACCGTAGCGGTCGTTCGGTTCCAGACTGTAGCGCCCAGAACCGCACGGTCACTTCGGCCGGCGCCTTTTATTACCTGCGCCCATTCTTTGCTGCGAAGCTTGCATTATGTGTAATGAGCAATCAGTAGTCGTTTGCTACCTTTCTATCTCGCTGTACGGTGTGCGAAATATAGAGAAGCAGATCTATGTAACAGCTAAAAGTCTCGGTGCTCTAGTATTAACGCGAGAGCAGGATCCGTTTGTTGTGGACTGCCTGACGACGAGCTCAAGGATGTGCCTTCGGGACGGAAGAATCTTGAAGGCCCACTGCATTCCGTTCTTGATCTGCACTGATTTACATGGCCCAAGGACATGCGATTAGCTAATGAAACTCAGATCCGATAGAATTTGCTTGCAATAATCATCCTGCGTAAGCAAAATAATATTTAGACAATGACCCGCAACTATTTACTCGCTCGAATTTAGTTACTTCACCGTAAGTGATGTAAGGAGTTTGTTAGATACCCCAACATAAAATTTTCACTGGACATTACAGACAAATAATATTTGCAGATAGGCATGCTTATGCTTGTTTCCGATTTAGTGGGTGATCCAAAAGTCCGATAACATTTGAAAATGCAGTTATTCAAGTAATATGTACGTAGAGAGGTAAAACTTGACACACACATCTGAAATAACAGGGGATTTTTTTAAGGCCAAAATTACAAATACCAATACACATATGGCGTTGGACAGCAACAGGTCAGTATCTTCCAATGCTACTCGTAGAAAACCCAGCGTCTTAATGAACTGTTATCCACGTATTTTGTGACGCAGTGAGCAGTTGCGATATTGGCACTTCCAAACATGGGGTTCCAAAGAAGCCCATTACACGCTCCGAAGGTCTGTAAACACCCACAACTGCAGAATTTGGGCTACTGAAAATTTTAGAACTGTCATGGAAACCCCGTTGCATTACGAGAAAATCACGGTGTGGTGTGGATTTACATCAATCGTGATCGGACCCTTTTTCTGCGAGAAAGTGCGGGGTGCTACTTTTCAAACTGTTAGTGTGACGGCTGTGAGGTACGACGACATTTGACAGAATAGCATCATTCCTAGCCTAGCTGATAAACATCTTCTGAAGGGTAAGATTTATGCAGGACGGCGCTCCACACCATATTGTTACTTGTGTGAAAGATCTCTTGCGCACATAGTTTGGTGATTATCGCATGCCGAGCCACCACTTCCGTCATGCTTCACCTCCCAGGTCACCAGAGTTCAACGAGTGCGACTATTGGCTGTGGGGATACGTGAAGTTTCGAGTCTTGTGCGATCATCCGATCTCATTAGTAACGCTGAAAGAGAACATCCAGTGGCAGTTACCATACCTACTAATACGATGTACAGTGCTGTTCACATCACTGTCCCTCGACTACAGACATTGTTGAGGAAAGACGGTCGGCATGTTGAGCATTTTTTATAGAGAACATTGCCATGGCAAAAATCAATTTTTACGCTAATTATTGTTCTCAGTCATATGAAGCGCCGCCTGTTGGTCATTTTGCGTACTTTTTGTTTCCATAAAACTTCATGCCATTTCAAGCACGTGTGTCAATTTTTACCTCTCTGCCTACAGTATTCCGTGAAGTATTTAAGTTTAAAACGTTTATAGACTTTTGGGTCATCCTGCATATGTGAAGGTCTGTAGCGCAAACCGTGTTAGAAATTTGAGGTACGTTACATATGTATGACATTTTTTCATACTGTCTGCCGTGAACGAAAAAATCCTACCACGCGTATTTTCCGCATTCTTTTAAACTGATTTTTTTTTATAACTACGTGTGTTTGTTTTCTTGTTCACACGTGAAAATCATTCAATGTCACGTACTAACTACCGACACCATGACAATTCCTTCCATGTTTCATACTTGAACGGGGTTTCCAGTTGCTTGCTTTTGGAGATCCCCACAACGCTCCCTTCTTGTCTATTTGTGCAAGTGGGAAACGTGAGAAGGGGTAGTCAAGATTACAAGAATATTTCGCTTCCGTACAATTTATCACAAACACTTGAGTTTTGGCTACGAACAATGTCTAGCAGGCTGTTTATCTCAGAAGAAAACCAACAATTTCATACTATTTTCAAAACTAAGGAGGAAATGGTGATATTCAATCAAACCAAGCACGGAAGATATTAATCCGAACCCAGTGCATTACTCGATCGCGTGGATAATAGCACGCTCCAGATTTCTCCGTCTATGGAACAGCAAATTTCAATACTACTTTCTTCCACGGTATAAAGCAGAACATGCCCCTATACTGGAAGTAGGAGAGGTGTATTATTTCTGTGTGTTTGTCAGTGAGAGTGATGACGCCAGCGTATACTATTTCCTTTTTAATACTAGTAGACAGGTGAAACACAGCAACGCAAGGACTCCGGACACTGCTTTCATGGGCCCGTTAGCTCTTTGGCTGCTGCTCTTCCCGAGAAGGGTGCCATCCGATAAAAAATGGATTTCCTTCTATCCGTGAATCGTCTGTAATACATACCTCTCAGAGACTACATGTGACGTCATTTCCTGAATGCGTGACATGAGCGTCGAAAAGCAGCTTAGATCGGGCAAACTTAGAGCTGTCTATTGAATTCTGCCTCGTAGAAGTATAGTTGCTGTACTAGTTGTGGTCTTCAGTCCAGAGACTGGTTTGATGCAGCTCTCCACGCTACTCTATCGTGTGCAAGCTGCTTCATCTCCCAGTACCTACTGCAAACAACGTCGGCCGAAGAACCCGAGACTGAAGCAAATAGGCCGTTCGTCAACAAGTGGCCACGAAAGCTTTAACAATTTTGTAAACTTAGAGCTCTTTTTCTAAGTCGCACTTTAACGTTTTCGGTGTGTTGCGTTTTGCACTAGCTACGAGTGTGTGGGTGAACCAAGCCACAGTGTACAGATACAGTTCGATGAAGCTGGAACAAGTAATGTCCGTAACAGCTTCCCACGCTACGACTGGAGAAAGCTAGACTGACAGCGTTCTGCACATCCTGGACCACAGTTAAGTCCACATACGAGCTGCAATAGTTCATGTTTCAGCTGTGCCGAAAAAAACTGATATTTGTTTTTGTAAACTGAATTACTTCTACATATACTGTACAATGCCACTTTCCTAAGCAAGCGACGATAACAAAGGTCGACATTTCTGAAATCTAAAGATGAAGATACATTCCTTTCCCAGCATTTGGCCAAGTAGGTTATTTTCCTATTTCTTTCTCGTTTCACTTACTTCATCGGTGAACACACATTACATGGCAAGTCTAATGATCTGCACCTGTATGTTCAGATGCTTTCTTCCGCACTTCTCAGCTCCATCAATCTTTCCACTGCCATATTACCTATGACATTCACGTTCCTCAGTACTACCCACGAACCACACTGATTCTTGCCCAAGTTTCCAATCGACTTCTTTTCTCGTCTGTTTTATTTGTTTGAAATTCTAGTAATCTAAGCCTCTTTGTTCGATTTTATTACTTTCACATTTCTCAATGGCGTGGAACAGTGTGGTCCAAATCCGAAGTTTTAGAATCCTGAACGAAAAGCCTCCACGAAAACAGTAACGAATGATCGGAGGCTGGATATAAATTCCTACCAGTATTTGGAGACTTCCCAAAGCCGACTCTACTATTCTCGTTAATAGGATCAGAGCGGCGCGTGCCAACAAGATTTGCTTGCTGTACGGCTTCGCTGCTCTTGAACGGATATGGCTGAAGTCCGCATTAACGCTATGAGGACAAATACATAGGGGTCAAAGGCTCGAGAAGCAAACCGCCGTCCCCACGTTAGTACACCAGTATATCGAGTGGTTTGCTAGTACTATTAGCCGAAAGAAACCATGTGACAGTGTTATCACGAAAGAAACCACTTAAAAAGTTACGAAGCCACCGACGCCAATTGCTCGCGTAGAGGTATAGTAGTAGTTGTTGTTGTGGTCAGTCCAGAGATTGGTTTGATGCAGCTCTCCACGATACTCTATCCTGGGCAGGTGGGCAGGGGGGGGGGGGGGAAGAGTTGGAAATGAATGTGCAAATTCCTTCCCATTTTCTACATCTGCCACATCTATCATTAAATTCAAGAGATAACAGGCAAATGGTCCGAGGTAGGAGCATCCAGTTTGTTAGTGGGCAGGCTGTTTGACACTATGGCAGAAATGTGGCTGCTTGTTTTGTTATATACACTGTACTGTCAATCATGTCTATGCATCACAGTGTATTCCCTCTGTGTGAAATCTTGCTAATCAACACTGGATAATAAGTGCAGGCACTACACTTCACTGTGATAAATGACCATTCCGTCAGATGAGTCAAGGAGATAACTGGGAGTTCAAATGAAACAATTTTAGGGGGTCCATAAATTCACACATTCTATTAGAGAAATTTCAGAACAGTTACACATGCCTAAGCCAATGTTAACAATGTCTCTGTGAATGGTACATGTCAGGGAAGCATTACACTTAATTGTTGTTGTGGTCTTCAGTCCTGAGACTGGTTTCATGAAGCTCTCCATGCTACTCTATCCTGTGCATTCTTCATCTCCCAGTAGCTACTGCAACCTACATCCTTCTGAATCTGTTTAGTGTATTCATCTATTGGTCTCCCTCTACGTTTTTTACCCTTCACGTTGCCCTCCAATACCAAATTGGTGATCCCTTGATGCCTCAGAATATGCCCTACCAACCGATCCCTTCTTCTAGTCAAGTTGGGCCACGAATTTCTCTTCTCTCCAATTCTATTCAATACCTCCTCATTAGTTATGTGATCTACCCATCGAATCTTCAGCATTCTTCTGTAGCACCATATTTCGAAAGCTTCTATTCTCTTCTTGTATAAGTAGTATATTTATGTGGAGGAAAGTCAACTATGATATCGAGCGCAAATGACCGGGGAGAGGGAGCTGGGGTTAAAAATCTAACATCTTGTCGTCAGCGAGGTGAGATGATGAAGAGTGAGGTAAGGTAGCAGTCAGTTTACTTTAGGAACTAAGGTGGCGCTGTAGTGATTTGCGTGAAAAACACAGAAAAATCAGACACATGATAGCCGGACGAGCATTTAACTCCACGTGTGCCGAAAGCGTGTCTGCTGTCTTAAGCACTGCGACACCTCTCTCATTTTAGAAACACTACAAAGAAGACAAGTGATTAGATCTTTTTTGGGTGGTGCTATTTATCAGCTCAGCCTTTGGTTTGTTTTCAGAGGCTTAACAGGCATCCTTCCTTGAAACGAGATACTATAAATGTCCAGAGAAGTGAATTGTGGCCGTTCCACAGGCGTGCAATGTGTTACCTTTAGCAGCATTTACCCGTGTCTAGAAGATGGTGCGCGCACATACGGCCCCCCTCCTTTTCATCCCCAACACACATACTCACTCACTCACTCACTCACTCTCTCTCTCTCTCTCTCTCTCTCTCTCTCTCTCTCTCTCTCTCTCCAATCTATGGAGTCTGAGCGTGTTGGCACAAACGAAGTCTAATGTTGGTGAAGATAATGCAGTCCACATGTCGCAAGAGCACACATGAATCAGTTGCCTAACAAGGGAATCTTTGTACTCATTCTCGATCCGCCTCAAGTACTGCACTGCGATACCGAGATTAATAGCCCGAGTGGTCATTTTCGCTTTCTCTCTGCTGAAACTACTGATAATCCATTCTATCTACGGCCCACTAAGATACTACAAACGAGTGTTCCAAGAAATGTTCCCATTTCCTTGCGTAGTATTACCACTGGCACCGCGTGCTGTGGCATTGGGACTGCTTGGGACTGCGTTGCGTTTCCCACGGCAAAGGCACAGGCACGCCTTGCCTCCCCAACAGAATGGAGGCATCTCTACTGTGACGCGCTTCCGCAAAATGTAAATATTTGGCGATATCCTGAGAAAACATGACCCCTTTTAGCGTTCACGGTGACCTTTGGCCTTTGTCGGCGGAGCGCGTCCGCCTGTTGCAGTACAGACGAGGCCAGTTCTGTTATCGACTGCACAAATAGACAAACGGCGCTAGCTTTTACGTTCGTATACTAAATCATGAAAAGTAACTTACGTCAGACTTAAATACATACCTTTTTTCATATTCTTCATTTTACAAACAGACTGGTTTCCATAAGAGAATGGATGTCACGCCAAATTCACTGCGAAAAAAATAGCGAGAATCCTAGAACACGGTGTTACCGATACCATATTGGGTCTTCCATTCTTGACTCAGACCACAACGCGATTAGTGCGAAAATTTTAAAGTTTCTTTTTTAATTTATGACGAGTCTCGGAGGCTTTGTTCAACAATCGGGTGTTTGACTCAGGTGCTCTGTCCCTGGGGAGCCAACGATGTCGAAATATACAGAGGAGTGTACGTAATGAAGCAGCACGGGACTGCAGATATTACAAGATCGGTGGTTTCCAAGTAACAATGCACAACAACACACCTGAGCTAACTACTCAAACTGTCACTTGATGTTTGTGGAAACGCCTTCGAATGTGTCGCAAATAAAAAAGATTACATTAGGGACTGATTCGTTGTAGTTTTATTTACATTTTAACACAGTCACGGAAACAAAGTATCACACATGTGCTTGCGTAAATTGTGACGCCCGAACAATCAGAATGATCAACACAGCAATGTCCTAATATGTATATATAGCTAAATGTTACGTTATTTGGGACGCAGCCCCAGTCTGCGCACAGTAAGCGCCTTTCATTGTACGCGCAGCATATGGCAGTCAACTACGGAAGAAAAAAAAGGGGGGGGGGGGTGTTGCATGCAGGAAAAGCCCCTTCCGTAGCGCTGTAAACAACAGTCGACTGAACATCCGGCGCAGCTGTCACGCCACACCGTTCACCCGTAAAACGGGCTTGCCAACATCGCTGGAAAGATTTTGTAAGAGAACAGGGACAAATGTGTGTGTTTTAAAATCTTCATAGACATTTCGGAGATGTCTGCAACAAAGACGTATTAAGCTAGAAACGAAAGCAATCCGTGCAATTTGCCCCATACTACGAAATGTTATGATTGTCTGGACGTTTTAAAGTGAGAAATGGAGGCTCACCTTGAAGCTTCTATTCAGAGTTCTAAAACGTAGGCCACCTCCTACTTGCAAGGCTCAAGTATTTGACACATAACTGAATGGTACTGCAGCATATATATGCAAGGGGGTTGGGTTAAAAACATTAGTTCTATTCCTTGGAGTCCACTTCAGAGGTACGGTATCGCCAGAGAATGATGTAGCACTGAATGTATGAAGCAGGTTCGCCAAGACACATCACACACAATACAAATCTGTGTAAAACGTCGTTACGACATGACAAGAAAGCGTTTGTCGAAAAAAATTTCCAAATTTTGTTGCAATAGGGAATTGAAATATTTCATCTGTCACCAATGAGTTCTTTGAATGTCTTATTGCAGCAAAAGTCTGAAATTTCTTTCGTCAAGTGTATACATATACGGCTGCGGATCGACGCAGTGGTCTGTTCTTTCTGACATGCATGCCCGAAAGAACTGACACTGTACCTTTTTAATGATAGTAAAGTGTCAAGCTAGGTGCTGTGGCAAGTAATTCTAACACTTAACCATCTGTTCCGTTGAAAGTGAAGCATCAAGGCTAACATCCTTTTATCTACAATGAAAATTGCAACAAAACTGCCCTAGTAAAAAAAAAATGCAACAGCCTGAAATGCAATTTACTAAGGATGGAACTCAGACCTGTTCACCCGATCTAGTAGGAGAGAGAACGTAACTGAAATAGAGCTATTCCCCTTGACAAGTTCATAAAGCTGTACGGCGAAGCTTTTGATATTCCGAGACAAATCATTCTCTTTGAATACTACGCGCCCAAGAACAATAATGTAGGAGCCACAAAGCTACCTAAATTTATGAAATGGAAATATTACGCTAATCAGTTAGCAAAGTACAATAAATAAGAACGAGTGAGATGAAATGTGGTGCATAAACACATTTTCCCCCCTTCGGGTTTCAACGACTCACGAATATTGGGGTTGGGCAACAATATGGAAAAACAGCGACGAAGCATGCTTGAATATAAACGCAAATGCTAGCTAGCTAAGCCTGCAGGTGGCGCTGCTGTGTTTGCCTACGAACGGAACCTGTACAATGTCCGAAGTAAGTCGTGTCAGTCGTGGCCTGAACGATTTCTGTACGTTTACGAGTACATTATGCCGAAGCTAAGGGAACTCCAAAGTGGGCAAATTGTTGGTGCTCGTAAGTAAGTCGTATTGTTCACTGTTACAGGAGGCATCGTATCGAAGCATGCAGGAAAACCGGAAAAAACATCATTCGCAAAGTAACAAAAAAATGGTTCAAATGGTTCTGAGCACTATGGGACTCAACTGCTGAGGTCATTAGTCCCCTAGAACTTAGAACTAGTTAAACCTAACTAACCTAAGGACATCACACACATCCATGCCCGAGGCAGGATTCGAACCTGCGACCGTAGCGGTCTCGCAAAGTAACAACGCGGAAGAATGTTTGTGTAGAGTGATCTAGACAGACGGTCATCGAGGCTGACTGTGACGAAAGCTAAAACGACGACAGCTGCAAAAGTCACGGCAGAACTACAAGTCGTATTCGCTAAACGTGTCACCACTAAAACAACGCGAATGGGGCTAATAGACGAAAGTCATTATGTCGGGTCAGTCTTGTTTCACACTATTTACAACATCCGGCAGAGTTTACATCCCAAGAGCGAAACCCGGCGTAGCATATCGTGGTATTCCATGGGCCCTATAGTTGCCATGTCGCATAACTGACAAGAATTATGTAAGCATTTTGACTGATCTGGTCCATCCCAAAGCAAAACGTTTGTTCCCCAATGGTGATGCTGCGTTCCACGTCGACAGGGTTCCTGTTCACACAGCTCAAATCGTCCAAGAATGGTTTCGTGGGCACGAGGCTGAAAGGTCCCATCTCCGCTGGCCTTTCAGTCACTAGATCTCAGTATTATTGAGTCTTCATGGTCTTTGGAGAGAAAAGGATGTGACTGTTATCCATTTCCATCAGTGTTACCTGAACTTGCCGTTATTTCGCAGGAATAATGGTGTTACATACCCTTGAAAACTATACAAGGCCTCTATTTATCCATTCTGTGAAGCTGGGAGCCGTTTCGAACGCCAAAGGGTTTCCTACAGCGTACTTGGCATGGCAATGTGTTGCGGTTTTTATGTTCTATACTTCTGTCCAACCCTTGTAAAGAGACTGTCAGTGAATAGAGTAAATTAATGTGTTGAACATCTAAAAAAATACATTATTAATCATGCAGAAAAAATGGGAAGATTCACTAAAAAAAAGCCATAGTGCAAACCAACATGAATTCCCACAGATTTATTGTAACTCATTCAATTCTGTAATAACAACGTCAAATAGATCGCTCACAGTCGTCGTACGATTTCACTGACCAATGGCGAAACATCGAGTGTTGTACGCGCTAAACAGCGACTAATATTAATAAAGCCCCCCCCCCCTCCCAAATCCGAAGACAACAGTTTCTGAGGGAAACCACACGTGGGCTGTGTCATCGTGCAAGCGGACGGCATGAAATTCACTTTAACTGAGACTATTTGGAGAGTCCGGGTTTACATAGGTCCGCAGTCTTTTGGCGCCAAAAAGCAGCGTGTTCCTCTGTTACCACAGCAGGTGTAACGTTGTACTACCATCGAAACAGCCACGGGCGATAACATGGTCAGCGGCAACTGTTAAATTGCAGGACTGCGTTGCTCCATCATGTTAAAGCATTAGTTAACAAAGAGCACCAACTGTGTACTTCTGAAATGAAGTTGCACAGAAATTTGCTCACAGCTAAACAAGGGTGATAACTGGAAGAAATTTACAATCATAACGTTAGAAATTTCGTGCCAAATCACACAACGAATTTTTAACTTCTTAGCAGTTCTGTAGGCGTTGCAAATACTTGGTTGAGACAAAAAAATCTTCTTCATACTACGAATTGTGTAACAAAATCCACAATATATGTAGTAACCACATTCGATACAACTTGCGTTCGACATACGACAATATCTCTTCAATTCTAGAAATTTATGTTGGTCTACCTAGCACCCAAGTGTAAAAGTTCATGTCCACCAGTCTACAGGAATGACTCCCGTATGTACAAAAACTAAAATTATCCTATGACTACCAAGAACGAAGTACTGTACACGAAGTATTCCAGTTTTGAGAAAGCCAGGTTTGTGATACAGCGGGGCACTGCATGCGATACCGACGCGGTAGACTACATGCCGGAGGCGCAGGACAGCGCGCAAGCAAGAGACCAAAGCAAATAGCCCAGTCCGAGAGCGCAGCGCAGCTGTCGCTGCAACGTGGCAACGGCGCGCCAGCGCAGCCAAGCTCAGACTGGCAGGCGGCGGCGTCCGACGTGGCAACGCTGGACTGTTATATAACCTCTGCGTGCCCACCCGCTTGTTACGTCATCACACATCTATGATCGGACAGTCACGTTTCCTACAACGTGAGAATAGATCGGTCAAATTGATCCCGTTCCGCAAGAGTCCACGCCACACTCGCTAACGGGATGTCGCTGCGCGATAGGTATCAGCGGCGATGAACGTTCTCCTCAGCCATGCTGCCGCCTTATAAATCCAGCTTTTGCGCGTGTAGGAGACCTGCGACTTAACATCGAAGACATATTCCAGCCGCTGGGAAAGAAATGAATAATATTTTGTCAACGCTGTATTTTGTTGAAACTTGATGACTGTTGAAGAGAGAGCACTAGCCAAACAATCCTTAAGAAAATCTACAGGTTTCTCACAATGTGCGGTTAATGTGCATCCAATCTTCTAGTAAGATATGATTTTCCAAACGTAATACATCGACTAATATCAACATCTACTGGAAGGCAAAAACCACTGTACCAGACATAAAGTACTACGTACACTCTGTGTTACAAAAAATAAAAACACACTGTGTTATGAAATTCTCAGCTAACAGCTGGTTTTTCCGCTGGATTATTCCGCCAAGAGCATTAAAAATGACGAACTATACTCAAAGGGTAATGAACATCTGAGGTCTTACTTGCTTATACACTTTGTTTTTTTTGTTTGCGCGACTACATGACGTTCAGCTCTAGTACATTATATCTGAAAACTTTGTAAAAAGTTTTTACTTATTGAGCACATTACAATTGTGCCTTACATCTCGAGTGCCTTCTTTACTAATCAATGCAAAAACGGAAATTAGCTGAATAAATCAAGAGCTACACGTATGTAATTTAGCAATTCAGATGGAGACATGAGTTAGTCAAGTCGACGACATGGACGCTTGAGACTTACCTCAAGTTCGAACTGTTAAAGGACATGGAAAAGTAATCTAACGCTCCTTGCAAAGATACCACGGATAACCTAAACCTGGGGGATGTGAGCGGATTTTCGCCACAAACCTCTTGAACGTGAAACCAATGCGAGCCATATCCCTCCCAAACGTGAGTCCACTACCTTGATTATTGCGTTACGAATCCAGTAAATCGCTCTGCTACCAACCCTCGCGACAAATTAGTTGAAAATAGGGCACGCACGGAAGTAACTGTCACTGAACAAGTTTTGTAGTCTAGTTTTATCACACCCGCGCAACAGTCCACAGTTCAGATGTTGTCCGGGTACACTGTAGAAAAACGTGGTGCAACGTCACTTTCGTTCTGAGCACCACTCTATAGTGTTGTTTCTGAATACTACTGTGACAGGTCGAAGGAGGGATGGTTGGTTCTGGAACTCATCTACCTCACACTGCTACCGGTCTAAAAGGCCTGACTGCTGCTGGAGTGTAGCCGTTCTATCCGCCGCGGCACTAGTAGCGGCAAGGACGACGGATTCCTCGTCCCGGTTGCCTTTCAACTACGGGAAAGACCCCCGGCACTCATTTTGACAACGGACCATGAGGACCCGGGTGAAAGTTCCCGGCACCTCCAGGGCAGGCGTCTAGTTTTCTAGGCGACAGGCAAGCACGCTCACAGATACATGAGATTATGCCAACTTACGACAAGCAGATCGATGTAAGCAGAGCATTGTCTTCTACAGGGATACACTGACGTCACTATGATGTCACTTTGGCAAACCAGTGAAAACCTATATTGTATAACCAAGTTGCCGCCTCCGTGGGCTGGTGGTTAGCGTTGCCACCAACTGATGCGGAGGACCCGGGTTCGATTTCATGCGACAACCTCGGATTTTTCTGTGGTGGAATGGTTAATTCGGTATCATGAGACCAAATAATACGCTAACTGATTAAACTGGAAAACTGGCATTTAAGAAGTTGAGAGGCGACATATAAAAGGCTTTATGCAGAAACTGAAGTACAACTTCCATCAGCTATGACCGCTATAGTACGGCATTTACAGTGATGACCAGTTTCAGCAAACTACAGCGATCTTGGCTGTTTGACGTTGTACTTCTGTGACCACATTACTCCATATCGCCTCCTAACTTGATAATGTCAAGCATATAGATAAAGGCCATTATCTGCATCAAAACCCGACGACAGTAAATTAGGACCGCCAAACTATATGCAGCAGGTAAACCTGTTTTGGTGTAAAAAAACATTTAACAGCTACAAATGCATGTTGGTTAAGCTCGTTGCACGTGTCTCGTAAACCCTTATATGATTTGTGGCCAAAGTCCATGAGCTATTTACACAACACTGTCATCGAAATTAACTTTCTTCAATTGCATAGACTCGTTTGTTTTTTGATCTTCGGTCCAAAGAGTTGCCAGATGCATCTTTTCACGTTGGACGTTTACTGTCGCAATAATCGTCGATGCCACTCATGCAGTCAGATTTACAACTTCTTATAACGGGACAATCACTGTACTTTCAAGGAAGAGTGAGTCACACATCACTTGAAATCACAGGCACTAGCTTCAATCGGCAACTATTCCACAAGTGTGTGTATTCATCCGTCTCTAGTAACTGGACGTCTTCTGCTCCTCAGTGGCGATCGAACATCGAACTGTGGCCAGTTTTACATAGGTGTCCGATAATTCATCAACTGTTAATGACGGAGAAACGCCAGCAATGGCAGCCACGGCTTAACAGTGTCTGCTCCGGATGCCCTCGATTCGGTAGCCTCACCTGCCACAGGAGCCAGTCACGGAGCAGCAGGCGTGTGACCTCCTTAGATCCGGTTAAGTGGGCGCCATTGTTCACCAACGGCGCGTAGGCGTCCACAGCGGGGCGCGACAAGAAAACCGGCAACATGAGGCCAGGTTCTACTATACAAAAGTCGTCTGTAGCAACATCAACGTTAAAGAAAATTTGAAAAATTTCCTGGGAGTGTTGTTACGGCTTTTACAAAGAGATGAAAGACAGCATACAATACTGGGTAAAAAACATAGTTTGGCACATACGTTACGAATGAGAAATACTGTATTCCTTATATTTTATAGCTTCTTTGGTTACGAAAGATAAAATTGAACACATGAAAAAGATACATCCTCAGAACCAACCACAGACACTAGCAGAAGATGAATAACTCATTACATAATCCATCTTCACTTCCAAAAACCACTCGTTATTCTGTTTGCTTGTTAATTGTCATTTGGGTTGGTTAATTTTCTCAGCAAAGCGATTTACATTTCTTCCCAATTTCGCACCAAATTTGCGCACCAAATTTGCGCACGGAATTTGCATTCAGCAGTATCGGTTTGACTTTTCTTTGAATATGTCACAGCATATTCTCTTGTCCATGCTTACCCAACAAAGTAGATTAATTTATAAAATATACAGTAAACTACTTGATGAGAACACTACTGTGTACATGTGGTGGATGGCAACATGGTGATGTTCAAATATGGATACATAGTATGACAAGACAGAAACCAGATGGCAGTTATAAGAGTCGAGGGGCATGAAAGGGAAGCAGTGGTTGGGAAAGGAGTGAGACAGGGTTGTAGCCTCTCCCCGATGTTATTCAATCTGTATATTGAGCAAGCAGTAAAGGAAACAAAAGAAAAATTCGGAGTAGGTATTAAAATTCATGGAGAAGAAGTAAAAACTTTGAGGTTCGCCGATGACATTGTAATTCTGTCAGAGACAGCAAAGGACTTGGAAGAGCAGTTGAACGGAATGGACAGTGTCTTGAAAGGAGGATATAAGATGAATATCAACAAAAGCAAAACGAGGATAATGGAATGTAGTCAAATTAAATCGGGTGATGCTGAGGGGATTAGATTAGGAAATGAGACACTTAAAGTAGTAAAGGAGTTTTGCTATTTAGGGAGTAAAATAACTGATGATGGTCGAAGTAGAGAGGATATAAAATGTAGACTGGCAATGGCAAGGAAATCGTTTCTGAAGAAGAGAAATTTGTTAACATCGAGTATTGATTTAAGTGTCAGGAAGTCGTTTCTAAAAATATTTGTATGGAGTGTAGCCATGTATGGAAGTGAAACATGGACGATAACCAGTTTGGACAAGAAGAGAATAGAAGCTTTCGAAATGTGGTGCTACAGAAGAATGCTGAAGATAAGGTGGGTAGATCACATAACTAATGAGGAGGTATTGAATAGGATTGGGGAGAAGAGAAGTTTGTGGCACAACTTGACTAGAAGAAGGGATCGGTTGGTAGGACATGTTTTAAGGCTTCAAGGGATCACAAATTTAGCATTGGAGGGCAGCGTGGAGGGTAAAAATCGTAGAGGGAGACCAAGAGATCAATACACTAAGCAGATTCAGAAGGATGTAGGTTGCAGTAGGTACTGGGAGATGAAGAAGCTTGCACAGGATAGAGTAACATGGAGAGCTGCATCAAACCAGTCTCAGGACTGAAGACCACAACAACAACAACAGTATGACAAGCTTATGATCAGCACCTCACCGAAAGTTCGAGTTCCAAAAGGTCATTAATGGCCACATGATTAGAAAATGAAGAATACTTTCTAACAGACAGTTACAGGATACCAGTTGGGACTATTTCAGCACAACGAGTTGTATAGTAGGGAGCGAGCAAATGAATTATTAGTGACAGAGGCAATGAAAGGAAAACGGAAATGGCTCTGTGTAACAAGCCATTCAGAATTCGGCTAAAATCTTAGTTTACACAAGTGGAAAACGAAAATCAGGACGACTAGGGGCGTAATCACGCAATGGTTGCGGGATAATTTACGGCCTATGCAATGGGTTCGTGCAGTCGGTTTGATATTGTGTTCTAAAGATGGGCACTAGTCTGTAGTAACCAGTTAAGTGGAAAAAATACACACCGCTCAAAAAATGGTGTGATTCGTATCGAGAAATTGGCTCGAAATACAGACCGGTCGCAACTTGGTACGATTCGTATCGAGAAATTGCCGGTGTGGCTGGACTGGAGGGTAACAGAGCGTGGCGAATACCCGTCACGGACGTGAGTCCAGTCAGGAGCCAATGCAGCTGAAACATAAAAGGAAAGCAAGCGACTAGGAAGTAATAACCAAACGGTTTAGGCTACTGTGAACAATGCAACCGAATGGAGTGGCGAGCGAAAACGCACGTAACTGAACATCCTAATACTGACCCGACTAGCCTAATGAGTTCCGAATCATGTAAAATGATACTCGTTTGCACGCATTTACTAATAATGAGTGAGATTTGCTGATATCGGTTGTTTCCGTGTCTCTGCGCTGCGAATGAAAATACAAATTTCTTTTGACGTCACTACTACTCCTTCAAAACGTGCTTGCCTGTAAAAGATGCAAGACAGTGCTGATATAACGTTTGGCACTGTTCACCATACCTCGTGGTTATGGTTATTAATAAACGTATGTACATCTTAACAACAGGGAAAATTTGATAATCGTGCAGTAAGAAACGCAAACGATAAACTACTGACATTACCTATGATTTCTATACCAGCTGAGGGTAGCTTGAGCCTGAATGATATTACTTTCCGCGTAGTATCGAAAACCGTTATCTATCTGCAATTTGCTGTCACACCGGCAGGTGCAGTCGCCTTAACCGTTAGGCAATCCGAGCACGTCTCCAGGAGTTGAACTATACACTTTTATTGTCACCAACTTTTCCCAAAAACTGCTTGGCACAAACTCTGGCACTACTGTTCCGAAACAATGAGCGGAAACATCGATATGTGACGAACATAGTACAACGGGAATATGCCGCGACACGATTCCGCCATCCTAAACCTTATGGTTCATTTGGAAGTTGATGTATCATAGCACGTGAAATGGAGCAAAGGTCATCCCTATGCAGTCCTTATTGTTCACTGAAACAACAACGCATTAGATGTGCAAATAAAAGCGTCGAAGAACACTTCTGTAGGGACACATGACTCCAGAATTCGTAGAATTCGCAATAACCATGTATAACAAATCGCAGTACTTGGCCGCGTTTATGGGATGCATGCAGCGACTTATCATAGAGCAACAACCAAACAGCATGCTACGGTACTCCACAGAATCTGTTCAGGCTAGGGAGGTATTAGGACGCCAGTTATACAGGGTGTTCCAAAAGGCAAGGTCAATATTCAGTGATATGACAGCAACGAACATCTTCGATACTGTGGAACAAATCTCTTCAACTGCAAGTTCCTTGCTTTCCATATTTTGTGAGGAGGTAGTATGGATCAAATCAAGAAAAATTTCTCTAGTAAACGTGGGCTCTAAAATGCATGCCTTTTAAGAGCTATGAGCAGCTGTTCAGTAAAAAAGATGTTTCACAGTAGCGAAGATGACGAGTGCTCATAGCTCTTAACGTATGCATTTTAGAGCCCATGTTTACTTAACTTTTTTCTATAAATGATCGTTCCTGTCATATCCCTGAATATTGACCATTGCTCCTATTTAGGGACTCCCACAAGTTGTACGTAATCTGGGGTTCCTTACATCTGATTTTGAATGAACGTGGAAAAATCTTAAATTAGTAACACTTTATAATTCCGTTGACGCACGAGAACAAATGCTGAAATTCAATCCAATATAAATAATGTGCATCCGAGTTAGGGATCCTATTAGTTTCCGCATTGGATGCACTACAACAGCAACAATAATTGACACAATGGATGCACAGCGTATCCAAATAAAAACTGACTGTGAGCATCAAATTTCTTCGGCATCAATTGAGACGAATTGCGTGACGAAGTTTTACAGCTCAGTTGGACGTCACAAAATACCAACTGGTTTCCAAGATTAATCTACAACTGGCACCAAGAAGGAAACTGTTCAGTAGACACTCCCCGTGGAACTATGTGAACTTGAACTCGATCACAAGACGTAGTTAGCAATGGAAGTACTGTCACGCACATTTCCTGATACTTACACAATAGGAGTGTCGTAAATCCACTTAACACATTCACTTCAATAAAGGGCTGGCATTATACTAAAACTTTATTTACTCTGCTGCAAAATTTCCATTCAGAATAATGAGGATTCGCACGCACGAAGCAAGATTCTTCCGGGTTAGAATAGTGATAAAAAAATATGCAATAATTTCAACTTGAGCGGGATTCCAACTAGGAAATTTCGGTATGACTCGTATCCACGCAACTATACTGATACAAGTTCCTCGTTATATAGTTTTAATCTGAAAAAAAAAACCGGGAGTGTGTGGGTGCAAGCTATCTCGTGCTAGCTGTTTACGCAATATTTCTAATCGCAGGTTTCTGATCAGTCAATACGGCCTATAAACTTGGGGTATCACCTCGACGCAGAGGTACTGTTTACCAAAAATCTGATTATGTCCTTGAGTCGTGATCAGAGGATTCAAAAAACTAGAAGGGTGCCTATACCGCAGAAGCACTGTTTAATGAAAATGTGAAAATGTCCTAGAGACATGATGAGATGATTAAAAAATTAGAAGGATGCCTATAACGCAACTGTCCTGGTCCTCGTCACGTTTTGGTACAAAAATTCCCTTTTCTAGCAGGTTCACACTCCGTTGCTATTTATAGTCTATGCTAAAACTGAAATGCCTTCATGGAAGATAATGTCTTATCCGAATTGAAAAAATTCATACAAGATACCTTTACTGCGAAGTTAAGTAACTTGCCCACAGGACATTGGATAGTTACACGAGAGTTGAGAGACGGCAATAGATGGTGTAAAGAAGTGTCCCTTTATTACACAGAATAATTTAGAATAGGAATGATTTTAGGTTTCGTGAGACACTTTCAAACCACTCCTAAACACGGAAACTGGGTATTGATGATCGCTGATTAGTCTTACCAGCGTAATATCAACAAAAATTTCGTAATGGGGGTTAGAAAAAAAGCAATGAAGTACGGACAAACTAGATACGGTTTTGTGGGTAACCAAGGGAACTGAGGTAGTCGCTACTGACTGCTAAACAAAACACACACTATCGATTATGGATACTCGGTGCAACAATTAATGATAAGTGATACCCAAGTTTGTATCTACTTTTAATTACCAGGGCAAAATCGTATACTAAAACTGAAGACATCTGCGAATCGCCCAAGCAACAAGACCACTAACTGCTCCAAAAATTGTATTCCTCTGAAACGTAATTATCTTAAATAATCACTGAAAATCAGACTTGTGAATCTATTTTATAAATACTATGCGTGAGTCCACACTAAACTTATCTGGTTTCACTGTTTTACATTTTACAAACTCTTTACAACTGGTGAACTACAGTCCTTAAAATAATACTACAGCAAAGCGATTCCCATTTGGTCAGTAAATCTACGTGTTATGGATTGGAACCCTTTCTAGAAAAGCCCTCAGTGTTAATGGAGTCCTTGTATGAGATGAATATAAAGTGTGATAAAAGAAACTAAAATACAAATTCAGTGGAAACAGATTTCAATATAACATAAGAAGGTGGCAACTTAAGTCACTGAATACCATGATAAACATCCCGTCACTACGAAATGCCTACACCAATATAAAGAATTAGACGAAAGACATACGCGCAAATATGGCATTGCGTTCTTGGCCTATTACTCAGACTTACTCAACAATCTATCCTAATGAGTACAATGAGTGACATACGGATAAAAATTTGTCAGGAAAGAAACTCATGTTGTCAGACACAAATATTGCATTTACCACCAACAGACAAAGTACATGAACTCCGGGGTTTGTTAGCACGCAAATATTGTACTCAATTGAGCGCTATGCAAAATACCATAAACATGAAATTAATCAATAGACATATCAAAAGATGCATTACTAATATGTGATCACAAATACTGTATTCCAGAACAATAAATAACCATAGCGTTCGTAAATGAAAAGATGAAATTATTTTCTGTTAAGGAAACTGGACAAATAGTAGGGCATGTAGCAAATCGTCTCCAAAGAGATACGCAGTATTTCACATTTAACTATTTCAGCTTCATAAATCTCATATCAAAATTTGGAAGAAACGTTCACAAATAGGTTGTCACTCGGTATTTATCCAGTATAGCTTACAGAGACCCATTTGACGTGTGTGTGAACACTAAGCCTATGCAGTTTTCTATTTGCAAATTTTGTCTGTAATTCATTTGTACTTAGCGTTCGTTCATAGGCAACTAACACATTGCAGAAAAGTAATGATACACGCTGCGAATAACTGGTGTGTACTGGCCATAACCTGTTTGCCACGAACAATGTCTTGGTGGCAGCAGCATACTCTTCGGTCTTACAGTTAAAAGAATAACAACTTACTGCGCGCTTACAGTGTAGGTGAGTGTCACTTGTCAAAATTATGTTCATTAGTCTTACCCCTACCAAATACAACCGTGGGCAGACTTTAAACACGCAGACAAAACAATATTTACAAATAGTCTCAAATAAGGAACTGCAAATTTAAGCCACCCAAGTTCACTATGCATCTTGCTTCTACAAAATCACACACAAAATAACTTCTGGTTATTTGCGGGATGCTTTACAACATTCTCCCGGTTGCCACTGGTCGTGAGAAATAGCATATATTAAAAATTTCAACAAACGTAAAACACCATAACAAGGTTACCAGTTTAGTAAACAAAACTCATTTAGAAAGTTACAGTCTGTACAAAATGTGTACCTCACGTTCTTCGGCCTATGGCGTAGATACTGCAAACCATCTTTACGATATGATTTCCATTACTATGGCTGCCTTCACTGAACTTTTGAAGGGATACTCGAAACGTGATCTAAATGAAGCAAGTACGGCTTGGCGTCTAAGAACCAATGAAGAACACATTTAAGTTACCATCTTAAAATTTCCATGTGTTTTGTGTAAAGTGCGTAACAGTTATGTGGATTCGTCATTCGTCGTCACTTCAGACACAACCTAATCTCTGTGGCCATGGTTCAATATATATCGCGAAACGTATATGAACTGCCTTACATATCTGAATCGTCGTATTCTAAACCAATCTATGATAAATGTCACTTATTCAATAATGGATTGCTATTTGCGAAAATTAGCTCGATCTTTCACGAATCACACACAGAAAAATATGACAAAGATATGTAGGATTGATAATTTGCACGACAGCCTACCACAAAACATTCTAGAATATATAAACATTCTATATAAGTGAACTTGACATCGGCAGAAACCCTGATTGTACACTATATGTTAACCATATCTTCCTATACAGTTTCAAAGATTGCTCGCTACGAAATAAAGGATTACATAACACCACTAACAGAGAGAGAGAGAGAGAGAGAGAGAGAGAGAGAGAGAGAGAGTTACAAAAATTATAACTGCTAAATACTTGACTGCCAAATATTTATTATTATGAAGCATAAGCTGTTTGAATATAATACCCCCTTGCCTCTAATTCACCAAGCAATGATGCATGACAGTTTTTAAAGAAATGATAGCAGAAAGGGGAGGGAGTGGTGATTTACACAGTGGGCGGCACATCAGATATTCTGAAAATCTATAAACGAATACAACAGACCACTGGACATATCATATGTAATGTGTATACATGACGTGGATGGATCGCATTTCGATGAATAGATAACAAGCCAATTTCAAAAAAGGACCTGACAATTCCTTCACAATTTACAGAGTGACAGCCACTACGAATAAACACCATTAACCTGAAAGCTAAGATTAGTTAAATGTATCTACTATGTTGCTGCCATATCTGCATCCTATCTTCGGGCTTTCCGCATTCGAGAGCTACAGCGCCCCCACCATACTACGTCATACATGTTTGCCGCCTCCTCTGTATCACTTTCAAAACAAAATTAAAATCACACGCATAACAGTTAGCGGTGCTTAGTCTGATTTTATCCCCCAGTGCTGTGCTTCTGGAATTTCACACTAGCGACTTGTCTTGCACGTTAAAACATAAAATGAGAACCACTGAAGAAAGAAACTGTGTAATAAGATACTAAAAACTGTAACATTATCACTATAGAGAAAATATTGAAATGCGACCTTATACGTGGGTATTGCTCAATCTGAAATTCCACGATTACATACAATTCGAGGAACTAAACACCAAAACAACAGAAGACATTTATAAAGGTGGGGAAGCATGCATTGACGAAACTGTTGTTTCAAAATTAGTTACTACACAAATAACATCATAGACTGAAATAATAAAAAGGAGCAATCCAAAACAAATGATCTGTGTTTATGTTGTTCGTTAGGACTCACGGCGTCCGGAGTAGGCAGGTCTGAGTTCGATGTTCGCTGTCGGAGATTCCGAAGCTGAAAACAACTCACGTCGTGAAACACTGCACACACTGGCACCTTCTAGCACATCCACAACACCATGACAACAAAAAACACCTAAGACAACAACACTCGATGATGCTGATCTGGTATCACCACCATTTTTCCCTTGGCACCAAACAACATACCGTTTAAAATGTTCTCGGATGCGATCCTCACGGATATTCTCCGGCAAATTTCCGACCCACAGATGACGAGTCTCTCTAACCATCTTGCGCTGAACTCTTCATCGGGGAACCTTCACGTAGCTTCTCTCGGCAGGAAAACGTACGCACGAAACATAATAAATCCGGCGATTCCTGCACAACACATTACTGCTGTGGTTCTCCACACTAATCTACAGTTGAGTGACGTCACCGTGGCGGGATCAGAACGAAAACCTTGCTAGGCTCGCCGACTGGGACGCTACGTCGCATTGGCGGGAATGAACTTGCTTCGCGCGAGTTGCGCAGCCGACTGGACGAGTCCACTGCTAGAGTGTCACGGAGGGGAGGCCGCCACCGGGGAAGGAGATCAGATCGGGTCGAATTCAGAGTGCAGAACAGGGCTGTATAGGGAAGCGTCGCTGTGCTGCCCCGTGCTCTGTACAGTAACGTACTTGTTGTCGTTAATCAGTTTTGTTCAACACTTCGTGCTATCATCAATGCAAAACTTGTTTATGCAATGTGGAATTAGAGAATACAACGCTTTTTGTGGTTGCAGTGAAACGATATTTCTCAAAGAGAGGATAAGAACTGGAAGCGTGAATCGGAAGTTAATGTATTCGGATTGCCCTGTTATTTACTTGTATTACAGCTGTTTGAACAACGTATTTTAATGACTTAAGTCTTTGCCGTAAACTCTTAATAAAAATATTTTTAGTTAAAATCATTTAACACTAGCCATCCGAAAAAGCATTTCGTGGTTAGCACATTCAGAACTTTCGTAACGATCCACAAAATGTACGGCTAGAGAAAATTTACTTAACTTTGAATTTCCTTTGAGATTTTGTGTGTTCATTGGTAAGTCGTTTAAGATCTATACATCAGCAGCCATACCCAAAGTCGCTATTTCTATAGTCAGCTATAGAGACAATTACTTGCAGCACTGTAAGTAAACCTTACGTACAGCTAGAGAGACACTACACATAACATAGAACTTGTGATTTCTTGCCTAATGGAGCTTAATTTTTAAAATAAGCCTCTGGAGTTTCATTTAGTTGGTCTAATAGAAACAGTGCTAATACTTCGGTTGAGGGGACAAAATTGATACATTTCGCGATGAGGAAGTCCATTCATTTGTACGTAGTACACAGAATTACACTGACTGATGCGCACACCTGAAACAAATATGACAATATTTGTACGTCTGGTCGCTTATGACGTTTAATTTGTATGCTTACCAGACGTCTTTGAGTACAGGTCGTTGGTGTTTTTTGGTAGAAATTTATTTAGTGTCTTACATTAGCTCGAATCAAGGGAAGAAGGAAAGGGTTAGATACATTTTATTTATTATAAAATTGACCATTTCTCACACCCACTAAAATGCGAGCAAATGCTAGCCCCGCGCGCTCTAGCGGTGCTGCAAGAAACCTCGGTTTGCTTTACAGGTTCAATCATAAGCATCTTCTCGGTGTGATGTAACAGATCTGATAAATTTACCTTAAGAAATGTTTCAGTAAATTAGAAACGTTACCCTTTAGTTTTGGAAGCTCTATATTCCACATTTTTCTGAAATCATGCCATCAACGTATCCTAACAATTTTATTTGCGGTATGCCCTGAAATAAGTTGTTAATTTCGCGTGCTGCTTCAGCGATGGGATTGTGTTTCTTCACACTAGTAACGTTGTTGAAAATGTTTGCCTTTCAGCGGTGTATTTACTATTAATAACAATTCAAAATAAATCACGTAACAAAGTAGTATTCAAATCACAGATCATAAAAGAAACACAAGTCTATCACACTAAAGTCCATGAAATTAAAATAAACACAAACCATCCCATGTCCTTACATGAGAAGGTATGGCTCTCGGAGGCCTCGACCAAAGACATATCCTGTGGATTATGAAAGAATGATCCATTTTCGAATCACTTGTATCGTCTAAAATTTGTCATTGCAACACGGAGCACACAGACACGTGGCAGCCCAACCGCAGTGGACTGATGAGCAAAGGTCCGTAGTTCCGCTGCTTGCCGTCACGGCGCTACTGACCAGATCCTGATGTACAGCTGCGCACGCGGCGTCCCTGCGTCAGACAGCAATGGTGCCAGTTCTTCTGCTGTGAATATAGTGCCAAATAAGTGTCCTGTATTTTACAACGTCGGTAGCTCGAAAATATGTAAAGCTGTTTGGTTTCATATACGACAGTGAGGAACCGCTATTTAAGAAACTACCCAAAGGAGCTGTCCCTGGCGTCTCAGGAAAGGCCCGGTGTTGGTACTGGAATATTAAACTTTCTAGGGGCAACGTTCTCGTTCAGGTTTGCATAGGTTATAACTGAAAATTTTGGAATAATGCGCAGAGTCACTAGATAATTACTAGCTAGCAGTGAATGTCATTCCATCCCATAAATTAAATGCAGCAGTTTCCCACTTCCAAGAATGAGCAAAAAATATTATGACAGATGGTGGATATCAGTTTCATATGGTTGGTAGTCTTAACATGGCAAAACATATGTAATTAAGCAGTTTAATGCATTAGCGGCTACAGTATTGTAGTGCTTCACTCTCACTTATCTCTCTTCTCTTTATTCACATAAAATTATATTTTGCCTAGACACGTGTTTTTGTTAGAGGCATTTCATTATACAGGGATGTATAATTTTCTGCCCCATCAGTATGTTACGTTGGTGTTGAAAGTGTTCAGTATGTTGCGTTTGTGTTGAAAGTGCAGCAACTACATTTACCACTGAACAAACACACCAGTCTAAAACACTTTCGTCCGGCAGGAACTAGGATTATGTTAATGTTAGGAAGTCCCAAGTATCAAGCTCTTTAGATCAGCGTTTCCGGTCAGTTATCTAATTTGGACTGTGGAAGGTAAACATACTACGTGGTTGTAGCCTTGCGTAATTTTTTCATCATTTCAGATAAATTTCTATTGCCCGTTTACGTATCATTTATGGACTAACACAACCTGATGATCGTCGCTATTACAGTTCCGTTGAATAAACACCGATATTTATACGTTAACGAAATCTCTCGATTTAGATATGGCAATATCTTTGACAGGCATTACCAAGGCACGAACTATAAAGCAAAAAAAACGTTTGAAGGCATAAATTCGATTTGTTTCAGGTTAGTATGATTGAATAAGATGGACACCTGCTGTTTTGGCGTTGTTCAGCTCAGTTACACGAACATTAAATAAATTATCAAAACGTTAATACAATGCGCATGAATATCATAAAAATCGATCACATTAATTACATATCTAGGTTTGACTTTACTAGGCGGTGTGAAGTGAAACGAATTAAAACCTAATTGTGGGAAGGGCAAAATGCATTGACAGAATTCAGGAAAAATCAGCGTGAGACCCCTAGATCATTTGAAATAAAAGATGGGAATAAAGCCAAGGAATTTAAAGCGCACGGCTAATTTTGTGTTACGCAGTTTATTGCATTTGCAAAGATTTCCAGAAAATGTTTCTGCTAAACAGTTTTGGTTAAGTTTAGGGGGCCGGCCGGTGTGGCCGTGCGGTTCTAGGCGTTTCAGTTTGGAACCGCGTGACCGCTACGGTCGCAGGTTCGAATCCTGCCTCGGGCATGGATGTGTATGATGTCCTTAGGTCAGTTAGGTTTAAGTAGTTCTAAGTTCTAGGGGACTGATGACCTCAGATGTTAAGTCCCATAGTGCTCAGAGCCATTTGAACCATTAAGATTAGGGGCCTAGTGTTTGAGAAGGGCTAGAACTATTTCAGTGCTTCGATCATGTATTTCGTTTAACATTGTGAAAAAAATGAGATATCAAAGAGATTACGGATGTGCACGACATTTTAAAATACTCTCCGCCATGCAGTGGCTTGGGGATCTATATTTAATCTAGACTCCGTGTATAAGCTATTTCTTTAGTAAATAACACTCTTCCTCTCCCCCCTCTTGCGCCCCTCCCTCTTCTGTACCATCACACAGGGGCCATTGTTGCGTCGACGAAACAGTGTTCTCTGTGAACGTAACAATACCTGTAGTCAATACCTCGCCTAAATCTCTCCTGAAGTGTTGAAGTTATGACAAGATGCAACAACTGGTTTCTTTCTTGCGCTTTATGCTTCTGCACAGACATGTTGGAGGAAGTTCTGCGAAGTTTTCTTTGCCGTGCCCTCGATCAGCACTAGAATTTATTCATTGTGGTCAACATTGCTTCATTAACCAGTTTTTCATACACATCCGATTCGTTCCATTCTGGGCTAATCTTTCCACGTCTGCTAAGAACAGATAGATCCACTGAAAAAGAAACATATTCATAGGAGTATCTAGTCGTATTTGTGGTTAGAATGAAACCACCTTCATTGGCAGAAAGTAGCGCGGCATCATAATTTGAGTGTTAGCCACACACAGAAATTTGCAGTTGGTCCATGAAAGTGTAATGGGGTTATTACAATCCCTGTTGTCCACTGATGTGTTAGCAGGTACAAGATGGTCACTCCCACTTTTCGCAGGTTAAGTGTTATCGACTAAATTAGTAACACACAGTAAAATGTGGGTGGAATGTCCTCCTGACGTGAAGACTGATTCATGGTTTGTAATGTAGTGCAGCACATCAGGAATCTTAAGGACGCAGTTGAAGCATCCACAGTTGAAGCTCCTTGCCTGCCGTACAAATTATAATGACGACGACGATGAAAACTGTCATCAGACATTTACTATCGGATAAAAGCTCCTTTCCAGTAGCTACAAGCGTCCATGTTGTTTCTGCATGTTCTCTAACGTCAACCACCCTACCTCCATTAGGTCGTCGTATCGAGTTTGTTTATTTTTTTCCTCGAAACCAACTAAGAACTTCCTTGGCCCATCTACAGCCATTCGCTTACCTGCATTTTCACTGCAGTAATAATTAAGTTATCCATCGTTCCCTTGTCCATTTGTTTGCCACCCCCCCCTCCGCCCCCGCCCCTAATACTACGCAGGCAAACCAAGCCGACACTCTGTGCTATGGCTGTTAGGAGCAACTGTAAAGAAATAAAACCTCGTAGGACCAATGGGGGAAGCTGTGGTACTTTATATTTTAAAATTTTGAAAAAATATTTTATATTATAGTCTCTTTCCAGAATTCATATGCATGTTTTCAATTTTTCCGTTCAACTTGACCAAAAAATTTAAGACTTAGTAGTAGATGGGATTTTTCGCAATGAAGTCCATACTGAATATTTTCAGATTTAGGACCTACTTACACGCCGATCTCTCTTCAAAAAGTATGTTTTTAGTAAAAGTTGACAATAAAAGAATTTTGTTGGACATAAAGTAACTCCTTCTCTCCGGTAATATATGTTACTGAAAAGTGTTGATATTGCAAGGGTTAATTTTCCCATTTACGGCAACTGCCACCAGCTACCACGCCAAGTGTCAACTTGGTTTGCGCTGTCTGGCGCGAATAGTAATTCGAAACTTGCCACTCCGCATTGTTCACTGAACAACCCTCAGTTTTTTAATGATTTCACATTAAAATTCCCTTTCTCATTGCCATAGCTCAAAAGCGGTAGTAACTTTTCTTTTCAGACACTTCATAGGCTTAATACTAACACGAATTCTTTACAGACGAATGGAAAAACTGGTAGAAGCGGACCTCGGGGAAGATCAGTTTGGATTCCGTAGAAATGTTGGAACACGTGAGGCGATACTAACCTTACGACTTATCTTAGAGGAAAGATTAAGAAAAGGCAAACCTACGTTTCTAGCATTTGTAGACTTAGAGAAAGCTTTTGACAATGTTAACTAGAATACTCTTTCAAATTCTGAAGGTGGCAGGCGTAAAATACAGGGAGCGAAAGGCTATTTACAATTTGTACAGAAACCAGATGGCAGTTATAAGAGTCGAGGGGCATGAAAGGGAAGCAGTGGTTGGGAAAGGAGTGAGACAGGGTTGTAGCCTCTCCCTGATGTTATTCAATCTGTATATTGAGTAAGCAGTACAGGAAACAAAAGAAAAATTCGGAGTAGGTATTAAAATTCATGGAGAAGAAGTAAAAACTTCGAGGTTTGCCGATGACATTGTAATTCTGTCAGAGACAGCAAAGGACTTGGAAGAGCAGTTGAACGGAATGGACAGTGTCTTGAGAGGAGGATATAAGATGAACATCAACAAAAGCAAAACGAGGATAATGGAATGTAGTCGAATTAAGTCGGGTGATGCTGAGGGAATTAGATTAGGAAATGAGACACTTAAAGTAGTAAAGGAGTTTTGCTATTTGGGGAGCAAAATAACTGATGATGGTCGAAGTAGAGGGGATATAAAATGTAGACTGGCAATGGTAAAGGAAATCGTTTCTTAGGAAGAGAAATTTGTTAACATCGAGTATAGATTTAAGTGTCAGGAAGTCGTTTCTGAAAGTATTTGTATGGAGTGTAGCCATGTATGGAAGTGAAACATGGACGATAACTAGTTTGGACAAGAAGAGAATAGAAGCTTTCGAAAATGTGGTGCTACAGAAGAATGCTGAAGATAAGGTGGGTAGATCACGTAACTAATGGGGTATTGAATAGGATTGGGGAGAAGTTTGTGGCACAACTTGACTAGAAGAAGGGATCGGCTGGTAGGACATGTTTTGAGGCATCAAGGGATCACAAATTTAGCATTGGAGGGCAGCGTGGAGGGTAAAAATCGTAGAGGGAGACCAAGAGATGATTACACTAAGCAGATTCAGAAGGATGTAGGTTGCAGTAGGTACTGGGAGATGAAGAACCTTGCACAGGATAGAGTAGCATGGAGAGCTGCATCAAACCAGTCTCAGGACTGAAGACCACATTAACAACAACAACAACAATAGGCTTAGTATTAAAAATACTGTTTCCCAAACGCACTACATACAACTTTTGCTCTTCTGTTGATCTCTCTTGTTGTCCACGCTTGTCTCTTCAAGCGGCCTAAATACGAAACTCAACTGGTTCTGTGACTGCATTTTCTTGTTACATTTTCTGTTTGATGCGTTCTTCGTATATTATTTTAGTCTTATTATTGTTAATTTTCAGGCCCGCTTTCAAAACGACTCTACGTTCTATAATTCGTTACTGACGTTTATGCATTTTGCCATCTGGTGCAGATAATGTAGTCAGAAAGCGAAGTCTCCTTTTTCTGTTGAACTCTGTGTAGCTAGAACACCGACGTTTGTTTTCTTCAGTCTGCTGACACAGATTAATTCTGTCACATAGATTATTACTTGTTTCTCAATTAAGGTATTAGCACAAATATTTTTCTGATTCGAAATATTACCTAAAAATCAACCTAAACCAACATGAGTAAGCTGTTGTTTACTCGTTAGTGTCGGGCATTGCTCTGACTCCACTCTCGAACGACACAGGGGCGCGTCAACACCTATATCTTTGCGTACGAGCTCTGATTTCTATTATTTTATTGTGATGTTCATTTCCTCGAAGGACTTTCTATGCGTCGGTTCCAAGTGATTATACTGTTTTAAAAATTGACTGTGTCCAGATGCTCTTAATACATTGTCGTAAAAACGAAAAGAACTTTCCCTTGTTGGCCACCGCTCCGTTGCTCCAAAAGAGCGATTAATAACTGCTGGATGGTTGCTGGCGCATGCCGTCGTGCTGGAATACGTCTGCCTAACACATTCCTCGACGTGACCGAGCGAGGTGGCGCAGTGGTTAGCACATTTGATTCTCATTCGGGAAGACAAAGGTTCAAACCCGCGACCGTGATTTCCCTAAAGCGCTCCAGGCAAATGCCGGGATGGTTCTTTGAAAGGGCACAGCTGACTTCCACCCCGATGCTTCCCTAATCCGATGGGACCGATGACCTCGCTATTTGGCCCCTCCCCCAAATCAACCAACCAGCAACCAACCCACGACGTGAGAATCCAGTCCGGGGAAAGAGCAAGCCTATCCACCCGCCAAGTGGTGTCTCCAAGAGCTCAACCACCTGCCCTTTCCGATGCTGTTGCGCATTGTCATTGCAACACCTACAACGCCTCTCCGTGTTAATAAACCAAAATAGCTCCCATGCCCTCGAAATATAAATTCAGAAAATGTCCCAAGCCCCTCCACAAGTAGTAATTTACGAAATAGAAATAAGAGACAAATAGAGGGAAATCTATAGTAGAAAAATAATAGAAAAAGATAAGAATTTTAATCATAAATTTTGGAAGCATGGGAGGGGGGAAAAACGATAGAAATGGTTTAATTATTAGTTATTCTTATATATGAGAAAATCAATATTATAGTCACAGAACGTAGGTCTTGAACACCAAAGATAGCGTTTACTAAAGTATAAATAGACATACAATGCAATTATGATACTCCAGTCTCTATCCTCTTGTCCAGGGCTTGCCAACCTTGTCAGCTGGTGGACCCCTTCTATAGTCGAAAATCCATGGCGGACCCCTAGTCAGTCAAGAGCACAGTAACTTTAAATTTAAGAGCGAAACCCATGGGAACTGAAAGCTTCTTAATGCAAGTTCCATGTTCCCAATTACCCCCCCCCCCCCCCCCCGAAGTATCAATAGTCTTTGGTTTAGAGATGAATGAAAACAACTTGAAGGTCAAAAATCGACTTATGAAACAGTTAGTGCACTGACAAAGCAAGTTTAACATTTAATGATGCCTGGGGCCGCATACGTGCCAGCGAGCGCTGTGATTGGCCGACAAAGCTCGCTCCGCGCATGCGTAAAAAGGTTTCAGGGCATCTACCGCCGTGAGCCGGCGCACAAACGACCCCCTTATTGTTGCGAAACAGTCGATCAGAGAAGCCGCATTCTCTGGGACTAAACTGTGTATGCGCTCTCACTTAGGAACCGCAAAGGCTGCTTGGGAATACGACCTGAAGTAAAAGTACACGTTTTTCACACGAAAAAAACGTGATGAATTTGATTTTCACAATTTTATTCAATAATTTTACTCATTATTGTTTGGTGAAGGGTGGCCGCGGACCTCCTAGAAAGATCCGCGGACCACACGTTGGAAAGCCCTGCTCTAGTCTGTTCGAAGTCAATTAGAACGTACAGCTTTAGGAAGCAACAATAGGAGCTTTATTAAACCAGGGCGCAAGAATAAATCGCGACGAGATTGTTTTTTTGGGAAGCATTAATTTCAGATCAGAATTAGAACTTTTGTCATATTAGAGGAACGGGGAGGTGATCAATAATCTCTCTGACTTTGTCACTTCGTGTGAAGATTTAAATATTTTACGGAATTAACGGTTTTTGGACAGATTCGGACTTTGTATTGTGGTAGTGGAAAAGCTTTACTTCACGCGACTAGTAATCATAGTTCGTGACAGTTTCTGGATATTAAACGGGAACAATCTTTTTCTCGAAAGCGACAGAACATTGTTTAGTATCTCTGATATTGACGGGATTCCAGATTAGATACTTATTCAAAGAACCCCTTTGAAGGCGATAGTTTGAATGAACTGATTTCTTAATAATTATTGTTAAATAAAATAACGTGTTAATTTGAAACTGACTATTCACCTTGAACTTTACTTCGATTTAGGTTCACAAATAATTAGGTTACATGATTTCCACCTAGAATAAATTGCAGACTAGTAACTGAAACAAGTGAACGAGAATCTATTGAAAACACTAGTATTAATTTAATTATGGTTTTTTCCTTCAGAACTGTGAAGACAATACGTGTAGCGATTCACTGGGGTTAATTTAAGAACTAGCCAGGATAAAACAAAACCCCTCAGTACCAGTCAATGTATAGATAAATTAACATTCCTACTTTCATGCAAGATGCGGAAGTCGGGATAGAAAAAAGGGTCGCTACGTCATCCATAAAAATGTCAGGGCCGAGTGCACCCCTGAAAAGACACACATGGGGAAGGAGTACAGTCTCACAGTAACGTTGACCAGCGAGCGTATCGTGTTCAAAGATTTGGACGTCAGTGCATCCAAGCAACATTATGCCTCACCACACCATAACGCATGGACCACCAAAACATGTTCGGCATGTTTCCTGTTTGCATTACACGTTCCCACTTCTCGCCATGTGAAGGTACTTCCAGCAATGTCGAAGTGACCGTCTTGATGGTCCAGGAGTTAAGGCGTAGGGAGGTGTGATGTTTCATGGGCGTACTGATATTCAGACATTTGAACGCGTTACATTCGCCGGTCAGTATTACTATGACACTATACTCCTCCTCCATGCGCGCCTTTTCAGGGTTGCATTCGGCTCTGACTTCGTGTTTATGGATGACAATGCTCAAACGCATAGAACTGTGCAGGTAGAGCAGCTCTTGGAACGGGAGGACATTCGGCAATGGTCTGGCTTGTCCGTTCTCCCGACTTGAATCCCACATAGTACATGTAGGATGCTTTGGACAGACGTATTCCAGCCCGTCCACATGCAGGAACAACCATCAAGCCGTTGTTGACCGAACTGAGGGAGGGGTGGAACTTAACAGCCAACGAGGGAGCCCGTTGCAGATCATGCACTGAAGTCCGCGATGGCCACACACCCTATTACGAACCACGTCCCGCCTTTTGTAATGGCCATGCGATCACCTTGAATCACGGTATATCAGTGTAATTATTATTTTTGAATGAAAGTGACACATCTGTTCGTCTCTCTGTATATTTCTTTCAGTGACCTTCTGCACTCTACTGTGGCAGTTCTTTTCTACGTGTAACCAAAGTTTCAGCGAGCTATGTTACTTCACAGTGATACACAAGGCGAAAGTTACTTTCGTCCGTAAGTTTTACATATCAGCGTAGGCTATACAATAGACTGAAAATTCTTGTTCTGCAACATTTAAAGGCATTTTCAAAGCAGAATGGGCAGTTATTTGACCTCTCATTAACTCTGCCGCAATTCCAGTAAGAAACGCAGTAGGAGTAATCCACTAAATTACAGGCCCATATCGTTAAAGTCGATATGCAGCAGGATTGTGTTCGAACATTATGAATTACCTTGAAGGAAACGATCTATTGACACACAGTCAACATGGGTTTAGAAAACATCGTTCCTGTGAAACACAACTAGCTCTTTATTCACATGAAGTGCTGAGTGCTATTGACGAGAGATTTCAGATCGATTCCGTATTCCTGGATTTCCGGAAGGCTTTTGACACTGTTCCACACAAGCGGCTCGTAGTGATATTGCGTGCTTATGGAATATCGTCTCAGTTATGTGACTGGATTTGTGATTTCCTATCAGAGAGGTCACAGTTCGTAGTAATTGACCAAAAGTCATTGAGTAAAACAGAAGTGATTTCAGGCGTTCCCCAAGGTAGTGTTATATGCCCTTTGCTGTTCCTTATCAATATAAACGGTTTGGAAGACAATCTGAGCAGCCGTCTTCGGTTGTTTCCAGATGACGCTGTCGTTTATCGACTAATAAAGTCATCAGAAGATCAAAACAAACTGCAAAACGATTTAGAAAAAATATCTGAATGGTGCGAAAAGTAGCAGTTGACCCTAAATAACGAAAGGTGTGAGGTCATTCACATGAGTGCTAAAAGGAACTCAAACTTCGGTTACAAGATAAATCGGTATAACCCCCCCAGGGGATCCACAACTCTTTTGTGGATACGTGCGTAGCGAGCACGGGACCCCGAGCTGATGTGGCCTTCCTTCCTTTCCGGGCTGCATACCTTCCCTTTCCGCATCCTTCCCCATCCCCCATCTTCGCCCCCCCCCCCCTCACCTCTGGCTCCTTCCTTCCTTTTCTCCCCCTCTGGGGGAATGGTTTGTGCCTACGTCCGGAGACGGACGCTTGTAAATGTACCACATTCTTCGCCTTCCTTACTTGTAAGTCTTCGTCCTTCCTTTGTCCTTCTCTTTTCCTTACCTCTTCTCTCTACCCTTTTCTCCGCTGCGGCGTTTGAGACCTCTTCTTTCCTTTCCCTTTCCCTTTCTCTTTCTTCCTCCCTGTGCGTGTCTGAAGGCCGACCCACGCACTTCCGTGCGTAGCCGGTGACGGGGTAACGCGTAATTCCCCGCCCCGGGTAGACAGGTAGGACACATACGTACCCCCTGGTAACGGCCAGGCCCAGGGAGGGGTGATTACCCGAGCTGATACCTTCCGAAAGTGCCGATTGGTCCCTCCGTCCGTTTGTCGGGAGGTGTGACCTGAGGTGTGAACAATCACCTAAGGCGGGAGTGCCCTCAGAGAGGGCCCCCACAAGGGAGGAGCGCGCCATCGGAGACGCCGGTAATCATGGGGGATTCTTCCGCAATGGTTTCCTCATCTTCCACTATGTCTGCTCACAAACGTAAGTTCACTGAGTCTCAACCACAGTCAGTTCTTCCATCGTTGCCACAGTTCCTTGTTGTTTCTCGGTCTGACGAAGGTCACGACTTCTCCACAGTCAACCCCTTCATTATTCAGAAAGGTGTCGACGCAATTGCAGGTCCCGTAAAGTCTTGTTCCAGATTACGGAATGGCACCCTGTTGTTAGAAACACACAGTGCCCTCCAGGCACAAAAATTGCTGCGTACCTCACTACTACACACTTTCCCTGTCCGGGTGGAACCGCACCGTACCTTAAATTCCTCGCGTGGAGTCGTTTATACACGCTCCCTCGATGGACTGTCTGACGAAGAAATTCAGCACTACCTGTCAGACCAGGGCGTAACGGCTGTTCATAGGGTTATGAAACGGGTTGACACGAAGATCATTCCAACCCGCACTGTCTTTTTGACATTTGACAAAGTGCAACTCCCATCGAAAATCAAAGCAGGCTATGAGATAATTTCCGTTCGTCCTTACGTCCCAAACCCTACGCGTTGCTATCGGTGCCAGCGCTTCAATCACACCAGCCAGTCCTGTTCTAATCCGGCCAAATGTGTTACGTGTGGCAGGGATGCCCATGAGGGTGCTTGTCCACCTCCATCCCCTCGCTGCATCAACTGTATGGGTGACCACGCTGCTTCCTCTCGAGATTGCCCCGTTTTTAAGGACGAAAAGCTCATCCAGGAAATGAGAGTGAAGGAAAAGGTGTCGACCTTTGCTGCTCGGAAATTATTCGCCAGTCGACAACCCACCGTGCCTCAGACAGGCAAATACAGCACTGTCCTTGCTTCTCCTCGGCCAACAAAGGAGGCGGCCACGCAGACTTGCGACCTCACCTTTAGTGCCACGGTCGTCCGATCGGCCAGCGCAAAGATCGCCCGTTCAACTTCACCACTTTCGCCTGCCCACTCTTTGGCTCACCCTTCGTCGGGTTCTGCTAAATCTCGAGCCCACAAGTCAGACACCAAGTCTTCGAAGAAAGAGCATACTCGTGAAGAGTTTTTACGTACGGCAACTTCACCACCATCGGTTCCTCCTTCCTCTAAACCTCATACTTCCAAGAAGGCTACAAAGAAACCCAGTTCCTCTCCTTCTCCGCCAAGGCGTGTCCCATCCACAGCGCCACCTGGCGGAAATCGCCCTCGGCCGTCTTCTGTGTCGCCGAGGCGCACTGCTGGTGGCCGGTCAACCGGCCGATCGCTGGTGGCAGGAGCTGCTCCTGACCAACCTATGGATCAGGATCTTCCGCCTTCGGCTGAATGCCATTCCATGCTGTCGGTCGCAAGCTCTGAGCAGTCGTTGAGTTGACAGCACCCTTGGTCACATTCCTCCATTTTCTGTTCACCCTATGTCCATTATCCACTGAAATATCCGCGGCATTCGAGCCAATCGGGATGAATTGTCGATCCTCTTACGATCCTACTCGCCGGTCATCTTCTGTCTTCAGGAAACAAAGCTGCGTCCTAATGACCGCTTTGTTCTCCCTCAATTTCAGTCCGTCCGATATGACCTCCCCTCTGTGGAAGGTACTCCAGCCCATGGGGGACTCATGATACTTCTCCATGATACTCTCCATTATCATCCAATCCCCATAGACAGTTCCTTCCAAGCTGTCGCCGTCCGTCTTTCCCTTTCTGGATACACATTCTCTCTTTGTACTGTCTACATTCCATCGTCCACACCAATGGCGCGAGCTGATCTCCTTCATCTTCTTGGTCAGCTTCCACCCCCCTATTTGCTGGTTGGGGACTTCAATGCCCACCACCCGCTTTGGGGATCTCCACATCCTTGTCCACGTGGCTCCCTATTGCTAGACGTCTTCCACCAAGCGGATCTAGTTTGCCTCAACACTGGGGTCCCCACGTTTTTGTCTGCCTCCACGACAAATTTATCTCATTTGGACCTTGCGATCGGTACTGTTCCGCTAGCTCGGCGCTTCGAATGGTTCGCCCTTGATGATACACACTCGAGTGACCACTTTCCATGTGTCCTTAGGCTGCAGCCTCAACTGTCATATATGCGCCCGCGACGCTGGAAGTTTGCCCAAGCCGATTGGACACTTTTTTCGTCTCTAGCGACATTCGATGACCGTCGCTTTCCCAGCGTCGACGATGAGGTCACACATATTACCGACGTTATTCTTACAGCTGCGGAACGTTCAATACCACGCACCTCCGAATTGCCCCGGCGCCCCCCAGTTCCTTGGTGGAACGAGGCATGCCGTGACGCAATACGTGCGCGGCGACGTGCTCTTCGCATTTTCCGTCACCATCCTACTTTGGCAAACTGTATCCGCTATAAGCAGCTCCGTGCGCGATGCCGTCGCGTCATCCGCGATAGCAAGAAGGCAAGCTGGCAATTCTTTATTAGCTCCTTTAACACCTTCACTCCCTCCTCGGAAGTTTGGAGTCGGCTTCGACGGTTCTCAGGCGCGCCTAGTTTCTCCCCGGTCTCTGGGCTCACTGTCGCGCATGATACCTTAGTGGACCCCGTCGCAATTTCTAACTCATTGGGTCAGCACTTTGCTGAGGTCTCGAGCTCTTCAAATTACCCGCCAGCGTTTCTCCCGAAGAAACGTGCAGCGGAAGTGCGACATCTTGCTTTCTCCTCTCAAAATCACGAAAGCTACAATGCTGTTTTCTCCATGCGGGAACTCCAACATGCCCTTTCTTCTTCTCGCTCCTCCGCCCCAGGATCGGATGGTATCCATGTCCAAATGTTGATGCATTTATCAACCCATAGTCTGCGTTACCTCCTTCGCCTTTATAATCGAATTTGGACCGACAGTACTTTTCCCAGACGATGGCGGGAAGCTATCGTCGTTCCCATTCCGAAACCTGGAAAGGACAAACATCTCCCCTCTAGCTATCGCCCCATTTCTCTTACGAGTAGTGTCTGTAAGATTTTGGAGCGTATGGTGAATTACCGTTTAGCTTGGTGGCTGGAATCACGCGATCTTTTAACACCTGCCCAATGCGGATTCCGAAAGCATCGCTCTGCAGTTGACCATCTTGTTGCTCTCTCCACTTATATCATGAACAATTTTCTCCGGAAACGCCAAACGGTAGCAATATTTTTTGATCTGGAGAGAGCATACGATACCTGTTGGAGGACAGGCATCCTCCGCACACTGTTCTCTTGGGGCTTTCGAGGCCGGCTGCCCCTTTTTCTTCGCGAATTTATGGCAGAGCGAACATTTAGGGTGCGGGTGAACACTACTCTCTCCCGTACTTTCTCTCAAGAAAACGGGGTACCCCAGGGCTCCGTGCTGAGTGTTGTCCTGTTTGCCATCGCTATAAATCCAATTATAGATTGTCTCTTTCCTGACGTCTCGGGCTCCCTCTTTGTGGACGATTTTGCGATCTACTACAGCTCTCAACGGACCAGCCTTCTTGAACGACGTCTTCAAGGATGTCTCGATCGCCTCCACTCTTGGAGCCTCGAAACCGGCTTCCGTTTTTCTCCCAGTATGACCGTTTGTATTAATTTTTGGCGACGTAAGGAGTTTCTTCCGCCCTCCTTACATCTAGGTCCTGTCAACCTTCCGTTTTCAGACGTCACTAAATTCTTGGGTCTTATGTTTGACAGAAAACTGTGCTGGTCCTCCCACGTTTCCTATCTTTCGGCTCGCTGTCTGCGAACGCTCAACACCCTCCGTGTCCTGAATGGAACCTCCTGGGGAGCGGACCGAGTGGTCCTTCTCCGCCTCTATCGCGCCTTAGTGCGCTCGAAATTGGACTATGGAAGCATAGTCTACTCCTCTGCTCGGCCGTCTATTCTTCGGCGTCTCGACTCTATCCACCACCGTGGATTACGTTTAGCGTCTGGAGCTTTTTACACTAGCCCTGTGGAAAGCCTTTATGCTGAGACTGCTGAACCTCCGCTGTCCAATCGGCGAGCGGTCCTTCTGAGCCGTTATGCTAGCCATCTGTCTTCCATGCCTGCTAATCCAGCCCATGACCCTTTTTTCGACGCCTCCTTTGATGTAGGGTATGCAGGCCGCTCCTCCTCCCTACTACCCCCGGGAGTCCGCTTCCGTCAACTGCTCCATTCTCTTTCCTTCCGCTTTCCTAAAACCTTCTTGACAACTTGGGGTACAGCACCGCCTTGGCTCCGTCCCCGGATCTGCCTGCTCCGTGATCTTTGTCAATTTCCCAAGGATGGTACACCTTCACTTGTTTATCGTCGGGCATTTGCTGCTCTATGTGCACAAATGACAGACGCCACATTTATTTACACCGACGGCTCGAAAACATCGTTGGGTGTAGGGAGTGCCTATATTGTTGGCGACGCCCCAAATCACTTTCGGCTTCCCGACCAGTGTTCGGTTTATACTGCGGAGCTTTTCGCTGTTCTCCAGGCTGTCCACTACATCCGCCGCCATCAGCGGATACAGTACGTAATCTGCTCAGATTCTCTCAGCTCTCTCCTCAGTCTCAAAGCTCTTTACCCTGTGCACCCTCTGGTCCACCGGATTCAGGACTGTCTGCGCTTGCTCCACCTGGGGGGCGTCTCGGTGGCGTTCCTCTGGCTCCCGGGACACGCTGGTATCTGTGGGAATGAGGCGGCTGATATAGCAGCAAAGGCTGCAGTTTCTCTTCCTCGGCCAGCTATTCAGTCGCTTCCCTTCACCGATCTACGGAGCGGTTTATGTCGCAAAGTCGCTCATTTATGGCATGCGCATTGGTCAACACTTCCCCGCAATAAATTGCGGGAAGTGAAAGCCCTTCCTTGCGCTTGGACCTCTTCCTCCCGAACGCGTCTTCGGGAGGAGGTAATTTTAGCTAGACTCCGGATAGGGCACTGTCATTTTAGCCATCGACATCTTTTAAGCGGCGATCCTCCCCCACTCTGTCCCCACTGCTCTCAGCTGTGGACGGTCAGACACCTTTTAATTGAATGCCCCTATTTTAATCCGTTACGCTCCCGTCTACAGCTATCGCCTGATCCATCGTTGATTTTAGCAGATGACACGCGCTCAGCCGACCGCGTTCTCCAGTTTATTAGTGACAGTGAAATGACGTCAGTCATTTGAAGTTTTATCGGGGGACCATCAAGCCCTCTCTGTAGTGGACTTTTAAGCCTTGTTTCTGCTGTTAGTGTCTCCAATTCTTTGAGTTTCGTTCCCATTTTTGCTGTTTTCCATTTTCGGTTTTTATTATTTCCTCAGTCACGGACCGGGCGCTAATGACCATAGCAGTTTTGCGCCCTAAAACCACAAAAAAAAAAAAAAAAAAAAAAATCGGTATAATCTAAAAGCCGTAAATTCAACTAAATACCTAGGTATTACAATTACGAACAACTTAAATTGGAAAGAACACACAGAAAATGCGGGGAAGGCTAACCAAAGGCTGCGTTTTATTGGCAGGACTCTAAGAAAATGTAACAGACCTACCAAGGAGACTGCCTACACTACGCTTGTCCGTCCTCTTTTAGAATACTGCTGCGCAGTGTGGGATCCTTACCAGATACGACCGACGGAGTACATCAAAAAAGTTCAAAGAAAGGCAGCACGTTTTGCATTATCGCAAAATATGGGAGATAGTGTCACAGAAATGATACAAGATTTGGGCTGGAAGTAATTAAAAGAAAGGCGCTTTTCGTTGCGACGGAATCTTATCACGAAATTCCAATCACCAACTTTCTCCTCCGAATGCGAAAATATTTTGTTGACACCGACCTACATAGGGAGGAACGATCACCACGATAAAATAAGGGAAATCAGAGCTCGTACGGAAAGATGTAGGTGTTCATTCTTTCCGCGCGCTATACGAGATTGGAATAATAGAGAATTGTGAAGGTGGTTCGATGAACCCTCTGCCAGGCACTTAAATGTGATTTACAGAGTATCCATGTAGATGTAGATGATTATGCAAGCGCAATATCGTTCTCGGTGTGTATTTCAGCCAATATAAAGCTTACGAAAAAGTCTGGTCCCGCATGTGATTCATGATGAAATCATAAATTGCTTTTGCTATTCTGTTAACAATGGTTTGTTTGAGTGACGTGTTGTAATAATTCATCAACATTATAACTTTTCCCTTTCAATATTCTGCAGTTCAGTGCATCAATGCGTGGCACTCAAGTTCCCGATGCGTCACTTTTGAAGATTCGTCAGTGACCCTCGGTTAGAGTTCCTTGCTTTCTTCGTTGAAAGATTTGTCTGATGCACCCCATGCACAGTCATGTTAGTACATCGGCATGCAGCAACGTTTTTGCTAACAGACCACACTGGCTGAGCTTGAAAGATGCTGTAATTGGCATATTCACAGGTAGCTAACTGGCCACTCTCTCTACAGTTTTCTCTTGTAAAACATACTCGTTGACATTTTCAAAATGCACTGCCTAATGAACAGCAGCTGGTTCTCGAGCATGTATTGGGGAAACCAATATTCGCAGAGCGCCTTCATTATAATTTAATATCTGCCCATTTGATACTGAAGTATTTCAATACTTAGAATGTTTTCTCTTGTTACTGCGAATATAGCCATGTCCCTGCATTTGTTAACATAACTTGCAATACTCCACGTTATGTGTGCTTGAAATAAACTTGTATATCTGTTTGTACACTTGCCTTCACTCCTACATGGCGATTTAGTAATTAATCCTCCACATGGACCTTGAATCATGATTTTCCTTATTATATAGTTCTGGATCCTTTTTTTGGATTCGGAAATTCAGCTCGAATTACCTGATCAGTTTAAATCATCGGGTTTTTTCAAGTAATCAAATTAAATTATACGAATGAGTTAATCTCGCTTCTGCTGTTCGATTGTGGCCATTGTGTACCCCCAGCATCAACGGTTCCAAACATACACTTTTTGACGACGCCCATGAATCTCGTGTTCCTGTCAAATACCTCGAGCTATGATATCATGAAAGTTTGTCCATAAATCATTTAGTCCTCGATCTCTGGCCATGACAAATTGCTGGTGAATGTTACGAATAATCGTCCGCAGCTCGTGGTCGTGGGGTAGCGTTCTCGCTTCCCACGCCCGGGTTCCCGGGTTCGATTCCCGGCGGGGTCAGGGATTTTCTCTGCCTCGTGATGACTGGGTGTTGTGTGATGTCCTTAGGTTAGTTAGGTTTAAGTAGTTCTAAGTTCTAGGGGACTGATGACCATAGATGTTAAGTCCCATAGTGCTCAGAGCCATTTTGTTACGAATAATCAGGCTGACAGTGTTTTCTTACATAATTCTTAGCATCTTAAGTGGATTCGTACATGTGTCGCAGGCTTCCTACGTTAAGTTAATGGTAAAATCATCAGGTTTCCAATGTTGTCAGCGTGTCGCCAATCATGATTGCGTCACTCAAATGATTGCACTCTTCTGCACGCAATTTTCTTTTATTTTGTCGTATGAAATCATTCGTTCTGCTTCTACCTTTTCGAACATATCAACTAAAAACTGTGGAGATAAACAAGGGAACTTGGTAAAATGTTACACCCCTCATTGTCTCTGGTCATTATACGATATACATAAAATTCCTTTTGCATTTGTTTCTGCACCTGCATCTGGTTCAATTGTTTCAGACTTTAATTGTTATCATATTCTCCTCTAACAAAAATTAACGATCCTATCTCAAGGTCATGATGTAACCTGATATCTCGCCCACATCTCTGGAACACTTGTGTGTGGTACATTCAAGTTCAGGATGTAACCTCATATGTGTCATGCATCAAGATAATGCCCCTTACATGGTCACCTACGCACATTAACCTATTTATATAAATAAGAATTTAATCTTTTACTAAATCGTAACTCTCCTAATTTCTTCGCCGAGTGCCTTGAAATTTTGGCAGAACATTGTATTTGAAGACGCACATGTTATTATGTCTCTTTTTTAATATATACAGGATGTAAATAAATATGTAAATTGTAAAGGCATACATTGTTAACAAAATTATCAAAAAGTTCTTGACCAATTGAATTCAGATTTTTACACGTTACTATCATAACCCTTTCGACAATAAAGGTTATATATTTTTAATGTATATAAATAGAAACAGGAACATTGTTTTTGTAGCTTATTGGCTTATGATTAGAATACAACCACGAAATCTCGGTTTTCATTAACAATAAACAAGGCTCAAGGTCTGAGATAGGGGGGAAGAGGAGATGGTCAGAAGGGCGGGGGGGGGGGGGGGGGGATGGACATAGTAAGCTGAAAGGAAGAGATGCGAGAGAGGGGTGAGAAGAAGATGGACAGAGAAAGGGGGGAGAGGTAAAGGGCAAAGAGATAGGGGGAGGGGTAGGAGGAGGGAGGAGAGTGGGGGCAGGAGGAGATGGACATAGGGGGAAGGAGAAGATGGAAACAGTCAGCTGTGACAAGGAATTAGGACATATCTAATTCCCATGCATGTTAGAAATGTGTGCTTACTCTTTTCTTTCTTTTTCAGGTAGCTAGACTGAGCCACAGCAAAAAATGGCCCTGAAAAGCTAATTCTAACACAAAAGTGGCGAGAAAATCAAGATCACTCATCTGCTACGCCGGATATAGCTGAGTTAATGACCTGACACAATGCCCTCCTCCTCCTCCTCCTCCTCCTCCTCCTCCTCCTCCTCCTCCTCCTCCTCCCCCCTTTCTTCCCACCCTTCTCTCTAGGACAACATGAATACGTAGATTAAGTCCCCCATCACATAGCTTCTTTTATTACCATTCCAGGTGAATTCGCATCGTCATTTGATGTCTATGCACTGCAGTGAAAGCATCAGCAGCAGAATTATCCCGTTTGAAAAATAGTGGCAAATATTACCATAATTTGAGGAAAGACATTTTGACATAGTGTGTGACACTGGCACAGCTGAACTGTAGTAATTTAAGGACGTCATAGTAAATTCTGCAAAAAGGGGGGGGGGGATTTAACATAATTCATTACGCGAATACTCTAATATTACACCCCCTGCGGGTCCGGGGTAAGAATAGGCCCGAGGTATTCCTGCCTGTCGTAAGAGGCGACTAAAAGGAGTTTAAACCGTTTCGGGCTTCCATGTGATGGTCCCCCTTGGGGTTTGACCTCCATTTTTCATAATTCTACAGAAGTACGAGCCTTTTGGGGAAGGACGCCTTACGTGGTGTACCACTGGTCCTCAGTGCACTAAGACCTTGGCACTCAGCGTTGTAACGGCGTTGTAACCATACCCACTATTCCTAAAATTGGGCCTCAACGCCTGATGGGTTGTACAAGTTACGCCCATAGTGCGTCCCCATCTGCACCTACGATCATGATGGACTTTACTTGGCACCAGAAATCCAGCACGGTAGCCAGCCCGTTGTGGTGGGGTCGTCATGTACCCTCTAGGTTGTAGCCCGCTGACAACACAGGGATCGTACTGCCGATACCTGAGCTGCACCCTCCCCACGTCGGCCAAGGAGTAGATGCCCGTCTCCTTGGGGCATCAGGACTCCCGGCAACGGTCATCCTGCCAGGTGGCCCTTGCTGAGGCTGGGTGGCGCCCGTGGGGAGAGCCCCTGGTCGGAGTAGGTGGTATCGGGGCGGACGTTTCGCAGATGAAACGTCAACACGTATCAGGTCGCTCTGCGGCCGAGTCTTTCAAACGGAAAGGTACTGTCTCTAGTTCTGGTTCTCCTGCCATTTCCCCCTTGGCCACTCCCTGGGAGGAGGGACAGGCCCGCCGGCTTGGGGCGAAGTACTTCCCCCGATATTTGGTCTGTTCTCGAGCCGATGGGGGGACGTTCGCCACCTCCAAGCCCATGTTCTTTGTTCAGCACATTGAGGACATCTTCGGGGAAATCGAGGCTCTCAGTAAGATGCGTTCGGGGTCCGTTCTTATAAAGACCACCTCCGCCACACAGTCGGCGGCGCTCCAGGCGTGCGACCGCCTAGGGGATATCCCAGTGTCCATTGACCCGCATCTGGCACTGAATAGGACGCAGGGGGTTATTTTTCATTGGGACCTCCTGCTAGAATCTGATGAGGAGCTCAGGGCCAACCTGGAGCGCCGAGGCGTGCATTTCGTCCGGCGAGTCCAGCGCGGACCCCAAAGACCGTCGCATCGACACCGGGGCCTTTATCCTCGCCTTCGAGGGGGACGTTCTCCCAGAGAAGGTAAAGGTGATGTGCTACCGGTGCGACGTGCGACCTTACGTCCCGCCTCCTTTGCGCTGTTTTCGGTGTTTGCTCTTTGGGCACATGTCGTCACGGTGTGAGGCTGAGCCCCTTTGTGGCGATTGTGGACGTCCTCTTCATGAGGAACATACATGCACCCCACCACCTCAGTGCGTTAATTGTCCTGGCATCCACTCGCCTAGATCCTTAGACTGCCCCGCGCATCAGAAGGAGAAGAAGATTCAAGAACTCAAAACTTTGGATCGTCTCTCTTATTCTGAGGCCAGGAAGAAGTATGACCGCCTCCATCCCGTGGCGTTGACCACTTCGTTTGCTTCAGTCTCGTCCACTCCTTCCATGGTATCCTCACCCCTATCCTGTCCCTCCTCCGCCTCCTCCCCCCATCCGGGGTCTCTGCCTCCGCCTCCCAAATCCCTCCCTTCCAAATCCTCCTCCCCCGTGGCCCCCGCCCCCTCTGCCCCAGGGGCCACCCTTCCTCCTCCTCCTCCTCCTCCCCCCCCCCGCCGCCTGAGAAGCGATCCTCTTCTCAGGCGTCCATCGGGGAAACGTTCCGGACCCCAGCTTCCGAGGTCTGGCGTTCCAAAACGGACCCCGCGCGTGAGGACCTCCTTCGGGTCCAGCCCACCATCCCTGTGCCTCCTCGGACTTCCAAGAAGGCCCCCAAGAAGAAGTCTCTATCCCCCTCTCCACCCGGCGCGTTTCGTCTGACGCTCCATCCGTGAGTCGCTGCTCCCGGCCGTCCTCAGTTTCGCCAGGACGCTCTGCTGTCAGGCGCTCAGCTGGCCTCTTGTCGGCAAATGATGCTGCCCCTCCTACACCACCAGGGACAGCGGCCGCAGCTGGCGACGACTCGATGGAACAGGATCCGCCTCCCGCCGGTTGTAGCGTTGTTCCCTCGAAACCTGGCCCTCCGCGGCCGTCGAGGTGACCAGCTCTTCCCCCGTCTCATTCCCCCTCTTTTTTGACTAGCGATGGCCTTGTTACATTGGAACATAAGAGGTATTCGATCTAATCGGGAGGAATTACAACTGCTCCTCCGCCTGCACTGTCCGCTCGTCCTTGGTCTCCAGGAAACCAAGTTGTGCCCGACTGACCATATTGCCTTTACCCACTATACCTCGGAGCGGTATGACCTCACCCCCGTGGACGGTATCCCAGCTCATGGTGGGGTCATGTTGCTCGTTCGGGACGATGTCTATTACCATCCCTTCCCATTGACCACCCCACTCCAAGCAATAGCTGTCCGTATTACTCTTTCTGCTTTTACTTTTTCAGTTTGTACCATCTACACTCCATCGTCATCCGCTGTTAGTCGGGCTGACATGATGCACCTGATTGTTCAGCTTCCCCCGCCGTTTTTATTGTTTGGCGACTTCAATGCCCATCATCCCCTTTGGGGCTCTCCTGCATCCTGTCAAAGAGGCTCACTCTTGGCGGAGGTCTTCAACCATCTCAATCTTGTCTGCCTCAATACTGGCGCCCCGACTTTCCTCTCGGACTCTACTCATACCTACTCCCACTTGGACCTCTCGATCTGTTCTACCACTCTTGCCCGTCGGTTCGAGTGGTATGTCCTTTCTGACACCTATTCGAGCGACCACTTCCCCTGTGTCGTTCGTCTCCTGCACCACACCCCATCCCCACGTCCTTCGAGCTGGAACATACCGAAAGCTGACTGGGGACTTTACTCCTCCCTGGCGACCTTTCCGGACCACGATTTTCTCAGTTGTGACAGTCAGGTCGAATACCTCACGGCTGTTATCATCAATGCTGCCGAACGTTCCATTCCTCGTACTACTTCTTCTTCACGTCGCGTTTCCGTTCCCTGGTGGAACGAGGCTTGTAGAGACGCTATCCGTGCTCGACGACGTGCTTTACGCACCTTTCGCCGCCATCCTACGTTGGCGAATTGTATTTGATACAAACGACTTCGAGCGCAATGCCGTAGAGTCATCAAAGACAGCAAAAAAGCTTGTTGGGCCTCTTTCACCAGCTCCTTTAACATTTTTACTCCCTCTTCTGTCGTATGGGGTGGCCTTAAGGCCCACTCCTCGGTACCTGGCCTGACCTCAGGTAATCAGGTCCTCGTTGATCTTTTGGCTGTTTCCAACGCCTTCGGCCGGTTTTTCGTGGAGGCTTCAAGCTCCGCCCATTACCACCCTGCCTTCCTTCCCAGGAAAGAGGCAGAAGAGGCTCGGCGACCTTCCTTCCACTCGCTGAATCTGGAAACTTATAATGCCCCATTACTATGCGGGAACTCGAACGTGCGCTTGCACTGTCCCGGTCCTCTGCTCCGGGGCCAGATGCCATTCACGTTCAGATGCTGGCACACCTTTCTCCGGCGGGCAAAAGCTTCCTTCTTCGTACCTACAATCGCGTCTGGACCGAAGGTCAGGTCCCCATGCGTTGGCGTGACACCGTTGTTGTTCCCATACCCAAACCCGGGAAGGATAGACACCTTCCTTCTAGTTACCGCCCCATTTCTCTTACAAGCTGTGTCTGTACGGTGATGGAGCGCATGGTTCATGCTCTTTTAGTTTGGATTCTTGAATCTCGACGGCTACTTACCAATGTCCAATGCGGCTTTCGTCGCCGCCGCTCCGCTGTTGACCACCTTGTGACCTTGTCGACATTCATCATGAACAACTTTTTGCGAAGGCGCCAAACGGTAGCCGTGTTCTTCGATTTGGAGAAGGCTTATGATACCTGTTGGAGAGGAGGTATCCTCCGCACTATGCACAGGTGGGGCCTACGCGGTCGCCTGCCCCTTTTTATCGATTCTTTTTTAACGGATCGAAAGTTTAGGGTACGTGTGGGTTCCGTATTGTCCGACGTCTTCCTCCAGGAGAACGGAGTGCCTCAGGGCTCCGTCTTGAGCGTAGCCCTTTTTGCCATCGCGATCAATCCAATTGTGGATTGCATTCCACCTAATGTCTCAGGCTCTCTCTTTGTCGATGACTTCGCGATCTACTGCAGTGCCCAGAGAACATGCCTCCTGGAGCGCTGCCTTCAGCGTTGTCTCGACAGCCTATACTCATGGAGTGTGGCAAATGGCATCCGGTTCTCTGAAGAGAAGATGGTTTGTATCAACTTTTGGCGATATAAAGCGTTCCTTCCGCCATCCTTACTCCTCGGTCCGGTTGTTCTCCCATTCGTGGAAACAACTAAGTTTCTAGGGCTCACGTTGGACAGGAAACTGTGTTGGTCTCCGCATGTCTCTTATTTGGCGGCCCGTTGTACACGTTCCCTTAATGTCCTCAGAGTTCTTAGTGGTTCATCTTGGGGAGCGGATCGCACTGTCCTGCTTCGCTTGTATCGGTCCATAGTCCGATCGAAGCTGGATTATGGGAGCTTCGTCTACTCGTCTGCTCGGCCATCCCTCTTACGCCGTCTCAACTCCATCCACCATCGGGGGTTACGTCTTGCGACCGGAGCCTTCTACACTAGTCCTGTCGAGAGTCTTTATGATGAAGCTGCCGAATTACCATTGACCTACCGGCGCGACGTACTGCTGTGTCGGTATGCCTGCCGGCTGTTGTCTATGCCCGACCACCCCTCTTACGAGTCCTTCTTCGCCGATTCTCTCGACCGTCACTACGGGTTGTATGTGTCTGCCCTGCTGCCCCCCGGAGTCCGCTTCCGTCGCCTGCTTCGACAATTGGATTTTGCCCTCCCTACCACCTTCAGAGAGGGTGAGAGCCCCACACCACCTTGGCTCCAGGCTCCGGTTCATATTTATCTCGACCTCAGCTCACTCCCGAAGGAGGGTACTCCGGCTGCAGTGTATTGCTCACGGTTTGTCGAACTTCGTGCTCGACTTGCCGGTCACACCTTTATTTATACCGATGGCTCCAAAACTGTCGATGGTGTCGGCTGTGCCTTTGTCGTCGGGGCCGCCACCTTTAAATACCGGCTCCTCGACCAATGTTCCAGCTTTACGGCCGAGCTTTTTGCTCTCCATCAGGCCGTTCAGTATGCCCGCCGCCACCACCATTCATCGTATGTACTCTGCTCTGACTCACTCAGTGCTCTTCAGAGCCTTGGAGCTCCCTATCCGGTCCATCCCTTGGCTCAACGGATCCAGCAGTCCCTCCATTCTTTCGCTGATAATGGTTCTCCTGTCAGCTTTCTGTGAGTTCCCGGACTTGTAGGAATGCCTGGGAATGAGGCTGCAGATGCTGCAGCCAAGGCTGCAGTCCTCCTGCCTCGGCCAGCCTCCCATTGTGTCCCGTCATCTGACGTTCGTGGGGATGTTTGTAAGAGGCTTGTGTCATTGTGGTGGGATGCTTGGTCATCCCTCCAAGGAAACAAGCTCCGGGCAGTAAAACCGCTCCCAACTGCTTGGACAACCTCCTCCCGACCATCTCGGCGAGAGGAGGTCCTTCTGACCAGGTTGCGGATTGGGCATTGCCGGTTTAGCCACCGCTACCTGTTCTCCGGTGACCCAGCCCTGCAGTGCCCTTGTGGTCAGGCATTAACAGTGCGCCATGTTTTATTGTCGTGTCCCCACTTTAGTCAATCTCGTGTTGTCCTGTCCCTGCCATCTACTTTACCGGATATTTTAGCTGATGACGCTCGAGCAGCTGCTCGTGTTCTGTGTTTTATAACTTTGACTGGCTTGTCCAAAGACGTATAACCTTTTTACTTATTTAATCTACCACTTTGTTAGGTCTTTCTGGTGTCCCCCCTCCCCTTGAGTTTTACTAGATTCCCTGTGCTCTAACAACAGTGACTGGGCGCTAATGACCTCAGTAGTTGAGCGCCCTTAAACCCCACCAAAAAAAAAAAAACTCTAATATTACCATCTGCCCCCGCCCCCTGCATCTTTTTTGTGAGGTTTTGCTTGGCCAACATAGCTCTAGCCATTGAAACGCTGCTTCCCTGTCCATGCTCAAAGTCTACCCTTCTACTACTCTTTTTTTTACTTGTCTACCTTTCTGTCGGATACGCTTCTTGGTACCGACCATGCTCCGATATGGGACACTCATTTTTTCCTCTTCCATCATTATACACAACTTTTCATTCTTCACTACATAGTCTCCATTGCTGGGTTTGACCTACATTCCTCTTCCAAATTTTACAGACGTTTGAATCATGCATGAAACGTCTCCCACCGTGATGCACATTCCGCCTTTGTACCTTTCTGTCTTTGCTCTCTTCTTTTCTGCCAAAAGTAATGCACCCAAAACCCAACACGGTAACCATCGCATTGTGGGGGCAGGGGTATTGTAAAGTGCATTACCCAGTAGCTCGCAAGTTACTGGCTAGTCGCAAACCCTGTGTTCTCCCGTCTGGCAACTATAGTTCTTGTTACCCCTCGCTCCACGAAGGACACGGCCACGCAGACATGCATGCGACCTCAAATTCGACTCTAAGGTTGTGAAATCGTCCAGTGTCAAAGTAGCATCGCCATCCCCCTGTCCCACTGTGCAACAGCCCGTCAAACTCTCGCCTCAAGGGGGCGAAGCCACCCATTACACAACCAGCAGGACAGAAGTAGTACTCCTGTGAAGACTTCCTGTGTCCCTCCAGCCAAACAACACCCAAGTCTCCCTCTAACCAGAAGGCCCCGAAGAAGTCTGCTAAAGACAAACGGTCTTCTCCTTCGCCAACTCGAAAATCCTGCTCGATAGTGTCGCCAGGTGGTCCCTTAGCCTGGCCGGCCGCTGTCTCGCTGGTACGCATCACAAACCGTTTTTCTGTGTTGGACTCCACACCGGCTGTCATTCGGCGGCCGCCGAGTTGAACCCCTACATCTCTTACTCCTCATGACTATCCTGCAATGGAATGTTCACGGCCTTCGGTCACGCAAAGAGGATTTACGGCAGCTTTTAGCATCTCAGCATACCCTTGTACTCTGCCTTCATAAAACGAAACTGCGCCCTCATGAACACTTTCAGCTTTCCCATTACTTATCAATTCGTTTTGACCTTCCCCCTGCGGTCGGCATTCAATCTCATGGGGGCGTCATGCTGCTCATATGGGATGACCTTCATAGTCAACCCATCTCCCTGAATAGTCTTCAAGCTGTTACAGTGCGCCTTTTCCTTCCATGCTTGACTTTTTCCCTCTGTACCATTTATGTCCCTCCATTATTCGCTGTCACCAGGGCAGACTTCCTTCAGCTTATTGGGCAGATACCCCCAACCCCCATTTTTGCTACTCGGTGACTTAAATGCGCATCATTCCCTTTGGGGTTTTCCCAGGACCTGTCAGAGAGGTGCCCTCTTGGCTGCCCTTCTTAACCAACTTAACCTCTTCTGCCTTAACACAGGAGCGAACACTTTCCTTTCCGACTCCTCACACCTATTCCCATTTGGACCTGTCTCTTCGCACTGCCCAGCTTGTTCTCCGTCTGCTGACTCCTACCCCATCTGCATGCTCTCCCAAATGGCAGCTTACTAAGGCTGACTGGCAGCTTTACTCCTCCCTGGCGACCTTTGGAGAACAAGAACAGTTATGATGACCAGGTGGACTATCTCGCCAACGTTATCCTTACTGCTGCAGAACGTTCCATTCGTCGCACGTCCTCTTTACGACGTCGTGTCCCAGTCCCTTGGTGGACTGAGGCATGCTGCGACGCATGGAGACGTGCTCTACGCGTTTTTAACCGCCACCTTACGCTGGCAAACTGCATTCATTGTAAACAAATTCGAGCAATGTGTCGTAGAGTTCTTAGGGATAGCAAAAGAGCTAGCTGGATTTCATTCATTCGTTCTTTTAACAATTCCACATCTTTCTCTGTCGTGTGGGCCAACCTCCGACGGCTCTATTGAACCAAGATCCAGTCCCCCATTTCCGGCCTGACAGTAGCTGACGACGTAATCATGGGCCGTATTGTTATCTCCAACACCCTGGGCCGCCAGTTTGCAGAAGTTCCGAGCTCTTCCCACTATCAACCTTCCTTCATCCTTCGGAAACGACTGGAGAAGGCTCGGGCGATACCCTTCTCTTCTCAGAATCGTTAGTGCTACAATGCCGCCTTTACTATGAGGGAGCTAGATCATGTTCTCAGTTCATCCCGATCCTTCGCCCCAAGGCCAGACGCCATCCACATTCCGATGTTGCAGCACCTTTCTCTTGCGAACAAACACTTTCTGCTAAACACATACAACCGCATCTGGGCAGAGGTCACATTTCCCAGATGCTGGTGTGAAGCCACCGTCATACTCATCCCTAAGCCTGATAAGGACAAAAATCTTCCTTCTAGCTACCGCCCCATCTCTTACCAGCTGCGTTCGGAAGGTGATGGAACGTATGATTCAAGCCCAGCTGCTGTAGTGGCTCGAATCTCGCGATTTACTAACGAATGCACAGTGTGTTTGGAGAAGGCCTACGACACCTACTAGCGAACTGGTATCCTCCGTACCCCTGTTATCTTCGAAGACCGAGTTTTCAAGGTGCGTGTGGGTTCTGCCTTGTTGGACACCTTTATCCAGGAAAATGGTGTGCCTCAGGGTTCCGTCCTGAGCGTCGTCCTCTTTGCTATCGCCATTAGCCCTATAATGGCCTGTCTCCCACCGGGCATCTCTGGCTCCCTTTTTGTCGATGATTTTGCCATCTATTGCAGTTCTCCACGGACCTGCCTCTCTGAGCGGCATCTTCAGCGCTGTCTTGATCGTCTTCACTCCTGGAGCATCCACAAAGGCTTTCGCTTTTTCCCTGACAAAACCGCCTTTATGAATTTCTGATTTCTCCCACCATCTCTCTACCTTGGGCCTGTTGCCCTTCCGTTCGTTGACACTAAAAAATTCCTGGGGCTCCTGCTCGATAGGAATCACTCTTGGTCCTTCCATGTATCTTACCTAGCAGTCCACTCTACGCTGCCTCTCAATATCCTCAATGGTACTTCCTGGAGTGCCGATCCAACCACCCTTGTCCATTCGAAACTCGACTATGGGTACTTTCTTTATGCATCAGCACGCCCATCCCTTTTACGCCATCTTAACACTATACATCATCATGATATCCATTTGGCCACGGGTGCCTTTTACACCAGCTCGTTTGAGAGTCTATATGCTGAATCTGCTGAACTAGCACTGTCCTACCACTGTGACTTTCTCCTCAGCAGGAATGCATACCGTTTGTCTGCCATGCGAGGCCACCCCTCCTATGCCTCCTCCTTTGATAATTCCTTTGATCGTCGGTATGGGGTTCGTCCCTCTTCTCTGTTACCTCCTGGAGTCCGCTTTCACCACTTGCTACGGCAGCTTAATTTCATGCTACCTGCAACTTTCCCAGTGGGTGTGAACCCTTCACTACCTTGACTTTGTGAAGCTGCCCATGTTCATCTTAGCCTTCATTCGCTTCCTAAGGACACTACTCCAGCCTCTGTCTATCGCCTTCAGTTTCACGGCCTTCGCATAGAACTTCGCGATAGTACGAGGGTAATCTCAAAAGTAAGGTCTCCTATTTTTTTATGAGTACACAGACCTGTTTATTTCTACAATGGTTTACACCAGTTTACAGCTTGAACATTTAGCTATTTTTCGACATAATCACCATTTCAGTCGATGCTGTGGCAGTTTTTGTATGCCCATGTCATACCAGCTCGGCGCCATGCTGTTTAGAAAGTTATGAACCTCTTCTTTCACCTCGTCGTCGGAGTTGAATCGCTGGGACCACAATTAACGCTGTCAGGTATTGTGAGAGTCTGAAAAAACTCAAACGGGTAATTCAGAACCGGAGAAGAGGAATGTTGAGCACGGGCGTACACATTTCTCCATTACAACACTCGCCCACACATCGCTCGGCAAACCGTTGCTCTCTTGCAACAGTTTCGGTGCAACATAATCACCCACCCATCCTATAGTCCTGACTTGGCTCCCAGTGACTATCACCTGTTCCCTAGGTTAAAAGAACATTTGGCCGGAAAGCGATTTAGCTCCGACGACGAGGTGATGGAAGAGGTTCATAACTTTCTAAACAGCATGGCGGTGAGCTGGTATGACATGGGCATACAAAAACTGCCACAGCGTCTACAAAAATGCATCGACAGAAATGGTAATTATGTCGAAAAATAGCTAAATATCCAAGCTGTAAACTGATGTAAACCATTGTAGAAATAAACAGGTCTATATACTTATATATAAAAAAATAGGAGACCTTACTTTTGGGATTACCCTCGTACCTTTGTATACACTGATGGCTCTCAGATTGACCATGGGGTCGGGTGTGCCTTCGTCATTGGCACCCGTGTCTTTAGATATCGGTTTCCAGCACATTCCTCAGTATTTACAGCCGGACTTTTTGCCTTGTATCAAGCCATGGAGTACACCCGGCGACACAGCCTTTCCAATTGTGTCCTCTGCTCCAACTCACTCAGTGCTCTCCAAACTCTCTGTGCGCTGTATACTACTCATCCCTTAGTGCAGCTGGTCCAGGAAAACTGTCACTTGCTCACTCTTGGTGGAGCCAATGTCATGTTTGTGTGGTTCCCTGCTGTGTCGGTCTGCCAGGAAACGAGGCTGCTGACGCTGCTGCTAAGGCTGCAGTCCTCGTACCTCAGCCCGTGGGTATGTATATTCCCTCCGATGATCTCTGCGTTGCCGTCTGTCTGATGGTGGTGTCCCTTTGGTATCACCAATGGTCCTTCCTTCACGGTAATAGGCTTCGGCTTATTAAGCCTCTCCCAGCGGCTTGGACGACCTGCTCTCGGCCCTCTCGCCGGGAGGAGATTATTTTAACTCGGCTGCGTATTGGGGGCACTGCCTTTTTAGCCATCGTCATTTACTAAGTAACACCACCGCACCACTTTGTACACATTGCGCCCAAATTTTAACTGTCCGCCACTTCCTCTGGAATGCCCTTTTTTTTTTTTTTTTTTTTTTTTTTACAACTTACGTTCCAGCTTGGGTTTGCCGTCTGATTTATTAGCCGTTTTAGCGAATGACGCGCGGGGTGTTGACCGCGTTTTACTTTTTATCCGACGCTGCAGTATGGCGAAGGCCATTTAATTTTTAGTTTTGGACGTCCATTTTTGTACGGTGTTTTTTTAGCCCTTTTTCCACGTGCCTGTTTTTAGTTACCTCCTATTATGCCAATTGGGACTGACGTATAGTCGTTTCCCTCCTCTCTATGTTCGTGTTGTGTAGTTTTGACTTGGGCGCGTATGACCTCATGACTAAAACAAAACAAAACAAACACAAATCAAATACATCACGACAGAAATGTTTGCAATTGAACTACGAGCAGTTTCGAGCACCAAAGTCAAATTTTACTTATGCTATTTGGAACTTGTTACAATTTAATTTGCAGTACCCTCTAGCAATTATTTGCGAACGAGGTACACATTTTATTTAAATGCTTACAGTGTGCTGGTCACAGAAGCTGATAGCGAAGACGTCATTACCTTGCACATTAATTCAAATTGTAGTATAGTGTCTATCAAGCCTTGATACTGCTACTGCCGAAACGTGTGAAAGGTGGCTACACTGAGCCACAGCGCCAGAGATCGCGCTAGAGAGCATTGTTCCGCCGCCTCCACTGGCAGTGATTATTGAGAAGTAGTGGGCAGTGCTTTGGGAGAACTCGTGGTAGTCAGTGCTGAGATGTCGTAGTGAGGAGTGTTTGTTGAGATGAGCTAGTAGGCAGTGCTTGCTGAGATGTGATACTGAAAAGTTCTTGTTGAGATGTGATAGTAGCGAGTCGGTGTGGAGAGATTGTAATGTCTAGAGTGCTTTTCATCAATATAAATTAAGGTAACAAACTACTTTTCTTTTCTTTCTCATTATTTCAATGTCCTGAATAATGCGTCATTACAGGTTCAGTCAACAAAGCATCTGGCTTGTGTTCTTGTATTAGAGTGTAATTCTGGTTTTCTTGAGTAATTATGGTACTTCTGTTTTCTTTAATTAATTCAGTATAAATGATATTTAAAATTTCTTATGTTGTTGAAGAAGAACCGTGCCAGATGCGTACGTTGAGTCATACTTCCACACACAGAACAGTTACACTTGTGCTTTGGTTTCGTAGGTTTTATAGTTGCTGGGGACTTAATTAATTAATTGTGTTAATGAAAATTTCCATTTCATTCTTTGTTGTTGTTCTATGCAGTCAGATTGCGTAATAATACTAGTCAGGGCCAACCGTTACGAGACTTCGTAATCGGACAAACTACTAAATCAAAAAATTAAAATTATTTGCATTATATTTTTAATTAAGCCCCCATGCACGTGGCGACCGCTGCTTCGGATCGTCCCTTGGAATTCTTCTGATTGTAAAAATAGTAGACAGTAGTATTGTTGTAGTACTTTGTAGTTTAGTAATTGTAGTCTATTTTGCATGTGTAGATTTGGTAATTGTCACTCTTCTAATGGTATTTTTTTTTTTTTTTGCAGAATTTAATTTTGTTAGCTTGTATACGGGTTTGACAATTTTGTGTAGTTAGGAAGATTTCAATTGTTCGTTAATCGTGGTTGAGGGAAGCATTTCGTGTGAATGGTATTGTTGGAAATAAAGAGGCATTGTGTGTAATTTTCGTACAGTAACGAGTTTTGTATGTTTTGTAAATGATTACGCGATCAATGAAAAAGGCGAAAATGATGAATAGTGAGAATGACGAAATTGTCGACATGGCGAACTCGCCAACACAGGACAACAGTATGATGAATAATGGAGTTGAAAACAATTTAATAAGTCGGGAAGACAGTCCGGAACCATTTCAAAATTTTTCTCAATCAGAAAATTCACAGAATACGAGATTAACGATAGAAAATTCTGGAATAGCATCGAACACAGATAGCTTTACAGCTATGACGAATGAAACTGGTTTTGCGGGAAATGTTAGGGGCGAAAGGAATTTCGAACCGGCTATTATGGAGCAGTTGATGGGTGCAATATTAAATTTGGGATCACAAATAGGAACAATTAAAACAGAGATAGGAACTTTGGCAACACGGTTAGACTCACAAGGATCTGAATTAAAAACAGAAATAGGAACAATTAAAACCGAGATGGGAACTTTGGGATCTGAATTAAAAACTGATATGGGAACACTGGAAACACGGTTAGATTTACGAATAGGGACATGTTTCAAAAATATGAAAGATGAATTAAAGAAAGAAATTAGGGAAGAAGTACAACCGATTTTGAATTCTCACAATAATAGATTAATTGCAGTGGAGATTAGACAAAGGGAACAAGATAGAGAACAGGAAGAAAGAGATCGCGTGATAGTACAAAAATTTTCAGAGTTAAATTTACAACGTGTACACGATTAAGGAAGAAATATTTGAGAGAATCGAGGAATCCGTACCAAATGACAGAATAAATAATCTAACGCAACAATATGAACAGTTAACTGCCAAATGTGTCAACACTGAAACCCGAGTCGCGACACTTACGGAAGACGTAAATAAACAGAAAGAAAAAATAGGTCACTTATCGGAAAGAGTTGAGGAGATTTCAGATAAATTGACAAATCTTAGTTTACATGGGGACAGAGAGTCGGATGATACAGCTCCATTACCATTTGCAGAAACCGAAGAGTACCAGAACATAAATAAGCATGTCGAAAATCGGGGAAAATTTAATGAACGTGTTAAAAGGGAAGTTGAGGCATTACGAAAGCAAGTCAAACAAATTGAAGGGGAAATTGTAGGAAAAGACAGCAAAAGAAATTTGGAATCACAGATAGCAGAGGGGTTTGAAGAAAATAATTTGTTTCATTTACGGGATGCAACAAGAGAGCGCCAGGCGCGCGAACTTGACAATAATCGACATTCAAACTGGGACAGACGCGGTAGGTCTTTGTCGCCACGAGGCGAAAACTTTGACTATAAACACTTTTTGACTGTTCGGAAATTTAAGATCTTCCGCAATTCTAAGAATGACATACATCCATGTGCATGGTTAGATCAATTTATGTATGCACTCCCACCAAATTGGCCACTAAGTCACAAACTGGAATTTATGTGTGGATATTTAGAAAACGAACCGGCGACGCGGATGCGCGCACTCATTAGAGATTGTAATAATCTGAATGATTTTTATCATGCATTTCTATCGGCATATTGGTCCGAAAACACACAAGACAGAGTCAAACATAGTCTGATTATGCAGCGTATTTTTAAACAGTCTGAGTTCCGCACGCCGGCAGAATACTTTGAAGACATGATTCGAAAGAATCAGTTCTTGTCCAACCCTTATAGCCCGACTGAATTAATTCGCATTTGTTTAACTAAGCTGCCACAATCCGTAAGACAAATTGCTTTAGCCGGAAGATGTAAAGACGACATTGAGACTTTTAAGACTTTGTTACAAGAACTTGAGTATGACAACGACGACGGGACTTCTTGTAACTTTTTCAGTAACAGTAATTACGATAGATTTTCAGAGAAAAGGGATAGTGATCGGAACGGGCGTTATATGGGTAATTTTGAGAATGACAGACGTAACAGACAGGACAATAGATACCAGCCTTATGACAATAACAGACGTTCTAACATAAATTACACAGACAATTATAATAACGGTAATTCTTACCGGAATGATCAATCATACGGAAACAGTATTCGGTATCATCAAGACAGAAATTATCCATACAATAATATAAATTCTTACTACAGAAATAACCAGGGTAGTAGATACAACAATAATTACAGAAGTGACAGTCGAAATTATACAAGAAGTAGTTATGCAGACAGACAGGAAAACAGAAATTTTAATAACAGACACAACCAAGAATTTGCATCTAACAGACAGGAAGGACCTAATTGGCATCCTCCGCGTGACAGAAATTCAGAGAGACAAGTGGAAATAGTAGAAATTGATCCGCGAAATGTCGGGAATAATCAAAGACGTGACGCAAACAATCGACAATGACTAGCAGCTTCGGCTTCTGGCAGCAATATAGACGGTTCAGAAAGTAATGACACTACAACTTTACACTACGTACGCCTGGAAGATATGAGAGACATTTTGCTAGGCGAAAAGGAGAATAATGTAGACGCATTTTTACATCCTGTTATTGAAGTATGTGTGGGTAAGAATAAGTTCACTGCAGTTCTAGATTCTGGGAGCCCATTGAACGTCATTAGTGAATCAGTTTTTCGTATATGTGAAAGAACTATTGCCTGTCCTGTGTTACCTATTTCTAAAACTACAATTCGAGGAGCGATTTCTGGAAAAGGTGTGGAAGTTAAACAACAGACCAACCTAAATTTCATGTGTCAAGGATACGAATTTTCTGCTAATTTTATTATTGTTCCATTACTCAGTACACAGATTATATTAGGTATGGAGTTTCTTAACACACATAAGGCAATTTTGAACTTTAAAGAAGGAAGTGTGAATTTGACTGTTGCCGGAATGCCGAAATGTCTGAAATTTTTCGAGTGTTTAGCAAGATCTGAATCAGATACAAAATGTTCAAGGTTTCTTACTTCTGATGTTTTCGTTGAGCATTATGACGACAGTGTGTTTATTCATGACAATGACAATAGATACAGAGACGCGATGGAGGATATAATTAGTAGCGAAGAATTAATTAATGAAAAGGTTAAAAAAGCTGAAGTGCCAGATGACGTTGCAAGAGAAGAGCTGCACCATATTTTGACTTCACATGCTACAGTGTTTAGTCATCACACAGGAACTATACAAGGCTTACAATATTTATTTAAAGTAAAAGAACACACACCATTTCGCGGGAAAACGTACGCTATTCCTTTGGCATACAGAGACAAGGTTAAGAATGAACTTCAATACATGTTAGATCAGGGCATTATTGAGCCAGCAGTCAGCCCTTATACCAGCCCATTACACGTTGTTCTTAAAAAGGATGGGTCAATTCGTTTGGTTCTGGATTCCAGACAGATAAATAATATTATTATTCCTGAAACTGACCGTCCACAAAATTTAGATGAACTTCTTCAACATTTCCATGGAATTAAAGTTTTATCCACGATTGATATGCGCGCAAGTTTTTGGCAAATAGAACTCCACCCTGATTGTAGAAAATATACTGCCTTTTTAGCCTTTGGTAACTGTTACCAGTTTCGGAAATTACCGTTTGGACTTACTGTATCTTCAGCAGCATTCATTCGTAGCTTAAATGAAATTTTACCTGTTTATCTTCGTGACAATATTACTTCATATGTTGACGATATTCTTATTGCTAAACGTTCTTGGAGTGAGCATAACAAAATTTTGGATTCATTATTACGTATTTTTGCACGAGTTGGCATGACAGTGAACTTGGAAAAATCTGAATTTGGTCGTTCTCAGGTGAAATTTCTCGGTCACATTATTTCTACAGAAGGTATTCTTCCTGATCCAGAAAAACTAGACGCTATTCGTAATTATGCTGTTCCTACCACAAAACGTGATGTTCGTAGTTTCCTTGGTGTCTGTAATTTTCTTAGGCGCTTTGTTAGATTGGACAATTTGGCCACACCTCGTTTATGTGAACTATCTGGAAAGAATTCTAATTGGTGTTGGGATGAGGAAGCTCAATCAGAATTTGAACAACTTCGTGACGCTTTAGTTGCTGCTCCACTTCTTTCACATCCGGATTTATCTAAAGATTTTTGTTTGGCGACGGACTCATCATACAAAGGCCTAGCTGCACATTTATTTCAAGAGATAGAAGAAAACTGCGTTGTAGTACAGAAGACTATTGCATTTGGAAGTCGTGTTCTCTCTAAATCCGAAAAGAATTATTCGATTACGGAACTGGAAGCTTTGGCTGTTGTTTGGGCTTTCACAAAATTTCGCACATTTTTGTTTGGTAGACATACTAAGGTTTACACTGATCATCGAGCTTTGGAATTTCTTATGTCGACAAAATTAACTCGTGGCAGATTGTCACGATGGGCGCTGTATCTACAGGAATTTGATTTTAGTATTGTTTACATACAGGGATCTTCAAATATTGTTGCTGATGCTTTATCACGTGCACCTATGGGTTTGAAACAAAGTGCTGAAGAGGACTGCAAAGAAAACCATTATTGTTTGATGTACATTCAAGGTGTTGCGTTTGAGAACTTTATTTCATCTTCGCTCCAGGACATCGCTAAGGAGCAAAATAAGGATCCAATCTGGAAGGACATTAAGGAGAAGTGGAGGAGAAAGGAAAGCGTAGCGATCAGACAGTATTATTTAGTTCGCAATGATATTCTTTTCAAACGAAAATCGGTCGACAACTCTGTTTGGTTAGTTTGTATTCCTGATGAGTGGGTCAGTAAATTGATTTGGTACACAAATTTTAGTTATGCGCACTTTGGTCCCAGAAAATGCTTTCATAAATTACGAGAAAATTGCTACTTCAGTAATATGGAAAAACGTATTCGATCTGTTCTTGCCAAATGCAAATTATGTCAAAAGGCTAAGCCGCCAACAATTTCTCACAGAGCACCGTTGTTTCCTATCATTCCAGCGAAATTAAAGGAGATGGCTGCAGTTGATTTGTTCGGTCCAGTGGTTCGATCTACTAATGGTTTTGCGTACATTTTTGTAGCAGTGGAATTGACATCAAAATATGTGTGTTTTACACCGTTACGCAAAGCAACAGCTCGTTCAGTATCTAATGCTTTCATCAAACATTTTCTTAAAGAAGTGGGTCATGTTGATAAGGTTATATCAGATAATGGATCACAGTTTCGCTCTAAAATTTGGCTTCGTACTCTACGGCGTCGTAAAATTAAACCAATCTTCATTTCACTTTTTCACCCTCAATCTAACGCTTCAGAAAGATGGATGAAGGAAATCAATAAATTGTGCCATCTTTATTGTCATCAGAATCACAGAACTTGGGATCAGTATCTTCATATTTTTCAAAACATTCTGAATGAACTTCCTAATGACTCAACTTCTTTACCGCCTCTATTGATATTAAAAAATAAAGTACCAACAAATCGCATTTCTGAAATCGTTCCTTTTCCGCCTTCACGGAAACTGCGGCATTCTGAAGTTGTCAACCTGGCTCTACGAAATATTGCATCTGCGGCTGCTAGAAGAGAGAAATCAGCTAAACGTCCTGGTCGTTTAAAAATTTTGTCAGTTGGTCAAAAGGTGTTAATTAAGTCTCATCGTTTGTCTCATAAAGGAAATGGCTTGTGTCGCAAATTTTTTCTGCTTTATAACGGTCCATATAGGATTCGCAAAATTATACATGATAATACTGTGGAAGTAGAAACTCTTAAATCTCGGCACTCTAAGGGAATACATCATATATCGAACGTAAAAATTTTTGTGGAATGACATTCTTTTGAGAAACCAACAGTTATACGTAAACAGGTGGAGAATGCAAGGATACCGCGCCGTGTTCCGGCGGCGGCAGATACTCAAAGCAACAGTGAAGTCTGCGCGCCGCGAAAGGCAGTCGTTGACCGCAAACAATTACTTCATACGTCACGCGCCCACAGCTGATCGAGCGCACAGTGTGAATGCACTGACAGCCGTAAACAAATACACAGTCTAATTTTTCCGACTAAATTCTGTATAAAGCTATGGTGACTTTATAAATTATGTTATTAACGTTCAGTATTTTTCAGGATACGGTTGTGTAAAATATTTAAGACCTTTAGGTAAATTCTGTGTGTGTCCGACGTTAAGATGACTTACTATGGAGAACATTTCAGGAAGAATGTAATTTCAAAAAAAAAAAAGAAAAGTAATAAACTTAAAAAAGCCCGAGGGGGAACCTGTTCCCCTACCGGGCGCGTCCCCAGGTGGCGGATAGGGGAAAGCTCTACAGATATGTAGGGTAGGTGGGAAATAAAATACCACCTGTGGACCAACACAGGACCAGAAATCCAAAGGCGACTGTCTCACATTGGGCGGTCTTTGGTCAGCGTCTGTTCCCCAGGTCAGGGGCGGCTGGGAAAAACCTCCAGGGCTAACAACCGTGGTTGTAAATTTGTGGCTCGAAGAGTCACCCCTTACATAATACTATCAATCATGGAAGAGTGTAATGTGAAACAAATTACCCCAGGTGGACAATCCACCGCACCAAGGTGCGCAAGCAGACTATCGGATTCTGGGGAGTCTGCAGCATTGCACAGAGATGAATCGGGACATGATAAGACATCAAGCAAATTGAAATGTAAAAAAACAAGTTACATAGCTACTTTCAATGTAAACTCTCTTTTAAAAACAGGAAAATTAAAACATCTTACAGATACCCTCAAACATCATAGAATACTCATAACATCACTACAAGAAACTCGATACATAGATGAAAACAATTTTGATTCTGGAGGTTTCAGAATATACAAAGGAAAGGTAGGCAAAAGAATAATGAAAAACACACCCCACCTCAGAACGGGCTTTATAATAGATAAAAGTATTTTAGACTCCATTATCAGCTTTCAATCACAATCGGAAAGACTCTCCACACTCACTTTTAAATCTGCTAATAGAGTATACACAATTGTGAATGCACATGCCCCCATAAATGAAGACAATAGGAAAAATAAGGAAAAGGTGGAACGTTTTTGGGAACAACTAGATGACGCGGTGCAAAAGATCCCAGACAAACACAACATCATACTTACGGGGGACTTCAATGCTCAAGTAGGAAAAGAGAAGAAATACAAAAATATTGTTGGAAACTACCCAGCGCACAATAGAACTAACCAAAATGGAGTCAGATTAGTAGAACTCTGCCAAGCGCACAGCTTGATCCTGAAATCCACAGCCTTTAAGAGACTACCCAGAAAACAGAAGACATGGACCTCACCAAACCCACACTTGGGTGAATTTCAACTTGATCATGTGGCGATAAAATGGAAACACCATACAGAAATACAAAATGTCAAAGTACTCAGAGGAGCAAACTTGGATTCTGATCACTATCTTTCTAAAATAAAACTCAAAATTATCCCCAAAAGGAAAGATAGAAACAGTAAACCCAAAAGCAGAAGATACGATCCAGAAAAGATAATGAATTCGAAGGAGTTTCCCCTCGCGACTCAAGATATAAGGAACCAAAATTGGGATCAAATGAAGGAAAGCCTACTAACCAAAGCTGAACAAATAGCACCTATAACCAAAATCAAAAAACACGCATGGTGGACAGAGGAATGTGACAAACTTATTGAGCAAAGAAAGAAAGCATGGCAACAGATGCAATCTCAGAAAAATGAATATAATAGGCAAAATTTCCTGAGTGTAAGAAAACTAGTGAGTAAACACCTCAAAAGAATTAAAAAAGCACAAGAAGATCAACTCCTTTTGCAGATCAACGAAGACTTCAACAAAAACAAGACTAGGAGCTTTTACAGAACTTTTAAACAAAAAATAACCAAGTACAGCCCACCGACACTCCAATTACAAGATAAAAATGGTAATATTGCACACAACAACAGGGATAATTGCAAAATTTTGAGGGAATATTTCAGAAACCTTCTCAACTGTAAAGAACCAATTGAAAAAATGGATTTCAGCAACTCAACTTCAACAAGTCCTAACTCAGAACCACCCACCGTCGAGGAACTACAATCAATCATTTTGAATCTCAAAAACTATAAGGCTTCGGGAGAGAACCAAATTACAGCTGAACTGTGGAAAAAGTCAATAGAAATGCCATAGAATCTCTCCAAAACATATTTGAAGAAATATGGAAAACAGAAAGAATTCCGGATGAATGGAAGATGGCCCTCATTCACCCAATTCATAAGAGGGGATCCAGAACAGACCCCAACAATTACAGAGGGATTTCGCTCCTTGACGTAACATACAAAATACTGTCTAAAGTCATTTTGAACAGAGCAGAACCCCAGCTAGATTGTCAACTTGGAGAATACCAGGCAGGCTTCAGAAAGGGAAGATCCTGCCCAGAACAAATTCTAAACCTCAAAAATCTTATGGCCTACCAAAAATCGAGAGCAAAAGCGTATGTCATCACATTCATTGACTTTCAAAAGGCGTACGACTCCATAGACAGGGAATCTCTAATCTCCATATTAAAAGAATTGAACTTAGACAATAAAACTACAAACCTAATTAGAGAAACCATCACCAACACATACTCCAAAATTAAATTTATGGGAGAACTCTCAGACCTATTTGAGATAAAAACTGGAGTACGACAAGGTGATGGACTCTCTCCATTGTTATTTAACTGTGCCCTAGAAAAAATAGTAAGAGAATGGAACAAGAAAATCAATAGTGGAATCCGACTAGGAACAAAAAACAAAGGCATCAAGGTTAATTGCCTAGCATTTGCAGATGATATGGCCCTACTAGCTGAAACATGGGAAGAAGCCAAAGAACAGATCCTCGAATTACAGAAACAAGCAGAGAAAATAGGCCTTAAAATTTCTTTTGAAAAAACCAAAATAATCACAAATATAAAAAAGCCAATGAAATATCTTAAAGTAAGAGACCAAAAGATCGAAATTGTTAAAGAATTCAAATATCTTGGTGAATGGATTAGCTGGAACGCCCTTGAGAAAAAAGCAATAGAATTAAGAAGAAACAAAGTTGAACTAGCCTTTCAGCTTACTAAAAATACTTATAATAAAAAGTCCCTCTCATGGAATTCAAAAATAAAACATTACAACACTGTCATTAAACCAGAAGCACTATATGCAGCTGAGACATTATCTATCACTAACCATGGCCCAATTGAAAGGCTAGAGATCAAAGAAAGAAAAATATTGAGAAAAATTTTAGGCCCCAAATTTCATAACGACAAACTAATTCATACCAAAAATGAAACACTCTACAAAACCACAGAAAAACTTTCGGATACAATGAGGAAAAGAAGAATTGAGTTTTATGGGCACATTCTCAGAATGAACCCAAATAGACTTACAAAAAGAATGTTTGACTACTTCAGGAATAAAAAATCCAAACCAAATTGGTTTATCCAAACAGAGAAAGACTTAAGAGAACTACACATCACAGAAAAAATGCTCACAGACAGGACCGCAAAAATGATAAGCAAAGACAGAAAAGAGGGATTCCAGCTCCAAAATAGGAAGAAAAGAACGATTGTCGTCTCTGATGAGGAAAGAAAAGCAAGATCAGAAAGAATGAAGCAGTACTGGGCGAAAAGAAAGGCACAGAACACACAGAAGTGATTGATTCAACGAACCCCAAAGTTGGGTGAAACGAAAGAGAAGAAGAAGAAACTAAAAAAGGTAACTATTAATTGAGTTTATTTTTCAGGTAACATAATTCCACTTAGGTACGTATTTTAGACGTAATTTGCTGCTTGCGATTACGTGACTCATACTTTGTGCTAAATTTCATGTTCTATGAATTTACTTGTGAAGCGACGTGCTTGTGTACATTTACTGATTTTGACAATGTTTTATTAATGAACAGTGTTATTACTCGCGTATATTATGCATCGCTTGGCTGCTATGCTTTTTCACTGATGTCATATTTTTTTATTATGTGCCTGTTTTGTTTATTTATTTAAGTTATAATTGTCACCTGATTAATTGTGCTGACAGTGGTTATGTATGTAGGTTACACTTTGTGATTTATCTGCTTGCGCCTTCATGTTTACTTTTTAAAGATTACATATGAACATTTATTTGCTTATGCTGATATGATGCTAATCACTTGTTTATTACGTAAGATATATGTTTGCTGCTGTGCGTATGGATTGCATATTTACACATTTCTGTTTTGTTGTCATAACTACTCTTCAATTTAGAATATAGCAATGCTGATGTACAGTGTACAAACATGAAATTAGGTTACACTATTGTATTAATTGTAGATTGTTCGCTTGGCAGAGCCTCGTTATAGGGATTGTGCTGCATCCACTTGTTGACATTCTGTTCGCTACTGGTATATTGTCGCGATATTGCATGTATTGCTTACGCTCAGTGCCTGATATTTTTAAGATAAGAAAATGAACTGCTATAATTCTACGAACGACATTGGTACAAGAAACTGCTTAGAAGTCACATGAGCTGGAGGTTTTATGGAAGCTGTATAAATTTATGCTAATAGGAAGGAAGCTAACGACATGACATACCAACACTAGGTTTAGACCATTGACAGTTATTACACTGCATTCTTCGTGAGCAATTGAAATAGGAAGTGACACTTGACACGAGAAATACTCCACATGTTTGCTTCTGTTTGCCATAATTTTTGAAGTGGTGTACACACTGAAATATCACGATCATTAACACTTCGTAATCGTACTTAATTACGGAGAGTTATTCGAACTAAGTCTGTTAGAGGTCATGTATGCATTTCTTTTATTTAATGATGGACAAGGAACCAAAATGTATCTTATAATTTATAATGAGTAGAAAATTTGTGTCAGATGGATTACACAGAGGTTGTGTGTGGACACTGTGTCTTCGGATTGTATGGGATGCTGAATTGAAGTTGCACTAGGATTTTGTCTGTACTTGTTCGAGGAGACTGACTAGAGGAAAGAGTTGTTATGGAAGTGAAATGATATTGGTGCTGAGGTTTATATGTATCAACGTATTGAAGAGGTATTATAGAGGTATTGAGATTATGTGAAGTTGATGATTATTGGAGTTTTCGTGGACAAGAGGTAAGGTAAATGATATTGATGATAAGGTTTATATGTATCGACGTATTGAAGATGTATTATAGAAGTATTGAGATTATGTGATGCTGATGATTATTGGAGTTTTGGTGGATAAGAGGTAAAGTAAGTGAGGAGCATATTTTTTGTTGGTCTATATGGGACAAGGAGGATGAAGATGGCAGACTAGAACACTCAGGTAGAAAGAAGATTGCCTACACACACACTTTGTTAAATCAATAATCAGTATATACTTTTTTTTGGAGAGAGGAAGGAATTGCATATCTTGGCTCACTGACAGTTGTTCAGCAACTGTACATTTTGATCTGGCTTGGCAAACATTGGTCTTGACATGATGACTATGACGTTGACTAACTATTATTGAACTGTTATACATTGCTGCCACTACTACTTGATACACATGATGAACATAAAATTTTGACAGAATTGCATTTACACAGTTAACACTATTCAACTACACAGTAGCACTAAATGTGGATGAAAGATGAGTGAGTGTGTTTTGTGTGTTTTCCTTTTATAATCCCAGAGAAGTGATCCCAACCTATCTCCTAAATATTATTTTACTTGTTGTTGTGGCTTGCACTGACACCCATAAATATTATAGGTTTACTGGTATTTGTGTATTGTAATAGTTAATAGGACAATTATCTGATATCATTTGTGTGTTTGTTATGATTTGTATGTTTAGTGTAAAAGCATTGTATGTGTATTCAAACTATTGTTCATGCCTGAACTGTCTGATTAGTGATGGTGCTGCACTTTTCAACATGGTGGATGCCACCTGGACATGTTTAATTTCTGCTGATGAACTGTGTGATTAATGATAGGGAATATTATGAACTGTTATTTGCACTTTTTCTACATGATTGGTGCCACTAGGACATGTTTAATTTCTGCTGATGAACAGTGTGATTAGTGATAGTGAATTTTATGGACTGCGGTCAGCAGCTGGTCAACATTACTGGGTGCCACTGATGGACTGCTTCTACCGAAATGATGTCACTTGTTGGTGTCGGCACCTGTTCAACATTGCTGGTGCCACTGATGGACTGCTTCTACTGAAAAGATGTCACCTGTTGATGTCTGCACCTGCTCAACATTGCTGGGTGCCACTGATGGACTGCTTCTACTGAAAAGATGTCACCTGTTGATGTCTGCACCTGCTAAACATTGCTGGGTGCCACTGATGGATTGCTTCTACTGAAAAGATGTTACTTGTTGGTGTCTGCACCTGTTCAACATTGCTGGTGCCACTAATGGAACTGCTTATACTGAAATGGTGTTACTTGTTGGTGTCTGCACCTGCTCAACATTGCTGGGTGCCACTGGTGGACTGCTTCTATTGAAATAATGTTACTTGTTGGTATTTGCACCTGTTGACCATTGCTGGGTGCTACTGCTGGAACTGTCAACTACTTGTTTCTTGGGCTATGGAAAGCGTTTATGTGAATATTTGTATAAACTGATTTTTTGTGTATTACTGTTTGTGAAGAGTTATGAGACTCTTACCTGCACATATTCGTCATTGCTGACGCTATTGATTGAACTGTTTAACCACATAATACTTGTGTAAACTGTTATGTAAAGTCACATGTATGAAAGAATTTGTATTGCTTACTGTATTTTATATATTAGGTTATTGAAAGGTCAGTGCAAAGCCAAAATTTTATCTAGTTATATGATATTTACGTATTAATATTATCTTTTATTTTTGTCTGTATTTTTTTGACGAATTTGGTGGTATTTTCACCACCAATGCTGGCAAAAATACCATCAAATTCTAGCCGTGGAGGAAGGGCATATGAAAGGTGGCTACACTGAGCTACAGCGCCAGAGATCGCGCTAGAGAGCATTGTTCCGCCGCCTCCACTGGCAGTGATTATTGAGAACTCGTAGTGGGCAGTGCTTTGGGAGAACTCGTGGTAGTCAGTGCTGAGATGTCGTAGTGAGGAGTGTTTGTTGAGATGAGCTAGTAGGCAGTGCTTGCTGAGATGTGATACTGAAATGTTCTTGTTGAGATGTGAAAGTAGCGAGTCGGTGTGGAGAGATTGTAATGTCTAGAGTGCTTTTCATCAATATAAATTAAGGTAACAAACTACTTTTCTTTTCTTTCTCATTATTTCAATGTCCTGAATAATGCGTCATTACAGGTTCAGTCAACAAAGCATCTGGCTTGTGTTCTTGTATTGGAGTGTAATTCTGGTTTTCTTGAGTAATTATGGTACTTCTATTTTCTTTAATTAATTCAGTATAAATGATATTTAAAATTTCTTGTGTTGTTGAAGAAGAACCGTGCCAGATGCGTACGTTGAGTCATACTTCCACACACAGAACAGTTACACTTGTGCTTTGGTTTCGTAGGTTTTATAGTTGCTGGGGATTTAATTAATTAATTGTGTTAATGAAAATTTCCATTTCATTCTTTGTTGTTGTTCTATGCAGTCAGATTGCGTAATAATACTAGTCAGGGCCAACCGTTACGAGACTTCGTAATCGGACAAACTACTAAATCAAAAAATTAAAATTATTTGCATTATATTTTTAATTAAGCCCCCATGCACGTGTGTAGTGGGTATGTGTAATAGCAAGCTGCCTGGCCACTTTTTTCATTTTCAGACATCTAATCACGCTTTGCAGTGGACCACAGAAAGATGTTGCGCCTTTTAAATTTATCACGCTTGACATGGAATTTTGATATTTTCCGTTCTCGATTTAGAATTTCGACGGATTTTGTATCAGAATGATTTTTTAATTCTGCAGCCGAATGGGTGCAGACATGAAACTTCTTGGCAAATTAAATGTGTGCGCTGGACGGATACTCGAACTCCTCGGGACGTTTGCCTTTGGCAGCCAAGAGTTCTACTGACTGAGCTACCAAAGCACGACTCGTGATCCATCCTCATAGCTTTACTTCCACCAGTAGCTTGTCTCTTACCTTCCCAAACTTCACAGAAGTTCTCCTGCGAAACTTGCAAGACAGCATTTTAATTTTCTTCTCTCTTTACGCCGATCCAGTGTCAATCTGTAGTAGGAATCAGAGTGTCAATTAAGCTCGTTTATTAGTCATAGTGAAGAACCCCATGACTGTATGCTAAATACTGTATTGCTTTTCCCTGTCACGAAATATAGCTTTATTTTCACGAAGTGGTCTTCGAGCTTTTTAAGGCTTATTATCATATGACTCATGCGGAAGATTACATATTCATTTTGTTGATCACTCCAGTTTGTTTCACGCGGCAGACGTACGCTCGCGTCATTTATAGATGGGGCCGGAAAGACTCGAAAACTGATTGAGACAATAAACACATAATTCGTAAGTGACTGGATGCAGCTATGTTTATATTTTTACGAAATGCCAACTTCGTTGTCTAAAGGCGCTGGTCCAGAAAAATGGCTATTGAGCGGAATAAATGGTCCTTGTTTGAGAAAAAATAAGTTTCCCAGCTTTAATATGGCAATTAGGGAGTACAATAACCATATTTTCTGTGTTGGAGATTACACTAGGCCAGTCAGTTCCCTATTTTAGTTGAGTATCCAACAAGTTACATTAAGTACAGCTGCCCGTTCTCTTTTTTAATCGAGCATTGCTGCTTGTTACTGCCTCCTGACATTAACAAATGTTCCATTAAAAAAAGCAACAATTTTCTATATCATATCCTGTTGACTTTGATATCCAATTTGCTTACAAAGAATAGCCAGTACTCACTCCAACAGAGAAATCTGCGTGGAAGCGCAATGCAGATTTCATGTCATCATTCTTAAATAAAAGTTCAAGATTTTTTAGTTCATTGAATGTTTGAATAACATTCACATCATTATCTACATTTCCACCACCAACAAGACATTTTTTGAATATTTATTTCTAAACCTCTTTTACTATAATCATGTTTCAGTGTCTTACAGCTAAAATCACGAGAATCACCCTTAATTACTCTCACTCTGCGGGCAGTGAGAATAAAAATGTGGAAATGTGAGTAGTGGGACATAGTTCGTGTCACCCACTCTACATTGTTGCCAAATTTGACCAGATAGGGTTGTAGATATGGCAACATTGCGTGGTGGGAAGTTCAAATTTTGATGGGAAATTAGGTCAATTGGGCTACCTCCACTAACCTAAACCCCTCCCCTTTCTCAGAAAATGGCGGCAAATTCAAATTTTGATGGAAGAAAAGTCACTTGAGCTACCTCCACTAAACTAAGAAAATGGCGGGAAAAAGGTCACTTGGGCTACCTCCACTGACCTAAGTCATTCGACTGCCACCTCTTCCTAGGAATTGGCGAGGAAAGGACTCAGCCTGTGCTGGGCTGCTAGATAGCATGGATGTAACTCTTAAATTTACATGCAGTGTTTATTTAAACAATTTGAGGCAGTAACTCCATCCAGTTTGTCCACCATGAGGTCTGGAGTCCAACTGACTTAGTGCACATTACCGCCTCCAGAGGGGGCTGTGGTCCCTTCCATGGCATAATCCAAGATGGCGGTCGGGGGGGGGGGGAATGGCGGGAAAAGGACTCAGCCTGTGCTGAGCTGCTGGAGACAGGAAGGAGTGTACTTTATTATTTTGGAACAATAATTTTAGGGATGGATTTCGAGTAGTTCATTTATTGCACTGATACAAAACATTCGCTCTGACATGTTTGGGATCATGCTACGTAGCCTAAAGATCTGCAAACTACTTGTCAATTATCGAAATAATGCAGTACACTGAAGTACAGACATGCACACTGGAGTCGCATTCGGGAGGACAACGGTTCAATCCCGCGTCTGGCCATCCTGATTTAGGTTTTCCGTGATTTCCCTAAATCGCTCCAGGCAAATGCTGGGATGGTTCCTTTGAAAGGGCACGGCCGACTTCCTTCCCCTTCCTTCCCTGATCCGACGAGACGGATGACCTTGCACTTTGGTCTCTTCCCACAAAACAACAACAACTACAGACACACAAATAATTTGTAAATTACCGAAATAATGCATTGCACACCCTACAGAGCTGCAAACTAGTCGTAGATCACCAAAATAATGCATGTAAAATGCTCTGTATACACACTCACTGTCAAAATAATGCATTACACAGTCTACAGAAACGCAATCAACTCGCAAATTGTCAAAGAATACTGCATGTAAAAGGCTCTGCAAACGCGCTCACAATGCTTAAACAGCCGAAAGTAATGCAGTGCACAAACACTCATTGCACGTAAAAATCACTTTAGTCACAGCGTATCAGAGTCTTCAACCTCGCGCACGCGCCGACACTGAGGACGAGCCACCGCCGAGCTGTTGTTCTCAGTCTGCTACCGCATACAGCCCGTAGGTGAAAGTCGTGTCTATTTTTGGGTATACAGTTAGAATTCTTCAAGTTTTATACTGACGAGCCAAGTCACCTCTGGATGCATACGTGTTTACTGTGACTGACATCTACCTGTACGTCCAACATCAACTGAGAGATGTCTGCACAGCGGCTCACTGCCGCAGGTGCAGCTAAAAGGTTCTCAGTGTTATACTGATGTCACATGCCTGTGTAAATAAAAAGCAAGTCTACCTCTCGGAAATAGTAAAGTGCAGCAGAAATAGTTAACGGTCGCTTTTGTAGGGGCTTTCGTGATGTCTCAGCTTGTCTATATGGAAATTATTCTACTAACAGGAACTGTTTACGAAAATAGCCCACAATAACACCGATTACATTCTTCATGATGGTCCTAAGGATGCACCCCATCCGTCACTTGTTACCCTTCCTGGAAATCGTGACGTCCTGCTTTCATCATACGTCTCAGAAACGGTAAACATTCTCACAGCTATGTATGGGCTCCTACGTCCCAGCACAAAAGATGTCTTGCGAATGAATGGAACATTCTGATCGCCTCTTACTGCATTTATACGCCAAATTACTGATGCTGCCAGTGTGGAAGCACTGTCTGCCATTTTCTTTTTTTCTCCAGGCGTGACATTCAGCGGCAAAACTATTTTGTAGAGATCGCCATATTGCACTGACAGTTAAATCCTGCAAAGTGGCCTACAGACCATCAAATATGGAAAGACTCTTACTCAATTACTCTGCTCTGTCACTGAGAATGGAATCTTGAATATTAGTGCGTGAAACCGATCTCCAACCCGACAATATATCACCGTGTACTGTGTCGATGTAGTAAACATACAATTAATTCCCTACGCCATACAAAATTGTCCTTTTGGCATCATTCATACAGTTATTGACTGCCATACACTTGTACATATACTGCAAAGACAGGCAATATAAGCACATGAACCATAGGTATTCTCCTCGCAGCACTAGATATTTCCTGTGAAGTCAAACGATCATCCACTGCAGCCGACGGTCACAAGTCATCCACTCCCGATGCGCAACCAGAGTGCACTCAGTGGACCGAAGTCACTCTCAGAACTGTTGTACAAAGAAGGGCTCTTTTCCCCTCGGCACAAAGACATTACTTTTTCTGGCTCCGACCTACTTGCTTGCTCTGGGATTACAAGAACATGTTTTTTCACATCGTTTGACAGAATATTATACCATTTATGCGATACTTCTCGACATCAAGAACACAACAATATCGCTCACACAGAATAATTCCGAAGATATAGACTAGAAATTATTTTTCTAGAAACCTGAAACTTTAGCGAGGTGGAGCTTGCTGTAAACCACTTAGTAAATAGAAACTTATCCCGTCTGCGAAGCCCTTTACTTGAGAACTCTCCAAAAAAATAGAGGAAACTGATATTTCCATTCGCAGATATCGATGTAACAGATTGCAAATCATATTTATAATTTACAAACGCAGCTAAGGTGTTTCTCGTGTCTAGAGAACCAGCAAACGTGTCTTCCAACTGTCTGTCACCTGATAGATGCGCACACCACAATCTACGTTCCCTCAACTAAATAAAGACGGGAAATGTGCAGAAGCAGTCAACCAGACAATTTACATGGGCGGGAATAATGGTCCAGCGCAAAGACACATCCATATTTAATCTTCTCAAATTTCCTCACGATCACGAATGCTGTCCAACACATACGAAGTATTAGTTCGCTATTCAGCCATATAGAGGACGTCGGCGTCGGCGTGTGCGCGCATTGGAGCCTCTGAAACATTGCTGTTGACGATAGTTCGAAAGTGTTTTTTACATGCAATGAGTGTTTGTGCACTGCATTATTTTCGCCTGTTTAAGTGTCGAGTGTGGTTGGAGAGCCTTTGACATGCATTATTTATTGACAATTACTGAATTGTTTGCGTGTCTGTACGTCAGCGTACTGCATTATTTTGATAATTGACGAGTAGTTTTCAGGTCTGCAGGCTATGTAGGGTGACCCCAAGCATATCAGGGTGAGTGTTTGTATCAGTGTAATAAATGAACTATGTGAAATCCGTCCCTAAATAAATTGTTCCAAATTAAATAAAGTACACGCCTTCCTCATTCCAGCAGCCCAGCACAGGCTGAGTGCTTTTCCCGCCATTTTCCCCCAAGACTGTCATCTTGAATAATGTCACGGAAGGGACGACAGCACCCTCTGTTGGCAGTACAGAGTACTAGGACAGTTGAATTCTTGACCTCATGGTGGACACACTGGATGGAGCAACTGCCTCAAATTGTTTATTTAAACACTGCGCACAAAATACTTATGGCCATCCTATCCGGCAGCCCAGTACAGGCTGAGTTCTTTTCCCATCAATTCCTAGGAAGAGGTGGCAGTCGGATGACTTAGTTTAGTGGAGGTAGCACAAGTGACATATTTTGCCACCAAAATTTGAACATGCCACCATGACATCATTGCAATGTTGCCATATTTACTGCCACCATTTTGAATAAATTTGGCAACAATGCACACTGGGGTGACACGAACTTTGTCACACTACTAATGTGGTAGTCTTGTTTCCAGTACCTTTACAATCACTCCCTCTTTTTTTTGAAATATAGGCATGCTCAGGTCCTGTCATTTCACTGCCTTCTCTCATGCAGTCTTTGAGCATTATTGTTAATACTCCTTTTACCTGAAGGTTAGCTGCGTTCGAGGTATTGAAATGTCTCCAGGGCTAAACGCTTTTTGGAAATTTGCTCCTGTGTGTGTCATTGTTAGATCATTTTTTTTTTTCGTCTTCACATTAGTTGCTGCATAGTTGTCTTCTGTTTTCTTCCCATTCTCTTGTAATGATTTTAAAAGTTGGTTTCCTATTCATCCAAAATGATGAGAGGTAAGGTACGTTTCTTCTTAGACCTGTTTCTTACAGTTCACGGGAATTTCAAAGGTTTTGTGGATTTACTTCCTACCTTTTCCTTGGCACTATACAGTACTTTATTGACCTGTTTCAGCTTCAGCAAGTTTCTTCGTTAGAGTTTCGTTAATGCTTTTCTCAAGTCACCCATATCATTCTAATTCGTAGCTGAAATTTTCTCACTAATTGTTCCATACTCAAGGTTCCTACTATCTTGGAAATTAACGATTCATAGCTTAGTGCTATTACTGGTGTTCCTGTGAAGGAAGAAGATATATGCTCGAAGTTGAAACGGCTCCGTTTGACATCCTGCTTTCTAGGAAACTACTAAATCGTTCACTCTAATTGAGGAAGACTGCTTAAAATTGTGTAATCTGTAATGGCCTTTACTTCTCCTGTCCACCGGCTCGCCATATATGAGGTGTGGCTATAAAATAACACCACTATTGCAGTAAAACGTACATATTTAATTATTGGCACCATCAATACCCTTATATTCTTCTCTATCATTACAACAACCTACGCGAATTTTCCATTGACAGTAACAGTGCTGGAAGTCTTCCTCTGTGGGCTTCTTGGTGATTCGTGCCGCTTTCACTGCTTCAACGAACTGAAATCCGGTCCTTTTAATGCAGATTTGACCCTGGAAACAGATAAGTCACATGATACAAGGTCAGGCGTATAAGGTGGGTGGTCTAACAGTGGAATGCTGTACTTCGTTTGAAAAGAAAATGCGGTATGAGAGCCGGTGCTTAGTCTTAATGCAGAACTTGTCTTCAAATTTCGGGTCTTTTTTTGATTTCTCACGGAGTTGATCAAGAACTTCAAGGTGGTATCGTTGATTAATAGTCTCTCAGGAACTCAGCGAAGATATACTATTCCACGAATATCGAAGAAAACAATCACCATCGATTTTAATCTTGATTTTCTCATTCGAGCTATTTTTGCTCTCTGTGAAGTTTAGCCCTTGCATTCCAGGGACTGGCGCTTAGTTTCTGGACACAATTGAAAAATCAATATTCGTCACATATCACTTTTTCTAAGAAATTAGGATCATTTTAGTGCTATTCAAATTGTCTGTACAAATACTTTCACGGGCTTTTATTAATTCAGTCGTGAGAATTTTTGTACCAGTTTGGCACACAGTTTTTCTCATGTATAACTAGGTATGTAAAATTTGCCTTACACATTCTTGTCAATTCTTATATCAAGAATCGAGCGAATATTCTATCGATCGTCAGATCGAACCAGATTACCTACTTTTCGATCTTTCCATCCGTTTTTCATATACCGGACGTGAGTCATCTTCAGTGTTTTCCATATGTAGCAAGCCCTGATCTAGGGGGGGGGGGGGGACCGGGGTATCTGCCCTGGATGGCACTTTCAGGAGGTGTCAATTTCATATTCTTGAAGCAAAAAAATCTTGTTTCTCAAAGCGCCTTCCATCCAGCGCACGTTTGTCTATCGAGTATTTATACGATTTTGAAACGAATCGATGTTGATTTTTAAACTTTTTTGAACACATTCTAAGTTGTTTTCCGAACGATTTTCGAGGTAAGTCGACTTTTGAATGCGTGCATAGGGTACGTGATATCTCTGCCAAGGGGAAGCCCGTCGCATCTAGAAGTAAGAAACTTTCCCGTCGACAAAAATGGAAGGGGCTATACGAGCTGAGCCAAATAAATCCAAACGTCTAAACGCCAGTCGCCGTTTGTTTGTGTGGTTGATTGGGCGTGCGAATGATCAGCGTTATTATAATTATTAGCGAAATCCGTAGATTCAGACTACCAGAGTGAAAACTATCGACTAACAGGTAAGGAAGATTACATATTAATTTTCTCGGTGTATCCAGGAAAATGAAATTCTGACAGAAAATGTTTGCCTGATCGCTACACTACTGAGGGCCAGTTGTACAGTGCCTGGATAGCAGCTGCTTTAAGTTCTGTTCTCAGTATAGCGCAGAAAACGCGCTGTACGGGCACATAATAATGCCTAACGGGAGAATAAACTCGGGATAACTGAACCTGTGACTCTGCAAGCTTTGCGAAGTTAGCCGAAGAATAAGTTTTGACAATGGCACGAATAGTTACAGAATTAGTGATGACGAGATTGTTTGAACGAGGAAGGAGAGGAAATGGGGATATCATATAATTTATATGGAACGATATGACGATTCCAAATTTATGTAAAAATTTCGTACTACTACTTTTCGATCTTATGCTTGAGAGACAGGAGCGTATGAATGAAATGTGAAACTAGTATTTGTAGTAGGCCTAATATCCATTTGATATTGGTCTTCGTGAATTACATTCTGTAGTGTTATTTATGTAAATGACCATTTGTGCCAAAACAGTCTCGCTTATTTGGCGTGTGTTACAATTGCTGCAACATTGGGAAGGCCTAGTTCGTTTTATCTAGCATACAGTGACAAAATAGACGTAATCAAATCGAGAAACAACACTAGTCTTGAGTACTATTCGTACTAACAGCTTTTTCAGTATTAGAGAACGACACTGTGATTTGTCATGTAGCAAAACGTCTGACGAACTTTGATGAGATAATAAATTCTTTCGCAGAAAGGAAAACACACTGTATAAATCTGTAGCAATATCAGAAAGAACAAAATTCTGGGACCTATGGATAGGAGAAATTTGTACTATCTTGCTAGTCTCCTGCTTTATGATACCTATATTTAATTTTATGCCACAAAAAAGAGAATGTTATTAGCTAATAGGCAATAAAGAGTTCAAATTTTCTGAAGTGTGCTTATTTTCCCCGTTACAAATAATCCCACCCAGTATTAATATTTAGGTTTTTTAAGTGGGGTAGCATGTCAAACCTACCGACTGGGAGCAGGAGAGGCACCACAGGACAGTTTTAATTTCCACTGCTCTCAAAATAGGTTTGATGGCCATGAAGGTTTTGCCCCGGGTCGGAAATATCGTAGATCCGGGGACTGGTATGTGATAAACAGTCTTCCCCACAGTTTTTCCAAGTTTCATATGAAACTTCAAGACAGTTCGTTGCTCTGTTAGTACACACAGAGCAGCTCTTACACATACGAAGGCCTCGCTTACACTTACTTGGCTACAGACACCAGGGATGCCGCATTCGACTGAGAAGGCACAAGCTTCACAGCTACTGGTCGTTTATCTTTGGCACATGGGGACTTACTCTGTGACAGCATAAGTCCCGTTATTTTATAGCCACATATCGTATTTGTGGGCATTCTAACTTCGGTAGAGACCTTTAAAATGAGCAACTTTCTTTCATACTTGTATTGGGTCGGTGCATAAATTCGAAGCATTTTTCCATAAGTTTACAAACACAACAGCCTCAGATCGAACCCCCTTCTGGTTCCCAAATTGGACCCCTTATTTTTTAATGTGTTCTTTTGGATTTCTGTTCCAGAATCCAAGGGAATAAAATGGTGAAAACAAAGCAGAAGGTGTGGAGTCCAACCAAAATGAAAGGGGCTATAGATACCATTAGAAGTAAAAAGATGGGGTGGAAAAAAGCAGGTAAGAAGTATAATGTCTCCTAAACTACGCTAATAAGATTATCTAACATGAAATATGGCACTCCAAAGGAAGCAGCGAATGTTAAAAGGGGCAGACGTACAGTTTTAGGCAGCACTCTTTAAGATGAGCTTGTCAATTACTGTCTTGCAATGGAGGCCTCGTTTCTCGGGCTTGATTAGGTTAGATTCAGTTTTCGTTCCATAGACTCAAAAAATGAGATGATTCTCGTGGGTGTGGAACATGTCATAAAGTATGACATAAAAAGATAAAACATTTGAATATAAAACTTACTACCCTGATCATTTGTCAGGAGATAGTCGAAAATAAGCTAATACAATGCAGTAAACTGGGACAGTTATTTGCAGAATTAATACACTGTCAGAATGAAACACTGTTATCCACTATTAATAAAGTTATCATACGCAAAATACCTAATCTTGACTGTTGTGACGAAGTGTTGTCAAAACTGAAATCTGACAGATATTTATACGTAAGCTGACTTAACAGTCTCTGTTAAGATATTCATCTATGGAGTAGGAGGAGTTGCAATGTATTCATGAATTGTTCGATTTTTGTTTCATTTTGTTATTTCTTCTACTTCAAAATACGTACTTGGTTTCATTAAAGCAATACTTCTAACCTTAATTGTGTTTTATTTCGCTGTGACATCTCTGTGACTCAATTTCATACCTATTTAAAATATTTTAGAAGGGGGTCCGAATTAGGCACCAATTTCCCAAAAATAAAAATGTAAGCTTTTTTGTATTTTTTTTTAGTAAGAAAATTATATCAAACTGTTAAAAATTTCACTTAAACAACTTGACAACTAAATGAAGTATGTATAGAATGCTCATGTTGTTGTTGTGGTCTTCAGTCCAGAAACTGGTTTGATGCAGCTCTCCATGCTACTATATCCTGTGCAAGCTTCTTTCTCCTGATAACAACGTCCTCCTGAGTAGTCCCCGCCCGGAGATCCGAATGGGGGACTATTTTACCTCCGGAATATTTTATCCAAGAGGACGCTATCATCTTTAACCATACAGTAAAGCTGCATGCCCTCGGGAAAAATTACGGCTATAGTTTCCCCTTGCTTTCAGCCGTTCGGGGTACCAACACAGCAAGGCCGTTTTGGTTAGTGTTACAAGGCCAGATCAGTCAATCATACAGACTGTTGCCCCTGCAACTACTGAAAAGGCTGCTGCCCCTGTTCAGGAACCACACGTTTGTCTGTCCTCTCAACAGATACCCCTCCGTTGTGGTTGCACCGACGGTACGGCTATCTGTATCGCTGAGGCACGCAAGCCTCCCCACCAACGACAAGGTCCATGGTTCATGGGGGGGGGGGGGTAGGGGAGGGGAATGCTCATAAAGTGTAAATTTCTGATATTATATACTTTTAAAAATAAAAACAAAATGGTGGTCCACGTTTGGGTACTTTCCTCTAAATGTCAGCAGTAATGGTTACCCCTCGGCGGAAGTAATTCGTAGTACACCACACCGTTGCTATTCCACGAGATGCATAACATGATCTTTTGTGGATGCGCGCAGATCCTTGTATGGGGAGTTGCTGATTTATATGAATGCGCAATGGATTCACCTTTTTCAGTTCGGAAGCACAAATACATCCGACCTCCTGCGGGAATCTCAGAGAGCAAATATGGAGGAAATGGACAGGGTCTGCAGATGGGTGGCAGCGCTTGGTGAGAATGTGAATCGTCCGTGAGGCATGCCGAGCTAGTCTGAGCAGATGTGATAACACTGCGTCCCGGATGGGCAGTGGTTAACGCACTTGCCTGGTAAACAGGAGATCCCAGGTTAGAATCCCGGTCCGGTACACATTTTCGCTCGTTGTTGCGTTATGTCCTGACGCAGCTGACCACCTCCCTCCACCTTCAATTTGCATATAAAGTTGCTGCTTTGTTTGGGCTTAATCATTGCATTCTTCTCCTTACATTAGCATAAAGGCACCATTTCTTATCACGAGTAACAATAGAGGATAGGAATGATCGGTGTTGTTCACGAGCCAATTGATGATGAGCAATAAGAGATGCACATATGGTCACCCACTGGTCATTGTGATTTCGGCTCACAACATGATGTACCATACACCCGAGTTCTGAACATTCCCCACTGCATGCAAATGTTTCGTGATGGTGGAATGATCAAAGTTGATAGCATCTCGAGTTCACTGATGTGGATCATTGTGGATTAAACGATCTCCATCAAACCCCAAAGGTCTTCCTGGACGTGAGCGTCTCTAATGTGAAAGCGATCCTCCTTAAAACGAGGAAACCATTTACTTGCCGTGTTCTATCCAATGCCATTAACCGCATAAAGGGCGCAAACGCTTCTACCTGCCTCTGCTGGTGTCACCCCTCTATTGAATTCAAACAGAAGAATAGACCCTATGTCGGAAATGTTCGGATTTCTCCAATTGGCACTCCATTTTCTAGCGTCCACAGCTCCAATCACTATATCCAAACGACAAAGTTACGATATGTAAACTCAAATAGCAACAGTGAACTACAAATAAAAATTAACAATCGATAAATAAACCCATAGCAACCGGAATACCAACACGCAAAATAAAAACGCTATGAACTTATCCACCAACCTAATATTAAAAAACCTTTAAAATCAAAGGAACACAATTTATAAGTAGGTGAATATACACTACTGGCCATTAAAATTGCTACACCAAGAAGAACTGCAGATGATAAACGGGTATTCATTGAACAAATATATTATACTAGAACTGACATGTGATTACATTTTCACGCAATTTGGGTGCATAGATCCTGAGAAATCAGTACCCAGAACAACAACCTCTGGCCGTAATAACGGCTTTGATACGCGTGGGCATTGAGTCAAACAGAGCGTGGATGGCGTGTACAGGTACAGCTGCCCATGCAGCTTCAACACGTTCACTGTTCAAAGTGCCGTCAGTGCGAACAAGAGGTGACCGAGCCTGTAACCAATGGCACCCCATACCATCACGCCGGGTGATAACCCAGTATGGCGATGACGAGTACACGCTTACAATATGCGTTCACCGCGATGTCGCCAAACACGGATGCGACCATCATAATGCTGTAAACAGAACCTGGATTCATCCGAAAAAATGACGTTTTGCCATTCGTCCAGCCAGGTTCGTCGTTGAGTACACCATCGCAGGCGCTCCTGTCTGTGATGCAGCGTCAAGGGTAACAGCAGCCATGGTCTCCGAGCTGATAGTCTATGCTGCTGCAAACGTCGTCGAACTGTTCGTGCAGATGGTTGTTGTCTTGCAAACGTCCCCATCTGTTGACTCAGGGATCGAGACGTGGCTGCACGACTCGTTACAGCCATGCTGATAAGATGCCTGTCATCTCGACTGCTAGTGATACGAAGCCGTTGGGATCCAGCACGGCGTTCCATATTACCCTCCTGAACCCACCGATTCCATATTCTGCTAACAGTCATTGGTGGTGGTGGTGGTTAGTGTTTAACGTCCCGTCGACAACGAGGTCATTAGAGACGGAGCGCAAGCTCGGGTTAGGGAAGGATTGGAAAGGAAATCGGCCGTGCCCTTTCAAAGGAACCATCCCGGCATTTGCCTGAAACGATTTAGGGAAATCACGGAAAACCTAAATCAGGATGGCCGGAGACGGGGTTGAACCGTCGTCCTCCCGAATGCGAGTCCAGTGTGCTAACCACTGCGCCACCTCGCTCGGTAACAGTCATTGGATCTCGACCAACGCGAGCAGCAATGTCGCGATACGATAAACCGCAATCGCGATAGGCTACAATCCGACCTTTATCAATGTCGGAAACGTGATGGTACGCATTTCTCCTCCTTACACGAGGCATCACAACTACGTTTCACCAGGCAACGCCGGTCAACTGCTGTTTGTGTATGTGAAATTGTTTGGAAACTTTCATGTCAGCACGTTGTAGGTGTCGCTTTCGGCACCAACCTTGTGTGAATGCTCTGAAAATCTAATCATTTGCGTATCACAGTATCTTCTTCCTGTCGGTTAAATTTCGCGTCTGTAGCACGTAATCTTCGTGGTGTAGCAATTTTAATGGGCAGTAGTGTATTTCTTTATTTCTTTCTCGGTAAGTCACAGAGCTTTAGCAACGGTAGTGCTATTGGAGATGGTATGACTTATCCATTCAGTTATGAGGGACGTGGCAGCTCTTTAACGTAGACTCCGAATCACTGTACGACTTAGCATTTTTCGTATCACAAATCGTCGTCGGAGGTAAAAGATGTAACAAGTGTTGGGGAGAAGGTCAAACCCCAGATCTTTAGGCTCTCAATGGTGGCGCTTACACGCTGAGCCACTGAGACAAGAATAATAAAAAAAAAACCTCTCCGCCTAAAGAAACAAAATTTAAAAAAAACAATGTTACTATCGTTTTTTTCAGTAAAGAAGATTATTCATGTTCTTTTTTCTGTCATCGCAGTGTATATTGTGTTTTTCATTTTTGAACTCCACTTCAGAATGAAAGGTCTTAACATCTGGACTTGGATCAATTTGCTGGCACAGTGATAAATCTGTAAATAAGTTTCAAAGCAAAAGTGACTAAGCATTCGAATATGTTTTACAGTTGGTATACGTCTGCAGTGCATAGTAACATGACGCCATTTCGGAAATGAAAAGAAATCGCAGTTGAACGTAACGTCAGCGAATAAACCACAAGAAACGGAGCACAACCTCGGATGGTGGAGGAATCGGGGAGGATATCGCCATGGTAGGGAGATGGGGGTACAAAGACACTTTTGATATCAAATTGAATTATAAATTAATTAATCCCCCCCGACAAGGCCCACCACTACCCTCCAGATGACGTCATCTGTTTCTCCCCGCCTGCACGTGGGCCCCAGCCGCTTCCTCCGCGTCCCCACCCACCCTTTGGCTGGAACTTCGGCGGGAATTTCGTATTTTGGTGGACATTTCTTTGCGCCAGAGCTATGCAGACGTCCCATTCCATGGTATCTAGTGAAGCAAATAGCATTTGCAATGCTATTGTTGGAGGAGAGGAGGGATCGTTGGAGCTAATGCAAGATTAGGTCCAATCCGAAGAAGAAAATACAAACGAACTTGAGTTTCCTTTCCTTAGACTCGTCGTAAGGCCCTTAAAAACATATGCATATCTTCTTATCGTGAAAATAATTTTTTTTTCTCTTAAGATAAGTACTACATAGACTTTCCTTTGCACAGAAATAAATTTTTGAATCTTATTCCAGTGCTACGTATTTAATGAGAAAACAATTCATCTCCATTTAAGGTAATTCTTGAAATCTTTAAAAGCTTTAAATGAAAGTAATGACAAGTAGACCTATTATATTGTTCCAGCTTCAATAAAAATGTGCTATCCATTAAACTGTGTAAAAAGATGAAAATGTAAAATTTGTGTAACTTTAATAAGTTTAGTAGTGGGACTTTTTAATTGTATAATTTACAAATTACTCCAATTTTCTCTGAAAAAAGTGGGAGTGAAGTAGCCTACAACAAGGTCATTTATTTTATGTTATTGAATATAAATATATGTATTGAATATAAAAAACTGTTTAACTGCGTAGTTTTATGTCACATGTGAAGAAAGCTACCAGTAAATCAGTAAATGTAACATATTGACGTAGCATTGTACGTATTTCTTGTTAAGGTAGACCATGGGTGGGGAATTAATTGAAAAGTTTTCAATTTAAATACAGTTATATTGACTGCCACAGTATTTGATACTGAAATAAGGAGGACAATATTTTCCACTGAAGTCAGTGGCAGCTTTTAATCACACATTCGCAAGTATCTGGTAACTGACTAATTTTCAGATCCACGGTTAGTGGAACGTTTTTCCTTCTATTACAGAATACTGTCACTCCAGTTTTTGCTGTTATTTATGATACATCCTGTACACAAATTTTGCTGTGGGGCGCTTCTGGCGTTACTGTCAGCATGATGCCCCAATCAGTTGCTTCTGTTTTTTGGATCTTAAACCGGCCACATAGTCCAGTCAAATTGCAGATATACCTTGCAAAAGGTGGGGTAGAAGAGTTAATTTTTTCAACTCGTTCATATGGTTGGAAAGATTAGAAAACCGAGTTTTGCTAACAAAATTTCGCTTGGGAAAACTTTCTGCAGTCAAAAAACTTGGAAAATTTCGGCCTTTTTTCAGTTTTTTCAAAATATCTCAGTTTTATTTGCTCCTGTCGCTTTAACGCCTATTTTATTTTTTAAAGAGCACAAAATTCTCTACAAATTTGATTGTTGCCTTTTTTTTCTACTCCCAATATCTAAGGCACTACAGCGCCTAAAAAAATACCAATTTTTCAAATTTTGAGCATAGTGGCAAGATACCTTATTTTTGAACACTATTTTTTCTGTTTCTGTTTGTGTAGTATAAATACATTATACATCATGTTATATGTTGGAACTTACCACCTCACTTTCAGGTATTCAATTTCTCTGTATGCAACACGAGGATTGCTGGGCACCCAACTATTGTGATTCTTACATCACTACCTCAAGTTCACTATTGGGCACCTCTGCCCTGGTATTTGTAAAACTATAAATATAAAAATACATCATTAAGATACACACACACACACACACACACACACACACACACACACACACACACACACACGCACACAAAATAATTTGTTTCGGGAAACTGAACTATTATTAGCTGCAATAGGCAACCTAATTGGGTAGGTAATAATTCTTGTATATAAAAGCCACGCAGTTGACATTAAAAATAAGTAGATTTATTACAATTAAAATGCATTGTCATTTACTAACAAATGTTGACAGTTCTGGCTGTGCAATACTTGTAATATCGCACTTTAGTGCACTTGAGACAGATATGAGCATCACTTCCAACGTTTTGATGGGCCAGGTTTTTCAGTGTCACCAGAAATACCTTGAGTTACGGATTCAGGGTCTGTACATAGAGTTGATCCCAGATTGACCTCTTCTTTAAACAGCGAGTCAGCCTCAGCAAGTTCGTTGATTTCGTCAGCGGTTTCCTCAACATCCTCCATAACATCTTCTTCGCTGTCTTCATATAAAAATTTTGGCACGTTTTCACAGTTGACCCCAATACATTTCTTACAAATTGAAGAACATTTCAAACCCGCTTTTCTGCAGGAGCACGCTCCGCCACAGTTCAGCTTGCATGAGCATGAAACAATGTGAAGAAGTGCTTCAGGTGCTGGATCTTGGCTCATTATAACGGGTATTGGACCGTGGTCACTGTGATTCCAGCCCCATTTCTCAGGAGGTTTCCAGTTTCCCATCCAACTTTGGACTTGTTGGTAAGTCCGCAACGAATGATGTTGTGCAGCATCTTGTGTAGGTGGCAACCGTGCAAGATTCAGTTTGCTTTTTGTGGCAGACTTGGCGAATAGCTGGTACCGCAAATGGTCTAGTGTGTGGGAACTGCTGACACCTCCACTATACAATGCGATAGTAACCTGTTCTCCTGCTGTTATTATTTCTACACGGGTAGCATGTGGTTTATTGAACGTGCAAAGGGCTGAGGTTAGGTGTTCATTTTTCGCAACAATATTGCAGCACTTAATTTTTCCTTGACCAAAAAAAGCGGATGTTGTATCACATCCGCTAAAGGCGTAAGTGAACAGAATATATTCACTGTCAAACTTGTAAGCTACAGTGGAAAACCACTTGTCTTCTGCTTTTCTTCTTCCCGGCTTTAAGAAAAATAAGTTTTCAATGCCTTGCCCCAAACCGGTCATGAGAACAAGCAGGTCAACATCTTCTCCTACAATGACAACACTTCCAAAATCTTTGGTTCTTGAAATGGCAGATGTTACAATCATAACGTCAGCATCTTCTTGTGCCTGGAGCAATTCAATGCTACACTCCAGAAGTTCCTTTTTAAGGAGTGTGATCAAACGCATCTTGTTTCGTTCGTTGTACAAGAACTTGTCCTGAGGGACTTGGTTCACCATCTCTGATTCAACCACAACGTCAACCGAAGAATGTTTTTTGGACCTACGAATCTTCTCAGCACTCTTTGTGCTACATTTGTCTCCCTCACATTGATACCCATCAAATACAATAGCAAATTGACATCCAAAATGACGTTTCAGGTAAGAAACATAGCTTTGGACTATTGACTTGAAGCAAACATGTCGAGTCCAAGTCACTTTGTGGATAAGATACCCTCCATCAATGACAAAAAAATTACTCGGTCCACCTGACGTCACATCTTCCACTAGAACGAAGGCCAAAGAATAAATACGCTTTTGTACGCTAAAGAAAAATTCCTACATACTTTTTCTTATAACTGATCATTAACGTCAATCAACTGTAGAAAATGTACGGCACCTGCATGCAATCGTATTACATATTGTAACACAAATAAACTTCACGCAATCCGACGTGATGTGTTCGTAGTTACTGAATATGATGCTGTTTGTCCTGGCCCTGCAGCAGAGTGAGATGGTAAATTCCAATGAATAACATGATGAGTAATATGTTTATACTACACAAATAGAAACTGAAATAACAGTGTTCAAAAATTAGGTAATTTGCCACTTTGCTCGAAATTTGAAAAAACAAAAATGGTATTTTTTGACGTGCTGTAGCGCCTTAGATATTGGGAGTAGAAAAAATGGTAAGAATCAATTTGTAGAGAATTTTGTGCTCTTTAAAAAAGAAAATAGACGTCAAAGCGATAGGAGCAAATGCAACTGAGATATTTTGAAAAAACTAAAAAAGTCCGAAATTTTCGAAGTTTTGTGACTGCAGAAAGTTTTCCCAAGGGAAATTTTGTTGGCAAAACTTCGTTTTCTAACCTTTCCAACAATATGAACGAGTTAAAAAAATAAAATCTTCTACCCCACCTTTTGCAAGGTACAGGCTTTTTTTCTGACAAGTTTCACTGGACTAACAGATGAGATAAAAGAAAAAGTTCAGTATATTTAGAGACACAAAAATTTAGTCGTAGTTGTGGAGATCACGCAAGTAAATTAGCTCATGTGGGAGACAGGTCCTCCCTTCTTCAGGTTCCTGCAGTGCCATTTACAGGGACCTCCGCGCACCTTGCTGAAGAAACATCATCCTTCTCCAGTGGCTACTGGTGACAGGGCTCCCATGCTTCACTTGGGAAACCTTTTAACCGGAAGCGACCCGACACCAGCCAGAGGCTGAAGGAGGCACAGACTCCACGTTCCAGCACTGCCTGCTTCTCTCCAGTTCCCACACTCACAGGGATAAGTCCTCGCAGGAGTCCCGGCCTTCTCATGATATGGCCCCAGGCCCTGATTCCATTCATAAACAATGATCCAAGATCTGACTGTGAAACACGGACTCCATCTAATGAGAGTTTTCAACTGTACTTGGCTAGAAGATGTTTACCTTTGCAGTGGAGGGATAGAATCATCGTCCTACTACTTAAACCAGGCAAAACCCCAACATCCATCGATAGCTGTCAACCCAATACTTCCTCAATGTGCTCTGCAAATTGTTTGAAAGGATGATAATGTGATGATTATACTCGGTCCTCGCCTTGTGTTCCGCTATCAGTGTCGTTTCCAGGAGGGAGAGTCTATAACCATCCGTCATGTTAGGTTGCACAGCAACCCGACAGGCCTTTCCTTAAGATAACATTTCATTGCACACTGTACAGCCAGAACAATATGATCACCAACCTACTATAAACCCGTCCAGGCGATAGCAGCAGCACCTGGCGAGGAACTACCGCTAGCCACACACAAGCACGTGCATGTAGCATCAGTGAGAATGCAGTCTGTGTGTAGAATGGGGAAGACGCGCGATCTGTCTGAGTTTGACCGAGGGCAGATTGTGATGACCGGGAGGTTCGGCAAGAGAATTTCGAAAAGTGCACGACCTGTCGGGTATTGGAGGAGTGCTGTGGTGAGTGTGTTAAACACGTGGCGAAGCCAAAGTGAAAACCATGTCCAGATGTAGGGCAGTTGGGCGGCCACCCCTCATTCAGATGTCGGACGTCGTAGCCTGCGCAGACGTAAAACAGGACAGGCGGGTCTAAAGTCAGACTTTAATGCTGGGCAGAGTACCATTGTGTCTGAATACAGTGCACCGAACACTTCTAACGATGGTCCTCCGCAGCTGACAACCCATACAAGTGCCAATGTTAACACCACGAAATCGGCAAATACGACTGAAATGGGCATGTGACCATTAGTGCTGGATGTTGGGGCAGTGGCAGAGCGTTGCTTGGTCTGATGAATACCGATACCTTCTTCATCATGTCGATGGGAGGGTGGGAAACCGTAATCTTCCAGGGCAACAGCTCCTAGACACCTGTACTGTGAGACAGAGACAAGCTGGCGGCGGCTTCATGATGCTCTGAGGAACATTCATGTGGGCATCCATGCATCCAGTGGAGCTCGTGCAAGGCACCATCATTATCGCACACCAGCTACGGACTGCATATACCTCTTCATGAAGATCATGTTTCCCGAAGGCAGTGGCATTTTTCAACAAGATAATGCGCCATGTCACAAGGCCAGAAGTTCGATGGAGTTGTTCGAGGAACACAGTGGCGAGTTCCAGTTGATGTGCTGGCCCCCCAACTCGCCAGATCTGAACCCAATCAAACACATCTCGGATGTGATTGAATGTGGCGTCAGAGTTCTTTACCCCTCTCCCCGGAATTTAGGGGAATTAGGCGACTTGTCCCCAGATGTGGCGCCAACTACCTCCAGCCACCTACTAACCTCATTGCTTTCATGCCAGGACGTAATGCCGCTGTTATCCGTGCCGAAGGTGGACATACTGGCTATTACGTAGGTGTTCTTAATGTTCTAGCTGGTCAGTGTAATCTTTTACGACGACATAAACCCTAAAATACCGCTTGGCGTCCATCACAATTTACTTATCCTATATGACTGGGACTTTCAAGGTTCCTTAGCGACTTTTATTTATCAGATCTTATTCCCCAATCGGTTCCTGTTATGATACATTACTCAGCTCCCATGGGCTCCATACTGCGTTATTGTTATCCTTACCGCCGTCAATGGGCTAGTGATATCTGTTGGACCAGTGATTACCCATCTGCGGTACGTTAAAGACTTTGGCATTTGGTATAGCTCCCAATCTGCAGCCTTGGCTGAATGCCAGCTTCAAGGAATCACTGGGAGGACCCTCATTTTTCAAATGGTGGTGGTGGGGAGGGGGGGGGGGCGCTCCTGAGGTTCATTGAACCTGATTGGTTGGTTGATTTGGGGGAGGGGACCAAACGGCGAGATCATCATTCCCATCGGATTAGGGAAGGATGGAGAAGGAAGATCGCCGTACTCTTTCAAAGGAACCATCACAGCTTTTGCCTGAAGCGATTTAGGGAAACCACGTTGAACCAGGCATTCAGCCAAGGCTGGAGACAGGAGCTACATCAAAGGCCAAAGTCTTCAACATACGGCACAGGGGCTTCTAATTTTCTTTGTCAAAAATGTGTGTCATATAATCCTGTCATCCCGACATAGGACTCTGCTTGGCAACCCAGCGGCCTGAACGTAGCTAAACGGTCACAGATTTATGATATCTACGTTAGTGTTCATTCGATAGAAATCATTCTACCAGTTTCTCAATACGTTGAATTATAATCCATTCTTCGAAAAACTAAGAATTATCATATGATGCAGTGCCATTACAAGCATGTTTTGAAGAGTCTTGTTAAAACATATGCATTTTTATGTGTGTAAACTTTAGTTTTTATTTATTTTAGTAAAGTGATGCAGTCATATATGCAGAATATTTACTTTTTGTCTAATGTCCCGTTTTATCCCGTTTTTTTCATCTCAATTTTTTGCAGCTGTCCCGTTTTTTCACATGGAAAACATGATCATCCTATGCTGCTCCTCCTTACTTTGGTCTTTCTTCGGTTTACTCTCAGTTCATACTCTTATTGCAGCATTCAGTATGAAGTATTTCCTCTGTTACCAAAGGTCTTTTTCGCAGTTATCTTCCTAGCACATTTATCTTCCTAGCATCTACATTTGTGTGCCAATCTTCCGTGATTGCCCTTTTTACATATATCCATATCTCTTCAATTGAACTGCCGTCATTGGTATTGCTTTTGCAGTATCTACAGGCTTAGAGAACTTCACGCACTTCATTCATCAGTACTTTTGGTATTCCATTTCTTTCCCCAGTGATTATTCCTGACGATGCTTTTAAACTTCAGCCTATTCCCCATCATTAACAAAACTGTGGTCTGAGTACTATCTCCAAGTTCCAAGGACAGCTCCTTCTGTTACGATTTTTGAACAGTATGTTCTCTATAAGTACCCGAAGTTTACTGTGGTACTCAGTCTTTCTTCTCTCTCACTTTTACTGCCATATTCTCCCGTAACGCTCTCTTTAATTCCTTACCTACGACAGCCTTCCAATCTCCCATACTTCAATGCCGTCATATCACTTCATCTTTTGCTTGTGACGTCGCCCATATATATCTGAATTGTTGTTGTTGACTGTGGTTTGCTCACCCCCTGACGTGCCTTCCTATTAATGACAAACGCTACTCCCGTTAAACCATTTTATGTTGCTGTATAGCACCCTACATTTTTTCGGCCAGAAATCATTTTCTTTCCATTTCACTTCACTGACCCCCACTACATCAACTGCCGATCAAAAAGTTTCTTCTTGAGGGCGTTGGTGCGACTCCGATGCGGATCTGTAAACACCGACATGTAGACAAGAGATTAGTGTGGCATTCGTGTCTTTCCGACGTGCTTGTGCGGTAAATACGGAAAAGTGAACTATGGAAACGTTAATACCAAACGCATCCAAACAGGACCCACGCGTTATTATTACTTTCTTGACTGCCGAAGGCCAAACACCGACAGAAAGCCATCAGAGAAAGAAGAATGTATATGGGGCAGCATGTCTCTCGAAAGCAACCGTTGTGGAAAACTGCGATAACGGGGGCTGCTGCTTAATGATAACGCAGATCCCTATACCGCAAAAACTGTAACATAAAAGTTGCGCCAACTCAAATGGGAGACACTCGAGCACCCTTCATGTAGTCCGGATATCTTCCCATGCGATTATCACGCCTTCGATCCCCAAAAAGAGTCCTTGAACGGTCGACGATCCCAGTCGGACGAGGATGTGCAACAGACAGGTACGAACTTCTTCATGGCAGAACATGGTGTTTTGCTAAACGGGTATTTTCAAACCGGTGCGTCGGTGGGATGATTGCCTCAATGCTCACGATGATTTCGCCTGATTGGCATACCGATTCTGTGCTGTATGGCCTTCGAACGGAAACTTTTTGATTGTCGCTTATATTTAGATTGAGTCTGCATTTCCCTTTGCAACTTTTCTAGCTTCCCTATGATACTCAGACTTCTGATATTCCACGCTTCTGTTCGTATAATGTTACCCGTTCGTTGGTTATTCAGTCTTTTTCTCATGGTTACCTCCACCTTGGCAGCCCCTCCCGGACATCCAATTGGTGACTAATCCAAAATCTTTTGGCAATGGGTAGGTCATTATAGCACTTTTTCACTTGCCAGCCACTAGTCGTGTCCTGTGGGTACGCAATGTGGTTTTTTAACAGTGGTATCCACTGCGTCCTGCATCATCATACCATTGATCATTCATTGCTGGTTCTTCCACATTTTTGGGGAAATTTCCCACCCATAGGCAACAGAGTCTTTCTGCTCCTCTGCCCTCTTTGACAATGACGTTCACAGAAAGCGGGTGATACACCGAAAATCTTTGATCGCCATTGCTGATATCGGACCTACTGATGTTCACTGCGTTTTTAGCCTTTTCACTTTTACTATTAAGGGCTCTCTCTCTCTACACATCTGGAAGGAATTATTTATTCCATTACTGTCTTACCCCCGCACCGGGTCAGACTTGGGAGAAGTGCCTCTCGCCACAGATGAGCTCTGGAATCCCACATTTGCTCTCGACCCTTACGCTGTTATTTCTAATGCAATTATTTCACATCTCTGACGTAAATATTGTTTTAATGCCTCGATTTTAAGATATCGAGATACTATCACAGTTCGAGCATATTTCTGACTGATGTCTCTGACTGCAAATGTACTACCCCATAAAGGACGGATTTGGTAACGTCACTGTTTAGTCCCTTAATTCTTCAATTAACCATCTACGGAGTGTTTTGTCTAATTTTGTTCTATCCAGAGGTCAGAATATCATAAGTTTGTAAAACGCAGCATTGTACTTCTGAACGTGGCCTGTAATAATTTATGATAAGTTTCGAGACAGCCTGTACAAGTCAGCGCCTGCGACGATGGGTGTCAGTTTTTAATGGTACTTGAATTACGTAACCATTACGGCACCTCACATGAACCTCTCGATACCAGCAATACTACTGCGTTCTGTAAAGTAGTTGACATATTTCTGAGACAACATTCAGATTTTATTTCATTAATGTAGAAGTACTTTGATAGATCGATATGTTTGTATTGCAATGATATTATTCTTATGTGTATTCTTTCTTTTGTCACTATGATCTTTGACGTACTAGTAACTCTGATTTTTGGGCGCGTAAGCGATTATTAGTTAGTTAGAGAGTCACGCCTTGGACGTCATGTTGGAAAGACGCAAATTGTAGTCAGCGTATAAAATGTGAACTTTAACGGGTCTAGTGCAGCAGGGGATACAACCCGTCGGCTTTGAACAATGACGTCACAAGTCGCCAGAGACCATGTATTACAAAGATGAAAGAGCTGAGGAGAATGTTGAGAAACAAAGGAATGCGAGACAGATAAACATTGATCTTGTCAAAAGCCGAGAAGCGATTCTTCTTAGTGTTGTAGCTCCCTTCAGTAGCTAATAAGTGTTTTTTGGCTTTAAAAAAAAATCTCAAGAGATAGAATAAACTGATCCTACTTTATTAAGCAATATCTTGTAAAAAGCTGAGAAGCGATTCTTCTTAGTGTTGTAGCTTCCTTCAGTAGCTGATAAGTGTTTTTTGGCTTTAAAAAAAATCTCACGAGATAGAATAAACTGATCCTACTTTATATTCCCCACAAACCTCCCTACAAAACGAGTACCAGTCTACTACGGTATGTTTACTGACATGACACTCATGCACACACAGCCATACAGGATATCTTAAACACCAACAATATGTTATTTTCATTATGTCTCTGAGGGCGAGCTTAGATTTCTCGAACCACGTCCCTCGTCTGATGGACCGCCAAAACCGATCTTTGCTGCAGCGCCATACGAATAAGTCGTGAGTACGGCGACTCGATACACTCGTAAGGCGCATATGTTCGCCACACTCACGACATTGAGCGTATTCCGCTATGAGACCACACATTTGCAGGAAGCAAATTGTGGTCAACATATCTTGGCCCATAACTTCCCTTAAATCGTCCACATTCATAGCGGTAGACAAATCCATTCCTATAAACGAAAATAAGACACTACAAATTGTTCTATAATAAAAAAATTAATAATCCACATTACCTCAATATCATTGCGAAAAATATGAAGTACCGGCCGAATAAAAAACAAACAATTAAGTTAATTAAATCACACGTTTAATGATGTACCGAATATCAAGCGATCGCTTTTAGATTAACATTCAATTATTTTAATGATAGTGCTTATTAGAACACAGAACTGCTTTATTATCTATGCCTCGAAGTCATTCTTCAAAGCCGACGGGTTGTATCCCCTGCTGCACTAGACCCACTTTAACAGTGAGGAAGATGTTTTCAAGTCTGTTTTGTATTGTGAAGTGATGTTTTGTGTGTTACGTGATATTGCAGCAAAAGTAATAAAAAAAGAAGTGTAACTTAAATTCGGAGTGCTGATTATTTTTTTACATCACCATTGTGCTAACTTTCAAAGGTTTTTATATTCAAGAATGGTTTGTGAAGCGCATCTACAAAACTTTTGAATGTAGCAGAATAAAACCTAGGCCTCTTTGCATCCGAGCGTGGAATCATCACCACCCAGATTTTCGACGATTGAGCCATGATTTTACAACGAGACCAGCGTGGGAAACACGAAAAGATGAGTGCCTAGTTTATTCATTGTTACTTGAAATGACTTTATTAACTATGCTCTAATGACACCTGCCACATAATAACTTTGTTGTTGCCCGAAAATGCAGTATTTAGCAGCGTGAGCAACACCACAATCATTATTATGTTTTGACCTTTGTTGTGGTAGGGTTGTTAGAAGTTCTACTTGAGGATCATTCGAGCGAAGGCGAATACCTGGAACAGTGGTGGGTTTCCTTACTCTTCGACTTCGTGAAAACAGGTGTGAGAGAACTCCAGTCGAGTAGCCAAGTTTCGGTATGTACACGACCTAAGCAGATAGTGCCCCGTTATTTTATTTCAATTTTACGAAAATTACTATTAGTAAAAGGTAAACTTAATAAACTTTTCGGACTTGTGACAGTGCTACTCCAGCTACAGTTAACTCCTCTTCATTTACGAGAGTATGCTGTTATATGTACAGCACTGAAAATTTGCTATGCGATTACAATGTGAACAATCTTTTTGTCTTTCTGCGCGTTTTGTTTGCTCAAAATAATTGATGCTTAAATCTAGAGGTGGGTGTTACAGTGAAATCTGCGCATTAGTGTTCCAATTAAACACTGTGTAAAGTGCATATTCAGATGAATGCGGGTAACCGCCTGATAACTAGACGTAGCATTCAGCAGAACGACCTGGGTTGAATCGAGACTAACTAGATGTAGCATTCAGCAGAACGACCTAGGTTGAATCGAGACTGCACTCGCTTCCACTATTAGATCGTGTTGACACTATACTGCACAGCCACGTCAGTGGGTTGTAAGTAGGCTGTTTAGGTTTTTATGTTGGTAACGCCACGTAGCGCTCGGTATTAAAATCACTGACTGTGCTGTGTACAGTCTATGGCTGGTTGGCATTGTTGGAATATTCGCTATTGCAATGTTGGGCAGCTGGATGTGGACAGCCCGTAGCGTTGGGCAGTTGGAGGTGAGCCGCCACAGCGGTGGATGTGGGGAGAAAGATGCCAGAGTTCTTAGATGTTAATATGAGCGGACGATCTGGATGTGTGTCCGTCAAAAAAAGGAAATTTGTTAAACTGGATGTCACAAATATAATAATTATGATCTTTGAACATTATTAAGGTAAATACATTGTTTGTTTTCTACCAAAATCTTTCATTTGCTAACTATATGCCTATCAGTAGTTAGTGCCTTTAGTAGTTAGAATCTTTTATTTACCTGGCAGTATTGGCGCTTGCTGTATTGCAGTAGTTCGAGTAACGAAGATTTTTGTGAGGTAAGTGATTCATGAAGGGTATAGGTTATTGTTAGTCAGGGCTATTCCTTTGTAGGGATTATTATTTAGTCAGATTGCGTTGCACTAAAATATTGTGTCAGTTGAGAAATGATCAAAATAAGTAAGGAGAAAACAGTCTCAGTACGTTCAGTTTGCCGGCCGCAGTGGCAGAGAGGTTCTAGGCGCTTCAGTCTGGAATCGCGCGACCGCTACGTCGCAGGTTCGAATCCTGCCTCGGGCGTGGATGTGTGTGATGTCCTTAGGTTAGTCAGGTTTAAGTAGTTCTAGGGGACTGATGACCTCAGAAGTTAAGTCTCATAGTGCTCAGAGCCATTTGAACCATTTCAACGTTCAGTTTCACTCTGGAGTTTGAAAATCATGTAACGTAGAAGTTTTACCAGCACAGTCATTCTTTACAATCAAAGGGGAAGCTTCAGGGTTAACGATCTTTTAATAGGGGAGGGACACAAAATATCTTGCCTATTATTGAATTTTTCAGTGCTATTTGAACGGAGCTACTAAAAGGCAACTGGAACAGATAGTTTAATTGTCTTGACTACTGTTGTTATGCCGGTTAGGTAATGGTTTAAAGAGTAAAGTGGATAGCCTCTGTTAGTAGTTAAAGCAGAGAAATAACATTTTAGTGGATATCACTTTCACACAAACAATGGAATTAAAATGATACAATTAACAAATAAGAGTACATATTGCTTAATAAGATCCCTTAAATGCGTGAGGCTACGAGCCCTGCGCGATTTAGCGCCGGTCCTGCCTAGACACGACCAATTCTTCCGATCTCACATGGCCCATCCACTACCCTGAAGTGCGACTGGACTTAAAGCATGGCATCACGATTGAGACAGCAGCAAGATTTACCATCGTCAATTCTATTCTGTCCCTCGACAATTTTATCTTTCAGACAAATCCAAACAGGTGGCTCCAAGGATGAAGAAAATGTCGGGTATGCATATGTCATTATAATTATTTCGAACACCATTCTCTTCCAAGAAGCTCTTGTAATCGATGAATTTCTCAGAAGTCTATGGAAAAACGAACTGCTTTCCAGATCTTCCACAAGTATACTCTATCTGATAAAAAGTGTCCAAGCACCTTTTAGGGGCATTAATATGGGGTGCATCCAAGTTTCGCCTTTATGCGATGGCTCTGCTGAGGACACTTTCAATGAACTGTCTTATTGTCTGTAAAGAAATGGCAACCCATTCTTTCTCAAGAGCCGAAACCATTGATGGTAGTCATGTTTGGCGCCAGGGTTTGGAGCTAAGCAGACGTTCTACCTCATTCGAAAGGTGTTCACGTAGGGACTCTGGGCAGGTCAGTCCATTTCAGGAATGTAATTGTCCAGAAACCATTGCCTCACAGATGCTGCTTTATGACCGAGAGCAGTGTCACGCCGATGCAGTCACAGTCTCTGAACTGTCATTCTGATGTACGAAGTACACAATGCTGTGAAATGTGTTCATACCCTTCCGCACTTATAGTTTTCTAAGTGCAGTAAGGGGACCACTCTCTAATCACGAAAACACCCCCCGCACCATAACAATGCCTCCTCCGTACTTCACTGTTGGAGCTACACAAGATGGCAGATAACTGTTTTCAGGCAGTCCTCAAACCCTTCCATCGGAATGCTGCAGGGTATAACGTGATTGATCATCCAGGTCACTCATTTATAGTCATCCACTGTACAGCGGCGTCGCTCTTTACACCACTTCCAGTGTTGCTTAGCACTGACTCAGAAATGTGAGGCTTCCTCTGCGGCTGGTCCCGGCAGAGGTTCGAGTCCTCCCTCGGGCATGGATGTGTGTGTTTGTCCTTAGGATAATTTAGATTAAGTAGAGTGTAAGCTTAGGGACTGATGACCTTAGCATTTAAGTCCCATAAGATTTCACACACCTTTGAACATTTCTTTTGTGAGGCTTCCGAGGCGCTGCTCGACCACTGTACCTTATTCGTTGTAACTTCATGCGCACAGTTGGGTTGGGTTGGGTTGCTTTGGAGGAAGAGACCAAACAGCGAGGTCATCGGTCTCATCGAGTTAGGGAAGGACGGGGAAGGAAGTCGGCTGTGCCCTTTCAAATGAACCATCCCGGCATTTGCCTGGAGCGATTTAGGGAAATCACGGAAAACTAAATTAGGATGGCCGGGCGCGGGATTGAACCGTCGTCCTCCCGAAGTTGAGTCCAGTGTGCTATCCACTGCGCCACCTCGTTCGGTCATGCGCACAGTCATTGTGATAGCTGGAATGCTGGTAATACGTTGTCATTGAGTTCACGCGATTTTTTACAACCACCCTCTGCGCTGCCGACAGTCCCTGCCTGTTAGTACATGAGGTCTGCCTGGTTTTGTTTTAGTTGTTCTTCCGACTTTTCACTTCACAATCTCATCATCAACAATCGACCAGGGCATCTTTAGTCCAGTCAAATGGTGATCCTTAGAGGAATGTTTGATACAAGCTTCTTTAAAAAACTTGCAATACGTTTTCAAGTGTGCTGATATCAGATTTTCAGAGTGCCACCAAAATTTCTGCCCAGAAATGGGCCACAAATGGAAAACCTCGAAAATATTGGACTTTTCTGTGTTTTCCGCTTCTGTAACTCGGAAACGACGTAATTTCCAGGCAGGCTGACTATTTATGAAAGCGTAGAGCAAACAATTTGCCACAAAATAGGTTTTAGTGACACATTTCGTCAGACCAACTGTAAGGCGTGTAGTGCGTGTTGAAGTTAGTGTAATTTCGGGCGCCACCGGCAAAACCCAACTCCTAGCTCTCATTAGTCTTACAATTAAAAGTTGTTCAAGTAACTTATTTAAATTATGCAATAATTACCATAATATTATGTTGTTAATATATCAATTATGAAGAAATTTTCAAAAAATTTCATGCCCTTAGGGCTCTGTCTACCACTGGCCTCTCGCCTTTACATCATTCGTCTGCAAAATGGATGTGTGTGTGTGTGTATATATATATATATATATATATATATATATATATATATATATATATATATATATATATATAATGGTCATGTTACGTTATGTTACAGCTAAATGAGGTAATACATGAATAATTTTTGTTCATAGCACATAATAGGTAAATAATGTCGAGACGGCAGACGTCCACTGCATCTAGATATCCCCTGTGCGCCTCCTCCCACTTGTATCAGCTGTAGAGAACAGCAGTCCCCCTGCTCGCCAGACTGCACAGTACTCCAAAAGGAGCGGAAAATCATGGAGTACAAGACACTGGACCAGTTGACTTACCAAGAGGCTAAACGTAAATTTCAACGATCACACCACATTCAGTTGACGTCCACATACGGTGCAGCTACATTACCTTTGCCATCACAAGTACCAGTCATACCACACTCTGTGCCACGAACAGTGGGCCCTCCAGGCCTCCAGAATACATCTGCCCCCTTGGTGGTAGGGGGAAAATCTCCTTCCATTACTCCCAAAGTACCTAGTTCAGGAGCAAGGCCTCCCCAAATGGAGGGGACATCACTCCACTAATACCACAGCAGACACTCATCAGTGGCTAAAGGAGCCAAAAGCTGCTGGACGAAGAGCTTCACGGTCTTGCTCCACACCTGAAGCTACTTTAGAGAAGTCCTCCCAGCAAGCCCCTAAAGACAAGCGAGAGGGCGAGCAAACAAATTAGCCTGCCAAGAAAAAGGACACTCCGGTGGCCCCAACACCACCACTCCCTACCAACTCTGCACATGCAGATGAGGTGGATCTCAGCTTCCCCTGAGGACCTGGATCTCACTGATGCCTCATCCACAATAGGAATGGATGCAAATACTCACTTGGTGGTGGCAGGTGACCCCGAGGCGTAACCTGCCTCCTGGCATGCTTCATACCATCCCAGTCTCACGATAACGTCGTCCTCCAGTGGAATTGGTGCAGTCTTTTCCACCACCTGGCTGAGCTACAGCAACTGTTAAGCTTTACAACTGCTTTCTGCATTCCCTCCATGAAATCTAGTTCCCGGCAATGTGGACCCGTGCCCTTCATTTCTATATGGGATATTACAAGAACTGTAGTGACTATAATAGAATGTCAGGTTGAGTTTGTGTCTATGTCCTTAACTCAGTATGTAGTGAACCTGTGCCCCTTCAAACCCCTCTTGAAGCTGTGGCTGTCAGGATAAGGACGACGCAGGAAATAACTGTCTGCAATGTATATCCTTCTCCAGATGGTGCAGTACCCCTGAACGCATTGGTTGCACTGATTCATCTACTTTCTAAACCTCTCCTACTTTTGGGAGATTTTAACGCCCATAGCCCCTTGTGGGGTGGCACTGTGCTTACTTGCCAAGGTAGAGATGTCGAAACTTTCCTGTCTCAACTCAATCTCTGCCTCTTAAAATACTGAGGCCCCGACACATTTCAGTGTGGCTCATGGCACTTACTCTCCCATTGATTTGTCCCTCTGCAGGACTTCTCCCATCTGTCCACTTGAGAGCCCACGATGACTTGTGTGGTAGTGACCACTTTCCCATCATCCTGTCATTCCCCCAGCGCCATTCTCCTGGAAGTCTGCCAAGATGGGCTTTAAACAAGGCAGACTGGGAAGCTTTCATCTCTGCTGCCACCGTTGAATATCCCACACATGGTACCATCGGTGTGGTAGTTGAGCAAGTCACTAGAACGATCGTTTCTGCGGCGGAAAACACGATCTCTTGTTCTTTAGGGTGCCCCGGCGAAAGTCAGTACCTTTATGGTCGCCGGAAATCGCTGAGGCCATTAAAGAGTGTTGGCGAGCTCTACAGCGACATAAGCGGCACCCTTCCCTTGAGCACCTAATAGCTTATAATCGGCTCCGTGCCCGCGTTCGCCAGCTTATAAAAAGACGGAAACAGGCATGTTGGGAGAGGTATGTCTCGACCAGGGGTTCCATACGTCACTGTCCAAAGTCTGGACGAAGATCAGACGTGTTTGTGGGTACCACACCCCGAAAGGTATTACTGGCATTACATCAATGGCGTGACATCTACCGGCGCAAACGAAATTGCGAGCACTTTGCTGAGCACTAAGCTCGAAGCTCTGCGTCAGAGAATTATCCTTCAGCACTTCACACCCTCAAACAGCAAATGGAAAGGAAAGCCCCTCGTTCACGGAACGTCACAGTGAACCCTATAATGCTTCATTTACAGAGTGGGAGCTCCTCAACGACCTTGCACATTGCCCTGACGCAGCTCCTGGGCGAGATCGGATCCACAGTCAAATGATCAAATATCTCTCATTCGACTACAAGCGACATCTCCTTGTCATCTTCAACTGGATCTTGTGTGATGGCGTCTTTCCATCGCAATGGCGGGAAAGCACCATCATTCCAGTGCTCAAACCCAGTATAAACCTGCTTGATGTGGATAGCTATCGGCCCATCAGCCTCACCAACTATTTTTGTAAACTGCTGGAATGTATGGTGCGTCGGCGGTTGTGTTACGTACTGGAGTCACGTGGCCTACTGGCTCCCTGTCGGGCGGCTTCCGCCAGGGAGCCACTGATAATGATCTACCACTGATAATCTTGTGTACATCGAATCTGCCATCCAAACAGCCTTTTCCAGACGCCAGCACCTGACTGCCGCCTTTTTTGACTTACGTAAAGCATACGACACGAATTGGCGACATCATATCCATGCCACATTGTATGAGTGGGGTCTCTGGGGACCTCTCCCGATTTTTATCCAAAACTTCCTGTCGCTCTGTACCTTCCGTGTCCAAGTTGGTGACTTCCACAGTTCCATCCATATAAAGAAGAATGGGATCCCGCAGAGCTCTGTATTGAGTGTATCTCTATTTTTAGTGGCCATTAACGGTCTAGCAGCAACTGTCGGGCCGTCGGTCTCAGCTTCTCTGTATGCAGACGCCTTCTGCATTTCGTACTGCTCCTCCAGTACTGGTATTGCCAAGCGGAGCCTACAGGGAGCCATCCACAAGGTGCAGTCATGGGCTCTAGCCCACAGCTTCCAGTATTCAGCGGCGAAGTCATGTGTCATGCACTTCTGTCGGCGTTGTACCGTTCATACGGAACCAGAATTTTACCTTAATGACGATCCTCTCACTGTAGTGGAGACATATCGATTCTTAGGATTGATGTTCGACGCCCGATTGACGTGGCTTCCTCATATTCATCAGCTGAAGCAGAAGTGCTGGCAGCACCTTAATGACCTGCGCTGCCTGAGCAACACCAACTAGGGTTCAGATCGCTCTACGCTGCTGCAACTCTACACAGCCCTTGTTCAATCCCGCATTGGCTATAGGAGTCTGGTTTATGGTTCAGCAGCTCCCTGATCGTTGCGCTTACTCAACCCAGTGCACCACTGTGGCATTCGACTGGCAACAGGAGCTTTTAGGACGAGTCCGGTGACCAGTGTCCTGGTGGAAGCCGGAGTACCTCCACTGAAGGTTAGGCGTGCATAACTGCTCGCCAGTTACGTTGCACACATGCATAGTTCTCCTGAGCATCCAAATTACTGTCTCCTTTTCCCATCCACGGCGGTTCATCTGCTGTATCAGAGGCACAGGTCAGGGCTTAAGATTGCAGTTTGCATCTGATCTCTTCTGTCTGAAGTGGAGTCCTTGCCTTTACCACCTATACTCGAGGTCCATTCACGTACACCTCCATGGTGTACACCTAGGCCAAAGCTTCGCCTGCACCTTTCATATGGCCCAAAGGACTCAGTTCACCCTGTGGCTCTCCGCTGTCACTTCCTCTCGATTCTTAGCATGTACCGAGGCCAAGATGGGGTTTACACTGACAGCTCGATAGCTGATGGTCACGTTGGAGTCGCGTATGTTCATAGAGGACATATTGTACAGCACTCCTTGCCAGATGGCTGCAGTGTTTTCACTGCAGAGCTGATGGCCATATCTCGTGCTCTTGAATGCATCCGCTCACATCCTGGCGAGTCGTTTCTTCTCTGTACTGACGCCTTGAGCAACTTACAAGCTATCGACTAGTGCTACCTCCTCCATCATTTGATAGCGACCATCCTGGAGTCCATCTATGCCCTGGAACGGCCCAGTCGTTCTGTGGTGTTTGTGTGGACCCCAGACCATGTCGGAATCCCAGGAAATGAACTTGCCGGCAGGCTGGCTAAACAGGCAATATGGAAACTGCTTCTGGAGATCGGCATCCCTGTAACTGACCTGCGATCATTATTACGCTGCAAGGTTTTTCAGCTTTGGGAGACAGAATGGCGTAATCTCAGTACACACAACAAACTGTGTGCCCTTATGCAGACTACGTATGTGTGGAAGACCTCCGTGTGGGCCTCTTGCAGAGATTCTGTGGTTCTCTGCAGGCTCTGCATTGGGCATATGTGGCTAACACATGGCTACCTCCTCCATTGCAAGAACCCACCTCAGTGTCACTGTGGCTCGCATATGACTGTCGTCCACATCTTGCTGGATTGCCCACTTTGAGCCGTTCTGCGGCGGACTTTCAACCTTCCCAGCACCCTACCTTCGGTGTTGGGAGACAATGCCTCAACAGCAGATTTGGTTTTACGTTTTATTCGTGAGGGGGATTTTTATCGTACCATCTAAGGTTGGGCACTTAGCTTTCTCTCTGAAGTCGCCACCCTCCCTCCATTTTAACTCTGTCACGCTTTCTTTGCATTTGTTTATTTTGCTGGTCGTCTTTTCCTTACATGTGTTCATCTCACCTTATCTTTTTGGGGTGGACATTTTAATGTGTTGCAGAGTGGCTGGCTCATCCTCTTTTATTATTGTGATCAGCCAGCCCACACCATATGCTCTATGGTTTTAATACCTTCTTCTGCTTTTCCTTGTGGTGTATGTTTTCCTTGTTTTTGGTTCGTTCCATTCGTTTTCTTTTCGGGTGTGGTGTTGGGTGTTTCTGTACCTTGAGCCTTGCTTGCATCAGGAAAAAGGGACTGATGACCCGATAGTCTGGTCCCTTTATACTTCAAACCAACCAACCAACCAACCACCTACTGCTGTGTTCTGTCTCCAGTTTTCTTTTCCGGCAGTGTTAAGTATGCGATGACAGGAGTGGTACAAGGCAGTATGGATAGCTTTACTGGCCGATATGAAACCCGTGCATGAGTTCACTGAATGCAGTGAAAGAGCGACACGACGACGCTATGCTGAGTTGTACGGAAGTGACGGCACTCACAGCATAGTACTTTGCCAGCTCTTTATCAGCAATCCTGTGGATCATTGTTAATGTACAATTAACACTGCGGGAATAACAAAGCCTAGACAAAACCGAACAGTAGGGAATGCTAGTTCGTTTCCAAACAAGAGAGACAGTACATACCGTTTCAGGGGTTGGTAGTGTCAAAGCTTGTCTCTCATAAGCAGTCTTGGATAGCTAATTCGCGAGATCACGTCTTAATATGCCGAGACGGCTTGGTATCCAAAGGAAGATAACGGGCGCTTTTTTCGATAATCCTCTTTAAAAGCACTTAGATGTCATACAGTATCGGATGAAAAATATCCGGCCACCTCTAGGTAAAGCGGAATTGGCCACTAGATGTTATGAGTGGCAGACCCACAAGTATAGGTGGTAAATTTAGAAGTTCCGAAACATTCGTAATTTCGCGCCAATGGTGTGTTGGAGACAAATTCGGTTGGCATCTCTGCACACGCCTGTGTTCAATACGTAAATTTCTTTGTTGTATGTCTGTTAGTTATTGTTCACTGCTGTATTGAGCAGAACGTTGTGTCGCACGTGTATGAAGTCTTCACAGGTTGTTAATCGAGTAGCGTCGTCGTCTAGTAACAACGTTTCGATGGAATGCGTCTCCATCATCTTCAGGCGAAGTGTCGGGATATCGTGCTGCTGCTCCTATTATGACTTCCTCACTGTGAGGAGGTTCGAGTGGAAGTTTGTGGCCTGTTGGCCTTTACTCCCCTAGGAATCTTGTAGAGTCTTCTTTCTGTACGTGTGGTTGTATCTGGACTGGCAAGGAGTGCCGATGACCTATTTCTTGGGCTTGTCGATATGACGATTTTTCTTCTTCTTCTTGCTTGTTGCTGAGGGCTCTCCCTTGGTTGGGATACTGTGCGTAATGTATCCTGCTTTATCATATTCTCCGTTGACCAGGGAGATGATGATACAGCGCATTTGCCACTCTGTGAAGATAGGGTAGGAATCAATCAGATTGAAATCCTCCCTAGAAAGACCAATAAGGCCTTCTGGATACCCAAGTGGGTGATGTGGGAGTGGAGGTTTAGGATGGTTAGGTGGAACGAAAGGATAAGGGTTGTCGTGGTGGGGGTATGTACCATCGCGAAGCGAGCCAGCGATCTTCTTCGTTACAGCGCTTGCGCTGTACATGTCTGGAAGTGGGAGGAATGGGACTTCTTCCCACTCTTCTTCTTGCGCTGCTGCTTCGGTGTCCTTCTTGTGCTGTGTCGCCTCCCCTTCGGCAGGCTCGTCTGTCTGCGTGGCCACCGTCGCGAACTCCTTCTCACGTGGAGGAGTCGTCTGGGTGGCGGTGTCTTCTGTTGTGGCGGAAACTTCTTTGGCTGAGCTAAGCTCCTGCGTCAGCACAGCAATCTGTCGCCGAGCCTCGCCCAGTTCCGCCAGCATGGCCGCCCTCTCTTCCGCCATGGCGGATTTGAAGGCGGACATGGCTTCTTGTACGGCGTCGTTAAGGCACCTGGTGACGACGTCTTCTGTACAAGTGACCACCTCTTCGTGTGTGGTGGTCACTTGCTTCTGCCTCTTCTTCTCCGGTCCGCGCCAATTTCTTCTGTAGTCGCAGGAACGGGCGTTGGCCGCGTGTGCGCCGCCGCAGTTGGCGCAGGTACAGGGGGCGTCCTTCTGCTTTTTGCAGTAGCGTGTGTCGTGTGCTTGCGCACACTTCAAGCACGCAACTGCTCCGCTGCAGTGCTTGGCGACGTGGCCAAGCTTTTGGCAGCGAAAGCACTGCGCTGCAGTCTTCCTCTTCTTCTTGCCGGATGTTCCTGCTAGCGTGAGCAGCAACTCCGCCAAGACAGCAGCTTCGCGTCCCCTTCCGCGTCCCGACATCTCGAGTAGCAACAGCGACAATCAGCGATGCTTAACTCTCCGCAGCGTGAGCGGGAATGCGTCGGGATATCTGCTGCTTTCATCTGTTACTTTCCCCTCTTTGGGGAAGTGTGAGGGGGAGTTTGTAGCCTTTTGGCTTTTACTCCCCTGTGTACATGTGTGTGTGATTTTTCTATATATTTTTGGTGTCTGTGATATGTGATGAATTGTTGTGAATGTGTCTGGTACTTTCCTGAGGTAGGCGAGATGATTGGTGTTATATGGGAAGGAACTGGACTAGGGATTGGGTATTGGAATTTTCTCTTCGACTTAATCGTCGAAGATCGTCATAGGGCGCTTGTGTTTATCGCGGGACACGTCATACCGACCTAGGGAGTGGATGAGTGCATTTCCGGATCTGGAGGAACCTTCATAGAAGGCCCTTGCCAGATCCTGGAAACGCTCTCTCAGGAGTGGGATTTCGGCTGCGGCGTGCAGGTCATCTGTGGGGAATCCAAGAGGTAGATGCAGTGCCCTTCTGAGGGCGCGGTTCTGCAGCCTCTGGAGTTCGTCCAGGTGCTGCTTTGCCGCGTATCCCCAGACAGGGCACGCATACTCCATTACCGGCCGGATCATGGCCTGGTATACATTTACTGCTACTGGGCAGGGAAGGGAGCTGGTTGTGTTCAGAATAGGGTATAGGATGGACATTCTGGCGCAGACCTTCCTGTGGACCTCGTCTATGTGGGGTTTCCACGTAAGACGAGAGTCCAAGGTTACGCCAAGGTACTTGGCGGTTCTGCGCCAGGGGAGTTGGGTTCCATTTAGGTGGAGGTGGAGGGGGGGGGGGGGGGGGGACGTTGAGGAGGTTCGCGCCTTCCGAGCCTTCGGGTAATCAGCATTGCCTGCGTCTTCTCAGAATTGATGGTGATGCGCCAGCGACGGGCCCAGGTTTCTGTGTCGTCTAGAACCCTTTGTAGCCTACGAATGACAAGGTCCTTGTTTGCATTTCTTGTGTAGAAGGCTGTGTCGTCCGCGTACTGCGCGGTGTGCACCAGGGGGGCCGTTGGAGTGTCCGCAGTGTACAAACTGTACAATACGGGCCCCAGGACCGATCCCTGTGGCACCCCGGCACGAATACGCCTTCTGGTAGAGGTGGCAGTTTCTAATTTGACGGAGAAAGTCCTATTCGTGAGGTAGCTCTTGATCAGCTGAACTATGCTCCCGGGAAACCCTTGTGTGTACAACTTGTAGAGTAGTCCTCTATGCCATACTGAATCAAAGGCTTTGGCCACGTCTAGTAGCACTATCCCGCAGTAGCCTCTGTGGTTGAAGCCCTCTGTGGCTGCTTCAACCATTCTCATGACCTGTTGTGGGGCAGAGTGGTTCCGCCGGAATCCAAATTGGAAATCCTGCAGAATTTGCTCTCTGGTAATATGTTCTTGTATGGGTCTTAGCAGGAGGCGCTCATAGATCTTGCTGAGAGTTGGCAAGAGGCTAATCGGCCTGTAGTGCTGCGGGAATAGAGGGTCTTTCCCTGGTTTGTGTATCGCGACCACTTCCGCATGTTTCCAGCAAGCTGGGAACTCGCGGGAACGAGTAATCTCGTTGAGGACGTTGATTAGGTTGTCATGTAACTGTATTTCTATGGACTCTTTGATTACTGAGTCCCAAAATCCGTTTGTACTGCATATTTCCTTTGTGTCCTCGAAATCGAAGGTGTGCTTCTCGTCAGTACTATGTTCCGCCACAGCAGATTTGTTGGTCTGACCCAAGCGTACATGCCTGATGTGTTCATCGAGGCGCTGTGAGATGCAACGCTGCGTCTGTCCTATATGTTGCATCACACATTCGCATCCGATCTTGTACACACCAGGTCCCGTCAGACCTAGTTGATCCTAGGTTGAACCGGGAAGGTCTTTGATTTTTCCCGCTGTGCGGAAAAGCGGTCTTCACTTTGTTTCTTGAGAATTCTCGCGATCTTGGCCGTTGGGGGACTGGCAAACTTTACTTATCACGGATGGACCTGGCCCTGTGCACTAAGGTGTTGAGTACAGAATTGCGTTGCGCAGGGTGGTGGCAGCTGTTGGCATTAAGATAGATGTCCATGTGTTTCCTTTCTGTACACTGCGTGTCCCAGCGTTTCTTGTGCTCAGGATATCCAGAAAGAGTAATCTTCTGTTCTCTTCTATCTCCATCGTAAATTTGCTATTTCCATGTATACTATTGAGGCGTTGATGGAACTCTAGCAGTTTGTCCCTGCCATGTGGCCAAACTACAAAAGTATCATCAACGTACCTGTAGAAGGCTTTTGGCTTGTGTTTAGCAGTGTCCAGTGCTAGCTTTTCGTAGTGCTCCATTGTAGGTCGGCTATGCCTGGTGCTAGGGGGGAACCCATAGCTACACCATCTATCTGTTCGTAGAACTTCCCACCACATTTGAAATAGGTGGTGGTTAGCACATGGCGAAAGAGCTTGATGATATCCTCCTCAAAGTGTTATTCGAGTAAAGCCAGGGAGTCTTCTATTGGTATTCGTGTGAATAAGGATGCCACATCCAAGCTGACTAGTAGGTCTTCATTTTCCAGCCGCATGCCCTGTAGTACCTCCACAAACTCAGCCGAGTTTTTCACATGGTGTTGAACGTAACCCACCAAGGGTTTTAGCATCAGTGATAAATGATTAGAATACCATATGTCGACGATTTAATAGTGTTCAAAATAGGCCGTAATGGGACGCCTTCTTTGTGGATCTCTAGGAGGCCATAGACACGTGGTGGTGCCGGTGCCCTCGAGTACAGCTTCCTGATGGTATTCTTCTCTAGTCCCGAGTTGTTGAGCATCTCAACGGTCTTGCGAGTCACTGTTGTGGTGGGGTCCTTCCGTAGTCGTTTTTAGGCAGCATCCTGCAGGAGGGCGTCGATTTTTTGCCAATAGTCTTATTGGATGTCAGCCCGCGACCAACGACATCCCGACACTTCACCTGAAGATAGTGGAGACGCATTCCATCGAAACGTTGCTATACGAGACAACGACGCTACTCGGCTGACAGCCCGTGAAGACTTCATATACGAAATTCGCCGAGAAAGCCTACACTCACGTTGTGTTGCACAGTTTGGGAATTTCGAGATGACAGAGTTAGAGGAACAACGCGTATGGATTAAATTTTGCGTGAATCTCAAGAAAACCTTTACAGAATACACCGAATCATGCAGGAAGCCTACGGTGATATGTGCTTAATCCGTACTCGGTGTTACGAATGGTTCGCAATGGTTTAAAAATGGCTGGACGCAAGTTAAAGATGACCCTCGTTCAGAATGTCCTTTGACATCGACCGACGACACCAATGTCAGCAATGTCAACGAAATTGTGCGTGCCAATCGAAGACTGACTGTCCGAGAGATTGCAAAAAGATGTAACATTTCAGTAGGACCATGTCATGGAATCCTGAAATAGCATCTTTGAATGCATCGTGTTGTCGCCAAGTTCATCGCACAGGTCATCACTCAAGACCAGAAAGATCTTCGCCTCGCAACCTGTAAAGAGCTTTTTGATCGTGCAAATAATAACGAGATGATCCTTAAGAGAATCAGAACTGATGATGAGACGCGGATCTGCAGTTATGACGTTGAGACCAAGGTTCAATATTCACAGTGGGCTGTGAAAGATTCTCCAAGACCAAAAAAAGCTCGTCACAGGTCAGGTCAAATGTCACCGCCACGGTGATAGTTTTCTTTGACTTTGAAGGATTCATGATGCATCATTCACCATGAATTCGTGCCACAGTGACTACGTGTTCAACGATGGTGCTATCGGGACGTGCTCCGACGCCTGCGAGAAAATGTGAGAAGGAAATGGCCTGAAATACGGCGAGACAATCCATGGCTCCTGCATCACGATAATGAACCCGCACACTCATCCCTGCTGTGCGTTACTATTGCACAAAAAATTAAATCACTGTGCTGCCTCATCCTCCGCCTCTCCAGACCTGGCCCCTTTGGACTCTCTCTTGTTTTTAAGACTGAATATCCGGTTGAAAGAACGAATATTTGGAAAGACTGATGAGATAAAAAAAAAAAAAAAAACCGCAGACGGCACTTCGCGCGATCCAGCAACAGGCGTACCAAGACTACTTCCGGAAGTGGAAACGGCGTTGGGTGTAATGTGTCAATTGTGGAGGAGAGTATTTCGAAGGACACATTGTCCAATTAGTAGAAGGTAAGCGTAGAAAAAATTTGTGGACAAAGTTCCAGAATTTTCTGAACAGACCTCGTAAACGGAATTTATTGTCTGCCGCTCTGTTCGTCCGTCGTCTGTCTGTCCAATTGTTAAGAACTCTTAGTCTCAAGTACAGGTTAACATACCAAGTTCAAATTTATGTTACATATTGATGTTTCGGTGCCTTGACAGTATAGAAACTTTAGCTTCTAAGTCAGGGCAGTCAAACGATGCGACCATTTATGTAACATATTCTCACGCAAACTCGCTCGTCAAAACCTCAAAGGTACTTCTCAATGACACAGAACCATGAAATATGGCAAGAAACATGGTTTTACAGTACAAGCAAAGGAAAAACTTCGAAAATTGTTAATTTGTAACTACATCATACGAAAAAAATATTTTTTGTTATGTGCCTGTCTGCTAAGACTCCTTTTTCTCAGGAAAGGGTAGACGTATCAAGTTAAAATTTTTGTCACGTATTAAGGTGCAAGGTCCCTTGTCGGTGGACAACATTTAAGTTTCGAAGTCAATGCAATCAAAAAAATATGATCATATATGAAACTTCCTGGCAGATTAAAACTGTGTGCCCGACCGAGACTCGAACTCGGGACCTTTGCCTTTCGCGGGCAAATGCTCTACCATCTGAGCTACCGAAGCAGACTCACGCCCGCTACTCACAGCTATACTTCTGCCAGTATCTCGTCTCCTACCTTCCAAACTTTACAGAAGCTCTCCTGCGAGATACTGGCAGAAGTAAAGCTGTGAGTACCGGGCGTGAGTCGTGCTTCGGTAGCTCAGATGGTAGAGCACTTGCCCGCGAAAGGCAAAGGTCCCGAGTTCGAGTCTCGGTCGGGCACACAGTTTTAATCTGCCAGGAAGTTTCATATCAGCGCACACTCCGCTGCAGAGTGAAAATCTCATTATGATCATATATGTCTCACATACTTTGATGAAAACAAACTCACCCATCGAAACCTATAGGGTACTTCTCTTTGACATAGAAGCATGACATATGGCAAGAAGCAAAGTCTTACAGTACAAAACAAGTAAAGGAAAAAAAAATCCGAAAATTGTTGCTTAGTAATTGTATCAAGAAAAACATATTTTTTGTTATTTGTTGTCCGACTGCCTATTGTGCATCCATTAAGATTTCTTTTCTCTGGAATTACAATAGCAAATGCGAAAGTGCACGAACAAATTTATTTTTGAAACGTAAAATATTCACGAAAGTCTTGGAATTCTCAGGACCGATATCTTGTCCGTATCGATATAGATAGGCGACAGAAATCGTCGAGATTATCGATTACCCGGATAGAAATGATCTAATATGTAATTAAGTTTGTACGGAACCCTCAGAACGCGAGCCAACTTTTTAAAAATAAATACGAGTATATTTTCATAAAAATATTTTTATTCGTAAAAATCATTGTAGTTTCAGTGTGTCATTATGAAAACTAAACTATTGATTTTTGCATAGAAATGAAACTCAACTTCTTTTTAATTATAACTGTTCACAGTGACGTTAATAAATAGTTCTTGATGCATTGATGATTTCAGTTTCTTAATTTTTAATCTCATCAATTCATTTAATCTTACAATTGTATAGTAACATTTTATATAATTAAATAATAAACAATAAATGCTGAGTTTTACGCTATTGATGCGAAACTTGTTCAAAAATGCCATTTTGATAGGCTGCTTGCCATAAAATTTCCAGTGGTCGAGGCAACGCTACAGGTTCAACCTATCGGTCTGCAGAACCTGGGTAAAGCCATAACTAAGATAACTGTACTCTTGTATATTAAAATATCGTCATACCAGTAAGACAACTGTGCATCACAATCTCCGTCTCTACCAAAAGACGCGAAGCAGTTTCATTTAACGTTCTGAACATTGACGCAGCTGAAGCCCGAAGTGCGTTGAAACTGTCGTGCTACGTAAATTTAGACACAGCAACATACCGGTCACCGAGACCGCTAGTGCTCTCATTCCCTCTTAGATTGTAGAGCATTTGGTAACACACTAACGGCTAACACTAGTGTAGTGTGAAAGCATTTACTTCGCGCGCGTCGGTACAATGATAGATTTATTCTTTTCGAGTGGTAACTGGTTTTTCAAAAAGACAGCGTTACAGATTGATACGGATTCGCGACACTGTTTCACATGCTTTTTTGGTGTTTGCGCGTGTACACTTGAGTCAAATAGTGTAATTTGTAACAGGGGTGCCCACAGGTTTTCATGTCAGCAGGGGGCAAAACATTTTCCACATATATGTGATTCAAAAATATTGAGGAGATTGTCATCCGCTGACTATTTTCTCATATTGGTTGTCATCCGCTGACTATTTTCTCATATTGGTTTCTACTGTGCGCTTTTAGTACCTGGTCAACGTGATAAACATTAAAGAGCTAACAATATAATAATTGTAGTAAAATAGTAAAACCTGTTTTTACATTCTCAGATTTTATGTTTTCCCGCTATTTACATTATTTTCTTTTCGTCCTATCGTGAGCCCTATTCTCTCAAGCAGTTCTTTTCCTGAAGGAAAATAAAAAAATTCTTATGGATAACATTTCCCCTCATTTTGCATTCTACTACAAGCTTCACCGTCAATATACTAATCGATTTATATGGAAACTACATTGTCCTCGCGCTCGTGCAAAAGCTATAGGATAATGCATATCACAAAATTGTAAGCCTATAGTTTGCTACAGAATCTAAATCATTTTGGGTCCTATGAGAAATATAAATGGAATTTTTAGGAGCACTTTCAAAATGTTTCTGTAATCTTTCGTCACCAGACTTACTCTAAACTGCAATAAATCGTCAGGAACTGCATTTGAATTTGTTTTTCCTCCTGAAGGCAAGTCATGTAGTATATGAGTCAGTACGCAAGAGACAAATGATTTCAGCCTACAGCAATTAGTGTACTAAAAGCTTTACAAGATGCTCATTCACAGTTTTTTGTATTATCTTAGTTTTGTTTCTTATGACGACATTAACAAGATTACTTGACTTTTCAATTGCATCTTTATGACATTCGGAATTTATATGCACTTTTACAAATTGTGAAACTTTTTGAAATTGGCTAGTGGACAGCTTATGAATGCACCATGATGACTGCCAAGGAATGGCAAACACAACTTACAAAGTGCATATTTTACTGCTTCAGAATAAACTATTCATGTATTTGATGACGAACAGCCAATCGAAATTTCCTGAGTATACCATCAGTACCTCTTGGGCCTTCATGGCCAGTTCGGGAGGAGTTTACCATCTAACCTCAGTCTTGAAACTACAATTTTTGTCAGGTTGCCATGGTTCAATGAAATCTTTTACTTTAGGCAATCGTCAATGTCCTTTCCTTCAGCGAAATTTCCAACATAGGTCATACTGAACAAGATAATACTATCCTTTTTATCAAAGCATTTGATTCGTTTATAAGGAACCAACATTTACGGACGTTAGTAATTTTTCTTACTCTATTCACAATATTTTTACACCTCACACTGAACAAAATTTTACGTGAAACACGTTCATGCACCACTGCTCACTTACATCTGATTGTAGACTGTGGAATAATTGACAGATAATTTCATTGACTGCCACCAACATCAGCGCGCTGCACTGTTCACCAGAGTTTAGCCACAGCGTATTATAAAGACTTTTTTCCTCATGTGTGGTGGATGTTTGCAGTAGTGATTATGAAATTAATTAAATAAAGGTTGAACCGCGTGGCCGCTACGGTCGCAGGTTCGAATCCTGCCTCGGGCATGGATGTGTGTGTTGTCCTTAGGTTAGTTAGGTTTAATTAGTTCTAAGTTCTCGGCGACTGATGACCTCAGAAGTTAAGTCGCATAGTACTCAGAGCCATTTGAACCATTTGAAATAAAGGTTGTTGTACAACAATTACGCAATGAGCAGCGCCGTCCAGTGTTACACCACATATGTTGGCAGTAGATCCATTCACGGTTTCCTACTTCTACCGACAAATACCAATCAGCGACCATACAAGACGACAAAAGCACACCCCTTCATGAAGTAAAAAAAAAAATTACTTTAAAATAGCGCCTGCAGATGTTAACCATTATTTCAATTTTGAAGGAGTAAGCTTTGGTGGTGCTATTGTTTTGTTACGCCAATAGCCATTTGAGGTTTTGAAGATGTGCTAACCTATAAACAAAATAGTGACGTGGGAACTGTGACGGCGACTTTTTCGCTCTCTGGGAAGACATTTCCGGGACAGCACCATTGATATATATTTTTTTCGTAGCTTGTAAGTCCCATAGTTAGTTGGCATGTAATCTTCCTTTCCTTATGATCTACGCGTTGTTCTCAATTACGAAGATCCCGAATATTCAGGCTATGACAATATAAATTTAATTTTGCATTTTTCGTCTTATAGGTATTGTACAGCGTTCAAGTTTTCAACGATGCTGTTGTTTTAAAAGTTTTACTTCATTTTTTACATGTTTTTGTTTATGTTATAAAGTTCATTTTTGACACAACAATTCGTTGTTTCAGTGTTGACATTGTGGCAGGAACGTCCAAAGAACGTGCCTGTTGCACCAGATATAGGTACTGAACCAAAAATATTAATATTTCGTATCGCTGTTATACCAAATGCAGTGTCCATTTTTAAACTATTGACATTCGTGTGCCAATTTTTTACATTCGTTCTTGAAACTAATGAAAAAATATCGAAGTATACTATCCAGTTGTTTCAGCGGATGAAACATTTTCTAATTGCAAGCACTAGTTGAACGACAACAGATATTCTCAGTGTCCAGAATTCTTTCGTGCTGACTGCCGTGCACTCCAATAGCTCTAAGATGTTTCTACAGCAATTTTCGCACACCCATAAACGAAATTAATATTCCCTAGCGGCAGCTGCACCCCCCCCCCCTCCCTTCGGGCTACCTATGTATAATTTACTGGTCAGATGGTGATTCCAGCAGTCAACTATGTCCCGAAAGCATTAAATTAGGAATCGATTTGAAAATTTAAAGCACATATGTTTGCCATGACATCCAATTCAGCTGTTGGCAAGAGGAGAGATGAACACTTAATAGTACAGCATACTTCACACACAATTTTTTCTGTTCTTTGGTATACAGTAGAAATACACTAATGGCCATTAAAATTGTTACACCAAGAAGATGACGTGCTACAGACACGAAATTTAGCCGACAGGAAGAAGATGCTGTTATATGCAAATGATTAGCTTTCCAGAGCATTCACACAAGGTTGGCGCCGGTCGCGACACCTACAACGTACTGACATGAGGAAAGTTTCCAACCGATTTCTCATACACAAACAGCAGTTGACCGGCATTGCCTGGTGGAACGTTGTTGTGATGCCACGTGTAAGGAGGAGAAATGCGTACCATCACGTTTCCGACTTTGATAAAGGTCGGATTACAGCCTATCGCGATTGCGGTTTATCTTATCGCGACATTGCTGCTCGCGTTGGTCGAGATCCAATGACTGTTAGCAGAATATGGAATCGGTGGGTTCAGGAGGGTAATACGGAACGCCTTGCTGGATCCCAACGGCCTCGTATCACTAGCAGTCGAGATGACAGGCATCTTATCAGCATGGCTGTAACGGATCGTGCAGCCACGTCTCGATCCCTGAGTCAACAGATAGGGACGTTTGCAAGACAACAATCATCTGCGCGAACAGTTCGACGACGTTTGCAGCAGCATAGAGTACCAGCTCGGAGATCATGGCTGCTGTTACCCTTGACGCTGCATCACAGACAGGAATGCCTGCGATGGTGTACTCAACGACGAACGGGTGCACGAATGGCAAAACGTCATTTTTTCGGATGAATCCAGGTTCTGTTTACAGCATCATGATGGTCGCATCCGTGTTTGGCGACATCGCGGTGAACGCACATTGGAAGCGTGTATTCGTCATCGCCATACTGGCTTATCACCCGGCGTAATGGTATGGGGTGCCATTGGTTACACGTCTCGGTCACCTCTTGTTCGCACTGACGGCACTTTGAACAGTGGACGTTACAGTTCAGATGTGTTAGGACCTGTGGCTCTACCCTTCATTCGATCCGTGCGAAACTCTACATTTCAGCACAATAATGCACGACCGCATGTTGCAGGTCCTTTACGGGCCTTTCTGGATACATAGAATGTTCGACTGCTGCCCTGGCTAGCACATTCTCCAGATCTCTCACCAATTGAAAACGACTGGTCAATGGTGGCCGAGCAACTGGCTCGTCACAAGCCAGTCACTACTATTGATGGACTGTGGTATCGTGTTGAAGCTGCATGGGCAGCTGTACCTGTACACGCCATCCAAGCTCTGTTTGACTCAATGCCCAGGCGTATCAAGGCCGTTATTATGGCCAGAGGTGGTTGTTCTGGGTACTGATTGCTCAGGATCTATGCGCCCAAATTGCGTGAAAATGTAATCACGTGTCAGTTCTAGTATAATATATTTGTCCAATGAATACCCGTTTATCATCTGCATTTCTTCTTGGGGTAGCAATTTTAATGGCCAGTAGTGTACCACATTTCTGCCCTATGGTCATCGTTAGAGAAAGGACGCATCTGTCAATCGCTCACGTTTTATGACAGCTTAATACAAGAGGTGACATTTCAGTCATCTATTCCGAGCATTAATATTTAAACTGTTAAATGCTCATTCACTCGCCGAGTTTGCTCTAAGTGGCCACTCAAAACTATTTTCTAAGTACACGGGAGAAAAAAAGCAGGTTGTCGGACCAACATAAAGTCCAATTAATTCGAATTCTCCTCCTTTACACTCTTCCATCCAGAAAGGGCGAAACAATTGTCAGACAACGATGTATCTTAACAACTCATACAAACAAAATTTACACCATTTGCCACTTAAATTTACATACGCCTCTATTCAGCCATTTTTGACACTGAAGCTTTAGCCCCGTTCTGATACTAGTTCTAAGTAATTTCTTATCGTATAACACAACCACTTGCTAATTCTATCATCTACAAAAATCGTAGTAAAAGGAAGTTCCTTTGTTTTTGGAAAGTGTTTATTCTGTTAACACCTGCCTGTGCAACCCATGAAGGCGCAATGTCAGTCCGACCTCGATGTTGTTCGTCCGCTTTACATCACTTGTGGATACTGGACCAATTCATACAATCTGTGAGTGCAAATCTGCCCCACTATGCTTACTACAGTGTGAAATTAATAAAACCGACAAACTGCAGGAACAGATTCCTGACAGGAAATGACGGAAAAAAGGTCCAACGACCATGTGTCCGGAAATGCACGATGCCAAGGTAGATGGCGCTGACGTATGAAAGTTCCTCTAGGGGAAGGATTTTGTCGGTGGTTTTTGAACCAGACCATCACAATTATGGGATTTCTGTCACCAGTCCTCTTTACCGACGGAGCAATCTTTGTCAGATCTGGTTTCCTAAGTCTGCATAATCGTCATCTGTGGGTTACGAACACGGCACTTGGTCAGAGGGTCTTTCATTCGCCAGCGCCTTCTACCGTGGCAACAATGCATTTCTGGCCACATGTTCGTAGGACCATTTTTCCTCTATTTCCTGTTGGGAATCCATCCCCGCGTTTGTCGGTTTTCTTAATGTTCACCGTGTATATTTCTCTTGTAAAATTGTATCACACCCGTACTCAACAGTGAACATAGGAAATACTATGATATTAATATTAAGGAATTTTTTTCCGACAGCGGCCACACTGTGGCATTGGAAGCAATCACCTGCGCGAGTTGAAAACTTGCGTTGGAACGGGACTCGAATCCGAATGCTCCGCTTCTCTAGAACGGTTGCCTTAGTTGCCTCGGCCATCCGGTCACGCTTCTCGGCCGACCCGAATTACCAACTCGTCATACGCCATTGTGGTGCCTCTGTGCCTGTCCATGTACATTTCGCTCGCAGCGAGGAGGAAATGAAATCTGGTGTACATCTGCAATGAAGGAATCATGGTTGGTCGCCAAGCCTATAGAAATGTTACATACACACCAACATAAAACAATTGCAACACCAAAAAATAATTAATGAAGACTAATGAAATTTCAGGAATAAATTTGTCTAGGTAACATATTTAACTGATTAAGATTCCAAGATCACAGGTTAATCTAAGCACGAAATAAGCCATTGCAAATATGAAATGCTAGTACATTAATAACCCGTGTAACCGCCAGAATGTTGAATGCAAGCATGCAGACGTGCTTATACAGGTCCCGGGTGTCAGTTCGTGCAGTGGAGTTCCGTGCCTGCTGCACTTGGGCTGGTGGTACAGGGGCAGTTAATGCTGTTGTTGGATGACACTAGAGTTGGCCGATGATGCCCCGTATGTGGTACATTGGAGACAGATCTGGTTACTGAGCAGACCAAGGCAACATGTTGAACTTGTAGTGGATGTTGGGTTATAACGGTCGTATGCGGGCGAGTGTTATCCTGCTGGAAAACACTCCTGGAATGCTGTTCACGAATGGCAGCACAAAAGGTCAAATCACTAGATTGATGTACAATTTTGCAGTCAGGGCGCGCGGGATATCCACGAGAGTGCATCTGCTGTCATGAGAAATCGCACCCCAGACCATAACTCCAGGTGTAGATCCAGTGTGTCTAACATGCAGAGAGGTTGAAAGTTGAACATCTATGATTCTGCTGTGTGCATACACAAACTCTGGGTCTGAAATATTATTATCGCAAGTTGTAGCGAGTGAGCAGTTGTCGTGGGGAGTCGGAAGTGGTCGGACACGGGCTGTGGTGAAGAGAAGCCGTGTGACACGAGAGGTCACAGACTGCCGTTATCGTGCTAGTAGCACAGAAGGAGACTTTGTTATTAATTGAGTTTTTTTTGGCAATTTACCTTTTCACTGAGTGTAGTTGTTCGTTGCTTGTGCACTGGAGGGATTTTGTCAGATTTATGTATGCATACACTCAGAGTAATATTCGTACCTTTGTTGTGGCCAGAAATGAGTTTATGGAGCACAGACACTGTGGAACAATTAAAAGTCTGTGTAAAGTTTGTCAGCATTCAAATCATCAATTTCTTAATATAGTAAATTAAAAGTTCTTATTGGTTCCTTTCATTTTCCTTTACATCGTTTAAGGCAGTTGACCGAACTCCTGCTGATTATTCAATTTCTATGTATAAAAGTGTGGCAGTAATTGTTGCAATTGGTCAACACATGACACTGTGTGGATCACTATATAGCTTTTTGAAATATTTTAGCATGAAGTTGCAGCGGAGATATGAGGAGGTAAGTTGTCTGTTGTGTACAGGGGCATTGCAACACAGTTGTTAGGAGACATTAGAGGATATTTTAAAACTCGTAGTCAGATGGTTGAGAAGTGATTTTTTTGCAATTTGTGGGAGGAGTAATTAATTTTTCTGTTCATATTTCTGTTTCTTTTTGTTTTCAATCAGGATGACATTATTGTCAGAGATGGAACATCACACACGTTTCTGTACATCTTCTTAAAATAATTACAATCCCGTTTCAAGGTAGGTTGCAGATTCTCAACTAGCCTCCTTCTAATCAACGCATGGCCATCACTGGCACAGAGGCAAAATCAGCTTTCATCAGAAAACATAATAGATCTTAACCCTTGCCCTCCAGTGAGCTCTCTCTTGACACCACAGAAATCACAGATGGCAGTGGTTTGGGGCCAGTGGAATGAACCTGCTTGGTGCCTGGCTCAGAGCTGTCCTTGAAGTAACTGTGTCCCTGTGGTGCCAACTGCTGTTCAAATTGCTGCTGCAGATGCAGTAAGGTGCACCAGAGCTAAATGCCGAACATGATGGCCTTCCCTCCTGCAGTGTCATATGGCCATGCAGAGTCCGGCCTTACAGTCTTGTGACCACTGCTGCCAGCAATCATAAACTGTTGTTACATTTTGTGCCAAGCCTTTCTGCAACATCGAAGAAGGAAAATCCAGCTTCTCATAGCCCTATTACTTTACCTTGTTCAAATTCCATGGGGTGATGGTGACGGTGTCTTTGTCGCCTTAAAGGCATTCTTGAATAACATCAACTCATAACATCCAATCTCAAAGGTAACTAATGCTCACGACCACTACAATGTGTTTGTAAAGCAAAGCTGATTTGCTTCCTGATAGTGGCACTACTATTGCCACTAGTAGTAGGGCAAAGTGGGTATCAGGACGTTTTGTTAGCCTGAGTTGCCTACATCAGGGGCAAATATACATTCAGGGCAAACCTATAGTTCTCTTTTGATTGACAGCTCCTTAACCTGTTGTTCTGATAAGTGGATTATGAACCCAGGGGATAATCTGTCCTCCTGAGAAACCTCCACCTACTCTTCTTCCTCTTCTTCCTCCTCCTCCTCCTCCTCCTCCTCCTCCTCCTCTTCCTCCTCCTCCTCCTCCTCCTCTTCCTCCTCCCAATCCTTCTGGAAACATCCAATTCTGCTCCATCCCCCTCACCAATACAAGTAGACTTTCAGGCCTGAGTTATTTGAATAGCCCCACAAACTCTATCAATTTGATTGATTAATTAATTAAATTGATGAATTAATTAACTCATCTCCCTGTGCTAAACCTTCCAGCCCCACTCCTCCCACTCCCCCACCTGAAAATTGGCAGGAAAAAGACTTGGTTGATTGGGCATCAGGCGGGGAATTTATTGCAGTGTATGAAATACTGTTTAAACAGTTTCTAGTATATGAGGCAATGTGTGGAATATTGTTTATTTAAATAATTTATTGAATACAGGGCAGTGATGGGAATATAGTTATTTTATTTATTTAAAAAATTTGTTGGGAAATTGACTGCACCGTATGGAATACTTTTTCTTTAAACATTTTGAGGGTGACAAGGCGGTACAGAATATTTAAATAGTTGAGGCACTTTCTTTATCCCAAAGCACAAGGAATACTGTAAACATACTCACCACTTGTAATTACACTGTTAAAAATCTTTCACACTGACCACAGGGCATTACGCACTGGGTCACCGGCTTCGCTATATGGCTGCTCAGACCCTGCGTATCACGGACCGGATGTCACGCTGAGAAATTCCTATCAAATACATGTTCTCTCCCCCTATTGAGTGTCCACAACCTGTTGCATGCAACTGCTGGGCCTGTACGCATGATTGGTCACACTCCGACTGAATCGCAAAAAAAGCAGCATTTACCTGGTAAACCCCCAGCTGTGGATGTCTTGGAAATGTTACCTGACTCTATCAGATTGATTGACAAATTCATGAAATTGATACCCTTTGTGTGGGACAGTTTCTCCTTGCTTCCTAGTGGTGGATACTAGGATTGGATATATTTGGCAGGATTTGATCCTGCAATCACCCAATTTCCAAACCACACTGAAATTTTTTTCCGTTTCCTCCTATCAGTGGATACGGACACAGTTAGGTCATTTGGTAGGAAGTCCATTATGTTAGAGGTAGCTGAAAATTTTAAATCTCAGCTCAGTTGCATGCTGTGTCCTTAAACAAATTGTGGAACGGTTGGACTGGTGTGTGTGCTCACAATACCACTATTGGAAACAATAAATTGGTCAATCAGGAATTTGATGTGGGGTTGGGCTTTTAAAGAACAATAGAATTCCTAAATTGGTTTTCTCCACTACATTTAGAACGAGGCTCATCCCCTCATACACTGCCAGTGCACAATTCTCAGAGGTCAGAGAAAACTGCTACAGTTGTGTACATATGTGTACGTGAGAGAGCACCACCCCCGGCCATGGAGGGCAGATTGGAGTGGTAGGAATTCGGATGTTACGAATACATCCACACCTACACTTGTCAGTGACCAATACTGAATCCCTCAATTTTGGATGGAGAATACATACAACACAGGCAATCAAAGACACAGCCCAACACATGCTGAGTATTAGTTCACTACTCTGCTATCCAGAAAGTGCTGCCACCGGAACTTGCCTCTGCAGCTGTGGGCAAGGACTGGCTAGCTGACCGGCTGGAACTTTTCTTTGCACCCACTGCTCGGGAGAGCCTTAAGCCAGAAACTCCTATTCATTCCAGCCATATCTCCGCCACATGCCCTGCCTGCCGACAGTGTTGTACTATGAAACCGGTCACATATTTATCTCTCTAATTACAATGAAATATTACAAATGCAGCCACAATCTGATGACATTTGACAATGAACAAGTACTGGATATACCTTCTCCTGACAGTTGTGCCTCTGGAAATATCAAGATCTATATCTTTTTTATGACTGGACATAATTTTCCATGTAGAGTCCTTCATTACTACTAAGGCTACCAGTGCGTTGAAATCACCACCTCCCACATCAAATCCATCCCCTCATTATGACCGGACGCAGTCATTTTCTTTGCACATGTTGCAACAGTGACCACAGTAACTTTACCCCCCACCCCTCCCCAACACAAGCTTTATAAGCCTGCCAATCACAGTGAAACTATCACACATCCCATACTATGTGTAATACTTCATCAATAACTGAATGCTGGTGGCACCAAACAATAGTGAGTGAAAACCCACAATGGATGCATAGCTTCTTTCTTTCTTTCTTTCTTTTTTTTTTTTTTTTTGAGAGGGGTACCAGTATGTCTTAGGAAGAGAGATGTAATCATCCTATAAGTAACCAGCTGTCAAAAACACAATCACAATGACTGTGTTATTGTCACCCTGCATAAAAAGCAGTCTTGGTTCTACAAGTATCACTAATGATATCCATGTTGAAAACTATTCATGCTCTATAAATCAAGCTATGGTATTGCTTCCGAATGAAGTTGTCTTCCACACAAATACCACAACATTGAATATAGACAGTGATCACAGGGTATGTATTAACAGATCAAAAGTGCGGGCGCACATCGCCAACAGTGGAAACTAGTAATAAAATCACCATTCACATCAAATTTAGAAAATGATTTGACTAAGGAACGTGGCAATAACCTGATATTTGCAACTCCCTCAAGCCACTGCTAGATATTTCCCATGCTAACAAACAGTATTTGTAACACATTCTATATCAATATCATGTAGACAGTGTAACAGAGGTTCTGTGATGTATGCACGGGGTTATAGGCGAGGGAGGATGTTGGTTGACTGAGAATGATCACCTACGGTAGAGTGTGTGCTACATGAGGAGTCACTTACAACATGCAATGTAAGATTGAAGTCATAAGAAATGTACAAAATCATATGACCAATACACCGGCTTCTCAGATCTATAATGTTACTTTCTGGTAAAAATGCTGTCTGCAATTTGGAATCAGGTCTGTCCATTCAGCCATATACTTGGGTTGGATCCTATGGATATATCTTTTAGTGATTGCATTCACTGGTGAATCACATTTGTGACACTCACATATCTCGAAATGAGTCACCTTTTTCAAACCTATCTGCTAAGGACCTCATACAGCAAAACTCTAACATTGTTTTGGACAGTCCCTCTGCATCTTTTAGATCTCCCTCAGGATCTGCCCCACCTTCCCTGCAGTGTTGTCCTTATGAGTGTCCCAATTTAAGTCAGAACTGAGTGGAAGTTGGAGAGTGCTATATCTGCCACCTTCTGCATCCCGTGGAGAAACAGGATGAGCTGAGTTAATACGAAAGGACTGTGTTTTGACCACTCAGTGGAAATGGGAACATGTAGTAGCTCTGCCAGCCATGTACAATGTGTAAGGTCAGCACCAAACGAAGCTTTCTCCTGCAACATGAGGTAGTGGGAAAGGCAGTACGAGCAGTTACAGTGGTGTTTCTTATCAGGGAAATTAGGAAGACTCCGCATCGTACAGAATGTGGGAGAAGGATGAGGATTTTGCTGCTGCATTGCAATGCATTTCCAAACTACACACAAGCACTACAGTCCAAAGGAGATCTACATCCCTCAGAGTGCATTCATGTCTGTCACCCAAACATTGTCTCTATCCTCGTTATTTTGTACCATCCAGCAGAGAAAAAGTGCGAACTATAAAAACTCCATTAACATCATCTGACAGAGAACTCGATAAGGCATTACTGAGTCCTTCTCCTCTGATATATTGAAAACAATTACCGTCTGCTTGCTAATGCCAACCAATGACACAGTAACATGCTTCCCAGTGTCTGTATCATCACTAAACCAGCCCTGCACTACTTTGCATGTACATATACTAGATTATGAATGTAGATAGATGACTGTGCAGTGTGTCCATTCATGAATAATTCTCAAACATTTATGCCAGAGTATACCAGATAGCATCATATACCAATGTAATTAGGTCATGTCCATATTTCTAGCACTTCGATCATAGTATATAATTTATGATTATGACTGCCCATCTTTCTCCATGTGGAAGGGAGTCATAGAGTACTCTCGCTTTCTTAGGATAAATTTTGAGATTGAATGATCTCCCTGCATTGTCTTCGACAAACCCTCCCTACAACACTGTCACCAGTTTAATTTGCAGCTGACCCAAAGTATTAGGGTACTATACCCACTACATTCCAAGTCTTGTGAAGGAACAGAGTGAGCTGAGTCTGTAACTGGTGTCCAGCGAAGACTGTTCCACACCAGTTTTACTCACAGCACTCATCCAAGTGCACAAGAGCTCTTGAGGAACGTGCTTGTCGAGCAGGTAAGCATCCCGTATCGGTATTTAGTAGATACGAGAGTGTTGTGGTGATAACAGATGCTTAAGAAGGAACATATTTATGCATGATGGAAGTTCAGATGGATGGAGTTCAAAACGTTTTACATGTATCAACTGTGCTATCAATTCTGAAGTAATGTCCTGGTGTTTGTTGTCCATATCAAGAAGATATCGGAAAGAGAGAAATGATCGTGGAACATAAACTCGTGCAGTCCTAAGGCTACATGGTTTTGCACTTAAACATGCTGTAATGCTAGAGTTGAGTGGTTTCCAACCTGTTAGTTGTGTGGAATGCAACACTGTTAATATTCCAATGTAAGGAATATATTTCCAGTGCATGGCACACATTCTCCCTACAAGTTTCTCTACAATAAATTAAGGCAACAAACTGTAATGTTATATAACAACTACCTTGCTCACCTGAGAAAACATGGATTCTTTGTAAGACAAATACTACATAGGTTTCCAGAGGTGTATGACGCCTGCTGTTTATGAAGATGAACCCTGATTACAGTTCAGAAATTATGATACGGTCACAACAGTGCTATTAAATGATCATCAACAGCCAAAAATGCCTACGAGAAAACAGACATCTTCAAATTAATAAACACCATGATCAATAGCCAGAGGAGATATAACAGTCTTATTGCAGTTTACCACCAACCCTCTTACACACAGAAGTCATGGCCCAATGTAAGGTTTTATTGCTTATGAGCAGGATAATATTGTCATTTTGCCTTCTTTTTCCACTATTAACGTGTGTATATGTAGGATCAGTCTACTCTCCTCCTCCAGAACATGCAGTTTTATTGATTTGCTTGGCACTCATTTCATGCTACTCTTTGATTTTATGTATTCTCAGTCAGTTTCCATAATTTTACCAGGTTTTCACAATTTTACATATTTCGTAGTATTTTCCTCTTTTTTATGTATTTTCATCAATATTTCGTGATTATACCAGGTTTTCCTCAAATTTTACCAATTTTATGTATTTTTCATATTTTTTTTCCACAGTTTCCCATATTTATATAGTCATATAACTGGCATACCCATGCTCTGTTTGATTTTCTACACCAACCTACTAATAGATCCTAATACTTGACCTCTCCCTGATGATCCACATGCAGTGCTTCATTATTAATCATTAAAAGACCTCTCCATGGGATCCAACACCAATATGTGGTTGAATGGAGAGACTTGATTCTAAATCCCAGACAGAATTTCTACCAGAAAGCGTAACACTATAGATCTGAGAAGCCGGTATGTTGGTCATACAATTTTGTACATTACTTGTGACTTCAATCTAGCATTGAATTTTTTAAAAGTGATTCCTCACATAGCACACTGTCTGCAGTGTGTGATCATTCTGAATCAACCATCATCCCCCTTCGCCTATAACCCACGCATGTATCACAGAACCTCTGTTACACTGTCTACATGATATTGATTATAGAATGTGTTACAGATACTCCTTGTTTGCATGGGAAATATCTAGCAGTGGCATGAAGGAGTTACAAATATCAGATTAACACCAAGTTCCTTACATGAATCACATTTTAAATTCGGTGAGAATGGTGACTTTATTACTAGCTTACACTGTTGGCAATGTTCACCTGCACTTTCCACCTGTTAATGCACACCCCATGATCACCATCTATATTCAGTGTTGCAGTATCTGTGTGGAAGACTACTTCATTGGGAAGCAATACCATAGCTCAATTTACAAGGCATGTATAGTTTTTAAAACTGATATCATTAGTGATGCTTATGTGTGCCTGTAGAACTAAGACTGCTTTTTATGCAGGGTGACAGTAACATGGTTGTTGCAAATCTTGTTGTTAACCACTAATCACTTATAAGCTGACTACGTCTCTCTTCCTAAGACACACTGGTACCACTCGTAAGAAAAACAAAAGAGGCTGTGCGTCCATCATGGATTTTTGCTCAGTATTGTTTGGTGCCACCAGCATTTAGTTATTAACGAAGTATTACACCTAGTATGTATGGGGTGTGTCATAGATTCACTGTGATTGGCAGGGTTATAAAGTTTGTGTTGGAGTGTAAAGCTACTGTGATCATTTTTGTGACATGTTCATAGAAAATTACTAAGTCCGGTCATAGGTGGGGAGATTGTGATTTCAATGCACTGATAGCCTTAAAGGGGATGAAGCATAAATATTTGGCTGATTTCCTAGGATGACACCATTTGGCATGCAGGGTGCATGTTGGAGATAGCCTATGGCTGGAACGAATAGGTATTTCCAGCTTAAGGTTCTCAGGAGAGGCAGGTACAAAGATAAGTTCCAGCCAGCAAGCTTCTCGGTTCTTGCCTGTAGCTGCGGGGGCAAGCTCCGGCGGCTGTGCTTTCTGGACAGCAGAACAGCGAACTGATACTCAGCATGTGTCGGGCTGTGTCAGCGACCAAGTGTTGTATATATCCTCCATGTAAAATTGAATGATCCATTATTGATCACTGACAAGTGTTGGCGCTCAATGTATTCATAACATATGCATTCCTACCACTCCAATTGTGTCTTTTTCCTTAAACTTTTCAGGTGGGGGTGGGGAGGAGAAGGGCTGGAAGGTTTAGCAGAGGGAGAGGGGTTAATTAATTGATCAGTTTAATTAATTAGTCAATCAAACTGATAGAGTAGGTTGCGCTATTCGAATAACTCAGGCCTGAAATTGTACATGTATATTGAGGGGGATGAGAGAGGATTGGATGTTTTCAGAGGGGTTGGGAGGAGGAGGGGAAAGGGTAGGGGAAGATTTCTCACGAGGACAGATTACCTCCAGGGTGTCACAAGCAGAACAATAGGTTAAGGACATGTCAATCAAAAGAGAAAATAGGTTTCTTCCTGAATGTATACTTGCCCCTGATGTAGGCAACCCATACTAACAAAATGTTCTGATACCCCCTTTACCCTACTACCGCCACTCTTATGCAGTAAATCTGAACAGATGTCGTCTTACAGATGTAGAAACACTTCCACCAACTTTCGTTTATGTTGCACAACTCCTTCTTGGAATTAGATTTTTTTCTGTCGGTGTGTAAACTGTATGTGTAGTGTCTGTTCTGTTGGGAATATCTGGCAGAACAAGCAATAGGCACATAACTATCATATTACCGATATAGGATGAACGGACTGCCGTGAAACAATTGATGAGTCACTGTGTTTTAAAAGGTATGTCCTTCATGCAATTGATAAACTACACTTTTCATATATTTCGTTGGTTTGAGTATTAGCTTTACTCGCACATATGGCCTAATCACCTACTTCATATGTGTTAAGGGTCAGTGTTATCGAGTGTGTTCTCTGTTTCGTCAGTCTGATCAGAATCATAAAGGTCTGGCCAGACAGAACATGGCCTGCCGGGGCAGTTCACGCTGCAGTTGATAGCCAGTGCATCCAGCAGCAAGGGTCACACACATGCAAGAGTGGCTGGCCATAGTGGCTGCTGTTGCTGCATCAGCTTACATACTGTGGAAGCGGCCGAAACATTCCCTGCATGTGTAAACATAGCTTACTTGTGTAGCGCAGTACAAAACAGCTGTCTTCCTCTGCTGCCATTACACAGCAGTCAAAGGCACCAGCAGATGCACAAGCTGCTCTGACCTAGGGTGAATCTGTATCCTCAGACGACTCCGCGTTTGCTAGTTGTTGCTGCGTCAAGACTGCATTGTGTGTGATGGGCATGACACAATAACAAGCATATCAGTCATGTGACTTGGCCATTGTAGCGCAACGACCAGGCAGTACCGGCAGGCCACCTTCTGCCTAGCCCAGACCTTAGTGAATACACATGCAGTAGCTTGTGACAAACATACACCTGGAAACATGCTGCCTGATCGTAACCAATACACTAATGATCCTTACCTGAAGAACAAACCTAGTAATGAACGAAATTCAATTGAAGTCAAAGAGCAATGGGTCGTTTCCACATAGTTGAAGAGCTATGTGCAATAAAGTTAGCTTTCATTTTCTGTGAATTAATGTAACCACGAAGCTAGTTACAGTTTCTGCATTAAAAATAAAAATTTAAATGTAAATCACATAAGGCATTGTTGGCTGGGAGATCCCACAGCGTAGTTTGTCGCCTGTCAGAAAGGGTATATATATAGACTCTTTCAGTGTGGATATGTGAGAGTTGTGTATTGCATGACCATTTGTAGAGTATAGGTGAGTGTAATGGCTGTGTTTGTAGAGTAGTGTTACATTTGTGTTGTATGCTATTATGATGATAAGAGAAGTGAGAGGGTGAAACTTGGTGCCGGCACATAGCCCCTAAACTCAAACACAACCAATGGGGCTGTCAAGCCTAAAGTTCTCATCTGATGGACAGACAACCATCAACAGTATCATATGCCCTCACTTCATGACACACTGTGGAGAAGATTTGGAATTTAATACAGGAAATTGGTGCAAAGACTTGTGACCAGGAACTTTGTGCCTTCACCTCCCCTCTCTTCTCCTTGCTGGCCAAATGCTAGTGGTGAAAATTCAAACTGATTTACCTCCGAGTCAGGTGCCACTGCCCAGGTGTACATTAGCAACCTTAGCTGTGGAGCCAGGTTGTTTCTGCAGTACTCTCATATGATGACACTTAGAGCTTTCTACACCTGATGGCCATCTCTGTTTACACCCCCAATCAACTGTTAAAAGATGATCTTTGACTGATAATTGCACTGACCCTACATGTAGTATTCAGTTTGTGGGTTCGAGACCAGATTAGCATATAGAACTTTTAGTATGGTCTTGTTTTACAACAATAAATTTGTGTGTTTGCAGAATCAACAAAACACACTCACAGAACTCCCTTTCACTCCATCTGCCTCCGATACCTTTGTAGAACCCTTGTGTGAATGTGTCAACTGTTGTGTGACATGGTTATCTTACTGCTCATGTTAAGCGGAGTAATAAAATGGGATAGTTGGGCTTTAAGCCATTTCCAGTGAGAAGCTTCTTCATCTTCTAATTACTGACTATTGCATATTTTGGTGGAGGGGAATAGATTAGGTCTGTGCAAATAATGAAAACTAGGCTGCTTTGAATTTTTATTTATTTATGCTAAAACAATACCAATTGGGGCTTCGGCTTCAGGCATAGTTTATGTCTATAACTTTGAGTATCAAGTTCTAACTTTGAAGAAACTAGCATCATAGTCAAAATCTGGAGGTATGTTGTGTATCATTCAGAGGTCCTGTCCTTTAACTTTTTAATGTTCAAATAATATTAGTAATGTGGGTGAAATTGATAGTAAAAAGTTGTAAAAAAAGGCTGAGTCAGGAAAAGTAGGCAACAGACACGGAAAATAATCAAGGATACTTACATTTACCCCCCCCCCTTTTTTTAGTTGACTATATGTAATGATTTGTGCCATGACCAAACCAGCTGATAAGTGAAGATGTTTTTAAGAGTCTGTATGCATATTCATCAGTATTCCAAAAATAAAGGAAAAATGCGTACATTATTAAATAAAAAATAAACAAAAAAGCAATGAAAATGAAACAGTGTCCCTAGGAAAACAGCCGTGGCAGAAATGATGATGTGTTACGTTCCTAAGTCTTGCCCTTGGGGTTTCTGTGGTGTTGTGGGATGTCTTATTTGTGGCCACAGCTGGTGATGTGTGGTATGCAAGACAATTGGTATGGTGTATTGCACCAGAGATCTAGAAGGAAACATTCATTGACAGACCCAGGTAAATTATAGTCAGCCCTGCTTTGATCTATCAGACAGGCTTAAAATTGTCATTATTTCAATATCACTGATAAATGTTCTTTGCAGTCTAATTGCATTCACAAAGATTCGACTATTGGCCTGGGTGACATTAAGCATTAATTGTCTACACACCACCACCAACTCATTAGTTGCTACTTCCACGGAACTAATGAGTGAGGTGGCACACTGGCGAGGCACTCGATTTGTATTTAAGAGGATGGTGATTCAAATTCATGTCCAGACCTACAGATTTAGGTTTTCTGTGATTTTCCTAAATCATTTGAGATGGATACTGAGAGCGTTCTTTCAAAAGGAAATGGTAAATCTAGTTGCCAAATACAACGTGCATTCTGTCTCTAATGACCCCATAATTGAGGGGATGTTAAAACCTAATTTTCCTTCTTCCTTCCACATAAGTCTTCACAAAAACAAAACAGTATAGCAGTGCAAAGCCATGTAGGTTGAGTCTTCTCAAGAGTTTGTGGCAAAGTGACCAGTGATAAAATTCTAACCATTTTTTTCTGAGCAAAACTGATTAACAACTTTTCAGTTTGGTTTGCATTTAAGTATCTCCTCAGAAAGAACTATGCACATTCTGGCAGAGCTACATAAGAAAGATTATTCTGTGACCGTGGCAAAACTTTTGTTTGTGTTGATCAAACAGTTCTACTTGCCAAACTAATATATAACAGCATTATTGACATCCCTTTCTTTATGGGTGGCATCTTACCTTCATTCACAAGAAGGAGAATGTCACATTGACAGATTGTGAAAACAACTTTGGGTCTGCTCTTGTTCCTTATCAAGGGATCAAACTCAACCTTGTTAGGCAAATCTCTGATGACATAAGAAAGATTATTCTGTGACCGTGGCAAAACTTTTGTTTGTGTTGATCAAACAGTTCTACTTGCCAAACTAATATATAACAGCATTATTGACATCCCTTTCTTTATGGGTGGCATCTTACCTTCATTCACAAGAAGGAGAATGTCACATTGACAGATTGTGAAAACAACTTTGGGTCTGCTCTTGTTCCTTATCAAGGGATCAAACTCAACCTTGTTAGGCAAATCTCTGATGACAGATGAAAATACCTACAACTGGTTTACAATAACCAGTTGAAATCTGAATCTCACAACTATCAAAACATTTTTTGTAAAAAAAAAAAAAAAAAAAAAAAAAAAAAAAAATTTGAGACCACTACACAGTTTGTAGTTGCCTCTTTAAGGGTATCAGTATGCTCAGTTAATAATATACATTTTTCTTAATTGTTTTTGTTACTAATAATTTAAATATGTTTCAGATGAAATGTGATTTGATCAGGCACAGTACAAGATACAAAAATAAGTTTTTATGCTAACTTCTCATACTTGTCTAGGATTTAGAGTGGATTTGCAGAAGCTGGTGCAAAAGTATTCAACAAGCTGCCACTAATATAAAGGAAGAAATTGGGAATCCTACCAGTTCAAAAGAAAATCAGCCATAGCTTCTGCAAATTATCTGATTATCTAGCATTGAAAATATGTGTGACCAGCATGGCATGACATCTACATCCACACAATTACTCTGCAATTTACAATTAAGTGTGTGGCAGAGGGTTCATCGAACCACCTTCAAGCCACTTCTGTGCTGTTCCAATCTTGAACAATGTGCAGGAAAAATGAATACTTAAATCTTTCTTTTAAAGCTCTGATTCCTCTTATTTTGTTATGACAATCATTTCTCCCTATGTAGGTGGGTGATAACAAAATATTTTCAGGCTCTGAGGAGAAAGTTACTGATTTTAATTTCACGAGAAGTTTCTGCTGCAGTGAAGCCTTTGCTTTAATGACTGCCACCCCAGTTTGTGTATGATATTAGTAGCACTCTCTCCCTTATTTCGTGATAATACAAAATAAGCTGCTCTTCTTTGAAATTTTTTGATGTCCTCTGTCAATCACATGTGATGTGGGTTCCACATTACACAGCAGTACTCCAGAAGATGGCGAACAAGCATAGTGTGAACAGTCTCCAAGTATTCTGCCAATAAATTGCAGTCTTTGTTTTGCTTTCCCCACAACATTATCTATGTGATCATTCTAATTTAAGTCATTCATAATTGTAATCCCTAAGTAATTAGTTGAGTTGACAGCCTTTAGATTTGTGTGATTTATTGTGAAACTGAAATTTAGGGGGTTCCTTTTAGTGCCCATGTGGTCGACTTCACACTTTTCATTATTTAGTGTCAATTGCCACCCTTTTCACCATACTGATATCTTGTCTAAATCATTTTGCAATCCATTTTGATCATCTGATGACTTTACATGACAGTAAATGACAGTAACATCTACAAACAGTCCAAGAGGCCTGCTCAGATTGTCTCCTAAATCATTTAAGTAGTTCCTTGGGGAGCACCAGGCATTACTCCTGTTTTACTCAATGACTTTCCATCAATTGTTATGAACTGTGACCTTCCAGATAGGAAATCACGAATCCAGTCAAACAGCTGATACGATTTTCCATAAGCATGCAATTTAATTAGAAGCAGTTTGTGACAAATGGTGTCAAAAACTTTCTGGAAACCTAAAAATATGAAATTAATTTGACATCCCCTGTCAACAGCACTCATTACTTTGTGAAAATAAAGAGCAATTTGTGTTTCACACAAATGATATTTTCTGAATCTGTATTGGCTATTTGTCAATAAATCATTTTCTTCAAAGTGATTGATAATGTTTGAGCACGATGTATGTCCCAAAATCCTACTGCAAATTGAAATTAGTGATATGGGCTTGTAATTCAGCAGATTATTCCTATTTTCTTTCTTGGGTATTAGTGTGACTCGCACAACTTTCCAGTCTTTGGGTATGGATCTTTCTGTGAGCACTATTTAACATAACTGGGGCAGTAGGAATACACATTTTATTTATTTCAGTGCAGTGGCTTTCCTGTTCTATTACTAGGTTACATCTAGCTGATGTGGACACAAATACTCTGAGGTGACAAAAGTCATGAGGTACCTCCCAACATTGTGTCGGACTTCCTTTTACCTCGCTTTGTGTGATTTGACATGACATGGACTCAAACAAGTCGTTAGAAGTTCCCTGTAGATTATTGAGCCATACTGGCTGTATAGCCATCCATAATTGCTTAAGTATTGCCAGTGCAGTATTTTGAGCACAAATTGACCTCTCAATAATGTAACATAAACGTTCGATTTATTGGCAGAACGTGTAGAAAATTTAACAGATCTACTAAAGAGACTGCCTACACTACATTTGTCCGTCCTCTTCTGGAGTACTGCTGCATGGTCTGGGATCCTTACCAGGTAGTATTAATGGAGTACATCAAGAAAGTTCAAAGGAGAGCAACATGTTTTGTATTATTGTGAAATAGGACAGAGAGTATTACTGATATGATACAGGATTTGGGGTGGAAATCAGTAAAACAAAGGTGTTTCTTGTTGCAACAGAATCTTCACGAAATTGCAATCACCAAGTTTCCCCTACGAATGCGAAAATATTTTGTTGATGCTGACCTGCATAGGGAGAAATGACCATCACAATAAAATAAAGGAAATCAGAGCTCACATGGAAAGATATAGGCGTTAGTTTTTCCATGCGCTGTTCAAGATTGGAATAATAGATAATTATTGTGAAGGTGGTTCAATGAACCATCTGCCAGGAAATTAAGTGTGATTTGCAGAGTATCCATGTACATTATGTGACTGAAAGTATCCAGTCATCTGGCTAGAAATGACGTACAAGTTCGTGGCGCCCTCCATCAGTAATGCTGCAATTCAATATGGTGTTGGTGTTGATGACAGCTCCCATTCTCGCAGGCATACATTCAGTCAGGTGATGGAAGGTTTCTTGGGGAATGGCAGCCCATTCTTCATGGAGTGCTATACTGAGGAAAAGTATTGATGTCTGCCGGTGGGGCTTGGCATGAAGCTGGCGTTCCAAAACATCCCAAAGATGTTCTATAGGATCCAGGTCAGGACTCTGTGTAGACCATTCCATTACAGTGATGTTATTGTCATGTAACCACACCGCCACAGGCCGTGCATTATGAACAGGTGCTCAATCGTGTTGAAAGATGCAATCGCCTTCCCCGAATTGCTCTTTAATCGTGGGAAGCAAGAAGGTGCTTAAAACATCAATGTAGGCCTGTGCTGTGATAGTGTCACACAAAACAACAAGGGGTGCAAGCCCCCTCCATGAAAAACATGACCACACCATAACACCACCGCCTCTGAATTTTACTGTTGGCACTACACATGCTGGCAGATGACATTCACCGGATATTCGCTGTACCCACAGCCTGCCATTGGATCGCCACATTGTGTACCGTGATTTGTCACTCCACACAACATTTTTCCACTGTTCAAACGGTCAGTCTTTATGATCCTTACACTAAGCGAAGCTTCTTTCGCCATTTACCGGCGTGACGTGTGGCTTATGAGCAGCTGCTCAATCATGAAATCAAAGTCTTCTCACCTGCTGTGTAACTGTCATAGTACTTGCAGTGGATCCTGATGCAGTTTAGAATTCCTGTGGGATGGTGGTCTGGATAGATGTTTGCCTATTACACATTACGACCCTCTTCAACTGTCGGCGGTCTCTGTCAGTCAAGAGACAAGATTGGTCTGTATGCTTTTGTGCTGTATGTGTCTCTTCACGTTTCCACTTCACTATCACATCAGAAACAGTGGACCTAGGGATGTGTAGGAGTGTGGAACTCTTGCGTACAGACGTATGACACAAGTGACACCTATCACCTGACCATGTTCGAAGTGAGTTCCACGGAGTGCCCCATTCTGCTCTCTCTCGATGTCTAATGACTACTGAGGTCACTGATATGGAGTACCTGGCATTAGGTGGCAGTGCAGTGCACCTAATATGAATAATGTACATTTTTAGGGGTGTCCGGATACTTTTGATCACATAGTGTAGATGTAGATGGGATTCATGTTGGGTGATGTGGCTGGCCAAACCATTCACTTGAATTGTCAAGAATGTTATTCAAACCAGTCATGAAAAACTGAGGACCAGTGACATGGCACATTGTCAACCATAAACATTCCATCATTGTTTAGGAACATGAAGTTAATGAATGCCTGGAAAGGTCTCCAGGTAGCCACACACAACTATTTCCAGACAGTGATCAGTTCAGTTGAATCAGAGGACCCAGTCCATTCCATATAAACACAGCCCACATTATTGTGGAGCCACTGTGAGCTCAAACTGTACTGTGTTGACAACTTATGTCTGTGGCTTCATGGGGTCTGCACCACATTTGAATCTTACCATTATCTCTTAACAACTGTAATCAGGACTCATCTAACCAGGCCATAGTTTTCCATCCATCTAGGGTCCAATCGATATGGTTACGAGATCAGGAAATGTGCTGCAGATGATGTTGTGCTGTTAGCAAAGACACTCACATTGGTCGTCTGCTGCCATAGCCCATTAATGCCAAATTTCACTGCAGTGCCCTAATGGATACATTCTATGTACATCCCACATTGATTTCTGCAGTTATTTCATGCAGCGTTGCTTCTCCGTTAGCACTGACAACTCTACACATATGCCGCTGCTGTCGGTCATTAAGTGAAGGCTGTGGTGAGAGCTAATGCATGAAATTTGGTATTCTCGGTACAGTCTTGACACTGTGGATTTCAGAACACAGAATTCCCTAATTATTTCCAAAATGGGATGTCCCAGTCACCTAGCACCAACTACCATTCTGTGTTCAAGGTCTGTGAATTCCAATTGTGCAGCTGTAATCATGTTGGAAACCTTTCCATGTGAATCACCTGAGTACAAATCACTGTTCCTCCATGCACTGTCCATTACATCTTGTGCACATGTTACTACCATCATCTGTATATGTGCGTATCGCTATCCCATGACTTTAGTCACCTCAGAGTTGTGTTAAGCAGTGTCATGATAATTTACTGTTAATATTGTTCATTGATTACATTTCTATCACTTGCCTGTGTTTTTGTGAATGTGTACCTTTAATCTTTCCACACCCCTCAGAGTTCTCCTTTTTGATGGAATCAATGAATGAGAGAAAATTTTGAACTTTCTACTCACTGTTCAGCACTGTGTTGCCAGACACTACAGTATATGAAGTTAAAAAATTATAATATAGGAAATAGCAGGAATATATGGTATTCAAAATATGGATTGATTCACAGAAAAGATTGCTCTCTCCTCTAATGGGAAAGTGAGTCATCAACAGATACCCCCTGCCTGCCCCACACTCACGGACACTGTCGAAGAATTCATGGATGACAATAACATAGTTCGAACAGGGAATTCGTATATTTTTCTGTAGACAGTGAAAACTGTAGTGACTATTACATGGCTGTACCACAGTAATGTGTGTACAATACTGATCAACGTCTGTATTACCATTATTAAAAATGTTTCTAGCCAAGAACCATGGACGTTGTCGTTGGCGGGGTGATTGTGTGCCTCAGTGATACATATAGCTGTACCGTAGGTGCGACCACAATGGAAGGGTATCTGTTGAGAGGCTAGACAAATTTGTGGTTCCTGAAGAGGGGCAGCAGCTTTTTCAATAGGTGCAGAGGCAGCAGTCAGGACGATTGACTGATCTGGCCTTGTAACATCAACCAAAATGGCCTTGCTGTGTTGGTACACATGGCTGAAAGCAAGGGGAAACCACAGCTGTAATTCTTCCTGAGGGCAAGCACCTCTGCTGTTTGATTAAATGATAGTGGCATCTCTTGGGTAAAATATTCTGAAGGTAAAATAGTTCTCTACTCGGATCTCCAAGCAGGGACTGGCCTGGAAGATGCCATTAGGAGAAACAAAAATGACGTGCTACACATTCGAGCATAGAAAGTTAGATTCCTTAATCAGGCAGGTACATTAGAAAATTTAAAAAGGGAAATCGATAGATTGAATTAGATGCAGTGGGAATTAGTGAAGTTCAGTGACAGGAGGAACAGGATTTCTGGTCAGGTGGATGCAGGGCTATAAATATAAAATAAATAGTGGTATGCAGGTGTACGTTTAATTATGAATAAGAATATAGAAATGCAGGTAAACTACAATGAACAGCATAAAAATGCATTATTGCACCCAAGACAGACACAAAGCACACGCTTACCGCAATAGTACAAGTTTATGTGCCAACTAGCTCTGAAGATGATGAAGACATTGAAAAAAATGTGTGATGAGTTAAAAGACATTATTCAAATAGTTAAGGGAGCCAAAAGTTTATTTGTGACAGGGGACTGGAATTTGATGGTAGGAAAAGGAAAAGAAGAAAAATTAGCAGGTGAATATAGACAGAGCATAATTTAGTCAATGCTAACACTTGTTTTAAGACTTATGAAAGAAGGTTGTATACATGGAACAGACCTGAAGACGCTGGAAGGTTTCACATTGATTATATAACAGTAAGACAGAGATTTTGGAACCAGATTTTAAATTGTAAGACATTTCCAGTAGCAGATGAAGAGTTTGACCACAATTTAAACTGAAAAAATTGCAAAAAGATAGGAAATTAAGGACATGGGACCTGATTAAGTTGAAAGAACAAGAGGTTGTTGAGAGTTTCAGAGGGAGCATTAGGCAATGGTCGACCAGAAAAGGGGAAAGGAATACAGTAGAAGACAAATGGATAGCTTTAAGAGATGAAATAGTGAAGACAGTAGAGAGCCAAATAGATAAAAAGACTAGACCTAGTAGAAATCCTTGGATAAGACGTGAGATATTGAATTTCACTGATGAAAGGAGAAAACATAACAATGCAGCAAATAAAGCAGGCAAAAAGGAATATAAACATCTAAAAAATGAGACTCACAGGAAGTGGGAAATAGCTAAGCAGGAATGGCTAGAGGACAAATGTAAGGATTTAGAAGCACATATCACTAGGGGAAAGATAGATACCACCTACAGCAAAATTAAAGAGGCCAGAAAAGAGAAGCAACTGTATGAATATGGAAAGGTGGAAGGAGTGTATAGAAGGTCTTTACAAGTGAGATGAACTTGAAGGCAATATTATAGAAACAGGAGAGGACATAGATGAAGATGAGATGGGATATATGATACTGCAAAAGGAATTTAACAATGAAAATATTCAGTTATTGACAATATAATGTAATGGATAGATAAAAAATCTGCTCACACACACACCGTTACAAACTTTTGGAACCAATTGCTCCTTTTTCTGGCAGAAGAATTGAAGGGTAAGGAAGAGAGACAAAGGAAAAGGACTAAAGAGGTTTAGACAAAGGGGTACCGTTCAGAAAAGTCACCCAGAACCCTGGTCAGGAGAGACACTGGACGGGATGACGAGGAGAGACTGATTGTTGGGGACTGCGCCCAACAAGATTTGAAAACCTGAGAGCTTAAAGGTAGAAGACAGGGTAGTACGCAAGACAGATTGCAACTAAAGCAATGTGTACATGTTAATAAGAGTGAAAAGGTAAGTGTATTGTACGTAACAGAGGTGGGAGAGGGGACAGTGAAAAATAGACAGGCCAGGAAATGACAGGTGTAGAAAACTAAAATGGAGTGAAAAAAAGTAGTAATTCCTATGAAGAAATGCTGAGAGAGAAGGAATTAATGTCACTTAAGGTCAGGTGTGGCGAGAACCAAGGACACGTAGCACTAGCACACCTGCGGAGTTCTGAGAAACTTGTGTCTGGAGCAAGAATCCAGATGGCGGGAGTGGTGAAACAGGCACCGAGGTCATGACTGCCATGTTGTAGAGCGTACTCTGAAACAAGATACTGTGTGTTGCCAGTATACACCCTCTACCTATGCTCATTCATCTTGACTGGTAATTGGGTGGTAATCATGCCAATGTAAAATACCGGACATTGTTTACGTAACACCCGATATATGACATGTGTCATTTCACAGGTAGCTCTCCCTTTGATAGTATGTGTTTGCCAGTTACAGGGCTGGAACAGGTGGTGGTAAGAGGATGCATAGGGCAAGTCTTGTAGTGGGAATGGTCATAGGGGTAGAAGCCATAGGGTAGGGAGATGGGTGTAGAAGGAGCATAGGGTTTGATAAGGATGATCTCACACAGAATAATCTCATTTCAGGGCATGATTTTAGGAACTCATGGCCTTGTTGAAGTAGCTGATTAATACATTAAGACCAGGATAATACTGTCTCACAAGTACTGTGCTATGAAGTTGTTTTTTTAGAGGGATCAGTAGTACCAGAACTGGATGTGATGGCCTGGGCAATCTGCTTTTGTACTAGATGGTTGGAGTAATTACGTCAACTGAAGGCTCAGGTGAGAATGATGGTGTATTACTGTAAAGAGTCTGCATCCACACAAATACGTTTGCCTTGAATGCTAAAGATGTATGGGAGGGAATGTTTGACAGGGAAAGGATGGCAGTTGTCAAAATGTAAGTACTGTTGTTTGTTAGTAGATTTAATGTTGACGGAAGTGTGTAGCTGGCCTTTGGCGAGGATGAGATCAACATCAAGGAAAGTGGCATGGGATTTAGAATAGGACAATGTGACATTTAATTAGGAGAAGGTATTTATTGATTCCAGGAATTTTAACAGGGCAGCCTTACCATGAGTCCATAGGCAAAGATATCATCAATGGCCCAAAACCAAACCAGGGGCTGAAGGCTTATGGATCCCAGGAAAGCCCCTCCAAGCGATCCATGTAAAGGTTGGCATAGTAAGGAGCCATCCATTCTGTCTGAGATTTTGCCCAGTGCACTTAGAATCACTTTTCGTCGCCCTCCAAATCTGCGCAAAATCCTTGTCAGACCCTATGCTCCTTCTGCACACATCTCCCTACCCTATGGCTCATACAACTGGGACTGCCCCGCTGCAAGACTTGCCCTATGCACCCCCCTATCACCATCTATTCCAGCCCCATAACTGTCAAAACATATACTATCAAGGGGACAACCAACTGTGAAACTACATGTCATTTTCCAGGTGTTATGTAAGCACTGATTGGCCTTTTACTTTGACATGACTCCCACCCAGTTTTAGTTTTCTACATTTGTTACTTCCTGACCTGTCTATTTTTTGCCATCCCCTCTCCCACCTCTGTTACATACAATACACTTAGCTTTTCACTCTTATTAACTTATGCACGGTGTTTTAGTAGTAATCTCAGTCTTCCTGCCTTCTCCCTTTAAGCTGTCAGATTTTCAAATCTCGTTGGGTGCAGTCCCCAACAATCAATCTTTCCTTCTCATCCCATCCAGTGTCTCAACAGACCCGGCATTCTGGGTGACCTTCCTGAACTGCACCCCTTTGTCTAAACCTCTCCAATCATTTTCCTTCACCCCTCCTCCACCCCCTTCAACTCTTCTGTTAGGAGAAGGAGCTACTGCCTCCAAAACTTGTAAACATTTAACCTTTTTGTGTGCGTGTTCTCCTGTCACCACTTGGTGAGTGGATTTTTTATCTATTAATTTGCAAAATGAATTTGATAGAGGACTGGAAGACCTAAATCAAAACAAGGGCCCAGGAGTAGACAACATTCCATCAGAACTACTGATAGTCCTGGGAGAGACAGCCATGACAAAGCTTTTCCATCTGTGTGCAAAACTTCAAGAAGAATGTAACAATTCCAAACAAGGCAGTTGCTAACAGCTGTGAAAATTACTGAACTATCACTTTAATAAGTCATGGTTGCAAAATACCAACTCAAATTCTTTACAGGAAATGGAAAAACTGGTAGAAGCCAACCTTAGGTAAGATCAGTTTAGATTCCGGAGAAATGTAGGAACACGTGGGCAATACTGACCCAACAACATATTTTAGAAGATAGGTTAAGAAAAGGCAAACCTATGTTTAAAGCTTAGAGAAAGCTTTCGACAGTGTTGACTGAAGCTCCCCCTTTGAAATTCTGAGGATAGCAAGGGTAAAATACAGTGAGCAAAAAGCAATTTACAACTTGTATAGAAGCCAGATGGCAGGGGGAGGGGAGGGGGGGGGGGAAGCAGTGGTTGAGAAGGGAGTGAGAGAGGGTTGTAGCCTATCCCAATTGTTATTCAATCTGTACATTGAGCAAGCAGTAAAGGAAGTTAAACAAACATTTGGAGAAGAAATTAAGGAGAAGAAATAGAAAGTTGGAGTTTTGGCGATGACACTGTAATTCTGTCAGTAACAACAAAGGACTTGGAGGAGCTGTTGAATGGAATGGACAGAATCTTTAAAGGAGAATATAAGATGAACATCAACAAAAGCAAAACAAGGATAATGGAATTTAGTCAAATTAAATCAGATGATGCTGAGCTGAATTACATTGGGAAGACGAGACACTTAAGCATAGTCAATGAGTACGGCTATGTGGGCAGCAAAATAATGGATGATGGTGGGAGTGCAGAGGATATAAAATGCATCCTGGCAATGGCAAGAAATGTGTTTCTGAAGGCGAGAAATTTGTTAATGCAGAATATTGATTCAATTGTTAGGGAGTCTTTTGTGAAAGCATTTGTCTGGTGCGTAGCTACGTATGGAAGTGAAATGTGACAATAAACAGTTTAGACAAGAAGAAAAAAATAAGCTTTGGGAATTTGGTGCTACAGAAAAATGTTTAAATTTAATGGGTAGATTAATAACTAATGAGGAGGTACTGAATAGAATTGGAGATACAAGAAATTTGTGGCACAACTTGACTAAAAGAAGGTACCAGTTGACAGGACACATTCTGAGACATTAGGGATCACCAGTTTAGTTTTGGAGGAAGTGTAGTAAAAATGCAGAGGGAGACCAAGAGACGAATACAGTAAGCAGATTCAGGATGGTGTAGGTTGCAGTAGTTTATTCAGACATGAAGAGGCTAGCATAGGATAGAGTAGCATGGAGAGTTGCATCAAACCAGTCTTCGGAATGAAGACCCAACAACAACTACCACTACTACTTTTTAAATATTGCCAAGTCTTGTATCTTATGAGATAAGTCATATTTCCCAGTGAACAGATGGCACAACTCAAATATATGTGATACAACGAAAGGAAAATTAAAGAAACTTGCCACTGCTTTTGCTCAGAACCATATGTTTCTTTTTAAAGGAAAAAAAAGGAAGACATACAATCAAAGGAAATATTCCTATAATTTTTTAGTACAATATGACTTACAAGACAATTTCCCAACTCACAGAAGAAGAGCATTTTGGCTCCCTCCTCAAACTAGGGAGCAACTGCACGTGGACCAGTAATTATAGAACAATTGCCTTAAAGCAGCTGTCTAGGAGACATCTGGAGCTGATGGTCAGCTGTCATCTGGTCTGGGTACTAATGACCAGCCAGCTCTGTAGCCATCATCAGTGTAGGCTTAGAGTCACCATGGACAACCTGACTATGAACACAGTACATAATAAGAATATTTTTTAAATAGAAAATGCATGTGACTCTCCTTGGAGATACAGTATTCTAGAAGAGTTTTTCATTGATTGGGCTTCCATTGTTATTTCCCCATCTTCATTTAACCCTTTGTATAACAATGCTTTCTTCATACCAATTTGTTACGTTTCTCTGTCTGGTTTGAGCAGGAGAATCGTGTTCCTCAAGAGAGTGTTTTATGTGTAACTCCCTTGAAAGTGTCATTAATAGCATAATGCCCTTGGTAAGGAGGCCTGTGCAATGCTCATTATCGTGTGGATAATTCTGAAAATGCTTGTGCCTCTCCAATCTTACAACAGCAAACTTACCAATTAAAACTCAGAATTATAAGATTGGAGTGGTGGCCTGAAATGTATGTTTTAAATATGCTATGGATAAAAGAGTAAGTGTTGATCTGAACTGTTATTGTCATACTTTTTATTTACATAGTCTACAAATGAGGGATACCATTTTAAGTTTTAAAGATCCATTTAAGTTTCAATCAGTCATGGTAAACATATCTAACAGACCTCAAAGCAAGGTCCCTGAAGACACTTACAGAATATTCTATGACAGATACATTGTTTGATCTCAAACCCAGCCCCTTCAGTGAGATTAGAGTGGCCAAAGCTTGTGGTCTGTGGCACTTTGTGTGGGACAAGTATCAATCCTAACCCAGGGTTGAAATAAATTGTGACATTGGAAGAGCAAAGTTATAACAGGCAGAGTTACAGATGTGCAGAATTTTTTCTTCTTTATGCACTGTTTTAAGTGAAGAGCATTGAAAAACATGTTCAGTGTAATATTTTGTGAGACCTTAGGCCTGAGACCTAGAATGTTAGGTGTATAAATTGCCACATGTACTTTGTTTATTTCACTCACTCAGTAATAAGTGGTGAGTTAGCAGTATTCTAGGCACATTGTTGAATGCAGAGTTTTCAGATGACAGTGTGATATGCAGGTTACATGATGATAACACATATAAGTTTTCGGTTCTGTAAAATGGATGGACTGTATATGCAGAGCTGAAGATGGTGTACATTTTAGTGTATTGCAAACTGATAAATGGACTACATTATGTTAGTCAGTTTTGTTGATTCATATACATATAGTGACTTGTATGGTCTACAAATATATCAACAATATGAGGAAGAAGACAGATTGCTACTCACCATTAAGATGACATGTTGAGTTGCAGACGGGCACAAAGAAAAGACGGTTACACATTTATCTTTCAGGCAAAGCCTTCTTCAGAAAAGGAGACATGCACACACATTTTTTCACACAAGCAAGCACACGCCAGGCACACATGACCGCCATCTCTGGCAGCTCAGACTGGCCAGACAAAAATATGTTGGCTATAGATGTTATTTTTATTTCCAGATTGTTTTGATCTTCATTCTCACCATAAAATTTCTCTGACACATCTATACATAGCTGCCAGTTCTACCTCTCAGTAAGAGACACAATATAAACTACTATAAATAGTTCAGATTTAAGGAGTTTTTTTTAATGACCATTTGGTTTACTTGGCTTTGATGCATCTAATTGTATAAATGTTGACAACAGTCACTGGATCACAATCACATCAGTTGAAAACGAAAGGGAAACTCAATTTTTAACTAAATATTTATTACTAATGGCATTAATCACTTAACATCTGACAATGAAGATATGTGAATTATTAAGATCTTCGGTTACAAAAATAAACTTTTTCCAGATATTTTAGTCCCTTTAACTAGTGCACAGAATTTTCTTTTAACATATTTAAAATCCTTTCATAGTTTCATGCAGTTCTCAACACATAAACACAGACACCTAACAAGTAAGATGTCGAAGGTATTTGTTGAATGAGTCAACTGTATGAAACTGAGAAACTCTCAGAAATAATAAAATAGTAGAAAGAAAATTGAGTGCATTTGAAGATAGGCCCCAGAAGACAAACATCATCACTATTTAGAAAATAATAATCCTTCTCTGAGACCTAGTCATGAATCTGTGATGAAGAAATTGTTTTAATTCTTTCCCCTATTTAGCTTTTATTTTAATTGCATAACTTCTTTGCCTGTGTTATCTCTCTGAAGGCTTTATTCTACTTTTCACATGTTAAGTTTTGTACACCGGAAGCAAACAGATGATTTAAAATTTAGTAGTAATGTGATAATATAGGCAGACAAATGAAAGTATATCACTGTAATTCTATTAGACACTGTCTGCTTGCTTGTGCTACTGGATATGTCATGTTAAGCATTTCATAAAGCAACTGTGTGCAGTGGTACATCTATGTACTGAAACAAATGGATGTTATTTTCTGTTTCAAAGCAAAATTGGGTGTGATTGTTGCAAATTATGGGCCAGGTAACTAATAGATTCATTATGAGAGTAGCAATACCTGTCTACAATTTCTCTAATTATTATTTCCATAAGGTAATTAACATAAAGCTGGTAACTGTCTATGTGAATGTCCACACAAAGAAATATGTTGCACAATGAAAAAGAATTTTAAGTGTGTGGATGAACCATGGTGGAAGTATCATCATGGTTGATCCACAATTACTTATTTATTCTTTTACGCACAGACGAAGCAGGAGAAGAGCTAAGTGTTTAATGATTGTTTTTAAGTTTTCTGTTGGCCCAGTACAAGTTAATCCTTGCTAATTTCAACTGCCCTGTTTGCTTGTCTATCTGTTGATCTTAATTTGTAGTCTTATTTGTTTGTCTACTTTGTTTTTTAAATCTTCTTTTATAATTTGTGGTTGTCTCACACCTTCCTTGATTTGTGTAATCAATTTATTGTTGTTATTACAGTTCCGTAATTTCTCCATTATTCTCTTGTTGATTCTGTTTCCTGGTGTCCTAACTAAATGTCCCAAGAATGAAATATGTTTCTTCTTGAATGAATGTACTCATTACTGGTTCCATGTTGTTGTGGACTGTATCGTTAGAACCAGTCTCCTGCATTTGCTTGGTATTTTTTGTTCTGGGCTCTCTTTAAAATTAACACTTAACACTGTTACTCATCACACTGCTAACAAGAAGTTAAAATCATCATCCATATTCAATCACATAATTATGAGATTGGTTATGTGACAATTTTACAGTGAATTTGTCAGGATTCATAGTTTCCAGATTTATATCTGAAAGCTTTGTAGCAGAATACTGAACTCCCTTAACACTTTAGACAAATGCTGCAAATTTTAGACAGAAGTTATGTCTGTGTTCTTGTTTCTGATTGTATAAATAGTAGTTCACTTGAGATTTATTGTTCTTATTTGTTATCAGGAGCAAGAAAACTGGCGTTCTATGGATCGGAGCATGGAATGTCAGATCCCTTAATCGGGCAGGTAGGTTAGAAAATTTAAAAAGGGAAATGGATAGGTTAAACTTAGATTCAGTGGGAATTAGTGAAGTTTGGTGGCAGGAGGAACAAGACTTCTGGTCAGGTGAATACAGGGTTATAAATATAAAATCAAATAGGGGTAATGCAGGAGTAGGTTTAATGATGAATAAGAAAATAGGAATATGGGTAAGCTACTACTAACAGCATAGTGAACGCATTATTGTGGCCAAGATAGATATGAAGCCCACGCCTACCACAGTAGTACAGTTTATATACCAACTAGCTCTGCAGATGATGAAGAGATTGGTGAAATGTATGATGAGATACAAGAAATTATTCAGATAGTGAAGGGAGACGAAAATTTAATAGTCATGGGTGACTGGAATTTGAAAGTAGGAAAAGGGAGGGAAGGAAACATAGTAGGTGAATATGGATTGGGGGGAAGAAATGAAAGAGGAAGCAGCCTGGTAGAATTTTGCACAGAGCATAACTTAATCATAGCTAACACTTGGTTCAAGAATCATGAAAGAAGGTTGTATACATGGAAGAAGCCTGGAGATACTAGAAGGTATCAGATAGATTATATATAATGGTGAGACAGATATTCAGGAACCAGGTTTTAAATTCTAAGACATTTCCAGGGGCTGATGTGGACTCTGACCACAATCTATTGGTTATGAACTACAGATTAAAGTCAACGAAACTGCAAAAAGGTGGGAATTTGAGGAGATGGAACCTGGATAAACTGAAAGAACCAGAGGTTGTAGAGAGCTTCAGGGAGAGCATTAGGAAACCACTGACAAGAATGGGGGAGAGAAATACAGTAGAAGAAGAATGGGTATCTTTTAGAGACGAAATAGTGAAGGTAGCAGAGGATCAAGTAGGTAAAAAGACAAGGACTCATAGAAATCCTTGGGTAACAGACAAGACATTGAATTTAATTGATGAAAGGAGAAAATATAAAAATGCAGAAAATGAAGCAGGCAAAAAGGAATACAAACGCTTCAAAAATGAGATCGACAGGAAGTGCAAAATGGCTAATCAGGGATGGCTAGAGAACAAATTTAAGGATGTAGACGCAAATATCACTAGGGGTAATATAGATACTGCCTACAGGAAAATTAAAGAGACCTTTGGAGAAAAAAGAACCACTTGCATGGATATCAAGAGCTCAGATGGAAACCCAGTTCTAAGCAAAGAAGGGAAAGCAGAAAGGTGGAAGGAGTATATAGAGGGTCTATACAAGGGCGATGTTCTTGAGGACAATATTATAGAAATGGAAGAGAATGTAGATGTAGATGAAATAGGAGATATGGTACTGCGTGAAGAGTTTGACGGAGCACTGAAAGACCTATTTCGAAACAAGGCCCCGGGAGTAGACAACAATCCATTAGAACTACTGACAGCCTTGGGAGAGCCAGGCCTAACAAAACTCTACCATCTGGTGAACAAGATGTATGAGACAAGTGAAATACCCTCAGACTTCAAGAAGAATATAATAATTCCAATCCCAAAGAAAGCAGGTGTTGACAGGTGTAAAAATTACCGAACTATCAGTTTAATAAGCCATGGTTGCAAAATACGAACACGTATTCTTTACAGACGAATGGAAAAACTGGTAGAAGCCGACCTCAGGGAAGATCAGTTTGGATTCTGTAGAAATGTTGGAACACGTAAGGCAATACTGACCCTATGACGTATCTTAGAAAATAGATTAAGGAAAGGCAAACCTCTGTTTCTAGCATGTGTACACTTAGAGAAAGCTTTTGACAATGTTGATTGGAATACTCTCTTTCAAATTCTGAAGGTGGCAGGGGTAAAATACAGGGAGCGAAAGGCTATTTACAATTTGTACAGGAACCAGATGGCAGTTATAAGAGTTGAGGGGCATGAAAGGGAAGCAGTGGTTGGGAAGGGAGTGAGATAGCATTGTAGCCTATCCCCGATGTTATTCAATCTATATATTGAGCAAGCAGTAAAGGAAACAAAAGAAAAATTTGGAGTTGGAACTAAAATCCATGGAGAAGAAATAAAAACTTTGAGGTTCGCTGATGACATTGTAATTCTGTCAGAGACAGCAAAGGACCCGGAAGGGCAGCTGAACAGAATGGACAGTGTCTTAAAAGGAGGATATAAGATGAACATCAACAAAAGCAAAATGAGGATAATGGAATGTAGTCGAATTAAATCGGGTGATGCTGCGGGAATTAAATTAGGAAATGAGACGCTTAAAGTAGTAAAGGAGTTTTGCTATTTGGGGAGCAAAATAACTGATGATGGTCGAAGTAGAGAGGATATAAAATGTAGACTGGCAATGGCAAGGAAAGCGTTTCTGAAGAAGAGAAATTTGTTAAAATCAAGTACAGATTTAAGTGTCAGGAAGTTGTTTCTGAAAGTATTTGTATGGAGTGTAGCCATGTATGGAAGTGAAACATGGACGATAAATAGTTTGGAGAAGAAGAGAATAGAAGCTTTCGAAATGAGGTGCTACAGAAGAATGCTGAAGATTAGATGGGTAGATCACATAACTAAGGAGGAGGTATTGAATAGAATTGGAGAGAAGAGAAATTTGTGGCACAACTTGACTAGAAGAAGGGGTCGGTTGGTAGCTTGTGTTCTGAGGGATCAAGGGATCACCAATTTAGTGTTGGAAGGCAGCGTGGAGGGTAAAAATCGTAGAGGGAGAACAAGAGATGAATACACTAAGCAGATTCAGAAGGATGTAGGTCGCAGTAGGTACTGGGAGATGAAGAAGCTTGCACAGGATAGAGTAGCATGGAGAGCTGCATCAAACCAGTCTCAGGACTGAAGACCACAACAACATTTGCTGTCAACACCAAAAATGAGAAGTTGATGTAAAAATTTGAAGATATTTAAAGGTACCTTATCTGAATTGCACAATATTCTGATTGCTCACTATTGAAGAACAATTTCGCTGCATCAACCCAGGAGGTAGCTGCATGGGACATCAGGGAGTGAAGGTGTGCAAAGTAAGTGAAGTTCTGCAAAATAAACAAATTTGTCTGCATTTCAACACAATAATAGATTCATCTACATAAAAACACATGCAGTATTGTGCTTCTTGATCAGTTTGTTAGTGTGCAAATTGCTTTGTAGTTCATTATCCATCTGGACACTAAGAAATGATACTCGTGTTTCATTTTAGGCAGGAGGGCCATTGCTTCAATAGGTCCCTGACATATCTCAATGACAATGGGTGACATGTGAGGCATTGCTCTTCTCTGCTGGAAAGGCTGCATTTAAGGGTAATGTACTAAAGAAGGGAATGGCAGAATGTATACTGGGCAGCAATATCACAAATCTGCGAACAGATACCTGGAGGGGTTTCACATAGGGATCTATTACTCTGGAAATTCTATTGTCTCATCATGTACATTACAGTATGGATTTTTCTTAGCTGAAGGCTAAGGGAAAAGTTGTATGGGAACAATATGTAAAATAAATACAAATGGAAATTTAACTCATGTTTTGAATATATAGTGACAACTGAAAATTTGTGACAGACAGGGACTTGACCTAGGATTTCATGCTTATGATAAGCAGTAGCCTTAACCCTCCGGCTATCTGAGCATGCCGCAAGGCCTAACACAAACCTTCATTGTTCATTTCTGAACACCATTACCAGAGGTTCTTCCATGGTGTATGTGGAAGTAAGTCAACTGTGGGAACACAGTTGGTGAAGGACTGTGGCTTGCCTTGCCACCATGGGTATAATGAATAGAATTAAATGTACTGGAATGGATCAGTGAGAATGAAATGACTTGAAATATCAATGCAAACTGTTACAAAATTCTGAACATCCAATGTGCTGATTAACTTACAAATGATTTCATTAGGAGAAAGCAGATTTTTATTTGTGGGACATCCACAACTGTTCTGCAATGTACACGGTAAACAAATCTGTCACTAAACACTACTACGCTTTTGGGGTCTTATCCCTAGAATCAGGTGTATCTGAAATCTAGAGTAAAACAGTAGCTGTAACCAACTCCTTTAAACAATTAAAAAAATAAAATTTAGAGACTAAAAAACAAAATGCAATGATTAAAAAATAGTTTACCTAGCAGTCATAAGATGCCATGTCCATGCCCAAACAACTAGCAGGCAAACATCAACCATAGATGGACAGTCATACTAACATCCAAAATTTGGGGCTGCAAAGAACCCCAAAGCTCAAGCATGGCCTGGGAAAATCCTCTTGTACCAAAATTGACACCAGGAATGCACACAGTCTACAAAAATAAAGCAACCACCAGACTTTAGGTGAAAGTAATATGCTGGACCAAAGTTAAATTAAGTAATGACCTTGTGCTGCAAAAGGCAAATCAACTTAAAAATGATATGGTGAACCACAAGAGAATGGCGGGGTTTAAGATTTATGAGTACTCCAAGGATGTATTTTTCATGTGACTTTTCGTGATTACACTCTTCACCAACTTCTGATTGTTGTGGCGACTACCTTTCTTAAAAATTATAAATCAGGTTAGGCATGAATTTGATTACATGTTATCCAATGTCCTCAGATCCGAGCACCTAAGTTCAGTAATCATTTTGCTCAGGTGAACCACTGCAGTAAGAGGCCTAAAATAACAATCTCATGGGAAATTTAAATTACGAGTATAAAAAAATCAGAAATGGTGCCCTAGAATCCACACCTGACTACCTTAAAAAATGTTCTGCTGCTAAGGGCATCACTAGCAATCCAAAGAATACATCTAAATAATAAGACAAAAAGTAAATACCTGTCTCAGCTTCACACAGCAAATTAAAAACTCCACACATCAGCTCATAAAAAATAAACTAATCTCACTCTCACGTCACTTCATTTTGTAAAAGAAATGGACAACTGAGAACAAAACAGAATATATTTTCTAGAATGAATTTTTCACTCTACAGCGGAGTGTGCGCTGATATGAAACTTCCTGGCAGATTAAAACTGTGTGCCGGACTGAGACTTGAACTCGGGTAGGGGACGAGGTACTGGCGGAATTAAAGCTGTGAGGACGGGGCGTGAGTCGTGCTTGGGTAGCTCAGTCGGTAGAGCACTTGCCCGCAAAAGGCAAAGGTCCCGAGTTCAAGTCTCGGTCCGGCACACAGTTTTAATCTGCCAGGAAGTTTCAGAATATATTTTCTTAACGTTACAGGCACTTCATCACTATCAAACTTCTTAAAAGTCTTTAAAAATATTAAAGATAACTGCAAATATAAAAAATTCGTCTAGAATGCATACAAGCAAAGGCTGACTATACAATTTCATTATCACTTATTTCTGCGATACAATGGTAGGCTGTGGATTCTGTGCCTTTTAGGTCATTGTTCCCTGCCTCACTGCTCTCATATCATTTTACCAGCTACTGCAATCCCCAGGGTCCAAAGCTGGGTGACAGCTCATATTCATACATGTGATCATTAAACAAATGTTTTTCCAAAATTATTAATAAGTTTTTTTCCCCCACTTGAGGTTCTTCTCCAATCTTTGTAGTGTAATGTATCATTTTGATAAAGTGATGTGTTAGCCAACATCTACCTAACTGATGAGCAATGATTGCAGTAGTTGAAACCATTTATTAGTTAAATTGTCTAGAGTTGAAAACCGGTTGGAAGTTTCATTACTGTTTGTGCACATAAACTGATGCAGACAGATGCCTTCAAGCAGGGATGGCAATTGCACCATTACCACAAGTTATGGTACCAGCTGTGCATTGAATTACTCTGTGCTTTGGTGTCCCGGCTTGAAGAAGAGGTGGGGCATTCTGTCAAGTAAAGAACATGCTGTGGCTGTGCTGCTGATGTCAAGATGGAAAGTTAACTGTCAAATATACTGAAAATCTGTTGTTTTATCTCAAGCTGCATTCATGCAGTTCAGAGGAAAATATTAGCTATTAATACACCATACTGTATGTTAATGTTTTCTCATGGTGCAAGTCAGTCACATTACATATCTTCCATATGTACTCATATCCTGCAATACATCTACTGGTCCATAAAACCAGAAATACGTTGTTTCAACAACAATGACATGTCAGACATATTTTGACATTTATATGTGTACTTATAATGGCTCCAAAGACCAAAATGAGGCAGTCAAATGGCAGAAATTTCTTTCAAAAATCTTGTAATTGATGTCACAAAATCTGGAAAAAATGGGAGAGGATGATTTTCAGTGTTACATCTGCATCAATTCAGACTATTGATAATTTTGTCAACAGTCCAAAGCATTTTTCAGAAAATGGTTGGGCAATATTAAACTTCAGTAATTTCACCAGTGTGTCTACATCACCACGTTTAATGAATTTGATTAAGTACACAGCACAGTATGCAGAACAATGCCCATGACCATTTCATACTCCATTCTAGTACTATCTATGAAAAACTAGTAATTGCTGTGACATGCCTGAATGGATTTATTTATTTTTATTAGGTGGACCTGTTGTAAGGAAAATGTTTGTTTTTATCATCCAGTAGATGCTTCACAGTCTTATGACACCTGCAGGGAATAGACAAGTAACTGCTCCGTTGTACAGTATTAAAAAATTATAAGAACTGTGTTACAAGAATTGTTATACAATATTTATTGCCAATAAATTAAAGTCCTGATTGATGGAAGTCGTCTATAAATTATCATACACTGCCTTGATTTTCTTTCTTCTGCTGGTCACTGGTGGAACAATTACACCTGCAACAGTTTAGCTGTTGGTATGGACTTCAAGTTAATCAAAAAATTAATGGCTTGAGATATTTTTGGTATGTTTAAATCCTTTAAATTCTTGTGTGCTCACTTTAGACTTTGTGCTACATCCTTTTATCATTGCTGTATCTGCTTATTCAACACTAGGCAGAAAGGGCTGTAAAAATCAGTTATACGCAGCTCTCCATACAGCAAAAAATAGTAAGTTCAACATTTTTTAAAAATTTTGACAGTGCATTCCTTTCGGTGTATTGTTTCTAGGCAAAAAATTTCAGGGTAGGTTTTGACTTGTTGGATTGGACCATTCCCTTTATAGATATGGAAGCAAATCGATAGTGTCGTCAAAAGATTCATCCTGGCGTATACCATAATCACAGCAAGGAAACCATTGAAACTTTAAAATTTGATCTTAGTGGCCAAATAGGGTACTTGAATGCCATTCTTGCCAAATATGAGTAATGTCTTAACCACTGTTCATCACACTTGGTGCAGTTATATTAAGTTTGTGCAAAAGTTCATAGCATTTTTTATTCGTATTTCATTGTTGCTACGTGAGTTTACGTATTGTAATTTTGTCATTTGGAGATGTGAGTAGAGTTGTGGGTGCTAGAAAATGGAGTGCCCAGTGTAGAAATCTGAACATTTCTGACATATTATTCTGCTTGAGCTCAATAGAGGAATGACAACAATAGAGGCACCCAGAAACAGTGCTGCACATGGGGATAAAGCCTTTGGGCAGAGCAAAGCAAGAAAGTTCATATTTTAAGGGGATCATTTGGACATTAGTGACTCCACTTTCATGAAGACCTTCAGGGTTTGAAGAAGATAATTTAAATGCCTTAATTCACAATGAGCTGTGTCAGTGTACTCAAGGACTGGCAAATGTGATGAACTGTGATCATTCTGCCATCAAGTGAGATTCGCATGAAATGGAGAACGTTTAAAAATTGGGTGTATGTATACCAACCACATGCTCATAGCCAAAAATCACAAAAATCAGGTGGTGGTCATATGTGCTGCTCTGCTTGTTCGTCACCAATTGGATTGTGAACAACACCAGCCATTCCTATCTCGTATTAATACTGGTGACGAGAAATTTTGTTTACAGTATATGCTAACGTAAGGAAAAGAAAGGAATGGTTGAACTCAAACAGGGAGCAACTCCCCATACAGAGACCAGAGTGCATCCACATAAGATAAGGTCACACATCTGGTGTAATGGCGATGGTATGGCGTACTAAAAATTGCTTCCGCAAGGTGTAACCCTCATTGCTGACATTTATTGTGAACAACTGGGATGTATTGCAGACCCAGTCCAAGAACAATGACCAGGGAGACTGCGTGAAATGATGGTACTCCACAATAAAGCACACTCATGTTCTGCTAGACTGACGAAAAGCACCACGTAGTAGTTAGGTTGGGGGGGAAGTCATTCCAGTCACCTTATACACTTGATCTTGTGCCCCTAGATTTTCATCTCTGCTCTCTATCTAACAACACTCTAGGAGCTTCCTTTCCAGATGAAAATGTTCTGTGAATGTGGCTCGACGAGTTCTTTGCCTCAAAAACACGTGATTTCTACAGTCACAGAATCGAAAAGTTTACCCCAGTGTTGGCAGACTTTTGTAAATAGTGAAGGAGAATATATTATAGTTGACTAAAGTCTGTGTTACGTGTATCTGTTGTGTTACAAACTTATGAAAAATGCTTCAGACTTAGTGCAGTAACTCAGTAAAACTCCCAGATTGACAATGTAAAGCAGAACTAAACCAATTATTACAATGAAAATGTTTTAGCCATCCTTAGAAATGAGCAATGTAAAATAGGCCTGAACAACCAAGGAAACTACTCAGTACTTTCAAAATCCCAGTCCCCAACTTAGAAATACTGAAAGCTATTGGGAACAAGGAGAAAAACACACTTTAGTGAACCAGTTGCAAGTAATTTGAACCATGTATATAGAAAGTAGTAATTCAAAGGATTTTGTTTATAACAGACTACTGTACTTGGCCTGTTTGAAGCATGTATCTATTTAACTTCTTGTGTTAATCATTTCTGGTCTGGTGAAGCACACTGATGTTTAAAGCAGTTATCAATCATTATGAATTTTTATTATTCTGTTTTCCACCAACATCACATTTTACTGTATTTCACTTCGCATTCTTCTATCAGTAGTAATCCTAGCTATCAGAAGTGTATGTTCCTTTTCAAGAGAGGAAAGAGAAGTTGGTAGGAGATGTAGGGTGGGTAAACGGGAAGGAGGAGGGGGGGGGGGAGATAGAATGTGAGACAATAGTGTAAATGCATTACGTAATTGGGTTATTTTGAAAGGAGCAATACTTTTACTGCACAATAAAATACTTTTTCTCATCCAAATGGGGGGGGGGGGGGAAATAGGAACCTTTTCTTTCGATCGCATCTCCATCTTGTATCGAAGTTGCAGAAAGACAGCTAAGTGAAGGGAAAAAGGTTTCCCCTCCATTTAATAACAACCATATTTGTACAAAGTCTAGGACTGAAATTACCCGAGTCAATCCATATAGTACGATCATGTCCTTAGATGGCGTGAGTAATGCATTCCTAGTAGCAAGAGGGGCTATGAGGCAATGTTGCACAGTTTCAGTGTTGTGACAGCCATCATTTCTCAGCACAAGTAGAAAATGGCACAACCAATACTGTATCACCAAATGAAACAGGCTCCCAGGTAGATGCCATTTTCCTTGACTTCCGGAAGGCACTCGATACAGTCCCGCACTGTCGCCTGATAAAGTAAGAGCCTACGGCATATCAGACCAGCTGTGGCCGGATTGAAGAGTTTTTAGCAAACAGAACACAACATGTTGTTCTCAATGGAGAGACGTCTACAGGCAAAGTAACCTCTGGCATGCCACAGGGGAGTGTTATGGGACCATTGCTTTTCACAATATATACAGGGTGTTACAAAAAGGTACGGCCAAACTTTCAGGAATTCCTCACACACAAATAAAGGAAAGATGTTATGTGGACATGTGTTCGGAAACGCTTAATTTCCATGTTAGAGCTCATTTTAGTTTCGTCAGTATGTACTGCACTTCCTCGATTCACCGCCAGTTGGCCCAATTGAAGGAAGGTAATGTTGACTTCGGTGCTTGTGTTGACATGCTACTCATTGCTCTACAGTACTAGCATCAAGCACATCAGTACGTAGCATCAACAGGTTAGTGTTCATCACGAACGTGGTTTTGCAGTCAGTGCAATGTTTACAAATGCGCAGTTGGCAGATGCCCATTTGATGTATGGATTAGCACGGGGCAATAGCCGTGGCGCGGTACGTTTGTATCGAGACAGATTTCCAGAACGAAGGTGTCCCGACAGGAAGACATTCGAAGCAATTGAATTGCGTCTTAAGGAGCACGGAACATTCCAGCCTATGACTCGCGACTGGGGACGACCTACAACGATGAGGACACCTGCAATGGACGAGGCAATTCTTTGTGCAGTTGACGATAACCCTAATGTCAGCGTCAGAGAAGTTGCTGCTGTACAAGGTAACGTTGACCACATCACTGTATCGAGAGTGCTGCGGGAGAACTGGTTGTTTCCGTACCATGTACAGCGTGTGCAGGCACTATCAGTAGCTGATTGGCCTCCACAGGTACACTTCTCCGAATGGTTCATCCAACAATGTGTCACTCATTTCAGTGCAAATGTTCTCTTCACGGATGAGGCTTCATTCCAACGTGATCAAATTGTAAATTTTCACAATCAACATGTGTGGGCTGACGAGAATCCGCACGCAATTGTGGAATCACATCATCAATACAGATGATCTGTGAACGTTTGGGCAGGCATTGTTGGTGATGTCTTGATTGGGCCCCATGTTTTTCCACCTACACTCAATGGAGCACGTTATCATGATTTCATACGGGATACTCTACCTGTGCTGCTAGGACATGTGCCTGTACAAGTACGACAACATGTGGTTCGTGCACGATGGAGCTCCTGCACATTTCAGTCGAAGTGTTCGTACGCTTCTCAACAACAGATTCGGTGACCGATGGATTGGTAGAGGCGGACCAATTCCATGGCCTCCACGCTCTCCTGACCTCAACCCTCTTGACTTTCATTTATGGGGGCATTTGAAAGCTCTTGTCTACGCAACCCCGGTACCAAATGTAGATACTCTTCGCGCTCGTATTGTGGACGGCTGTGATACAATATGCCATTCTCCAGGGCTGCATCACCGCATCAGGGATTCGATGCGACAGTGGGTGGATGCATGTATCCTCGCTAATGGAGGACATTTTGAACATTTCCCATAACAAAGTGTCTGAAGTCACGCTGGTACGTTCTGTTGATGTGTGTTTCCATTCCATGATTAATGTGATTTGAAGAGAAGTAATAAAATGTGCTGTAACATGGAAAGTAAGCGTTTCTGGACAGATATCCACATAACATATTTTCTTTCACACACACACACACACACACACACACACACACACACACATTATATATAAACAAAGATGATGTGACTTTCCATACGAAAGCGCTGGCATGTTGATAGACACAAACATACACACAAAATTCAAGCTTTCGCAACCAACGGTTGCTTCGTCAGGAAAGAGGGAAGGAGAGGGAAAGACGAAAGGATGTGGGTTTTAAGGGAGAGGGTAAGGAGTCATTCCTATCCTGGGAGCGGAAAGACTTACCTTAGGGGGGAAAAAAGGACGGGTATACACTCACAGTGTATGCGAGTGTATACCTGTCCTCTCTGTCTGTTGCATACCGCAGCCCAAACAGTAACTTTGGGAGAATACAGTGGTTTCACTTCACACAAATGGGGATTATCACAACCCTAAAACTGCTGGTTTTATTTATTAACGAACCATTCAGTTAGAAGTGTGCTTCATCTGAACCAGATTTAGCCTTTTCAAATTCTTCATTATCAATCATGGTTAGAATCTGGTTCGCAAAGTCAGCCCTCTGTCACAAAACTCTTACAGGTATGGCCTGTTTGATTTGGATTTTGAATGGAAACATGTAGACTGCCTCAGTATTTCTGCACCTTGTTGCCGTAACACTGAATTCTGAACTGTGGTATTGCAGTACCAGAGGTACAAGTTGTTTAATGGAATACACAATTTCCCACCTCTTCCTTCAGCATGCTATCCCCGTTTCAGCGGTGGAACCGATTGCTCCAAGCTGTGATGCGCTATAGGCATTACATATCGTTATCTGTTAGCAGCTTTTCAAGCACTTTCAAAATTTCTGTATAAAATTATTACAGCTTGCATTGTAGACACACCGTTCATTGCACAAAACACACACACGTGAAATATCACTGTGTGAATTATGTTCTAGATGCATTTTTGCAAGAACAATGATTACATTACAGACTATGTATGCTGTGGGATCTGTAACGACTAACTTTAGGGAAAATGAAACCATCTACAGAGATAAGGAAATGTGAGATGTGGAACCATGTTGGGTGAAGCTGATCAGTCCATGTATTGCTACTACAGGTACAGTCATTATAGGTGCTTATTTGAGAGAAAAAGCTTTAAAGACACTCAGTGGCTAAACAAAGAAAAAATGCAGTTAGCCAATACCTCATTGGCTGTGGACACTGAGTAAGATCACTGAAGGATATCTATTGCTTTTGCACAGTATACAAAAAAGACAGCAACCAAAAGCAAACTATCTAACTAAACTTAATCATTCAACTAAATTGCATGTATGCACTACGAAGTATATCATATCACGAACTATACTGTTGCATATAAAAAATGTACATAATTGCTGCATTTTATTTGCTTCAACTAGCCAAACTACTGATTAACTCAAGAAATCTTTTGATTCCAGTAAGTTTTTCTACAAAAATCTATGTTCATAAACTTTTGTTTAGAATCTTCTACGTTGTTTTATTATAGAGAATATTGATCTCTCAATGAACTCGCAATTCAGCCAATCATCTTGTGTGTGTGTGTGTGTGTGTGTGTGTGTGTGTTTATAAGGTTTCCAAATAATTTAAGGTTTCCAAATAATTTCAGTGCATTTGTTTAACAGTGTTTAGAAATCTCATTACTGGTTCAATAGTTTTACAAAAAATAAAAAAAATAAGTGCAGAACTTTACTTCAAATAACTTCTCAAATAAAGGCAGGAACTGTGTGGAGTTATCACATGGTATCAGGCAGTCAAATATTTTTTATAAATTTTATTGGTGTCATTTCTGACAAATACCTTCACATTTTAATTATATTAAAAAGTATACATTACACTGGACAGATTAAATCTGTAAGAAACATACGGATTTCTGGAAGAGAGAACTTGACAGTTCACAGATTGCCAATGAAGCCTTAAATTTGGTTTTATAATGGACACTGTACAATGTGTTATGAAATTCTTATAAAATACATTATTTACAGGCCAAACACTGTTGGTTAGGAATTTGGCAGACAATTACCCTTTAAACAAATTAATTTCTAAAATTTCTATCAATGCGCCACTACAAGTCTTACAGCGAATATTACAAAAGTAAGTACTCTTAGACACTGCTCGAGATTATAGAATAATTAGGCTCTCCATTCTTTTAGCATGAAGGCACAAAATCATGGTACATGGGATAATGTCTGGGGTAGGCCATTAAACAGGAACATCTTAATTTGAACTTCAATATTTGTGCTTTGACTAATCCTGTGTCGGAGTTCATCATTAATTTCTTCAAACACTTGTTTTAAAGACATGTTATAGTGAAGACGAAAAATTATAATGCAATGACAGGAAGACAGATGTTCTCAAGAATACATTATCCTTAGCAGAAAACGGCATCAGTGTCAAATGAAATCTGTACACTGTACAGTTACAGAAAAAAAAAACACACATTTCCTGGGTAAAAGAGGGGAACATGAATTAGACAACTAATTTTTGAGAAAGCACAGCATATATAAATCTGTCTGAAGTGCAAGTAGTAACTGAATATACAATACATTCCAATTGTATAACAATATAAAGAGCAAATAACTGCAAATAAAGAGTTAGAGACTCAATTGTTCATGTATTTGATTAATAGTAGACTACATGGATTTAAAATTCATGTGTTTCTGTTTTATCAAACAGCAATGGACTCAAATTTTAGTGATTCCATGTAATGAAACAAAAGTTCTTAAATACAGTTCACACAATGACACAAAACATGTGATGTTTTATACACACAGGAAAACAACTTAAATACTGTATATTAAAATTCTACAAATATAATGAACTTTATTGCTTTCCAGCAAAATAAAAATTTGTATTACTGAATAAAACACTGAGAAAAACTGAATATCAAATTGTAGGTGCCTTATTTGACTGTCAGTAAGACAATCCTTTCATATTCACAAAGTAAAAAAGCTTTGTGAAATAGCCAACTGATTAATTCACAGTACATGAACGAATTTATCAAATACACTACCGTGTCACTGTCTCAGAAATTCAATAGAACTAACAATTGCTGTAAATGTCCTCTACGTTAATGGCAAAATTACTTAACTTCAGCAAAATGGCATAGTGCATCTCGGGGTGTGTAGAAAATTCTTAAATGCACAGCCGTAAATGCATAGAAAAATAAAAATTAAGATGCATTTGACGGTTCACTTCATGTCCTGCAGCACTGGCTGCTACACCTTAATTTATTCGTTCTACTAAATAAATGCACTGATCAACTTCTGCTTCACTTTCCTATGCACTGCATCTGGTTTAATCTTCAAGGGATATTTCAGCAGGAATTGATGTTGTAAATGTAGGTGTTTCTAGCTCTTCATGTTTCTTCATTTTCATTGCCTGGAAAAAGTTTAAAACAATTAGGGTGTTCTCAGTCTACAAAAAATCCAAAATGTATGTGGCTGTATACACAGCCTCTTTACATTCAAAGTTCACATGTAATGTCTCTTCCCCACATTTTACTATAAATTTATAGACGAAAACTGACAAAAACACTAATACGACTTGCAACATGTTCATGAAGATAAAAGCTACTTTTTGCTGTTAATAGAAGTACAGTAATCACACCCAACAAATAAGAATCAGCTGAGGAAATTTTACACACTGTATTTCAGAAAATTATTAAGTGGTTCCCTGCAAATTGACTCACTAAATTGAGAACACACAGTTCTGTACAGTAAATGGCATACCACCACTGATAAATATAGACTTTCAACCGAATGCTGTTTCTAAGGCAACATATTCAAAAACTCTGGGTGTGTGCGCATTGATGAGAAACTGAATTGGAAGACACACATTGATGATCTTCTGAAACTGCTAGGTTCAGCTAGTTACACTATTAGGGTTATTGCAAATTTTGGTTATAAACTTATCAGTAAATTAGCCTACTATACCTAGCCTATTTTCATTCACTGCTTTCATATGGTGGCATATTTTGGAGTAATTCATCATCGAGGAAAGTATTCATTGCACAAAAACATGTAATCAAAATAATAGCTGGAGCCCGCCCAAGATCACCTTGCAGACATTTATTTAAGGAACTCTGGATATTCACAGCACCTTTGTAATACAGATATTCACTTATGAAATCTTTTCTTAATAACCCATCCCTAAATTCAAAAATAACAGCGAAGTGCAGAGATACAACACTAGAAGAAAAGATGATCTTCACTATTCTTGGTTAAATCTGACTTTGGCACATAAATGGGTTAATCATGCTGCCACAAAAATCTTTGATCATTTGCCAAATAGCATTGAAAGACTGACAGATGGCCAACCAACATTTAAAAACAAATTAAAATAAATTCTGAAAGACAACATTTACTCAACAGATGAATTTTTGGGTATGAGGTAACAACTGTAAAAAATATATATATATTGCTGTGAAGAAAACTTATGTTAAACTGGCACGTTCCAAATTATCATGAAATGTAATATTCATGATATAGGGAACAAGAACTTATGTAATTTAATTATTTGGAATCACATTAAAACCATGGAATGAGAACATACTTTTCTCCAATACTAAACAGAACAAGTGAAATATTCCTATCATTTAAACAAATCTAAAATTTTCCAATTAAAGATTTAGTTAAAAAACATTTTGCTTTTCAATAGCAATTTTCATACACATCACCGAAAACATTATTGCAATTAGAAGCAAATAGCACAAAATAAATCAAATTCAAATTTGGTAGCCTGCTGTAATTACATTTTCTTATCTTTACATGAGGTATACTGCATTGTTAATGGCATCAACTTAATATATGATAAACCTAATGTATACACAACTATCTCTATTTTCTCTGTATTACAGTAGAAGTTAAATGTTAATGGCAAAATATTCAATTTTCTAAAATGACCCTATATTTTTTTATAAGTGCAACAAACAAAATTCACTACAGTTACCAAAAAAGACCAATCCCAACGGACTGGGGCGTATCCGAGAATCAAGAAAACCAAGAGATAAAAGCAAGTAGAACAGAGACAAGTACAGGGTTGAAGGTGTGAAGGTGTGAGTTGCTCCACCCAAAAAGCAGCTGGAGGCCCCCGTAACATGTTATGTGGTTGGAGAGAGACCCTCTGCATCCAACTGGTGGTTCCACACCCTTCATTATCACAAGAAAACTAGCTACACAGATAAACTCTCAGGAAAGAGAACAATGACAAGTCTGTCAACCAATGACAGATATAAAAGAATAAGAATTTAAAAGGTGGAAAGGGCAGGAACCAAGTATGTGCAGCCATGGGGCCTTTGGGTCGGAGCATGCGGCTGACTAGGCTAATGTGCCCTGCGTCGATGGGAGAAGTAAAAAGTGCTTTCACAGATAAAGCATGAAACCAAACAGGCCATTTTAGCACCATCTGCTAGCACCAGAGACAGCTTGTTACCTACTTTAAGGTTTCACCATAAGGTGGATCCCCACGTTTAAGCGTGTGGCCATGGTTAAATCCAAGTGCGGCCAAAGAGAAGCTGACAGACGACATTAGATTCCCAGCGAGAAGCACAAGAAGATTGCCACATATTCGTGGTCTCCATTATGGTCCACAATTTATTTGGAGAAATCAGGGCACACCAATTCTCATTCCAAGCATTTAACAACTGTTTGCATAGAGTATAATGAAGATCCAGTTCTGGTACCCCCATCTCCAAAGTTGACATCCTTGCAATCAACTTTTACCACTTGTCATACGTTCATCCCCTGAGATCCCAACATGACTAAGCTCATAGGGACAGTGGTGGTTCAGTAGCTTCAGCATACAGACACTCAACCGGGCTGGTGTAAAAGGCACCTATGGACTAACGGATGCCACAACTGTAGATAATATTGAGATGGCATAAAAGGGATGGGCATGCAGATGCATAAACAAAGCACACATGTAGTCTACTTTTCAACGGACAAGGGATCCGGTTCGATTGGCACCCCAAGAAGTACCATTGAGGACACCGAGGACATTGAGGGACTGTGTACAGTGGGCTGCCAGGTAAGAGACATGGGAGGACCAAGACTTTTCTATCAAGCACGAGGCCCAGGAATTTCGTAGTGTCAATGAATGGAAGGGCAACAGGCCCAAGATGAAGAGATTGGGGAGAAACCATTTGCGCCACCAGAGATTCATACAGACAGTTTTGTCATTGGAAAAGTGAAAGCCATTGGCAATGCTCCAGGAGTGAAGATGGTCAAGACAGCGCTGAAGACACCGCTCAGTGAGAGAGGCCCGTGGAGAACTGCAATAGATAGCAAAATCATCGACAAATAGGAGCTGGAGACACCCGGCGGGAGACAGGCCATGATAGAGTTAATGGTGACAGCAAAGAGGATGACACTCAGGATGGAACCCTGAGGCACACCATTTTCCTGAATAAAGGTGTCTGACAGAGCAGAATCCACATGCACCTTGAAAACTCTGTCTTGTAAAAATGCCCAAAGAAAACAGGGCAGGCACCCATGGAAGCCCCACATGTAAAGAGTACAGAGATTACCAGTTCTCCAGCAGGTGTCATAGGCCTTCTCCAAATCTAACAACTCTGCCACAGTCTGGGATTTCCACAGAAAACCCTTCATGACATGGGTGGACAAAGTAACGAGATGGTCAACTGCAAAATGCTGCGCTCTAAATCCACACTGTGGATTCGTGAGTAAATGGCGAGATTCGAGCCACCACACCAGCCGGGCATGAATCATACTTTCCATCACCTTGCAAATGCAGCTGGTAAGAGAGATGGGGCGGTAGCTGGAATGGAGGGTTTTGTCCTTACCGGGCTTACCTGGACACCAGCGTCCAGGAAATGTGCCCTCAGTCCAGATGCGGTTGGATTTGAGCAATGGCCATAAACTGTGCAGCACTGCATCCGTCTGGCAGGGAGCCTAGTTCACTGCATCTTGCTTGTGTGTAGAAAAATCCAGTTTGTCCATTGACTGTACAGCAGTTAGTGTGTATGACGTCTGAGTCTTTAAATTCATCAAAAGTGTCTAGGAACGGATTGCAAAAAACTATACAGTTTATTGATTCTTTCTGTCCGAAGGAGAGGTTGTGCCAGACAAAGACAGAATACACACTGTGGAGGCACACGCGATTTCTCCCTGAAAAACTGTGGCCGTGACTTCAGAACTTGGCGTCTGTTGTGGGAGGTAGATTTCCCTGCTAGGAAAAACCACATGGCAGTTTGGCTGCTCAGTGGAGCATAGAATGTGTACTACACAGTTGAGCGAATTGTTGGTGCCTAACCTGTAGGGGAGGGACCCCTTGCCTCGGTAATTAGGCTGATCACTGGGGTGGCCCGAAAGGCCCATGTCTCAAGTCAGGCTCAATGGTGCATTGGGTCTAGCATCTGCTCAAGGCAATGCTCAGCCACACACCAGTTCTCATAATCAAGACATGGCAGTATCAAAGCTCTGTAGAACCAAGAAAGTGTAGAGCTGTCTGCACCCCAGCTGGTGTTACTGAGACTGCGAAGAGTTAAGGCTGACTTTCACATGCCTCCCTGCAGTCAACCTTCAGCAACATCCACAGTTAAGGAGAAATAGTAGATGCGAAAGTTGTTAGCATGCAGGGAGGGTGACACTCTAGATCCCACAGCTGCAGCTAGACCATTGATAGCCACTAGAAAAACACACATGCAATGTAGAGCTCAAGTGAGACCCCGTTCTCTTTTATGTGGGGAGGACCATGAAAAGCACCATATTGAATACTGAAGTACAGTATTACAATAAGTTATTGACAAAAACTGGACAATGGCCCAGGAGACTACACTTGTGGAGGGTAATGATTGGTTGGATTGGAGAAAGGGACCAAACTACACGGTCATCAGTCCCTCCAACGTAGGAATAACTAAAAGGAAGGAAGAAGGCGGAAGAAGAGAGGAGTGAAAAAGTGACTAAAGACAGGGGCATGAAGGAAGAAGTACAGGTAGACAAGATAGACACTCAAGATGAAACAGACCCCATAAAGGAGTGGGAAGGCGGAGGGCGGGGGTGAACCAACGAGCCCAGTCCAAGCCAGTCCAATCGGGGCGAATCGGGGAGCAAGACAGCCTGCCATCCTCTCCACCAACTGATAAGGTTGAAGATCCCTTCCTTAAAGCGATAAAAAAAACCATCACGAAGAAATCTTTAAACTAGATCAGCCGCTGAGGCATTGTTAGCTACCGCCAGGGGTAGCGAATCAGGAAAGCTAAAAGTCCGTCTCAGGGCAGCTAAGTCAGGGCAGTCCAGTAGGAGGTGAATCACAATCAACAGTTATCCACAATGACAGAGAGGGGGTCCCCACAACAGAGGAGATAACCGTGAGTCAGCCAAGTATGGCCAACGTCAAGCCGGCTTTACGAGAGGCCCGTAAGGAGGACCACCACATAATTGTAGAATCCTGTATCGCCCTGATCTTGTTCGGCGAAGAAAGAGTGCCATTCTACATTCCAAGGTCTATTTCCAGAATGCCAATAGCAAGAGATAGCTCGTTAGTAGCCAATTTAGCCAATCGATCAGCAAATTCATTGCGAGGGATCTCAACATGGCCTGGTGTTCATTTGAACACCACTGAGCATCTACGTTTATCAAGGAGAGAAAGGGAGTCCTGGATAGCTATGACCAACGGGTGGCGAGGGAAGCACTGGCTGACAGCTTGCAAACTGCTCAAGGAGTCCCTACAGGTAGTGAAGGACAGTCCTGAGCAGAAGCGGACATAGTCCTGTGCGTGCAAGATGGCTACCAATTCTGCAGTAAAAACACCAGTCATCTGGCAAGGAACGAAGTTCCGCGTGTCTCGCACAGGTGCAAGCAAACCAGTGTGACCAGCAACCATAGAGCCATCAGTATAAATCACTTCTGAACCATGGAATGAACTGAGGAGACAGTAGAATTGGTGTCTAAGGGCCTCTTGAGCGATAGCATCCTTTGAATTGATGGAGAGATCAAGACAGAGCTGTGGCCGAGAGATGCACCACGGAGGGGTGAGCGGAGAAAATAGGCAGTAAAGGGAAGTGCTGGAGCTCTGAAAAAGAGTGACTGAACATGGGCAGCCATGGTAAGCCCACGTCCTGGCCATCACCGCGGGAGGTCGATCTCCGTGTCTGGATAAAGGAGGCCATAATTAGGATGCTTTGGGGTGCAGCAAATGCGGAGTGCGTAAGATATCAGCTGTTGTTGGCGTAAAACTCGCAGCGGTGGAATCCCCGCCTCTGTGAGAAGGCTAATCACAGGGCTAGTCTGGAAGGCACCATTCGCAAGTCATACCCCTCAATGGTAATGCAGAACCATAGACAGGACTCCCGTAGTCTAAACAAGACTGGACCAGCACTTTGTACAGTCGCAGGAGAACAGAGCAGCCTTCAACCCAGGTGGTATTGCACAGATCTAAGAACATTGAGATGTAACCAGCACGCCTTCTTCAGCTGGCGAAGATGAGGGAGCCATGTCAACTGGGCATCAAAGACCAGACCCAAGAAGCGATGGGTGTCCACCACCTCTAGGGATTGGCCATCGAGGAACAGGTCCGGATGGGGATGGACTGTACGGCGACAGTAGACATGCACGACACACGACTATTCCACCAAAAACAAAGCTGTGGGAGAGAGCTTGTGCCTGTTAGATTACCCCCAGCAGACGGCATTCTGCAGTGCCCATGATGCAGGAAGCGACAGATACAAAAATTTTCAGCATACAAAGACGGGAGGACACTGTCGGCCCAGCAACCGCCGCCACCAGTCCATTAATAGCGACGAGAAAGATAGGGATGCTCAGCACAGAAATGGAAGGTAATGAGGATGTGGTGGTGTTTCTTGTCATAAGCTGACTGGATAGCTGACTCCATGCAGACCGAACTGTCAGCAGAAGAACGGCCTATGCGAAAACCTCTCTGGGGCAGAGAGCCAAACCCCGATACTCTCTGTACTAACATAGCTGTCGGCTCACCACGTGTTTGAGCAACTTATAGAGAACATCAGTGATGCTAACTGGGTGGTGGTGGTGGTGGTGGTGGTGGTAGTAGTGTTTACACACTTTCAGTACTGGGACTATCAAACTTTCTTGCCACCAACACAGGGACTTACCATCACTCCAGATACGGTTAAAAACCGTAAGGATGTGATGCTGGCAATCCAATGATAAGTGCTTGAGCATTTGGCTGTGAGTATGGTCTAGACCTGGAGCCATGTCTGGGCAAAGGTGGAGGCCACTGAAAAATGTCCACTAACTGAACAGGGTACAGTAAGGTTCCATATGCCATGTAGCAAAGGAAGTCACTACTCCCTGTTTGAGGACACAAAATAAAAGCTGTCAGTTCTCAGATGCAGAGGCTCAAGGATAATGAAAAGCAAAATGTCTAGCAACAGTGTCCATTCACTGATAAACCAGGTGCACCCTTCTCATGCTCATAGATGTGTTTAATCTTCATGCAAACGTGTGAAGGACATTTACTTGGTCAAATGATAGCAACATGTTGCTTCCAGCATTCTTGTTTTGTTTTATGGGGTACTCCACTGACAGATGTTGCTTATGGTGGAGGGGGTGGGGGCTGTACACTGATGTACTGTCTTCTGACGGGGAGGACTCAAGGAAGATGGGCTAGCTGGGTCAGTTTCAAATAGATGGAATGGCTGTAGTTCTGCTCTGGACAACTGATCAATGCCTTCATGTGGCAGGAAGTAAAGGGCGATGGCAGTGGTGAAACCATACCAGTCAGCTTAGGGGAGAGCCAATCTTTGTGTACAACCATATGGATGACATTAAGGGAAGCTCAAAACGATCAGAAATGATCACTGCCACACAGGTCATCATGGACCTCCAATGGATGGAGGGGAGAAGACAACTGCAAATGGAAAGGTCACTGGTCCATGGCCAAAGAAGACCTATCTGCCACCTCACCTCAAAGTGTGTGGGGAAACCAGTATTTTAGAGGCACCGAGCAAGTTTTCAACAGTTATACCACAGGCAGTTCCACCCCACAAAAGGTTGCAGTCATTTAAGTCACCCCAAAAGTAGGGAGGGTGGGGTGAGCTGAGCTGAGTAAACAGGGCAGACAATGTGTTCTGGGTGCACACATTACCCAATGCTCTTTCATAGTGTGATTCTTAAAGTAGCCCCAATAGCCATGGAGGGTAGGGGCCCGCATTGCTGAGGAACAAGTATCCTGGAGAGTGATTACAAAAATGATTTAGCTCAGCCAAGCAGTGGAAAAACATGCAATTCCACTGCAGGAACATTATGTTATCAGTATCCCATGATGGGACCAAGGAGGCAGGGCGTGCCTCATGGTCACCTGCTGTCCCTCTTCTTGATACACTGTCAATTCAGTTTTGTTCCAAACCAGTGTGTGTGTGTGTGTGTGTGTGTGTGTGTGTGTGTGTGTGTGTGGGTGTGTGGGTGGGTGGGGGGGGGGGGGCTGTTCACTGCCTCTGATCCAGCAGCAAACGTGGTGTCTGATAGCACAGGGGCCACCCCCTTTTTGGTAGCCTACTACTTGTCCTTATATTATTTAGACACCTATGAGGAATTGTCTGCTCCAGGTTCTAGGAAAGAAGAGGAACCCGAAGTCATACTGCCTGCAACCTGTGGCTCCTGCAGCCAATAGCCGACATCCAGTTGTAGGTTAGCAGAGTTCTGGGAAGCAATTGTCCCAAGGGGGCCCTTCTTGGTAAGGGATGTCTGAGGAGAACATCACTTCTGTGGCTAGGGGTTGGGGACTAACTTCCCAATAGGAAGTGAATCGATGCTCATAAAGGGGGCTTTGAGGGAACAGTAGGTTTGGTTTCATTTTGCTTTGCTTTAGGATGCAAAAACAACTGGGGTCATATGCGCCTAAGTCAAAACTATAGAACATGAAGACAGAGAGGAGTTAAAAAAACTAGTATCAGTCATTCTGAATTTACATAATGGAAGACAGCTAAAACAGGCACACAGAAAAAGGGCTAAGAAAGACACTATACAGAAATGGAGGTACAAAACTCAAAATTAAATAGCCTCTGAAACATTGCTTTGGCAGATAAAAAGTAAGATGCGATTGACAGCTTGCGCGTCATTTGTTAAAATGGCTGGTAACACACGGCAAACCCAAACAGGGACGTAAAAGGTTAAAAAGGAACATTCCATCAGCAATGTGGTGGACAGTTAAAAATTGGTGCAATGCATACATAGTGGTGGGGTAGCACCACTTATCAAATGACGATGGCTAAAAAGGCAGTGCCCGATAAGCAGGCAAGCTATAATCTCCTCCTAGTGCGAAGGCAGAGAGGAGGTCGTCCAAGCCTCTGGGAGAGGCTTACTAAGCCGGAGCTTATTCCTGTGAACGAAGGACCACTGGCGATGCCGAAGGGACACCACCACCTGACAGACGGCAACACACAGATTGGAGGGAATATAGGTACTTGTGGGCTGAGGTACAAGGACTGCAGCTTTGGCACCAGCCTTATTTCCTGGCAGACCAACATGACCAGGGACCCACAGAAACATCACACTGGCTCCAACAAGAGTGAGCAGTTGACAGTTTTCCTGGATCCAATGCACTAATGGAAGGGGCGGTGGACAACACACAGACTTTGAAGGGCACTGAGTAAGTCTGTGCAGAGGACACAATTGGAAAGGCTGTGTCGCCGGATTTAGTCTGTGGCCTGATACAACATGAAGAGCTCAGCCGTAAATACTGAGGAGTGTGCCAGAAGCCGATATCTAAAGACACGGGTGTCAATGACAAATATGCACCCAACCCCACAGTCAGTCAGAGCCATCAGCATATACAAGGTACTGTTGCGCAGTTCCATGTGAAGGTCGTGAAACTGAAGGCGATAGATCGAGGCTGGAGTAGTGCCCTTAGGAAGTGAATGAAGGCCAAGGTAACATGTGCCACTTCACAAAGCCAAGGTGGCGAAGGGTTCACACCCACTGGGAAAGGTGCAGGTAGTGTGACGTTAAGCCACCGTCCACGTGCCGAAAGCAGACTCCAGGAGGTAACAGAAGAGGGATGAGCCCCATATTGACAATCACAGGAAGCACCAGAGGAGGTGGCCTAGGATTGGTGGCCATGCATGGCAGACGAACGGCATGCATACCAGCCGAGGAGAAAGTCACGGTGGTAGTACAGGGGTAGTTCAGCAGCTTCAGCATACTGATTCTCAACCGGGTTGGTTTAAAGTTTCGAACGGACAAAGGACTGGTACAAATGGAGGAGGGTAGCTCAATTGGCAATCCAAGGAGTACCATTGAGGACACGTAGGGCACTGAGGAATCACATACAGCAGTCTTCCAGGTAAGATACATGGGAGGGCCAAGAGAATTTCCTATTGACCATGAGCCCCAGGAACTTCGTAGTTTCAACAAACGGAAGGGCAACTGGCCCAAGATGAAAAGTTAGTTGGTTTAAAATAATTCCACAAGGGTGGGAGTAAAATAGTGATGTACAAAACAGAGCTGGAAGAAAGGAGAAAACCACAAGAATGATAGATGGGCAACAAACACCAAAATGGACAAAGTAGGACAAGAAAACCAGACACGCAAGAAACATGTAGAAGAGATCAAAACAACGGAGTAGATTACCATGGCTGGCTGACCATGAGAACACATTAAAACCTCCACCCTAAAAGCACTGGAATGGAGGACACAGAGGGGAAAAAAGGACATGTGCTGAAACTTACACTGAATGATAAATTCCTCCCTCACAAATAAAATGTAAAACTAAAGCTGCTGTTGAGGCATTGTCGCCCAACACCGAAGGTAGGGTGCTGGGAAAGTTAAAAGTCTGCCGCAGAGCAACTAAAAGTGGGCAGTCCAGCAAGGGATGGACGACCGTCATTTGTAGCCACAATGACAGAGACGTGGGTCCTCACAACAGAGGAGGTAAACATGTGTTAGCCACGTATGTCCAACACTGAGCTGGCAGAGGCCAACTGATTCCCTGCGAGAGGACCACATGGAAGACTTCCACACATTCGTAGTCTCCTTAATGACACCCAGTTTATTGTGTGTACTGTTATGCCATTCCGTCTCCCAAAGATGAAGAACCCTGTGGCATAAGACACAATGCCGGTCAGTTCCTGAGGTGCCCATCTCCAAAAGTGGTTTCCATGTAGCCTGTCGGCAAGTTGATTGCCTGGGATTCCGATGTGACCTGAGGTCCACATGAACACCACTGAACGATGGAACAGTTCCAGGGCATAGATGGATTCTAGACTAGATGCTACAAAAGGATGGTGAGGGTAGCACTGGTCGATGGCTTGTAGGCTGCTAAGGAGTCAGTACACAGGAGAAATGACTTGCCAGGGCATGAACAGATGTGCTTGAGAGCAAAAGATACATGTGGCCATCAGCTATCAAGCTGTCTGTGTAAAGCACTTCATGGCCCCAGTACATGTTGAGAATTGAGAGGAAGTGATAGTTGAGAGCCGTAGGGTTAATGGAGTCCTTAGAGCCATGTGAAAGGTCCAGAAGAACCTGCAGCCTAGGTGTACAGCCTGGAGGTGATCGTGAATGGACCTCAAGGACAGGTGGTAACTGGGAGGACTCCAGTTCCGACAGAAGGGACCAGACATGAACCGCAATCTTAAGCCCTGACCCGTGCCGCTGATGCAGGAGATGAACCACTGTGGTTGGGAAAAGAAGACGGTAATTTGGATGTGCAGGAGATCTATGAATGTGTGCAACATCACTGGCGAGCAGTTGTGCATGCCTAACCTTCAATGGAGGGACTCCAGCCTTCACCAGAACACTGGCCACCGGACTCTTTCTAAAAGCTCCTGTCACTTGGCGAATCCAACAGTGGTGCAATGGATTGAGTAAACGCAATGCTGAGGGCGCCTCCAAACCATTAACCAGACTCCCAAGTCAAGGCGGGATAGAACAAAGGCTCTCTAGAGCTGCACCAGCATAGAGCGATCTGCACCCCAGTTGGTGTTGCTCGGCAGTGGAGAGCACTGAGGTGCTGCCAGCACTTCCACTTAAGCTGACGAAGGTGAGGAAGCCAAGTCAATCAGGCATCTAAAACCAGTCCTAAGAATCGACATGCCTCCACTACAGTGAGTGAATCATCATTAAGGTAAAGTTCTGGTTCTGGATGAATGGTGTGACACCGAAAAATTCATGATACACGACTGCGGCTGAAAACTGGTAGCCGTTGGCTAGAGTCCACTACTGAACCTTGTGAATGGCTCCCTGTTGGTGCTGCACAGCAACACCAGTACTGGAGGAGCAGTATGAAATGCAAGGCATTTGCATACAGTGAAGGTGAGACCAACAGCCCTACAGCCGCTGCTAGACTTACTAACCACTAGAGAGAGAGAGAGAGAGAGAGAGAGAGAGAGAGAGAGAGAGAGCTGAATGCCATTCTCCTGAATATGGGGAAATTATGGGAGGCACTGACATGGACACGAGAAGTATGGAGCGACAAGAAGTTTTGGATAAAAATCAGGAGCGGGCCCTACAATGTGGCAAGGATATGACGTCGTCAGACCGTGTCGTATGCTTCACATAAGTCAAGAAAGACGGCAACAAGATGCTGGCGTCCGGAAAAGGTTGTTTGGATGGCAGACTCAAGAGAGACAAAATTATCACTGGTAGAGTGACCCTGGCGGAAACCACCCTGACATGGTGCCAGTAGGTCACGTGACTCCAGGAACAAACCCCACCGCTGACACACCCCATGTTCTAGCAGTTTACAAAAAAAGTTGGTGAGGATGATGGGCCAGTAGCTATCTACATTGAGTGGGTTTTGACCAGGTTTGAGAACTGGAACAATGGTGCTCTCCTGCCACTGTGATGGAAAAATGTCATCGCAGCAGATCCGGTTGAAGATGAGATGTTGCTTGTAGTCAGACGACATGTTTAATCATCTGACTGTGAATCCGATTCGGCTCAGGAGCTGTGTCGAGGCTATGTGCAAGGGCGTTGAGCTCCCACTCCGTAAATGGGGCGTTATAGGGTTCACTGCGGCGTGTTGTCAACGAGAGGACTTTCCTTTCCATCTGCTGTTTGAGGATGCGAAAGGGTCGGGCAAAAAGCTCGGGCAATCACATTTGCATCGGTAGATAATATGCCTTTGATTTTAATGCCAGGGAGTCCTGTTGGGGTCTGATACACAAAAAAAGACGTCTGATCTTCGTCCAGACTTGGGAAGGTGATGTACGGCACCCAATGGTCGACACATACCTCTCATAAAACTGTTTCCATAGTTTTATAAGCTGGTGAACGCAGGCACGGAGCAGCTTAAAGGCTATTAGGTGCTCTAGGGAAGGGTGCCATTTTTAACGCGACTTCCAGTGACCACCAAAGGAGTGTCTTTTACCAGGGGCACCCTAAAGAATGAGGAATCTCATTTTCCGCCGCAGAAAATGATTATTGTAGTGACCTGCTCAACGACAACATCAATCGCGTCATGTGGGGGAGATCCAGCAGTGACAGCAGAGGTGAAGGCTTCCCAATCTGCCTTGTTTAAAGCCCATCTGGCTAGTGAAAGGAATATGGGGAAGTGGTCACTAACACACGGGTCATCATGTGCTTTCCAGTGCGTAGATGGGAGAAGAGATCAATGGCCGAATATATGCCATGTGGCACACTGAAATGTGTGGGGGCACCTGTATTTAAGAGGCAGAGGCCAAGTTTAGACAGTAAATTTTCGACCCCCTATCTCTGCCAGTACGCATGGCGCCACTGCACAGGGGGTTATGTGCGGTAAAATCTCCCAGAAATAGGAAAGATTTAGGGAGCTGATCAATCAGTGAAGCCATTATGTTAAGGGGTACTACACCATTTGGGGTTTTATTTCTTAGCATTGAAGTTAGACCTTGACCGCTTAGAGACTGCTGGTGTTTGACCACAAACAAGAGATGACGTACTTTGCTTCATGGTGTGTCATCTGCCCTGATGTCACCCACTCCAACCAGAGTCCTCCCACAGGTGCTACACAGCCACCAGGTGAAACGCAGCCACAGCAAATGCCACCTGGCAGGATGACAATTGCCAGGAGTCCCGATGCCCCATGGTGACGGGCATCTACTCTTTGGCAAATGTAGGGAGTTAACGGCGCAGGCATCAGGAGAGCGATCCCTGTGTGGTCAGGGGGCTACATCCAACAGGGTACACGGTGGTGCCACACAATGAACTTCCTACCATGCTGGATGTCAGGTGCAAATTAGCAAAGAAGTCCATTATCGTCATCAGTGCAGAAAGCAATACTGCCAGTGGATGGAGGAAACGCACCCAGGAGGGTGACCTTGCCCGACAGCTGGAGAATGAGCAGAAGTGTAGATCCACATCGGCGACAGGTGCGAGAGGTCTCAGCGCATAATGGTCACTATGCACTATGTAAGGCACCCTTCTCCAAACTTCCCCAATTGACTCTCACTTCAGGAAAATTTAGAAGGACGGATGTCAAAACCTACAGGGGACCACCACAAAGGCCGAAATGTGAGAGACTCCTTTTAGTCATCTCTTACAACGAGCAGGAATACCTCGGGCCTATTCTAACCCCTGTACCCGCAGGGGAACAAGATGGTGGGAGAAACCACTTGCGTCGTCAGAAATTCGTACAGACGGTTTTGTCAGTGGAAAACCTAAAGCCATTGTTGATGCTACAGGAGCAAAGATGAGCAAGACATCACTGAAGATGCCGCTCAGCGATACAGGTCCATGGAGAACTGCAATAGATGGCAAAATCGTAAACAAAAAAGGAGTTGGAGATGCTCGGTGGGAACAGCCACAATACGGTTAATGGTGATAAAGAGGATGACACTCAGGACGGAACCCTGAGGCACACTGTTTTCCTGGGTAAAGGTGTCTGAAAAGGCAGAACCCACACGCACCTTGGAAACTCGATCTTACAAAAATGCCTGAAGGAAACAGGGCATGTGGCCACGGAAGCCCACAGGTAACTAGTATGGAGGATACCTGTTCTCCAGCAGGTGTCCTAGGCCTTATCCATATTGATCAACACGGCCACAGTGAGTGGACAAAGTAAACAGATTGTCAACTGCAGAGCGCCGTGCTCTAAATCCACACTGTGCATTCGTCAGTAAATTGGGAGACTCTAGCCACCATACCAGCTGGGCATGAATCATATGTTCCATCAACTAGCAAACTCACCTGGTAAGAGATGGGGCAAGTAGCTAGAAGGAAGATTTGTCCTTACTGGGCTTAGGTATGATTATGACAGACGCTTGATGCCAGCATCTGGGAAATGTGCCCTCTGCCCAGATGCTGTTGTACGTGTTAAGCAGAAAGTGTCTGCTCGCACACCTGAATGTGGAATGGTGTCCAGCCCTGGAGTGGAGGATCGGAATGAACTGAGAGCACAATCTAGCTCCCTTGTAGTAAAGGCAGCATTGTAGCACTGACTATTCGGAGATGAGAAGGTTATCACATTGGCCTCCTCCACTCTTTTCCGATCGAGGAAGGCAGGGTGATAGTGGGAGGAGCTCGAAACTTATGCAAAATGGCAGCCCAATGTGTTGGAGATAGCAACAGAGTCCACAATAACAGTCTGCAACTGTGAGGCCAGAAATGGGGGAATGGATCTGATTCCCAGGAATCCGTCTGAGGTTGGCCCACATGACAGAGGAAGTGGTGGAACTGTTACAATTACTAGTGAAGGAAATCCAGCTAACTCATTAGCTATCCTGAAGAACGCGATGACACTTTGCATGCATCACTTTATAATGAATGCATTTTGCCGCTGTAGGATGACTGTTAAAAATGCGGCGAGCACATCTCCATGTGCAAATTGCATTGTGGCATGCCTCAGTCCACCACCAAGTGACTGGGACACAATGTGGTAAAGACGTGTGAGGAATGGAACATTCTGCAGCAGTAAGGTTAACGTTGGTGAAATAGTCCATCTAGTCATCACAACTGGAGAAATCTTGTTCTCCGAAGGTCGCCAGGGAGGAGTAAAGCTGCCAGTCAGCCTTAGTAAGCTGCCATTTGGGCATGCATGCAGATGGGGTAGGAATCAGACGGAGAGCACACGGGAAATTATCGCTCGAGTAGGTATCAGAAAGAACGGACTACTCAACACAATGGACAAGCTGAGCAATGCAAAAGGATAGGTCCAAATGGGAATAGGTGTGTGTGAGAGGAGTGACATTGGATTTAGATTATTCACCGCCTACACTGGAAAAAAATAAAGAAACGTAGTAAAGCTGAAAAAGAACAAAAGCCCAAGAGAAGATTATGAGAATTCAACAACTAATCTAGAGGACATCGATTGTTGATGGAATCCCAGAGAATTGGGAAACAGCAGTTATTTCCCCTATAAACAAGAATGGTGACAAAATGGACAGCACAACTACGAAGATATTGTCCTCTTTAATATCTGCTGCAAGATTTTATCCAGTTGTATCCTGAATAGAATTAAGCCATTTGCAGAAGAAGTGGTGAATATCAGGACAGTTTTAGAAAGGACTGTTCAACTCTTGACAACATGTATGTACATCAGCAGCTCACTGAGAAGATATGGGAATATGCCAAATACCTTCATATGCACTTAATAGATTTTAAGACCGTGTATGAGTGCATCCACTGAGGGAGCTAAATGAATTGTCAGAACGACTTTGGAATACCCAAGAAACTCCTCAGCCTAGTTCAAGTTTGCATTACCAATTCCAAAGGTGAAGTGAAGCTTGTGAAATCAGGGAGCTTCAACATAAACAATGGGTTGATGCAAGGAGATGGTGTGTCACCAGTATTGTTCAGACTGAACCCTGGAGAGATAATGAGGAAAGCTTTCCACAAGAATTTCAAAGTGATTGAGGTAGAGGGTAAGAAAATCACACATCTTGCATTTGTCGATGACATCGCCATTGTACAGAACAATGGAAGAACCAATGGGGATAAGCAACAGTGTGGCGGCAGCAATGAGCAACCTCAGTCTCCTTATGAGTGAATGAAACACCCAAGTATCTGGTGGTGAGCAGGACTCATTCCTATCACTGACTTCCACTTCAGCCTATGGTAGTCTGAACCTGATGCTACATGAAGTTTATAATTTTTAATATCTGTCGTATGATCTTTATAGAAGATGCTTTATCTGAGGCAGAACTGAAAGAGAATCCAAGCCACGAACTGATAATACTTCAGTCTGAGTCACCTTTTTAAGTTGGGCAGTCTCAAGACTCCAGCTGTACACAACACTTAACCAATTGGGTTATATGGTGTGCCGGAAAAGACTAGTCTTCTTTTTGAGCAGAAAGTCTTCAAGGAAGATATATGGTCCGGTACAAGATAAGATCACCATGGGATGTAGGATCCAGCATAATTGTGAGCTGTATGGGGACTATAGCAGATGTAACATTTTAGGCCTCATGAGAACTGAACTGTTTGTATGGGCATAGCATGTCACACTGACAAACACTGATGGTCTTTGAAATCAGGGATTTTACTCCCTGTGGAAGAAGGCCAATAGGCAGACCCAAGAAAAGGTGGAGAGATGGAATCCATAAGAACATTCTGCAAATTGGCATTGCGGGCGATTGGTGAAGCAAAACAGGAAACAGAATCCAGTGGAAGAGGAGCATTGTAGTTACATGGGTCTGATCACATAAAAAATGCAAGTAAACAAACAAATCAATTTTGTCATATATGAGACAAGTGAATCTCAAACTTCAAGAAGCGAGTACGAATTCTAATTTCAAAGAGGGCAGGTGCTCACAGATTTATCTATTACTGAACCATTGGTTGATAAGTCATGATTGAAAATTACTAAAATTATTTACAGAAAGCTGTGAGGATTTCTAGAAGCTGTCTCAGGGGAAGATCAATTTGGGTTCTGGAGAAAGGTGTGAGCATGTCCCCATGATAATCTGCAAAGGACATGGAAATTCAGTTTTTCCAGAATGGTTAATATCTTGGAAAGAGGTTATAGGATAAATATTAACAGAAGTAAAACAATATGTAACTGGATGGATTATTTCTATCAGTAAAGTAAAACAAGAGTAGTGTAAATTTATTACATCAGGCACTGTTGAAGGAATCATATTAGGAAATTGACACTAGATGAGTTTTGTTCTTTGGAGAGCAAACTGACAACACGACCAGAAGAAGAAATAAAATGGTGGCTTCCAATAGCAAGAAAAGCATTTCTGAAAAAGAAAATTATGCTAACTTCCAATATAAATTTAAGTTTACCATCACCACTGCCACCAGATTTAAGAAAAAGGTATGTACTAAAAAGTACTTACTCCAGGCTTATTGGTTTCCACTTTATGCTGCTTGTAGTAATTTATAATGTCTTGGTCAGCTGGGCAGCTCTGTGTAAATGCATCCAACTGATACATATGGTACATATAGCGCCACAGTGCTGTCAATTCCATTGGAATTTCAAAATCTGTAAAGTATTTCCCTGCAACAAAAATGTTAGTTTATAGCTTCACTTTTGACTGTTTGCTGTCCTGAGAGACAATTGGAACACACACAGTAATAACAAGGTATTAAGGTAATAACAAGGTATTAAGTTTATCTGCTTATAAAGTAATCATCTATATTGTTCTCCCACTTCAAGCAGATATAGTACAATTTTTTCCTGAATACAATGAACCCTCAAGCTTTCAGCAGACACCATTTTGTATAATCAATAACATGCACATAAAAAATAATTAAGGCGATTTCCTGAAAACTTAAATTCTCTATATGAAATATACGAGGGCTTATCATGAATTGACCTCTAATTGGCTATTTAAAGTGAATGAATGCTTGTAGCTTCATAGCATTTGCTTGGTTAGAGCAGACTATGAAGGTTACATTGTGACAGTCAGCGCTCTGCTGCATTTGTCAGTACGAAGGCAGCAGATGACTTTTTAAATCTCCTGCCAGGTACATTTTGTAATTTGATATTGGAAGCAGGAAGCATCAACGCCACTAAGACTTATCGATTGGGTCATATTGTGGGGTGTGGGGTTGTGAGTGTGGTGCAGAAAATTGGCACACACATGCGCACGGTGAAAGTGGTTGAGCAGACGCTGTCCACTTGCAAAATGATCGTTACAATTTCTTGAGATCACAAAGTAATTATGACAACAGATCTCACGATAGTAAAATGGGAGAATAGTATGCTAACATGGTTACCATGAGGCTCTTACAAAACTCCAAAGGAGGTCAACCTAAAACAAATGGCGTAGTATGATACCAGGGGAATCATTCTTCACGACACTGCGATGCCCCATACTGCGTACTGAATGAAGGAAAAACATAGAATTTTTGGCTGGGACATTTTTTCAACATCCTCCCCATAGTTCAGTCTTACTACCAATCGATTTTCACCTATTTCCCAAAATGAAGGCCTAGCTGGCTGCTCGGCACTTCATGACTGATGATGATCTAAAACTGATCAGTCAACAACTGGATGAAGCACCAGGCAGCAATGTTTTTTGATGAATGGATCAAGTCTTGGTATGACAAATGTTTGAATTTGGATGGCAACCTGAGAAGTAATGTCAATGTTTAAGTACAGATAGTATTTACAATCAAAATATTTATTTTTAATTGCCAGTTGGATGTTAATTTATGAAAAGAACTTTTCTGTCCATTGCCAAAGCAGAGCTAAAAGTTATCAATTTACAAAAAGAAAAGATATTTCTTGTTACTGCCAGAATTTGCCAAGTGTTTCATGCCTGCTTTTGGATTGAACTGAGCATTCTATGAGGAAATGCACGTTTACATTATGTACTTTCACCAAATCATTTAATGGCAGTGTCATATTCATGGCATTGAAACTAATCTATTAAAAAAATAGTTTCACAGTCTAATGTAGGCAACTGATGCTTGGGAGTATGTGCCACTGATTACTGACAGCACTCCAACTGGTACAGTGTACCTGCTGACCTTTTGGTGGTCGAGGAGGGGAAGCTGACTGTCAGAGTTACTTGACAAAACTGCTGTATTTGCAGGATATTTTAATTTCATATTAAGTATCTCATGGTGTATGACCACTGCATATTCTGCAACACTTTGGCAGCCTTGCTTTATGGAATATACAAGTATGTTCATGGCAAATACAGAAGATAAAAATATATCCATGATTTTTAAAGATAAATGTGAAAAATACTTTCACTTCAGAATGAAGAAGTATATCACATTGACAATGCCACTCTCATTTCACACTACAGGCCTTTTCTTCTTTAATATTGTAATCTTTTACTTTCAAGTACTAACAACAGCTGAGAGAATGACTAAATAAATGTCATCCATGTACCCACTGCCACGTTTTCAGGTAGGTAAAAAGAAAATCAACATACCTGCAACCCTAATATGCTGCAGTCGCGGCATGAGTTCACAGTCAAAGCAGCACATCGTATCACCTGTGAGGAAGCGAGAACCCTTACGAGCCAAATGGTCATTGATCTTGCGAAGATGTGATAGGAGACTGTGGGTGCTCGTTGAATCTTTCTTAATTAGCATCAGCTTCAATTTCTGTTTTAACAAAGAAAAAGTTTTCTTAAAAAGGAAGAACTACTTTAAATTAAAAGTTACATCAGTACATATTCCTACTATTGTCAACCCTTCTGGTTAAAAGAACTGACATTTTATTTTTTTAATGTCCTGAAAAACAACAATATATTTCACTTGCAACATTTTGTTGATCACAAGTACAAATTTTTTAGCTCTTACTCCATAATATTCTGCAGAGACTTAAATTGTTGGATGGTGGTGGTGGGTGTAATTTTTAGCCTGAAATACATGTGCAGTTTCCCTCTTTATTGCAGGCACAGCTCAATCCTACATGTCTGTCTCTTTGTTATGTGTGCACCTGACGACAGCATTTGTTGGCATACTTTTTGGTAACTTCATCTTTCCCTTCAATACTTTTAGGCTGTTATCTAAACTGCAGCACAAAAGGGCTGCTCCTCACAAAGAAAAATTAATCTGTCCATCTCACAATGCTGCTACTATATCAAAATCAGGAATCTAAGCCTAGAGAAATGCACCAAAAATTATCAGAAAAATTACATATATCTCATGAACGAGGACATTAGTTGACCTTTCCTAACGGCAACAATTCTTGACTCACTGTTGTCTACATGTCTTGCCTCCTCTCATCTCATCCCCCGATTAACTATAATCTCTCATCACATTCATAGACGTAGCTGTCATTTTACGTTTCTCTGATTATGCTTCACCACATTCAACTCATTATTACTGTATTAAAATTACACAGGTTATGAAACTGACAATTTTAATTGCTTTTAACATCAATGACAACAGGAAGTCTCAGTCGAGACCACATTTTTAAATGAATCATGTAAACTTGACAACACTGATAAATTTCAAGAAGATCTGTAGCAGTACAGGCAATATCTCACCCAGATAACTGAACACTTAACAAGTGGCTACATGGCTGTGAAATTGACATACTGTACAAGTGAAGCATATGAACATAATCTGAGAACTGTATTCTTATTGTCTCATTGCAAGTTATCAGTATGAGTACCTGTGACCTACCCACTACATAAATTTTATTTCACTCAATCACTATGTCATTGCAACATAACAATGAGCTCCACATGCTGAAGGTAATACTGGTGTCGTTATCAGATGTGTGTACAAAAATTAAAAACTTTTAAGTTTTAAACTTCAGCTATTTACTACATCTAAACAGTAAATTCAAGTGAAAAAGTTTTGATAGATTTCTTTTTTTTTTTTGCCCATTGGCCATAGAATACAATTTGAATTTCCAGAAGGAAATGACTGGTTATGCTGTGGGAACTCAGGAGTGTAAAATCTGGACAATGGTGCTAGAAGAATTTTTATCCCATTTTCCCTGCATAGCAGACTGATTTCTTAAGGTGGGATGCCACAGACATGGGTTAACAAGTCTATTTTTCCACAATTTCTTTTCTTAATCTACGGAGTTTAATCTATGTTGAATATCTTTCATTAGAAGTGCCTTTAAAATATTAAATTGTTGAACTCTGAATGCAAGCCACTCCCACCTTTTCAGAAGTTTGGAGCACAGTAATAGGCAGTCTTCTTTCAAATATAAACTGTACAATACTCCAATATGTGGAGTATATGTGGAATGTGTATGCCAATCCAAAGGAGACTTTGTGGCAAGTTTCATCACTTGCTAAAGGAGGAGAAATGAGCACTACTTAAGAGTGGAAAACAATTAAGAGAAAAAGCAGATTTACTCTTAAGGAAATTCATTCCCTTCAGTTACATTATGGGAGAGTTATTAGGAAAAATACAAACAATTTAGAGACAAAGATGCAAGCTGTATGGGCAATTTAGTTTCACTAGCTATCCAAAGACCACTGCATAATCTGTGCCCAAACGACTTATGTTACAAGTACAACACAATAAATGAAACCTGTCACAGCAGCACTCACTATCAGAATGTGTTATGAATGCAATTAAAGCCACATTCACATATCTTACAAACCTTGTTTTACTGAGGAAAAGACCTTACAATAAAATTTTCAGACTGATTGCATGATTAGAATATCAGTTATGCTTTTTTCCCCAAAGTCAGTTTTTTAAAAGTTAATGTTTGCGGCAAAATACAAAACCTGAGTCTATTACCATACCTTTCCTTAACATACAGCACTTTTTTTGCATTTAAAAGCTCAGTTCCACCTTACTAACTGTGGCTATAAAACTTTTAAAAGAAATGTTTACATTTTCTTAGCACCACCACTTTAATAACATGCCGCCTCTATCTACTTCGTACTGTGGTAACAAACATCTTACAAATTCAACAGTTTAGAGACTTTTCTACCAAAGGATGCGTTTTGAAGAAAATTTAATGTTTTGAAAAAGAAATCATTCCAGAAACGCAAATGTAAGCTTGCAACACTCAAAGAGGTACCACAAAAATATCAGATACATATATTTTCAACGTAAATGCACCTTGGGGAGAACATATGGGAACAGATTAAACAAGAAAGAGGTACACTATCATGTTCCTGAATTCATTATGGTTATTTTCTGTGCCACCTCATGACATTAGATCCAACATGCAAAGAATCTTTTACATGGGTTAGTTATACTTACACTGTAGAGGTTCTCTATCAATGTAGCTACTTCTTTATCCTGAACAAACAAATTATGGCCACCAGGAACATTCTTCATGATATGCCGTTCAATCTTTTCATTTTCCAATACAGCCAAACCATTATCAATAAGGATTGGTGGTGGTGTTGCTTCGAAGTTGGTCCTGAAAGTTGATTATTTTAACATTATTAAAAACTCTTACCATATGGAGTAGGTAACAATACTTATCACAATCTACATCAGCTGTACAGTCCTATTAAATAGGATGCACTCCTGCTGCTACTAAAACATGCACACTACATAACTAAGTCAGACAACACTGTATGCTTTGCTTTTGAAAATGCCTGAACACATTTGTTGCACTGATAAAGGTGTGTTAATGCTCAGTAGAGCACTTGGCTGCAACAAGCAAAGGTCCAGGTTTGAGTGCCAGTTATTCACAAAATTTTAATCTGTCAGGAAGTTTTAAGTGTGGTTACAAGGAATAAACAATGAGAAGTATAGAAATATCTTTAAATGAAAGCATGAAAAAGCAACAAGGTAGTGATATGGCAAAGCAAGAGCACACACTACGAAGGGACTATGCCATGGCATAGTAATGCTTAACTAATGTTAAACTTGTGTCAGCTTTAATGAAAACGCTGAAGTAATTGTCTATTAAAGTTAATGGAGGGGGGTTCTAATATTTCATTATATAGTTTCGAAGTAGTGAAGAGCTAACAACCAATGGCTCATTAACCACCACTCTTGGCACAAATGAGGAGAAAGAGGGAGAAATAATGAGAAAGTGCTTATATTATGAACATAAGAATCAGGAGTAGGTTTTTAAGTGAGATACAGGGACACTTGCATAAATAAAGTCTTGCACACAAGGTAATGAAAATACCGAATCTAACAGGAAATAGTGAAGCTGAACTGTATCAGAGCACAACTGATCACACACAAAACCTTAGACTTGATCCTGGTTGGTTGGATGACTAAAGGGACTGAACTACTATGCCTTCAATCTTTTTCCCCCCTCAGACACACATCTATGGGACTGTAGATCAGAGATGGCCTACCGCACAAAATCCAGAAGATGAAAACCCCATGATCTACCAGAAGTCAACAAAGACTACATAAAGGACAAGAAAGAAAAAAAGGGGATTTAGGAAGAAAGGCAGGCAAGGCACCATATCTAGCGAGCAGCTGGAAGCCCCCGAAAGCAGAATGCAATGATGGGATGTATGTCCCCCACCCCCCTCCATTAACCAGAGGTACCTCACTTAGAAACAGCCTAAGACAAGACTAACAACACGGACAGGGCAAGAGAGGCACAGATAGACATGATGAACAAGTCTAACAGACCATGCAACAGGGGTTGAGAAACAGTTAAAGAGCAGATAGGCTGAGGGCCAGGGTGGATCACCAAGCCCAGACAGCTGCAGCCCAGCTGGGCTGAGGAGGCAGAGTGTTCTGCCAACCCCTAAATGGGCTGATGAGATTAAGTGGCCCTCCCTTAAAGAGAGTCTTAAAAGCCCCTTCACAAATAAAACATCAAACTAAGTCAATCGCCAAGGCATCTTCTAATGACAGGGTGGCTTGAGAGCCCGCCACAGGGTGGCTAGGTTTGGACAGTCAAGCAAAATGTGTATCGCCATCAAACAGGAACCACAAGGACAATGGAATATGTTCTTCCAATGGAGGAGAGGACAATGAGCCAGCCAACTACGACTGATGGTAGAGTCCTTGCAAGAGGCCTGCATCGAGAACCTCCAAAGATTCATAGGCACAAAAACACAAGCACAGAAAAATTAATACATTTGGTCTCAGAGACCTTGTGGGAAGTGTTGAATTTAAACAGTAACTGAGAACACATGGCCTTTTTGGCCAACCAGTCAGGTTTGTCTTATCTTTACTCTTATTGTTTATTCTAGTTTGACAGGTCTCAGTGTTCTCTCTCTCTCTCTCTCTCTCTCTCTCTCTCTCTCTCTCTCTCCCTCCACACACACACACACACACACACACACACACACACACACACCATCAGCTGACCACGTGTGTGTGTGTGTGTGTGTGTGTGTGTGTGTGTGTGTGGATGGAATATATATATATATATATATATGTGTGTGGATGGATGTGTGTGTGTGCGCGTGTGCGTGTGTGGATGGATGTGTGTGTGTGTGTGTGTGTGTGTGTGTGTGTGTGTGTGTGTGTGTGGATGGATGTGTGTGTGTGTGTGTGTGTGGATGGATGGATGGATGGATGGATGGATGTGTGTGCGTGTGCGTGTGCGTGTATACCTGTCCTTTTTTTCCCCTAAGGTAAGTCTTTCCGCTCCCGGGATTGGAATGACTCCTTACCCTCTCCCTTAAAACCCACATCCTTTCGTCTTTCCCTCTCCTTCCCTCTTTCCTGACTAAGCAACCGTTGGTTGCAAAAGCTAGAATTGTGTGTGTGTGTGTGTGTGTGTGTGTGTGTGTGTGTGTGTGTGTGTGGACCTGCCAGCACTTTCGTTTGGTAAGTCACATCATCTTTGTTTTTAGATATATTTTTCCCACATGGAATGTTTCCCTCTATTATATTGATATTGTACTTTCTTATACCACTACCTGACCAAATGTCAGGCAACATTTTGTAACGTGATCTGATGCCTCATTAGTAGTTTTATGTTTATCAAATGCAGTATTTAAATAAGAAATTTAAAATTACAAGGTGCCAGAGTGAGTATTCATTACCAGACTTCAGGTGCAGAAAGTCTGTTCATACAAACATCTGAAGAAGATAACAGAGATCTTTGCTTTTGTAGCTTCTTGTTCCTTTGTCAAGGAGGAAAGGAATTTGTTGTGGAATAACTGGGATTGGGGCAGATTACTCAGACACCTGAGGGAGAATCCATTTGTAGTAAGGATGAGGGGGAAGGCAAAAAATGAAAGTTTGTTTCAAATTTTTGAGACAATAATCCTTAGTCTACCAAAGATTGTGAATTTACCTTCACACTGTGCACTGCCTCACTGTACGCTGTGTAGAAGAACTGCCAAACTTGAAAATGCTGAAATATGTGGTCATATTCAGATACGCTTTTCTAGCACTAATATATAAAACCTCCAAATGAGGATTTTTCAAGTAATTTTCTTTGTCTGCTGCCTCCAATAGTGACAGTTTGAAAGAGGATACAAGAAAATATTATTCTTCAAAATGATATTGATAAAGCCTGAAAATGCTTAAAACAATTTTCTGTATCACAGTAAGGAATGAGGAAGATTGAGGAGCAAAGTGGCAACTGTACCTGAAGTCAGGTGGAGGTTTCTGCATGTCAACTGTTGTCACCTTGAGACTAATGGTTTTGAGTTCAGCCAGCAGGTACAAGTCCATAAAGTACTCTTGGCAAAAGAGGCAAGCTCCTTTGCGGCGGCCATCGATAGTTGATGCCTACAAAAGAAAATTCAGTTACACAATGTAATTTATAACTTCCTCTAGTCAATGTTTTAAATCTGAATCAAAAAACACCACTGAACAAAATTAAAGCTAATTTTTTATAAAAATCTGAAAAACAATTCAGTCAAGCCAAAATAGTGTGTTAAATATTTAAACACATTGAAGCTGTATTCTTGATTAGGATCCAAATGTAGACATTTATCATTTAATGGCCTCATTATTAACAAAGTCATTTAAGGAAGTTTCACAGATTGAAATCTTTCAGACCACTACTAATACCTTCCAGATTCCACAGAAATACTGCCAATGTGTTGCACAACTATCCTATGAGAAACTAATTTTCTTACTTTTTGCAGCATACACACAATAACATTTAAAATGAATGCCAGATGGAGTATCTGAGGGCAAGATGCACCCTCAGTTGATAAAAGTACTTCATCAAAATATTCAATACTTTGGCAACAAAAAATTAGAAGCAGAAGTACTCCTGAGTGAAGTAAGACCAGACATATTATGCATAAGTGAACATGGACTAACTGAAAGTAAAATACATAATGTGGCAATAAAGGACTACAAACTAGTTAGTTACTTCTGCAGATCTAAATATAAGGGTGGTGGCGTTTGTATATATATTAAAACAGGTACTCTATCAAAGAATGTAAACAGTGAAGCTGCTACATTTCCCATAGCTAGAGAAAAAGACTTTGAAGTTACTGGTATAGTGGCAGAGGATTTTAGAGTGTTTTGTGTGTACAGGTCACCATGTGGCAATATTAGCATCTTTCTAAAAAAAGTTGCTAGCTTATTGAGAATGAATATGAAGAGAAATCTTATTATATGTGGAGACTTCAACATTGACATGGGAAAAAGACACAAAAATAAGACAGGATTTTGAAGAATTGTTAATACAGCATAACATGAAAGTGACAATAACTGCACCAACAAGAGTGACTTCACAAAGTGAGACAATTATTGACAACATAATTACTAATATGTGTAACTATGAGTCACATGTAGTTCAGACAGAAATATCTGATCATCATGGACAACTAATCAGCTTTTGCAGAAGTAATGACACAGTATCAGAACCAAAACAAACAACCAAAGAAATTAGGATCATCAGTGAACAAAATATCAACATCTTTAGAACAATGTTAAGTAAGGAAACCTGGAATGAAACCCTACAGGCCCAGAGTGTAAATGAAAAATATGATGCATTTATTTCAACAATTAAGTACCACTTTAATGTAGAATTTCCCAAAGTAAAGAGACAAGAAAGGCATCAAGATCGAACACAGTGGATTACGAGTGAAATACTAGAACAGCGAAGGAAGCTTCAGGACGTGAGACGGATGGGCGAAGCTGAAAACTATAAAATGTTAAAAAAGAAGTATAGAAAAACAATAAGAGAAGCGAAAGCAAGAGCAATTGACACCACTATAGCGAACTCAAAAAACAAGGCAAAGGCAGCTTGGAATGCAATCAATGCTGGAAGAAAGGAAAAAGATGGGTCAAACAAAGAAGGTGGTATTAGGTCAATTAAAGTAGACAACACAGTGGTCACAGATGGTATGGAAATAGCAAACATACTGAATAATAACTATATCAGTGTAGTAGAAAACCTAAAATTGGAAAGAAATAGTCAAAAACAGAAGGGTATTAAGGTACCAAAAAGATCATGCAGTACTATGTTCTTAAGACCAGTCACGGAAGAGGAATTGCGGAAAACTATACAGAAACTGAAGTCCAAGAAATCAGCTGGTGATGATGAAATATCAAATCATGTAATAAAGCTGGTTTGTGAGGAGATAACACCACCACTGCTGAACATAGCAAACTGTTCTTTCAGAGATGCAATTTTTCCAGAAAAACTGAAGATAACTAAGGTAGTGCCAGTGTACAAGAAAGGGTGTAAGGATGATCCCAACAACTACAGACCATTTTCACTGATATCAGGTTTCTCAAAAATCCTAGAAATGCTTATGTATACCAGATTAGTTAACTATTTGGACAAACATAACATTCTCATGACCTCACAACATGGTTTCAGAAAGGGTAAATCTACAGAATCAGCAATTGTCAGTCTAACAGAATACATTTTACAGTCCTTAGATGAGAAAAAGGTTGTCTCTGCAATGTTTCTGGATCTTTCAAAGGCATTTGACACCATTGACCATGAAATACTGATACAAAAATTAAGCAACTATGGCATTCGGGGGCAACCAGGTGAATGGATAAAATCATACTTGTGCAACCGCAAGCAGTATGTATCATTAGGAAACTCGTACCAATCAGAAACCAAATCCATCAAATATGGAGTGCCGCAGGGTTCGGTAATGGGGCCATTGTTATTTAATGTATTTGTTAATGATATAGGTGTTGAGGAGGAAGAAAAGAAAATACTGTATGCTGATGACATGACAATACTAAATAGTGACCAAAATATGGAACAGCTTGAGAGAAGAGCATACATATCTGCAAATGTCACAGTTCAATGGCTGTTGGAAAATGAACTGGTTATAAATCTAAAAAAGACTATGTATGCAGTGTTTAAAAACAAGGAAAAGGCTGTAGACATGGATTTAGAGGTTGATGGAACAAGGCTGGAAGAAGTAGAATCTGCTAGATTCTTAGGTATTCTTGTGGATAATGAACTGAAATGGAAAAAACATATTAACAATGTCTGTAAGAAACTGAGCTCTGTCATATTCTTAATGATGCAGCTATCACAGTATTCAGACAAGAACCTTCTGTGTACAGTGTATCATGGACTTTTCGAACCATACTTACAGTATGGAGTGACGGTGTGGGGAAACTCAAACAAACAAGAGACAAAACGAGTGTTCACATTACAAAAAAAAGCAATTAGGACCATTTTAAGAAGAAAGACCTCTGAAACATGCAGAAACTGTTTCAAGAATTTAGGTATCTTAACTTTTTCATCGTTGTATATATACAAAACAATAGTGTACATCACAAAAGGTAGTGAGGACTGGATTACAAATGCTGGTGTACACACCCACAATACAAGAAAGAAGAATGAAGTACGGAGCATACCCCACCGACTGGCAATGCTAGAAAAAGGACCCCAGTACTCTGGTATCAGACTACTAAGAAGTCTGCCCAAAACCCTGCAAGACAGTGTATTTCACAATGACTTTACAAAGAAACTTAAAGACTATCTCATCGAAAAAGAGTTTTACAGTGTTGCAGAATACTTATGCCATTAAATTTGTATATATTGTTACTCGTTATCAGTGATGTAAAAATGTAAGCTAAAGGTGTAGACAAAATAAGTGATAAAGAATTTTAATACTTTGACATGTCCTATATTACACGTACATTTACTGTACACAATGTAATCTTACAGGATCAAATAAAATTCAATTCAATTCAATTCAATTCAACTGAAAGACAATTACCCAGGTTAGAGTTCAAGTTCAACACAATTTTAAATAATCACAGGATACATATGGAGTGAAGTGTATTTTTTGATACTCTGATTTTTTTTTTAACAATTACAAAATCTATCCCCAATGTGAGTTGCTCTTTTAGGAGATTGCAGGTTTAGTCTGTCCTTGAATTTACTTCTCAGAAGTATTTTAATCACTGGGTTTAAAATGCACAATGTCTCATGTAGTATTGCTCTAATCAAAAAATGTCAGTTCTAATGTTTAACAATAATTCAAAATATTACCCACTGACACAAAATGGTGCATGTAAAATGTTTACTTTCAGTTGGAAGTAGTCTACTTTGTATCTATATGCTTGTTTAGTTCACCATCAAGTGATAGAATGCAGTTTTCTAAGACACACTGAAACAGCAAAATTACGAACAGCAGCTGAAGACACCTATTCAGTAATCTGAGTACTTTTGACAGTTTTAGTTTTAGTATACCCAACTTTCGTCAGAATGTGAAGTATTTTGATTTAGGATTTGCCAGTGCTTTGAATTGAGTTGGTCTGGACCTTGAGAAGCCCATTTCAGTATTAGTCTTGCACATTAGTCTAGCGAAGTATGCAGGAGAACTTTTATGGATGTTTGCCAGCAGGAGAGGTGCTTGGAGACTGAAATCTAAGTAGATTACATCTCTTATCTGGCCGGAGTAAGTGCATTGATAGAGACATTATCACCTATCGCACCTACCATATGGCAGAACTTGCAAATAAAGACTTTGGTAAATCAGTTTATAAAACCATCTAGAACATCGAGTTCGCCACAACATCTGGAGACAAGAAGAACCGCATACCAGTTAAGAATGTAGCAAGGATTTGGGTTTGGCACACTGTCGGGAAGTTTCAAAGTAGCATACATTTTGCTGCAGGATGAAAGATTCGCCCAGGATAGACTTCTGTTTATCAGCTAACAGGGTATAAAGTTGCCTTATGCATTTTTTAGTTTATTCAGTTGTTACGTCATGGCTGATTTTCGCAAATTTTTTCAGGTAAGTGCTATTGAGTATCTACTTTTCACGGCGTATTTCTCGATCCACAAATTTCTGAGCCAAAGTATAAGAAAAGCAGCATATGTTACAGTTGCATTCCCAGAAATTGTGGTATTAACCGTTTTAGAGTTCTGATTATCATACTTCCATGTAATTACCTTTGAAAATTCTGTATGTATTTCTTTGTGTAGAGTGATTGTCCTCTACAGCAACTATTACAAAGTTGCCCAAGTCTAGAAATCTTTAGTACTTACTATGAGACTTAGGCTAGTTGGGATTTGGTTTAATGTTCTAGCCCTGTTTAGAGGCAAACATTGTACCATAAAAAAGTGATGTGG